>NC_059130.1:98580798-99830798 GCF_020740605.2 Lemur catta | reverse complement strand
CACACCGCACTGAGCATCATTCTAAACTTCCTGGTCAAAAAACAAAATTAAAAATAAAAACAAACCAAAAAACCACCCTAAACTCTCTCACACATACTTCCATGCTATGTGTTTGCTTCTGGCTCCCGCTGGAGTCTGAATGTATGCACACGGCACCACCTTGCCTTCTGCTGCAATTCTCCTCGTTAGATTTGGTTCAGCCCGGCGGAAGCCCTTCACAAACAGGAGAGCAGAGCGAACTCACCAATGAGACGGACACACGCTGCCAGTGACCTTTGCGGGCGGCGGGGACTGAGTGAGCTGCGGAAGCCCGGAGCTTCACAGATGCCCGCCGGAGCGAGGGAGTGGTTTTGGGAAAACTACAGAGCCATCAAGATCCTTACAAATGTTCCCGCTGTCACCCAATGTAATTGCAATTTCCCACAATTTGACATTACACGTGAATTTAATATGCATACTTGTACCTGCCACACCATCAATAATAATTATTATCGTTCACGGTGGTCATGTTCAATCCACTGCATCTGCCAAAGGGACAGCCCTTGGGCACTTCTGGTTTTTGTCTTGTGATCCCCCAACCTCCTTCTCCCTGAGCTTCAAATGACTGACTAATACTGGCAGCCCATCCATGGGATGGTCAGGGCCCGTGACAATGGCCTCATCCACGGTCCCATCAGATTCCTTCTCGTGGGAATCTAAACTAGGAAATGCTAAGCATGAGCAACCAGCAGTGGGAGCTAAAAGGCCATTAGCTTAGAGAGGGCGGAGCGGCCTTGCAGGCACCACGTGCAAGTGACAGGCACAAGGTACCAGGAATAATGTGTGAGCAGAAGCTCCAGGACAGAGGACAGGTGAGAAGGCAATGGGCAGGAAAGCAGGGGAAACTGAGTCCTGACTATGGGCATCCTGTGGCTGAGGGCCCCAGGGATGTTTGGACCCCAAACTAACCTTCAGCTTCCCGAGCCCTGATTCCTACACACTTTTACTGGGTCCTACACACGTACACTGGCAGTAAACCCTCATGACCTGATATAACGAGAGGGCATCCTGTGCTTGTGAGCTGAGGGCAGAGCCCTGTGGCACTCCGGCCAAAACTCCTTTCCATGTGGGAAGAACTGTTAACGAGCTAGCGCCCTTGGAATGCCACTGTTGGGCCAGTTACTAATTCACCTAATTGTCCTTCTTGATATCTGCATTTCTTGTGCACAAGGAGAGCTTGAGAGGTTATCCCAACGCCTGACTGAACTCAGGCAGATTGCATGCCCTGACCTAAAGTTTAACAATCCTGCCCAAGAAAGAAAGTCTAGCCTGGCAGAATTTGTCCTCGAACCAAACATAGCGTGTGACACATGGCAGGTTTTCAATAGAGCTTTGTTTCTGGGGGACCCGTGTTGGGTCTAGATGCTCACAAACCTTGATCTCAAGCAAGCCCCCTGATCTGCAGTTTCTGGAAACCAGCCCCGCTTTTGAAATCTGCCATCCCCAGTCTTTGAAGAATGTCCCATCCTCTGTTCTCCAGAGGTCGCTGGCGGTAGGTCAATAATCTCAGCTGAAAGTTCTCTCTGTGCCCAGGCACGGGGGCTCCCAGCCCAGGACTGTTTCTCTTCCTAAGGTCTAGGCTTCCCCTTCTCTCCCCTCAGTGGCAAAAGCCAGACAGAAGTGCAGTGTCTCTTGCATCCCTTGCCACCCATCAACACGAAACCTTTTTCTTGTTCTTGGTAGAAATGGAAAAGACTGCTCTCCTCTGGCCTTCCTCTCGCTCCCTTCCTCTTCCACGCCGCAGCCCACTCGGGGGCGTTGCCCTCCACACTCTGAAAGGTCTGTTGAAGGGAAGGGAGCTCCCACTTATCGGACACAGCCACGCACCCATCGCTGTGTTCATGCATCCCACGGAAAACTCATTCAAGTCTCACAGCCTCCTTTCTAGAAAAGAGACCCAAGGCCACACAGCAAGGAAGGAAGTGGCCAAACTATAACTTGAATCCAGTTCAAGCAGCAGCTCAAACCTGCCTCCACCACTGACCACGTGTGAGCCTTTGGGCAGGTGCACGATCTGTGCCCTCAGTTTTCTCATCTGAACAATGGGTGACCAGTACCCGCTACCTCACAGGGCTGCTGTGAGCATTACTTGAGCCATTAGATATAGAACGCTTAGGACTGTATCTGGAACACAGTAAGTGCTCACTACACAACCATTGGTGTGACTTATGGTTATTCTCTCTGAGCATTTTCTACAGACTGCCCCAAAGTCTCAGCATTCAAAGCTCCCAGGGAATGATGAGTCCCAGGAATCACATCACTTCTCATGCGCCTTCATGGCCAACCTTCCTTTCTTTTCCGTACTTGGAATACGCCCACGACAAATCCAGTCCTCCTGAGAGCTCCCTACAAAACCATGCAGCTCGCTCAGGAAACATTCCACCCCCTTCTATTTCCTTGGGTCAATTTGCAGCTACACTGCCAGAGACAAGGGCCTGCAGTTTTCCCGATTCTCTGAGAGCCTGCCTTAGGCCACAGAACTGTGCTCAGGTGTCCCCTGAGCTTCCGTGTGTCATCTGCTCAAGTTCGGGCCGCATGCTCCCTGGACATCACAGACACAGCTGACAAGGCAGATTCCTCCCAGGCTCACATCATGCCCCTGTGCCAGCTGCCTTCTTTGTGGCCAGAATTAGGTCCCAGGCAGCTCCTCCGATCACGTTCACTCTGTGCTGGGAGCTGGACTGTCACCAGGCAAGTCAAGAAGGGAGCAGAGGCTCTGTGCCAGGCCAACGACACTCCTCGCTAACGGTGGCTGGCGGTCTGAGCTGTCCCGTGGCGGCCACCTCCTGCCTCTGTGTCAGCCTGCAGTCAGCTCCCCTTCCACCATGGTCGGGCTGAGGCCAGAGAGAGGCTTCGCGGATCAGAATCCACAGTGCCCGGTGGAGAAGGCCTCTGAGAGCGGAGTGGGAAGGGACAGGCTGGGTGGATCCCGGCTCTGCATCTGCCTGCGGTGTCACTGCAAGCAAGTCTCTCCGAGCCTCAGTTTCCCCACCCATCAAATGAAATTAATAACACCCACCCCACAGGGCCGGGCTGACATGAGATGGCTCGCGTTGGACACATGGCTTATCGATGATAATTCATTTCACGGCAGCTGCCCTTACCCTCAGGGACCACGTGGCGGGATGGGCAATGGCCGGCCCTTCCCCACCATCTCTGTCTGCTCAGGACTAAGGGAGCTGGGCCTTCAGTGCTAACACCGGGCAAACCAGGACAAGGCGGTCACCCGACCTTCAGCTTCCACCTGGAGGACAGGGCCACTCAAAGGGACTTGGCTGAGAAGAGGATGGGAGAAGAGATGAAGACCAAGAAGACGTGAAAAAGAGTTGGTTCATCATGGAGAAGTGTGTGTCTGTGGCCTCCCAGGCAGGCCCTCCTGTCGGCTCCCCCACCGGGCACATTCCCGGGGTCCTGGGGCACTCTGTTCCTAGTGGGGAACAAAGGTGTCCCTGTCTGTAGCTCCCATTCTGTTAGAACTCGATCAGGTGTGGGAGTGACAATTAGCTGCCGGGGGCTGCCCAGCTGTCCCCTGGCTCTGGGCATCCGGGGTGTTGGGTGGTGTCTCCCTCTAGGAGAGTGGTTCTCAACAGAGGAGTATCCCCCCACACCCCAGGGACACTTGAAAATGTCTAGAGACATCTTTGGTTGTCACAATCGGCGGGGGTGGGGTGCTACTGGCATCTCGCGGGAAGAGGCCAGGGGTGCTGCTAAACACCCTACAATGACAGCTCAGCGACCCACTCCAAAGAATCACCTGGCCCAAACTGTCAACAGCTGCCGAGGCTGAGAACCCTGGCTCTAGGGGAGCCTGAAGAGGCAGGTCTGGGTGGGGAACTGGGAAGGAAGGGTTCAAGGAGCCCGTCCCCGTGTCTCTCGGTCACTGAGCCAGGCCTCCGGGGGCGACCCCAGGAGGGAAGCAGATGCCTCTGCCCCCCAGTCCAAACCCGCAGTGGACAGTCTGAGGCAGGCCCTGGCAGGGGGTGGTGGGTGAGGGCAGGGACGGGTACGTCTGGCGTGAGGCTGGCAAGGAGCAAGCTTTATGGCTTGTTCTGTTCAGAGTTTTAATTAAGCGTCTCAAATAAGGATTTAATTGGGCTGTAGCAAGCCAGACTACTGTATGCGAGAGAAACACCTGGGGATTATTAGAAAACATTTTTAAGGCAGTAAAGCTGCAGCAAACACGCACAGTTGTTAAATCAGGAGATACAATTCCAGAGCTCAACACCACACACATGCACACATACACACACGCACACATACACACACGCACACGTACACACACACGCACACGTACACACACACGCACACGTACACACACGCACACGTACACACACACGCACACGGGGAGCCGGCCCCCCCATCACTGGGCAGGAGGGTCAGTGAGGTCTGGAGAGATGGACCCAGGGGCTCGGGCTGCAGCCACAGCGGGAGCAGTAGAGCTGCCCCCAGGCAGAGGGACTCTGCCCAAAGCTGGTGCCAGCTCTGGCCTCTAAGGCTGCTTCTGGGGACATGGGAGTGGCCGGGACCACCTTGGGAGGGGCCGGGGTGGCCAGGCTCAGCCTGAGGGGCACCATGATGTTCAGGCCTGGTCTGGGTCCTGAGAGGGGCCGGGAACGGCCAGGCTTAAGCTGGGTGGTACCGAGGGTGGTCAAGCCTGGCCCTGATCCTGGAAGGGACCAAGGGGACCAGGCCCAGCCTGGGAGGGGCTAGAGGTGACCAGGCCCACGGTATTGGCCATCCCTCCCTCAACTAGAATTTACACCCTATTAATCCAGGGACCAGGGTCTGCTTTGCTCCCTGCTGTGACTTCAGAGCACAGAACAATGCCTGGCACACAGGTAGGCACAGCTGGATGAATGAATGAATGAATGAATGAGTGACTGGGAGGGGGCAGTGGTGTCCAGGCTCATCTTATAGGGGCAAAGCTGGCCACACCGCTCCCTCGAGCCCAGGTCTCTGATTGGAGGACACAAAGGACACCAGGAAGACAGTGGCTGCTAACCTGATCCGTATCTGGGGACGGACGGCCCTGGCTGGCAGGCTGCTCCCTCCCGCTGGTAGAGAGGCCTGGAAGCCCATCCGTGGCTCCTCCCACCAGTGACACAGGAAACTTCCCCGCCCCGTCCTACTGCTGGCCTCCCGGGCACCCAGTCTCACTTCTGTCAGGGCCTGACCACAGGGCCTTGTAACTCAACGTTGCCCCCACGCTGGGACTGTCGCCTCCACAAGAACCAGCCCCATGTCTAGCTTATTCCATGTCTCCAGCATCGGACAAGGGCCCAGACACAGAAGATGCTGAATCAATGTCTGCTGGAGAGATTCACCAGTGAACAGGTGACTGGCACGCGTGCGACAGCAGCACCTTCTTCCCCGCAGCTCTCCTCTACCGGACTCCCCACCACGTGCCAAGCGCTGTGCTCGCTGCTTCACTCTCTTCGTCTCACCTAACCCTCCCGATGACTTTGTGGCTTGGGGTTGTCATCTCCATTTTATAGAAGAGGAACCTGAAGTTCAGAGAAGCCCCCTTCACTTCACTCTGCTGCTCCTCCCAGAGGCCCCTAGTGTTGAAGGGAGCCCCTCTCCCAGCCTGTGAATGACAGCCTGGATTTCAGGTCCAGGCAGGCAGGGGGAGCCGGGAAGCCTCTCGGAACCACTGAAGGGCCCCTCCAAGTGGACCAAGCCCAGAGGGCTTCCGAGGTGCCTGCTGTGGTGCTCAGACAGCAGCTGGCTGGGTTTGCAGCTCCCCTAAGAGCCCTTCCTACCCCCACTCTTCCCTATTCTGCTGAACTTCAGAAATGGGGTGTGTGTGTGTGTGCCGGGGGTGGGGAGGGAGGGGGCAGGGATGAGGGCTCCCCAGGGACTGGACCTGGGAGGGCGGCTCAGGAGGACTGAGGGGGCATGAGGTACACAGCAGAAGGTTCAGATGCTCAAGGCTGGGAGCTCAAGTGCAGAAAGTAGGGGGTGGGAGTGGGGTGAGTCGGTCACACATGGGGGGACAACCCAGGAGTCAGGGAGGCAGGTTAGGGAGCACAGACTCGGGAGGCTGGAGAGGAGCAGGGAGCTGCAGGGGCAGGTGGAGGAGCAGACAGCCTCTCCCCCAGTCAGACACTGCTTTCTCAGAGGGCAGGAAACCAAGTCAGGAGCCAGGTGAGCACCAGGGCAGGTCAAGAGTGCAGGACTCCATATCCCATCTTCCAGGCTGCTTTCTGAAAAGGTCCTTTCTGGAAAGCACCCTGAGGCCCTAACTCTAAGTCTATCTCCCCTACTCCCCACCCACAGAGGCCTGAGGCAGCTGGACAGGGGCCTTAAGGTGACCACTGAATCCGTCCCAGCCCAGCTCAGATCTTTCAGCCCCTCCCCTAGGGGCATCGGCCTACCCCCAGTCCAGAGCAGGGTCCTCTGGCTGGGAGCCTGGGGCAGCACACTCAGCCACACCGACAGAAGGCACTGCAGGGCAGGCCCGATCACAGTCCCCCTCATGTGGGTGACACGTCCCAGCTTTAAAGCACCATTCCAGGTCTGTGCCCAAATAGCCTTCCTTCTCACTGGGGCCACGGCGACCCTGCCCCACCTTTCCTCGTCCCTGTTTACTTTGTCTCCCTAGAACTGAGTATCGTCAAGCATACTCCATATTTTACTTTAATTATCATGCTGATGGCCAGTGTCCCCACAGAATGGAGGATCCCTGGGGACCAGGAGTTCTGCTACTTTGCTTTCTGTTCACTCCTCAGCACTTAGAAAGTGCTGGCACGCCGCACTTAAGAAATACAAATGGATGACTTTCAGAAATCCAGTGTCTCATTTGATCTTTCAGCCCTCCTATGGTTGGGGTTGACAAGACAGGTGTTACTTTTATTACCTCTATCACATACACAAGTGAGTAATTACAGTGATAACAGCCAACTTTTACTGAGCACTTACTATGTGCCAGATCCTGGGAAAATGTTTTACACACATAATCTAATTAACTTAATCTTCCATATCAACCCTATGAGGTAAGTGCTATTAACCCAATTTGACAGGTGAATGAAGTTCAGAGAGGTTAAGTAACTTGCCCAAGGTCACACAGCCATGTGCCAATTACCATGCTGAGTGCTTTATGTGAACTGTTACATCATTCAATGCCTAAAAGTATTTTATAAGGCAATAACGCTATTTTATAGAAAGAGAAACTGGAAACAGTGGCAGGGATCCAAATTCTTTTCTCAGGTCTGAATGCCCACGGGAGTCTTCCATCTCTGAGATCCACATTCAATGAACACCCACTGACAAATACCAAAGCATTGCCCTGCGTACCTGATTTCACTTAATCCTCTGCCAGGAAGGTGGGCAGTGTTACCTGGCTACAGAAGTTAGGGAGTGAAACACATAAGGGTGCAGTAGTTCCTACTTCAGTTCCTGTCAATAACTATCCAAGGATATTCCTGGGACTACCAACCAGTAATTCTCATTCATAACTAAAAGAATCAACACTCACACACTGCTGGTGGGACTGCAAACTAGTACAACTTCTACGGAAAGCAGTACGGAGATACCTCAAAGAGCCAAAAGTTAAACTACCATTTGATCCAGCAATCCCACTACTGTGTATTTACCCAAAGGAAAAAAAGACATTCTATAAAACAGACATCTGCATTAGAATGTTTATAGCAGCACAATTCACAATTGCAAAGATGTGGAAACAACCCAAGTGCCCATCAATACCTGAGTGGATTAGTAAGCTGTAGTATGTGTATTCCATGAAGTACTACTCAGCCACACACACACACAAAAATGGTGAACTAATACCTCTTGTATTAACCTGAATGGAACTGGAGACCATTCTTCTAAGTGAAGTATCACAAGAATGGAAAAACAAACACCACATGTACTTACCATTAAATTGGAACTAATCAATCAACAGTTAGGTGCACATATGGAAATAACATTCATTGGAAATCCAGCAGGTGGGAGGGGGAGGAGGGGATGGGTAAATTCACACCTAATGGGTACAATGCATTCTATCTGGGTGATGGGCACACTTATAACTTTGACTCAAACAGTACAAAAGCAATTTATGTAACTGAAACATTTGTACCTCTGTAATATTATGCAATAAAATAAATAATCAAACACCTTTAGATGCTGTGAATGTATGTTCCATGCCACCCACCCCCTTGCCCATAGCACTCCGAAAGATGAGCCCCCATGGGCCAATGGCTTCGTTTTATTGTCACAAACCCGAATGGCCATGATGGACAAGTGGTCCTTCATCTGCCTATTGTCAGAAAGAATTGTCTCAGATCAATTGTTCCAAAGCAAAAATCAATTGCATTTGGCAGTTGTCCTCTCAAATTTAATGAGTTTATATTCAATAACTCCATATGGCAGGAAACTTAACTTAGTTACTTGGAGGACGTTCTGCACCCAATTACCCTGGCAGGAAGCCACATTGCTCCAACCCTAGTCCTTGGGGGCATTATGGAGCTTCTCCCTGCTCATGGTGGGGGCCTGGAGTGTTTGATAAGAAAATCTTCCTGGCCAGAACCATCACACCAGGCACAGAGCTGGCCACTTGCTCGTTTGTGGGAAGACACAGAGCACTGGTTTTAATTTTAAAAAATTAAATTAAATAAAAAAAAAACCCGTGGACCCTCCTCATCAAAGTGAGAAGACAAGGTCCTTGAGAGGTTCTTCAATTTCCTCAAATTGTTTTACTTTGGATTTCCCCAGGGGCAAAACCTGAGATAAAGATTCGAGTTCAAGTATTAATAGTTCATTTGGGAGGGGAGCTGAGGATACACTGGCTGGGGGAAGGAAGGGAGAGAGGGAAAGGAGAGCAGAATGTAACAGGTGTGTCATCAAGCAGATTATCACTCTGGACAACTGGCACTCATTCCCGCCACCGGAGACCTCAGGGAGAAAGTGTGGAACCTGCCTCGGAGTCCTTACAACTGGGGGAAGAGGACACACCAGGTAGTAAAAGACTAGGTCCTCTTCCGTCATTGCAGGAGGCATTAACTCTGCCCCTCCCAGCAGGATGCTCCTGAAGCCAGAAAAATGCTCTCAGAGAGCAGCAGGTATTCTCCGTTAGCACTTGCTGCTTGCACAGGTATCCGAAGGTGGGGTGGGAGGGGGTGGGGGGGGTGTTCCCAGCCTAAGGACTGCACAAGACAATCCACCGGAGAAGAGGAAGAAAATATTAACTTCTACCTATGTGGATTTGAATCTCATCCTGTTTAATTACTTATTTTCGGGTATCATTTACAAGGTACACAGTAGATGAACCCAGTTGTAATAAATTACATCGATCGGGGTGCATACAAACCTTATTACTAATGGGTACATAGTCAAAGAAGCCCAGTGATTACTGCTCCGGATTAAATGGGAGCTTCCTCCACCCAACCAGCAGGATGCTGGGTCTTGCCAGTCACTGTTTCCATCTACTGCCCAACGTGAGTCAAAAATCTGATGAGAAGGCCAGGCGTGGTGGCTCTGTAATCCTAAAACTTTGGGAAGCTGAGGTGGGAGAATCGCTTGAGGCCAGGAGTTCGAGACCAACCTGGACAACAGAGCAAGACTCTATCTTTACAAAAAACAGAAAAATTAGCAGGGCGTGGTGGCACATGCCTGTAGTCCCAGCTACTCAGGAGGGTGAGGCAGGAGGATCACTTGAGCCCAGGTGTTTGAGGTTGCAGTGAGCTATGATGATGCCACTGCACTCTAGCCCAGGAGACAGAGCGAGACCCAGTCTCAAAAAAAAAACAAACCTGATGAAGAGAAAGGGCATTTTGGAGAACTGGTAGAAAAGCAGGCCAGCCACCTCTTTCCCGGAGTCTAGGATTTATCCTTGGAGCAAGCTGTGCACTTGAACCACATTCCTCAGCTCTTTGTATAGTTTCACTCCCTAAACTGTGTTTTGTCACTACGTCTGACATGAGGAACACACAATACCAGACACAGTCCATGAAACCTGCTACCCATTTGTCAGAAGGCTGTTGCATTTCTCAAGTCTTCCACATAAAGCCCCAGATGAAAAATTTGTTTTTAAATGAAGGGTTAATAGAAGCTTTATTTTGTCCCAGAGATACTAGGGTGATTTTTCCACATAGGAGAGGTGAAACTTACGTAACTAGCAGTAATTCCCTTTTCCCTTTGGTCACCAGGGAGCATAGAGCCAAGTATCTGGCTCAGTTATAACAAATGTATGCACATCATGACTTAAATATATTAATAGCATTTTAGTTTTCCTCCTAAGAAACATTTTATTTCTAATTTATATTTTTCCTGGCACTGAATTATTTTGAGTAAGCTAACTACCTTATTAAACATAATTCTTGTTAACAACTTCAAATTATTTTTGTGGAACGAGATGGAATAGTTACCAATTCATTAATTAAAAATTAAGCCCAGCCAATGGCCCAAACTGCACTTGCAGACACAGATGCGACACGTTAACAACGCTCTCCCAGGTCGGTGCCAGGGGCTGCCACCCTTCCCAGCCGATGGAGCATCTCCCATCTCTCTCACCACCCTCCTCACCCTGAGCTCCCCAGCTGACCCACTGCAGGGAGGAGGGGAGGGGAGGGAGGGAGCCGGGACTGGAGCTGCCACCTGTCAGGACCCCCAAAGCCAGCCTGAGGGAGTGGGAGGAAGATGAAACATTGGAGGCAGCACTTGGCCAGTCTCTGCCTTCCTGCCCACCCCCCAACCCTTAGACACACACACACCCAGAAACCATCGGGGCGTCACGGCCCAAGGAAGCCACTCTCCAGAAAAAGAAACCCACACATCAGAGGGCAGAGGGAAACGCAACAGGGCAGAAAGTCACATGCTCCTGGTTCGATCTAATCCCTGCTCCACTGCCCCCCTCCGAGGGGGCTCTGACAAGCCACAGCACCTTCTCAGAGCCTCGATGTCCTTATCTCTAAAGCAGAGATAATAATACCAGCCTATCTCACGGGGGTGCATCAAATGGAAAACTGTGCACAAAAGGGCTTTGAAAAGGATAAAGACTCACACAAAGAGGTAGAGAATTGTCACTGCAATTGTTCCCTTCGAGAGCTGAGTGACCCCAGAAGAATCAGGGAGAAAATGAGCTTCAGGATGTGGAGGGGGCAGGGGCCTGGGGTCTGACCAAGAGGCCCCCAGTCCCCACTTCCCGCCCCTCGCTCAGACGGAATTGCCACTCACTTGGTTTTCATTTGTGCCCTCGTTTCAGTCTTCCGAGAAGGGGTCCCCAGGGGCCATGGGGGGGCACCTAGTTGCTCCCTGAACTTCATGCCTGGTGTCCCTTGGTCATGGCTGAACTCGATGTGTGTCCTCTAAAGCCCTCCAATGGAGGAGATGGCATATGTGTGACATAGGAATGGTGACAACAATGGGGACAGCCATTATCTGCAGTGGCTGCAGCCCACATTTACAAAACACTGTGGGTAACTTGAGCTTCCTCACCATCCCCCTTGAGACCACTGGATTCCCACCTGCAGGTCCAGCTGAAGCAGGAGGGACTTGACCAGTACAGCCTGGGACTGCAGAGACTGGGCCCACCATCAAGGGCCCCTGTCGGCCAGCTGGAGCCCTAACCTAGGCCCCTGGGGGTGGTACAGGGTTCCTGCCTTGTTTCCTGGTCACAGGTGTCCATCTCAGACACCTGCCTAACAGCCTCTTCCCTCTAAGGACAGTTTCTCTGATGACAGAACTCCCAGTTCTGACCCACTTTACCTGCTGCCTGGGACTCTGAAGCTTACCTACTCCTAGGATTCCCCCTCTGGGCTCTGTCACTTTCTGGCCACTCCCCTATCCCATGCTATGCCTCCCTGGTGGCCCTGCTTGCCTGGGTCCCCACCTGACGCCAGCTGCCAGTCCCTCTGGCCATGACAATCTGTCCTGAAAGGACCAGGCCCCATCCCTTCCCTGTGGCTGCATCTCTGCCCCACCCTCCACCCCACTAGGGCTGGCTCTGCCCTCCTGGGCCGCTCGAGTTCCATCCTACCGGACCAACGCTTCCCACATCCACTAGCGGCCAGAGAGGAACGCTGAGAGGTGTCAGGAGGCCAAGGGGGTCGAGGCATGCCCACCTCTCTCAAGGGGTGTGCAGCCAAGTGTAAAAGCAGATGCGGCCCCTGGAAAGTCAGAGGACAAGGAGGCACACGGTATGTAACAACAGAGAGTGCTGCTGAAGTTAACAGGAGGGATCGCCAGGGCTGGGCCTTAAAGTGTGGAAGGCAGGCGCACAGAGGGCCGCAGGGCAAAGACGATGGTGGGAAATGTGCAGACCACTGCATCATTCGTTCATTTGCTTAGCCATTCATTCATTCAGCAAATATGTACTGAGCACCTACAACGTTCTCATTACCCTCCAAGGCACTGGGCAACATGGGGTGAAGAAAGCAGACAAAATCCCCCGTCCCCATGGAGTTCACCCGCAAGCAGGTTTACAGCTGCCAGCGAGGACAGAGAGGCAGAGGGGGCGAGAGCAGGGAAGGCTCGAATGCTGGGCTGAGAAGATTGGGCTTTATCTCACAGGCACTGGGGAGCCCTTGAGGGTTTCAGAGTGAGGGTGAGGTGCCCTGCAGAGACATACCACAAATTGTCAGAATCACCAGCATGAAAGGCGATGAGAGCCAGAGTCAGGGAGGACACTGTAGCAAGGGAAAGAAGAGGGTGCATTTGGGTCAACAGGAGTGTGACGGGGACTCAAGAGGGCGAGGCTGGGGGAGCCTCCCCTCACAGAAGGCTGTCTGCATCCTCGGGGTCAGTGGCCTTCCCTCCTGAACGCACAGCTGTCAGAGCCACGTATGAATGCCAGACCGTGGAGGGCAGACTCCAGTGGTGTTGGCTGGGACAGGGGCTTCTCCCCCCGCCCTCCGGCCTTAGCCCTCTCACACCCACAGTGACCTTAATAACGCAGCGAGGAAGGAATTCAAAGGCCTGGCAAGGCCTAAATATAGCCAGCCAGGCCACGTGCAGCAACGCTCCCCCGAATTTACTTAAGAGCAGAGGTTGCCATGTTCCGCTGGGGACTGCACTTTGTTTCAAATTCACGCCAGCCAGCCTGAGCCTGATGGGCCCTCAGAGCTTTCTTTAAACACAGAGAAAACATTAAATGATTTTCTGCAAAAGCCTCAGCATGAGAGGAGGAGGCAGCTAACAGGAGGTTCGAGTTGGTGCCCCACAGGACTCAGGTGAACTTACTTGTTAAAAATGTAAATCCTTCTGGACAAAGGGCAGGCTCCGTGCATGCCAGGCACGTGGGCGAGACAGCAGAGCGGAGCTGCTCCGAGTCACCGGCGGGGGCTGTGCCGTGAGGGAGGTGGGGACAGTCGAGCCCAGGCCCAAGAAGAACAGGTGGCAGCTGTGGAAAGGATGCCGGGGGGCTGCAGCCGGGCTGTGCTACGCACCTTTGGAGGTGGTACAGTTGCTGTCTTTACAGGTGAGAAAACCGAGGCCTGGGAGGGCTTGATGAACTTTCCCCAGGCCAAGGAGAGAGCCGGATTTGGTGGTGCAGCCAGGACTCGAGTCCACTTGTCACCAGAGCTGCTTCTCATGACCAAGATGCTGTTCCACGGCACTGGCCCCGCAGCCCTGCAGCCCACCTCTTCACTCAGGTGTGCAGGGCTCCGAGACGGGAATGGAGGCGGATAGTCCAGGGGGACAGGCCCCCAGCCCTGCCTTCCGAGGCCACTCCCAGGAGGAAAGCAGCCTGGGAGGCAGCCGGCAGAGGCTGTGGTCCGGACAAAACAAGAGCAGCCCCTGCACAGAGCGCCACTACGTGCGCACACGAGCTGATACTCTTCATATCGTAACCCACTTAGGCCTCACAATGAGGTGGGTACTACTGTCACACCCATTTCACAGCTGAGGAAACTGAGGCATAGAGCAGACAGGCAACTTACCCAAGGTCAGGCAGCCAGTAAGTAGCAGAGCCAGGAGTCAAACCAGGTGGATGCCACCAGACTCTGCTTCTAACCACTGAGTTCAGGTGCCAGGGAGAGGGAGAGGGGGGAAGAGTCCATTCCTTCTAGGGGCACCTCGTAAAACCTTCTCGGGGAGATGGGATCTGACTTTGATGGCTGTTCGGAAGGGCACTCCAGAGAGACAGGACTGAATGAACAAAGGCCAGGAGGCCTGAGTGCACGGATGGGGACGGGGTATCAATCTCCCTGGGAAGTTCCAGATGAGGCCACAAGAACAGCCCCTGCACCATGTGCCTGTTATGCACCAGGCCCTGGGATGAGCACTTCTGAAGCATTTTCTCAGCGCCATCAGCTCATGGGATCGGTTCAACAATTACTTCTCCACCTCACCGTTGGAGAATGGCGATCTCGCAAAAGAGGTGGAGTGACTTGTCCAAGGACGGCTGGACACCCTGGGAACCAGGGTTATAAGGAGAGCAGCGACGGGACACAGCCCTGGTTTGGTCCTCCCTGTGCGGCAAACCAAACCAGACAGGCGGTGGCGGCGGGAGGTGGCAGTGGGCTTTGGGCAGGAAGGACCCTGGAGCTGGGGACCCCCCAGCCTGGGCTCTTTAGAGCTCTGCTTCCTGCATGGACCAGGAGCCGCAGAATCATGAGTCACTGCTGTGAAGGTTACTGTGCCCAGCACGAGCCCGCCCGGGAGAAACACCATGTGTCTTATGTCTACCTCTTATTCTCTGCCACAGACGAATGTCCCCTCCCAGCACCCGGGGTTGGGGGGAGTCCTGGGGGAGGAGCAGCTTTACCTGCCACTATCAAGTGGACTGACAGAGGCTGGAGTAGTGGAAGCGGCAGGCTTGGGGGTCAGAGAGCTCCGGGTGCAATTCCTGGCTCTACCCTTGCCGAGCCGGCTTCCCCGGTCAAGTTTCTCCATCTGTCTGGGCCTTGGCGTCTCATCTGTAAAATGGGAGCAAGAAGCCCCACTCCACTGGGTTTGCGTGGGGACTGAAGTGACTGTATAAAGAAGCCACCCAGGACGGTGCCATCACACAGAGCAGATGGCGACTGAACAAACACCATGTGGGGAGAGGGGCATGTACTGTAAACTTCTTTCAACTTTTCTGTGTGTTCAAAATTTTCATCATTAAATGTTGGGGAAAAAGCAAACACCATATTTTCCAGACAAAGCAATTCATGTTGATGCATCTTTCTGCTTGTTCCAGAAGGAGGATGGGCAGGTCACCGCTGGACTGGCGTCCCATCTCCCTGGGGAGCTTTGCCCCCAGAGAGGGTTGGCCCAGCTCGCCTGGTTTGGTCTGAGCTCTGCCACCTCCAGCGAGATGAGGTCAGAAAATTCTGACGCTGATTCTGAGAAATGTCAGAGAGAGGGATGGTAGCCCACACCTTGCCCTGGGTTAGGAGAGAATGAAGCCATTATCATAGAATTAGAACAATGGATTAATTCCAGCCATCTCCCAAGGAAGAGGCAGTTGTGGTATCGTTAAGGCCATGGGCTCTGAAGCCAGATTGTCTGGGGCCAAATCTAATCTCCACCATTCACATGCTGTGTGACCCTCGGCAAGTGACTTACTCCTCTGAGCCTCAAATTCCTCATCTGTAAAGTGGGGATGTATTAATAATAGTTATATCAACCTCACGTTGTAGTAATGAGAATTAACTAATTAGTGCATGTAAAATGCTTGACAGATTGACAGATGGTGAGCACTCAAGAAATGTGAAGCTACTTTCTTGTATTTGGTTAAGGAAGAAAATTTCCAAGGACTTTATTTCAGACTGCCCGAGAGAGAATGAGCTGAGAATTATGGTGTGATGTAGGACTTGGGATTTTGCTCTTCTGGTGGGCTCAAGAAGGAGGGGAAACTAAGGCCTGGGCAAGCTCAGTGACTCCCAGAGGGAGGCAGGTCGAGGCTGGGCCAGAGCCTGGGTCCCCTCACTCCTCCAGCCCCGGATGCCCGGTGGAGCCGGGCTGTGGCAGCCTCACCAGGCAGGGCCCCCCGGGGGCTTGCCGAAGCTAAGTCTGCATACAAATCACCTTGGAGGAAAAATACTTTTTCATTTTTGTCCTTTTCATTTAAAAAAGGAATCTACAGAACTGGGGCTGAGATGGCAGTGTGTGTCTACGGCTGGAGGGGTGTGTGTGTGGTGTGTGTGTGTGTGTGTGTGTGTGTGTGTGTGTGTGGTCCATTCGTGCCGAGCCCATGTTACCAGAGTTCGGGGAAATGTCAGACTCTTGGAGAAGGAGATTTTAATTAGGTTAGAGTTGCCTCCAAAAAGTACTAAAATTAAATATGAATCCATAATGCATGGCATCATAGCTAATGGTATGCAAATGGCGCTGGGCTGGGCCGGGCTGAGGACGAACTTGGGCAATTGTGGTAATTAGGAAAAATGGCCCCTGGCCTGCAGCCACTGTCCTAAGGACGCAGTGGGTGGGGGGCAGCAGGGAGCAGACCGGGTGGCCAATGCCCTGCTCATGGGAGAACATGCGCCAAGTACTGGGCCTGCTGGGCAGGGGGAGCCACCCCCACTGACACCCACACCCAGGGGGCAGGGACCAGTCCTCAGAGGCCAGCGCGCTATGTTTACCCGCTTCACTGGGGGTGGCTGGGTTTCCCAGCAGTGTGGGGCTGTGTGACCTTGGACAAGTCACTCAAGCTGGGCCTCTCTTTGCTCAGCTGCAAATTAAGGTGAACCCTACCCTTCCATCTCCCAGAGTCTGCCTGGGTCAGAATGAGTTGTCAACATGTTAAGAGCTGTAGAAAAAGATGTTTATTCTTTTTATTTCAATGTTTATTCTTGAGAAAAATAAACAAGGGGTAACGTTTTCGGAGTACCTTCTATGCACCAGACTTCTCATCCCACTTAATCCTTCCTACGGCCCTAGGGAAACCGAGGCAGTTGGGAAGTGGTGGATCCAGGATTCAAACCCAGCAAGTCTGACTCGGGAACCTACTCTCCTAACAGCTATGCTACAATGGGTTAAAGATGCCCCTGGAGCAAAGAGGGTGCTATTCATAACTACACAGGACGACAGACACAATGAGGACCATCCAGACAACCAGCGCAGTCACCAGCACCCCGGAGACATCTGATCTGACTGCCTGGGTGCTGCCAGGGGAGGCACAGCCCCTTCCCAGGCTTCTGAACCACATTTATTCTGTGGTCCAGTATCTCCCAGCGCTTTCCAACTCCAAAACACCACGATTGCACCAGGCAGTTCAGCACTAGGGAGAAACGCCCAGGGCTGGAATCAGACCCACCGCGTTCAAATCTCTGTTCAGAGGTCCTGGGCAATCTGCTTGACCTCAAGTTTTCTCATCTGTAAAATGGAGACACTAACGGTTCTTGTTTCGTAGCTTTGCTGTGACAATTAAATGAGATGATGATGATGTTCACTTCTGTGCCCTAAGCTCTATGCATCAGACACTTTTCTGAGCACTTTACATGCATTAGCTCGTTTCATCCTCACCAGCGAAAAGCAGCCAACATGGTACTTACTGTGTACCAGCACCTGATGCTTCCCGTGGTCACTCACCTAACTGATTCTACATCTCTACGGGGTGAACACTTGTTCAGTCCCATTTCATAGCTGGAGACACTGAAGCACACAGAGGCTAAGAACTTGCCAGGGGTTAGGAGTCGGGATTTGAATCCAGGCAGTGGCTTCACCCGAGGCACACGATGCACGTACGCTCAGCACGGCTCCTGCCTTTTATAAACACATAATAAAGGCTACTGTTATGTCTGAGCAGGCAGAAGTTAACTTCCAACACTTGCCCTTAGGTTAAGGATTCATTAAGGTTACACAAGGAAAGCTCCCAGCACAGAGTAGGTGCTCAAAAAATGAACCATGAGTGAATTAAAGAGTGAATTTAACGGAAGACCGTGGCTTGTTCTGACTCCTGGCTCTCCCAAGCAGGGGGGCCGGTGCTGTAACTGGCGGTCATTTCTCCCAGCGGGGCTAATGACAGGTCTTGAATACCTCGGGAAAATGCCCAGCAAGTGTGGTGCCCGCTAGTGGATCCAGGGTACCCCGGAAAGCAAACCTTTCTTTGGGGCCTTGGCAGATGGATGAACTCTCCCCCCCTTCAGCCCCCATGTCCTGGGCCAGACAAACCCCTGCCTGTGGCCCCAGAGATCTCCGAGTCCCGGCCAGGCAGGGACCAGCTCAGGCAGCAGCCCCTGGGAGTGACACGCAGAAGAGAAAAATGGGATGGGAAATGGCACCAAGGTTTTCGAGATGGAAAAAGTGTAAAAGCCCTTCCTTTGTGTGGGAATGAGTGCCAGGGGGCCATTGTCTATTGAGTTTTCATCAAAGTAATTTATTGATCAATACAGCTAACATGGCTAGTTCAGCGATTTTGTAAAAAATAACCATGTGCTGGATGCGAGGCGCACTTTGCTGGATGGCAGCGGGCCGGGCCAGGCGGGATCGCCTTTATTTTATGGCCTTCTGGGAACTGGGCCCTGGCAGCTACATCTCCGTGGCTTTATCTTCATGACACCAAAACATTTGGCTGGAGAGGAAAAATGATGGGCCAGTCTTCCAGATGTTTTGTCTATTTGGCAGCAAATATCAAGATGTTTCCTGTGCAAGGTCATAACCGTGAACCTGAAACACCACCACGAGGCCGGGAAGACGGCGATACGTTAAGAAACGCGCTGGCTCAGAGTTGGGAGGCCAAGGGGAAGGGAGTTTCACATTTACAAAGCACCTGCTGTTTACCAGGCCCCAAGCTAAGCACTCTGACACCACATTTCTGCATGTTTTCAGATGAGGAAGATGAGGCTGGTGTTGTGTCCCCAAGGTCCCCAAGCAACTAAAGGTAAGAGAATGATTCACATCCACATCTGACTTCACGGCTTTCCTGATGCCGCTTTTACTAGTTTGACTTGGAATAGTTGACAAGTTTGACTAGTTTGATTGGACCTTGCCAAGCCTCAGTTTCTTCACGTGCAAACCGGGGATCCTCAGTCCTGCCCCGCCTACTGTGGGGAGGATCAAACAAGACACCATGTGAACACCCCTGGCAAATCAAAGAGAATTCTGCCCATGCAGATAGTGGTTTCTCTTCCCAGAGTCCCCCAAAGCGCTTAGCCTGGCCTCAGACTGTTAAATAATTCACCAGCGGATTGAACCACATGGCCTGGTGCCCCGTCCTCCAAACACGTGGGTGCTCGGATGAGTGTGTGTACCCTTCCGCCAGATATGTGGGCCACTTGTAGGTACAGACTCTGGCACACACACTTCATGGAAGGGGCCAACTGGAACCTTTGTCACTAAACTCCCCCCACCCTGTCCCCAGAATGATCAGGTTCCTTGAGGTCTCCACAGCTCGCTCACCCGGGTGCTGGGCTTGGCCAGGAGGCATGAATCTCCCTGGCAGAGAAAGTCCCTCTCCTGCACAGAGCTCTGCCCTGCCGTAGGTGGTGCAATGCTGCCTCCCCGACTGCTGCAATCAAGCATACCTGAGGCAGGCTTTGGTGAGGCCCCCAGCTGGGAGGGGCGTCCCTCACCAAGAGCAGCCCCATGGAAGGATGCAGAGGAGGGAGAAGGAGGCTGAGCCCTGAAGCCCGAAAGGGCGAGAGAAATCAACAGTCCGCAGTGTGAGGCTGGCCTGTGCCTCAGACCCGCACCTGGGCCGGCTCAGGAGGGCCCTGAGACAAAGTCAGAGCAGGGCTTTGGAAAACCACCTCCCCAGCCTCATCTTATGCCATGTCCCTCCCCTGTGCACCCCAAACCCTAGTCAGATGGCCTCTGTTCTCTGACCATGCCAAGCTCCTCAAGCACGCTGCTCCCTCTGCCTGGAACGCCCCTGCGTCCTTCACAATGCAGGTTTCTCCCATTACTCAGGCCTCAGCCTAAGGGCCACTTCCCCAGAGAGGCTCCTCCTGCTGCTAAACAAGTGTGGCCTTTTCTGATCGTCTTCATGAATAGCATTTGCTGTGAGTCATAACTGTGTACTTATTTGTTTACTTATTTGTTGTTTGTCGCCCTGAGTAGACAAGGTCCCAAGACAATGGAAATGTCATCTCTTTGATCATCACTCTATACCTGGCACATAGTAGGTGCTCAACCAACACTTATTGAAGAAAAGCAAAAAGGGAGGAGGGCAGGAAGGGGAGGGGAAAGGAACCAGGCAAAATGAACTGCAACCTGGCTTCTGAGCACCAGCAAGGACAGGTGTATTCCATCTACAGACCGGCTTTTCTGGCAGGTTCTGGGATATCTCTTCACATCTGAATGGAGTGAGGAGGTTTCCCATGTGTATCCCATTTAGATCACCTGTTTCCTCCATGGAAACTCTACCAGGTAACTCATGGAGCCCCACTCTGTGCCAGGTGGGCAAGACCTTAAGCATTTTACATATGGTGCTCATTCCATAGAAGATAAACCACACCCAGTGGCCTCTTTGCTGGGAAGCTAGACAGGCAGGGAGGGGATCAGAGAAAAGTGGTCCTAAGTGGGGCTCTAGGACATTTGAACCTGCCACTTTGACTGTGAGGATGCTTTGACCCCGCTAGACATCTGAGAGCTTGACCATCCCAATACCAGAACACATTCCCTGTTCGTTCTCTCTCTCTCTCTGTCTCTCTCTCTCTCTTTCTCTCTCTCTTTTTCTCTGAGTGTCTCTGTCTCAATTACTGGCTCCCATTCCTGCCTCACTCTTCAACTCTCAATTAGAATTCTTCTACATTGGTTCATTCAGGGGTTAAAACAGTAGGGTTCAAATAGCAGAGTCTAAACATCCTGTTGTCATCTTAGCATCAAGAGATTCTGAAACCCAGGAAACTCCTGCTCAGATTCTATCAGGACTCTAGGTTCAAAAAATCAGAAAGAAATTACTATTTAAGAAATCATTTAGATGTTCTCTAATTACTTCGTGATGTCCTAGAGTGAAATGGCTAAGGGCCAGGGCTCTGAAGCCTGACCTCTGGGTTGAAATCTCGGCTCTGTCACCTACTGGCTGCGTGACCCTGGCAGGTCCTTGAATCTCTGAAGGCCACAATTTTTTCATCTCTAAAATGGGAGTAACTACTATCTCATCGGGTCACTGTGAGGATTAAATGAACGAATTCATGAAAGTGCTTAGAATGCTCCCTGGCACAGTGAGTGCCCAGTAAATACTGGCTATATTTTTTTTTTACTGGTTTAAGTCAAGTTCTTTTTTTTGACTTGTTTGTTTGGTTTTAGTGCTAGCGTATTTCCTGGGTTTGGGCAATGAGGAAAGGTAGTTCTGTCCACCTTGGGTGGGAGAAAAAGAAGAAGCCATATCTCGCTGGAGACAGTGCTAAAGCAACAACCCCAAGGAACCACAGGGAACCTGGGCTCTTCTCTTCTCAAACCCTGGAGGGTCCAAGGTCTGCCCTAATAAGGGGGCCTGTGCCTCCTGCGGGTCTGTGTTGGAAAGTCACTTCCAGCTGGAACAGGACGCCCGGAGCCTGTAAGAGGCCACATATTCCCTGGTCCTCTCCCCTCTTTCTAAACACCTGTGCGGTGCACACACCAGGTCTGCTGCCCCACGGGTGGGCTGATGAGCCCAGCACGCCCTACCAGGGGTTGGGAAGAACAAAGGCCCCTCAGACAGACTGTCACAGAAGCCGAGTCTCCACTCTGATCTCTATGGCCACTGTCATTTCCAGGGAGTTGAGACCTTTCGGTTTCCACAGTGGGGCAGGGTCTGAGCTCAGCCCAGGGAGTGGGCCCTGAACTATGTACCTAGAAGGCCTCTGCCACCCTCCCAGGTGGTGTCATTCACTCCACATCCCTGCTGCAACATCCAACACCATCAGCCAAGAGCACTCTCTCCCCAGAAAGGAACCTGTTTCCAGGCCCAGAAAGGCCAGGTGTCTAGAATCCTAAACTGGAACCATTGTTGAGCCTCAGGATCCCAGAGTTTGGATTTGGGGGATAATTCATACACCCAAAGCATATCCTCGCAGGCAGGAAAGCAAAGCCAGCCCCAAATGCCAAGAAAGTAAGAGCCCCTATTTGGTCCAGAATTTAATCCACTTGCACAGAAAGCTGGAGGTTCTGCAAAGAAAACATCTCTCAAATTAATCTGAAGCTTCTCATTGCCACCTGGCTCCAAGGGGCCGGTGGAATAATGAAATCTCGGGATCTGGGCAAGGTGGGATTTACAGACGCTCTTCTAGGCTGGAGAGCCAGGACTTCATTCGTTGCTAAATCTCCCTTCGGCAGCCACCTCCTAACAACATCCACAGGCAACTCTTGGCACCAGAGAGCCCACACTCTTGCCACAGGGACTCCCAGGCCCACAGCCTAGCCAAGGACAGAGTGTCCAGCACCCTGTGCCTGCCTGGGGTGGGGGCAGTCACCGCACCCCTCTTCTCCCCATTCTCCCCTGATCCCATCCCAGCAGAGGGTGGCAGCTTTGGGAGCCCCTCACATTGCAGTCCGGGAGGGGAAAGAGAAAGAGCCAGTGTCCCTGTGCTTTATTATCCAGGCCCAATTAGTTGCTGGGACTGTGTTGGAGAGATGGGCCTGAGGCCACTGCGAGGACTGCAGAGAACGAACAAGGACAGAGGTTGTTAAAATGCTCCTGCTGAGCTCCGACGCCTGCACCATGTCCTCGCACCTCAAAGACATGGTAATGTGCGGGGGACTCGCAGCAGCTTCCCTGCCTGGCACATGTTAACTGAACTCTGGGTAATGCTGCCCTGGAGACGCACAGCAGAGGCTCACAGCCAGCCAGGTGCCAAAAGAAAGGAGGAAGACCCAGGAGCTTCCTAAATGTGCTGCGGTCCACCTTGGGAGTGGAAGTTTCCCACCTGGCTCCATCCCATCTGCGACTCCGGAATTTGAATTGACTTGTCAGGCACTCAGCAACTGCCTACTGCGTAGGGGCAGCTGCTGGGAATACACAGGGGATTACGCCACAGTCAAATCTTGGTGACACCCGTCACTTACTGCCACCTACCTTCACCTCACTATGGGTCAGATTCCTTATCTGGAAAGTGGGGATAATTACACTCACCTTAGGGTGAGTGCGAGGGTTCAATGTGATCGGGAAAGTGCTCAATAAACAATAGCTGTCATCATCCTGACAAACAGGAATGAGACAAGATCTCTGCCTTTGAGAAGCTCCTTGTCCATGCAGGAGGCCAGTGACTAAATGCCTGCAGGAGCCAACAGGAAACAAAGTGAAACAGGACCGGTGACAGAAAAAATTTTGAAAAAATGGGGCTTCTTAGTCTGTCATTTGTTTGCTCCTGATAATAAAATCATAAGTACACAGACATGTTATTAACACTTTTCCCTCTTAACCCTACTGAAAGAAAAGCAGCACGAGCAATGAATGGCCCTTTTGGAGGGGATGACTATAAGGAGAGGTGGGGACTGTGGCATACGGGGATGTGAAAAGAGATGCTGGAAACCCAAAATTTTATATAAAACATCCCGATTTTTGAATATTGGCTAACTAGACTTAAAAAACTAATTCAACTTAAAATGAAATTGATAGGGATGGGATAGCTAGAAATAGAGTTCAGAAAGAAAATTCCTTGAATTCCAAGCAAAGGGGTTTGTCTTCAAGAGAGGGAGCCATCAAAAGGTGTTGAGTTTTTTCTTTATAATAAAAAGAATTTTTTTAAAAACTTAAAAAGACGTGGAGGAGCATTCCTCACAACCCCCACACTGAGCCTGACCTTCACGGCGTTTGCATAACCAGGAGCAGGCGCAGCCCTGGCCTTTGCAGGGAACTCAGAAAGTCTGGATTTTTACAGCATCCCGAGCTGAAGGGTTGGGCATGCCTAGAATTTCACAGTGAAAGGAACCCAGGGCCCCTCTGTCACACCCCTGCCCAACCTGTGCTTGAATATCTCCCATGACAGGATGCTCACTCCTCCCCCAAGGCATATTGCTGGCCCATCACCCAATGGCTCCAGTTCTACTGGGACCTCTAAGACCAGGTTTGCTCCTTCGGCTACACTGCAGCCCTTAGAGACTTAGAGATGGAGGCTCCTGTCTTCATGCCTCCGAGTCCTGGTCTTTGAACACCCTCTCCGGCGCTCAGTTTCCACACCTGTGTGATGGGGACAGCACATACTGCACCTCATTCCTCTCCAGGTGAGAGGAGACTAACAAGAAGAAAGAATTAGCATTTTTGCTGGAAGAATCCCTGTCCTACCTCCCCATGACTCTCAGATACAAGCTCTGGGAGCAAAGTAGCTCACAGAAAAAAGCCACCTTTTGCCCAGTGATTCCAGCTCAAAGGCTGTCTGCCCTCCCCGGCCTCAGGGGCAGATGGATGCCTGTGCTGACGGAGCACTCCAATGTATTAGGTAGATAAAGGAATTGATTATTCTATAAATCATTGTCTCCATGAACAAAACCCCAATTTTTTAGAAAAGAAAATATTATAAATCTGTCCCAGCCCCGGTGAGTGAAAGTGTAGCCATTTCGATTTAATTGTCTGAGAAAGAAATGGGCCCAGAAAGAAAAGTCCCTGAAGCTACTGACTTCCAAACTAGACATTCCCTCCCATCGCCTACCCCCTCTTCCCCCAGGAATGGCCATGTCATGCCATGGATGAAAGGGATTTACACTGCAGCAGGAAGAATCTGAGTTAGCCAGAAAGAAGAACTTTCTCAGCAAAGGAGACAGAATCGTATCACTTGGAGGCTTAAAAATTGGATACTAAGCCCCCTTCCCCTACCTTTCCCCTCCCTACTTACACATGCATCCAGCCGTCTACAGAAGTTAAGGTTCAGTTCTCCTAAAGACAGGGAACTGGCCAAAATGAACCCCAAGGGGCTTGAGGATGAGTGTGACAGCTCAGGGGAGAAAGAACACTCTCAGAACAACATAAGTGATGAGATGATTCCAAAGTGGCAAGGGCAAGAAGGAGGGCAGGAGTGAAGGGTAAACGGGGAGAGGTGGCTTCCTGCCAACTCTACTGTGTGACTTTCAGTTTATCTCTTTGCCTCCCTGAGCTCCTCATGACTCCTACCCAGGACACAGGAGAAATAGGAAGATCCAAGTGCCCAGCTCTGGTCTGAACTGTACATACCTGTATGTTCAAAGAACCATGACTATCCTGAAGGTCACCTACTTGGACCTACCGTGAAGACAGTAAGATGCCACCAAGCCCGGGAATACTGCTCCACCCTCCTGCCCCAAAGCCCCCGCAAATCCCCTGCCCTGTGTACTCTGCAGTACACATAAATGTTTGGTGAGTCAATGAGTCAGCCCAGAATCCATGTGAAAAAGACAGGAAATAAACACGAAATTACAAACAGCATAAAAATAACCACATTTCCAAAGCAGATTTTTCTGATTCTGCGAATTCAAGCAGGAGCAGCAAAAAGGCCCCAGATCTCTTCATACTGAGACATCTTAAAGCCAGGGCCTGTGAAGGAGCCGTAACTTTGTAGATCCCATAGTCCACTTCCTCCCTGATCATTCCAGATCTTTCTATCTGCTGTGTGACTTCAAGATGCCGTCTTACCACCTAAATCCTTGGGGCCCATTTACCTAAACCTCACTCCCAGTTCAGAGGCAAATGCCAATTCCTCTGGCTCTGTCATTCTAAAACTCTTCACCTTCTCTGTCCCTTTGGCTTCTAGTCCAGGTGTTCCTGGACAGCTCCCATTACCCCTGTAAGGGACAAAACCTTCCCCTTTCTCTGAGACATGCTAAGGTCACCCCTGGCATGACTTTTCTGCCTGAGAGAGGCCTTTGTCAAATCTCACCCCCATCACAAGGCTTCGTAGACACATCCAGGTGGTGGAGCACCTGCAACGGCTGGGGTTGTTTGGGGAATGCCACAAAGCTGTGACACATTTAATTCCTATCACCTGAATGAGGACTAATTTTATTTACTAGCAGAAAATACTGCTCTATTATAGGTATGCAGGGCTCCACAACTCAGGAAATAATAACACACAAAATACTTTTTAAGAAATCACATTTAGCAAGATAAAAACACATAACACAAGCCTACTTACCAAATGCAATGTGAAAGATGACGCTGACAAGCTGAGCAAAGATGCTTGGTATCAGGTGTGATATTTGACAATGGGATGTTCACTCGTTTTGTCATCTGCTGCTGCTCCCTAGCAGACAAGCCATACAAGGCACCAAAGGTTTAAGAACAATTTATGTGGTAGGAAAAAAAAGAAGGAGAAAATTCTATCCATTAACTTCATTTTCTTTTACCATGTGTTACTCTGTTTGAACAACCACAAATAACCATTCTTACCAGCCTACTGTGTGCCTACTAAACACCTCCGTCCAGTTTGTGAATACCAGCGTCCTACAGGAATAGCATTTGAAAAAAGAATGCCTGTTTAGCAAGACCTTACAGTAACCACGTCACCCCTGCTAGAAGAGTCAGCATGCAGATGGCGCCTTGCGTTACCCCAGGGCCTGGCTGCTGTCCGTGGTGCTGAACATAGAGGTTGAGGTGACCCTTAATCTCCCTGCTCTTGCCACACCACACATGGTGTATGCATTATCTACGAATCTTTCTAAACACATAGGAATTTGATTTATACTTCTCCTTCAATGTGGAAAATGTTTCATAGGTTTGTTTTTCCACATTGGAAAAATCTAGGCTCTTTAGCTCTCTTAAGACTGCAAATCTAAAGCTTCAAATTTGCAAACACGTGTGTGTGTGCATGTGTGTGTGTGTGTGTGTGTGTGTGTAATAGGAATGTAGATAGGGTTTTCTTAATAGGCTGAGGGTGAGAGGACCCATGGATTTGTCTGGTTTTCCCAGGGCTCACCAAGGACATGGCACAAGTCATTTCCCTTTTCCTGTCCTCAGCACCCTGATCGGTGACAGAAAAGAATGGAGACAGGCAATACTCTTGTAGCCCCAGCATTTGTGGGGCCTCCACTTGTGTTCTGGTTTTTCCACGGACTCAGAGACCATCAAACAGGATGACCTTGCCTGGCTTCATCTAGCACTAAAAGACTTTCCGGATCCAGAGGGAAAACACAAGGCTCTGCTTCTCTTGCAAGAAGACAAGGATTCAATCTCTCTGCTCAACTCTCCCCCAGCCCTCAGTCCCCATGGACCGGCCATAATTCAGCTAAACCTGAGAGTTCACCCATATTTTATTTACTGATTCAATGTTACGAGACAAGTGAAATAGACGGCTGTCACCTCTATTAAACTGGGTAGGAAAAATGGTCATGTAGGCAACAGGCTCTTCCTGCTCATCATGTGTCATATGTTTCCCCAGGGAGGGAAGCAAGAAAGGGGGAGAGCCCAGCCTTGGGGGAGAGCCAGGTCCTGTTGCCTTTGGGAGGGGGAGCTCAGGGCTGCACTGCAAACCTGTCCCATCCTCACTCTCAGCTACAATGATACAGTCAGTCAGGAAGCGGGACCATCACTTACGTCCTCGGTTTCTCTACCAATCCAAAGGAAAGTCACCATACTCACTCCTCAGGCTTGGGATCAAGAGTGGCTGCTGAGCCCCAATTTTGGAAGCCTGTGCTAAAGAAGCAAACTCCATTTGGTCATCTCGTGCAAGTGCACAAACACACATGCACACACACTCCCCAGAACCAGTGTAGATGGTGCCTACATTCCCAAGGTTACATGGTCCAGGCTCACTGTCTATACAGCCTGAATCTCCAAATGAACTGTCAACACCTCTGCTTTACACAAAGCTGTCATGTGGACCAGGCATCTACACATCTAGCAGGATCCAGCAGTGTAGTGAAGACAGGAAAGGGGGAGCCTGGCAGTGGCACAATGGCTGACAACTGTCCTGAGTGCTCAGCCTATTGAGGATGGCACAGCAGAAGTTGCCTTCCTTGTTTCAGCTGCCAGAGAGCACAGGAGATGCCCAGGGGCAAGTGGGAAGGAGTGAGAGGTGAGGCCAGGAAAGGCAGGAAGATCGTGGTCTCTTCCTCAATCTCTCCATGAAGTAGACAGCTTGTGTCTCTCTCAAGAGGAGAATTGTCATGACATAAACCAGACAATGATGTAAAGTCCAGTCCTAGGCTTGGAAAAGAAGGGCCCACTCTCGCAAATACTCCAGCTCTACCCAATAGACCACATGGAAGAAGCTGCCGAATTGGTGTGTCAGAAGAACACCACGCACATCATTAGCACCCTGACTTCACAGAAAAATCTAACAACGTCTTTCATGAAATCCTCATTGACAAAATGGAAAGTGTTTGGCTGCATGCCAGGGCAGTTAGGTGGACTTACATTCAAATGACTATATTCATCAATGCATTCATCAATTCAACAAATATTTATTAATCATCTACTATGCTAGATGCACTAGATAAAGGGGTGCATGAGCCAGCTGTGGCCCTTGCTGGTCCAGTACTTATCTCTAAAGTGATGGAGACTCACAATGCAGCAGGTGCCATACCAGGGTGCTGTGGGGACAAACGGTGGGGGCGGGGGTGCAGGTTGAGAAAGGCTTCCTGGAGGAGAGGAAAAGACATGTTCTCTGAGACCTGAGTGTGAAGAGAAGTTGGCCGGGAAGGAAAGCAGAGCAGAGGCACAGGGTATGAGGGAAGCACAGTGCCCCCTGGGGACCGAGACATCCTGCACAGGGGAGCAGAGAGCACGAGGCAAGGAGGGACAGAACAGGAGCCAGCGACGCCACCATGTAGATCATAAAGGGCCTGTGGGCATAAGGAAGCCCGTCGGATTCCGAAGCTGGCTAAAGTGTAGGGTAGTGGGTCCATGACCACTGGGAGAAAGCCAACAGATTCTGACATTGGTCATTTCCTGCCTGATGTGTTTACAGAAGGCCTAGCTGAAGGGAGGGAAGGCATGTGTACCCCAGGCTCCAGATGGCATGAAGGATGCCAGGCAACAGAACAGGAACCCCAAAAGCTTCACTGTTCAGAAATCAATGGTTCCCAGCCTGAACCATACTATAGACCCATAACCACTTAACCTCTCTACCACGCACCCCAGGAGGGCAGCAGGGAGGAAGAAGAGGGTGTCATCCGTGCTTCCCGTCCAAGGAGGGAGCAGTGGGAATAAGCTTTGGAGGTCCAGAAACAATGCGCGAGAATAACCACCTGAAGGTCCAACGACAGAATTTACTGGGGATAAATGACAGCTTCTGCCTTTAGGCTCAAAAGATCAACTGCCAAAGGGAGGATGAGAGAAGTTATAGATCAGTGGCGATGCCTGTGGAAAAGCCCTTGTGATCTCCAGAGACCACCAGCTCAGTGTAAATCAACGGAGTGAAATGGCTGCTAAAAGGGCTGAAATTATCTGGGGTCATTTAACCAGACACTGAAGCTGAGATCTGAGGAGGTGACGCTCTTACTGGCTTCAACAAATAAGCAGTACTGTGGTCAGCTCGCAACACCATGCCGGAGGAATCAGACCCCTTTAGTCGGAAGAAATGCCCATACATTTCTGCAGAGATACAGTGTGGGAACAAATCCACACCAGCATCAGTGGGCAGGGTGACCACAATAGTAAGAGCAATAGATGACATTTATTGAGTGCTTGCATGGCTGTGTTCTAAGCATCTTACATGCATTAACTCATTTAATCCTTACAAAAACCCTGTGAGGCAGGTACTGTTGTCATCATCATCATCATCATCATTATTTTGAGAGACTGAATAGTTTGCCCAAGATTCTACAGGTGAAGAGATGAAGGCAGCCTTCAAACGCAGGCCACTGGATTCCTGAATCTATGAACTTATCCACAAAACTAGATTGATAAAATGTATTGAGAGCTTCCTTTGTGCCAGGCATGTTAATTCTCACAATAATCCCATGAGGTGAAATCTGCTATTATCTTCATCTTACAGGTGAGGAATTCTAACATTTCCCTCATGTTAGAAAAAGTAAGTGACTTACCCAAAGTCACACAGCCACAAGGGAAAGAATGAGAGTTTAAACTTAGACAGATGGATTTCAGAACCTACATTCTCAACATCCTGGTTATACTGCCTCCCCGGAACTACAGGGAGACACATTTCAGCTTTTTTAGGGGAATATTTGCAATAAAGATCGGAGTGGGCCAAAACACAATAAGGAATGGGTGGGGCCTAAAAGTAGGGTACTGCCTATCACAGGTGGCGATCGATCAGAGACTGGATATCCACCTGCACGTAGTGAGGTCCTCCACCCACCCGGAACGGTGGTTCTCAAAGTGTGGCCTTCAGACAAGCAATTTCAGTGTTAACTGGGAACCTGTTCAACAGGTAAGTTCTGAGGCCTCACCCCAGCCCCACTGAAGCAGAAGCTCTGGGGAGAGGGCCCAGCAATCTGCATTTTAATGAGTGATCCAGGTGACTCTGATGCCCAGTAATGTTTCAGAACCAGAGGCCTAGAATGTCCCCTTGGGTTCTTTCCAGTCTGGATTTGCGATGCTTCACCATAGTCAGAAAATCTGATTCCTGAAGCCCTGGAAAGTCCTTGGCTCCCGCTCCTGCTTTTCCGCCCAATTGGGCAGCTTTTGGAATAGCATATTTCAGTTCCGCAAAGCAGATGCGGGAAAGCTTTGCAGAAGTCTCCCCCATGCTCATATTTAAAGAGCTCATCCCTGCAGTTGTTCCGAGAACTCTATAAACCCCCTTCCGTCAGCAGCCTGTCTGCATCAGTCCCTTTAATAGCGCAAGACTTAATTGTCTCCTATGGATCAGAACCCTCTTCACAAAAACCAGAATCTTCACTCCTTCTTGCTCCTTTTTTCCCCTCTGCTATCCTTAACCACCATTCAGCGTGGCACCAAAGGATCTGGAGTCGAAGCCACCACTCCCCCCGGATCTCACTCCATCTCATTATCTCCGATCTGTATGATCACCATGGGGACTCTCTCCTCCCCGGGTTTTGCCCATGGCCTCATTACCAGGTGTCTCCCAGTAGAGCTGGCCTAGAGTCCATCCCCTAGGGCTCAGCCTCCAGCCACAGATCCTCCCTGGTCTCCACCGGCCTGCCCAGGAAGCACAACTGGATTCCCCATCCAAGAAGAGCTGATCAGGATTCCCCGAACCAACCCCTCAAGAACATCCCATAACCAGGGTCTTCCTAGCTCTGAACATATGCAAAATGCATTTCAATTCAGATGCTGCAAATGCAGGAAAGAACCAGAGCCCCATGGCTGCAGGTGTATGATAAATAATGGGCCAGAAGGAGTCTGGAGCTGACATCAGGGCATCCTAGGAAGGGCACCTCTTTGCTCCCTGGCTCAGTGAGTAATTGGCACAGGTGGACCCACTCATTCCACTGGGGGGCAAGTGGCTTATGTGCTCAATGGACAAATGCTGCATGCTGAGCTGCCCAGAGTACTGAGCACCGGGGTTAGCACAAAGCAGAGGGCACATGAGAAGCAGACAGCCTCAGAGCTCGGAGTCTGATGGTGGAGGCATGGCCTCCACCTTTGGGCAGCCCTCCTTTTTTCTCCTAACATTTATCAAGTGCCAGGCATTGTGCAAAGAACTTTATCTACAGCTCCTTTAATCCTCACAATAACCTTATGCAGACAATACTATAAGGTTCTACCATATGAAATTTCTGTAGGTCAAAAACAGCTGAACATGGATCAATATAACATAGAAGTAGAGGTTCACAGGTGGGGTGACTTCCCCAAGGTCACACAGCAAGTACATGTTAGACTCACACTCAAACACAGATCCACCACTTTTCATCAAACCCAAGGCACACCATAAATTTTTTGTAGTACCAGGAAAGAAAAATCCTGCAAGTAAACTTGGAAATGACACGACACGTGAGGCACATACCGATTTCAGAGATATGAAAATGTGGGGTGGAGGGAGTCCATCTTAGAATCAATGAAATATATTATTTGACTCAAAAAAAAAATCCATTGTGCATCTTGGCAGTGACAGGGAAGAGATGGCCTTCGACACCCTTGGGCAGGTCCTTGTCAATGGGGGAGGCATGACACGTGCGTTAGAGAAAGAATAGACACGCCCTAGCATAACCACAGCCAAGGTCAATGCCATTAATAAAAAGGGTAAAAAGGTCAAGGGAAGCTAAGAGAGGGACCTCAGAAACTTAGCTGTGAGGAGAAGGAAGTGCCAGACTTGGAGCGGGAGACAGTGTGGCCCTTGGTGGTAATTCCAGAGGAAATAAAACACAGGGAGGCCAGGCAGAGGGCTCTGGGCCACGGCTGCTCTAAAATGTGGCCAAAGGGAGAGAAAAGCAACATCAGAATGATCAGTCTTCCTCAAATCCAGTCCCCTGGCCCTCAATCCTGTCTCACCTCTCCAAATGAAACCCAAATAAGATCGGTCTCCAGAGCACAAAGAGAAGCAGAAGGAAACAATGACTCCAACAGCAAAGGGCCAGGATCCAAGGAGGCAGTCACTCTCATGGCCAGCTGTGCAGGCACAGGGTCCCCATCTAAGACCCTGCATAAAGTTTACTCCCTGGAGGCCTCACTGGCCTCACCTTAGTCACAGCCCTGTGCACAGACTTCTCGATCAAAAGAAATGCCCATTGCTGGACAGCATGTATGCTTTTGTGAAAAGACATCACAGCTATTTAACCCCATGGGCAGTATCATCTCCATTTTACAGATGGGGAAATGGAGGCCCTGGAAAATAACATGACCCCTCTGACCATGCTCATCCCAAATCTTTCACCTCTGTAGTGACTGAGCAATGCAGCTTCCCCCACCTCCAGAGTAGCTCTGTGCCTGGCAGCCACCATTATCCCAGGCACCCCTTTCCCCCTGCGAGAAGGAACATGGTGGACAGAGAAGGGTAGGTTTGGGTTAGGCATGGGAAAGAGGCAGGCTCTTGCATGCAGGTCCCCCACTCCCAAACCACGGTGTCTGTAAGTCAGCAACACATATTCCAGGGCCCAGTGGTAACAGGCCTCACCCTCGAATATTGCCCACTGGACTCAATTCCTGACAAGGCAGGCTCCATTTAGAAGGTTGGGATGTGACTCCTGCTTAAAAATAAAATGACCATAAAACCTATTAGCCTGGGAGGGATGTTGGAGAGGACAGGGGATGGGACTGAGGAGGGAAAGGGGAGGGGAGGGAGGCAAGAAAGAGCAAAGAGAGCTACTTCTCCAAGCACCTTCCCTTGCCAGGTCACGGGGTGATGCGGGGCGGGGGAGGAGGAGACACAGACACAGACCCTTGGGTTTACTCACGGCTTTGGCAAGGTCTTTGAGGACAGCCTGGTGGCTCCCACTGGGACATGTAGACTAGAGACCCCAGGGCAAAGGGATTCCTGTGGGTGAACTGACCTCGCCCAAAGGTGAATCCATCTTTTATTTCGGGGGCTGGATTAAAGCCTCAGGCAGAGCCCAGAAGCCAGGATGAGGCAGGATGCAGTAAATGGAGGGGTGTGTGTCCTCTGGAGGAAGCAAATTGGCCACATGCTTCATCAGCAAGGCCAGTCTGACACTGAGACTGGCACTGGTGGGCTTCGCTGTGGCAGAGCCCATCCAGCCATCCTCCCGCAGCAGGACAGCGAAGTCCGACCCAGACAGACCATGATCCGCAACCAGAACCACAGGGGCGGGGACACTGTGTGCAATCCCTTTAAAAATTGCTGCTTTGCATCTCCAGACTACACAGCCAGCCAAAAGCACAAGACCTGGAGGCAGGCTGGCTGCAGTTCCTATCCTGCCCCTACCGCTCACTGGCTGTGTGGTCCCGGGCCAGTGACTTCACCAAGCTTGGTTTCCTCATCCAGAAAATGGGATAATGCCTGCAGGGTTGCAAAGGCTACATAAGATGAAGAGAAAAACCCAACAGCTAGATTAATTGAACACTTACTATGCACCCACACTATTAGCCATTGTTTGAAAAGCACTTGGCACAGTGCCTAGCCCTAGTAAGTGCACCATCAATTAGGGCCATTGTATTGTTGTTGCTGTTGTTCTATTATTTTGATTTTGCTCCAGACCCCAGAGGCTGCCCCCCCCGCCCGGGCAGGAGACACTGTGGCCATCTCAGCACAGGCACACTGCCCTCTGGTGCTGCTGCTGGGGAATGAGCACTTGGCGGAAGGGTGACTCCAGGAATAGAGCCCGTGGCCAGGGTGCCAGCCCCATTTCCACTGAGCCCTCGGTGCATCCATCCATCCATCCAAAGCTGCAGCCCCCCACCCCACACCAGCCTCAGAGGACAAGCCAGAGCCTGCCCTGCTCATGGAGCATCAGTCCTCTCTGTGGCCAGGCAGGGCCTGGGGAGCCCCGGCTCCTCTCTGCATTGTACTGCGGAATGAAGCACCGGTTCTCTCACTTTGCTCCGGGGGTCCTGAGCGAGCGAGGCCCGGCTGCAGCTGCGGGAGGAAGAGGCAGGGGCAGCTGATTGTGACCGGTGCAGGAGGCTCAGCCTCAGAGGATGGAAAACAGTCCCAGTCGCTGAGCACACACCTGTCTCCCCCAAAAGAGCACCCCCTACAGCCCTGCAGCCTCTGCTGCACAGGGCCTTGTACTGCCCCCAAGAGGAGGGTGAGTTCTACCGCCCCCAAAGGAGGGGCTCTGTTTCCTGGGGCTGGGACACAGAGTGCCTGTGGAAACTCGGGGACTCAGGGAGGCTCAAAGGCTCCACAAAGGATCCTAAAAGCAGCCAAGCAGCCTTGCTTTCCCGGAGGAGTGGGGGATAAAGAGCCGCCCCACAAAGCCCTTTCAAAATAGCACAGTGGGCTGGACTTCTGAAGTCAGCTGTGGTGCCGGCCTGCAGGGGGATTGCAGGTAACCTTGGAAGAGCCTAGTCGGGCCAGGGTGCCTGGCTCACCTTGCAGAAACCACCTCTAAAAACCCCAGGTCATCCTGACGTTAAAAGACTGTTTAGCGCAATGCAAGGCAGGCATCAGGAAGAAATTAAACTCCAGCTCGAAAAGGAGGAAAGCCCAGGCTGACAGGAGCAGCTGGGCTGAAAAGTGGAAGCAGAAATTCCTCAAGTTAATGCTTTCTAAGGCCCCTCGGGCCACTCCCAGGTCTTGTCTGAAGCTATTTACTTCCAGGGGGGAAAACCCTATTGATCTTCATTCAGCTGCTGTCTGCTCCGACAAGGCAGCGATGTTTCAGCGCATCACCAGTCACTGCGAGAAATCTCTCATTGTTTTACACAGAGCAGCTCCCAAACTCAACGTCCTCAACGTTCAGGACAATTGGGGTGAACTGATCAGAGGAGCTGCAGAAGGGGGCTGGTCTGGGAACTCCAGGGGAGGGGCCTCACTGCCCTGGGATGGGCTGCTGTCACCTGCTGGGCCCTTGTACATTCAGAAAACTCAGGACCTCGCTGCTCTGTTCTGCTCTGTCTGTAGATGCTCAGAAAGCCCAGAGCTGGGCCAACCCTTCCCTCCCACCCTCCGTACACACACACACACACACACACACACACACGCACACGCACACGCACACACACCCCTGCTTTATGTCTCTGCAGTCATTTGGCTTCGAACCTCCCCACTGGCTGGCTGCAGACTGCCACCATCCACTCAAGTTCCTCATCACACAGAAGAGCTGGCGAGGCTTCCCCAGCTGCGCCACCACTGTCTGGTTCCCTTTTCAAATTCCAGGCTAGCCCTCGATCCTACATATGTCTGTAACGTGAGGGAAGAACTAACCATGAAACCTGCAACGGCACTAATAGATCCCACCAGCTAGCACTAAAGGGAACTTTTAAACCACCTTAATCCGAACTATTAAGGCCAACTAAATAGTGTACAGATGGAGAAACTGAGGCTTGGGTTCAAAGAGAGAGTGTGATTTGATCAAGGTGGCCCAGTAAACTAGTGGCAGAAAGAGCAGAAAACCCAGACCTCCCGGCTCCAAGCACAGCACCCCTTCCACTTCAGCTTCTAGGTCATGTAACCTGGAAATCCAGGTCCCCATAGGAGGTCACGGAAGCCCACTTGACTGAGAGAAGAACCCACGCATTAAACTGCTTTCTGTGAGTTAAGACCAGGATCCATGCAAACAATAATAACGATGATAATAATAATAAAATGCAGAACAATATGCCTTGAAAACCTTCAATGAGCAACACTTGATAATCACAGGCAGAATACATCTTCCACATATTCATATAAAATAATCAATGATCATTTTTCCCCCTGCAGACTACAATCCAATTACTCTCTCTCCCTCACTCTCTCCCTCACTCTCCTTTGTTACTTGCAAACCATCCAAGCAATCAATGCCTTGACCTCTCCCTCTGATAGACACAATTACAAAAAGACAGAGCAATGCAATTCATCTATTCAAGATGGATTGTTTGAACACTCTGTCACACTGCTGAGCTATCCATCTCCTTGTCTAAGAGGAAATTTCAGCCCCCAAAAGAGGCACAAAGAGAGAGGGCGGTACAGTGCTCCCCGGCCCAGAGAGCCCCTCGCACACCTGCAGGAAAACCCTCTCCGGGCTGGTGCTCAGGGACGCCTGGCTGCTGGAGAAGGATTCGGCTCCAAGCTCGGCCGACTGAGGCACCAGTCTGGGAACCAGAAGCACCCAGCACACTCCAGAGCCCAATTTCCAGGGCCCCAATTCCTGCAGCCCCAGCCAGAGCCCTGAGATCCCGGGAAGTGGGAGTGGGGGGCAGGTGGGAAAAGGGAGATGGCATTGGGCCCAGCCACGGCAGTGTGTTTGGGTTTCAGCATGACATTTCTCAGTCTCTCTCTCTGCCTCCCCTCCGCCCTGCCATGTCCACTGTACTTCCCTGGCTCCAGCTAGGGTTCCAGGGACAGAAGGACAGAAAGTCAGTTCCCCAGGAGGCTCCAGAGAAGCCCAGAGGCCTCAGAGCCTTCCCATCCTCCACCCAAGCTGGCACCGCTCTGGCGGTCACGTTTGGCACCAGCACAGCACCCCAGGCCATGGGCTGGAAATCAAATGGGGCAGGGCTCTTGGATATAAATGGCCTGGGCTGACACGCTAATTAATCCTGGGGCTTAATACGAAGAAGATTAGAAGAGAGGAGGGCTCTGCCATCCTTTAATTGCATTATTACACGCTGAACCCAAGAAACGGTGGGCAGGCTTTGGGATGTGCTTTTCCTCCGCGCTGGGAGGAACTAGCCCAATTCGATCCCACAGTAAGAGGGGGCAGGTAAGGATACATCATCCTGTGCCTCTTCAGTTTATCTCTCTGGGGCTGCCCTCCCCTGCTCCTGTCTTTCCCGGCCTCCAAAGACTTCTATCCCTGAGGCTGGGCTGGGAGCACACCCGTCCCATCCCTGTGGAGGAAGGACCAAGGTAGAGGCACCTACAGTTCATGCGAGGAGCACATAGAACCCAATGAGTCCCCCCTTTTTCCTCTCAAGGGCACCCTACCACTCAGGCCCCCAGAGAAGAAGAGGGAAAGAGAGAAGGAATAAAGGAAGTGCCGGTCCACTGCTAAGAGAGTGCCTGCCCCTGGAAGGGGACCAAGCTGGGTGCTGGGGCAGGCAGAGACACGGAGATAGAAGGCATTTTCAGCTTGCCAGGGAGCAGACTGGACTGCAAAGGGTTAAGCCTGACCGTGAGGGCTGTCCCCAGAGTCCCCTCCCGTGCCCTGCCTGTGCCTGGCCTCCACTGCCTCCCAAATCGGCCTGCCAGGGTCCTGAGCACGGACTGAAAGACCTGAGAGCGGGCAGAGCTGAGGACCGTGCTCTGTCCCATCCAGATATGAGTTCGAGAGGGTCCGGCTCTCGGGAGAGAGCTGGGGAGGAGACAGACCCTCTGGGGTTTCTGATCTCCTCCTAGGAAAATCTCAAGTCCGGAAACCAAGCCCGACACGGCTTCCCGGCACCCTTTCACGGCGTTGGCAGCCCAAGGTCCGCCCTGGAGAAGAGCCGCAGAGGAGGAAGGTGGCCCTGGCTCGGCAGAGTTCTACTCGCCTTGTGCCAGATGCCGGTGGTGGGGCCTCGTGAACCCAGGCGGCCCAGGTCTCCGGCCTGGCGGCGGGCGCAGGGCTCGCCGTGATGGAGGCTCCGGCGTAGCCCAGCCGGGCCCAGCCCTGCCGGTCGTCGGCCTGGGACGCGCAGGGCCCCCGCACGGCCCAGAGCGCTGCCCGCAGGGTGCCTTGGGCGGCCACAACAAAGTTAAAGCCCGGAGTAAGAGTCTCCGGCGAGAAGAGACGCGGAGAAGCCCCAGCCTCAAAATGCCGCGCGCAGCCCTGCCAGGCGCCGCCAGCTGCGGAGGGATTCCGGCTAACTTTACAAACCACTCGCAGCCCTCGGCCGCCTTCCTCTGCTGCGCTGGGCGGCCTCCTCGCTCCCTTCCCCCACCCGCGCTGCCCTGGGCGCGGAGGCCTGGGCCCCAAGGGACCCGCTGGAGCGAGCGTGGCGGGGATGGCCCCTCCCTGCCCCACGCCACGGGGCTGAATGGGGCCACCGAGGCCGAGGGAGGCCACCGGAGAGGAGACCGGTTGCCCGCGTCACGCGAATATGTGCCCTGCGCCCCCGCCGCGGCCGCTGGAGCTGTGCCCGAGGTGGGGGCGAGGGGCCCGAGGGGAGAGAGAAGGGGAAAGAAGAGAAGTTGGCGCCTTCCCCAGGGTTCCCACTCGGCGGAGAAGCCGGATCCCAGAACTCGGTCTGCTGCCGGTCATGCTGGCAGTCGCCGCGAAATGCGCCCGCGACTCGGGCTGGGACTGGAACCCTTCGCCACACTCCGCCAGCTCTGACCTCTCAGGAGCGCGCCAAGGGCCCCTCGCCCGCTGCGGCCCGGCTGCCTCCTCCCCAATAAGTAAGGCCCTTGACCCCGGCTTCGGAACTTTGTCCTCACCGGGACAAGCGTCCAGGTGGTTGCCGGCTCGGCAGCCCGGAGAGAGGTTGGAAAAATCTTCCGGGATCGCGTTCAGAGGTCCCCCATTCCCGCCCCCGCCCGGGCGCACGGAGACCCCCGGCTCCAGGGAGCCCTTACCGATCCGGATGACGTGGGGCATCCCGCGCGAGTCCGGGATCCAGAAGGCGCACACGAGGAGCCCGGCCCAGTATTCCCAAACCAGAGTCCGGAGGCGCCGCCAGGGAGCGGTCATCGTTGGGCGCCGCCGAGCGTGCCCAGGGCGCGGCCGTGGCGGGCTCCCTGGGGCGGCAGCTCTAGGCGCGGGCGCGCAGCAGCCCCTGAGGCGCCGCCTGGCCCAGCCGCCCGGCTCCCGAGCGCCGCTGCGAGTGGGGGGCGCCCCGCGGCGCCGCGCACATCTTACTGGGGGGCCGCCCCGCTGGCGCCCGCCCCGCCTGGCTGCCGCCCACGGGCCGCCCGCGAGTGAGGCTCCTGGGCTCCGCCCGGGCTCTGCTCGGACTCAGCTCCGGCTCCGGCTCGCGTCGGCTCGGCTCCCGCGCGGGTTCCCACCTGCCCCGGCTGCCGGGCGCTGGCGGGCGGGCTGCACGCGTCTCCGGCCGCTCCTCCTCCAGCCGCCGCCGATGCTATCGCCCGGGCTCGCACAAAGCCCCGGAGTGGAGTTGCACGCGCGCACACACTCCCTCCCAGCCCCCTCCCCCGCGCCCTGCCTCCCGCCTCCCGCGCCGCCCGCCGCCCGCGCTCCCTCCGCGCACTCCCCCGCGCACACACACACTTCACACTCACACCCGCCGAGGCGCACACTCGCGCGCTCACACCTGCGCGGGGGGCGGGGAAGGGGACCCTGGACTCGCTTTGGGGGGCCGCCCGGAGAACGAGGACTCTCCTCGCTTCCCAGACGTCCCCATCCGCCCTGCCGCCCCCAGTCCCTTCAACCGCGAGGGCACCGAGCCCGGGAGCCAGGCGTGGAGAGCGAGAGCTGGCACCGCGAGCTGGGAGACGGCGGCAGCCCAGCGGCCCGACCAGCTGGAGGAGACGCGCCCGCCCGGAGCAGCGAGACCCGGAGCCCGCCGTCTGCGGAGCCTCGCCTTCCAGCTCCCACGCGGCGGGCGCTGGCTGGACGGCAGCGGCGGGAGACCGACCCGGGGACCGGTTTCCCTCCCCAACCGCATCCCTCCTGGCAGCAGAGCTGGGGCTGGGGATTGGGGAAGACAGAATTCAAAGAGAACTATCTACGCTGGGCCAGGGCAGCTGCAGGGGCTGGTAGGGGTGGGAGAGCCCAGGCCAGGCCCCCTGCTGTGGAAGGCAGGGCTTGACCGCTCCCGCAACTCCCGGGGCTTCGAGGAAGACCGCTAACGCCTTACATAAGAGGGGCGTGTGCGCCGGCCCCGCTCACTCCCGGCCCTCTCCCCCAGCCGTGCAGCAGGGGTTGCTGCCCCCTCCCCTTTGCTCCTGGGAGAGAATAAAAAGAAGCTGCAAATTTCCGTGGGGCAGAGCAGGACTCGTGGGGGAGCAAGCTGAAAGGGTTAAAGAAACGTTGTTTATTAGCAATAATAATTTTTTTTCAAGTGGCGCTGGGTGTCGAGGGAAGGGAAGGGCTGTGGAGCGAGGCTGGAGCAGGAGGCTGCGGATTACGCAGTTAGGCGAGTTTAATGACCTTTTTGACAGAGACAAAGCGGTACCGATACAGTAGATAAATAAACGGATCTGTCACCGGGCAGCGGCTAGGCTGTGTGTGAATTCATTTTTCTCATTTAAATAATTTGATCTATTCCATCATTTCCAATCTCTCGCATTTGCCAGCTGTCTGGTAAGAGCATGGCCCCCAACATCTGAAGAGCAAATCTTTAATTTTCTTACAAATATACTATGAGTCGAGCTCTAAGCCGCCTGTTAATTTCCCTCTTTTCTTTCCCTCCCTTCCTGGGCTCAGGAGACCGTGGCATTGTGTGGGGATATGAATATGACAGTGTAGCCAATCCCACCAGTTAGGGAGGGGACTCCACACAGTGCCTGAAGTGGAGGAGGAGAGGCTCCCTGAGCTCCCTGCGAAGGAACAGAGAGAGGTGTGCCCATCCTGAGGACATCCTCGAAAATCCAGCAAATGGAGGTTACCGGTGTCGTCTTTGCCAAACTTGGGCCTCCCTCTCCCTGGTTTCCCAAGCAGCCACTGGAAAATGTCGCCCCGGGGACCAGAGGGAAGGACAGGCAGACCAGAACCAGAGAAGCAGCAGCTGCCATCTCTTGATAGAGGGCACCGTCCCCAGTGGGCAGCAGCCAGAGGGGAGTGCGGGAGAGGGGAGCAGAGGGCCACGCCCTCCAGGATACAGCTGGGGAAGCCTCCTCATTGAAGACTCAGCCTCCTCCCCATGGCCTGCCTGTCAGCCTCCGCAGCTGGTTTCGTTGCCCCAAAGAACCAAAAGGCCTGGCTGTTCTCTATGGAAGAAAATTCTTCTCCTGATGGAGATGGAAGGGGACCTGAACTGGAAGCAAAGGATGTGGGCTTAAAAAGGCATCGCCAACAGTGTCCAACGCTGCTTTAGGGATGGGGCAAGGAGGAGAGAGCCTGGGTGCTAATTCTGTATGGGCTGTCCTGCAAGCTTGGCAGGGAAACAGAAGAAGCAGGAAAGGTACAGGTGCAGATCTGAGGCCAGTGGGAGGGAGGGAAGAAGGATGGGGAGCAGGAAGAGGAGGAGCAGCCTCCAAAACAGCTAGCACGAGAGTGGCACTAGAAGTGAATGGATGAAGGCACACGGGAATCTGGGACCCCGAGAGGATGACAGTGTGGTCCTGTCACCCGTGAGCCCCCTCAGCACCCCCAGGGAAGCAGAGCAAGCTGGGCTTGCTCCTGCTGCATCCCAGAGTGGGCGGGAGTTACCCAGCGTGCTGCGGATGAAGGCTTTTTTCTGCTGCCACGTAAGGCTGCGGTGGGAAACAGCCTCCCAGCTGCACAGGCTGTGGGCTCAGTCACTGGTCTTGGATGCCCAGCTGCAACCCTGGGGTCAGAGGGAAGCTGCAGTCTCCAACCCAGGACTGGGCCTTATTCTTGACCTATCTGCAAGCCATTTTGTAACACAGAGCTTTCCCCAAACTGGCAGCAGCCTGTTCCCTCCCAGTCAGAGGGAGTGGGGGATGGATTGCAACAACAGCAATGATGATAATGACCACTACTATGTATTTATTATGTGTTTTCTGTGTTCCAGACAACATACTCACTACCTTACATGCATCACTTCATCTAATCCTCTCCACAACCCACTATGATAGCATCTCTGCTATTTTTCCATTTTACAGATGAAGATTCTGAGCCCCAGTGGGGTTAAGAGGTCCAAAGTCACACAGCTAGTATGTGATCATTCCTTCTTCCCTGCTTTTTCTTCCCGCCCTCCCTTCCTTCCTTCTTTGCTTCCTATCTTCCTCCCTTCCTTTCTCCTTCCCTCCCTCTAGAATTTATTGGGCATCACTGTTTGCCACGCACTGTGGATGAGGATCCAAGGTGCATATACAGGCTCATCAGCCCCCTGAGCTTGCAGGGTGAACCCTTGTCCTATAGCCCCTGGGCTGAGCTGGGGACAGGCTCTAGGGAAAGATCCTCATCACCTCTGCAGAGGCCCCCTGGGGCCCCAAGCTGCTTGTAGGAAGGCTGAGAGTAGAACAGGGTTTGGGCACTTTACCAGAACAAACTGGGGGGCTCAGTTTCCCTAACTCATGAAGAGAAACCTGCAGCCCTCTCTCACTGGCCGCATCCTGCGCCTCCCCAGGCTCCCCTGCCGCCAGTAGGCACCAGGTCTGGCACTATCTCAAACCATATCTCTGGGGATTGGGAGCCGCCAATCCCAGCTTTTCAAATTGTTGGTAAACAAGTCTACCCACCAGCCAGGCCTCAGCTCCCTGCTCCCCCACGAGGCAGCCAGCGCCGGATTTATGAGGCCTCCAAACCTCATTCAGACTAATGCAGCTTTTCATTCCCAAATAAAAGGGGCCGCTGTCTGAAAGGACAAGTGCTCCCGCATTTCATTAACATCCCTGAAAATGGCTGAGCTGGCCCAAGTTGCTGCCAGGGAGATTCATGTCTCCCACCGGCTCACAGGTGGGGGGTGAGGGTAGACTCCCAGGAAGAAATCAGAGACTGCCAGCCCCCTCCCTGGCCCCTCCCTGGCTTCTGCTAGTGGTGGTGGGGGGTGGCAGTGGTGGCTGATCGGACTCGTTTGGACGAGTCCCGTGTGTGCGTATTTTGTTTAGACTGATCCACTCTAGCTCTCAATCCCCCCACAATCACGTTGAGTGATGAGGCCCTGGGCTCGAGTTACCGAGATTCATGATCTCTGCTTCCCTGGGAAACCACCAGCAAACGCATGCGGTGGCTGAGTGCAGATTCCTAGGACGTGAGTGCCCTCTGCTGAAGCCTGCCTACCTTCATCTCCCTTCCGGCTGGCTGCCCGCGGGCAGGCTGCTTGGGCAGGCTGCTGGCAGTGGCTGGATGCTAAAGCCCTGGGGCTCAGGCCACTCCCCTAAGTGACCTACCACCAGCCTGCTTGTGGCCTCTCTACAAACCTGAGCTTGGAATGTCTTGGTGAGAATGGGGGAGGAGGCCCGGACTAGAAGGAGGCAGCTTCCAGCCCTTGCCTGATGTTTGCCAACTGCCTGAGCACGGAGGGGAGGGACGAAGCCTTCCCCAGTGCCCACATTGCACAGCGTTATCTCAACACAGAGTGCACGCTCACCACAAATGCAAAGTCCCAGCCTTTGCAGGACACTGCGACCTGCCTCTTGGCTCAGGGGCGGGGACCCTTCCATCAGCCTGGGGCTTTGTCCCTCACACCGGTCCCAAGAAGAGAGAAGCTCAGCCAGGCTGCCACCTGAGCAAGCAGCAAGCCCAGCGAAGGTTGCATCACCTTAGATTTTTGTCAACAGTCAAGCAAGTTCATTCCCACTGAAGTCAATTCCTGTGTTTATTGTCAGCTTAACCTGCTGCTGCAAGTTATTTCTCAGCAGTGAGGGATACAGGTAGACAAGCCACTAGAGATATGTTATTCCACTGACATCTGCATTTCTATGGTTCAGGTGCAGTTCTGGTGGAGGTGAAGGAAACATGGCAATCCTGTAGGTGCCTGCACAGAAGCGAACAGCCGCTGATGGGCTGACAGCCAAGGGGGCCCTGTGGCCACGCAGGGAGGAGGGTGGGGAGAACTGTCACAGGGAACCAGCATCGCCTGGCCTACCAGGTCACCAAGAACCAGTTCCCTTTCTGCAGCCCCAGGGGTGGGGACCAGAGTCACTTGCTCACCCACTCAGCCATTCATTCACTCCCATTCATTCCTTCATTTGTTCCTAAGATCATCCATTCATTTTTATCCACTCATTCACCCACTCATTGATTCATTTACTCCATCATTCCCTAATTAATCTACAAACCATTCATGCGCTCACCATTCATTCAGTCATTCCATAATTAATTCACCCAATCACTCAATGACCCACGCAGCCATTCACTTATTCACCTATTAATTTTGCTTATTCGCTCACTTTTTCTCACTCATTCATTCACTTCCAATCAGCTGCTTACTTCTTATTCATTCATCCATTCATTCATTTTGTTGTCTATTTTTTTATTCAATCATTCGGTTGCTCACTTATTCATTTGCTTATTCAGTCCTTTGCCCAATCACCATTCGCTCATTTACTCACACATTCATCCACTTGCACTCTCATTGGCTGGGGTATGCACCACCTCCCCACCAAACCAGCAAAGACACCTGCCAGCTCCTCCTAGCCTCAGTCACTTTTCGGGCTGAGCCTCAGACACCATCAATCTCTGTTATAGCCCAGGACACCTCACCAATGTGCTGAGCTCCCCAGCCAGCCTCCCAGAGCCCCAGCTTTCATATCCTCCACTTTATCACAAAATTCAGCAAACTTCAGGATTCATCTAACATCCCTGACCCTGGAGATGGTCTAGGAATTTGCCCTACTAGCGAAGACCATGGCCCAGAAAGACCCAGGGCCCACATCTGGTGATGGATATAACATCAGAGGCGTCACGAGGTGCCTCCGCACTGAGCCAGGAGCCATCCTGCCTTCCACTTACATCATCTCTTTTTGTCCTTGGAACACCCCAGAGATGCAGGGATGAAGAAATGGGAGTCAAAGGATTTGCCAGGAAGGGCAGAAGCAGGGCTGTATCATTGCTTGGTGTGATGGGGAGAGAACGGATAAATGAAGGAGTGAGTGAGTGAATGCACGAAGGAATCAATGAGAGAACGTGAAAGAATGAATGAATGAATGAGTGAATGAATGAATGAATGACTTGTGCCCAAAACATAAATGGCAAAACTGAGCTTCTAACCCGAGTTTCTGGACTCCCAACCCAGCACTCTCTCCACCGCTTAACAACTGCTACCTTCTACCACACCCTGACCTTGCAGGGTGGAGCAAGGGGGACGGTGCAAAACTGGAGCATGAGTCCACCAACAATAGATTTTTGTAGAGAAGTGCCTCCCTTGGGGCTGCAGCCAGCCAGTTCTCAGCTGCACCTGTCCCCTCTCGGGCGGGAGGCTGTCATCATTGAGAGAGAGGGAGAGAGAGAGAGAAAAAGAGGGAGAGAGAGAGAGAGAGAGAGAGAGAGAGAGAGAGAGAGAAAGAAAGAAAGAGAGAGGGAGTCTTGAAAATCCAATCACTGAGTGATAAGAAAATAAACAAGTGAACTTCTCCAAGTTTGCCAGACTTCCCTGCCCGAGGCCAGCTTAATTAAAAGTTGATGTAGAATTTTAAAGTGGGAAAATAATTAGGGCAAGTGGTAGAAAAGAGAGAGGAAGGAAAACATTGTTTTGTTTTGTGTTTTGCTCCCTCTTAATTATGCCACAGACTGTCTCTCCTGTGGATCCCATCCCAAGTCTGCCCTACGCCAAGATTCCAGCAGGTGGTACACTGTGAGAGTGGTGCAGACACACCTGTGCCTCTCTGGCACACAGGTATGGCGCTTCTCTGCCCGCAAGACAGGCGAGGCGGCAGACAGCCAGGCTGCGAGTGGAGAGGAGCACGTGCCGCAGACATGCAGGAGGAGGAGCCGGGGGAGAGGGGGACAGCAGGCTATGGGAAGAGATGCTGCCTCCCTGCCCAAGGTCCAGATGGGAGTGGGCTCTGGGTCCCTCCTGCCCTAGCGATGCTAGACATGGGCCCTGGTCGGGACAGTCCTAGCCCTCATCTCGAAAGATGGCAGATCCCTGATGATACAGCCTCTGTCCCCCCTTGGTCCAGGGAGACAAGATTTTCCAGCAACCACCAAATGTTGGAGGAAGGACTTGTTGTTTGTGCCCAGAATGGGGTCGGGAGTGGCCAAAATTCCAACTGCAGCAGGTGCTGAGAATCAAGCTCACCCCATACCCAAACACCTCTGTGTCCAGATGTGCTTTTGCTTTGCTGCTGTTCTTCCCCCTTGCAAGGGGGCAGAAAGACTGAGACCCAGCCTCATGGAACTGATTAGAGGCAGAGGCAGCCTGGGCAGGGGAGAGCTACAGGCTCCTTCGGGATGGAGAAGGGGGAAATTCCTCCCAATTTCACTGAAGGGAGCTGCGCGGGAGTGGGTTCCTGTCCCTGGTGCTAAGCTGTTACACACACAAACACATAGGTACAGGCACACGCCCATACTTCTGCATATGTGCACGCGCGCACACACACACACAAACTATTAATATAACATCCACCTTGGCCTGATGAAAGCAGGAACTCTGGAGCCAGACAGCCTGGCTTCACATCAGCCCTGTCTCTTACCAGCGGAGTATCTCTGCGCAATATACCTAACTTTCCGTGCCTCTGTTTCCTGTCTGTAAAATGGGGATGTTAATAGTTTCTGCCCTGCAGGGCTGTTGCCAAGATTAAACAAGTTAATGTGTGTGATGTGCTTAGACTGTGCCTGGCACACTGTAAGGGCATGTTGCACTGGGAGGGGAGGGCTCAGAAAGACTGGGCCATGTTGAGCTGTCCCTCAACCTCCTCCCTCCCCTCACCACATGGAATGCAACCACGGAAGCTGTGGGGTTGCTGAGTCGAGGGTCTTTGTGTTCATCCAGCAGTCTGGCTGGTTGCCTGGGGGAAGGAAACCCCTAGGGCTTGCACCCTAAACCTGCTGCCAGGTTTTGACATTCCTCCAGGATCCTTCCTGGTCCCCTCATGCCTTCACCCCTACACACCTGGGTTTCCTCTTGATCCTGACCTTGGTGATATTCTTGACTTCTCCCTGCATCTCAGTGCAGTACCAACCCATCCCCAGAGAAGCTGCCCAGCTTCTGACCTGAGGGAACAATTCAGGAGAACCCATTTAGAAAGAGAAGAACACCCCCCACACCTCCCCACCACCCAGAGCTGGGAGCCTTCGGGAGCCTCAGCTGCTGCCAAATGCTGCTGTGTCTCCCAGGGGCAGAAGGAATGAAGAGGTGTGGCAGAGGGGTGGGCGGGAGCCTTGGCCCAGGGAGGGGAGGGAGCAGGCTTGGCTGGAGGACCAGCCCAGCTCTGTTATCTCTGAGGCGGCAGGGACCCGAGTTCTGCCAATCAGTTAATCCCAGGCTTCTGCCCTCCACCTGGCTTTGGTTGGGTTGAGTAAACGGGCTGGGGACAGGTGCCAGTGGCCAAAGCCTCGTTTTCTGATTTGGCTTCGTTTTGTTCTATTGACTCAGCCAGCCAAGTCCCTCTGCCCTCACACATGCACATGCATCCCTTCCAAACACACGGATGCTCACAGACACACAGAAAAGCTGACCAGCTTGAGGACAGGTGAGAGCCAGGGCCTGGGGACACAGAGCAAGCTTCCGATGTGAATTCTTCAGGAATATGACCCACTGGCCCTCCCTGACAAAAGGACAGGAGGCCCTCTACACTTCGGGTCAGGGGCCATTGGTGGTGGCCTCACTGCCCCAGGAAAGAGAAGGGCACAACGAGCAGCTGGGATGGGACCACTGCCGACTTTTTACGAGACGCCTCTCCTGGGGACCCCTTGGGGGAGCCAACAGTGGGGTGCACTCCAGGAAGTGGGGAGCCCCAGCTAGATGGTTATTACCTTGCTGATTCTAGCTCTTGTGGCCAGAGCCAGGACAGAGGGCAGGGGTATGGACAAGAGCTCCACAGCCCATGGCGGGGTGTTCAGGGCTGGGCCTGCATCTGCACACATACCATTGAGTAAAAAACAGAACACTTTGCAGATAACACAGGGGAAAACACTTTCACACCAATCACACTTCAAGCTGGTTCTGAAAACCTGCCCAGCTGCATCCTTCATTCACTCTTTTTTTTCCCCAAGCATTACTGGTAATCCACCATCACAGGGAGACCAGGAGGGGTTCAGTGACACAGAAGGACCACAGGGTCACAGGAGGGGTCCAGGGGATAGGTAAGTGGGAGAGGCCAAAGGGCATGGGTGGTGACAGAGGGGAGGCATGTAGCGATCACAGGGATGCGGAAAAGTACAAAAGGGATATGTGCAGGGTTTGAGGGGACAGGTGAGAACTTGAGAACCCACACACGGGACGAAGGGGCACACCAGGGGTCATAGCCAAGCAAGAGTTCTTAGGACCCAGACGAGAGCTGGAGGAAGACACGTAGGGGTTGTGGAGACCCAGAGAAAAACTGAAGGGACAAATTTGAGGACTTCGGGGACACAAGAAGAATCTCCCCTATGAGCAGCTTGCAGCCTTGAAGGGGAGGAAAAACATGAATGAAGGCTGGTGGTAGGCAGAGGAGGAGGAGGAGATGAAGAAGCATCTTATGAGGAGTAGCTGCTGAAGTAACCAGGAGTTGAAGGCCAAGTTCAGCACCTGTTCCTGAGAAGGTGTTTGCAGGGCCACATTCCTGGGCCCCCACCTAGGTTCTGAAGCACCATCCACACACCACACAGGAAGCTGGGGCAGTGCATCCCCAGTGTGTGCTCGGGACCGCCTACTCTGTGCCCAGTTCTGTGGGTGAGTTTGGTATTGTGATCGTGGGCTTGTTACCACAAGAGTGGGCTTGTTATTAATGTAAAAGCACGTTTGGGCCCCTCTTGCTCTCTCGAACTCTCTTGCCCTTCTACCTTCCACTGTGGGATGACACAGCACAAAGGCCCTTGCCAGATGTTGGCCCTCGCCCTGATCCTAGACTTGCTGGCCCCCAGACCTCTAAGAAATAAATCTCTGTTCTTTATAAATTACCAAGTCTCAGGTGTTCTGTTGTAACAGCACAACATAGACTAAGACAGGGACACACTGTATCTCAGCCAATGTTGGAAGGACCTTTCCAAAATGCAAAGGGAAGATGCCATTCTTCTGCTCAAAACCCTCCAAGGGCTCCTGGACAGGTGTCTCAGGGTGGGGAGTGATAAGAAGTTAATGATGGTCATAGGCACTGGGGGCCACTGTTCTAGGCACTCACTGTACACGTGTTAATTCTTTGGATGCACACCACTTCCCTTCGAGGTAGGTACTATTATTATTTCCACTTGGCTGATGAGGAAACAGAGACACAGCTAGTAAGCAATGGGACCAGCTTTGGGATCCGGGTTGCTCAGCTCCCATTCTCCTACCCTCTAGACCATGGGCTACGCATCATCTTTCTCTCTAATGCTACCTCCATGGCCTGCCCACCCTCCCCACCTGTCTCCACACCTCTCCATTTCAACCCAAACAGGCCATCTTCTCTTTCATGCCTTCACCGTGTTCTCTTTCATGCCTTCGGGCCTTTGCACAAGCCTTTCCTTGTACTTAGCTCTTCCAGCACCCTTTTCTCCATTGGGAATTTCTGTTTATGCTTCAAAACCCAACTTCAGTGTCAGCTCCTTTGTGATCCTTTCTACAACTCCCCCAGAAAAGGTTAACTCTTCCAGTCCCTGTGCTTGCCCTGGACTTGGTGCACGTCTCAGTTTAGGAGTGGATCTCTGAATGCTGCACTTAGTCTGTGTCCCAGCCTGTCTTCCCACCTTGACTGTGAGTGCCTCTGGGTCAGGGTCAGGGTCAGTGTCTGCTTGATCTCCACACCCCTCCCCACAGTGCCTGCAATACATAATAGTCTTCCCGGATTGCAAGAGTCCAGCCAGGAATGGGGGCAGGGGGTGTCTCGCCATCTGATACCAGCCCCCCGCCCCTGGAGAGTCTTCTCTCCAGTGCAGCCGGCCCTCGCCTTGCAGGGCCACAGCTGCCATTTGTAAACCTGCAGAGGACAACATGTCTCCAACCGCAGAGGCGACACTGGTTTATTCTCCTCCGCTTCCTGAGCACTAGCGCACGGTCCATCACAGAGTGGGCACTCAGGGAACGCTCGCATGAATGAGGGGGTGAACGAGGCCCCATTCTCTGGGTTCCCTGACAAGGACTCTGTCTGGCTCATGTCCTCTTTCCACTTAAAGACGCCTGGATCTTTCCTAACTCCACTTATACAGGAGGTTAATTCAAGTGCTTTCCAGCTTAGCAAGCAATAAACAATTTGGTGTTGCAGTGAGTTATTCTGCGTGTCATATTTATGGATTGGAGTGGGGGAGGGGTTGGGGGCGTTATTAAGTTCAGTGTTACAGGGAATGTTACATGCCCTCTCTTAATTACTTTCCTCTCTTTAATTAGATGCTGTAAGGTGGGGTGGGGGTGCCCCAGAGAGGGGGACTGACAGTCACTGCAGAGAATAAAGGTGTCGGTCGCATCTTGCCATCTGATAGGACATCAGCCCTCCGTGGGAATTGGGGGCAGGTGGGGGAGGGGGCTGCCCCCTCGCTAGAAGGAACTCTAAGAGCAGAGAGTCCTGAGGGCATCCTTCCTCATGGTCCTTCTCTCTAGGGGCCCTGTCTTCCCACCTGATTCTCTCTTTCCACCTGCTGGGAGGGGTTCCAGCCTCCTGCCTGCTGTGCACGCCCTCTCCTTGCTGACTCCACCCAAAGGTCACAGGATGACCTGCTGTCTGCAACGCACATGCCCCATTTGCCGTGGTGCAACATGGGGCCCACCCTGGGGACCTCTTCCTCAGCCTAGCAGGTGACAAGCTCTAGGGCGAGGCTTCCTCCTCAGTACAGGGAGGAATATTACGTTTCCATCCCCAAGTCCCCTGCTTGGGGGCATCCAAACCAAATAAAATGGGTGGGCACTGCACTAGGCCCTTCCCCTTGACCTCATTTGACCTCTTGGTGACTCTGGAAGGCACTGCCTGCGATCCGTGGTGAGCGACTAGCCAGAGCTGCACAGCTAGAAAGCAATATCCTTGAATCTTTGATCCCCTAGAATCTTTCCCCGGCCCTACTGCAGCTGAAATAGAGTTTCTGCAAACTGAGAGCATGAGCTGCCGCTTCCCAGAATGGACTAGAAGCCACAGGGGCAGCCAACACAGCTGCTCTGGCTGCATCAGGCATCTGAGGGTGGGGAGGGTTCCTCCAGGACCCGGCTGATGGGGACCCGGCGGGGCCCACCATCCCTCACACACGCCGGCTTCCCGTGCCAAGTCTCTTCCTCTTCTCCCCACTGCCTGTGGGGAGACGAGCTCCAAACCCAGCCCATCTGCTGCACATTCCTGAGACTCCCGAGACGATCCAATTCCGCACACCAGATGGGAAATAGCATGTACATTTCGGATGGTGATTAGTGTTTTTGTTTTTTTCCCCAAACGCTCGCGTTAATGGAGCTCCTTCCTGAAAGTAAATTGGAAAGACTTCAGTTTGACGGAGTCTAGTCGACCTCCACCTCCCCCCGCCCAAATGCAAACATGGCTTTTCCGGGCTCTGTGTGCAGGGACCTCGCCCCACCTCTGCCCCTCTGCGCAGGCCCACCATCTGCACTGACCAAGGCTTCATGCTCCGCAGTGCAAAGCAGGGCAGAGAACAGGCTTTCCAGGCTGCAAAAGGACTCTTCATTGAGCCTGGTAATTTCCAAGGCCAATAACTCCAGGTGAGGGGTCCCTCAGCTATGAAGCAAGAGGGCCAGCCAGCCCTCCTTGAAAACACCACTATACCCCCATGAACTCTGACTGAGAAAGGGAGTTAGGATTTGATAGACAAATCTGAACTTTTCTCAGGGTTTATGACTTAGGAGAAAGTTCATATACAGTGCCAAATTCTGAAAGGCTAGAACTTGTATCTTTCTATATATCTGAGCCAATGCATAGCGCATAGCAGGTGTCGACAGATGCTTGCTGAGTGAATGAGTGAATGAATAACAAGGTAGATAAAAGTATTTCTGTACATGCAGTTACATACAATACTCATTTGCCAGGGTATGTGTTAATTCACACACACACACTACTACTACTACTTCTCCCCAAATCAAGGAACTGAAATTAAGAAAATACATATTTTATATAATACACATGCATATGTATGAAATATATATAAAACATATTTATATAACATACATATTACATAAAAGACACTTGGCAGTACGTTCACGTGTTGTCTCGCTCAGCTTTCATAACTCTGGGAAAACCGTGGTTGGTTCCAACAGGTCCCATAACGTGGCCAGGGTCCCACATGTAGCGAGCACTGGAGGGAAGACTGGGGACCAGGTGTGGCTCACTCCAAAGGCCATAGGACCCCAGCGAAAGGTTTGGAATGGGAAGGAGATGATCCAGATTGTGCTTTTAAAAATGGCTCCGCTGTCCCTGAATCGGGTGGACAGGGGCCGGAGAGCCTGGGGGCTGGGAGACCAGCTAGGGAGGGCCTGGTGAGTAGAACAAGCTCACGGTGACAAGGGCCTGGCCTCAGATGGTGGTGGTGGAAACAGAAAAGGTGATACTTCACAGGAAGTAGCCACAGGGCTCTAGCAGATGAAATGTGACAGATTAAGGAAGCTGGGACAGTGACAAATGCAATCCCAGGCATAGGTAGGTCTGGAGGAAGAATTTGGGACCACTGGGCTGGAGATATGCACAGATCTCCCACTGGAAATAAGGCTTTAGCTCTTGGAAAAGAGGACAGAGGTTGGAAATACAGATTTGGGGGTTTCATCCCCATGGGGGAAGAAGGACGCTAAGGGGAAGAATGAGATCCCTATGAGAGTGTAGGCTCAGGAGAGGCAAAGCCAAGAACAGACCCTGGAAGCCCAGTTACCCAGGGAGGGAAAGGAGTCAGGACGAGGGCAGGGCTGAGAATGCACAGACATGTGTGCATGGGCCTATGCGTGTATTAAACACTCGTGTGTGTGCACACCTACTTATATGTGTTGTCACACATGTCAACATTCTCACATCTGTACATGCATATATGCACACACATACAAGCATGCATACACACATATGTACATACATATAGTATGTGTGCGCCCACACTGATGGGTCCTCGGGGCAGGATCTGTCACAAAATGTGGCGAGAAAGACTTGCAGATCAAGGGAAGGAAGGAGAATGATCCTGGCTCCCTGCCCCGGGGGCTGAGCAGAGAAAGGGGAGTGTGAGGGAGGCGGAGCTTCACCCCAAGGGTGGCTCCCAGCAAGTTCAGGTTCAGCACCCTGACGGGTTCTTCTCCAGGGCCCTGCCCACTTCTGTCCTGTGGCCTCCTCCAGCTCTGGGACAAGGGGCTCAGCAGATGTCTTCATCATACTGCTGCATCTCCTAGCACCTTTCTCTCTTGGAACGCACAAGTCTCCGTGTGCCCATGGCTGGGATATTTCGGTATGGAGGTGACAGACTGGTGAGCTGGGCACCCCTCCACTCCTGCTGCAGGTGGCTGGAGCTGTGTCGGTGCTTGGGATAATGAAGAGAGGGTTGCGATTTGAAATGGGCACTCTGCTGCCTCAGTCTTCCCAGGGCAGCCTGCACCTGGTGGCTTCACCTGTCACGTGCCCAGGTCCTCGAGACACAGGAAAATCCACCTCCTGACCGGCCAGTCCTCTTCTCAGAAAGCCCACTCACGCCTTCTCAGTGGTCTATGACTCGGGGACAAATGGAGTAAGTGTCCCTCAGCCAAAGCCCTGGCAGCTGACTGGGGAAGCGTCAGCAAGACACAGGGTGGTTGGGTGCAGAGGGGTTTGGTGGGGGTCCTCTCCTTTTGGACAGACGGGGGCCTGGGCTGAGGGGTCAGCGTGCTCAGGCCCCTCTTGCTCACTCTTGCCTCTGCCCTCAAGGCAACGAGTCTGGGAGGCCAAGGTGGACGTCAGAAAGTCTCAGCTTGGTCTCCTCAGGCACTGCCAAGGCTGGCTAGAGGTGCTTCTTCCACGCTGTGTCAGTTCCACTCTTTTTCATAAGGAAGAGAAAGTTTCTACAGTTACTGGAGTGAATTTTCATGGCAAGAATATCTAGAATGTTCTCTGCTCTCTCAGACAATCTCAATCTCTAACCTAGAATTTAACATGAACAAAAAGGCTTAAAAATCTCAGTGAGTCTGTCTGTCTGCACGTGTGTAACCCGCCATTCTTACAATACTCCTGTGCAGGAGGGGGAAAAAGTGTGAGCTTCCATTTTGCAGATGAGGAAGCTGAGGCTCTGAGAAGGTCGAGTTTAATAAGTAGCAGAGTGACAGTACCAGTTTGTGTTTTGACCAGAAATCTGACAGACCTGGTTTAAATCCTGGCTTTGCCTCTTAGTCGTATCATGTCAAGCAAGTTGCTTGATCACCGTTTCCTAATCTGTAGAATGGGCTCATAACACCTGCTTGAGCACTTGTCGTGCGAGTTTGAGGAGATAAGGCACATGGTGCACCTGGTACAGCATCAGGGGTACAGTAACACTCAGCACATCTTAGCTCTTAGCTGGGGCACACCCCAGGTCCCTTCACCTTGAGACAGTGACCTTCCTCTGTAGCTCTCTGGTGCCCTATGATACAGCTGCCCCCAGACAGCTCCCCAAGGATCTTTAGCTGGGTTTGGAGGTGCCCTTCCTGCCACCCTTCCCCAGGCATTTGGTTAGAATCCAGCCCAATGTGTGCCTGTGTGTGCAAGCATGTGCAGTCATGTGTGCCCCCGCCCAGCAGTCTGGGCTACTGTCACTCTGAGTTCTGTGGGTTCATTTCGCTAATGGGAAATCACAGAGTGGCCTGGGAAGGGAGCGGCAAGGCCGTGCTGAGTATCCAAGCCAGAGCCGCGGTGCCTTGCTATTAGAGATAATGCCAGGCTTGTGAATACCAGATGAGTGCACTGCACAGACCAGCCACTTAGGCTAACGGGGGCTCTCCCTCTTTTCATTGGGAAAGCAATTTCCCACCCCACCAGGGAGGCTGGAAAAAAGGCCCCTTTCCTCTTGACCTATCTCCCTCCACCACCGGCCCCCCAGGGTCCTCTTTGAGGTCACTGGTAGCCATCTGGGCCTTCTGGGAGAGGGTTTAAAAGGAGAATCTGCAGGCATTTCACAGGGCTGTTCTCCCTGTGCTGCATGCCTGCTCCAGCTCCCTTCCTCCATGCCAGCTCCTGTCTAGTTACAGGGAGGGGCTGGGGGCCGCCTGCAAACCCAGTTCTAGCTTCTTAGCAGCCTGGCTGCCCCAGTCTCCCCTCTGCTTCCCCATGCAGGAGCCACATGTCTGCGAGATACTGAGTCAGGGGCTTCGAGCCAGGCTAAGCAGGCAGAGAGACCCCAGGCTAGGGTAGGAGAGGAGATAAAAAGCTATTAAGAGCTTGCAGCTGGGTTCTGGAAGGCTCCATGATGGCCACCATGGAGCCCAGCTCGATTCTGGAAATAAAGAATGTTTTTAGAGCAGTAATGTTAGGGGACGGAGTGGGGAGAAAAGCTGCATGATCCACAGCCCTGTCCAGAGGACATCAACGAGCAGGGCCCGAGCCTCCCCCCTTACCCAGAGACCTTCTCTCTGAGCATCAGGAAGAGCCTCCACACAAGGGCTTGCTGTCTCGACATCTCTGCATCAACCCCGGGACTTAAATTTTTTATCCCTGGTCATTAAAATGCAAACAACCCCAAGAATGGAATTCACTCAAGTCTCAGGCATTCCCAAATGGGTCGGATCATTTCCTGAAATCAGGACGGTTTGGGGTGAGGAAGACAAGAGCACAAGGTCGCTGCTCAGTGGGAGGAAGCACAGGTGCAGAGACTCAGGAAAGGGTGGGGCACATCCAAGATCCTGTCGCTCTGTCAGGTCTGGTGGCAATCCCCTGAGCTGAAGACCTGGGTTTTGATTCAGAGATGTGATGCCTCTTAGACACCCACAGAACACTGACGTCTGGATGTAGGTCCCCTTCTAACTGCCTTTGAACTCACACCTGTATGGGGCTGCCTCTGTAGAAAGTCTTTACTTTTCCTCTTAACCTCTCCATCCATCCATCTATACCTTCACCCATTCAATGGGTATATATTGAGCACCTACCATGTGGCAGGCATTTGGGCAAGAGTTGGAAACATGAGAGTGAGTCAGGCCAATCCACGTGGCCCCTGGCCTCATGGAGCCTGCAGTCTGGTGAGGAAGTTAGGCTTGACTGTCAGGGACCTGAACCGAACTCAGCACTTGGGTGACCTGGCAGAGCCAATGACAGTGGACGGTATTTTCCAAGGGAAAGGCTGTTTCTTCCTCTGGTCCACCCTCACCATCAAGCCACACCTATCAAGACCCCCTGTCAGCTGCAGGAAATTCCCTTAGCAGCTCATCTGATGGGTTGAGCCAACTAGCCTCAAGACCACTGGAGATCATCAAGTTCAACCTCCACCATATGTTCAGGGCAAGTGCTACCCAGAGAGGGAGAGAGTCAACGTCATGCAGAATGTCCATGACAGACCTCGCATCATGTGGCTGTGCTTTGCCTTCCCATGCAGACCCTTCCAGACCCTGCCAGAGTCTGTTATAAACACCATCATCTTCGTCACTGGCTCACCCTCAGCCACAGCCCAGTCCTGGGCAGATGGGATGTACCCAGGAAACAATCAGAAATATTCACTAGTAACAAAATATTGACAATCATAATCATAATAAACAGCTACTATTCACTGAGCACCGGCCATGGGCCAGGTCTAGGTTACACGCTCCACACAAATTCTTTTAAGTAACACTTCCTTAAATGTGTCTGTGTGGTAGGTCCTGTGATGTCCTCATTTTATAGATGCAGCATAGAGAGATTACCCAACTCATAGCTATTTCCACCTAATTATTATTCATGTTAATAATAATACTAATTAATGCTTATTAATCACTTACTACATGCTCAGCATATGCATTACTGTTTCACGTGGATGGTCTTGCAATTCTACCAGGTAGAAACTATTAACATTCCCGACACAGGGAGGAAACAGGCTGGGAGAACTAAGGCTACTCATCCAGAATCACGCAGTGTGCAAATGGTAGAGCCTAGATGGGGACTGAGATTTATCTGATTCCCAAACCCCTGGCTTGACATTCTTATCCTAGGTTTCATAAGTCCTCTCTAAAATTACATGCAAAATTTGGGGTATCTGAGCACCTTTCTAGAGAGGAAGCAGAGCCTTCACCCGGTTTTTTGAAGAGGTCCACAACCCAAAAGCGGTTGAGGTCTCCAGTGCTCAGCCACGCTGCACGGGGCTGGTCCTGTGGGTTCCAACAGCCCAGCAGCCACAAGCCAAGTATCTTGGAGGAATGTTCCCCACAAGGGAATTAATTGCCAAGGTCAAGCTCAGGACTGTCTCTGGGGCACTTAATACTCAGAGGTGCTCTGAAGCTTTTTCATCCACTCAGTTCAGATGTGGGTGTCATGAAGACAGCTGTCCCTCTGCGTTCTTGATGGCAGCAAGGGGCACTCGATTTTCTTAACTCTTGCAAGTCCTAATCCAGACTCTCGGCCTCTCGAAACTGCCAAAGCCAGAGGGATAGATGATTTAATCAATAGGAACTTATGCTGTGGCTAATGGGTCTGAAAACTCAAGAAGCCAGGCTTCTGCATCCCAGTATTCATAACTTTTCCAACCCAGCGACTCAATTGATCAGCAAATCCCATTTACTTCTGAGCGATCACTGGTGAGTGAGTAGGAATCAGCCCCTCCACAATACCGCCCCCCTCAGTAATAGCTCATGATTGCCCTATCAGGGGCCGGCGGCGGGAGCAGGACTCGACGAGATAACTGATTGTTCATAATTGTCAACCAAACTGCATCCATGGTATTGAGCTTAAAAAATGGACCAGAAGAAGCATCTCTTATTGATCCCTTCGGGTTACAACAAGATGCGACTGCTCCTCAGAACTGGAGAGTGGGTTTGCATTGATTTTTATTCTTTTTCTCCTTTGAATAACCTACAGTGGAATTTGAAAGCAGTTTTTTAACCTGAAATTTCTCAAGGTCTTGCTTTTCTGGAGGTTGTGGGAGCAGGGCTGTCAAAGATGGCTCCCATTCCGAGATGCGTCTACACGGGCGGAGGGACTGGCTTCCTTGCTAGAAGGTGGCAAAGGTGGTCCCCCTCCTCTGACCTTCACAAGGGCTCCTCTGCCCTCCTGTTTTTCTGGCATGAGGCCTCTCTGTTGTGTGTAAGACCCCACCAGCCCCAGGCTGAGAGGACTGGAGGGCCAGTAAGCAGTCAGCCACATAATCAGTGCTCAATACGTATCTGTCAGCTAAATGTCCAGTCACAATGGGAAAGCAGCCAGCTCTCCAAGCATTGCCACACTCCCCGTGTTTGATGACACAAAGACTCGGCCTTTGCCACATCTGGAAAAATGGTAGCCATGAAATCTAACAAGCACTCATGTTTTAATAACATGATTTTATTTGATTCTCACGAGAGCAATAGGTGTTACTGTTTCTTCCATTTTACAGATGAGGAAGCCAAGGCACAGAGAGGTGAAGTAACGTGTTCAAGGCCACACATTAAATGGCAGAGCCAGGACCCACGCTTGCAGGCATGGGATGTCGAAGTCCAGGTTGCTACCCGATACTGTCTCCCACGCAGAAAGGCGGGTGAGCTCCCTAGAGCAGGAAGTTTTGAGACCCGGGTTCGGCAAACACCTGGGGAGCAGCCTCCCACGTGCCGCGCGCTGTGCTGGGTGCTCTCTCCCCTGTTAGCCCGTGCAGCCCTCATGCTCGCTTGGCAAAGCAGGTACCATCACCTCCATTCTCCTGGTGGAAAAATGGAAGCTCAGAAAGGAGACAGAATCCACCCAAGGTCACACAGTCAGTAAGCAGACACAGGTCAGCTGTGATTTGAGCCCAGGCCAATATGTCCCCAAAGACCTGTGCTTTCCTCACTAGCCACCAGCAGCAGCTTCCAGAATAAAAAAAAAGCATAGCAATGACATTAAAAATCCATTTCTAAGACTTACCATTCACAGCCCACCTTTGGTCCCTTTTCTCACTGGAGGGGGATTATTGCTCTTGTTTTCCAGGTGAGGAAACTGACACACGCCGGAAAGTTAAAATCGCTTTTCTTGGTTCTTTGTTAAGCCACTCCTCAGACCGTTAGATTCCAGGAAGCTTTTTCTGCCTACAGGTGGGCTGTGGATCTGGACGGGAGTTGCGAACTGGCAGACAGTCGCGGCAGCCCCGGCTCCAGAACAGCAGCAAAATGCCCTGTTGACAGATCTCCACCCAGCATCAGATGGGGGGTGTCTTCCCAGACCCCGGGGAAGGGCTTGGAGTTTGTTTCAGAAGCCTGTGCTCAGCCTCAGGCTAAGAGGACATAGTCTGGCAGGACAACAGTAAGGAGCAGGGCAGAGCCCTCTCAGCAGGCCGGTGCTTAATGAAATCGCTGGCTGGCTGGGAGGTGAGGGGCCAGCCTGCCCTCTAGCTCCATCTTAGCAGCTATGGAACCGGTCTGCCCTCCACCTACTGGGTGGGCCCAGTCAGCAGCTGTCTCTTTAACAAACACCTTAGCCGTTACCCTCCAAGGCCTGGAAACCACAGGAGAAGGCCTGGAGCTCAGGGGCAGTGCTTGGGGACATTGCACCTCCTGGGCTGCCTGCAGGACCGAGCTGTCCCCATAGGTGACTTGAAGCGTTCCAGCAACATTCCTCCTGCCAGGTGGTCCTGCCAGGAAGGACAGTACTTCCTTAGGTCTGACCAAAATCTCTCCTGCTTTCCTTTAGCTTCCTTTTTAAATATAACATTTACTAATTTATGTTTTTTGTTTGCCTTGGTTTGGTTTAGGCACATGCTTTATTTTAAAACCACTTTCTTGATCTTCACAGATATGAGGATGCTGATTTTGCCTTGTTTTTGACAGACAAAACCTAGAAACAAACTAAAGGTTCCAATTCCAGGAGATTGGTTAAGAAGAACACGAAACATCTAAAGGACCCATTTTTAAACTTTAGCATGCGTCCGAATCACTCGGGGGTCTTGTTAAAACACAGATCCCCGGGCTCCATCCACAGAATTTCTGATGCACTAAGTCTGGGGTGCGGCCTCCAAATTTGCATTTCCAACAAGTTCCCAGGCGATGCTGGAGCTACTGATGTTTGAGAATCACTGGTCTAAACCGCAGAATACTATGCAGACGTTAAAAATAGTATTGTAGAAGAATAGAGGTTGATTTGAGAAAATGTACATGATGTGCCGAGAAGTAAAAAGGACAGGCTGAAAACAGTCTGGGGGACGCAGTTGGTGCAAGTGCAATTTACGCATAAATGCAAATGTATGCACAGAAAAGAGGGCCATGAGGATGGGACCCAAAAAGGAAGTGGAAGGCAGTGGTGATCCGGGTGGGGGCAGGGTCAGATCCCTAAGCCCAGATTTGGGTTTGGATTCCAGCCTACCTATTTCTCACCTCATTCGAATGACATGGAATGAACTGTATAGCTGCTCTAAGCTTCACTTTCCTAATCTGTGGAATGGGAAGAAAAATAGAACTACCTTACAAGGTTGTGACAACAAAATAAGATCAAGTATGAAAAGCCCCAGTGCCATGGCTGTTATATTTTGTAATTTAAGCTCAAATATATAATATGTACTATACGTTCATGCTAGTAACAGCGAGACTGTGTGGAGTGTGGGTTGGCTTAGGTCAGTTTTTACATTTGTCTTTCCCTGTGTTTTCAAGTTTCCAGGTTGAGCATATGTTACTTCTATAATTAAGGAAAAAAACAATAAATATTACATTATACTAATTACCTCCCCAATTCCCCAAGTTCTTTTGTTCAGATTTCTTCTGACATAGACAGCATTTAAAAAACAACACTAAACCTTTGAAATTGAAAAAAAAAAGTTTTAAAGGCAGATTCAAAGTCTGGGATCTTTGAGAAAACTAAAATGCCCCAAGCCCTGTCCTTCCCAGTCCCCACGTGTGTGGGCCTTTGATGCTAATCCTGGCAGCAGCCGGTCTCCCAGCCTCCCTTGAAGGCTCCGCCCGGAAGGCTCCAGGGTGACTGGATTCCACAGAGGAGGCATCAGAAGCCGGTGCCAGGGACACTGCACAAGGAACAAGGGTCTTCTTTCTTTAACTCAAGCTCCAAAGTTGAGGTGGTTGTTCAGAGGGAGGGAGACACCAGGACAGAGCCCCAGGACACCCCCTCTTTGCATTGCCCTCATGGGAGGCACCAGCCAACAACCCAATACTGCCCGTGGCCTGCTCGGCAGGTGGCAGAAGAGGTGGGAACTGTGTCTCTAGACTGGAACGCCCGGCCCCAGATGCCTCCCCGACTCCTGGTTTGGCACCAACCCTGGCCCTCCCATCCCTAAACTCTCAGCTCTGCTGTGGGGCTCCCCATGTGGGTGCCCTGTCCCACCTTCACAATACTGATAATGGAATAATAACAGCTTTGTAGCTGTGTTCACTCGCCACATGCTGGAGCTCTGCTAAGATCATCCCAGGCATCGTTCCATTTAATCTCACAATAGTCCCTCGGGGAAAAAATTCTCTCTCTTGCGTAGATGCAGAAGTCGAGGCACAGAGAGGTCGTGTACCTGAGGGCTGAGGCCCACCGAGCCGGGAATCGACAGCGTGGGAGTGGGAGCCACCCGGGTCTGCTTGACCCAGTGCGACCCACCCATGGTTCCGTGCTGTCCTCCATCACCGCCTCAGCCGGTGACACCAGGCAGCTGGGCTCCTTGGTTACGAACACGTCTCCTGCTCTGTGTGGCCTCTGGCTTCAGGGTCCCGACTCTACTTCCCAACCTCCCTGACGTGTCTGTGGGGGCTCGTGTGGTCTGGGCCTGCCTTTCCCTCCACACTCCTCTCCTACCAGGGTTTCCCAGCTGCTCCTGCTCTGGTCATGCTGCCCTCCATTCCTCAACTCCAGTCTGCCCTGTGGCCGTAGGGCCTTTGCACCTGCTGTTTTCTCTGCTTGTCATACTCAAGCTCCCTTTTGTGCAATTAACTGAGATTCAGATCTCAGCTCAAATGCCATGTCCTCAGGGAAGTCTCCCCTGGTCTCACTCAAATGCCTCTGTGGGTGATTTCGCAGCAGCCTATCGCTGTCCTGCAGAGCGCTGCCAGTGTTCATTTTAAATAGAGTCACACATTCCTTTGTTCAACATCCTCCTGATGGGCCCATGAGCCCAGGAAGGCGGGAACCACAGCCTCACTCACCATCACAGCCCTGCTTCCAGCTCAGCGCCTGGCAAACAGAAGGTACGCGGTAACGCTTTCACGAATGAATGAGTGAATGAACGCACTTCCTTCCATCTCTCCCCTCCTCTGAACTTTCTTCAGGCCTGTCCCCACTCCCAGTCCCCACGTTACCCTCCCTGTCCTGTGATCTTTGTCCTCCCTGTCTCACCAACTGTCTCAAGGCTCTTCGTGTGGTCTCTCAGAGCTCTGCCCCTCTCTGTATCTCTAGGGCCTCCGTCTTGTAGGACTGAGGTCCACCTTGTTTAATGGCCCCAGGCAGGGTGACATACTACCCAGTCTGGGCTGGGGACAAGCCAAGAGGAAGATGGCACTTTTTAATTACTGCCTGACCATACTGAGTTCAGATTCCCTCTCCCTGAAGGTAGGCTGATCACTGCTCAGAGCCCCAGGTGCCTCCAGAGCCCACACAGACCCTAAATGCCAACCCCTGGGAACTGGGGTTTGGTGGGGCCATGGCTTAAGGGAAGCTCTGAGCTGGGGAGATGGGTAACAGGTCCGCATGGAGGCCCAGGCCAGAGACCATCGTGGAGAATGGGGAAGTCTCATGGCTCCCAAACTTCCCGGCCCCCCATATGGTCTTCTGACACTTACCCAAATGCTTTCATTGACCATGTGGCAAACGTCTTTGTGTTTGAAGAAACTGCAGGGAGTTGTGGGAAATAGAACCGCCACTTGGCAGTGCATCAGGGAAATCTTGCTCCTTTCTTTAGTTTCATGTTGTGTGTATTTTTTTTCTGATGAAAACTGCATGTGGTTTCTAGGCAAAAACAGGCCGGATGGGCTGGAGTGAGAACTTGTCAGTGGAGTCTTTGCAGAGAAATTTGACAGCTACTTCTGTTTGGGGAAGCCCAGGGACCTTAGAGGACAGTACAGGCGAGAGTCTTGGGGACCGCTCTGGGAAGTGCTTCAGCGATGACATCATTATGTATTGGGGCAACACCCCACTGTGGTCCTTCTCAGGTGAGGTTACCCAGTAAAAATGCAATGTGAGCCACAAATGCAAGCCTCATGGTAATTTTAAATTTTCTACATTTCTTACATTTTTAAAAGCAAAAGAAATGGAAGAAACAGGTGAAATTGATGTTATCCCTTGATTTTATTTAACCCAGTATATTTGAAATATTATCATTCTAACATGTAATCAATATAAAAAGTATGAGTGAGATATTTTACATTCTGCTTTTCATACTGAATCATTGGAATGAGGTGTGTATTTTATATATATTGTGTGTCTGAATGTGGACTGGCCACATGTCAAGTGCTCCATCGGCACATGTGGCTGGTGACGACCTTAGCGGACAACAAAGTCTCAGACTTAAATAAAGGGTCGTGGAGCTTCTTTAACAATGAGCCTTGTCTCTGGAATTGGACAGAGGTACCTCTCTGGCTTCTCCTTCAATTCCAACTGATTTCCAAATGCCAGAATGCCCAGGTGATTGCATCCTGTCCCTTTAAATCACACCTGTGTGCTGAACTTGGCCTAGTACAATCCACTGATGGCTCACAGGCCCCCGGAAGCTAACAAGCCTTGAAAAGTGAGCCTGTCTGATGCAGAACTCTTGTTTTTCTACCCCCACCCTTCACCCCCACCTCTGACCCCTGACCTAGCCCACCTCCAGCCCTCCCCAGCTCAGTGTATGGTCCCACTCTTACCCAAGGTCATGGCTTTATCTCATCCCCACCTCCAAACTTCCATGAACACCTAGGCTCTACCACTGATGTGTAGCTCGAGGCAGTTTGTTTTGCTCATTTCCACCCTGATCACCCCGGGCCTAGCCACCATCTCCCTCCTGCACTAATGCAATAGTCTCCCTGCTGGCCTCCCACGGTCCTTCTCCGTACAAAGTCACCATCATTTAAAAATATAAACCCAAACACATCTCTCCTCTGCTGAAAGCCCTCCATGCACTTAGAATAAATTCCAATCTGCTTACGACAAAGCCATACGTGGCCCTGCCTTTCTCACTCTGCACCCTCATCTTCCAGTCTCTGCCTCTCATTCCCTTCCAGCCATGCCGGGCCCTTTGTGTTTCCAGAACACTCCATGATTGTTCCAGCCTCCGGGCCTTTGCACTTGCTATTCCCTCTGCCGGCCATGCTCTTCTCCTGTCTCCTTCCACGGCTGGCTCCTTCTCATCCTTCATATCTCAATGCAAACGGTACTTCCTCAGGGGTCCTCTCTGTGTATCCTTTCCAAACTATCCCTCACCCTTTCCCCAGTCATGATTGCACCACCCCTATTTCATATCCTTCAAACCATTTATGACTGCCTGGAATATTTTTGTTTATTACTGGTTGACTTGCATTTCTTTGTTTCTCCACACGCAAATGGAAGCTCCATGAAGGCAGGGACCCTCTCTGCCTTTTCAGTGCCTGCCACAGTGTAGGTGCTCACTAAGTAATTGCTAAATGAATGGATGAACTTGAGTTTGAATCCCATCTCCACCACTTAATTACTATGTAGCCATGAGTGAGTAATTCAACCTCCTGGAGCCTCAGTTTCTTCATCTATAAAATGGAGAAATGATAGTAATAATGGCTGTATTAGTCACCTTTTGCTGCAGTAACAACACAGCATCTCGTGGCTTGTGATAACAAACATTTCTTTCTTGTTTTCGTTACATGAGGGCTGCAGCTCACTTGCACTTGGCTGGACTTGGCTAGACTTGGCTGGACTTGGCTGGATTTGACATGGCTTTTCCCCCAGGTCCTAGGCTGAAGAAATAATCGTTATGTAGGATGCACCATTCTTCTGGTGGAGGCTGGAGGAAAAGAGAGAGCCAAAGATGCCCTTAAAAGCCTCTTCTGAGAAGTAGAATACAGGCCCACACACCTGTGTTCCATTGGTGGAAGCAAGTCACACGGCCAAGCTCAAAGTCAATGAGGGGAGGTTGTATAATCCTTTTGCAAAGACAGGGAGTGAAGAGTTGGTGATAATAATCCAGGGTACCGGGATGGCTACCGTTTATATGTTGTTCACCATGTGAAAGGCACTGTTCTGAGCATTGAGGTGGACGCTACTATCACTGTCACACAGACGAGGAAACAGGCACACAGGTTGAGTACCTTGGCCAAGGTCAAAGCCAGTGCATAGCTCATCATCATTGTCCTGGCCTCGCATCGCTGCCTGACTCTGGTTCGCAGCAAACAGTAGGTCACGGTGGTTAACATGTCTGAGCCCCAGAGAACATTCTGTCTGGTCTGCCCGTGCTAAGTATTCAGGTAGTGATTCTTTCTAGGAAGTTTCCTCCTTCATATCAGGAAGGATTTTTTCTAAATCCCCCTACCCTGGCCCGGTTCACGTGATGTCAGACACTCACCAGGAGCTAGGACAGGCGTGACAAGTGCAGGTGTCTGACGATCCTCTGGGTACATCCATGTTCCTGCAGGGTTCCTCATACCCCCATGAGAAAGGCAGAGGTGGCCTTCACTGCGGTGCTCCCAGGCAATGTTCAGCCACTTCTCATCTGCCCCCAAAGCCTATGTTTTCCACTGACCCGAAACATCCCCCTCCTTTAGGGAGAGAAGAGATAATAATACTGAGCAAGTGCCTGATGCGCAAATCCTCAAATTCTCCAAACAACCCTTCAAGCCAGTTACATCCCGTTTTACAGATGAGAAAACCGAGGCCCAGAGGAGTAAAGCAACTTGCTCTAGGGCACAAGCCAAGAAATGACAAAGCCTGGAATCAAACCCAGATAAGACAATCCACATCCCCAAAGCCGGTGCTCTTTCTGCGGATGGCAAAGCTGTTATCGTTACCAGGAATAAACATGATTGCCCCTTACTAGTGAGGTGCTCCGTGGAGACTTGTTCCACATAATTTCACATTTATCTGACTCAACTCCAATGTCAGTGCACATACTGTGCCCTTGGGCACAGACGCAGGATGAGTTCATTTATTGGTCTCTCACTCGCTTATTCCCCTATTCACTAATTCCTCCACCCATCCACTCACTGGCTTATTTATACATTATTCTGCAAGTCCCGACTAGAGATGCTTCACCCTCTGGGTTGTGCTATGGAAACCCTCGTTTCCTGGGGAGGGGACCTGGGTGAAATCCAAATTGAGGGCTTGGCAAAAACAAGCTCATCTGAGGTGCACATTAGCATCCAAAGGGGGAGGTAGGAGGCCTGAGCCCCCGTGGGATGAGGGGAGGCAGCTTCAGAAGGACAGGCATGATGGCGGTGGGAGAGAGTGGTCCAGTCCCCAAGCTGTGGCACTATCAGGAAGGAGACACGGTGGGGAATAGGGCAGGGGACACTCCCTCCGTAGAGCCAGGGAAACTGGAGGCCAGATGCTCTGAGTACCCTCAGACCTTGGCACAGGGAGTGTGATGGGTGGCTTCCTTCTCAGGGGGACTCAGGAAGCAAGAGGGACCCTAACTACGCTTCAGCCACCAGCCACTGAGTGATGGAGAACAATTGTCAGCCCTCGCCCCTGGTTGGCAGCCTGAGGGCCCCTCATTACTGTCTGGTTGGCCCGTCTTCACCAGGGTTTAACGTAGGCACCCAGAACGGACTAGAATAGGGTGGAGGCTACATCTGCATCCGTCTAAAATACCCAGATAAAACATCTAAGAACACAACGTTAACATATCCACCAGATGTGCGTCTGCACAAGGCCCACCATCTGCGGGTCTGGAAACATCTGTGTGGCCCACCAAACCTTTCCCTCCTGTCCAGATGCTGGGTGTCGCAGAGACCCAGCCAGAAGCAGAGAGTGAGGGGAGAAAGGAACAGAAGGGCGAGGGGAGGGAGGAAGGTGGTGTTTGCCAAATGATTAAAAAATTAAAGGGATTTTTATGCAGAGAAAATATTTAGCTTGGCATTGTCTTCTCAACCAAACGTTAGCTTCCAAGAGAAAACACTGGTGTTGGCAGCAAATGTTTGCGGAATGGAAACAATCGGCTCCCTCCCAGCAGCTGTGGAAAATGCCTTTGTTTGGGCCACGGTACCTGGGCCAAAAACAGCGTCTTCAGAAGCTGCCCCCAATTTCTGAGAGGCCGTGCGGGAAGCGGGGGACTCGTGTGAAGTCCATTGTCCCCATAGCACCTGCTAGTCTCGCAGGTGACGCTGGGCTGAGTGGCTGCATCCCTCCCTCGGGCCTGGGGGTGGGCGGCTGGGAGGAGGCAGGTGAGAGGTGGGAGCGAGGAGGGAGGGAAAGCAGCGAGGAGAGAGGCTGCAGTTGCAGCTGTGTGGAAAGTGCTTGAACACAGAGGCTGGTGGAAGAGCTGGATGGGATCCCACAACAATGGTGTCCTCAGGGTGGCAGTGACCTCCCAGCCACTTGTCCCCAAACCTGGCTCTACCTCAGGAGCACCTGGAGGAGCCTTTTGATAATCACAGTAGAGAAGGGCCAGTCACGGCTTTGGATGCACTGTCTTGCAGGACCCTGCTCTGCAGACACGATGCGCTCAGAATCCTCATTTCACGGGAGACTGAGGCCCAGAGACGGTGAGTGCTCTGCCCCAAATCACAGACCTTAGGAAGCAGGGTTAGAAACCAGAGGCCCAAACAAGACCCGCTGACTCAGACTCTCTGGGGTGGGGCCTGGGAGTCTGGGGCTGGATGCAGCCGGTCCCTGGCCCGGCACCGACTGGCATCCCCGTGGGTGCAGCGCCCTGGGGATTCCTCCCCTCAACCCGGTCCTCACTCCACGGGAGACTTCGTTGCAGGGTTCCATGATTTTAGAAAACATTATCTGAAAACCATCGGGCTAGACCATGTGAGAGAGAGAGGGCAGGGAGGTGCCAGGAGGCCCCTGGGGAATGGGGCTCTGTCTTCACCCGAAGCCAAGTCTCTGCACACATCTCGCTCCCTCCCTGCGGCCCCGGAGCAGGAGCAGGGAGGCTGGTGTCAGCACAGGTGCCCTCAGCCCTGCCCCTGCCACCTGCCCTGGGCACCCCTGCCGTCAATGCCCACCCTGGGGTAGGAAAACAGGGGGATGGGGTCACTGACTCTCAGAGCCCCCTGAAGATGTACCTGCAGCTATGGTGCACGTTTCCTTAGATCCTCCTCTTTGGTCGTACACTGGCATCATGTATCAGACCAGCCAGCTGACATTCTCGTTCTTTGTGTACTCTTTCATCTGTTTATTCATTCATTCATTCGTTTATGCAACACAGAGTGTGGGCCAGGCCCTGTAGTGGGCACTGAGGAACCGAGGTGCCCAGGATGTGGTCCCTGCCTTCCTGCTGGCCTGGGTGGGCACAGTCAATAAAGGGGGCTTGAGTATTCTGGAACCACAGGCAGAGGCGACTCTACCATCTGTCTCCAGCCCAAGGCTCTGCTCTGACTCCCGATTTCTCCCTCTAACTGCCCGCTGATCATCTGCCTGGACATCAACCTAACATGTCCAAACAGAACTCCTGCTCTTCCCAGACCTGTGCCACCACAGCTTTGCCATCTCAGCATCTGACAACAAAAGCCTTAGTGTCATCGTTGGCTCCTGCCTCCGACTCCACTCATCAATCTGGCAGCCCTACCGGCTCTACCTCCATTGTGCACCAGAGTCTGAGCTCTGCTCACACCTCCGCTGCCCCCAGCCTGGTCCAGGCTGCCATCAATTCCTCTGGGTGTCACCTTAGCCTCCTCCCCAGGCCCCTGTTGGTGTCACAGCCAGAATGATCCTGTGACATCACATAAGATCATCCTCTGCCGGAAACCCTCAGGGACTCCTGTCTCACTGAGTCAAAGCCAAGATCCTCACAAGGTGCCCCTCTGACATCGTCTCCTCCTCCTCCTCTCCTTGGGTCCCTCCGCCTTGGCACCCCTTGCTGTTCTTTGGACCCACATCAGGCTCCTCCCCCTCAGGCCTTTGTGCTGGCTGTCCCCTCCCCCAGTGTCCTCCTGGCTCACTCTCCCCTCCTCCAGCCCCTTACTCGATGCCAAATTCTCAACAAGGCCTCTCTGGCCTCTCTGCTTACAGGGCAGCCCTCCTCACGCTGACCCCGCGTCCCCCTCCTCCTTTTACTCCATGACACTCATCGCCACTACGTACTGAGCTGGATGTTTCCATGTTTCTCTGGTTTATTGCCCGTCTCCCTGCCCTCCCTCTGCCCCACCAAGGATGTAAGCTCCTCAGGGCAAGGACGTCTGCTCCTCTTGTCCACTGCTGTGTCCTCGGTGTCAGAACCGTACCTGGCAGGAGGAGCTGTTGACCTGGCCGGGATGGGGGCGAGGGAAGGTGGGTGGGGGCTACTCCATGATTTCTGAGCCTGTAGATCTCTCACAGGAAGTGCCCCCACTTGTCATGGGCAGAAGGTGCAGAAAGGGGGTCAGGAAGGAGCAAAGAGCTGGCAGAGGCCGAAGACCCAAACCAGACATGGAGACCACCCTTTTCTTCAGCCACTCGATGCTGGGTGCCCCTGTGCTGGGCCTGGGGACGCAGCAACAGGTCAGCCGGCCCCCTCTTGCCACAGCCCTGCTTTCTGAGCGCCCACCCCAAGGTGAGCTTAGGAAGGGGCTGGGGAAGGCATGTTGGAGGAAGGTGACCAGAGGACGGGGGCAGGGTGGGACTTGGGCACACTGAGGATGGGGTGGGCTGGGACAAGGCCTTACAAGGGACTGCCAAAGGGGCCCCAAGCTGATTTTTGTACCTCAGAACATAGAATTGTTTTAGTTATCAACTTTTGCTCATGATACACTATGTGTATTAGGACCTGGTGTTATTATTTTTTTTTAAATTTTGTTTCAATAATATAACAAACAACCATGAACCTACTCTCAACCCACAAGTTGGAATGTGACAAGTAACTTGCATCTACCTATGTGCTTTTTCTTAATCTTGTTACCCTGCCCTCCCCTGCAGAAAATTACTCCTCTGAGTTTGTGGTTTTACCCTCCCTCCTTCCTTCCCTCCCTCCCTCCCTTCCTTCCCTCCCTCCCTTGAACATGTGAACATGTGCGTCCATGCCTAAACAATTATTTTTCAGTCTGTCTTCTCTTTGATCTTTATAAACAAGGCATCAAGTAGCATGTTGCCTTCTGAGACTTGCTTTTTCACTCTGCTGTGTTGCTAGGATTTATCCACGTTATTGTGTGTAACCGCAGTTCATTCATTTTTCATTGCTCTGTATCATTCTATTGTGTGAGTTTTACCACAGTTTATTTAGCCATTCTTCCAGCATTGGGCATTTGGGCTGTTTCCAGACTGCAGTGTTTTTATGTTTACTTTTATGAACACTGCTGCTCGGAGGCCTCGGATATGTGTCTCCCGGGGCGCAGGTGTGAGGCTTTCTGTGCATATGTACTTAGCAGTGGAACCGCTGGGGCATAGGGTATTTGACTTGTTCAGTTTTACAAGACAATGTCAAATTGTGTTTCGGGGCAGTTGTGCCCACCCGTCCTCGTAGCAGTGTTTGATGTTGTGTCTGTCTACATCCTCTTCCACACGTGGTATGACCGCCTTTCTTTATTTTTACCAAACCAATGAGCATAAATGGGAGCATGTTGGGGTCTTTCCCCAAAGTTTTCATGATTCTTTCCACCTTCACAGTCCTGCCACCGGCCCTGGGGGTGGAGGGTCCGAGTTAGTGTTTCCAAAATCTAGACAAGAACTGCCAAGCTCAGCCCGGAATCCTTGACCCCGGGGCCCACGACCCATGGGTCTGCCTTGGAAAGCCTGCTCCACTCTGGCTCTGTGGGGAGGTCTTTCTCTTTCTCCCCCTCTCCTCTGCTGGAGTCCTTCTCCCCAGGCCACTGTCACACCTTCCTCAATCCAAATCAACATTTTCATGAAAATGGGCTGAAGCCTATTCCAGAGACAGGGAGAGGAGGCTCCCTGACAGGTCTAAACAGCATCATTTGTTTGGTTTTTACGACGTTTCCTCCTCCATTTCTGCCCAGCTTCCCTTGGCCCCTTCTACCCACTTTCTCTCCTGGCCCCTGGCCCCGCAGGACCAGGGCTCCCATGGTGGGACAGAGACCAGGAGCCACATCCTTGCCAGGGGCGTGAGTGAGTGCCTCCCGCCTGCTCTGAACCTCAGCTGGCTTCTCTTTCTCCCCCTTCCCTGCCCAGGTGTGGAGCCCCCTCCCTTCCCCTCTCAGGTCGCCTCACCCCCTGTCTGACCCTGCGCCAGGCTCCCCAAAGGCATGCACGCCCTGCGCCCTGACTTCATTTTGCTGCTGCCACCCAAGGGGAGGCTTTGGTCCTGCCTCGTCCTCTTCCCTCCCCCCAGGCCTCTCCTCCGTGCCATCTTCAGCTCACACACGGTCTCGCTCAGCTGGTCAGAGCGCAAAAGGCCTCCATCACTGTCTGCAGAGGTAGCTGGCGCCCGCCACAGGCACAGGTACTTCCGCTGGGTTGGCACCGATGGCTCATTAGTCAGGCTGCCACCGACCTCTCCAAGTTCATTTCCCACTTCCACCTTTGGCTTCTCTCCATGTCCCCACCTCCCTGTCGAATCAAAGATGCTTCCTCCAAGTTTTCTTGATCAAGAGAAAATAAGAGCACTTGAACTTGGGGCTCCAAGTTCACTATTGAGATTCAGGGCTCTGCTCTTTGTTCGGACATTTAAATTCCAATCTAATTGCTCTCCTAAACTCTCCCACGGATGCCAAGAATTGGCACTTAGCAGGTGCCCAATAAATATTTGTTGAATGAATGAACGAACTGTTTTCTTTCCCTTTGCTGGAAACACTGTCCCTAGGGAGCTTCTCCTAGGCAGCTCCACATGTTGTGCCCACTCCTTGCCCCTCTCTCTCGAATCGACCAGCATCAGATCCTCCAGCTGTCTCCCTGGGTTGCTTGCTCATATTTTCTCACTCTCTCCTTTCAAAGAGTTTTCTCCCAGTGCATCCTGATTGCCCCAGGACCACAGAGCTCTGGGTTACATTCCACCCCCCAGCTCAGCGCTCCGGGAGGCAGGAGTGCTCAGTGGCTGAGAGCACGGGCTTTGCTGCCGGGTAGCCAGGCCGTGTGAGTAAGACCCAGCGCGTGTGACTCCAGTGAAGCGTTTGCATTCCCCTTCCCTGACATGCCTTCCTCCCGCTCCATCACCCCGCCTCTAAGCCGAGCGTAATTGCTCAATCTAATTTAATAGACGTGCTGAATGGCTGCGAGTGGAGTGAACTCTGCTCAGCCTCCCCAGGGGCAGGCGTGATGGGCATGTTTTGAGCCTCCTGCTCACTGTGTGGGCCCCCAGCAGCCCGGAGGGAGGCGGCGGCACAGGGGCTGCAGCAGCGGCCCCTGCGGGGGTCAGAACTGCCTCGCTGGAGCCTCAGCCCACTTTGGCCAGGGAGTGGGGACGGACCAGTCCCTGGCAGGTTGCCCCTCCCCTGGCATTTGGCAGGGATGGCACAGGTCCCTCTTGTCCCCTGACAAGTCCCTTGGCTTTAGACCCAGCCTGGTCAATCTTCCCTCCAGATCTTCTAGCACTCCAGAGCCCCTCCAAATTCTGTGCATCTCTGAGGACTCCAAGGCCCCCCACCCTCAGGAAATCTCCCTGCCCCTCCTCTTACCTCACTCCCACTGCCCGGACCTCGGGGCTGCTTCAGACCTGGGACTCCGATTATTACCCCAGACTTCTTAGCTGCCCAAGGCCTCCGGGCTGGTGGCTGAACCCACCGTGAAGGTCCAGGGTCTGCCCCTGGATTCCTGCCAATTTGCAGAGACTTTGGTTTTCACAGCCCTCCCTGCCTCCCCACTTCCTGCTGAGCTCCAGTTCCACCTTGTGTCTCTCCTCAGACTGCTTGCATCTTCCTCTGGCATCCAGCCCCATGGCTTTTGTTGTCCATGTTGTTTCCTCTAAGTGTGACAGCCCAGGCACTTTGTGCACAGCTGACTGTGTTGAAGTCAGGAGGTGGGGGTGGAAGGCATTACCTCTTGCCCAGCACCAGGCCCACATTGCAAATCTGCTCTTGGCTGTCCCATGAGTGCTCCTCCCTGGGGCCCCAGGGTCCCCGTATGTGGCTGGGTCCTTTCTCACTCATCCCTTATCCCCTCCCTACTCCTGGGTCCTGGTTTCCCCTCTCCTAGCTGCCCCTGAAATTCCAAATTTTTCCACTTGGTTTTGAAAAGCAAATCACCTCTTTATTCCCTTTTTGCCTTTCACTTTCTAGCTTATTCTGGCCATGTCCTGAGTGGGGAGGGCTGCAGTGGCTTTGCCTTCTACTCCCCAAAGCACTTTAAGGCACTTTCCTAAACAATGGCAAGTTTTCTCCCAAGAGGAATTCTGTATCTGGCTTTTAAAATAGGTTGTCTTTTTAAAATCTCCATGGCCTTATGTTTTTTGTGTGTGTGCTTTGTCATCCATTCAGCATCCGACAAGCTCTTACTGAACACCTAGGGACGTGGGGATGGCCAGGACATGGGCTCTGTCCTCGAGGATTTCCGAATAGGGCAGGAAAATGTGGTCACAGGGGAAGCTGCTTTACCAGGGACACAAGCAAGAAGCTACAGCATCACAGAGGAAGAAACAGCTCATGCTGCTTGGGTGGCTCGGGGTGGGTTCCTTGGTAGAGGCTGGGTCTGAGTAAGTCAGAAGGAACGTGTTGAGCAGACAATGAGGGAAGCAGGGAAAGCGGCACAGGCGAAGGTGTGGCAGCGGGAAAAGCAGGTGCGTTTGCAGAACTTGAATTTGTTCAGTGTGGCTTGACCATGGTGCGGGAGGGGATTGGGGTGGGGGAGGCTGATAACAAGGTTGGGGAGGGCAGTGAGAGGCCTCGGGTCTTGGAGGGGCCTCAAAGGAGGGCCACTGTCTCATTTCAAACTGCCCAGGGAGGTGGGAGCCAAGATATCTTTAGGTCCATTTTACAGATGATAAAACAGAAGCTCAGAAACATTAAGCAACTCTGTCTGGGCAGCTCAGACTTAGCTCACACTGTTCGCAAGCAGTTTGATATTTTTAAGGTTTATTTAACTTTAGCCAAATCTCTTGGGCCCCTTGGCCAGGCCAAATGTCCCTAGAGAGCAGGGTCCCCAGAGCCTGCCTTGCTCACCCAGCAGTGGACAGGGCTATCTGGGCCCTCAACAATCCCTCGCCGACTGGAGACGGAGCCTCCAGGCCTGGGAAAGCTTTAGCTTTAGCTGGTTTTGTGGCCAGCGGGGCACTTGTCTAATCTCCAAAGAAAGGCAGAGGAAAATGGATTATGGAGCAAAGCCCCCTCTGCAGCGTGAGATTAACACCTACCCACGGCCAGGGACGAAGCCACCCCTGGAAACAGGCTTAACAACAACAAGGACTCTAACTAGGACCCAATCTCCCTCTGCTTGTCCTCACCCTCCAGAATCCTTTCAAAGCTGCGCAGAAATGGAGGAGGCCACGGATTATGCCCCCAAATGTTCGGAGAATTGAATGAGGGATTAGCTACTTAACGGCCATTGCCTTTAATGATCCTGGGCTCAAGAATCATGAAGCTTTCCGCAGCTCTGGAGCACATGCTGGCCGTTTCCTTGCATGGGCCCTGTGTACATGTGTGTGCATGTGTGTGCAGAGGGTGGGTGTGGGGAGAACTGTGTAGATATGGTGCACACTGTAGACTCATCTACAGTCTGCATGCATACAGAAACGTGTGTGTGTGTGTGTGTGTGTGTGTGTGTGCAAGTGCCCCTCTCTGCAGCGGGGTGTGGGTGCCAGGTGCCTCAGTGTACTCCCCTGTTTGTTTGTATCTGTCTTTGCTAAGTCCACATTCCTGCACGTCGCTCTGGGTACGGCTGCACACGGCGCTGCCTGTGTACACACGAGCTCATCCGCACAGGTATGTGTGCGTCAGTGTGTATGTGAGCACTGCGTGCCTTTGTCTATGTATGTGTGGTCTGTGTGCTGGCTGTGCATGCTGCTCTGTGTGTGGCTCTCTCTGTCTGTGCGTGTGTTCTGTGTTCATACGAATGTGGATTGCCACCTTTTGGCTCCTTGCATGGGTCGAGCTCTTTGCTCCCCAAGCCCTCTGCATGTGTTCCCCCCATGCCCGACACCGCCTGCCCCTGCTAGTCACCTCCTCATCCAACTTCACTCCTCATCCAAGTGCCTGGTCCCTATTTTTCTCAGTGCCCTGTTATTTTCCTTCAATGCTTTTATTTCCATTTGTTATTATACAAATAAGATTTGTGTGTTAACTTGTCAATTGTTATTATATTATTTGCCAGCCACCCCCCACAGACAGTAAGCTCCATGACTTAGGGACTGTGTCTCTTTATAACCCTGCTGTTCTCTGTGCTTTGCAGTGTCTGGTACGTAGTAGGTTTTCAACAGGTGTTTAGTGACCAGGTGAAGTTATGCTTTCTCTCTGTGTGTGTGTGTGTGTGTGTGTGTTTGCCACATACCTCTGAGTAGGCAAACATGTCTGTCTGGATGCCCACGCCTGTCTGGGTGTGCAATTCTGTGTGCAGGTATGTGTAGTAGGAACCTGTACACATCTGTGCATGTATGACTGCATGTGTTAAAAATGACAGGACTTTTATTTCTCCAGCTCACCCTGCTCCAGCTGGGATCTGTCAGGTTCTGGATGGAATCCAGGGAAGGAAAAATGTGGAATTCCCAGAACGGCCTGGAAACGGGACAGGACGCTGTCCCAGAGGCAAGCAGAGCAAACACCCGCAAAGGGCTGCACCTGCAGCAGCAGTGAGGAAGGGGAGAGAGTGGGGCCTTGAGCACTGACGGTGGAGAGCGTCCTTGGGGTGACCGCAGGGCTGGGCAGACACAGGTGTGGGCCCTTGACAATGGACCGGGCAGGCCCCCAGCGATGGCGCTGCCCCGGCTGAGCTGGACACTGTTTCTCCTCATCAATGTGCCTTCCGCAAACTTTGCTGAGAACTTGCTGGGCCGTGTCCTGAGTGGGGCACTGGATGTGGCCACAACAAGAACTTCTCTTATCCTGACACCGCCACCCAGGCTTCCCGAGGCTGGTTTACTTGGCTGCCTTCCCGCTGGACTCTGAGTGCCAGGAGGACAGAGGCCAGGTCTGTCTCATCCACCATTGTGTCCTCAGTGCCTAGAGCTGCTTGGTGAGTGTCCGTTAAAGGGTTAAATGAGAATGAATGAATGAATGAATGAATGCCAGTCCCTCCCCATCTATACAGAGAAGGAACAACTTCTGTGCGTCCACTGCCTTAAGACTCTCCGGGAGCTTCGCCACCCCCTCCCCCGGGGGGGGGCCCACCTCCGCAGGCGTGAGGCCCCTGAGCCTCACCACGTACAGGAGGGAGAGAGTGTAAAAGCAAAACAAAATTAAGAAAAAAGGTAGCTAATGGACTTCAGGAGTAGAATGCTGTAAAAGCAAACACGGTCAAAAGGCAGCGTGAAGACTAAATAAGTCTGCTAATAAGACATACTTGGGAAGCAAAAACAGCTAACAGGGTTTAAAGAGCTGCTAACAGCCCAGCCAGAGCACCAGTGGAATCCTTCCAGCTGAAGCGGCTGCAGAGGCCCCCACCCAGCCAGCCCCACCCTCCCCCTAAGGAAGGCGGGACCACAGCAGGGGGGCTGCCGGGGCACTCTGCCACCTGGAGCTGCAGCTTCCTTCCCTGCAAAATGCAAATCAGAACCCTCACCCCCACCCCCTTACTCCACCTGCTGATGATGGAGATGCAGTGGCAAGAGCCAGACAGGTATCAGGTGCTCAGTCGGCACCAGCGTCCTCTTTCCTTACAGACCGACTGTCTACCGCAAAGTGACTTGTTATGTGTGTTCTTGTGGCTTGGAGCCGAGACCCAAGTTAACAACACTAGCTACTGCTTATTGATTTATTGAGTATGTATGTGCCTCACTGAACTCACAGAACAAATCTATTATTAGTCCCATTTAATAGATGAGGGAACTGAGGCTCAGAGGACTTAAGCAGGCTTAGCTCTAGGTCACACAAGCAAGTGAATAAAAGAAGCCAGTTTTGAGGACCTATTCCAGAGCCTGAGTCTCTAACGTGTGCTTTAGGGCAAAATTACTTAGTGATGCCACTTTTCTCTGAGCCCCAAGTTCCAATTCTGTAAAACTCAAAGGAGGTATATTAGACAGGGCATTTTCAGAGTTTTTTTTTTTTTTTAGTGGCTCCACACCTTTATTCAAACAGAAAGCCAGTGTTAAGATAAATAAAAAGGGAGCTGCTCTGACTGACATCGATCGATCGTCTCCCCCACCCATCTGCTGCCCCCAAGGCAGCCCCGGGACCCCTCTGGGAACAGACTTTGAAAAACGCTGCAGTAGCTGATCCCTACAGCCTCTGTCAGCTCTGAGGTCCTGGGATTCCACTCAGTTAACACCTGTAGCTTGGCTGGAGGGTGGAGAGATTAGGGAGAGTGCAGAGGAGGTGAAACCACTATCAACCCACCCCCGTTTTTAAAGGTGGACATTAACTAACACCACTAAGATAATGAGAAAAGGCTACTCTGGAGGCCCTTGCAGGGGCCCCTGGGCAGATGGCAGCTCCAAGCTGGGGCGTGGCCCCGCAGGCTGGGGATGGAGCCCAGCTTCCCGTCCCCTGAGTCAGGGGCTCACCGGCCTCTCTCGGGCGTGACCAGCAGCCCAGGCCTGGTTGGAGAGCCTTTGTTTGGAGTCCTGATTTATGCAGCTTCTCACTGCAAACTATGCATTAAGTTGCCAGCGAAGATTCAAAATTGTGAAATAATTGTGGTGGTGAAATTATTCACAAATCCATCCAGGCCCAGCGCGTCGGGAAGGCAGTCAGATTTACGTTGAGCACATGGTGACATAACTCAGGCTAAACAGATAAGCTTGTTACGTTCCTGACAGAAGCAATTCCCCAGAGACTACTGGGGAATGCAAGGCCAATTACACACCCAGCCTGAGGAAGGGAAGGCACGTCACCACGGAGGGTGACATGCAGTGACAAGGGGGGCAGGTCATGCCTAAAGGGAAGTGCCTTCGTGGTACCCGGGCAAGCACAGGAGGCCAGGGGCTGGGGGCATCTTCATTCTCAGACAAGGAGGCCACATGGGTAGCCATCGGGTGTCCAGGAGCAGACCAGGCTTGGGTCTAGCTGTGAAGCTGGGTGGTGAATCAGCTGGCCAGCCTGTTAACCAAGCTACACTGGGCTCATAGAGGAGGCGACAGTGCCCTTCAAATGATAAAATAGACTCTGCCCCACTGGATGGCTGCATTCACTTTGGTAGGACCAGGTGCCAGGTGTTGGGTGTGCCAAGATGGTTTTGTCTGTATCTCTTCACTTGAATACTTGGTTTTTTGTTTTGTTTTTGTTTGGTTTGGGTTTTTGGGCAGTTTAGTTGCTTTATATGGCACCTTACCAAGGAGACAGGTGTTTTTTTATATTCACCACAATAGTTTTTTCACTCTTATCAAGTAAAGCTGGTCATGATAATAGCTAACATTTTTTGAATGCCGTGCTAAGAATTTTGTAAACATTATTTCAATAATGAAGGCCTTGAAGTGTTCGGGAAGGATCCGTGGGGCGAGGGGGTCCCAGAGCCTGTGGGCTGAGAGGGAGGAGGGCCAGAAGCCAGAACAGCCTCTCACACCTGGACGGGACATGTGGCTCCAGATGTCTGTTTTATCAGAAGATTCATGAAAAAGTATCACTATTTTCATGTGCAAATAAAGCTGACAATATTAGGGAGTAGAACACAAAATACACATTTTTAAGATTGAAAGGTGGGATTTCAAAAGCACTGCCTGACTTTGAGCTCTGCTTCCTTCTAGTAGAGGTTCCTTAGCAGAAAGCTTTGGCTAGAACTTTCTTGCTGAGAAGGCTGAGACTGAGAGAGCAGCGGGGGTCTCAGGCAGCTGCCCCCCACCTCTCTGGCTCTGGGCAAGTGACCCCCACTTCAGGCCCTGCCCCACCACTAAACTGCAGACCAGAATCTCCAGTAGTCAAACTTCTCTTACTCTCTCACTTGTTCACTTTGTCTCAAATCCATCTCAATTTCACATATCTGACTCAGTCTGTTGGTCAACTCTTAAGTGCAGGGGGCCAAAAATGCAGAAATACGCAAGCCAGGTCCCTGCCTCAGAGATGTTCTTACTTAATGTAGGAGACAGACATCCAGCCAGCAAGTTACACCCCTAAAAGAGGAGTGGTCAGATCATGGTGGGGGCATGAGGAAGGGGTGATGAACTCTGTTGGAGGAGTTAGGACATAGCGGAGGTGTCATTGGCTCTGGGGTGATGAAGGGGATGAACTGAAGTTTCCCAGGGTGAGGGAGAGGTGACGGGCATCCTAGGTGGGATGCAGCAGGAGGGGCCACCCTGCGGGGCTGTGGGTAGCATGGCTGGAGCACGTGTTTTAGGGGGGATGTTAGTTAGGTCACGCACACTTTCGTTCACTCCTTTTATTTCATTGCTATTTATTAAATGCCTGCTTTATATCTGTCCCCCGAAGTAACTGGGTGCCAGGGGTACAATGGTGGGACTGACAGCCTCAGCACCTGCATCGGGGCAGCCTGTGTTCTAGGTGGGTGACCTTTTTCACCCCAGTGGTGGAGCTATGTGGAGGAGTTACGGCTAGGATTCAAACATTACTGCCACTCAAACTCCCCTGACTAGAAGGGAGCATGTTGCAAAGCCAGGCAGTCTCTCTAAAATCTTGTGTGTTCATCTTAAAAGTGCATGCATATTTTTATTGTCTGCTCCCTAATATTGCCATGTTTGTTTGCATGTGACGATAACATTTTTCTCTGCCTCTTCTAATAAAATAGGCATCTGGGAGCCAGGCATCATGTTTGCCTGGGGCTTCAAATCCCCCTCGGTACGTCTAAACACATCTGTGGACAGCTCAGCGGGAGGTGAAGGAGATTCCTGGAGGGTCTTGCCAGGCCATGTCCCTCCTCGGAATGATCTCCTTCCTTGTCCCAGCTCCTTGGAGGGGTGGCACCAGACCACGCGCGAGCTGCTCTGTCCCTTCCACACAGGGAAGGTGCCATCAGCCCCACCTTGACTGTGGCTCTGTTCATGGAGAGATTTTACATCAAGTGCTTTTCATTCAGAATTGGAAGCTTTAATATGTTTTACAGGAAGCCCTTTTATGTGCCAATAAAAAACGAGCGATTATAGCAGACGATGAAAAGCAGCTAGCACCTCGGAGACACTGCATGTTTAGAAAGAGCAGACACATTTCCCACGAGAATGACAAGATCGGGTCCTTTCTCGTTCGTTATGGAACCAGGCGGAGAAGAGCTCTTGTTAGAGAGATGCAGGGCTTTTCACAACCACTGTACACACGTATGTGTGTGTCTGTGTGTGGCGGGGGAGAGAGGGGGGCAAGAGAGGAAGAGAGAGGGAAAGAGGGAGAGAGAAGGAGGGAGAGAGAAGCAGGGAGAGGGAGGGAGGGGGAGGGAGAGAGAAAGATGAATAACCCTTCTTTGGCTTCACTAGTTTAATACCTTCCTTTCTTCTCTGTGGAAGAAGAGATGGACCTAAGCCAAGGGCAGTAAGCCATGACCACTAAGGGCAATTAACTTGGCATTTTAATTGCTATTTCTTCTCCAGTTACCAAAACCCTCACCATTTCTAGAATCAGCAAAACCCAGAGTCAAAGACACTTGAAAGGCCAACCCCTCCTCCGCCCGGGGAGCACAGACGAGAATCTCTCAGGTTCTTAAGGAGGCAGGCTGGGCGCCTTCCACTTTCCCTGGGGAAGCGTTATGGGGTGACTCCCCTTCTGCCCATCCTGAGAACAGGAGGTGAGGACACAAGATGGTGTCCTGGGGTTGGCTTGTGAATCCAGGGTCATGGTGCACACGGAGCTGCAGTCTTCAGGCCCTGGTGATGAGCCCGGCCACCTGGGCCCCTGCTGTCCAGGGGTCACCATCCTAGATTGGGGGCCCTAATCCAACAATAGGTGTCCTTACAAGGGACAGAAAAGGAAAATACACAGAGAAGCAGCGAGGGGAGGGCCACGTGAAGATAGGGCAGAGATGGGGTCGTCAAGCTGCAAGCCAAGAAGCACCGAAGACTGCTGGCAGCAGCCAGAGGCGAGGAGAGAAGCAGAGAACACTGGCTTTTCCCGCAGAGCTTCCAGAAGGAACCATCCCTGCCGACACCTTGATTTTGGAGTTCTGGTCTCCAGAACTGGGAGAGCACACATTTCTGTTGTTGTAAGCCACCTGATTGGAGCTCATTTGTTACGGCAGCCCTAGGCAAGGGACACTGTTCCCAAGACAGAAAGGTCTCAAGGCCAAAAGGCACCATCGGCCCAGGAAGCAGGGCAGGGAGCTCGGGGCTTGGCCCTGGCCCAGGGTCACCTGTCAGGGTCTGGGGCAAAGCTTTCAGCATCTCGTCCTCAGATAACTCCCCACTAACAAACAGGGGCCTTTTCTTCCCCAAATCCCAGAACTCTCCACACTTGGCAAGAGCGACGTCGCCGGACCAGTTAACAAGGCGGCTGGCTGGTTAGGTTAAGGCAGAGCAAGCAACCAACTGTGTGGGAAGAAAGGGAGAAAAGAGAGAGAAAAAGAAGTACAACTGAAGCTTTATTAATTGTCCAAGCTATTTAGCAGTGGGAGTTGAAAAGAAAGTAGTTAGCTGCCGAGGGAAGAAATGGAAAACTCTGGTCTCTCATTAATCTCGCTGCCCTGCGTGTCAAACGCCCATTGTCGGGCTGGGCACAAAGGCTGCGACAGTTCGCGGCAGAAACGCTGCGGGCCGAGCAAACGGGGACGCGCGGCCCGGGAGAGAACCGTTCGATATTGAAAGTGTTTTCTCCGCAGCCAGAGGTGCCCATTTCCAGTCCTTTTCAATTTGTACACTTTTTCTCCAATGACTCCTCGAGGGTAATTACAGTTCTTTTCACAAATGAAGTATGGAAGATACGAAGGAGAGGCGAGGCTGTCAATAGTCCTGCGGGAACGTGGGGCCGGCTCCGCGAGGCGCAGAAAGCATCGATCCTCCCTCCCGAGGACGAGGACGGGGAGCATGGATGGGAGGCGCCCAGGAGAGGGGCTGGGAGGACCCCGCCTTCGCCCCCCAGGGCCCTGGGTGCGGGAAGGGAGGAGGTTCGGAGCCCCAGGAAGGGCTCGGAATAGAAGAGGTTGGGTCCCTCCCATCCCCAGCAAGTGTTTAAAGACTCAAGGGCTCATTTTTTTTTTTTTTTTTTTTATATTTTCATCCTTGGATGAAAGATCCAGGGGCCCCAGCCAAAGCTGTGTGAGGAGCTCTGGGTGGCCAGGATCCGGCGTCTCCACCAGTGACGTCAGGATGGGCAAATGTCACCTGCTTGCAGACAGGCGCACAGCGCACGGCTGCAGGAGGCTGTGGCCTCGCGGTGGAGGGTCTGGGATCAAACAGACATCCTCAGGCTGGACCGAGAGGCTGAGATTTATAAGATGAAATGTCATAAGTATAAACGTGCAATTTTGCTCATTTTGCCCGTTTTGTCCCAAACCGACCTGTGGGCTTATAGCAGCCCCTGCCGCGCAGCTGTCAGGCTGTGAGTAACAGTGAGCTCGGTGTCTGTCTGCGCTCGGCCGGGGTGCCGACGACAGCCGGCGCGTGCACCAGCGCTCTTTGGGCCAGGCACGACACTCACAGCAGTGTCCACGGCGTCCTCCCAGTGGCCCTGAGAGGTCCATACTATTATTGTCCCTGGTTTGCAGAGGAAGAAACGAATGCAGAGAGTAGTGAAGCACCTTTTCCATGGTCCATAACTGGAGAGCAGTAGAAGCAGGATCTGAAATACACGCTGGCCGCAAGGCCCTGCTCCTAACCGCTGCGCCAAGCTGCCAAACAGACTATTCTAACGTGGCTGCCTCAGCAGGACAAGGAGGTGACCATCTGCTCTGTGGCTTGGGCCGCACACAGTGGGATGGATGCTCAGGCCCAGGCACCATGCTTCCAGAAGGACATGGACAGTTGAGGACGTGAAGGGTAAAGGAACCAGCATCTGCAGCATCCTCCCTGACTGTACCCTGGGACCCTCTCTCCCACTGTGCCTGGCTCTTGACCTTTAGGAGACCTCTGGCCTCTGAAATCTCCTCTGGGGCTCAGACCATGGGCCCCTCCCAGCACCCCAGCACTGCCCCCTTCTCACCAACATCCTCAGCCCCCTGTCTCCTTTTTCTATCCCACTCAGCAAAAATGCCATGTCTGGTTTAAGCCAACTGTCCTTTTTTCCTGCCGCGACACTGGGTTTCTGAGGGAAGCAGGATCGGACAGTGTCGTACTGTAGCTGGTTCGTGGTCCCCACCTTGGGCTGGACCCTTAGCTCTTCCAGCAATGACCCTCCACATATCAGCCAGGTCGACAGTCCCCCCACTGGCTTTCTCAGGCCTGTCCCTTCTCAGCAAGCCCCCTCCCCACCCACCCACCTTGCTCAGCATGTGGTCTTCTCTCCCCTGGAGACAAAAAGGCCAATTTGTGGGGGTGGGAGGCACTCCGTCAACCGATTGCCCAATCTTTTTTTTTAAACAGCGTTTTACAGACTGTAATTTACATGCCATAAAATTAGGTCATCTGGAGTGCACAACTCAGTGATTTTTAGTGTATTGACAAGTTGTGCAACCATCGCCACATTCCACCTTCAAACATTTCTGTCACCTCAGAAAGCAGTCTTGTGCCCAGCGCAGTCTCTCTGCATTCCTACCCACAGCCCTGGGCAGCTACTAAGCTGCTTTCTGCCTCTATAGATTTGCCTTTTCTGGACATTTCAGGTAAGTGGAATCATGCAATATGTAGTCTTTGTGCCTGACTCCTGGTATCCAGTACAATGCTTTTGAAGTTCATCCATGTTGTAGCATGTATCAGTAATGGTTCCTTTTCATTCCAGAGTAGGGTCCCATTGTATGGATATAACACATTTTGTTTATCTGTTAGTCAGTTGATGAACATGTGGGTTGCTTCCACTTTTTGGCTGGTATGAATAATACTGCCATGCACACTTGTGTGCAAGTCTTTGTGGGGACATAGGCTTTCATTTTTCTTGGGTGGATACCTAAGATTTTACTCCAATCTTCCAGGCTGGTCTGCATCCTTCCCTCCTCCTCCTCCAGGGTCCATGACTGAGGGGTCTCTCCCTCAGTTAGAGGAGAGTTCTTCATCCGTGCTCTGCATTCGTCCTTCCCTGTTGCCCTGGGAGTCTTGCTCTATCAGACATCCCTTCTCTCTGTCTCTGTCTCTGTCTCATCACCAGCCTTTTCCTTCATAAAATGGGGGTAATATTAAGATCCACCTCATAATGTTTTGTGAGGATTAAATGAGTAATACCTGTTAGGGTGGATGGAGTTTAAGGTAGCCTCATGATCCTGTTCAGGCCCTTGTGTGGTCCTCTCCCCTTGAGTGGGTGGAGCCTGTGACTTGCTTCTAACCAACAGAATATGGCAAAGGTGACGGATGTCACGCCCATGATTATGTCACATTATATAAAACTCCATCTCAGCAGACTGGAGAGAGAGACTCTCCCTGCTGGCTTGATGAAGGAAGGGGCTATGTTGGAGAGGTACACCTGGCAAGGAACACTGGCATCCTCTGGGGACTGCAGGTGGCCTCTGGAGCCTGGGGGAATCTCTTGCCACCAGCCAGCAAGAAGCCGAAGACCTCAGGGCTACAACGTCAAGGATGTGAATTCTGCCAACGATCTGAGTGAGCTTAGAAGTGAATTCTTCCTCAGTCAAAGCTCCAGATGAGAATGCATTGATGATGATGCCTTGATTATAGACTGAGACCCTAAGCAGAGGACCCAGGTAACCCATGTCAGGACCGACAGAAACTATAAGGTAATATGTGTGTGTTGGTTTTTTATGAGTTTATTTTATTTTATTTTTTTAAAGAGACAAGGTCTCACTATGTTGCCCAGGCTGGCCTTGAACTCCCAGGCTCCAGTGATCCTCCTGCCTCAGCCTCCTGAGTAGCTGGGACTACAGATGTATGTCATTTTAAGCCACTAAATTTGTAGTAACTTATCACTCAGAAATAGCACAGGAATACACACTCAAAGGGCTTAGAAGAGAGCCTGGTGCAGCCAGCAGCCTACGAGTGTCAGCTGGTTTTAGTGGTGGTAGCACATCATCTCTTCCCCTAGATTATAACCAAGCAAAGCCCATCTCAAAAAATTGACAGAAACAATCACACCATCTTTATTTTCCAACGCTGGCAAATTTCTTTCAAGGGTTTCTGTATTTACTTCTTGCCCTTCCATTCACTCCCATTTTGCTGCAGTTTAACTCCTCTGGCCCTTCTAGTCCATGGGAGCCGCTCTCCTTAAGGTCCCCAATCATCCCCTCGCTGCCACCTCTGATGGATGGCTTGGGGCCTTCCTGTACTTGACTCCTCTGTAGCCTTTGATGTCGGTGACTGAAGTGGCTCGGAGCTTTGCCCAAAGGGGCTACTCACTGAATCTAAGCCTCTTTGGGGAGGACCCAGGAGGGATCAGACCCTGACAGGCTGGCTCCTGGCGACTTTCATTCATTCCTTCCTTCATTCATTCATTCCTTCATCCATTCACACAGTGGCACACCTTCTGGGTACTGCAGAGACGGCACTAAAGCACTCAGCACTAGAGGCACAGCCCCTGCTCTCAATGGAGATTACATTCTAGGCATGGGGGAGATCAAAATAAGTCAACAAATAAACAGACAATACTATTTCAGAGAGTGGTAAGTATTATGATGACAAGAAGGCAGGATGAAGGCAAAGAAAATGCGGCATAGAGGGGCTACGTTAGAATGGGTGGGCAGAGTGAGCTTCTCTAGACAGGTGGCATTTGAGTCGGGGTCCGAATGGAAACAAGGAGCTAGCCATGGGAAGACCTGGGGGGATGGCATTCTCACTAATGCAAAGGCTGTGAGGTGGGAAAAGTCTTGGGCTGTCCCAGGAACAGAAAGAAGGCCCGCATGGCCGGAGCAGAGTTGAGCAAGCAGGCAAGTGGCAGGAGACAAGGTCAGAGACATTGGCTGGGCCAGATCCCACAGGGCCCTGTAGACTGGCTGGGGCAGGGCGGGGGGAGTCTGAATTTTACTCCAAGGGCAACAGTGGATCAGTAGAAGTTTAAAGCAGGGAAGTCATTGATCTGATTTTCGTTTTATGAAGATCACTCTGGTTGCTGCATGGAGAATAGATTATTTTGCAAGGGCAAAAGCAGGGAGACTAGGGGGACGGCTATCACAGTGGTGTGAGGGAGAAATCAGGATGGGTTTGACTAGAGATGTAGGTCAGGTTTCCCAGGAGACAGACACTAGAATTCAGTGATTTGCTTTCAGGTAATTTATTGGGGAGTGCACTCAGGAATAGCACCTGTGGGGGAGTGAGGACACCAGGATCGGGCAGAGGGAGAAATTAAACTGTGATGAAGTTGCAACAGAGCTCTCAGCCCACCCAAGGGAAGCCCCAGAGCTGGAAGAGACCCTCAAAGCTGTCCTGAACCGAGGCAAGAAGGCCAGGCTTTCATACCCCAGAATTAACCAGACACTGGGTGTGGAGTGCGGGCCTGGGGAGGGGGCACAGCCTCAGGTCAAGGGGTTCTCTTCAGCTGAGGAGAATTCCTGGAGAAAGACCCAGCAGCTGGGGGTTGTGTGTCTGAGTACACCACAGCATCCGCTCCAGGTGGTGCCACAGAAATGCACTGAATGGTCGTCAGAATGTAATTCCTAGGTAGGACTGAGGAGACTCACAGTTAGCCTGGTTATAGGAGAGAAAAACAGGAGAGGAATCAAAGATGACTCCAGGAGATCTGGCTTGAGCACAAGGGTGAATGGTGGTGCCATTTCCCAAGATGGGACAGCCCAGGGAGGAATGGCTTTTTGTCAGGGAATTAAGAGTTCTGCTTTGGCCATGTGCTCTTCAGGAGGCCAATGGGTAGTCGCGGGGCTCTGTCAGCTGTGCAGCACAGCAGGTGAGTCTGGTGCTCAGGAGAAGGTCAAGGCTGAAGACACAAATTGGGGAGGTGTTGGTCCTCCAACGTGCAGAAGATGAGGAGTCTGCAAAAGACACTGAAGATGGGCCAGGAAGGGGCAGAGAATCAAAGAGAGAGGGTATCCCAGAAGCTAAGCGAGGGGCTGTGATAAGGAAGAGGGTAGGGTCATGAGGGTGCGGGTCAAGCAGCAGGTGGATTTGGCAAGATGGAGATGGTGGGAAATCCCGCCATGAGCAGTTTGGGTGGGGCACTGGGAGGGAAGCCTGGGTAGAAAAAGTCAAGGGGTAATGTGAGGCGGAGAAGTGATTATGGTGGCTGTAGATGGTTATTTAATTGGAAATGTCTTGCTGTGCATGGCAGGGAAACGAGACAGCATCTGCAGGGAGATGTCTGGTCGCTGGAGGAGTTTTGAGAAGACGGTTATTCCAGAGCATGCGCGTCTGCAGATGAGGATGTTCTAGCAGAGGGGGAGGGAGACGGAAGGCGCAAAGCAGGCTGGGGTGAACTCCAGGGTGTTAATGAAGAGCTTGCACCTGGTAGGCACAGGAAACCTTCATCCACGTAACCAGGCACGGTAGGTTAGTAGATTTGGTGGGGGAAGGTGAGGAGGTTTCGTTTGCCAGGTGGGAAGGATCTGATAAGCAGCCCAAGCTGTGACTTAGTCTCCACTGGGGGAGGCTGGCTTAGGACCTGGCATCTACCTGGGCACTGGGGCACTTGGCAAAGGAGGCCACCCGAACAAAGGGACTAGAGACCACCTCAGCCTGCCGCCTCCATCCACCTTGCCCTTGAGGCGGTCTTGCCATTGGGACCTGAAAACCCAAAGTTGTATGGCTGGAGCCCTCTGTGCCTGTCCTGGGAAATCTGTCCTCAGAGTTTTCTGAGACTGAGGGCCCAGGTTTTCTCTCTTCTAGATGGCTCCGGGATGGGCACTGCCCATCTTTCCTCTGGGGACTCTCACTTCCTTCTCCAACTGGCTTTTGACCCACACATCCTTATTTTAGATTTCCTAGATGTACCAAATAGGCTACAGCCCAGTAGTCCTGGCCCCAAAGCTATTTTTCATTGTGAGATGACCTAGCATCTCTCTGCTCTGATCCATTGATTCGAATGTCCTCTCGGAGGATTATCGATTTCCCTCATTTCCAAGTTCTCCGGGGTGACTCTCATAAAGAATTAGCTGTTCTTCCATTCTCCATCATTCTCCTTTCCCTCAATGCCCCTCTTCTCTCATTTTCCTGAACCCTTTCAGACCATGCCTTCTCCTCTCCTCTGAGGTCTTCCCTCCCCTGTGGCATGAGCACTGCGGGTGCCACCTCCGTGTCTCTTTTCTTCTGACTCAACGCACACTTCCCAGGGTGCCCTTGGCTGTCACAGAGTTCACTGACAACCTGAGGAATTCCAAAGCACTGTCCCCCACCTAGAGCCCTGCCCTGAGCTACAGACTGGTGGATCCACTATCTGCATTTAATCCCTGCCCTACACCAATGGTCACATCCTAGATGAAACCCTTCCTGACCGTCCCGCTTCCTTTAACATTCTATTCCCTGTCCAGATTTCAAGCTTAACATTGCACAATACTAATTTTTAGTAGACTTAATTTTTTTTCAGAGAAATTTTAGGTTCACTGCTAAATTGGGCAGAAAGTCTAGATAGTTTCCACATGCCCCTGGGCCCCATACAGCCATAGCCTCCCGCATTATCAACATGCCCTACCAGAGCGGTGCATTTGTTACAGCTGATGAACCAACATTGACACATCATTATCGCCCAGAGTCCGTGGTTTACATTGGGAATCACTCTTGGTGTTGGACGTTCTATGGATTTTGACAAATGTACAGTGACACGTATCCACCATTATAGCATCATACAGAGGAGTTTCCCTGCCCTAAAAATCCTCTGTGCTTTGCCTGTTCATCCCTCCTTCTCCGCTCCTTCCTGGGAACCAGTGATCTTTTTACTGTCTTCATAGTTTTTCCTTTTCTGGAATGTCATGTAGTTGGAATCATACAGTGTGTAGCCTTTTCAGATTGGCTCCTTTCAATTAGTAATATGCATTTAAGGTTCCTTCGTGCCTTTTCACGCTTGATAGCTCATTGCTCTTTAGCACTGAATAACATTCAATTGTATGGATGCACCATAGTTTATTTATCCATTCATCTACTGAAAGACATTTTGTAATACCAATTTTTCACACTTGTCAAGAGCAGGGTGGCCAAATCTTCATAACCTCAGCACCTAGCAGAGTGCCTAGTACACAGCTGATCCTCAATAAAGTCTTGTAATGAATGGACGAATAAACTAAGAAGTGAACGGGTAGTATACCACTGATCTCTGCAACTCCTTGTGTTGAAAGCTGAATGTAATCTCTCCTTCTAATCCCTCCTGCCAGCATCTCCCAAATGATCCAGATACTCTTCTTAGATTTTCTGTCTTGTAGAATATCACCTGCAACAAAAATCTGAAGCTACCCTGGGTTCTTCTTTCTCCTTCGCCTCCCAGATCCAACTACTCCCCAGGTTCTATTGATTTTTACCCTTGAGTGTCTTCCAAATGTCCACCACTGAAGCTCACATCTTATTCATTTCTCACCTGGATTATTTTAACAGCCCCCCCCACCCCCGCCTCATTCTCACTCCCGCCAGGGCACTCTTCACACTAGCTACCTGAGTGGTCTTTCTAAAATGTCCCCTCTCCTACTTAAAATTCTGCAATGAGCCCCCATGCCTTTGGGATTACAATGGAACGCCTTATGAAGACATTTCAAAGCTACTCATGAGCAGTCCTCGAGACGGCGTATGCAAAGCTCTCAGCACAGTGCCTGAAACAAGAAAAGCACAGTAAGTGTTCATATTATTACCATTATTACTAAATAGCCTGGAGACGAGAAGAATTTGCAAGGACATGAGAATTGTCATCCAGTATGTGGTGACTGGGCATATGAAATATGCATCAGACCCTTCTGTCTTGTCCCAGGAGACATGATTGGACTGACGGGTGGAGGCTGCAGAGAGGCGAGTTTCATTTCCATTGAAAGGAGACATGTCTAATAGACGGAGGCACCAAAGAATCAGAAGGTAGGGAACACCTGCTGTGGTGAGGGGTGCACTCAGGAGTGGAAGGTATTTTTGAGTTCTGGCCAAGTCATTCACTGGTCTCCCAAAGCCCTGAGAGTTTCCAAGAGCATCAGGGGTCAGGGAAGGGTTGTGGACCACATGACCTCATGGGCACCTCCCAACCTATGGCTTCTATGAAATGGTGGTGAGAGCCCTGCCAAGTGCCAACTCTAAAGTGCCAGCCACCAAGCCCCAATTCTCACCTCCTTCCCGTCCCCTCCACTCCCATTGCCAGCACTCCTTGTCTCCAGCCTGGGCTGTTTTGATAGGCCACTGATGGCTCTTGGATCCTGTCCCCTCCTCCCGGTCCAATCCATTCTCCACTGTGCATACAAAGTAATAATGATAAGTCAACAGTTGAGGCCCTTCCATTCTTCTCCCCCAAAACCTTTGAGACCCTTGTTCCCACCCATTGCCTCCATCATAAACACTAAGTGTCTAAGTCAGTCGTTCCTGGCTGCACAAACCTGGGGTCAGATTGACTCAGGTTTGCATCTTAACTCTGCCACTTACTATCTGACCGACCTTGGGCAAATCACTTGTCCTCTTTGGACCTTAGTTTCCTTATCCATGAATGGGCAATGATCATGCTGGCCTTGAAGTATACCTGTGAAACTAAAAGCAGGGTGCTGGGCCCGCTACGGCTTCAGGGCACCACGGTTCTGTGCACACTTCCAGTGTCTTCTCCCACCCACCTGCCCCTCTGCAGCCCACTCTCTGCCCCCTCGTCCAACACACACATCATGTCACCGAATGTCTGCCAGGGCCATCCTCCCAGTTTGGGTTATTCCTCACCAGATTTGGCAACTTTTAAAACCCTGTTCATCCTTCCAGGGGTAGCTCCATCCCCACTTCCATGAGCCTTTTCCCTGTAGTTCTCCATCAGAACAAAGCACCCCCCCATCCAGTTTGTTCTGTGTCTGGTTCTCATATCATAAGCCCCTTGAGGACAGGAACCTTGTCTGGCTCACTGATGTCCCCTCCGTCAGCCAGTGCATGCGAGGTGTCCCTCACCGGAAGGTAAACGGATGGGCCTAAGGAAATGTAAAAATGGCTGGAAATGGAGGATCTGCAGTAAATGTCAGTTACAGAATTAGAAGGATGGGAAAGAAGCCAACCAAGCCCGCAGCCCTGCACCCCCGCACCCCCGGCATTCATTCTGCTCTCGCTGAAGCCCGGGCTGGCGGTCTGTGGAAGGGCCGGGTGGCTGCACAGGGAGGTTGTAGCTCCATCTCTAGTCTTCCACCTCCACAATATCCCCAGGGAGCCCTTTCTCTGAACCTTCAACTCCAAAGGTCCTTCTCATGAAAAATTCCCGGAGAGGAAGGAGAGACCACCACCACCCTTCTCTGGTCAGACCCCTCCTGCGCTGTAGAGGGAGGCTCCGCTTGGCCTCCTCGGCCTCTCTCTGGGGCAGCCCAGCCTGCTGTGCCCGGGTCCCAGGGCTGGGGGTGGCCCAGGCAGTGCCTTGGCCAAGGGCTGGAGCTGGGATTGCCTGTTGGCTGCTGGGAAGATCCGGGACAGAAATACAGACCACCAAGGGAAAGGAGAGGAGGATGGTCGGAGTGTCTAGCCCAGCTGAGCCCGCGTCCATCCAAGAGGTTGGCTTCCAGCGTGCAGAGCCTGGTTTGGCTCAAGTAGCCAAGGAGGCCAACAGTGACCAGACTAATGAGAGTTGCGGAGTCCACAGACCAGCCACGCACACACACAGACTCCCCAGTGAGGAGCTTGGTTCTCTCTCTGGGGTGAGGGTTGAACCCCACAATCCAGTCACCCATCCCAGGCAAACCCCAGGCCTCCGGGGACCCCGAGGTGTGGGCTGAAGCAGGAGGGAAGCCGGCTGTGGACCCAGGCTGTTGTTTATTCATAACTGGCCGGGGGGTGGGAATCTGAAGCTCTTGCTGCCCACCCCCCACTTCCATTTTAATGAAATGAAGCCACCCCACAGCCCCCGCCCCCGAACCTTCCTCAGGTAAGAGTGAAATCGATTTTCCTTTTTAACTCGAAAGCAAGATAAACACATGGCACCCTTAGGGGCGGAGGGGAAGCACTTAAAATAGCACATCTCTGGGAGCAGGCTGCTGCACGCAGAGTTTGTCACAGACAAGGGCTGAATGCAAATCGCAGAGGCAGCAGCTGGGCCCCACCCACCCCCAGGGAGCAGGTGAGAGGCAGCACCTTCACCCCTGCACCCCCCGCCTCCTGCGGAGCCTGCAAGAGCATCCGAAGGCCGCCAGGTTCTCACGGACTCTGACCTGGAAATTGCTATCTGGTCGTCCTCACCTGTGCTTGCAGCCGTGCAGGGATGGGGGGCTTATCACCTCTGGAGGTAGCCCCTGCATCTCTCCTATTAGAGACTCTTCCCTTACTGATCCAACATGGGCGTCCCAGCAGCGACCCCCGCTGAGGGAGGTCTGTCCAGAGTCCTGTGTCCCTCCCACTCACTAGCTCCCTGTGCGCCCCCCGCCCCGCCACCGCATGGCTCTGCAGGGGGTGGAAAACCAAGGTCTTGCCCCCCTCCACAGTCTCCTCTTCTTGTCTGAGCCCCAGGACCCTCAGCCATTTCTTGGAGGACCCTGTCCCCACACAGAGAGGTCCTCTGCACCCCTCATTTGTCTTGGCTGGAGTTGGAGAAAAGCTTCACATCTCCAGAGAGGAAGAAGAGGAGGAGGAGGGAACGGCTTGGGGCAGGAGGGAACTGATGTCAACTGAACCGGACTCTATGCCAGGTGGTGTGTTCAGAGTTTGTTTCCATTTCTCCTTCACTCCTCCCAGCAACCCTGTGATTTAGGGACTGTGACACCCCCATCCCCGTTTACAGGTGGGGAGACCGGATCACGGGCATTTCAGCAGTTCGCCCAGGAGCTCAAAGCAATGAGTTGCTCTTAATCACTCACTACCTTCTCCCAAGGAGTAATCATCTTCATTTTTCTGATTTGTAGTTTGGATTATCACAGCCTCTGCATAAAACGGGGCCACCTTACACATGGCTAAGGTAGAGCAACAGGCAGAAAGGACAAGGTGTAGGGGCTGGACTTTCTGGGACCAAGACTGGCCAGACGGCAGCTGGGGCTTCACAGGGGAGGGGGTGCCCCCTGCCAGGCACCTGGATGCAGGGCTCGCGTGAGGACGTGGGCTCTGATGGCAGAGCTGGGCTCTGGTCTTGGGTCTGCCCCTGATCAGCTGTGGGGAGTTAGGCAGGGGTCTCCTGTATCCAGTCTCAGAGTCTAGAATGTGATGGGGGCTGTGGCCATTGGGGGCATGGCAGGGACCCTCCAGGTTGGGGGTGACACAGATGTGGGGAAGTATGCCCGTGTCCCCTCTCACCTTTCTCAGGGGCAACTCTTTTCTCCAAAAGTGTGCTGAGGACAGAGTGGGGTTGCCAAGGCGCAGCAAGTGCCCAATGAGTCAGTGTGTCAGCCGTCACTTTGCCAACACTGCCCGAGACCGACTGTGCGCCTGGCCCTGTGTTGGAGCCAGCCTCGCCACTGCTCCTGCCCCAGGGAGTCCAGACCTGGCCGGGGAGGCCGACTGGGCAGCGCAGGTAAACCATGGCCATGGGAGTGAGCGGACAAACTCAGCCTGGGGGAGTCATGGCAAACACCCCAGAAGAGATGGCACTCATGTCCTCAGAGGGAGCCAGAGTGGGCCAGGAGGGAGCCAAGGAGAGGTAGAAAGATGGCATGACAACGTGATGGGCCTGAGAGCAGGCACAGCAGAGCCAGGCCCACCCTTCCCAACCGTGTGGCTGGAGCAGAGGTGTGTGCCAGAGAGACCCACTGGTGCAGAGATAGAGTCTAAGACACCAGCTGGTGAGTCAGCAGCAGCAGTCGCTGGGTCTCAGGGCACCGGGGCCAGCCAGGGATCCCAGCGGGGAAAGCAGGACACAGGGCTGGTGGCCCCATTCGCTGAGGAGAGAGAGGCTGGTGGGTGGTGAGGATGGAGAGGTAAGGACTGGACGAGGGGTGGTTTTGAGCTGTCTGTGGGGCACACTGGAGGACCCATCCTGTCCGAAAGTGGATAGTGGGCATGGCCCTGAGCAGAGGTCTGGGATACACCATGACAACATGCCCTGTGGACTGCCACTGCTAACTCCTCACTCCCTCCCTGTGATAGATCATATATCTTTGTCATACATCCCCGATTTGTGCCATGTGACTCTTGCAGTGTCTGCCTGTGGAGTAGGTGGGGCTCACCCCTGCTCACCTCCCTTCGGTTGGCCTTGGGCTGTGCCATGTGACTTGCTTCAATCAGCATCAAATGTACAGAAGTAACAGTCTGCCAGTTCTAAAAGAAGCCTTTGCGAGGCGTTGCCTGCTTCCCCTTTCTCCTGCTGGGCGTCCATCCTCCCCGTGAGCCAAGCCTGCCCAGAGGCTTGGAATGAAGGGGAGTGGGGTGCACGGAAGCCAACCTCGAAACCTGGTTCCAGCCTAGGCCATTTGAGGCCAACCAAGATCAGTCAAGTCCGAGCCAATCTACAGACTCTAAAATGTGAAATACATATTTGTTGTTGCAGGATGCTGAGATTTTTGGGATTGTTTGTTATGCAGCATTATTGTAGCAGAAACTGACCAATACACTGGGCATGGAGGACGTGGCCCAGGGAGAGCAGACAGAGTGAGGTGGGGAGACAGCCTCGCATATTCAGGACAGCAGCATTAGAAGGGGGAAGGAACCCAGGTAGGAGGGAGACCAAAGCATAGCCTGCAAGGGAGGCATGAGGTGGGAAAACACCCAGGGGTGTTTTCGACCCACCCTTGGGCCATGAGAGTGAGCTGCTGGGCTGCACACTGCCACGCTGGCCAGGGGCTTCTCAGGCTGTGACACTTGAGGAGATGCAGTTAGGAAGGGGTCCAAATGGTGGGACATGTTTGAGCTTATGCTCTGCCCCGAGAGGCGCCCTTTGCCGAGAAACAAAGGGCCTGAGGAAGACTCCTTCTGAACATCTTGGAAGCTTGGAGAGGCAGAATGGCATCTAGAAAGAGGAGCTGGCAGAGTGCGGGGCTGCCTTCCTGCAGTGCCTGCAGCAGGCAAGTGGCCAAGGCCCAGCTGCAAATGTCAGGGCCCGCTGGGGAGATGTCTGCCACATCTTACCGGGGCCCCTCAGAAAGAAGCCCCAGGACAGCTGGGTCCACAGGATGGCCATGCCTTTCTGTGGTGGCAGTTGGGGCCACCAGTCCTCTCGGCCAGCCTGTCTCAAGGCTGCTCTCTGGAGTCTGAGGCTGCTGGAGCCCTCCTGGAGTGACTTGGTCTCCATGAGATAAGCCTGAGCCCCCCACCCTGCAGCAGTAATGTCCATGGCTGGGCACCGGGGGGCTGCCCTCTGAGCAGGATTCCGCCTGGTGAGCATGCAGAACGATGCCTCTTTTGCATGTAAAACCCCTCTTTGTTCACGCGGTAGAATATTATGCAGCCATTTAACACGAAGCTGTCGATCTATATTTATTGACATGCAAAGATGTCCACAACATATTGTCGAGAGAAAAAAATCATTTACACAACAGCATGTGGAATCTGTTCCTGTTCATTTAAAACCATGCACATATGTGTTTACAATCAGACAGAGGTGTCTGGAGAACGTTCACCAAAATAGCACCAGTGGTTATTCCTGGGGGATAGGATTTGGGGTGATTTCTTATTTTCTTCTTGCTTCCTTTCTGTGCCTGAACTTTTATAATAATGAACATGTATTATACTTTCCAAAAAATTATCGTAATATACTTTTCAGAAAACCCCGCTATGCTATTTAGTCAATTTTATAATATAAGGCATGGGCTGAAAGAGTGTCTGTCGCCTTCTCTGCCTCCCCCTTCCCTGCTCCCTCTCTCCCCCCATCCCTTCGCTGGGTCTTCTCTGAATACTCAGGCAGGGGCCCTTCCCATTGCGACGGCTTTGGAGTGATGTCAGCTCTGTAGAAAACGGGCGTGGGAATCTCCACCCCTGGAGGCTGTTTGAGAAATAAGTATTAATAAGATAAATCACGTGGAGGCACCTGAACGCCACCTCACACGCGCTTGGTGTTGACTGAATGTTGTGGTTGGTGGCAACGGCGCCATGGGAACAGAAGGACCAGGAGCCCCAAGCCTTGGGAACGCAGCCTCTCCCCAGGCAGGAGGGGAAAATGCCTTTCAGCGTCTGCCTAGCTCACAGCCTTGGGAACTTTTCGTTAACGCGCATTTTTAAGTATGTGTTTGCCTGTCTCTCCAGGGGTTGGCAAACGACACCCCCTGGGCCACATCCAAAAACACTCACAGCCCGTTTCTGTGCGGCTGTCAGGCTAAGAATGGTTTTCATGTTTTTTAAAGGTTGAAGAGTATGTGGCAGAGACCATGTGTGGCCCATATTTATCATGTGGCCTTTTACAGAAAAGTTCCCTGACCCCTTCTCTGCCCTGCAGGGGATTAGGAGCAGGTATAGGAGACACTGGTGACCCTTTGACTGCTGCAGAAGTGACAGGCAAGGAAAGGAGGACACGACACAACTGAGAAGCACAGGGCTGTCTTTCTGCACCGTACGGTGGGTGCCAACTCTCATGACTCCGAGGCTCTGGCAGAGACATTGTCTTCGGGACCCTCCAGTTGGGAAGACGGGGAGGAGTTCCACCCTACAGCGTAAAATGGAGTTTGGGGGTTGAAGGGAAGAGCTCTGATTATGCAGAAACTTTATCCTGTGAGTTGGGCACTATTACCGTCCCTGCTTTGGGAGGAGCACACAGGGCCTTAGGGAGAGGCAATTAGGCCAAGGTCATGGTCAGTCATCCTAGTGGCGAGTGGAGAGCAGGACTTTGGGCCCAGGCAGCATAACCCTAGGGACTGTGTCCTGAAATTCTGCCCGCAGCGTTATTCCTGGGCAGGGCAGGCTCTGCTAGATGTGGGTCCCCACATTCCTCCTGGAATGTCAATGATTCACCTATGTCAAGTGGACCCTGGGGGCCACTGGTGCCACCCACCCAATGTTTCAACCCTGACTGTAAGGCCCGGCCTCTGCAGAGAGATCAGAGGCCCTCTGTGGCAAGAGGGCCTGTGTTCTGGTCTCTGGCCAGGTGGGCTGGGCACCATGTTGCATCATTTTCTTCCATCCTCACAACCACCCACAGTAGTGGCACAATGACCCCATTCTGCAGGAGGGAAATAGAGGCACAAGGAGTTACACAAGGTCATGCAGTTTGTAAACATTAGGTTCTGGACTTGAAAGCAGCTCTCTCTAATTCCAAAGCTCTTGCCTTCGATGCTCCACAATGCTGCCTGTTCCGGGGGGTGGGTAGGAGCACCTCATTTTTGTCTCTCTCTGGGGGCACCCCCTTCTGCACGAGAAAGCACATCAGCAGGCTAGCTGCCTGCCCAGCTCCCACCAGCTCTGTCCCACAGAACCTGAGCCAGTCAAGTGTAGCAGGATTGGGTCTGCCGAGGCAGACTAATGAAGCAATTTAAAAACAATTGTTTGGAACACACAGACATCTGGGTAATAACAGACTACAAGACAACTGACCAGTGAATTTTCTCAGGGCCACTGATGGAGCAAGATCTACCTCGGCACATGCAGATGGCAAGAGACTCACGGGAGGGTCCCACAGGTGTGTCTGGGAGGGTTCGAGACAGATTCGCTGCACATGGTCAGCCCATCGACTCCTCTGGCACGGCCCGGCCAGGCGCTGGAAGTCTGCATCTGAGGCATGTTCCTAAGGTAAACACAGGTACATTTTCAGCTTGACATTATCATGCAGGATGTGGAACCCGTGGCTACAGAGGGCCGACTGTACGTGCATCCAGACAGCCCCATACACGCACACGCAGACGCCTGCACACACACATTTCCACACACAAACACGCACACACCAGCGTGCCCACTTGGGCAAGGGCTCATCGGAGACAGCAGTGAGAGCTAAACCCTGTCTTATCCTGCCTCCATCTCCAAAAGACTCTCTCTTGCTGCCAGCAGAGAGGTGGAATGTGAGGTGTTTCCCCAAAAATTCCTTTATAGACTTCATGACCAACAGCCTCTAGCCCCAAAGCAGCAAGGTTTTTCTAGAGCCTTCTCTGAGCAGCTCTGACCGAGGCCTCCAGGGTTGATTCAAATCACAGCTTCCTTGGGAAGGAGGAACAGGCTGTCACCTTGTGACTTGGGAGCAAGAACAAAGGGAGCTGCAGAAGAGGCGTGGGTACGCAGGGCGGGGCTGCTCCACCAGTGGGGGCATCCGAAGGGCATGGGCCCGGGGTCTTCTCACTCTGCGCCCTGGGCAGTGCCCCCAGGTGAGAGGTGTCCGAGGCTCAGTGGGGTGGCCTGGGCTGGACCCTCCTCAGGCAGAGCCTACATCCACCTCCCTCTGGGGGTGGGATGCCGTGAGCTCTGGGCAGATGTTACACGCCTTTTGGACAGTAGCAGCTAGGTGTGAACCTGGGTCCTGAAAGGTGGTATAGTTCAATGGGGGTGGGGGTGGGATGGTATTCAGGCTCTTAAACCAAACTACCTGGATTCTAATCCCGTCACCACCATTCCTATCTGTGACTAGTTACTCCAAGGAACTTAGCTTCTCTGTGCCTCAGTTTATACGTCTACAAAATGGAGACTGTAATACTGCCAACTTCGTGGGGGTCTTATGAGGATGAAATGAGGTCATTACTATGAAGGTCCCTAACTGTGTGCCTGGCGTAGAAGCTGCAATAAATGGTCTTTGCTATTACTACCACTCTGGACGATTAGCTACCGAGGGCTGGGGCTATCCCTAGCTTTGCTAAATGTGTACACTTGCAGCCCCAGGCCTGACGCATAGTGTGCATTCCATGAAAGTATTGAACGGATGAAGTCATGAATGAAGGTCTCCAAAGTCTTTAGGAGCATGGATCAGGGTCAGACAAGACAGATGAGATGGCAGTCGCTGGACGTCACACGTGGTGATCGTGGCTGACAGCGCCTGTCTACAGCCCGGTCCGTGGATGTGGCCCCTGTGGCTTCCCAAGCACATTCGCATCCGTGGGTGGTTAAATCCTCACCCACGTCCCCGCTTTAGAGATGGGGAAACTGAGGTTGGCAGAGGATGAGTGGCTCTTCTGACTCCAAATCCCAGGAGCTCTCCATACTCCACAGCTTCTCCCAGAGTGAGAAGGACTTTGGAGATGCTGTTCCAACTTCTTTCTCATGGGAAGATGAACTTGAGACGGAGAATGACCGTTTCAAGGTCACGTAGTGAGGGGGACCCTGTGTCTACTGAACACGAGCTCAGTGCATCCCCTCAGGTCCCCTGGACATCCTATGAGATGTGCTGATCTAATCCACGTGCCTGCAAGCTGAGAACACACGGGGCGAGGGGTGAATTTCAGTATAACTATGATATATCAGTAAAAAATAAAAAACCAAAAATAAATAAATAAATAAATAAAAAGCCTTATCAACAACAACAACAAAAAGAAGAGGCTGGGCGTGGGTGGTGGCTCACGCCTGTAATCCTAGCACTTTGGGAACCTGAGGTGGGAGGATCACTTGAGGCCTCTCAGCAAAACAGGTGAACAATATTGGATGAATGGGCAGCAAGGAATAGTCTTCCTGGAGGCTCCTGGGCTTCTGTTTGGATCTGCTTGCCTGGAGTTTGAGCCCAACCTGGGCAACACACCAAGACCCTGCCCCACCCCCCCAAAAAGAAAAATTAGCCGGGCGTGGTGACGCACACCTATAGTCCCAGCAACTAGGGAGGCTGAGGCAGGAGGATCACTTGAGCCCAGGAGTTTGAGGTTGCAGGAGTTTGAGGAGTGAGCTGTGATGACACCACTGCATTCCAGCCTGGGTAACACAGTGAGATGCTATCTCAAAAAAAAAAAACAAAAACAAAAGAGTGAATTCCAGTACTCAAGTTTCTTCTTTTTTTTATTTCAGAATATTATGGGGGCACAAACATTTTGATTACATGATTTGCTTTTGTGCAGTTTGAGTCAAAGTTATAAGTATATCCATCAAGTTTCAAACATGGGAAGAAATTAGTCTGTGTACGTGCGAGATCAAAATATCTGGGTGAAAAGGAATTATCCAGCCACCCAATCAACAGGCATGTATTAAGCTCCCAGGCGAGCCCGTGTTCCATGCTAATCGCTAGGGTCACAGAGACAGATACAACACAGACTCTACCCTCCAAGGGGCCGCAGTCGAGAAGGAGACAGATGTGTGAACAGAAGTTTGCAGAGCAGGGCAGTGCTTGTCGTGATAGAAGATGCTACGTGAACAGAGAATAGGAGGCCTCTGACCCCGGCTGGAGTGACCAGGCAAGCAGAGCCCATTCAACCCATACGATTCATCTGTTTTGCTGAGAGGCTCAGCCTGTCCACTAGAGCCTGAGCGACCCAGCCCTGCTCCCACACTTGCATCCTCTCTCCCCAAACAAAGGTCTAAAAGCAAACAGACCTCCCAATTCTCCTTTCCCCTTCAGGGTCTTGCTCCCCACCAACAAATACATACACCCCAGCCACCTTGCAAACGATTCCTTCTAGGACTCGGCCTAGAGCAGTTCTGCTAAACAAAATTTCTTCCATGTCTGTAAATTTCCGGTGATGACATAAGGCCTCTTGTAACGAGGTGTCCCAGGCAGCCGCTTGGCTGGTTCCCTCCTTAATCTGGTGCAGCAGGGGAGTCGCCCTGAAGGAGACGACACCTGAGTTGAGTCTCGAAGGAAGGATAGGTGTATGCAGGGTGCCGGACAGAAAGGAAGCTCCGGGCCAACCCGGAAGTGTGTGTGGAAAGGTGTAGCAGTAGGATAAGGCCTGACCTGCTCAAGAATCCACAAGCGGTTCCCCATGGCTGCCATGGAAAGAGAGGCCAAGTAGCCAGGGAGGCCAGCAGACCTGAGGCTGGGGAGGGGGCTCAGGCTGGCTGTTGACCGTTGGATCATGGAGGACAAGAGAAGGGGGCTAAGAAGTACTTTGGGGTTCAGGGGAAGAGAAACAGGACAGCTATAGGCCTGGAGAGGGAAGGGGGGGCATGGTCCTGGCATGAGCACCACTTCACCCATGTGCATCTAACAACGATTTGTGTTGGGAGATGAGATTGAAGGGGTTTGATTGATCAGATATAATCATGCATTGTGTTTTTGACAGGATGATCCCGTCATGATGGGAGAAGGTGATGATGCAGACGACACCTTCAGGGCACTGTCGTGGAGAAGGTTCAAGGGGATGAGGTCCAGTGGGCAAGTGTGAGGTAGGCCTTGCACAGGGGCCTGGTGCTTCCTCCATAGCCACAGGAGAGGGGACAGTCCACCATGACGGCACAGATGCAGGGAGGTCTGTAGAGGTGGCAGCTGGAGTTTGTGAAGTTCACTTCTGATTGCTTCTGTTTTCTCAGGGAAATACAGAGCAAGGTCACCAGCTGACCATGAGGAACAGGGGCTGGAGGCGTTATCTCCCCGAGGGGCAGCTTGTGTGCTGGACCTCTCGGCGTCGTTCCTGACTTACTGGGGGTGAGAAGGAGGGATACAGGTGCTTCTGCCCTGAGCTGTCTGCCCAGGACCCCAGAGGGCCCAGAGAGCAAGCACTCCACTAGCAGCCCTGACCATCCAGCACTTTTCCTGATAGGGTTGTGCGGAAACAGGCCCGAAGGGTGCAGAGCGCCCTGCCCCGTCCGGCCCTCCCCCAGCCATTCCGCCAGCCATTCCGCCAATCCCAGCTGTAGCAGCTGGGGGTGGGGGTGAGTGGCAGGGGTAGAACTGGCCGGAGTCAAGTGGGAATCTCCTGCAGGTGTCTCCCAGAGGCAGTGCCTGCAGCCAGCCCTGCTCACAGCCAGCGACAAGTCTTATACCCAGAGACACTTTGGTATTACTGCTAAACTGTGTGATTGCACGTGTCAGACCCCTTGGAGGAAGGCAGAAAGGCTTCCTGTGCCTTCAGATGCTTGCACGGGGGAAAAGGAGAAGCAGCTGACAGTTCGGGCCTCTTTCTACCTCCCTGACTCCAGCTTCTGCTTGCAACAGCAGGGGGATGGGACAACGTGGGGACAAACCTCCAACCTCAGCAAGAACAGCTTATGTTTAGGGAGCCGGGCTGTGCGTCAGTTACTCTACACCCATTAACTCATTGAATCCTCAAAACAGCCACGAGTTGGTTCTAATATCATCCCCATTTTACAAAGGATGGCCCTAAGTCTCGGAGAAGTTAATTAATTTACTCAAGGTCACCCAGCTGGGAAATGGTAGATATGGGTCTTGAAGCTGGGTCCATCTATTGAGAAAGCCTGTACCTTAGACACCTGCCAGTCTGCTCCTGCTGAGCCAGTTCCTTTATTTATAAGCCTCCTGCACCTGCCCAGGACCCCAGAGGGCCCAGAGAGCACTGCACTAGCAGCCCAGGCCTCCCGCAGTCCTTCTCAGCACTTTCCCTAATAGCGTTTTCCAGAAATGAATCACCAAGGCTCAGAGTGCCCAGCCTTGTCCAGCTCTCCCCCCAAGCCAATCTTGCCAGGGTCAGACTGCCTGGGTTCACATCCTGGCTCAGCCATGTGCTACCTTAGTGACCTTGGACATGGTACACAAACTTTCCTAAGTCTCTATTTCCCCATCTGTAAAATGGTGCTGCAATAGTTCCTCTCTCCCGGGGTTGCTGCAGTGGCCCTTGCCATACTGAGCCTGATCCTCCTCTCCCAACATGCCCCAGCATGTGGCATCAAAACCCCAGGCTGGGACAGGGCCAGAGTAGGCCATCATTCTGGACCACAGACCTCTTCTGATACAGCCTCACAGCTACATGTAAAGCTGTGGTCCCCTCTGCCTCCCCAGTCTTGTCAACATAAATACCAACAGGCTAACCGAGCTTGGCCTTAAAGAAAGTAAGTTGGCCCGAGCTGGGAAAGAAGGAGCCGCAAAGCTCCTTGCCAGAGGCCCGTGTGGCAGCATGCACCTGTTTCCACTATCCAGGAGCCATCAGATAGGTGTTCCATGTAGATGAGGTCGATTGTAAATGCAAATTGGAAGTGGGCTGGAGATTGACTGGGAGGAAGCAAAACAGTGGGTGAAGGCCTGGAGGTGGGAAGCAAGTGATGAGCAGGAGAGAAGGCAGAGTCGGGAAGGAGCCAGAAGCCAGGCCTGAGCTCTGACTGCTGGAGACAGGTTGGGAGAAGCCCCCCTGCTGGTTCAGGACAACCTCTGCAAGGGTGAGAACCAGAGGAGTCCTGGAGGCCAGGTGCAGTGGCTCATGCCTATAATTCTAGCACTTTGGGAGGCTGAGGTGGGAGGATCGCTTGAGGTCAGGAGTTCGAGACCAGCCTGAGCAAGAGTGAGACCCCGTCTCTACTAAAAATAGAAAAATTATCTGGGTGTGGTGGCGCATGCCTGTAGTACCAGCTACTCGGGAGGCTGAGACAGAAGGATTACTTGAGCCCAGGAGTTAGAGGTTGCTGTGAGCTAGGCTGATGCCATGGTACTCTACTCAGGGCAATGGAGTGAGACTCTGTCTCAAAAAAAAAAAAAAAAAAAAAGAAGAGTCCTAGAGAATCCTGCCTAGTTGGGGTGAACTTTTAGAACCACAATGGGGGCTGCAGAGCCAGAGGAGGCCTGCAAAGACCAGAGGGACCTAAGGGGCACTGAACACAGTTCATTTAATCCACATACAACCTCGTGAAGTCAATGCTATTATGCCCCTTGTACATGAGAGACAATAAGGCCACTTGGCTCTATGCCTGGTAAGCAAGTCCCAAGAAACCATTTGCCAGGACTTCTTGCAAACTTGCAATGATGGAGAGCTCAGGACCATAATTACGAAGCTCTACAGCTGGTGTGTGGCAACACCAGGCTCACGCAGATGGATGAAGCTGACTCCACAGCCCTCGGTGCACAGGACATGGGAATCTCCCGAGGGGCCTCCCTGCCTCTCGGGACTAGGCTTCCTGCCCGGTGCTCCAAACACCACATCATGGCTTCCCTCATGCCTGCTGCCCACAGGAGACTTAGAAAATCAGGTGCTGTAGGTTCGGGGGCAGGTGTCTGTGGTCTACCCACCAAGAGGTCTCACCCCGGGGAAGAAAGAGCCTGTTACTCTGGGGCCACTTGTGGTTGGAGAAGGGGCTGGGCTGGGCTGAAGTGAGACACCGAGACATAGAGGGAGAGAGAGAGAGAGAGAGAGAGAGCGCTGAAATCCCACAGGCTCCCTGAGTGGACTGTCCCACAGGGCCCAAGAGGATGTCAGTTCTTCCCTCCACCTGAGCCAGAAAAAAGCTAGAGATCCCTTAATTACAGGGACCCTGACTCTGAGCTGTAGGCAAACCATGGCAATAGCTCTAGAGGGCTTGGGACCAGGGATCTGGAGCCCAGCGGATGACACATTCACCAGTGCTCAGTAGTGTCTCCCAGTCAAGTGTGGCACTCTTTCTTGATAAGGCTGGACGGTGGTCTTAGATACCACCATACACCCCAAGGGCCTTGGACCCCCAGTGGATGTGAAGGGCATGGAAGACCAGTCTGAACTTGACCTTGGAGGTCAAGGACAAGTCTCTAACAGAGCCCTAAAGCCACTTTCACAACTCTGGCGCAGGAACCAGTTAGGTCATTTAAGCATTTGGGACCAGCCTTCCTGCCTTTCTTGTGGCACTGGTCACAAGTGGCCAGTGTTTGAGCCCAGAGCCCACAGAGGACAGGACACAGCAGAGACCACATCTGTGCATCTTGTCTCTGTGGGCTTAGGGCTCAGCCCACACAGCTGCAGTCAAAACTCAGGTAACTGAATGACCAAGGCCACGGGGTTGGCTCCACTCAGCGTCCAGCCTCCTGTCTTCCTGGAACAGTCTAATCAAGGACTCAGGACATTTCTAACTGATTAAGAGAGCAGCCTGGAATCAGGGTTTCTGTTTTAGCAGCTACGCTGCCAACGAGGTGCTGCTACAAACAACTGCAATTATTCTGGAACACTCAGAGCAAGCGTCATTTGGGCTTCTGCTGGCCTAACAAGAGCTCTTGTTTTATCCTTGTTAGCCCCTCCATGCTTGGCCATTAGGATGAATTAGGGCAGCAGGAGAGACAATCATCTGCTAAGAGTGTCCTTAGAGCCTGAGCCTGCACGATTAGCCGAAACATCTCAGTATCATTTACGGGACAGCAGGTCCCCATGGCAATGCAGTCGGGATATGATTGCTGACTTTAAATAATGAGGAGCTACAGATCTGTGTGCAGACCCAAAGCTGTGATGCTGCCTGGGAAACAGCCATTGAGAATACAGGGGAGACTGAAAAAGATAAATCCTTGACTATGGCCAGCTGTGTACCCAGAGACTGGCCTGAAAGGGCAGGGGTCAGCAATGAGCACCCGAAACATGCTTCTCCACTCTGGCCGGTGTTTGGAGCTCCAGCCTACATTCCCTCCTTTTAGAGTAGGGATGGCACACTCGATCATCCCCCATCCTCTGCCCATGGCAGACATCACTAATCAATCATGGTGCTCTTTATTTCTGGATGTAGATTCAGACTGCCTCAATCCAGAGCTCCAGCCAGCCACTACCAATTGCATGCAAGATAAAACTTAGTCATCAGTCCTGCTTTATAAACTCCTTTTCTGATTAAGTTGGGTCAGAATGGGAATTGTTGACCTTCCCACTACTGGCCATCAGGGACCATCCTGGCATTTACTTTACCTCTCATGTGCTAGTGCAGGGCACTGAAGAGGGCATTTATGGTTCCAAGCAGTGTTTGGTGGTAGAAGGCTGGGAGTGCCTGACCCATGTGTGAGGCCTTAACTAGCAATGACTGGATAAAGTGCATTATATGTCCTGTCTGCCCAGCACCCCACCTGTGTTCTGGGAGAAGCTTCCCTTTCTCTGGTATAACAGATCCTCTTCTCTCTCCAACAATGTGGTTTCAGTGGGCGCTGCCAACCATAGAACCTACCCCATGGCTTCATTGATGAGTTCATTGACCCCACTAACTCTGGCATCAAATAGATCCTGGTTCAAATTCCAGCCGTATAATTTTCTACCCATGAGACCCTGGGGCTGAGGTTGGTTTCTCCACCTGTAAAATGGTGGTGATTTTAATCTGTACCATGGGCTTGTTATGAAGATCATGTATGTAAAGTGCATAGTACTGGGCGGATAGCAAGTGCTGGGTAGAGGGTTGTGATTACTATTCTTACAGCTTGGGTTTCTTTGCAAGCCAGCCCAGGCTTCACACTGGCTATGAGAAGTCAATTGAAGAGCAGACAAAAGAGCATTCATGGCATAAAAAAGGGGACCTTGATGATCTAGAAGGTGAATTGAACAAGATGAAATAAAACAGGAGTAAATGCAAAGTCCTGAGGTAAAGAAAATCTGAACAAAGACAGGGAAGCTGAGACACAGGATTTGGTTGTGGATTTGTAGGGTTTAGATAACTGATCAATGTGTACCACTGGTGTAATGTGTTACCAAAAAGCTACTGTAGTCTTTAGCTGTATTAATAGATATAGCATATGTAGAAAGAGGGAGGTGACAGTACTGTTCTACTCGGTGTTGATCAGCCTACATCTGCAAAGTTGAATTTAATTCTGGAAAATCTTACCATGAGAGGATACAGATATACTAGCTTGAGTTCAGAGGAGCCAAGCATGATGGGGAGAGGACTAGGATAATAGCTAACTTTTATGGCTCTTTTATAATATGCCAGAAGCCACTCCAAATCCAATCTTAACCCTTTCCCCAGCAGAATAAACTTGAACTTGTAGAAGTGGGAATGGGCTGTGTAGCGTTGGACTCAGTCCTAATAATATGGCCATGACAAAAATGGCAAATGTGTGGCATTCATGCCACCACTTGCCCTGCCTATCCCATGGCAGACATCACTACTTGATTACAGAACTTATCTCACTGATCCCAAATGTGTTTTCCAAAGCACCCTCTTCAACCAACATTGTACTCAATCAAAGATGAGTCCTACAGGCCAGTCCATAACCCCATGGACAGGATGGGCTGTGAATTATGACCACTTTAATTATGAAGAGTTGGAACCTCTTTCAAAATTGACCAAAAGACATGAGAGGGAGGCTGGCAGGGCCTCCTGGAGGCAGAGACAGCCCAGCCACTTGTCCTTGGCCCTGAAGGTACAGAAGCTTGGTATTATTATTATTTATTTATCTATTTTTTTTTAAACAGTCTTGCTCTGTTGCCCCGGTTAGAATGCAGTGGCATCATCATAGCTCACTGCAACCTCAAACTCCTGGGCTCAAGTGATTCTCCTGCCTCAGCCTCCCAAGTGGCTGGGGCTACAAGTGCACACCACCACACCCAGCTATTTTTTTCTATTTTTAGTAGAGACAGGGTCTCACTTTTGCTCAGGCTGATCTCGAATTCCTGACCTCAAGCGATCCTCTCACCTTGGCCTCCCAGAGTGCTAGGACTAAAGGGGTGAGCCACTGCACCCGCCAGAAACTTGGTGTTACTGATGCACCCAGAGTGGATCAAGCTCTGTGAGAAAGACACTGCTTTATGTTCACCAAATCCCATTTTGCTTTCCTCTTCCTGGGTGCACAGGAAGACTACACTTCCCAGCCTCCCTTGCTGTTCAGTTCAGGCCATAACTGGGTTCCAGCCAAAGGGTTGTGAGCAGAATTGATAGACATCACTTCTAGGCCAGACCATAAAACCCCTAGGGCAGTGACTTGTCCATGCCCTTTCTTCCTGTCATCAGTGCTCCTGGAGGCCATATATAGAGGATGGCAGCGTGGTAAGGCAAAAGGAGCCTGGATCCCTGCATTATCACCAGGAGGAAAGCTCTAAGCATCTCTACCCAATTCACATCAGAGTGTGACACTAGTGAAAACTACCCTTTGTTGTGTTAAGCCACCAAGATGTCAGAGCACACTTACTAATGCAGCAGAGCCCAGCCTCGCCTGACTCCATCAGGTCCCCACACACCCGGGTTGCTCCAGTGTGGCTGGAACCACCCGCACTGCAATCATCCCAGAAGCCTGCAGACCTGCACATTCTTGCCTCGACCTCGGAGGACCGGGAAGATGCTGGGGAGGGCCGGGGAGGGCCCAGGAATTTACAATTTTGGCAAGTAGTCTAGTGATTCTTATTCTCCCTGAAGTTTCAAAACCACTCACTGTTCAGTGACACTCACAGGAGCCAATTTATCACTTTACGGTGAGAAATAGGACTGTCAAGCCAAGCAGAACGCTGGGGTCAGCTGGCCAGTTCTATCTTTCCCCACAGACACATGTAAATGGGAAGAAACTGAATTTCCACCTGAAGACCACCTGGGGCCCTGGACTTGGCTCCAGAGTTGAGAAAGGGGATCTTAAAGGGTCCCAGGATGAGCCATGGTGACCGAGACACCCCCCTGCCAACCATCACTGCACACTCATTCTGGGATGTCCTGCACAGACCAAATAGGGTACCTTCTTCCCCAGGCCATGCTGGAAGCATCTGGATCCCTGCTCCTGGAGCCATTCTCTTTACACTCTAAAGGCTGCCCCTTCTCCTTTCCCAGCCACCCCTCAGGCAGGGGCCCACACAGTGAGCTAGGGCATGCCCTTGAGGCCACTCCTGGAGGCGTCACACAGTGCCTGGGCATCTCCGTACTGTTCGTCTCCAGCATGGGGTTGGGAGGCGGCGGGAGGCACACACCTGCACCTGCTGTATGTGTTGTCTCTCACCTGGCCCCTTTAAGATGTGGGGGCACCTTCTACCCCAGTCTGCTGACCACATGAGCTCCAGGGCACAAGATGGATTTGAGTCTCAGCTCTGCCACTTACTGTGTGGGCTAATTGGGGCAAACTCTTTGATCTCCCCAAACTGCAGTTTCCTCACCTATCAGACAGGAATAAAACAATAACCACCTTTCACAGTTGTTGTGATGTTTGCGTGAGATACATATTGTTGACAGCCCCAAGCCTTATCCCACATGTAGGGTGCTCAGTAAGATGTCGATTGCACTGGGTGAAGTACTACATGAGTGATGTCTGTGCATAACTAGGTATGTTTGCAGCAGGAGGGGCAGAGCGGACAGAGAGTGTGTCAGGCTGTCGTGCCCTGGGACCCAGTGATTCCCTTCCAAGTGCACACCAGAGAGAAACACTTGCCATGAGCACCAGGAGACCCGGGCAGGGATGTCCACAGCCATGGTGGCCACAAAACCCCAGCCGGATGGACAGGGTGCATGACAGCCACACTGCAGAGCACTACGCTGCAGCCACCCAAACAACTGGGAGGAATCCTGGAAAAGCTGAAAAATAAATACTTTATGTGCTTATTTATGAAAAACCGCTGACTTTATGGTTTTAAAGAAAACAAGGGAATGATAAATCCAAAGTTCAGAGCCACTCATGATGGGGACAGGGAGTTATAATTAGGGGGGAGCACCCCAGAGTTTCAGTGGTTTGGGAATATTCTGGTTTTTAGGTTGGGTGTCAACATTGGTGTTTGTTTTATTATCTTCTTAATGTATATATTATGTGTATTATATATGTAGCTGTTACATAAATAAGATGAAATGAACAGAAGAAAAAAAACCAATACCTTATTCTCATACAGTATTAGCCATGCAATTTCACATAATAGTAACAAAAACTAATCTCCATCCTGTCTGTCCACTGAGCCCTCATCACGTGATGATAGATGATGTCTACTGTCATCATCACGCCCATAACAGTAGATATTCATAGGACCCCTGGGACCAAGTCCTGCTCTGAACACTCTCTATATATTCACATATTTAACCTCCATGCAAACCCTATGAGGTAAGGTACTATTATTGTACCATTTTGCAGATGGGGAAACTGAGTCCAAGAGGTTACTTTGCCCAAGGACCTGGACCCACTAAGTGGCAGAGCCAGGATTCAAATCCAAGCCTGGCCTGCTCTTGAGCCTGCATTCCTAACCCCTGGGTGCCACGGCCTCTCAGGAGCCTGCAGCTTGCTTTGAACTCACTTATTTCATCCTCACACTGGCCCTCTCAAGAATAGGTTATTAGCCCATCTTCCAGATGAGGAAACTGAGGCTTAGACATAGTTACATGCCTGTTCTACATGGCCCTCTGCCTCCAGCAGGTGGGGAACACATTCACATACCACTTCCCTGGCCAGGCCATGGCAGGTCCAGCTATCTGATCAGGACACATGCTCAGGTCCCCCAGTTAGGTGCCACTAATCAGCCCACCAGAGTTGACGCACATCTTGAAACCTATTTGTTCCCCTCAGTGCTGGGTGACCTCTGCTCCTGCAGGTCCTCAGAGGCGCTCCCAGCACTACTGCCTGAAAGAGCCCTGCCTACCTCCCTCCATGGCTCCTCGGCTACGAACAGCACTTCTGGCCCTGGCCAATGCTCCACTCCTCTAACAAATCGAAACTGGCCTTGCCTCAGTCTCCCCAAATGTGAACTGGACAAAAGGCTGCATGATTGACCCCAAGCCTTAAAGAACAATAGCTATAATCTGCATTTTCTACTCCCCTTGGAGGAAGAAGCTAAAGATCAGGCCCGCCTGGGGCCCTGTTTCTGGAAACTCAACACTTTGGGGCCCCGGCAGCCTCTCCCCCAGGAACCCCACATTCCACTCCCAGCAGTTCGTGCTAGCAGCGCATTGCAATAGATATTAATTGCTACATTAAATTCTATGATATTGCTTAAGAGAATGTTCATTTAATTTCTCTGCAACTGTGGTCAACCTGATCTTTAATCGAAACTGACAGGTGCAATTTAAATCAGGTAGCAAACTTCCCTCTCTTTAAAAAGGAGCCAAGAATGGCATGAATATTAAATGGGTCAGGACAGTTGGCAACACTAATACAGCTTAAATCGGAACAAGCCTCAGCTACAGCATTTAATTATTCATGCTCTCCTGGTAAGTCAGGCCCTGACAGCAGTGTCACCGGGAGTTCAGGAAACTTCCTCAACGTGACATGAAAGACAAAGGGGGAAAGGGGTGGAGCCGGTGTGGCCCAGGGTCCCTGGTCAGGCCCTAGCTGTCTGAGGGCAATCAGGCTTGGAGAATATGCTCGAGGGCTGTCCTTATAGCTTTTGGCATCACTTAAAAGTTGTGTGCTAATTTGGGAAGGGACAGAAACAGAAATACAAAGTGGCAGGTGCAGAGAGAGATATGGGGTTTGGGGCATAGACCAAGCTCAGAGATGGAGACAGTCTTACAGAGAGAGAGAGAGAGAGAAAGAGAGAGAGAGAGGAAGAGAAGGAGAGAGGGGGAGAAAAAGAGAGGAGGAGAGAGAGAAAGGGAGGGAGGGAGAGACGGAAACTTAGCTAGAAAAGAAACACGTGGAGGCAGAGCCCGAAGTTGCATCAGAGGCATGGAAAGACAGAGCTTGGACAGACAGGACAGACAGGGAGGGGGCAGCTCGGAGCCTGGGGTCTGTCTATGAGCACAGGAAGTCCAAGGGCAGGGGAGCAGGTAGGTACCAGGGTGGGGCACGCACATCAGGAGAAAACAGAAGCTACTGCGTGTGTCCAGAGACAGCTGCCTGGGGACGGAGGGCAGAGCTGGCCTTACAGGAACCAGCTCCTAGAACCATGCGGCCTCCACTCAGCACTTCTTGGGCTGAGCCAGGTCCATAAATCACTCAGGGACAGGGAAAAACCAAGTGCAGCCTTGGAAATAGCATCTGGCACGGGGTTGGTGGGAGGGGCTGTGAGGGGCCTGGGGCGGGTTGACAGAGAAGCAGGCAGGACCGACCACAGACAGCCAGGCAAGAGGCAGAGACCTGGGATGAGACGAGAAAGACAGATGGAAGAGACAGGAGGAAAGACCGCAAGAGATGCTGCCGGAGAGGGAGGCACAGAACGTGGGAGCGGTGCACGCGCAGAGATGGACAGAGACACCCAGGGAGTGTCACAGGAGGCGAAGATTCAGAAAGAAAAAATTTCCTTTCCCCACTGACCTTTGAAATGTTGTTTGCTGGGAACTTGCTGTTCTTAAGAATAACACGCCTTCCTACGCACAACGCACTTGCAGTCTGCAAGGTACCTTCCCATCCATTATGTTCCCTCCTCCCTACCCCTCCCCAGACTCCCCAGCTGTAGAGGAATATTCTAGAATGTTCATCCCCTAAAAGCACTGCTGGGTACTGAGACAGGCTACTTGATTAACGCAAATCATCAGGTAACAAGCATTTATCTAAATTCTCTCTCCTTGGCCCTATTTTCAGCTTCTCCCCGCTCTTGAATTGCCACACATGGTGAGGTACAAAGAGCACTGAAGGAGAAGCCACTTCCACCGTAGGAGCCTCAGTTTCCCCCTCTGCCCAGTGGAATGTGGCAACCCTGAATGATCTGGTGCAGCCCCGCTGAGTTAACCCAAGTCCTGTGCACATGAGAGAAATTGTCACGACCCACAATGAAAGGACAGCTCCTTTGTGTGTGCTCTGTACGGCTTGGGGTAACGTCCCTGGATTGAAGTGTCTGCTCCAAACCTCGTCCTCCTACAAAGTCAGCACGGGCAGGCGGGGTTCCCTTCTGTTTCCAGAAAGAAGAAGTCTGTGCCCTGCTCCTGCTGCCAAAGCCTCTGGGGCCGCCCCAGGGATTGCTCCTTGGTGTGGCTGAAATTTGCATCCAGTCTCCTGGGCTCGCTGATCTCTGACCGGAGGGGAAGGTAAATGGAAAGGCAGCCGGGCTTCCTGGCATGTTTGCCCTCCGCAGCGCTTAACATTTACACACGCAGCGGGGAGGTGGCAGCCTTAGAGCCGGGCATACCAGGCAAGGGGGAGAGCTAGTCTGTGGCCGGCCGGGTCGGAGGATGTATGAGGGTGTGGAGGTGGGCAAACATCCCTGCCACCTCCCAGGACCGACAACAAGCCCTGGGGGGCCTGGAGAAGTGGGCAGGGGCCCTGGTGGGGACTGCATGCCTGGGCCCTTCCACCCACAGGGCCAGCCCTGGTGCAGGATGAGTGGGCACAGTGCCAAATGAAAATTCGGGGACTCTTATTCAAAAATTATTAAGAATCTCAAGGACTTCAAGATGGTGACAGCAGAGCACTAAACCAAACCTGGGGACCTTCTGAGTTTGGAGCCCCGTGTGACTGTGCAGGTTATAGGCCCGTGAAGCTGGCAACAGGCAAGGGGCCATGACAGATGAGTTTACAGAGGCCGTGGAGGTGCCTCAGGGGGATGGAGCAGGGACTAGGAATGCAGTGTGCTACAGTGGACAAGAGCTGGACATAAAATCAAGTGGATCCTAACTGCTGGGCCTCTCTGAACCTCGGTAGGGCCATAGCTTATTGGCCTGGTTAACTGATATACAAAAGGCGGTAACAGTACTTGGCACACAGTAAATGATGATTATTGTTCTTTTTGTTTTAATTACTAGTAACTCTGAACAAGATAAAACACACACAGCCCCTCCCCAGCCCCCCTTCGGAGAGGTCAGTGATGTACTGACCGGGCCACATGGCCACCAGACGACTCCACGGTAGAAAAGTCATCCATCTGCCGGGGGATTTTTCTAGAGTTTGAATTACATTAGACATCAGCCAACATGAGGGATGATGTGAGACACTAGCCAGAAGGACTCCACACTGCAGGACAGAAGACAGAGCCCACACGGGCCATTCAGTGTTCACTCATTTAGCAAATTCTAAGTGAGCACCAGACACTGCTTGAGACATGACTGAGAAGCAGCCCCCCCCGCCCCCCCACAATGGAACTCATAGTCTGGTCTTCGCCACAGCCAAGCCCAAACCTTGCTTTAATAAAGTAACAGTAATGATTGCCACCATGTGACGTTTTGCTGAGGACTTGCCACCTGCCACACAATGCAAAGTGCTTGATTTGCATTCTTATCTTTATCCTCACAGCACTCCAGAGAGGTAGCTACTCTTGACTAACCACATGTGACAAATGGAGAAATTGAGGCTGAGAGAGGTTATGTCACTTGGCCAAGGTCACTTGACTAAGTGGCATTCATTCATTGAACACCTACATGTCCAGCACTCCCTCTGTGTGGGCTCTGTGCCTAAGCACAGAAACCATGGCTGGCCAGACAGACTTGCCTTCATTGGAGAGGGGAAGATACACAATGAACAGGAAGAATAAACAAAACAAGATCATTACAGGCTTTAATTAAGGCAAGAAATGGGGAAGGATGTTAAAGTAAAGAATAGCAAGAGGTTTTATTTTGAATGGTGCCTAGCACATAGTAGGCACACAATATTTGCTGACTGACTAAATGAAAAAGAGGTCATGTGGTATCATTTTTGCTGACACCTGACAAATGAGAAAGAGCTACTCAAGCAAGGAGTGGCCACTCCAGGTAGAGTGAACAGCAGATGCAAAGGCCCTGTGGTGGGAAGAGCTTGGTGTGACAGAGGAACTGAAGGGAGGCCAGTGAGGCTGGGCACAGCAAGTGAGGTAGGGAGCAGCATGTGGTGAGGTCTAGAGAGGCAGGCAGGGGTCAGAGCCCTGGAGGCCACCAGGCAGAGGGAAGCCAATGAGAGGAACAGCACGGTGATACAAGCTGTTTGCCCGCTCCTCCCATTGGTAGGCAGAATCTATTGCCCTTCCCCTAGAATCTGGCCCTTGATCTATTTTGATGAAAAGAATGTAGCAGAAGTGATGCTGTAATTTCCACAGCTGGGCCTTCAGAGATTGGCAGGTTCCACATTCCCCTCTTTGAATGCCCATTATTGACACCCAGCTGCCCAGCCTCAAGAAGCCCACAGCTAATGGAGAGATGTATGGAGAACTGAGGATTTCCAGGCAACAATGCCAGCTGAGCTTCCAACTGCCAGCGAGGTTGAACCTCAGAAGACCCCAGCCCAGTGAACACCATGTGGAGCAGAAGAACCATCCAGCTGAGCCCAGTCAACCCACAGACCCTTGAAAGACAAATGGCTGTTGTTTAAAGCCACTAAGTTTTGGGGTGGTTTGTTGCACAGCAACAGGTAACTGAAATAGCAAGAACAGACTGAAGGAGGCAAAAGCAGATGCAGAGACAGGCTTCAAACACAGGACTCAGTAACTCGAAGACCCTGCCCCTATCCACCTTGCAATGTAACACCAAAGTCTCTCTGATTGCTGGTGCCTTGGTTTAACTCACCTACCTGCCAGTCTGAGAGCCCGTTCTCCTGCCAGCTCTTACTCCGGTCAGCCATCTCCTGGTCCTGATCCTTCCCTGGGATTTGGAGGCTAAAGACTCTCTCCTTGCTCACTTTATGGCTTTCAGGTAAGTCACTTCACTTCTCTGTGCCCTGCACAGCTGAGGTCTACTAGGCCAGAGGGGGCATGAGGATTCCTGTCCAGCTTGCCTCCACTGCCCTGCATGCCTCTTTGGTCCTGGCCCCAGAGTCAGTGCTGGCCTGCGGGGAGAGTTTCCTCCCTCCCACCAGACCTAGGGAGCAGGCCGCCGCCCCGCTACCTCTCCCCTGCACTCAGACGTGACTCACTGACCTTTACGAGCCTGAGACTTGATGGGCCTGGTGTTTTATTAACCTAATAAAAAGGCAGCCGATTCAGGGGCTTAACATTTCTGGAGAGAGGAAGGCTCTGTCCCCCGGGCATCGGGAGGAAGAAATACTGTCTTGGGCTGAGCTCCCCAGCACCGTTCTCTGGGACTTCTTACAGGGAGGCAAAGAGCAATTCATTGTATTCCCCATCAAACAGCAGCAGCAAGCCACAAAGCTTAATTTAATTTTGTAATCAGTGGAAGCGCAGGCAGAGGAAGACTGCTCACTGTTTTTTCCACTTTGCTTTTTAATAGGATATCTGACAGCACACATAATACAGTGGCTTTATGCAGTAAAGGACGTGCATGCACATGCACACACACATACGCATGGCAAGGCAGCTGCAGGGGAGTGGAAAGAATCTGGGATTTGGAGGCTAAAGACCCTCTTCCTTGCTCACTTTATGGCTTTTAGGTGAGTCACTCCACTTCTCTGTGCCTCTTTAGCTATCAAGGGTATTTTCGGATTTAGTGAAAATAGTAGCTAATATTTATTGTGGGCTTAATACAAGTGCCAGCAAATGTGCAAAGTGTCTCATTGAATCTTCATAACAAGCCTACAAGGTAGTTACTGTTATTATGTCATTGGTAGAGGAGATATCAAAGGCACAGAATGGTTAGGTAACTTGCCCAAGGACACACAGCTAGTAAGTGGCAGAGCTGCATATCAAGAGGGCTTGCAGTTGCAAGCAACAGAGGCTGTTTAAGCAGAAGAGATGGTCATTGAGAGGGTGCTGAGTGGCCAGAGAGCCCATCTTGAGGCTGAGCTTCCAAAACCACAGCACAGAACAGGCCTGGTGAGGAAGCCACCTCCACTGGGAACTTGCCTTTTGTGCAGCTGCTCTCGGCTCCAGCACTGATGCAACTTATGCCCCGGGAATTCCACCTCGTACCCCTGCCAGAGCCAGCAGGCTCTACTGCCCTGCTCCATAGCGGAATGCATTCCATGGGCGCCTCCTTCCAAAGAGAGTCCTGACAGGTGGGCGGCCTGGCTGGTGGAGCCCAAGTCATCTCTAGCAGCCTGGCTGCCAAGGGGGCGGGGACAGCGAGAGTTCTGGGTTCTCTCTTGGGGACACAGAGTGCATGGGCCCAAAACATGTCCAAACCTAGGAGGGTGTCAGAAGGTGCATGCAGCCAAAAGCAAAGCCAATGTCCTCTCCCCACTGGGATTCACACCAGGCAGTCTGACCTAGAGCCTGCTTGCCCGGATCAGACGAGATGATGGTGTGGAAGAGCTCTGTCCAATACAAAGGCCTTTTGGGGGCTGGGGGTGCTTTACCCCCCAATGTGGTGGGAGCTAAGAGACTCAAGTGAGCCGTCAATAAGTCACCCGAGTCTTACCAAATGGAGTGACTTGCATTCAGATTGCCATCAAATCCAGTAAGACTGGGCTCAGTTGGTTAACAGTTAGTGATAACATGGACAGGACTGGGAGGGAAACCCTTTTAGCACCAGCCACAAAGATGTCTGTGTCCTAAAAGCCTTGTCCCTTGATGGGCCCCACCCCTGGCCTGCCACCAATCACACTAAACTACTCACCACCTCCTGTTCTTTTGCACCTCATTGTCTTGCCGCCTGATTTTCCCCTGCCCAGAACACCTCTCCTTTCTCTCGTGCATTTTCAAAATAAAAATAAGAATAGTATATGTGTATACATACATATGCATTTTAATATATATGCTTCCTATACATACATATATACTTTTAAATTTTTTCCTATAGTCTTCTCTAAATGTTTTATATATGTGAACTCATATAATCCTTGTGACAATCTTATCACCATTTCACAGGTAAGGAAGTCCAGAAACAGAGAGGTTGAGTAACTTGCTTGATGATGCACAGCCAATAAACGGAAGTGCCGGGCTTTGAAGCCAGTTGCCCTGGCTCCAGAAGCCATGCTTGCCACCACCATGCTATACAGCCCCTCAAACATCACCCCCTCTGGAAGACTTTCCAAAAGGGATTCATGCGAAGTCCAACCTTCCTGCCTCTGGGATCCCACGGGGCCCAGTCTCCCCTGCTGTTCCAGTGGGATCATGCGCTTTCAATGATCCGCTTGCAGGCTCTGCCTCCCCACTAGACTATGGGACTGACTGAGCGTGTGTCATCTGCCACTTAATCTCTGAGACCCCAGTGCCTCACCCAGCCTGAAACATATAGACGCTCAAGGCTTGATGAATGAATGAGTTTGTTGAGTAAATGCATAGCGTAAAAACAAATTGTGGCAAGAAGGCTTAAATTATTGAGGGGAAACATTGTTTCAAGATGCTCTTGTTTCCTAACCCCCCTGACATCTGGACACTCACCCTCTGGGGTGGGAGGAGACTGCAGAAGTACTTGCCAGGTGACATTGCTGGCCTGGCTTTGTAGAGCAGGTGCCCGTAATAGCAATCACGTGGTGGTTCTTTCAAACCGTTGGGTAATTGGGAACTTTTCATTAATTAAGCCTAGTGAACCTCCTTATTGACAACGAAGGAAGGAAAAAAGGAGCGAAGAAATGATATTAGCCTTTTTAAAGAGCTTACTTTGACGTGTTTCTTTTTTTTAAAGTAGTGTTTTCCCAGATATCATCTATGGACCAGTAGCATCGGATGTGTGCTACTGTGGAGTTGAAACAAAACTGTGGAGTTTTGTTTTAACTGCAGATTCGTGAGTTCCTTGCCATGGAAGTTTGGTTTAGTTGGACTAAGGTGGGGCCTGGCACCTGCCTCATAGGTGACCCCTGGGGAGTTCCCCTGCCCAGCTAGTTCGGGAACCAGTGCTTTGTATCACATTTTCCACCAGAATGCTGTGAGGGGAGCGTCCTCAGTCCCTCTACAGGGGACACTGGAGAAGTTAGGTGCTTTCCCTACTGCAACTCGTAGGTAGCAGTCCTGGGGCTGCAACTGAGGTCTGCGTGGTGAGAGACACGGAGGGAGAGCTTTAAGAGAGTGGAATGGCCAGTATGAAAGAAGCAAGAAAAAAGACTGGAAAAATAAGAGATGACACCTCCTCTCCTCCTTCCCCAGCTGTGTGTCTGCTCCCTCCCTTGGGTCAGGCTCCCAGCCCCCAGCTCCCATGTCTGCTCTCGTCCTTGGCAGATGACCTGCCCAGCTGTGCCCTGAGTTTGGGAGCCTGCTCCCCTGCTGTCTGACACCTGGCTGGCAGCCTGCTCCCAACCCCAGGTTCAGCTTTCCCCTCCCCCCCATATCACCTGACTCATAGCAGCATATACACGGCAGAGTCTAAGAGACTGCCCGGTGCCTCACCCCCTAGCCCAGAGAGCCCCCCTGTTCAGAGTGAGCAGAGCGATTTACCAGGGCAGAAGGGGCATACGGTACAAAATGTAAAACTAACAAGTGTTTATGAAGTGCCCACTATGACTCTCCCAGAGAGAGAGAGAGAGAGAGAGAGAGAGAAGAGAAGGTTCCTGCCCTGGGAGTTACTGTCTTGCTGAGAATTTAAGACACTCTCAGAAAAACAGAGAAAACCCCTCGTGATCCAAGGCAGTGTCCTGTGACTCAAAGGAACACTCAGACTGTGGGAAGGTCACAGCTGGAACCATCCCTGCAAGCAGAGGGGCATGGAAGCTGGAGGAGGTTCCAACTGGAATGTCCACAACTTCAGTGGTTGCCGTGTGGGGTGGCACCTGGGGGCCCCCACACCAGGAAAGCAGGCTGAGTAACAAGAACAGTTCATACTCACAGCACCCACAGGGGCCAGGCACTACCCTAGGCCCCTTCTGTGTGTCATCTCCTCATTTAATCCTCACTACAATCCTGTGACAGAGGCACCTAGAGGCAGGCCATTTGACATAAGAGGAAACCTAGGAGCACAGAGGGAAGGAACTGTCCAAGGTTGCACAGCTAAGCAGCTGCCCTGGGACTTGAACTCAGCCCATCTGGCTGCAGGCTCTGTGTGCCTGACCACATGCTATGTTTCCTCTCCAAGGGGAAAGGCCCAAGAGGTAGGATAGTCCAGCATGGATTTGGAAGGGGTTCAGGTTCCGCTGTGGCTGCTACCTGAGGGGTGACAAGGAGGGACAGGACCTGAGGCTGACCCTCCAGCTCAGGCCTGAGCAGAGCTGGCCTTGGGTGCTGATGTTGGGAGTGTGGATTCTTCTGCAGACGGGAGGGAGCTATTGGGGGTTTCTGAGCCAGGCTGTGGGGTCACAGTCCTATACTTGAGGGAGAGAATCTGACCTGAGGGTGCTCGGTATGGACAAAGATGCAGGACATTTCTGCAAAGCAGGGGCTGAGGTAAGGGCCTGCAGCCAGGGGCTGGGAGGGATATAAAAACAAAAACAAAAACAGAGAGGAGGGGGCACTCCTGGAACAGCCCCATCCACCCTGCTCCTGGGCTACAGGCAGCGCTCCCTGCCACTGGCCAGCAGTGTGGCTCTGGGCTACCGGCTGTGCCTCTGTGGCCATCTGTAGAAGGAGAGGAGACTGCAGGGATCACATGAGGCCAGGGCTGTCACGACTGAGCCTGGCAAACCATAACTCACTGTCCAAATAGGAGATGTCACTTCCGTTCCCGATGCCACTTCCTCCCCCTTCATCTGTCCAGTTGCTGATCTCCCTTCCATCTGTTTGAACCTCCCTGTGGGCTTTTACCAGAATTTTTGTAGCAAGTGACCTTGCGTCTTTCTTGGATGTAGGCAGGATCATAAATAATAGAGAAATGAACGAATGCACTCTCAACCCGTGCCTTTGCATTTCTGCCTGGTCTCTGCCTCTGGCCGCGGACCCATGTGTATCCTCAGCTGCAGCCACTGCCCTCTCCCCTGCAGCCACTGCCCTCTCCCCTGCTTTGTCTGGTGGCCCAGCCCAGACCCCAGACCCCTTTGTGGAGTGCCAGCTAGTGCCACAAGGAGTCCCAGAGGCTGTCAGCCACTCCCTGCTGCCTGGCATATCTGTGTCTGCCCCACACATCCCGCCTTCCCAGATGAGAGCCCACAGGAGACCCTGGAGGGAGGACCCTGGGGTGCAAGGTCACTAATCGCCCCCCGTGGGAGGCACTGGGGGACCCGAGGAGGTCAGGCTCAGCCCAGGTGTGGGCTTGGAGGCCTGAAAGGCAAAACACGAGCCAGTAGCCAAAGCAAGGGAGCCAGGAAAGTGTTTTACTGCGTTTTTCAACACAGACACCCAGGGGCAGATATTCAGGGGGCAGCGGGAGATACAGATTGGAAGCTGGGAAAGATTTTCAGCTGCAGGTGCAGGCTTACGGCTCATCTCCGCGGAGGGTCATGTTTAAGGTAGAATGTTTCTGCTATTTTGGTCTCAGCTGACTTGACTACTGTTGGAAGTGAGCTGTTGCTAAACATACATTGTGATACAAATAATCTTAACTATGTCACATGTTACATTCATCCATTGACAAGCACTAACGGAGTGCCCGCTGTGTGTCAGGCACTGCGCTAGGCACCGGGCCTGCAGGGGTGAATAAAACAGATGCAGTCACTGCCCCCTGGCACGTACAGTCTGGGGGTGGGTGCAATTGTGCAAATACTGGCTCCACTACAGTTTTAGAGACCTAGGAGGAGAGGAAGGATATGGTGCTCTATCTGAGGGACCTAGCCTGGTCTGGGGTGAAGGAAGTCTTCCCTGATGAAGTGACTTTAAAGTCAAGATTTAAAGAATGAGCAGGAGTTGCCCTGGTGAGGAAGGAGGGAAGCAGGCCAGCAGGGGGAGCGGCACCTGTGTGGCCCTCAGGCAGGGAGGCACACGAGGAGAGAGGCAATGGCCTCAGGCTCCCGTGGCTGCCGGGCACTGCCAGGGAGAGGGCCGAGACGAGAGCCGAGTGGTGTGCTGGGTCACATCATGCAGAGTCTTACAGGCCACGAGGAAGATTCTAGATTTCATGGCAGAAGCACTGGGGAGCCACTGAGCGGTCTTGACAAGGGGCGACACAGTCAGAGCTGTGCCTTAGAGACCCCCCTGGAGAATGGAGAAGAAACTGGGGGGGGGAAGGGATGTGAGGAGACCTGAGGACAGGCACACCTTGGTCTGATCCCTGATTCAGATAAATTCGTGTTTGATTCACTCAACAAACATGTCCCCTACACCTCCGCTGTGCCTCCTACTCTCCCTTCACTTGTCTATTTCAGGGAAAGGCAGCACATCTGTCCAGTGGCCCAAACCAGAAGAGCAGAGTCCCCACGACTCGATCCCCTCTCCCACCCCACCTTCCATCTACCTCCACCCCTTCTACCCTGCCTCCACCCCCTGCCCTCGCTCCAGGCAGGCCCCCTTTCCCTCCCTTCTCGGCCCCCAAGGGGTCTCCCTGTCCTCAGGCTGCCCCACTCCGATCCACCCCCACACCAGGGGGACTCAAGGGCATCCCTCACACACCCCTCATCCTCATGCCCTAAAGAGGTCATAAGGTGCATCATCGCCCAATCCTTGCCTACCCCCAGGGTCCTGTCTCCTGCTCCCCTCTGCCCTCCTGTCCCACCCCACGCCCACCTCCACTCCTCTGTGATGCTGAACCAGCGCTGAGCTCTTCCAACCAATGTGCTCTTCCTCGCCTCCCAGCCTTCGCACATGCTGTTCCCTCTGCCTGGGGTGCTGTTTCCACTCCCCCTTCTTGGGCCAGCTCTTCATAATTCAGGTCTCCGCTAATGCCATTCATTCATTCCTTCATTAATTTGACACATAGTCATTGACCATTAAAAGATGCAAAGCACTGTGCTGGGCACCGTGGTCCAGTGGGAACATCATGGACACTCTCTGCCCTCACTGAGCGTCCAGCCTGACCCTGGGCTTAGAGCTGTACGTCTGCCACAGGCTTCCATGGCTCCCATCTCTCTGCAGGATGGATTATAGTTTATTGGCACTGTAAGTCATCCCCCCTTCTGGTCTGCAAGTCCCACAGGACAGGGCTCAAAGTACAGTACCTGGCACATAGTAGGTCTTTGTGTGCTGCGTATACAGAGCTGACTAGATGCAGCCCCTGCCCTGAACGGTCAGAGAACCATACCTATGCAGCTGGGCTGGGAGACCGTTGCTGCCAGCATCACAGACCCCAGGTGTGGCCTTTTCTGCCCAGACTCATCACCCAGGACACTGCACCGTCTTTGCATCCCAGCAGCCCCCAAGCCCACCACCCACTGATGCAGAGCCAAAGTCCCAGGAGACCCACTTCCCTCCCAGGCTGGCGCGGGACACTGCCGCCCTGGAAGCCCTACCTTTCTATGCAAAATGTTAATTAGGAAAAAGTGCCGGTTAGCACAAATGTTCATCCACCTAAACTTGCATTCCATGCCCAGCAGCCGAGACAGGTGACACACAGCCCTCCTGCCTGGCCCTCACCCACCTCCTTTCCCCTCGTACCCTGTGGAGCTTGGGGGAGGGAACAATTCAGTGCCCACCGTTGAAAGAGAACAGAAGAGAAAATGTGCCCTTCCAGGGAGAGGAGATGTGTGTTCATTTGCCAAACACAAGAGCGCCTTTATTCCTGTTCCAGCCCCACAGCATGCCCGTCGCAACACGGGACGCGGGTGTGCTGTGCCAGAGATGGACTCCATGACTTTTTGATGTCTGCTTATGAAGAGTCACACCTGCTCCCTGCCCCTGTGCCTCTGCTGCTCATGGCTGGGGCCACTTGGAAACACTTAGCCATTCCCCCGCCAAGTCCTGTCCCCAGTCCTGCCCTAGGCAGACGTTCTAGGAGACCCAGCAGAGCCCGCTGGGCACTCGTGGACAAGCTCTAACTCCCTAAGCCTCAGTTTCTGCTTCTGCAAACGGAAATGAGATTCCCCATTGGGTGGGGTCTGCCAGGCACTCAATGGGAGCACGTTTGGACAGGTTCAGGACACCTCAGTGAGTGTCTGGGTCGTTCCTGTGCCCTTCACCTGCCCCTGCTCATGCTGGCTTCTGCCCCTGCAAGTTCAGGCCCACCCAGATCCCAACCCTGTCTTCAGAAGGAAGAGTGGCAGGATTATGCCTCATCCTGGGACTCCGGTGGGCAGCCCTAAGTCTCTTTCCATGCCAGCCTGGCCCAGCCTGGCAGCCCAAAGCTGGCCGCTGGAGCCTTCACAGTCCCTAAGCCAGAACCCTCCCGTCACCCCCCCTTGGCCCTCCCCTGGGCCAGAGCCGCCACTGCCCCACACAGCTGGCCCCAGCCTGCCTTCCACCCCACCATTGGCCAGTCAACTCTGCTGGGCGTCTGCCTTGCCGCCCAGCCTTACACCCGCCTAAAGCTTCCTACTGTGGTCCCTGGTGGGGTCTTAGTTCCTGCCAGGCTCATAGGGCTGTCCTCTGTCCCCTTACCCTGGGTTCTGTCTCTGGAAAGGAGAGCTGCCTGGAGGGTGGGGGCATAGTATAGTACGCAGCTTATGAATCAGTGACTCGAATTCCAAGTCTAGCTCCACCTTTAGTAACCATGTGGCCTCGAGCAGGTCATTTCATTTCCATGCTTTCCAAGGTTAACAGGGTAATTAAATATGATAATACATATATGGTGCTTGTCCCAGCGCCTAGTACATAGTGCCTCGGTGGTAGCTAACACGTCTGTGTTCTAAGCGTTTTGCATATGTTAACTCATTTAATTCATAACCACCCTATAAAAGAGGTGCAGATATACTCCCATTTTACAGACCCTGAAACCAGGCACAGAGAGGTTACATAATTTTCCCAAAGCTACACAGCTAGCAAGTGGCAAAGCCGCATATTTAAACCAAGGGAGGTGGCTTGAGCATCTCTGCTCGGAACCACCACACGGCATCTTCCCTGACGGACGGAGCTGCTGTTTCCACTTTGGTTATTGCTTTTATGGTCAGATGTCCTAACACCGGGGCTGTGTGCCCGGCCTCTACATCGGGCTGCCTCCTGGAGTCCCTCACTGGCTCACCCAGCCCTCGCACCCCAGCCCACCCCGAGGATCAGGACCCTGCAACTGAGGCCCTCCCGCACATCTGCACGCAAGGGAGAGCCGTGCCTGCCCTGACGTTCCTCCCTGAGCCTGCGAGTGCAGATGCGGGAGCAACAGGGAGTGAGCCAGAGAGGCCAACGGAGAAAAAGTCAGAGGCAAAGAATTGTCGCTGCCAAGTCTCTTTCATCTGAGAGAGAGAGAGAGAGAGAGAGAGAGAGACTGAAGCTCCATGGTGGGTGGGAGAGGGTCCATGGGAGCACATGTGAGAAGAAGTGTGAATTTCAGAAGGTGAGTAGGAGACAGGCGCCTCCTTGGGTGAGAGCCGGTGTGTGTGTGTGTGTGTGTGTGTGTGTGTGTGTGTGTGTGCGCGCGCGCGCGCCTGCATGATTGAGCAGGGAACTCTGAGTGCGCATCTGCAAGCACATTGGACCATCAGCTGTGATCGTCCCACCCCAGGACAAATGGCATAAACAAGGCTGAGCTTCAAACAGGCCTTCTGATGACTTTGGTGGCAGGGAGGACAGGAGGGGGGGAGGGAGGGCGGGAGGATGCTGGAAGGAGAAGAAAAGGCAGCGAGCTCACACGCTGGGGGAGCCGGCAAGTTGGATGCCGTCCACCGCCAAACCCTCCTGAAAGCCGTCCCATCCAGCCGAGTAACAATCACAGAGCAAGAGCCAGGGCCTGTCCCTGGGGCGCAGGGCTCCGCTCATAGGCACTGATATTTTATTGATTATATAACAGCCTGGAGGCGATTGCAGTTGGGGCCGTGAAAAAGCAATTTTCCTCCCCTTCTTCTGTTTTCCTGCCGCCCTCCCCGCTGAGCTGAGCCAGCTCTGCACGGGCAGCCGGGGTGTGCTCAGGTCACTCTGCCGTACAGCAGGCATCCCTGTGCTCTGTGACCCTCCTCAGATTCACCCAGCCTCTGAGTCCTACTCTGGAGGCACATTATTGGAGGGACAGACACACGGCTTAGGCCAAGAGAGAATGACAGGGGCCAGGTCAGCCCTCTCCTCCCTGCCTGGCCCAAGCCATGAAGCTGGACATGATTCCCACTGGCCTTTCACTTTGGGATGAGAATGGAGAGGCAAGTCTGGGCACATCTGGAACGGAAGGCCAGGGCCATGAGGGCAGGGGACTCACACTTGACTCTGAAGCCAACATAAGCCACTGTCATGTCTTGGGGGGGGGTGGTAGTTATTTAACTCAGCCTTCACTTTCCTCACTCATAAAATGGGCATGATCTCTCTTGGGACAATTGGGAGGTGTCACTTATCCATCCCCTGGCACAGTGGTGCATTAGAAGTGAAGGAAACACTTCAAGTTCAGCCGAGGCTTGCCAAGAAGTAGGCACATATTGGCTCCCGATTCCACCTTAATGAACACCAGAGTTGGGGAAGGTGAGGAGGAGGGGCTGGTGCCTGGCACGTGACAGGTGCTCTGTGAGTATCTGTGGAGCAACCTGCTGAGAAAACTGAGCCGCACGCAGGTTCTAGAGGGAGCAGAACATGGCAAGGGCACAGGCCTGGGAAGGGCACAGGCCACACAGGGTAATGGAAGGCCAGAAACCGGGGGAGATTCACACAGGAGGTATCCTGTAAAAAGAATCGTGAAGCAAGTGGGAGTTTGCTAGATGCAGGGGAGGGAGTAGACACAGAATTCTGGGCAGGAGAAAGCGTGCCCTTGACACAGGCATCAGGGATGACCTGCTAACACAACCAGCAAGAACAAGCCCTGTCGACTGTCCATGATGTGCCAGACGTTGTTCTAAGTGCTGTTCACAAATTCACTCATTTTTACCCTTTGGGTGTATAATCCCACTTTACAGACGAGGAAACTGAGATACAGAGAGTGGAGATCACTGGACTCTGAGCATGCAGAGCTGAAAGGGCATGGCCTATTTAGTTAGGTCTCTGGCCAGGCTGGTAGCTGTGGCTAGTGGAGAGAGATTGGGTTTACCTCTGAATCAAACGCTCTGGTGGTTCCTGCAGGGGGTGGATGGCAGGAGTCAGGGCTGGAGGCAGCTTCGACGGGCATCTTTTTTTCTTTGCAACATCTTTTCTAAAATTTATTTTTAAATTGACACATAATAACTGTACATATTTATGGGGCACATAGTGACATTTCAATACATATAAGGTATAGTAATCGAATCAGGGTAATTAGTGTATTCATTGTCTCAAACATTTATCATTTCTTTGTGTTGGGGACATTCAATATCCTCCTTCTAGCTATTTGAAAATATGTATTATTGTTAACTACAGTCATCCTACAGTGCTATGCAACACTAGAACTTATTCCTCCTACCTACCTGTGATTTTGTGTCCTTTAACAAGTCCCTCCCCACTTCCCAGCCTCTAGTAACTTCTGCTTTTTACTTCTATAAGATCAACATTTTTTAAGCTTCCACATATGACTGGAACATGCAGTGTTTAACCTTCTGTTTCTGGCTCACCTTACTTAATATAATGTCCTCCAGTTTCATCCATGTTGCCGCAAATAGCAGGGTTTCATTCTTTTTTATGGCTGAATAGTATTCCATTGTGCGTATGTACCACATTTTCTTTATCCATTCGTCTGTTGTTGGACAGTTGGGTTGATTCCGTATCTTGACTATTGTGAACAGTGCTGTGATAAACATGAGGGTGCAGATATCTCTTCCTTATACTGATTTCCTATTTTTCAACAGAAATTTTAGGCTTTTAAAGCATTTGCATGTTGAATAATACATTCCCCCAAGGCACTTTCACTCCCATTAATGCAACACCAGCTCCAGGAGCACAAGTTATAATGCCCATTGCAAAGACGAGGACACTGAGGCTCTGGGAGCTCCAGTGGGTGTCACATAACTGGCATCTGGCAGAGACCAGACTCAAACCCATGTCCTCTATCTGTAAATTCTCTGGTCTACATGAGTTATCTCTCCAACCTCAGCTAAGCCCTCCTGCAGGTACTGACTTTCTGATGCATCGAACACATGGTAAATTCTCAATAAATACGTATAGAATGAATGAATGAATGAGTAAATAAATGAATGAGACTGAATCATGGGGTTTTTAGTCTCCTCTGGCTCTAGAGGGCACTTAGGTCATATTGCAAAAGGAAAACAGACAAAAGCCCTTTCACTTTTCCTCCATCAATGCAAGGATTGGAGACAGGGTAGTCAGGGTCACGAGACGGGGGGGGCAGAGGAGAAAGCAGGGGGTCCCCTTCCTGGTGACTGGACTCAGGGCCCTGTGTCAGGTTAGATCTATCACCTCCTCTAACTCCCCCTAGCCCTGTTCTGTCGCCTGGGCTAGCGTGCAGTGGCATCATGACAGCTTACTGCAACCTCAAACACCTGGGCATAGAGTAAAGCCAGCCCAGACTGTGGGAAGGACCAAGGAGAGCTGCTTAGATAAAGCACTGGGCAGCTCTGAAGATGGGTCCTCGGAATAAGGCAAATCTATTAGGGAGTGAACGCACAAATCAGAGGTTTGGGGCAATCTCACTCCTCCAGGCTGCTGTTCTGGAGGAAGCCAGTGCTGACTCGGAAACCCATCTCTTCTCTGATATCATATGAAAGAAATATGGAAGTGCTCTTTCCAAAGTATTTTTAAAATAAGATTACACACACACACACACACACACACACACACACACACACATATAGAGACAGTGAATATGACAGATGGGTAGGGTATTCAGTGGAGTATTTTTAATCCTGGAGTCAGGATTATGTAATGATGGGAAGAGAAAAACTAAGGTAGGTGGCGAGTCATCTGGAGTGAAGAGGGGAAGCAAGTTGCACCCAAACCCCTCTTCCTGCTCTGCCAGCGTCTGCAGGTGCCAAGACGCACAGGACCCCAGCAAAGGGGCCAAAGAGGTGGGCCCCAGGGGTGGCAGAGTCCCACAGGGTAGGCTGGCCCAGCGGGTGGAGCTGGGAGTTCGCAGGTTCAGCAACGGTGGTGGAGAGAAAGGTAGGGCCCAGCCAGGAGCAGTAGCAAAGGCTGAGTCTTGGAACCACTTGTCAATTTCCAGGAAATTGGAAAAGGCCCTGGAGACATTTTCAAGTGAGTATTTGGCTCTGCACTGCAGGCCCCGAGTTATCTTTGACTTCCTGCAATTTGCTGAAATGGGAGGCTATGAAGGCTCCCACCAGCAATTGCAGCCGTGGTGGAGACATGCTCTGCGGGGCCACCTTGGAGGCTGACCACACAAGGGCTGTTCTCCAGGCCTGTGGAGCGTGTGCCACAGACAACAGGCCTGTGTGAAGACAAGAAGCTTTAGGATGGGACATGAGGAAGCATGTCTTGACTGGTGGGTGATGGGGAGGGCTGGGGGTCTCTGCCCACAAAGAGCTCCCGGAAGATAACACCTACCATCTGCCCTGGGGGATTTGCAAGGTTACCTGCCAAAGGCAAGGGGCTGGACCATATGGCCAACTGAGGCTCCTGTCCCCCTCTGGAATCCTTTAACTCTAGATGTGTTACTATTCAAAGTACGCACAGCTGTCAGAGTTGTGAAAGAAGAGCTCTGGCATATACCCTCTGCTTTCCATTTCTTTGGTGGGTTTTTTTTTTTTTTTTTTTGAGACAGGGTCTTGCTCTGTCAACTGGGCCAGAGTGTAGTGGCATCATGACAGGTAACTGCAACCTCAAACACCTGGGCTTAAGCAATCCTCCTGCCTCAGCCTCCTGAGTAGCTGGGACTACAGGTGCATGGTACCACACCTTGCTAATTTTTCTAGTTTTTGTAGAGATGGGGTCTCGCTCTTGTTCATACTGGTCTCAAACTCCTGGCCTCAAGCAATCCTCCCGCCTCGGCCTCCCAAAGTGCTAGGATTACAGGGGTGAGCCATAGTACCCAGCCGACTTCCATTTCTAAGAGTTACAGTCTATTGAGTGTTTACCATGGTCCAGGCATTGTGCTTTTCATGTATCATCACATTGAATCCACTAACCACCATACAAGATAAAGGCTACTGTTCCCATTTTGCGGATGTGAAAACTGAGGCATAAGATCAGTGGCCAAAATTGGATTTTAACCCAGTCTGTGTACTCCAGATCTTGCACTCTTGATCTTGACAGCATGGACCCTCAGATCCCAGTTTTATTTCTCCAGGGCTGACCCTTACTCAAGGCTTGGATCCCCGTGGTATGTCTGGCGGAAGCTGAGTAAGGCAGTCATCAGTCAGGAGATATGGCTGCTAGTGCCAGGAACAACTTCATCAGCCTCTCATGCAGGGTGAGCAGGGCAAGAACCTGCTGAGCAAGTGGCCCCCACACCTCAACTCGGTCAGGGAAGGCCGGGGGCAGTCTGCTGCCCAGAGCTGCTTGGTCAAAGCAGCTGGGCCAGGAGAGAAGGGGCTGATTCAACATGGAGGCAGCCTTTGGGGTCATCAACCAGAGATGCTGATGCTGTTTGCTTCCAGACAAGCTCATCCTCTCTTTTTGTTGTCTCTGTTGGAGCATCCTGGAGATGGGCCCAGCAGGTGGCCGGGCAGGAGTGGCCTGGTGTCTGCCCTCGGCCAGGCCACCCCAGCTCCACCTTGTGCTGCTACAAGGGAAGAGAGGGGGAGACCATGAGGGAGATGCCAGGTCAGAGACAGAGACGTGGGAAAAAGTCTAGAGTTAGAGAGAAGCAGAGATCATGACAGAGAGACAAAAAGCCCAGACAGATGAGACGGAGGCCGTGAGAGAGCCGTGACAGGCGTGGAGGTCTAGACAGGCAAACAAGGATGAGCGCAGGGACCCCGCAAGACACAGAGCCCAGCCAGCTGGCAAGTGCTTATGGAGCCCCTCTGTGTGCCAGGCACTGTTCTAGGCACTGAGGACGCGGCGGTGAGTAAGACAACTGCTCTGCTTCTTAGAGCTTCTGTCTAGCCGGGTAATCGGCTGGGCTCGGAGAGACAGACACTTACATGTAATCTCCCCAGACACGGTGACTTCGGACAACAGTGAAATAATAAGCCAAGGTGAGGTGGCAGGGAAACTGAGGACAAGGGAGACAGAGAAAGAGACAAGAGAGAGACAGAAATGTCACAGGGACCTTTAGCAGACCAAGGAGTGGGGGAAGGAGGGAGGGGGGTAGGGGAGGAAAAGAGAAAGAGGAGAGAGAGAGAGAGAGAGAGACCATAAGAGAAGTGACACCAGAGAAACCAGGAGCTGCAGAGGCCACGAGAGAGATCCCAACAGTTATGCGTCCTAATGAGAGAACAGAGCCAGAGACCAAAGAAAGAGACAGGCCTAAAGCCGGGGAGGCTGGAGATGGGAACAAAATGAGGAAGGCACAAGCAGAGAAAGTTAGAAACCTAGAGTCAGGAAGGCAGAAAGGCTGGACAGCAACCCAGAGACACACAGAGACAGAAACAGGAGGACAGAGACAAAGAGACTATCACCATCACTTATGATGGCGTTGGATTTTCCAGGCTTCCTCTAGATCCATGAACTTCAACCTTCTCATTGCTGCGGGTTACTGTCATTATCCTCCCTGACGGGCCCCAAGGTTTGGAAGATATTTGTCTACCAAACAATCTGCATTTCATAAGTAATAATTAATTCACTGCCCCATTTTTTATTCATCAAAGACGTCTATAACTGGCAATCAGAGCTTCAGATCAGCAGGAGAGAGCCCCTGTTGCCACACTGAGCTGCTGCACTTCCAGCCAAAAGCAAAGAAATCTGCCATTTGAGTCATCAGCCTTGCTCAGGCTCATCACAGGTAAGAGCATCATTCATGTTAAGTTTTGGGAGCTGTTGACAATAGTTCAAAGGACACGCTCAGCCCTGCTGCCTTCACAGAACCCTGGGGTCCAAGGGCTCAGTTTTCAGATGACAGTCCCAGGAAGTCCCTTCATCCCGCCAGCACTGGGCTGCACTACCTGACCCGCGGTCCTGGGCAAGGTGGGCTCCGTTCTTGGGAGTGTGTCGCCAGAAATGGATACACATCTTCTATTCAAATAGCCAGTTTAAAAACCAACTACAGCTATTAAAGTAACAGTATAAAAGCTTCAGCTTAGCCCTCTAGCTGCTGTCCTAGTTCTTACCTTCCTCCACTGTCACAGCGAGTATATTCTTTTCTTTGACCTCCTATAACAGGGCTCATTACTCTTTTGGTTCTTCTCAAGCAATTCTCTGAAAGTCTTCCATTGTATTCCAGATTGCCTGGGCCAATGGCTTTTCCAAACTCAAATCTGTCTATCATTTAACATCGTAGACACTGCCCTCCCACTCGGTTCTCAGATGCTACACTCAGGTCCAAAAGACTTAAGTGTGAAGGTAGGTTTATCTGTGTACCGGGAAGGGCAATCTCAGGGCTCCCAGAACAACAGCCCAGCCTGTGGCCAACCACTCATCCCTCTGTCTTTGTCCCTTGGTTGTCCCTGTCAAGTTTAAGCCCTAAAATAACCTGTGGGGATTGGCATTTCTTATTGTGTCCCCCTGGCCATGCCCCCAGCTCTGAACCTGGGGGAAGAACTTGGTTTGAGGTCTATTTGTAACCTCTTCCTGAGCTCTGACCCTGAGTTGGGTTGGTCTTAGTTTGGTTTCTTACTGCCTCCCATCACAGTGTTCTTTGGGTTCTCCTGCAGCTCTTCCTGCAGCTTCACTGCCTCCCCTGCTGGCTCGTCTTCCTCCCCAGTGTCTTCAGTGGTGGGCATTCGCCAGGGCATCATCCCCTGCTCTCAGCAACTGCCCTCCTCTCAATGCGCTCTGCTGCACTTGTGCATCGCTCATCCTGTCCCCACCCTGAACAGTGTATGCCTCATCCTCCACTTCTGTCTATTCAGCTCGACCGTCCTCTAAGGCTCACTTTCTTCCCTATCCCTTGCTGCAGGGAGTCAACTGGATAACATGCAGGAGCTCAGGGGTCCCCCGAGACATGCAGGCATAAGGAAAGCTTGATAAATCTAAATCCCAGGGGATCCCAAGAAGACAAGTACAGAGTGTCTCTACTAGGCAAGCAGGGAGCCAGGAAAAAAGACCAGACCAGAATGATCAGAACCCAGAGAGACACTGGGACCAACCAGGAATGTGAACATAGATGGAACAAAATAAGATACTCTTCTACCTTTATGGCCAGGGCTGGGGATCCAGAAACTTGGAGTTTCAGCCACCGCTACAGGAGTGGGCACCGTGTGAGTTAAAGGCACAGGGTCAGTGCAGATAATTCCTAACTGCTACAAGAGGCTTCCCACCTCCCTGTCATCATGTACAATAGCAATCAATTTCTCTCTCTCTCACACACAGTATCTTTCCTCCCTCCCATTCTCCCAAAGCACTTCATCTTATCACCATTCATATATCATGTATAGTTGCCGTTTGCGCACATGTATTTTTCTTCTATTGAGAGCATGAAATTTCACAAATATTGGTGACATTAATTCCTCAATTGTATATTAAAATTGGGAGAAAATTCTACTTGAAAAAAAAAAGACTTCAATAAATGCACGCAGTGCCTAGGGATAGATTTATTCCCTTCTTACTTTCAATACTGTCTATAATTAATTTCTACTTAGAAATAGTGTTCGTTCATTTGTTAACATTTACTGAGTGTCTATTATATGCTAAGCATCATGCTAAGAGCTTGGGTACCACAAAAACCAAGATACAGTCCAACAGTCCCTCCCCTCCAGGAGCCTATGGTGAAAACAGGGAGATGGGTGAGTAAACAGTTGCCAGGCAGGTAAGAGGTGCTGCCACAGAGATGTGTGTCGAGTGTTTGGGGACTATGTACTAAGGGAATAGGGCAATTGGCCAAGACTTTGAAGGAGGCAGTGGTCAGGGAAGGCAGCGGTAGTACCTTAGTGAATTCTGAAGGACACGTGGCAGTTGGAAGAGGATTGAAGAGGGAAAGTGAATTTCCAGTCAGAATAATTAACCTAGAAAAAAAGGGAGAGCATGACACACAAATGAGTGGAATGACAGTTTGTTCAGAATGTCTAATAATAGGGTGCATGGTGGGGAGAGGAGGGGAGAGGTGAGAGATGGGGCTGGCTGGTGAGGGGAAGTGAAGTGAGATCATGAAGGGCCTTGTATTCAACGCTAGGGAGTTTGTGTCCCTATGTTATGTTAACTACCCCTGCCCCTTTGCAGAAGGTTAAGCAGGGAATGGTATGACTGGATTGGGGTGTAGTAGGACGCTTCTGGCCAATGTAGAGACGACGTAGGAAGATATTGCAATAGTTCAGGTGAAACGTGATAAAGACTTGAATGAAGGCATTTGGGACAGAGAAACTGGACAAATTAAAATGATTTTAGGTAGAAAGTGTCTACAGCCTTCAAAGACTGTCTGGGCTGCAAATTTGCTTTGACTGTATCCTATGTCAGCAGCCTTCCTGGGTTGGACTTGCTCTTGCCCTGGGCTCAGGCTTTCAGAGCTAATGAGCAGCAGTAGCCTCACCTCCATGTGCTGGCCTGTGCCAGCAGCTCACAGACTGATCAACCTCTATAGTCAAACATGCTGAGATTGATTTTTGCTTGCTCTCGATTTTATTAAAATTGAGTGTCACTCATGTCTTCTAGCTTTGCCAGCTAGCAGACCAAATTTCACAGTCCAAAAAAAACCCCAAAACCAAAAAACCAAACAAACCTCTGCAACTAACCTTTGCAACTAACTTCAGGTTCACAATCCATCCCCCCCTCCTTCAATACCCATTATTGCCTTCTTTTCCTCTTCTCGTTGCTCCAAAGAGCATTGCTGACAAATGTGGCTGTTTAACCTTAATTCCATCCTTTGACTATTTTTGCCCAATCAGGATCAAAGTTTACCTTGGTTGCTAATGGGAACCATGCTATTAGTTATCTATTCACCTATCTTTGAAGCTCACCACCAATGTGAAAGTTACTTTGCTTTAAATTCTAAGGGGGAGCTCATTAACTCTATTATGCTGGAAGAAGCAGTTCTAATGCAAACTACTCTTAAAAGAACTTTTTCTTCTCTTGAATATTTTAGAAATATTTTGTAGAGTAGAATTAATTTTTAAAGAAAATTACATAGTGTTTTTCTGATAAGCACAAATAGATTGAGGGGAGAGAAGGGGAGGGATAGAGAGGAGAGGAAGAGAGAGATAGGGAGGGAGGAAGGGAGGGGCAGAGGCTGCTTGAGCACAGGGAAAGACAGAGATAAATAGAGAAGGAATATGACAGAGACAGAGATAAAGTGGTCACAGATTACTTCCTATTGGAGTTGCTCTTTGCTGTTTGCTATAATTTTGGAGATAGTCCACAGAACAGATCATCAAAGCCACTTTTTTACACTTAGTAAAATACACCAAGACTCTATGACAACTACAGATTAAGGAAGTGGCACCAGCACCAACTGTTGATCCTGTAGTTTCACACTCCTAATTTCAGTGCTCACCAGGGCCACCACGACTTAACACTTTCACTTTCTACCCAACGGATGTTACATCTTGTAGCCATTAACCAGGATCATAACTCAGTAAGGGCTGACATGCCTTCTACCTCCTCTGCCCCTGACCTATGACTTGTTCTAATTCTCTTTCCTGCCCAGCTCCAGAAATTCTAAAGTTTTTGAACCTCCCACTGATGAAGACCATGTTGAAGCTGGTAGCATAAATGGAGTTCCATGGAGGAATGGGGTGGGGCAGGGGAACCCCAGCTCTCACAATTTTCCAGAGAAACAGCCACGTCCTTGTGTGCAACACTGATTCAGCACTATGGACAGTGACAACGAGCCAGGCAAGCTCCGAGTCCCACCCTCACCCTCTCCCCCCAAAACCATTCAGATCTGGCTTTACTAGAGAGTAGAGGAAATTAAACATTTAGTGCTGATGGTGGATTGTGTAGGAAAGGGTTGGTAGGACATTCTATAGAGTCAAAATGTATTGAGAAGTTTGAATTGTAAGTCTGGTAGCGTTGACTCTGCACTTTTACCAAGCTTAGGGTGCCCGCTCTGGGCCAAGCCTGGCTCACAGAGCTAGTAGGAATAGATACGAGACTCTGATCCACATCTGTACGGCTCCAAGACCCATGCTCTTGTACACAACGTGGAGGTTCTATGTCTGAGCCCTTAGCATGAAGGAGTCAGTGTCACCACTACAGTGGGTTTCCCATTGCGGAAATTGCTCAGATTCTGACCTTGTCTGCTCATAGATTCTGTGTGCTCTATGCCAACCCTGAAAAATTATTTCAGAGGGGAAATAGACTAAACAAAAAGAATTAAAAAGAAGCAATTCATTTTGGAAGGAAAGAAAACACACCCCGATAGCACAACCATTTTTCACTTCTGCATATTATCTTTTAGCCCTTGTTGACACACTGACATGTTTTCCATCATTACAATCAAAGCAATTGTAGTATTTGCATTGTATTTTCACTTAGTGTCTTATCATAACCTTTCCCTAAGTTGCTCTACAGTCTCTGTAATGATCACTTTTAATGTCTGTATAATGTTCTAACAAATGGATACATCACGATTTACTAAACAACCCCCTAATTGTTGAACATTTGGGTTATTTCCAGTTTTTTATTTCATAGCTTGTGCTATGATGAGCATTTTTATGTGAAAACTACATGGGGTGATTGAAAAAGCATGAGCTTTGGAGTCAGACAGAAGAGAGTTAAAACTCTGCTCTGCAATTTACCTCTGATATGTTGACCGAATTCTCAGAGGCTTCATCTTGGCAGAGGGGCAGGAGGCAGGGGGAGTGGACAGTACCAGGACAGAGGCATAAGTGCTTGTTGGGCAGAAGCAGGCAACCCACAGGGAGGGATGCAAAAGGCAGGTGGGAGCTACTGGTTATAAACCACCATGACTGTTCGACTTTGCCTCCTCGAGCCCAGAGCTGGGCAAAAGCAGTTCACCCAGAGGAAGGCACGCAGAGCAGATGTTTCTGCTTCGGCAAATATTCTGAACCCAGGGCCTCGGCTTGGCCATATATACTGAAGATCAGCTGCCAGAAATCTCCTTCAAGGAGGTCTGATGAGAGTAGGAGGCAAAGAAACACATCTCCCCCATTCCTCTGGGCTCAGCATCCTGAGCTTAAAGCCCTAGACCCAGCTCTCTGCGCCCAAACAACTTTCTCTGAGCCCTTTCTTCCTTCCCGCAAGCCCAAGGCAGAGCCTGCTCCCCCCAGCATATCTATGAACCCCGATCACAGCTCCCAGCCAGGACTCAGTCTTCCCAGCTCCTTCTGCCTCTTCCTTCCAAGGACGAGCCCCTAGACTCCTCTATTATAATCTCGCCTACTGCCCCATGAGAGTAGAGAAGCCTGAGAATTATCAGATTTCTGGAATTTTTCATGGTTTTAGTCATTATCCTTGCTTCTGTCATCCTGATGGGATACCCCTGGGCTTTTAGATGATCTCTATAGGCTCCTTTTGCCTCTCCAGGGTGAACCTACCTGCCCGGTTTGAAGAAGTATCAAGGCCAAGAAGTAGATCAGCACCAGTTGGCCATTCAAGTGTTTCCAACTCCAGTGAGAAATTCTGTTCTCAGGGGACCTCCAGACTGAGCAACTCCTTCCTTAGTGTGGCCCCTTTTCCACACCTACATAGCAAACAGGGGTTCTCCCCTTCCACTTGCCTCCAAATCTCCATGGTCACCCCCACTTGGGGGAGAGGGGGAGAGCAAGCAACGGAGAGGTAATGCGAGCCTGGGGCCCCATCGGCCACCCTCGAGGCACCACCCCACCCCGCCCTACCCCACTCTCCTCCCTGCAATTCCCGGTGCATGGTTGAATTGTAGGCTGAGTGCTCAGCCCCAGGGAGCAGGGGTGCCTTGGCAGGGGAAAGTTGCTGACCACCTCCTTCTTGGCTGTCAGGGATAATCAACATCAGGCCAGTTAGTGGGGAACACAAAACCTATTTAAAAGCTACATTTACCACTTGGCTGGTTCCATTACATTGTGCAATATCCAGGTGTCACGCTTTTCCTGCAAGTGTCCGTCTCAATGCTTCCTTGAGCTGTCGGGGTGAGGAAGTCACTGCCAAGAGCTACCCAAGGAGGACCCCCCCCAAGTGGTCTTCTCTGCAGGCTGCAGCAGTGAGAGGTTCCCCAGCCCACTGAGCCGCCTGAGGAGGAAGGTTCTGGAGCTGGGCAAAACAGTGGACACTACAGGCACCTGGTCTCCACTCTCTCTCGATGCTCCCTGCTGTGGTGGCTATGGTGCCACCTATTGGCTGTGGTGCCGACTCCATGACCCACCCACATTTGAGAATCCAGGTACCAGTGGGCATGAGCTGTTGGGTTGAGACCTCAGCTCTCGAGTAGAGTCCAAATGAGCAGGGTGACATGCCAGGGCTTCCTGACGTGGCCACGTTCTATTCCTGCCCCTGAATCTCCCACTGAGGGTCTAACCGGGGGCAGAAGAAAAGCTGGGGCCTCCGTTTGAACAGGGCCTGGAGCTCTCTCTTTCTGAGCTGTCCCCTGCCCCACAGCTCTGCCATCCATGTGGCCCCACCACCCCCTCCCCTGCCAAGCAGCATTCAAGCATCCTTTAAGCCAAAAATATCTTCGCTCACTTGCCCCTGGCCAGCCGTGTGCAGAGCCTAATCTCTGGGCACAGAACCCTTACGCTAAAGGGAAAATTCTGAGACTTTGAAGGAAATCTGTACTGAGATCGCCAAAGGTGACTCTCTTTTTATGCATCCAATAAATATTTGATGAGTGCCTACCAGGCTCTACCCTTGGCCTAAGGAAGCAGGGTGAGCAGAGCACGTGGTTTAGAGGTAGACGCAGGCGAAAACCAGGTAACCACAGAAATACCTACTGACACAGTGTGGCACGTGCCAGGAAGGAAAAGCACAGGGGTCCCTCAAAGCAAGTAACAGGGGTCTTGACCTGGGCTAGGGGTCAGGGAAGTCTTCGAGGAAGCCCCTTGAGGGGACCGTCTGTGTCCACCCTTTTTCCTTGTGCCTTGCAGTGTCTGGCACACAGAAGCTTCTTGCTTGTGGAGTGCCTAAGGAAGGCTTCTTGTCACATCTCTGTCAGTCTCCATCACCTACTTCATCCTCTCAGCCACAATCTTCCCCCCTCTATAGCCAGCCCCAAATCTGATTTTCCCCAAACGAGTGTCAGCCTTGTAGCAGAGCCGGGCCTGGCTGCCCCCGCTGCTCCCGCGTCCGTGGAGTGGGCACCCTTCGGATGAGCCTGCGAAGGACGCTGCTGCTCCAGGATGAGCAAAGGATCCGCCTCCCTCCTACTCTGTCACTTCTAGGCACTCTCCTCTCAGCACGCACGGCCCGCTGACGGCCCTGCACAGGGGCCTGGTGAACATGCCGGCTCAGGGTGGAAATGGAGGCCCCGGCTGAGCAGGCCTCCTCTGGGCTGGGTGCTGGTGAACTTGGACTTCCCAGTGGCCCACAGGTCCTCCAGGAACAGAGCAGTCACCTCCCATCCTTGCATAAAGCAAGCCTGCTTATGCTGGGGAAATGAGGGCTGCTCGTACCATAGCCTTAGATCAGGTGGATCTTGGAGGCACAAGAGCCAATCCTGCGAGGGCATCTGGTGCCCACACATCCAGTCACACTCAGTGGCATCTGCAGGGGCTGCCCACACCACCTGCTCCACGGGCATCTCTCCATCTTGCACGTGGCTGGGTCACAGGATAAACAGAAGACCTAGCTTCTGCCTCTGCAGCCTGACGGGGCTGCCAGAGCTCCATCCATATAGTCACACATCTGCAGTCAGGGTGGGCAAGCACAAAACCCACAGCACCGTGCGTCAGGAGATGCAGGGCCAAGTCTAGGCAGCCTTAACTCACTGTGTGAGTTTAGAAGTGGCCTCCCTTCTCTGAGGCTCATTTCTCATGAAGTAAGTGGTGGGGCTAAATCAGCGGGCCTTGAAAAGGTTTTCCTTGGGTCCCAGTGTCCCTTCAAGGCAAACAGGAGGCTGAGGGGCAGGGATCTGAGCTCTGCCCAACCCCACTTCAACCAAACCAGCACCAATTTTATCTGCTTTGTATATAAAGCTTCTGCAGAAAATTTTCACTGCAGAAAAAAAGTTTGTTGCTAAGAGCAGGTTGGAAAACCACTGGAGTGATAGTCCCAAAGGACCCTTCCGGCTCTGACATTTCATGATTTATGAGTAAATAAAACAATGTACATGAAAGGGGCTCGGAACATGGCAGGGGTGCAATAAACAGAGTCCATCATTACTGCTGTGATCTGCGTGTGTCACGAGAGCCCTGACAAATGCTCCGCTGAAATCCAGATGGGGGCCTACACCGTTTTCTGATATTCAAGTCTAGGAACCCCACTTGGAGAGGCTCGATAATTCCGTAAGTGGATAACTGCAGAAAGGAAAAGAAGGAGGGAGGGCAGGAGCACAGAGGAAGGAGGGGGCATAAATGCCAGAGTTGGGTCCAGGAGCCCTCGGGTGCTCAGGTTCCTAGAGCAGAGGGGTGGAGACCTCAGACTGCCAACTCCATCATTTGGGCCGCACATTGGTTGCCATGGAGATGGGAAGCAGGAGCCCAGGACACTGGCCTCTCCACCAGAGGCAGTATCTGCTCCTCTTGGTTTTATTCCGTTTAAGGTGGTGTGGAGGTGAGACCTCGCACTGCTCTCGCCCTGTGTGCCCGATGCCGCCTCACTGGCCTCTGCTCACCCCTGGGGCTTCTCTAGGCAGCCAAAGGCCAGGTCCCCTTTGGATAGAGGTCCCACCGCAGCGCACGGTGGGAATCCAGGCAGACTTCGCGAGCAGGCGGCGGAGGGAGGGTGGTGAAGAGGTGGGGTGGGATCCTGGGAGCAGAGAGTGACAGGATCAGAGTTAGAAGAGGTGAGTCTGACAAGCTGTGGAGGGTGGAGCAGAGGGGAACAGGCCACGGGCCAGGCTGGACGCTGCAGGAGTCATTCAGGTGAGGGATCCGCAGGCCTGGCTAGCTCAGCAGGGAAATGGACTGGAAGAATGAGCCCTGGAGTTTCTAGGGGACAGCAGAAACTGGATTTGTCACTTGGATCTAAAACCTGGGAACCTCAGAGCATAAACGAATCTTCAAGATCTCCTAGCCCAGCTTTTCCCAAATGCGCTCCCTAGAAAACCGGCCCCATAAGAGACTGTACTGGAGAAATGTCCAAGGTCAAGTTCGTTTGTAAATGGCTGTGCCCTGAGCTGGGGTCCTGGGCACTCACTACGTACATCAGCATAACAAAGGCTCCCAGAGGTCCTGCTGGGAAGCAGTTTTTATCTTAATGCTTGTTTGACTCAACTTTTATTTTCTCTTAGGTCCTGCTGTAAAGAAACTTATTTTAACTTTGTTTGACCCAACTTTGTATTTTAACTCTGACCATGGAGCTTCCCTGGTCCCCTTGAACACCTTTTTATACCTTCTGGAACATTAGGAAATTACTGACATCCTGTTATCATCAAATCTGCGCAGAGCACAATGGCGGCAGGCGAGTCCAGAGGCTGAGCTGCCCCAGAGATAATCACATCTATGACTCATGAGTCCCACCTCTGCGGATGGGGCCTGAGAAACGAGAGCTTAATGTGGAGTGTTGCATGATTTACAAGAGTGAAAATCATAAAACATCTGAACGTTCGACAATAGGAAATGGCTGAGTAACCTGTGGTTTCTTGATGGAACTTTTTGCAACATGATTATGAATATAATGTAGTGACACAGGAAATCATTTAAGATTGAATAAAGCATAAAGAACTGTGCCCCTGTAGTTTTTAAAAAATGTATGTATGGGAAAAATAAAGATAAGGAAACACAGAGCAGTTTGGTTTTGGTTTGGGTTTTTTTTTTTTTCCCAGAGAAACAATTTTCTCCAAATGGTGAATATAAGTTCTAGTCATAGAAATGAACAGTCCCCCTGAAATAGGTGGCAACTGGTTTGTACATCAGGCTTCTGTGAGTCTAGGTAGTTTGAGTTGGTTTCTTGCATTTCATTCCCTGCAGGCATCTTGAGTATCTGAATCTGTAGGGCTGAGCTCTGGTATCCTGGTTAAGTATGGCCCCTAATGAGGTCTACCCAGAATAGCCACATATCTTTCCCTCTGACCCTCATGTCATGTTCTCAACTTCAACAGGGCAAACAGGGCTTGGGAGACGGAATAACTGGAGCACATAAAGGGGGAATTTGACTCAGAATAGGCCTGCTGGGAGATTTCTACCTTGTTGCTTGGCCTTGACCTTGGCTGTGTATTGGACTCACCTGAGAAGCTTTAAAAATACTGATATGGGGGTCTTGGCCTCAGAGATTCTGATTTAATGGGTCTGGGGTGTGGGGTATTGGAGCTTTTAAAAGCCCAGGTGATTCCAACACGCAGCCGGGGCTGAGGATGCTGGTGTGAGCCAGGTGACCCGAGGCTGAGGTTGGCGTGGAGTGCTCGCCACTTCACAGGGGCTCTACCTGACGTCGGCACTACACGCTGTGGGGCACGAAGGCCACCTGGGGTCGAATAGCCTGGGAGGCCTCCCAGACGGGGAGCAGGTAGGTCAGGCCTCGTGGGATGACCCAGGGCTCCCTCAGAGGGGCTCACAGGTCAGGCAGGTGGCAGGTCCCCAGCGAGCGAGGCCTGGGCTCCCCACCATTCCTGGCTTGGGAGAAAGCACGCTGCCCCTTAGGGCTCCAGAGCCTGTGCTTTTCAAATGAAGACATTGTCGCTCTCCAATGGACGGTTTGTTGGGCTAAACGACTTAATATTTTTGGAGAAGAAGGAACAAAACCGCAGCAAGGCACCACCGTTGTTTTCCCCGCTGTAATTGATGGGGCTCGGTCTTGTCTGCCGTTAAAGCACAAGCGGCAGCTATTTTTCTTTTTTTAACCAAACACTGCTGAATGTGAAACATCGATTTTTTTTTAAACCGGGTTTCAAACTGAGAAATGTCTTGATCCCAGAAGTCAATCACCTGGAGCGTCATGGCAACTTCCATGGGCACAACAGTAGGGCGGACAAGGGGCCCCAAGGGGGCTGATCTCCCACGCAGAGCAGCCCCTGCCCGCCTGCCCCCAGGCCACAGCACCAGGCCAAGCCAGATGCACAGCCACCCCGCTCCTGGCGCCTGCCCCTCCCCCAGCCAGCAGTGACTGCCTCCAGGAGAAGGACCTCCCAGGTCTTTTTCAGAAGGGCCCATGGGGCCATTCCCTGCCTTGTGCCCCTCTCCCAGCCCCTCTTCTGGGATGGTCCAAGCAGCCCTCCCCTCCCCCCTCTCCCGCCACGCCCGTGCCAAGTCCATCCTGTCCCGGGCAGGAATGACACTCAGAGCCTCTTCCCCACTGGGTCACTGGTTCCTCACTGCACCACTCTAGAGAGTCCTTCCTGCCCCTGCTGCTCACCTGCTGTTTCACATCAGTTCCTTTTCACTCTATTGACTGATTCATTTGCTGTGCGCAGCTTTTTAGTTGGATATAATCCCATATGTTTATTTTTTCTTTTCTTGCCTGTGCTTTTGAGGTCTTATTCATAAAATCTTTTTCCAGACCAATGTCTTAAAGTATTTCCCCTATGTTTTCTTCTAGTAGTTTTATAGTCTCAGGTCTTATATTTAGGTCCTTGATCCATTTTGAGTTGGTTTTTATATAGGGTGAGATGTGAGAGTCCAGTTTCATTCTTCTGAGTCTGGATATCCAGTTTTCCCAGCACCATTTATTGAAGAAACTGTGCTTTCTCCAATGTATATTCTTGGTGTCTTTGTCAAAAATCAGTTGTCCATAGAAACGTTGATTAATTCTGGGTTCTCTGTTCTGGTCTATTGGTCTATATTTCTGGTTTTATGCCAGTGCCATGCTGCTTTGGTTCTTATAGCTTTATAGTATATTTTGAAGTCAGGTAATGCGCTGTCTCCAGCTTTGTTGTTTTTGCTCAGGGTGGCTTTGACTATTCAGGGTCTTTGTGGTGCCATACACATTTTAGGAGAAAATACTTGCAAACTATTCATCCGACAGGGGATCAATATCCAGAGTATAAAATGAATTCAAACATCTCAACAGCAAAAAACAAACAAACAAAAAACCCAACAAACAATCTAGTTAAAAAATGGGCCAATGATCTGAACAGACATTTCCCAAAAGAAGACATACAAATGACCGACAAATACATGAAAAATAACATCTCTAGTCATCAGGGAAATGCAAATCAAAACTACAAAAAGGTGTCATCTCACCACAGTTAGGATGGCTATCATCAGAAACACAAAAAATAACAAATGCTGGCAAGGATGTGGAGAAAAGGGAACCCTTACACACTGTTGGTGGGAACGTAAATTAGTACAGCCACTATAGAGAGCAGTATGAAGGTTCCTCAAAAAACTACAAACTACCATATGATCCAGCAATCCCACTGCTGGGCATGTACCCAAAGGAAAGGAAAAGAGATATCTGCACTCCATGTTTACTGCAGCACGAGTCACTATAGCCAAGATATGGAACCAACCCAAGTGCCCAGCAACAAACAAATGGATAAAGAAAATGTGGTATGCGTGCATGATGGAATACTATTCAGCCATGAAAAAGGATGAAATCTTGCTATTTGCAGCAACACGGATGGAACTGGAGGACGTTATGTTAAGTACAACAAGCCAGGAACAGAAGAATAAACACTGCACGTTCTCACTCATATGTGGAAATGAACAAAAAGTTGATCTCATAAAAACAAAAAGTAGAACAGAGGTTATTGGAGGCTGGGAAGGGGAGAAGGCAGAGGGGATAGAGAGAGATTTGTAAAAGGATACAAAACCACAGCTAGATGGGAGGAATAAGTTCTAGTGTTGCACAGCACTGTGGGATGACTATAGTTAACAATAATACATATTTGCAGATAGCTAGAAGGAGGATATTGAATGCTCCCAACACAAAGAAATGATAAATGTTTGAGATGATGGATATGCTAATTATCCTGATCAGGTCACTATACATTGTATGTATCAAAACATCAATATGCACAATTATGATGTATCAATTTTTTAATTAAAATAAAATAATAATTCATTGCCTGCAAGTAAAGTCCAAACTCTTCAGTGTGCCTTGCAGGGCATTCCAGAGCCCAGCCTGACCTCTTCTCTAGCCGCCTCAGGCTTTACCCTCTCCTTTCTAGCTCCGGCCCCACGGATTCCTGTTCCTTTCCCAAAGAAGTGTGTTCCCTCTGGCCATGTCCTTCCACGTGCCATGCTCTCTGCCTGGAACACTCTCCTCCCTTCCCTCCCCACCTCCTTGGAGAACTCAACTCCTCCTTCAGGTCTCAGTTAAAACATCGCTTCCTCCAGGAAGCCTTCCCTGACTTCCCACTCTGTTGGGTCCCCTGCTGCGTTCTCCGTGGCACCTTTTACTTGCTTTGGCACACCTGTCATCGCATGTCATTATAGTGACTCCTCGAGCCTGTCTTCTCTGCTGAACTAGAAGCTACATAAGGGCAGGAGCTGTGTCCCTTGCTCATTGCCATCTCTCCAACTGGCACGTAGCAGGGGCTCAATTCATTTGTTCTGAATGAATGAAGGAGTGAAGAAATGCCTGGCTGTGGTTCCAAGACGGCTTCTGGCCTAGTGTGTGGCGCAGTCCTCCTCACCTCCCACCGTCTGACCTCAGTTCCTCTGATTAGACCAGGAGCCTGCCGGCCCCAAGTCCCGCCATTCCCGACTGGGGCTCCGGAACCTACCAAGCCCTTCCTGCCCCCTCTCCTGGGGCAGAGGGGACACCTGGTCCCCAGAGGGCCAGTCTCTGGGTGAAGGTGCACTGGTTTGGCCACAGCCAAGGTGCCAACGCTCCCTGCCTTGCGCTCTTGATGCCCAGGCACCTGAGTCCCAGGGCTCTCGCTGTGCCGCCCCACCCTCTAGGTTACAACAGCAAAGAGCTAAGTGCTTCATAGAGTTATCTCGCTTAAACCACACCACAGCCCTTCGAAATGGACATTATCATTACTATACCCATTTTATAGGTGAGGACAATGAGGAACAGGGGTTAAGCGACTTGCTCAATGTCACAAAGCAAGTGGCTGTGCTGGAATTTGAGCATGAGCAGATGACTTCAGAGCCTTTGCTTCGCTGATAGTCCCTGGACTAAGCTCAAATTTGCTGCACAGCATTGAGACTCAGGGCCTTGGACGGTGGGACCATCCCTTCCAGCCCACCTTTCCCAGCCTCCACCTCCCCTGGCATCCCCTGGCTCTGTGGAAGAGGCCCTGGCGAGTGTCCGGCCCAAGGCTGGGGACACTTCCCCACCCCGAGCAAGGCCTGCCCCGCCCATCCCGACCTCCTGGCTGCTGTCCCTTCTCCCGGCTCTGAGCAGGCAGGGAGGACAGGACGGCTGCTCCCGTCACTGCCCGGCCGATCCCTCAGCGGCAGTCACAGCAGCCCTCAGTCTTCCCCTCTCTGGGCTAAGCCACCGCGTCCCTCCGATGTCACCATACTCGCAGCACAGGCAGCGTCCCCTTGGACTGCAGAGGCACAAACAGTCCTAGAGTCACAGGGAGAAATAGGCAGAGAAATTGCATGTCCTCCGAGACCATTGTGAGGAAATGTGTGTGACCTGCCACTTTCGTTTTGGATTGCTTTCGCCCAAAACGGTATCCCTGCTGAAAAGTTGAAGGCAGTTGGTGCAGGGAAAGAACAGACTATGAGCAAGGATACTGGGTCCCAATCCCAGCTTTGTCACCAACCTGTGATAATTTCCAAGCTCCTGCTTGGAGAAGCCTGGGCACTTCTCCCACCTCCCCGTGGGTGGCTGTTCTCCTGAAGGCTCCGCTCCGGCCACGGTGGGCTTCGTCCTGTTCCTCCGAGGCCCAGGCCAGGGTCTCTCTCTCCCGCCTCTGGCCCCCATCGATGTCATTCCCTTAGCCTGCAGCTGTCATTTTCCTCCCTCTTTGCCCAGAAAACCCTTACCCTTCCTTCAGCCTAAACATCGCCTCCTCCGGGAATTATCCTACTGTTATCTCCCCTGGATGAGGTCAAGTTGCTAATGCTCCTGTGTCACCGTGGATGTTTCCTAGTGGAGCACGTACTGCAATTTAATGTACTTTCCCTGCTCAGTCATCTAACATTCGACAGCGTAAGCTTCAGGAGGCCACACTTACCTGTCTCACTCACCATGGTTTCTCCAGCATGGGCCTGACATACGGTAGGTGTCATAAAGGCGTCTCCTGCGTCAGTGAATAAGAAACGCATCAGTCAGGACTCTCGGTTGCGAGCTACAGACACCAGCCATGCCTGGTTTGGGGAGAAGAGCACTTTGTTAGAGGGCGACTGGGTAACTCAGAATCACAGCAAGCTCTGCAGCACCGGGCTCGGGACCACACAGCAGAAAGGTGGCCCGAGCCACATGGCTGGACTTGCTTGGGGAGGATGCCCGTCCGTGAGAGCAAGTCCTGACAGCCGAGACCACCACCGTCTTTGGCCACTGAGCTTTGGCCCCTCCTGCATCAGCGCCACCCCCCCCCCCCCGACTCCTGCTTCTTTGTGTTGTTAGCTCTTGACCGAGAGACTGGGGCTGGTGGCCTGGTTGGCAGGGCCTGGGTCACGTGCCCAAATCTGCGCTGCCAGGGAGCCTGGGAAAGGACCGCCCAGTGTTTGCATTTTCTCCAGTGCAAGTTGGGTTCTGTTTCCCGTGGAGAGTCATAGATTGGGGAACTCCTAGGAATGGGGAGCATGTGCTGGGAGTTACAGAGAATGGGAAACAGCTGTCACAGTGATAGAATGAATGAGCCAATAAGCCAAACGCCTTAGGCAATTTCCCTCCTTTTCCCTGCCTCAGTTTCCTCATCTGCAAAAGGAAAACATGTTAGTCTCTCAGTTCCGCTCTGGCATAAACACTCTACGCTTCTGGTTTTGAGTTGTTGATCCACCCAAAACTCAGGGCACAGCCTGATCCAGGCAGAGGTGGATCTCCCAGAAGTTCTCCTGTCAGCCAGGATGGCCTGGGCTGAGCCACAGGAACAAGTTAATCCCCAAAACTCAGGGACTTAACACACGGGAGGAAATTGCTATAATTAGAAGGGGCTTTGCAACCTAGGAACGGGAAGGCTTTTTCGCCCACGGCTCTTGGTACTTTTGTTTTGTGTCGTAAGGAAACAGGGTTGCCTCGAACTCCACTGAAAGAACATCACGGCAGAAAGGCTAAAGAAGAAACTAGCTGGTGCATCAAAGAAGTCAGAGGCAGGTCGCTGCAAGAGGAGCGGTTCACCACACTGACGATAATCCAATCATTTGTTCATCCATTCATTCCAAGGAGCACTTTTTGAGCACCCAGTAAGTGCCAGGTACTGTGCCAGACCCTAGGCGTATGATTGTAAACGGATGGAAAAGGTCTGTGCCCTCTTTGAGTTCATATTCTAGAGGAGAAGAAAGAAAAGAAATGGGAAAATAAGTAATTAAGCAAAATGCCTTCAGATGTTGTGATTGGTGCTATAAAGACATTAATCAGAGTGATGCAGTAGAGTGACAAGTGTGTGAGTGAGGGGTATTGTAGCTGCGAAGCCCCTGAGTGACAGTTAAGCTGAAATCTGAATGACAAGAAGGGGGAAAAGCAAGTCGGTGGAGGGAACAGCCAGGCACAGGCTGAAGTGGGAACAGGCGTAGCTGGACAGAGGTGTAGCTTCTCTGACCCAGGTCAGAGAAGCAGATGGTCTTCAAGCCACAGCGAGGAATCTTTATTTGATTCTGCGTACAATGGTTTGCAGGGAGGGTGAAGTGACTCGCTTTAAGCAAGAGAGTGACATGATCTGATTTGATTTTACGTTCTTTTCAAAAGATCACTTTGGTTGCTGTGTGGATTGTAGGATTGTGAGAGGAGCAAAGTAATAACAGAGCAAATACAATACCTAGTTCAGGAGGAATGAACGCGCCAGCAGAGAGCCTTGGCTTTAGTCACGATTGCAGATGGTAGATACTGCTGGAACCATGGAGAGAGTCTCATGGCTGGGACAGGGAAAATGTTTGTCTATGGATTCCTGGAGGAGAGTCCTCAAAGATCCTTGCATTGGTCAGAATGGGGTAGACTACACCACAACAACTAATTCAACCCTAAGCCCAGCCCGGCGTGGTGGCTCACACCTGTAATCCTAGTACGCTGGGGGGCTGAGGCAGAAGGATCGCTTGAGCTCAGGAATTTGAGACCAGCCTCAGCAAGAGTGAGACCCGATCTCTACTAAAAATAGAAACAATTAGCTGGGTGTGGTGGTGCATGCCTGTAGTCCCAGCCACTCAGGAGGCTGAGACAGGAGGATCGCTTGAGCCCAGGAGTTTGAGGTTGCTGTGAGCTAGGCTGACGCCACGGCACTCTAGCCCAAACAACAGAAAGAGACTCTGTCTCAATAAATAAATAAGTAAATAAATAAACCCTAAGCCCCAGTGGCTTAAGAAACAAAGATTTAATTCTTGCTCACGCTGCATGTTCACTATGAGTTGACCTCGAGTCTCTGCTCCTCACAGTCATGCAGGGACCCAGGCTGACAGAGCTCCACCCTCAATGGCCTCGACCTCTTGGTCACTGGGGCAGGGGAAGAGCATGCTTGGAGACCTCACACATTCTCCTCCGAGCTTCATCACCTCTTCTCGCACCCCACAGGCCAGACCAGCCACACATCTCCATGTAGCTGCCAAAAAGCCAGAAAGGGTGGTCTTCTGTGTGCTTGGGAGGGAAGGCGGACTGGACGTGTCTGCCAGGGCCTGGAATCAGAAGTGATGGGAGACCAGAGAGTTGCCAAAGAAGAAGTAGAGCTGTTTTTCTGCTGGAATATACAATGTGACTTGGGAGCAAAACACACTTGTTTTAGGGTGACTGTGGATGTGTCTGGGGCACACGAGGAGGAGTTTATATTTCCACCCAGTAGTAGAGGGTCTTTCAGAACAGTGTCCCCAAATGCCAGGAAAGTGGGGCTTACCTCCAGCCCGCCTTCTCTTGGCTTCCGTTTTCCTGCCTCTTTCTGAGGTCCATGGAGGTACATGCATATCCTGGAGAATTTTGTAAGCCTTCTTATATATATTACTATGTGATCTTTCTATTCCACATTTGTTAGGCATACGTAGTTTTGCCTTCTCTGGTAGCATCATTTTTAATAATAATCATAGCTACACTTTTATCAGCACCTTCCAAGTATTTCACCTATCAAAGCTAATTTTATTTATTTATTTATTTATTTATTTATGACAGAGTCTTGCTGTGTCGGCCCGGGTAGAGTGCAGTGGCATCATCGTAGCTCACAGCAACCTCAAACTCCTGGGCTCAAGCAATCCTCCTGCCTCAGCCTTTCAAGTAGCTGAGACTACAGACGTGCACCACCACACCCGGCTAATTTTTTTATTTTTAGTAGAGACAGGGTCTCACTCTTGCTCAGGCTGGTCTTGAACGTCTGAGCTCAAGCAATCCTCCTGCCTTGGCCTCCAGAATGCTAGGTTTACAAGCATGAGCCACTGCACCTGGCTTTGTCATAGCTAATTTAATCCTCACCATAATCCTATAAGTAAATATTATTATCATTGTTCATATGGGGAAACTGAGGCAAAGAGTGATTAAATAACGTTCATAAAGTGTAACAGCTAAAAGTGGAAGAGCTGGGATTCAAACCAGGTGCCCCTGCTCTCATGCTCCAGACTATTTTGCTGTTGACATAAAGTGTGCCCGTGCGGCTGGGCCGAGATCCACGCTGGCTGCGAACAGCAGCGGTCCCCAGGAGGGGCTGGAAGAAAGAGAACAGCAGATCCTCGGAGGCCGCATTCCTGAACTGGTGACTTGTGACTTCATAGGAGGATGAGCCTTCCCCAAACACGCGCAGGTAGAAACCGTTCAGAGCACAATGTGTAAACAGCAGCCTCTGAGTGCGTGAGAACAGCCAATGATGGACTAAGCCGAGAGAACCAAAGCAAACAGTTGGGAAGCTCTCATCCCTTCTCACTTTTTCTGCTTCATATTGGTTTGACTTATTTTGTTTTCAACAAATATTTTTGAACATCTTCTACGAAGACGACACTCTGCCAAGGCTATAAAGGAAAAGATAGAGAGGGACTTAGGAGTGAAAACCAAGCAAGATCTCTTCCCTCAAGTCAGGGAAACCCAACAGGATCACGTGACAAGTTCAGTCGTTCGAGCATTTGAAGAGAAGAGACAGTAGTGCCGTGCCAGACGAGGTCATGTGATTAATTGCTAAACAAGTGTCCAAGACAAGAGAAGCTGTTGGAGGACCAGGGTGCAAGGAGAAGGGGGCGTCACTGAGCCGGATGAGCAAGGAAGACTTCAGCAGGGGGAGGAATATAAACCGGATTTGGAAGGAGGTGGCAAGAGCTGACCTAAGCTGCCACTGGAGATGGCTGCCCCAGGGCACCAAGGCCAGGAGGCTGTGTCGGCTGTGCCCCGGGTGGGAGGCGACTGGACAAAGGGGGACATTCACACAGGCGGGGCAAGCGGCCCTCAGCAGACCCTGCCTGCAGGGAAGCGCCCACCCTGGGCTTCTCAGAATGGCAAGTTTAGAAATAAGACTTAGGAGCAGGCAGGAGACAGGAAAGCAAGATGGCAGGCGGGTCTGTGGGGCCACAGGCTCTGCTGAGCCCGTCTCTGTTAACATTCCCTGCTGCTCGCAGGGAAGCCGGGCTGGGGTCCTTGGGTGCCTGAGCATCTGCGGAAGCCCCTGGAGGGATTCCCCAGGAAACTGTGAGCAATTGTTTTTAACCCTCCTTTACCTACAGCCTTGGGACTGCTACCTTCTACTCTTTAAAAATTTGCTTCCACCTCACACACACACACACACACACACACACACACGCACACATCAGACAAGCCAACAACAAAAAACCTACACATTTCCCTATTGCATGAGTCAGAACCCACAACCTGTAACTGATTTTGAGGAGAAAATAAATACATCAAGCGTTACTAGATCACTTATAGAACTGAAGAGAGGGCCAGAGAGCTGGTCCTCTCTGCTGCCAGGAATAACACCCAGGTCCTGTGACTGTCCCACTTGTGGATATGCCCCAGGCACAGACACTGAAGCTTGCTGTGTGGACCTAGAGCATGGAATCCCACCCCAGGAGCTGTCACCGCTGCCAACAAAAGCTCTATGTCCTCCACCACCCTCCACCCCTTTGCCATCCGCTGGCTTGGCTCCCCCAGGGTGCTTTCTTTCTCTGCTGTTGTCTTCTGACCTGAAGACTCATAGATGCAGCTGATTGGAGGAGCCCAGGTCACATGGCTACCTGGCAGCTGCAAGGGCGGCTGGGAAAACCAGTTCTGACTTCTATCCTGGGAGAGTGGAATTCATAATGGGGGTACCTTCCAGGGTAGCCACACATCCTGGTGTCTTAGGACAGTCTCGGGTTTTGCCTGTTGTGCCAGTATCATGATTAATAGCACCCTTTTACTCTCAAAAGTGTTTTGGTTTAGATCATAAATTATATAGACACCCTAATAATTCTCAATAATAATTTTTGGATTCGATCATCACGAGTGCCCAGCTTTCCCTCCTTTTCCTGTCTTCTGCTCCTCCCACCCTCCCAAGAAGCATGTACTGGATTTGCCAAAAACCCTCCTCTTACTACAGAGCAAAAGTGGGGCTATTCTGCATGTGCTCGGGGAAAGCCCACAACAGGCGTTACACCAGAGCATCACTTCTTCCTGCTAGAAGAGGAAGAACTTACCTATGTGAGGTGAACGATCCAAATGAAAATTCAAAGAGGCAAAGAAGGAGATGCGTGTGAAGGACCAGCTGGCCAGTATAGATGGAGATCCAGGTTGGAGCCAGCTCATGCAGCTTGAGCTGAAAAGACTTGAATGTCAAGAAAAAGACTTTGGACTTTATCTCTGGGAAATAGACACATGGAAGGTCTCTGAACAGGGGAAGAACCTGACCTAGGCCAGTGTATGTGGAAGAGCAGGGGCCAGACAGACCTGAGTTAGGAATAGAATGGAAAATTACTTAACCTCTGTGGACCTCAGATTCCTCATCTATAAGATGGAAAAACTGAATGCCTCCTCTTGAGGTTGTTGTAGAATAAATTAAAAGGTAAAGTTCTTGGCTGGGCGCAGTGGCTCACGCCTGTAATCCTAGCACTCTGGGAGGCCAAGGTGGGAGGATCACTCGAGGTCAGGAGTTCGGGACCAGCCTGAGCAAGAGCGAGACCCTGTCTCTACTAAAAATAGAAAGAAATTATATGGAAAGAAAAAACTAAAAATATATACAGAAAAAATTAGCCGGGCATAGTGGTGCATGCCTGTAGTCCCAGCGACTCAGGAGGCTGAGGCAGGAGGATCACTTGAGCCCAGGAGTTTGAGGTTGCTGTGAGCTAGGCTGATGCCAGGGCACTCTAGGCAGGGCAACAGAGTGAGACTCTGTCTCAAAAAAAAATAGGTAAAGTTCTTGGCTCGGTATACAAACCCACAGGACGTACTTGATACACAGCAATTGCATTAGCTAATGTCAAGACAGTATTTTGGGAGCATCATAGAGCAAATGCGCGCAGACAACAGGAAAAAGGGACAGGCTGGAGTCAGGGAGGCCAGTGAAGAGGCCTATGTAGTTATCTTTATTTGTACTTTTTATTTCTTAGTGTAGATTCAAAGTACTGTCTAGTATCCTTTCATTTCAGCCTGCAGGACTCCCATTAATATTTCTTGTAGGGAAAATCTGTTACCAACAATTCAGTTTTTGTTTATCTGGGAATGTAATATCTCCTTTTGTTTTTAAAGTATGGTTTTACCGGAATGTCTTGGTTAACCTTATCTTTCTTTCAGCAACTTGAATATGTCATCCCACTGACTCCAGCCTCCTTTATTTCTAACAAGGTTTCAGCTCTTAATCTTTTTGAGGATCTCTTGTATGAGATATCAGCTCTTAATCTTTTTGAGTAATTTTTCTCTTGCTACTTTCAGTATTCTCTTTTTGTATTTGACTTTTTAGCATTTAACTATGATGTATCCAAGTGTAGAACTCTTAGAGTTTATTCTACTTGGCATTTATTCAGCTTCTTGAACATATGTATTAACGTTTTTTTCATCAAATTTGAGAAGTTTTAGGCCATTATTTCTTCAAATATTCTTTTTGTCTCTTTCTCTTCTCTCCATCTGAGACTCCCATTATGCATATGTTAATGTGTTTGATGGTGCCCCATTGATCCCTGAGGTTCTGCTCATTTTTAAAAAATTATTTTTCTTTCTGTTCCTTACACAAAATAATCTTGATTGACTTATTGTCAAGTTTGCTTGTCCTTTCTTCTAGCAGTTCAAATCTGCTGTTGATATTATCTAGGAAAATTTTCAGTTCAGTTATTATACTTTTCAACTCCAGGATTTCTATTTGGTTCTCTTTAAATACACAGTCTCTATTTCTTTAATGATATTTTCTATTTGGGGAGACTTGGTTCTCATGCTTAAATTCTTTGGGTAGGTTGTTTTTTAGTTCTTTGAATATTTTATCATAGCTAAAGTCTTTCATCTAGTAAGCTAACATCTTGGCTTTTTTCTTTTTCTTTTTTTGGAGACAGAGTTTACTGTGTCACAGTGATATCATCAAGCTCACTACAACCTGAAACTCTTGGGCTGAAATGATCCTCCTGCCTCAGCCTCCCAAGTATCTGGGACTACAGGCATGTATACCACATCCAGCTAATTTTTCCATTTTTTTGTAGAGAGGGGTCTGGCTGTTGCTCAGGCTGGTCTTGAACTCTTGACCTCAAGAGATCCTCCCATCTTGGCCTCCCAGAGTGCTAGGATTACAGGGATGAACCATGACACCTGGCCATCTTGGCTTTTTTAGGGACAGTTTCTAATGACTACTTCCCCCCCCCACCCCATGTATAAGCCATACTTTCCATATCTTTCCATGTCTCATAATTTTTGTTGAAAATGAAATAATTAATATAAAGTGGAAACTCTGAAAATCAGATTTCCCCCTGCCCAGAGTTTGTTGTTGTTTTGTTGTTGTTGTTGTTGCTGTTTATTTAGTGACTTTCCTGAACCAATTGTGTAAAGTTCAGGAATGTCCCTAAATAAGCTTGTGGGAAGCTATTGAGGTCTCTGCTCTGTTAGTTTAGTGGTTATCTAATGATTGAACAGAGATTTCCTCAAATGACCTCAACCAATACCAATAAGTCTCCCATCCTTTGCTGAGGGGGATCTGTGTATGGCTGGGGAACACTTTGAGGGCTCTGACAATTGGTAACTGGCTGAGCCTTCATTTCCTGCTTGTGTAGAATTCCAACGTCACCTAGAGGTAAGAGATTAGGGCCTTCTCAGGACTTTCCTACACACGTGCACAGTCCTATACATGTGGGTGTCTTTTTAGATCCCCAGGAATATGTCAGAGCTTGTAAAAACTCCCTTTAGATATCTCATTCACCAGATTTAAGTGTTTTGGCCAGCCTCTTGTTTGCCCTAGCGGAGATCAACACCTCAGGTAGCTGTGATGTTAAACAATTGCCTGTGATTGTTTTTGACAAACGATCTTCCAAGTGTCTCAACGAACAAGCTTCTAGTCTGGTCAAATAGAGACAATCCCTGTGACTGGGGCCTTTCCAGAGAGCTTCCAGACAAGTCAAGTAGTGTCAATTCTTTTCAGATGGAGCTTTTGGGGGAGCTCCACACCTGTTCTTCCCCAGCCAGTGATTGTAGACCACTGATTTTCAGTACTGCTTATTGTAGACTACTGGGATTGTGAGGCTGCTGGTTTTCAAGGCTATCACGGAACTGGGGACAGAGGCATGCAAATAGGACAAGTTAAAATGCCACAGAGCTCACTGTCCTTGCTGAAACCAAGCCATTTGTCTTGAATAAATATTCTTTGGATTGTTGTGAGCCTTTGATTAATTTCCAGAGTTCTGAAAATGTTGATTCTGACCATTTTTCCAGTGTCATCATTACTTTGGTGAAGGAGTAGATTTTTGGAGGCTGTTACTCTGCCATTCTGAAAGTGCTTCTCTCCTGTGCAGGGTTTTAACTGGGGCCTAACATGGTCAGATCTTCCTTTTGTTAGGATCTCTCTGGCCACAGCATTTGGGAACAGAGTAGGGGAGTAAAACAGGCAGCAAGAAGACAGTTAAGAGAACTGTACTGGGGAGAAGTGGTGATTGCCAGACCCAGGCCTGCAAAAGAGTGGATCAGTCCAAGAGACTTAGATACGGTGCTTTTTAAAACTGAATTCTTTCCCCCATCCACTCAGTCAACCAGGAGCTGAAATAGGGCCCACGCTCTATCGGGCAAGCTGGTCCAGAGGGAGTGAGCCCAGACACGATGCAGGGAAGAGCAGAGGCTGCTTCTTTATCCAGGGAAGCCCATGGCAACTTTGTGAGAGAGGAGATGCAGGATCCCTGATGGAGAGCAAAGTAGGGTTAGGAGGGACAATGAGGACCGTCATGGGGGCATGAGGGCCTGGGTGTCCCCTGGCCTCTGCCTCAGGACAGCTGGGGAGCTGACCAGAGCTTTGCCTTTTGGGGTCCTCCAGGAGCACAGATTCTGCTCTGCTCCAGCCTCGTCCACCCATCTCAAGAGGCTGCCCCTGCATGCACTGTGCTCCTGCAGAACCCAGGAGAGGGGCCGGGTGCCGGGTGAAGTGGGCTGCTTTCTTCTTCCTGCCTTTCTCTCCCAAGCAATTCTCTGAACAAGCTTTTGTAAGTCCCATATGTTCCAGCCTTTGTTCAGATTTAATCCTCCCTATTTATCCCCCTTCTGGTACCTGTTTATTATGTTCTACTTCTCCTTGGAAGCTGGGGCTCAGCGGATCTGCCACATCTGATATTATCTGTGTTTGGGCAAACACAATCGTGCCCATGATTTGTCATCCAGCTCCCGTGTGAAAGGGCCAGAGAAGGAGAAGAATTAAAATCAGCACCGCCAAGAACCGCAAGCCCAGAGAGATTTAAAAATAAAAATGAAAGCTGCTTTGGGCCCCGTTCCGAGGCACTTGCAAAACCCTTCACTGGAGACACAATGGCACCAGGTGCACCCACTCTCACGGCTGCATCCCTGGAAAACACGTGGTTGTGGCTCTTGACTCCTGCCTTGACGAGGTGACCATGACCCCTGCCAGAGCTGTGGGGCCAGTGACTCAGAGCTTCTCCTGCTCAGACTCAAAACCTTACAGCCTTGGGTCCCTGGCAGGTCCCTGAAGCCAGCGAGGAGCAGCCAGTCACAGTGAGACAGGCATAGGGGAGGTCAGGACACAGGCCTCCTGATTCCCCCTCAAGACCTCTTCTTCCCTCTACGCTGCATGTGCCCAGGCTGCAGAGTGGAAGCTGAGAGCCACAGCAACATCAGAGGAGAAAGAAACTAAAGGAAGGCAGAGATTTCACTCCTTACTGCTGCTACAAGACAGATCTATGGAGACCAATCGACCTGACCATGCTGTCTCTAATCTGGACCTCTGAGGACACCCCTGGACCTGGAGCCACCAGGGCCTACCAGCCCCACCTTTGGGTCAAAGACAGACAGGAGTTGAGGGCAGATGGGGTCTGGTTTTTCACTAGATTCTAAGTCCAAGTTACCCATAAATCACAGATTGGGGCAAAAGCCTTGGAGCCAAGTCACTGTCAAATCCCGCCCCGGGGGGGGGGGAGGTGTAATCCACACACCTTCTCTCCTGAAGCACACTCCTCCTCTCACCCCCAACCCCCAGTCCCCACCTCGGCCTTGGACAGAGTGAAATGGGATTTCGAACGGACTTAGGGCCAATTCCATGACAAGACGTGTGTCAGTTCCATAAACCACTGTACTCTAGCTCCCTTAAGCCTCATATCAACTCTTCAAGGTAGGTATGGACATCTCTGTGGTGGAGACAAGTTCACCGAGACTATGAGAGGTTGCCCAAGATCGCTCAGCTAAGAACTGACAGTTCCAAATTTGAGTCCTGGTCTGCTGGGTCCAAAGCAGAAACATGCCTGGGCATCTCCAGTACCCCACCCCTCCCACTAGCTGGTCCTCTGGACTGTCCGTCATATCCATCCAGGATAGACGAGCCCTGCGCCTGCACTGCCAGGAGGAGGGGGTGGGGGACACGGGTGCCACGGCACTCTGCCTCTATCCCTGCGGTCACTATAAATGGCTTGTTTTATAGCCGTGGCTGCAACAGCAGCTTTGGGCGCCTTTGCCTTGCAGGATTGACATCAATCCTCATTCAAATCAAACTCCTTCTGAAACATGCTCCAGTGGAGTGGAATTTTCTGCTAAATAAGGTGTTATTAACCCAGCTCCCAGCTCCTTGGGCCCGGGCTGAGCTCAGCAGCGCCGGCAGCCGCTCCACGCTGATGAACCCACTTAAATACCGATTAATAGGCATTGCGGCACTGGCCCCGGCAGACCCGGTGACCCCGGCTCCTCCGGGCTCCTTGTGCTGCGGCTGGAAACTCAGTCACATCTTCTCTGACTCTCATCCCAGCCCAGTCACCGCATTGGATGCTTTATGGTCTGAGGATGAGGAGAGAGAAGTGGGGGGTAAGAAGGGGGAAAATTGTGTTTCTTTTCTGCAGCTTCTGTCTTGGCAGGCTTCGGTTCCCAGCGCTTCTCAGGGTGGGGGAGACAGAGGACAAGCCCCTTCGGGAAGGAAGGGAAGCAGCTCTGCCCTCCACCACCGCCCCCAACACCACACACGGGTGATGGGGAGGCTCCCACAGTGACAGTGACATGAGGAGTCATCCGCACTTTAGGGTAGGACTGGATCCCCACAAAAGGCCATCCTAGTGCCAGTGCAGCGCGAAACAGGCTCTGATGCCTCAAATCCAATCGTTTCAGCCACATACAAGTTCAGTTTATGTAATTCTCAGACTTTAAGCTTTTACAGCTGAAAGAGCCCTAGAGAGTCCCAGATCCAAGCTCATTTTACAGCTAAGGAAACTCAGGACCAGAGAGGGACAAGGTCATGCCCAAGGTCACACAGCTAGTAAGCGGCAAAGCCAAGACTCATACCCAGATCTCACAACTCCCTGTGCAATGCTCTTTCTGTTATTCTATTTCGCTGCCTTCCAAGAATACAAGAGCATCACTGAGAGCCAGAAAGTAATAACCACATGTACATGATTCTCCAGTCTGCATATTGCAATGGACATGAAATTGTTCTTAAGTGATATGTTATTAAGTAAGATCAGAGAATATAAAAATAGATTTCGAACTATAATAAATAAAATACATACCTCACTTATTCATCTGTCTTTTAGACAAATGCTTACGAGGCATCTGCCAGGCACCAGGCATTGTGCTGGGTGCGGATTCTACAGGGCTGAGTGTGTGGGAGCTGGTCCCTCCCCTCAGTAAGCTTATGGTCTAGTGGGCGGGAGGAGGAACAAAACAATCGCATGCACACACACGCACACACTTGCAAATGGTGCTATGCAAACCAGTGCTATGTAGGAAAAGACCAGGAGTCCAGTTTCTTTCTCATCCTTCGGGTCTCCCCGTGGCTATCACCTCCTCAGAGAAGCCTCCCTTGACCCTCCAAACATAACTTTCTTTACTTGAATCATGTGGCATGAATTCTGTTTCTTGCCAGGTGCTGAATGATACAGTCACTTTCCCCAGACACAAGGCCCAGTGGCCCAGCCGTGGTGGGTTGTCCTTAAGCCTATCTGCTGTCCCCTAGATCTAAGGTCCTCTATAAGGCCTTAGGCCTGAGTATCTATGAGATGAAGTTTCCCCTGCCCCGTCTCTGGCACCTCAACCAGCACATCACCCTCAGGACTGGCCTTTGCTGCCCTGTTACTTCCCAGCCTTGTCCTTTTCCTAGTAGAGGCTTTGCCTGGCCCTTGACCTACACTCTGTCCTCTGCTCATGTTGTCAAGGCCAGAGCCAGCCTCATGTCCTCATGGCCTGGCCTCCACGTTGGCCTTGGTTCAGACACATCCTCTGATGGTCCCACCCATGTACCTCCAATGAGTGCCCCAGGGTATTGCAAAGAAGCCATTCCCTGTGGTTGTCTTGGGTTCCTGCCCTTCCAGAGGGTTCTGGGCCATGCTCAGGGACCAGAAGAGCCTGGGACCCGGGGTACATCTGCCTGAGGTCTTCAGCTCAAGCTGGGATGTGCATCACTCCCTGACTCACCCGCTTAGCAGAGAGTCTCTGAGCAGCTCCTAGACGCCAGGCCCAGCCCTGCACAGCGCACCGGCATCCTGAGCCCATTCAACCAGACCCCTGCCCTCAGGAAGCTCACAGTCCAGGGCAGAAAGGCCTGTAAACAGACCATTACCACGCAGAGCGACAAGCTCCCTAAGGTGCAATGGGAGCAGGCCAACGGGGACTAAATCTGGCCTGGAAAGTTCAGAGAAATCTTCCTGGGGGAGGTGATGTCTCTGCTGACTCTCAAAGACCTGCTGGGGAAGAGCAGTTGGACAAGAGTGGGCACGGTGGGAGGCAGCACACGAGAAGCTTCAGGAGTGGTTAGGAAGTGGAGAACTGCAGGACATGGGGACGTGTCAACCCTTGAGGGCAGGGTACGGGCTGATCAAGATGGCTCCCAGGCTCCCACCTGGACATTTAGGTGGGTGGGTGGGGGAGGGGCAGCCTCTGAGCCCAGAAACACAGAAGGAGGCGCAGATGTAGGGGCAGAACGCGGGGCAATGAGGATGAATTCAGTTTGGAAGAGCCTTGGAAAGGTCCACTTGGAAGCGCCCAGTGGCTGGAGGGACTTGGGACACAGGGAGAGAGTTGGGAGTCAGGACCCCACTGTGAAAGTCAAGGGGGTGAGTAGGACACACTGCTGAGTGAGGAAGGGAAGCCAAGCTCAGAACTGGTGGATGCCAACATTTGAAGCAGAAGGTTCTGGAAAGAAGAATGAGACAGAGTGGTAAGAGAAGTGGGAGGAAACCCAGGAGAGCGTGGGGTGTGGAAACCAAGGGAAGAACGTCTCAAGGAGGGCGGTCAGCACGGGAGGGTAACCCAGACGAACAGCTTGTTCAGTATCGAATCACGGTGGGCCCGGCAGCCTGGATTGGGTCCTGCCTCCTCCACTTGCTCCGTGGATGACCCTGAACAAGGCAGGTGGACTCCGAGCCTCAGTTTCCACTATGTAAACAGGAAACAATGACCTAGGGTGGGTCCTGGGAACCACATGACCACGTCGCAAAGCACCTAGCACAGTGCGCGATCAATAAACCGTAGCTCCACCTCTGAGTGTTAATGCCCTCAGCGAGCACTCGTGAGCACTTGCGAAACGATCCTTCCAGTGGAGATGCTGAACCAAGAGGGGGTCTAGTCTCAGAGAGAAAATGACATCAATCACTGAATTCCAAGGGAGCAAGTGCCAAATGGCATGAAAAGGAGCCAGAGGGCAGCTGCAAGCAAGCTAAGGAAGCAAGATCCCCGTTGTCACCACGACTTGTGTTGGGGGAAGCTTGCCACGGAGGAGGGAGCCACGAGCCAAGCCTGGGAGGCTAAGCCAGGAAGAGGGAAGAGCCTGAACAAAGTCCCAGCGGGAGGAACCTGCACCTTCCGGAGAGACTCCCAGGGCTCCCTGCTGCCCTCTGGTGCCAAGCTCAAGGGTAAATGGCCCCGCGTCTGGGCAGCAAATGCAGGACAACCCAGCCCTGCCCTTCACGTCACAAACACTGCGACATGATCATTAGGTGATTGTATTTTTAAGGTCCAAATTGTTTTATTTGTTTCCCTGCCAGCTTTCATGAGGCCATCAGTCATTCCCCACACAGATAACATTTCTTATGTACATTGACAGAATAAATTACATGGTTCTCATCCGGCAAATCAACATTACAGGGGAACATTATCTTTTGCAAAACGCTGCCTGGGCGCATCATAAATCCTAACCAGGTTTATTACATCTGTCTTGTCAGAGATTCATTTTATTGAGAAGTGAGGGTTTTTTCCAGATTAATAATCGCATTAATAGATGAGATTCTTTTTAGAGGCCGACACTCTGCTCCGGCCATGCTGTCCCCTGCACCCTGCCCCCACAGCCTTGCTGCGCACCCCTGGGAGAAACCCTTCGCCTTGTTGCTTTCGTGAATGCTGCACGTGGGTCGTGCGACTCAGCCACTCTGCTCCCTTAGCCTAGAACACCCCTCCGTAAGCTGTCCACGCCTGGTCCCTCAGCTCCTTCAGGGTTTTGCTCAAAGGTCATATTCTCAGTGAAGTTTTCCTGATGTTTTATGCAAAATTGCAACCTCCACACCACACCTACTCTCCCCAGCTGCCCGGCCTCCTTTTTATCTGTATATTTCCCTCCATCTGGCTGATTTGTTTATTGTCTCTTGACAACCCCCGCCCCCCAAGAGAAGTAAGCTCTGAAAGGGTCCAGAGTTTTTGTCTGTTTTATTCGTTGCTATATCTGTAATACCTAGAGTAAGTCCTGGCACATAGTAGGCATTCAATATATAATTGTTGTATAAAAGTTTCATGAATTTTAACACTGTTCTACCCCTTGTAAGCTATGGTTCTTTGGACAAGGTATTTAATTGCTCTAATACTGTTGCCGCGTATATAACAAGGGAGTAACAATATTACTTTCCTCCATAGGTGCTGAATGACTGAAAAACAAAACAAGGCTGAAAAGAAAAACTGTAACATGCCTAACTCAGAGTCCAGCACAGAGCCTCGCGTGCAGAGGTTCTGGGAGATGTGCTCCTTCCTTCTGGAGGACGATTGTGAAAGCCAAATATACCTGCATTATGAGACCGAGACCAAGACTGCGTCCACCGGGCTCTGGTGCGGACCACAGTGAGGAACTCAGCTGCAAGACCTACTCACAATGGGACTTGGGAATGTTCCTTTATCTCCTTGCACCTCAGTTTGCTCATCTGTAAAATGGGTACGAAAAACTGCGTAGAGTTGTTTAAGGACGCTGAATGAGGGAAATCTCAAAAAGATGGTTGGCATAGGACCTGGCCCACACCGCTTGATAAATGGGAGTGATGACGAGGATGGTGATGACAATCCTGGCGGAGACTGCCTGGGAAGGAGGTGCTGGTCCAGACAAGGAGTCCTCTGGTCCTTGGCCTCTTAGCAGGAAGTAGGTTCTGGAAGAGTCAGGCCTGAGCAGATTAACGTGCAAAGTCTCCCTCTGTATTTTTTTTTTCTTTTTAACATGAAAATCTGTCCTAGCACCTGTCATTATCCACTTCATCAGTCTCAAACTGTCTGCTAATTGCACTCCCCTGCAGCCCCTCCCTCCCTGCCTCTTCAACAAGCTCAATAACACCAGTCGCCTCCCTCTCTGCAGAGCCCCTGGGGACTCACAAACAAACTGTAGCAAGCAAAACCCCAACTGCCTTCTCTGGGCTCCCTTTCCCCTCCTGACTTCTCCCATCCTCTGCTACACCCCCACCCCCAGGAGTAGGGCTGCAGGAGAGCCAAGGGTAGAACAGGGATAAGGGAAGCGGAGATGCAATAAGATTTCATGGTTTACTCTGGCTCCTCGGTCTGCAAGACTCTAGCTTCTAACTGGTTGTGATCCTTGAGAAAGGAGAACACAGGAGGTGAGTTTGACATTCACCCCAGCTGTCTGCCAGGGGGCACTTTCCAAACCTCAGCATGGGGAGTGGAGCCAGAGAAAGAGCAGGGGCCTTGCTGGATGAAGGAATCAGACACTGGAGTTTGAGGCAGCTGGGATGTGTGGGGCAGGTTATGGGAGAGTTGGCAGATGCTCAGAGAAGGAGCACCAGGAGTCTACACAGTCTTTGGCTCGATTCTGAGCTGTGCCTGCACAGGGTGAGCCTTTGTGCTGCCTGGCAGAGAAGAGCTCCTGGCATGCTGTAAGCCAAACTGCCTTGCTGGAGATCATGCACTGCTGAGAGAGGGTGGAGTTATGACCAGCCAGAGTGGAGCAATCTTGCTGAACATGCTGGGCATTCAGCAGTCTCCAAAAAGGCCATACCTTAAGGAGTACTCTACACCCACTCTATCAAAGCCTAAAATCCATCCCTTACAGAACTAAGCTGACTCATCCGCAAATTAACTGCCTTTTGTTTTGCTAGAACAAAAACACAACACTCTTTAAAAGAAGACAATAAAAATCCATATCTCAGTTATACAGCATCCATAATGTCCAGCGTACAATTTTTCCAATGCTAAAAATGCAAAGCCATAAAATATAACCTATAACCAGGAGAAAATTTTATCAGTAGAAACAGGTGACACAGGGGTTGGAATTATCAGTAAAGGACTTTAAAACATTCATTACAGAGCTGTTTAAGGATTTAAAGGAGAATATGTATGTAATGAGTGAATCAATGGGGAGCCTCAACAGAAAAATGGAAACAATAAAGGGAATTGAATAGAAATTATAAAACTTAAAAAATGCAACCCCTGGAATGAAATATTAACTAGATGAGCTTAACAATAGACTGGAAACTAATAAGAAAAGAACAGTGAATTGGAAAACATGGCTTGACACCGTGAAAACTGAAGTACACAGAGAAAAAAGAACAGAACCTCAATGACCCATGGGATGATACCAAGGATTGTCATATAAATGGAATTGCAGTCCAAAAAAGAGAAGAGACAGATTAGGGCAGAAAAAAAATTTTTGAAAAAATAATGACTGTCAAGAGAATGAGAAGACAAGCCACAGACTTGTCTTCTTGGAAAAAAAAATTTGCAAAACACCATACCTGATAAAAGACTATTGTCCAAATATACAATGAACTCTTAAAACTTAACAATAAGAAAACAAGCAATCCAAACTAAAATGAAAAAAAAATCTAAACAGACACCTTACCAAAACTGATATCCAGATGGCAAATACGCATATGAAAAGATGCTCAACATCTTACATCATTAGGGAACTGTGAATTAAGACAACAATGAGATACCACTATACACCTATTATAATCAACAAAATCTAAAACACTGACAACACCAAATGCTGACAAGGTTGTGAAACAACAGTAATTTGCATCCTTTGTTGGTTGAAATCCAAAATGGTACAGCCACTTTGATAGACAGTTTGGCAGGGTTTTTTTTTTCCCCAAAACAAAACATACTGTTACCATACAATCCAGCAATCATGCTTCTTAGTATTTACCCAAATGAGTAGAAAACGTATGTCCACCCAAAAACCTGCATAGGAATGTTTATAGTAACTTTACCGTAATTGCCAAAACTTGGAAGTAAACAAGATGTCCTTCCATAGGTGAACAGATAAAATAACGTAGCACCATCCATACAATAGAATATTATTCAACACTAGAAAGAAATGAGCTATCAAGCCTTTAAAAGCATATTGCTAAGTGAAAAGAAAGTCAATCTGAAAATGCTGAAGTGCATGATTCTAGCTATATAACATTCTAGAAAAGGCAAAATTATGGAGACAGTAAAAAAATTTCTGGTTATCAGAAATTCAGGGAGAAAGAGGATGGTTGAATAGGCAGAGCACAGAGGATTTTTAGAGCAGGAAAATTATTCTTTATAATACTGTAATGGAGTCATACATGTCATTATACATTTGTCAGTTCATAGACTGTATACAGCTGAGAGTGAACCACAATGTAAACTATGGACTTCAGTTGATAATGATGCGTCAGCATTAGTTCGTTGGTTGTAATAAAGGTACTACATTGAAGTGGGATGCTGGTGGGGGAGACTGTGTGTAAGAGGAAGGAGTATATGGGAACTCTGTACTTTCCATTCAATTTTGCTGTGAACCTAAAACTGCTCTAAAAAATAAAGTTTATTAGTTTCTTAAAAGAATGAAAATATTTCAAATGTGATGAAAATGTCAACCCACAAATCCAAGAAGCTCAGCAAACTCTAAGCAATAAACATACACACACACACACACACACACACACACACACACACACACCCCTCTGCCCCTACCACCACCAATAAGGCACACAATAAAATTTTTAAAAAACAAAGATAGAAAATCCTAAAAGCAGCCAGGAAAAAAAGATGCATACAGATAGAGAAATGAAGATAAAAAGGTAAAATGATCACTGATTTACCATTAAATACAATGCAAGTCAGAAGGCAATAGAGACCTTAAAGTGCTAAAAGAAAAATAAGTTCTTGCTCTAGAAGTCTATATTCAGAAAGCATTCAAAGGTGAAGGGACATTTCATGTGACAAAAGAGTCAATTAATCAAGAAGACAGAATAATCCTAAATGTGTGTGTATCTAATAACACAGTTTCAAAACAGATGAAGAAAAAATAGAGAAATTTTGAAACAAACAAAAGCTGAGATAATTCATCACCAGCAGATATCAACTGCAAGGGATGTTAAAGGAAGTCCTTCAGGCTAAAGAAGATGGGTACCGGATGGAAGCCAAGATCCTTATCAAGGAATAAAGAGAAAAGGTAATACATATCAGTAGATGTAAAAGACTTTTACCTTAATATTTAAATTCTTTAAAAGAAAAAATGACTAAAGCATAAACAATAACATTGCATTTTGGGAGTTAACATTGTAAAAATAAAACAAATGTCAAAAATGGAACAAAGGAGGGAAGAAATGGGAGTACACTTTTGTAAGATTCTTACATTGTACATGAAGTGGAATAATATTAATTCAAGACAGACTTCCATAATTTAAAAATGCATATCACAACTCCTGGTGCAACCATTTGAAAAGAGGAGACAAAAAGCTAGTAGATGAGATAAAAATAGGATGTTAAAAATTCTCACGAATTCACAGAAGGCAAAAAAGGAGTGAAGAAAAAGAAAAATAACAAAAGAGAGAAATAGATATCAAATAGTAAAATGGTACTTTTCAATCCAACAAAATCAATAATTACATTAAATGTAAATGGGCTAAACACTCTAATTAAAAGGCAGAAATTGTCTCATTAAAAAAGTAATTCTCAACTACATCTTGTTTATAAGATACACGCTTTAAATATAAACACACTGAAGTTAAAAGTAAAAGGAATAGAAAAAGATGTTCTACCAAAACACTAATTAAAAGAAAGTTGAAGTGGACATATTAATATTAGACAAAGTAGATTCAACACAAGGACAACTACTAGAAGTAAGAAGGGACATTTCATATGACTAAAGAGTCAATTAATCAAGAAGACAGAATAATCCTAAATGGGTGTGTATCTAATAACAGAGCTTCAAAACAGATGAAGAAAAAAACTGATAGAACAAGATCTGTGTATTTCACAATATGTAAATTATATCTTGATAAAAATTAAAGTATGTATTTGTAGAATTTTTTTTTAAAAGATAGGCTCTCTGGCACAGGTTCAAGGTCAAGGCCTAACCAGCAGCCAAAAAATCTTGACACAGAGTCTCAGAGGATTGGGCCAGAGCTCTCAAATCCCTTCTGCGTGAAGCCAGGGAGGAGCTGGGTCAGGACAGATCCAGTAGTCACAGGCGAGAGGTAAGTAGAGCAAGGAGCCAGACAGCGCTCACCAGACTAGTGTGTTAACACATGAGAAAAAACAAGAAAGAGACAATCTGATTTCCTATCCCAGCACTTTTGTTTTCTTCATAATAGTACTACGATCTGTGATCATTGCATGTATCTATGTGTTCTCGGTTTGGTGTCTGTCTCACCCTGGGTCTGTAAATCCCTTGAGGGCAGAGACCTTGTCTGCCTGTTTCATCTTACCCTAAGCCTTGGACACAGTGGCTAACATGTAGGACAGCCCTTGGTAATTGGTCATTGGATAAATGAGTGAATGAAAGAATGAATGAGGAAATGATAGAAAGGAAGGGGAAGGGGAGGGAGGGAAAGAAACAAAAAGGAGAGAGAAACAGGAAAGATTTCTACTGTCCCTACTAGGGATTTCCCACTTTCCCTAACAGGGCTAAGGCAATGTCATAAAGAAAAGGGCTAATAACCAGAATCTACAAAGAACTCAAGCAAATCAGCAAGAAAAAAAAATCCCATTAAAAAATGGGCAAAAGACATGAATAGAAGCTTTTCAAAAGAAGGTAGACAAACAGCCAAAAAACATATGAAAAAAAATGCTCAACGTCACTAATCATCAGAAAAATGCAAATTAAAGCCACCTTACCTTTGTTAGAATGGGTTTTATTAAAAAGTCCAAAAGCAATAGATGCTGGAGTGGACGCACAGAGAAAGGAACGCTTATACACTGTTGGTGGGACTGCAAATTAGTACAACCTGTATGGAAAACAGTATGGACAGTCTCCTCAAAGACATAAAAGTAGACCTACCATTTGATCCAGCAATCCTGCTACTGGGTATCTGCCCAAAGGAAAAGAAGTCTTTCTATCAAAAAGACATCTGCACTCAAATGTTTATTTATTGCAGCACAATTCACAATTTCAAAGATGTGGAATCAACCCAAGTGCCCATCGGTTCATGAGTGGATTAATAAAATGTGGTATATGTACACCACAGAGTACTACTCAGCCATAAAAAGGATGAATGAGTGCCACTTGGTTGGAACTGGAAACGTTCTCCTAAGTGGAGTATCTCAAGATTGGAAAAACAAACACCACATGTGCTCACTATTAAATTGGAACTAACTGATGAGCACACATGTGCACAGAAATAAGCAAAGCTCAGTGGAAATCAAGCAAGAGGGAGGGAGAGGAGGGACGGAACAAAAACCTACCTAATGGGTACAGTGAACATTACCTGGGTGATGGACACACCTATAGCCCTGACTCAAGTATTACAAAAGCGATCCCTGTAACCAAAAAAATTGTACCCCCTTAATGTTTTGAAATAAAAAAACAGCTACCTGGTGATGATCCTGAGCAGACGACCCAACTAGGTCGTACTCGATTCCTGCCCTATGGAACCGTGAGGTGGTAAGCGCCAGGCTCTTCCAAACAACCAGCTCTCAGGGGAACTGACAGAGCCAGACTCACTTATCGCTGGGAGGGCAGCAAGCCATTCACGAGGGACCCACCCTCACGACCCAAACACCTCCCACCAGGCCCCACATTCAGGAGATCAGACTTCAACATGAGACTTGGAGGGGCCAAACCTCCAAACCGCATCACACTCTGACCCACAATACACAAAAGAACAAACCAACCTGGGGAGAAAAAACACAGCCTCTGCAGCCATTTACACAGAACAGTTAGGACTTGGTCAGAGGCTGCTGACTTCTCTGTTTTTTCACCCCTGCTTCCAACTCAAGACCAACCAGAGAAATCTAGTTGTGCTCCCCAAACCAATCACAAATGATGTCCCCCTTCTAGCTAGCTCACCAGCTTCTCCTGCCAACAATCTCCAATCAGAACACACCTAAAGCCTTTCTAGGTTTTTTTTTTTCTCCCCTGTAAAGTGTTCCCATTCCCCTGCTTGACTTTGCATCTCTGCCAAATGCAAGTCGTGGTGGCTGCTACAGAAAGCTTCGAATAAATCGCTTCTGTTTATTCTCAAGTAAAAAAAAGGAAAAGAAAAAAAAAAAAAGAACAGGAGCTCAAAATGCAAATCCTGCTGTTTCCAAACATAAATAAAAACAAAAACCCTAAGGTCTCTTTTTCCATTCTGAAGTTTCCCAGTAACCCCTGCAACCCCTCACTAAGCTGCCCTACTCCTGCTTCTGCCCTGCCACCTGAGCCCCTGACCTCTCTGTCAGCGCAATGGCAGGGCAGCCAGCCCCTAAGGACCATGAGATCCCAGCACGAATCTTCTGCTGCTTCCCCCCAGGACATCCTCTCTCTGGACTTCAGTGTGTCCTGCACTAACTAAATCAGACCTTTGTCTGCCACAGCACCGTTCTCAGTTCTAAGGAGGAATCCACAGTCACTGATCAAAGACGCTTCCCTTAATTTGCTGCCTCCACCCCCACCCATCTCCACAATGGGCCATTTTCCAGACAATAGCCGTCATCACCGCCTTTGTGCAGGCCCAGGCATCCTGAAATTGAGCCTCCAATCTCCTTGCAGACATGCACAGGAAATGGAAAATCCATGCTAGTCCCTGCTGGCACATTGGCAGTTGATTCCAAAGCACACAGGGTGCCTGCTCCCCGGGGTCCAGAGGGGACAGATGACCTGGGACAGCCTGGGCAGGGAGAGAGCTAACTCACATGGTCAGTCCTTCGTGGTAGGATTAGCATCTTCCTCTACCCACCCACTCACTGCAGCACAGTACAGGGCAGGGCCCATCTGCTGGGGTCACCCCTGGAGAACCCCGGGACCCAGAGTCATAGAGTCTTGTTTGCAGGAGGGTCCCCTGATTTCCTGGCAGAGCAAGGCTTCGGGGTACTAGAATTCTGAGAAAGGAAGGTAGACAACGGACGCCCTACCTAGGAAGAAGCCCTTAAAGGCACAAAGGCATCCTGAGATAGGAGACATCCTTCCTTTTTGTTTCCCAAAGGGCAGCCTGCAGATGCCTCTGACTCATGCATCTGAATAACGTCACCTCTGCTTCAAACTCTCCCAGTACAGGGGCCCCACAGCTGTGTTGAACATAATCTTAAATATTTTAAGACGGGCGGGGAAAGTAGGGTATGGACTGGGTATTAGACAATACAAAGGATTTATTGTTAATTTGTCAGGTGTGCTGTTGTCACTGTGGTTGTGTAAGAAAACATCCCTATTTTTTAGAGATGTACTCTGCAAGAGTGTAATGACACAATATCTGGAATTTGTTTTAAAATGCTTTAAGTACAGGAGGGAAAAAAGAAGGGAAAACATTCATAAGACAGAATCCAGGCCCAACAAGATGTGATGCTATGATCGATTAATGCTGTCTGCCACGGGGAGGGGAGGAGCAGCAGGGGTTGGGGTGGAGGGAGTGACAGGACACCAGCTATACTTTGCCATCCTGGCCAGTACCTTGTCTGGCGGACAGATGTCTACTTTGCCTTTCAAGCCTACTTCAAAGCATACTTTAGTTATTGTTGATTAACTAGGAGTTAGTGTGTTCTTAAACAATTGGGTCTTATTCATTTATCCTATTTCTGCTCTAGGACAAGCCAAAACTGAGAATTATCAGGACCTTAGCCTAACAATTGCTATTATTAATTGAATTTTATATGAAAAGACTGATTTTATATTTTAGACTCAAATAAACAATTTCCCCTTTCCTTACTTTTGTGGAGGAGAAAGGAAAACTTCCCCTTTGCCCCCTGAAGTTTTGCTGAAAGATCAACTCACAGTACGGCAGATTCATAAGAGAAAGAGATTAGAAATTTATTTACTGTGCACACGGGGAGACTCACAGAGTGATCACCCAATATCCTAAACAGAACATAGGAAATTCTGTTTAGGGGCAATAAATGGTTACCAGGGAGGATGAATTGGTACTTGAGAGAATGAATGGATGGGGGAAACAGACTGACTTATAAATGATTCTCTTTGGAAATTAAATTAACCCGAGAGGTAGGTATTATCTTTAAAATGAGTTGGGCCAGGTCTGGTTATATTCTTCATCCTCTTTCCTGCCATACATTGGGATAATAGGGAGGGGAAGGAAAGACAATTGTCCTTCTTGATGGGTCCTTCTGGTTTTATGCAGATGGAGGGAAAGCCCACTCCAAGGCCCGTTGATCTCTAGGGGCCTTTAATTCAAAATTCTCTTTATACCAAGGAGTCATATTTTGGAGAGAAATTTCCCGAACTCCTTCACTTTTAAGCAGGAAGTTATATTAATAGCTGCCGTTTATTGGATGTCTACCATGTGCCAGGCACCGTGCCGAACGTTGCTAACACATCATGTCATTAATCATCACCACAACCCCATCAAGCTGAGGCTGTATGATCCTCGTATTTCAGATCCGAGCTGGCATCACTTGCACAAGGTCACCGAGAGCGTAAGCAGCTGAGTTAGGATCTGACCTCAAGCTCTCTGATACCAAAGGCAGTACTCAAACATTATACTCTCCCACCTCTCAGTGAACACCTGGACAAGGAATTTACCCATTTTTTTGGCCAGAGGGAAAAGCTGAGAGTTTGTAGACTATAAGACCAGAGAGAAAAATAGAAGAGACCAAGTTCCAATGAACAGCTGCTTGAGAGCTGGTAACCCGGGGGAAACTCTGCTCTAGGCAAGAGAGAGAGAAAAAGAGGAAACACCACGTGCAAGGGGCTTCCCCAGCCCACAGAGAGGGGTGGCTTCCTGGGCAGCTCAGAGCAGCTGTGCAAAAGCCACCAGGCAGGGGCTCCCTGCTGTGGGGGTTCCAGGTGGCTGGGGCCAATTCCTTGAAAACTTAGCCTACTTGTGTCCAGAATTCTGTTTGTCAGATAACAAAGCATGAAAACTGGAGGATCCAATCAGTGAAGCTGGAAACACAAGTTTGGAGCCATTAATGTAATTCTCATTGGGTGTAATCCTTAGTTTGGGAGTTTTCTTGTTTCACCATGATAATTTGAATCAAAATTTTTGTGTGAGTTTGGTTATTTCTGTGGGATTTAAATTTTTATCAGTCACTGAATATTTTACCTGATGTGCTCTGGTAGGGGTGTGCTCTCAATGCAAAATGCAAAGTTCCAGCGTAGGCAGTGAATGTACGACTCATGCAAAGAATCTAATATTCCAATGGAAGTGAAATTTATTTAGAAATAAGAAAGTGTTGCTATTTTATAATTCTCTGTGTTTTCTGAGTCTGCTTTTTTTTTACTCCTTTAAAAAAGGACTCCAAAATTTCCCCAGGAATTTATGTGAATTATTTGTAATAATTTGAGGTGGAGGTTAGTGAATGTAATGTGAATAAGGAGTTGGAAGCTAAAACCTGGGGCTGGAATTTTGGACAAAATATTGGGAATGAGGCATAATAAGCTCATTGGAATTGTACAGTTTGAACTGTCTTGGGGAATGTGTCCAGTTGCAACGCTGGGCTTAGTGTAGTTAGCTGGCATTTGTTTTAGTTGTGATGTTTGATATCCTTCATTGGCTATGTTTCCACATTAAGGGTTTAGGAAAATACTAAACTGCAATGACAAATGGCTAAGACATTAGAGTTAGTATCAGAACTTTACTCACTGTCTTAAAAAAGCCCTCCATGACTCCAAGTTCTACAGCCTTCCAAAATCACCCTTCTCCTTAAAATCTGGATAGCGTTAATACAAGTCCCCAAATGGTTTAACTGGAAGAAAGCCTGGCCCTTGATCACATTTCCTGCCCCAGAGATCTCCCTGAGGAATGGATGTGTCTGTGTCCCACAAAGCAGCCCTGGTTGTCCCTTACAAGTCAAGCAGTGCCCGGCTTCTACTCAACATCTTCCTTTGTTCCTGTGCTACATTTCTCTGAATTATTTCTGCTCTCTTAAAAGTCCTGCCCTAAATTTCCCCAGAGCACAACTAAGCACAGACAGTAGCATTGAACCCAGTTTCACAAGGTGAGGAGCAGCGAAGGATCACAGCCCTCTGGGGGCTCCTGCCTGAAGCTCCCTGCGGGGTCTGGCTCCTCCTCACTGGGCATTCCTTTGCCTCTGTCTTCCCCGCACCAGTTTAGATCCTCGCCCCCACCCCAGTTGCTCCAGGGGCCAAGAAGAAGGAAAGGATAGGATTGCTGCCCCCTGGAGAAGACATACTGTTTTGAAACCCAAATCCTGTTAAACTTTTTGTTTTAAATTAGAATGTAATTGCTTCTCAAGTAAGATACAAATCTGCCCTTGGTGAAACAAGAAGTCATCAGTTTTCACAACAGCACCTTTTCCTGCCACTTCTAAGCATCTTTACTGGGGTCCACCTGTGCGGTTTGGAGGTCGGCTCTAGACTCAGCAGCTGGGAAGGACATGTGGCGCCTAAGCTGCATTTGTTCTTTGCGGTCTGTCCTTTCGTACCTGTCTCCCCAAGGGACATCCTATACCTTGGATGGCGAACATCCTATATTTGTGCCCCTGTGCCCCAGAAAGGGTTCTTTACACAACACTTTCCTGCTGGGTCCAGGGAGGAATGAACGGTTTTGGATCAGGCTGGTGAAGCGAACTAGAGAAAAGGCCTTTGAGTGTTGCTGGAGGCAGCATATGTGGTCTAAGTGGAAGAAAGGAGAAACACCATCGGCAGTGACACCGTCTGTGACAAAAGCAGGGACAATGCAATGCAGTTTGGCCCACATCGCAAGAACAGAGCCAGGGCAGAACTCCTGACAGCGCCCCGAAGCCAGCATCTTTTTCAACTTGTCTTTGTGCTATTGCAGTGTGTTTTTGTCACAGGGGGCCTTGGCCTTGGTGTTTCTGGCAAAAGTTTAAGTTTTCCCTTTTGAAAACATTTCAAATTCTTTGCCCTGATATGTCTTAATTTATATTTCTCAAACTAGGACACATTTTTCCCATTCCCCAGGGAAACAGAGCAGCCTGCTAGAGGGTATGTGAGGCCCCAGAACACCATGCGCAGTTGTGGCATGTGGATTTAACTAAAACAGTGGCTTGGGGGCAGGCATGGGTGCCACTTTGGAGTTTTGCACACTCACACGCATCTGTCACAAGCAAAGGCAGTAGCCTCCTGCTTTTCCATTTCATCGAAATTCATTTCTTTTCATGAAAGCTTAGAGTGTGTTTGTCTTTTTAATTTTTAATCAAAATAATGTTTGAACATCGTTTTAAAATCAAATGCTACAAAAATCTTCTCATGAAAACCCACAATGCCTTGTCCTATCCCACCCATCCCCCAGCCTGTCCCCCTAGAGGTAATGATTTATAATTCTTTATAATTTTTCTACTAGCTACTTCCATATTTCTAAATAATATATTTAAACTTATTTATTGATCCATAAATTTGACCGTCTCTATTGATTTTGAATTATGATGGATGTGGGGTCGGCTCTTTGATTCCCACTATCTGCACTGCATCATACAGCAATTTCACTGTGTTCAGTTAAATAATTTATGTTGTAAAATAGACATTGGCTGTTTCATAGCCACCTGCCCTCCATTCCCTTTCCTCTTGCGGCTGTAACTTGACTCCCATTTGGAATGGGAATCTACCCATCCCCCTATGCAGCTGACCCCCTTTCTAGCAGAAGGGTGGGACTTGATTGGCTGAACCACACCCCTCAAGCTATAGTGATTGGTTCAAGAAAAGGCAGATAACTCAATATTGACCAATGAGAGGTTCACCAGAGGAAAGTGAGATAGCATTTCCCTGTTCTTATGCAGAACTAGAGAAATATTCTTTCTCTGATAGACATGAATGAGGAAAAATACGGTCCCCGAGCTGCTGGAAGCCACCTTGAAAACAAAAGGGAAGCCAGTCTTACTTGGAATATATACTGCAGAAAGCCAAGAGGAGAGATGGCAATTAAAGAATTTTAGAGAGCCCATGAATCAAACCTGCTCTGGAGCTTAAACTACCTTCAAGGTGGACAATTACATGAGTGAAATACTGTAATTTCCTTTATGGTTTAAGCTACTTTGAGTTTTCAGTTACTCGCAAAAGAAAGATTCCTCACCAATATGAGGGTTTTACATTATTATGATACACAGCAAATTATTATGATTTCACTGCAGAGTTAAGTAGTGTATGATTACATTTCCTTTCATCTATAGTATTCTGGTGGCTTTTAAAAATAATTATTATTTTCACTTGCAAAATTTTCCATATGCATATCCTTAATTCTTTCCACACACTCATCTCCAACCTCTTCCTTCACTCAGGGCTGGTGACTTCCAAGCTGTCAACCTGGGCCTTCTCTTCACTGCTCTCCTGAGTTGAATCCATCTATTCCTTGATCCCATGACTTCCCTTTTCTGGATTACTCAGGATTTACTGGAACATTTTCTCAATCCTTTCTACGAAAGAGTGTCAAATTGTCTATGAATGGATGAAGGTGTCTTAATTTTGCCCTCATACTTGACTGATAGCTTGGCAGGGTATAAAATTCCCAGTTGAAAATTATATTACGTAAGATTTTTGATGCTATTGTTCAATTATCTTCTGGTATCCAATTTGCTACTGAGAAGTATGATGTCATTCTGATTCTATTCTTTTGTGTATGACCTTATGTGGCTCTTTGGAAGCTTATATAGGGGACCTCCTAATCCTAGAATCTAAATCCTCTCAATGATATGCCTTGATGTAAGTCTTTTTTGTTGTGACAAGTCCCCTTTTCAATAAGGAGGCTAGTGTCCTTCATTTTGGAAAAAAATTTCTTAATTCTTTTCCTCTGTTTCCTTCGTTCTGTTTCCTGTCATCTTTCTTTCTTCTCTTCTCTTTTCGTTGTTTTCTCTCTAGAATCTTAGTAAGATGTGGGATCCCTAGGGCTTATTCTCTATGTCTCTCCTCACTGTTCTTATATTTTTCAACTCTTTATCCTATTGTTCTGCTTTATATCATATTTCCTTGACTTTGTCTTCTATACATTTTAAAATTTAGCGATCATTTTTTATTTCTACAAGCTCATTATGGTATCTTGTTCTTGTTTTATAGATGTGATACCTCCTCATAGCTCTCTGAGAATATTTATTAGAATTGGGTTGGTAGTTATTTCGGAAGTTTGCTTCTTTTTCCCTGTATTATCTCTGTTTCCTCCATATTCCTTTTTTTTTCCAGTTTTTCTTCTTATTTTGGCTTCTATCTTTCAAAATAAAGATTCTCCTCAATTGTTAGTGACCTTTGATTGTCTATCTGAGTTTAAGAACTGGCTGAAACCTTACAGACCTGAACGAGGTTTGTGTAAGGTGGACTTACGTTAGGGTGGTGAGGAAAGAAGGTAGCCAGCTCATTCGTGGATGCCCACAACATCAAAATGTATCACAAAGCTATTGTAATCAAACAGCGTAGAACTGGCATAAAAACAGACACATAGACCAAGGGAATAGGACAGGGAGCCCATAACCACACCCACACTTCTACAGTCAGTTGATTTTTGACAAAGGTTTCAAGAACACACAGTGAGGAAAGGTCAGTCTCTTTGATAAATGGCCCTGGGAAAGCTGGGTACCCACATGCAGAAGAATAAAAGTGGACTCACCTCATTCCTTGTACAAGAATCAACTCAAAATGGATTAAATATAAGACCTGAAATTGTAAAACTACTGGAAGAAAACATAGGGGAAAAGCTCCATGACATTGGTCTGGGGATAGCTTGGATATGATACCAAAAGCACAGATGACAAAAGCAAAAATAGGCAAATGGGATCACATCAAACTCAAAAGCTTCTGCACAGCAAAAGAAACAATTAAGAGAATGAAGAGGCAAGCCACAGATTGGGAGAAAATATTTTCACATCATACATTGAATAAGGAGCTAATATCCAAAATACACAAGGAACTTGAACTACATGATAACAAAAAAACCCACAAATAAGCTGATTTAAAAATGTGCAAAAGATTTGGAAAGACATTTCACAAAAGAAGAGATACAAGTGCCCAACAGATGCATGAAAAAATGCTTATCATCTCTAATCATTAGAGAAACATAAATTGAAACCACAATGAAATATCATTGCATAATTGTTAGAATGGCTATTATCAAACAGACAAATAACAAGTGTTGGCAAAGATGTGGAGAAAAGGGAACCCTTGTTGGTGGGAATGTAAATTAGTAAAGCCATTATGGAAAACACTATAGAAATTCCTCAAAAAATTAAACTGTAACTACCACGTGATCCAGTAATTCCACTTCTGGGTATATATCCAAAGGAATCAAAATCAGTATGTCAAAGAGATATGTGATCTCCCATGTTCATTGCAGCAATAGCCAAGTTACGGAAACAACCAAAGTGCCCATCAATGAATGAAGGATTTACTAAATGTGATATATATACACACAATGGAATGCTATTTAGCTTTTTAAAAGCAGGGAATTCTGTCATTTATGACAACACAGATGATCCTAGAAGACATGTTAAGTGAAATAAGCCAGGCAAAAAAGATAAATACTGTATGATCTCACTTATATGTGGAAACTAAGAAAGTCAAACTCATAGAAGTAGAGAGTAGAATGTCAGTTACCAGGGACTGAGGGTAAGAGGGAGCGGACAGGGAAAGGGGAAATGTCAGGAGTCAGGAGAAATAGGTCCTGGTGAGCTACTGCACAGCAGGACAACTATAGTTAATAATAATGTACTGTATATTTCAAAACAGCTAGAAGAGTGGATTTTAAATGTTCTCACCCAAAAGAAACAATAAGTATTTGAGGTGATGGATATGTTGGTTAGCCTGATGTGACCATTCTATAATGTATACATGTATTAAAACATCACATTGTACCCCATAAACATATATAATTATTATTTCTCAACTAAAATTAAAACTTAAAAAAATCAAGGTGTAGAGAGGTCTTTCTTCTGGGTCAATTCAGTTTCTCCAAAGAAAAGCCTTCTGCTCCCCCACCTGGTTAGGGGCATGGGTTGGTCTTCACACCAAGCAGGGTTGGGGAGGCTCATGCTGTCATTGTTTCATCGCTAGACCTTCAGTTAATTTTACTGTCTTTATCCCCATGCCCCACGTCATCTCCAGACTTCTTGGCCTCAAGTTCTCCAGAGAATAAACTTTCAGTTTCCCTCTTGGCCTGGAGGGGACGAGGTCTGTCTTCTGGCATTGGGTGCACAGCGTGGGAAATAGGGTTCGGGGGGGGGCGCCCAACTATTCCACACAGAGTCTTCCAACAAATCCCCCACTTTGCAGCTCTACCTCACCAATAGTCTACTCAGTAACCAGTACTCTGCCTCCTCGGCGTTTCCAGAATTCCGCGGGATGGATCAGCTCGCTTATCTACATCCTCCTCTGCACAGACTGGATACTGGAGCCTTTTGTGTCACAGTAAATCAGTTGCCATTTCTCCTCCATTTGTGTCTTCTAAAGATTGTCAAAATCTCTCCTCTACGGATGCCCCCACTGTCATTTTTCTTTGGTCCTGTGAGTTCATGACTATTTTATTCATTTATTGTCACTTTACTAGGTTTTTTGAAATGAAAAGAAAAAGAGATAAATGTGTGTGGTCAATCCATTATCTTTAACTAGAGTTTTCTAAAAACTTTTTTTATATGAAGACAGTGATTGGCAAATAAGTTATTTTGTGTTGTATTAATAATATAGTTATAGTTAGACCCAGTTGTATTAATAATATAGTTAGAGTTAGAATTAGGGCCAGTGATCAGAGAATGTGTCAAGACTGCAGGAAGCACAATGACAGAGACATCACCATCCCCACGGCTAGCCCAGGCCACTAGACTAAAAAAAAAACTCCAGTGTAGAATTTGTTCAGAGGTCACAGAAAAATGCAGATCTAAATTTTTGAAAGTAAATATATCATCTTTTCTTTTAACTTTTCACACGTAAAGGTATATTGTATATATCATTCAACTTCCTAACAAAAATATACGCTATTAAATATTTTATTTACAAATGTGAAAATATTCTTATTTCAACATCTAACTACAATGAATTCCCAGTAACCCCCAAATTCAGCATCTTATGGATTTGGTTTCATTCTTTTTAAGTCACCTCATAATGCAATCGTTTAAAAATTCACATTCAAGTGAGATCATGGATCAGTGGTTAAAAACAGGAAGTCTGGAGCATAAGTTTAAAATTGGTGGAAATATGCCAGCTGCTTAATGAGGAAAACTCAGAAGAACTCAAAAGCATCGAGGTTGTGTTAGCCTTGACCGAGTCACTGATGTTCCCCACAAAGATTTGAGAATGAAGAAGATGCTACCATGATGTAGTAGCAATTGAGAGAAAAGTGCAGGATGGCTTAAATCTTCTTTAAAATATGAGTTTCATTGTTGTGGACTACAACTGAGTCTAAAATTTAACATTTCCATTTCAGAGAAACCTGGGGCAATAGCTGTGTAAAACCATCATTCTTGAAGTGACATTTGAAATTCATGTACAATCTATAGGCCAGTCACGGTAGCTCACACCTGTAATGCTAGCACTCTGGGAGCTTGAGGTGGGATGATTGGGAGTTTGAGACCAGCCTAAGCAAGAGTGACACACCATCTCTACTAAAAACAGAAAAATTAGGTGGGCATCGTGGCACATGCCTATAGTTCCAGCTACTCAGAAGGCTGAGGCAAGAGGATTGCTTGAGCCCAAGTTCGAGGTTGCAGTGAGTTGTGTGTGAATGCACCACTGCACTCTACCCAGGGTGACAGAGCAAGATTCTGTCTCAAAATATATATATATATATACAATCCATTAAGAAAGCTAAGTTGCAAAGTAATGACAATACCAAAACCAATAGTGACAATACCAAAAACTAAATGCCATTGAAACTGGATTTCTCTTACATTACCGGTGAGAATGTAAAATGGCACAGCCACTCTGGAAATACTCTGGCAGCTTCTTAAAACACTAACATATAGTTACCATTGCTGCAACAGTCACACTCCCGGGCATTCATCTCAGACAAATGGAACTTACATCCATACAAAAACCTGCACCTGATTGTTCAGAGCAGGTTTATTTGTAATAGCCAAAACCTGGACACAACCAAGATGCCATACAATCAGTGGATGTTTAAACACACTGCAGCGCATCCGTACGGTGGAATACGACTCAGCAGCAAAAAGGAACAGACGGTCAAGAACCGGGGTGGATCTCAATGGCATTACGCTGGGTAAAAGAAGCCAATCTCAAAAGGTCTCATACTGTGTAATTCTGTTCATAAAATGTTCTCAAAATGGCAACATTACAGAGATAGAGAACGGATTAGTGGTTGTCAGTGGTTAAGGAGGGGTAGAGCCGTAGGCAGGAAGGGGGACGTGACTATGAAGGGGTAGCACAGGGATCTTTGTGTTGATGGAGCAGTTCTGCTTCACGATTGCAGTTGTGGTTATACAAATCAATACATGTGATAAAATTGCAGACAACTCAATATGTACTTTTAGTTCTATGCGATAGATAAATGACTACACTAAAAAAGAAGAAAGAGCTCAAACAAACAACCTGGATTTATACCTCAAGGAACTAGAAAAAGAAGAATGAACTAAGCCCCAAGTTAACATAATGGAGGAAATAATAAATATTAGAGCAGAAATAAATCAAACAGAGAATAAAAACACAATGGAAACAAATCATTATAGAGGCTGAGGAAAAAAAAGAAACAAATCAACAAAACTAAGAGTTGGTTTTTTAAAAAGGTGAACAAAATTGACAGACCTTTAGCTAGATTAACTAAGAAAAAAAGAAAGAAGACACAAATAAATTAAATCACAAATGAAAGAGGAGACACTATAATGAATGTCTCAGAAATTAAAAAAGATCAGATGAAATTATTATGAACATTTATAAGCCAACAAATTGAATCACCTAGAAGAAATGGATAAATTTCTGGAAATACAACCTATAACTATACTGAATTAAGAAGAAACAAAAGGCCTAAAAAGACCAGTAACAAATAAGGAGACTGAATTCATAACCAAAATCTTTGCAATAAAGAAAAGCCTTCACCATATGAGGCCAGCACCACGCTGATATCAAATCCAAACAAAGACAGCACAAGAAAAGAAAACCACAGGCCGATATCCCTGATGAATGTAGATGCAAAATCCTCAATAAGATCCTGGCAAACCAAATTCAACAGCGCACTAAACAGATTATAGACCTTGACCTTAACCAAGTGGGGTTTATCCCAGGGATGCAGGGATGGTTCAATATACACAAATCTATAAATTGGATACACCACATTAACAGAATAAATGATCAAAACCACATGATCATCTCAACAGATGCAAAAAATTTTGACAAAATTCAACATCTATTCATAACTTTTTAAAAAACTCTCTCATCTATGTAACAAAAACATTTGTACCCCCTTAAATATTTTGCAATTAAATAAATAAAAATTTAAAAATTAAAAATACTTTCAACAAATTAGGTATATAAAAATGTATGTCAATATAATAAATGCTATATACAACAAGTCCACAGCTAACATCATACTCAACAGTGAAAAGTTGAAAGCTTTTCCTCTAAGATCAGGAATAAGACAAGAATGCCCACTCTCACCACTTATATTCAACATTGTACTAGAAGTTTTACCCAGAGCAATTAGGCAAGAAAAAGAAATAAAAGGCATCCATACAGGAAAGGAAGAGGTGAAATTTTCTCTGTTTGCTGATACTCTTAGAACTGATAAACAAATTCAGTAAAGTTGCACTTAACAAAATCAACACACAAAAATCAGTAGCATTTCTGCATACTAACAACAAACTGTCCAAAAATGAAATTAAGAAAACAATCCCATTTACAATAGCAGCCAAAAAATAAAATACATAGGAGAAAATTTAACCAAGGAGATAAAAGACCCGTACACTGAAAGCTATAAAATATTGATGAAAGAAATAAAACTTGATACAAATAAATGGAAAGATATCCTAGGTCCATGTATTGGAAGAAGAAATATTGTTAAAATGTTCATATTTCCCAAAGTGATCTACAGATTCAATGCAATTTCTATCAAAATTCCAGTGGTCGTTTTGTTAAGAAATAGAAAAAAATCTAAAATTCATATGGACAAGAAAAGACCCCAAATAGCCAAAGCAATATTGAGCACAAAGAACAAAGCTGGAGGCGTGAGACTATCTGATTTCAAAATATATTAAAAAACTATTATAATCAAAACAGCGTGGTACTGACATAAAAACAGACACATTGGCCAAAAGAACAGGATAGAAACCACAGAAGTGCACCTCAGTATTTACTGTCAATTGATTTTTGACAAAGGTGCCAAGAACACACAATAAAGAAAGGATAGTCTTTTCAATAAATGGTGCTGGGAAAACTGGATATCCATATGTAGAGGAATAAAAGAGAACTTTTTTCTCATACCATATACAAAAATCAACTCAAAATGCATTAAAGACTTAAACATAAGACCTGTAACCATAAAGGTACTAGAAAAAAACATAGGGGAAAAGCTTTATGGCATTGGTCTGGACAATGGTTTCTTGGAGAGGACTCTAAAAGCATAGGCAACAAAAACAAAAATAGACTAATGGAATTGCATCAAACTAAAAAGCTTCTGTGTAGCAAAATAAGAACAAACAAACAAATAAACAAAAAAACAATTAACAGAGTGATGAGGCAACCCACAGATTGGGAGAAAATATTTGCAAACCATACATCTGATAAGGGGCTAACATACAAAATACAAGGAATTCAAACAACTCAGTAGTAAGAAAACAAATAACCTGATTAAAAAATGGGCAAATCATCTGAATGAACATTTTTCAAGAGAAGAGATACAAATGACCAACTGATATATTAAAAAAGTTCTCAACATCACTAATCACCAGGAAAATGCAAATTAAAACCACAATAAGCTATCACTTCATCCCTGTTAGGATGGCTGTCATCAAAAGGATGAACAATAACAAGTATTGGTGAGGATGTGAAGAAAACGGAACCCTTGCATGCTGTTGGTGGGAATGTAAATTAGTACAGCCATTTTGGAAAATAGTATGAAGGTTCTTCAAAAAACTAAAAATAGAATTACTATATGATCCAGCAATCCCACTTCTGGGTATATATCCAAAGAAATCAAAACTAGTACGTTAAAAAGATATGTGCACTCTCATGTTTATTGCAGCACTAGTCACAATATTCAAGATATGGAAGCAACCTAAGTGTCCATCAACAGATGAATGGACAAGAAAATATGGCATATATACATGATGGAATACTATATAGCCTTTAAAATAAGGAAATTCTGTCATTCACAACATCATGGACAGAACTACAGGACATACACTAAGTGAAATAAGTCAGGCACAGAAAGACAAATACTGTGTGATCTCACTTATAGGTGAGAGCTCATAAAAACAGAGTAAAAAGGTGGTTACCAGAGGCTGGAGGGATGGGAGGGATGGGGAAAGGGAAGATGTCCATCAAATGGTACAAAGCTTCAGTTAGACTGGAGGAATAAGCTTTAGTGATCTATTGCACTATGTAGGGATCACAGTTAATAAATCACAATGTGTTTTATATTTCAAAATTGCAAAAAGAATAGACTTCTAATGTTCTCACCAGAAAAAAATTAAAAGTTGGTGAGGTGATAAATGTTAATTAGCTTGATTGACTCTTTCTAGAATGTTTACATAGATCAAAACATCACATTGTACCCCGTAAATACATAAAAATTATTGTCAATTAAAGATAAATTTAAAATTTTAAAGAAAGGAACTTGATGAAAAGTATGAAGTTTGGACACGTGCTACAACATCAATGAACCTTGAGGGCATTATGCTAAGTGACATAAGCTGATCACAAAATTACAAATACTACACGATTCCACTCATTTGCAGTACCTGTAGCAGTCAAATTCAGAGAGACAGAAAGTAGAATGGTGGTTGCCAGGGTTGGGGGAGAGAGGAATGGGTAGTTATTGTTTAGTGGGTGTGGTGTTTCAGCCAGCAATGATGAAAACAGTTTAGGGATGGATGGTGGCAATGGCTGCACAACAATGTGAATGCACTTAATGCCACTAAACTGTACACTTAGATATGGTCAAAATGGTAAATTTTGTGCTATGTATATTTTAGCACAATTTTTTAAAAAATCACCTTGGAAGGAAAAGCCTATGTTAAGGGAGAGGAGATGAGGAACGGAGCTGTAGATATGGCTGAATGTTTTTGGGCAAAAGGAAGCCCCGCCAAGCTAGAAAAGGTGCTCTTAGAGACTGAACCATAAAACAATGCATTTTAATGTGTTTGCAAAGGCATATTTGAACAACCAGTCGGGAGAATGAGGTTAAGTGGGTTCTTTACCTTACGGTCACATGACTGAACAGATGTTGATTTTAGGGCATTTTATTGGTCTGTGTTCACTATGTTTATAATGATGATGCCTGTAAGACATTAAATGCAAATTTCTTGATGGTAAAATAACTGGTTAAGGAAATTTCAACGAGATAATATGGGTTCCAGGGAGAACCATGGTATATCACTTGGAGAAGGGAACAGATGGAGCTGAAACTCTGACAGACGCAACTGCAGGAGTGGCAGTGGCTGGCCTCGGGCACATCCGGGATGCAGTAGCGTCACCCCTCCCTTACCTGAGGATGCTTCGCCTCCAAGAGTTTGCTTCTTGATTTTTTTTTAGTGTTCTCCATAGGGGAACTAAAATGGGTAAATTTTGTAATAAGGTGTGTTTTGAATCCTTACCCTGTAGAAAGTGCCTTAAAAAAACTTGTTCTACCTCACTAACATACATTGTTTTTGCAGGGAGAACTGCTAGCCAGTGTTTTTGAGCCATCAAAACTAAGTGTGAAAACATCAATGAACTTAATGAATTTGTTGTTCACCTTAATGATGAAGTGACTCAAAACTAGCTTATTTAGCAAGTTTCTTTTTTCAAGGTTGAACACACTCAATCACAATCTGTAAGGCCAAACCATTGAGGTACATTATTAATAATGACACCAAGGTCTGGTATTAATTATGGGGATGTCCAAGACTTCAGGCAAACCGGCTTTTCAAATTTGCTGACATTGCCTTAAGACAAAATAAGCAAAGTGCCCCAACATCCACAAAAAGCTTGATCTTTTTGTTGTTGTTGTTGTTGTTCTTTCTTTCATTATCTTAGTAAATGAGCCTGGACTTCTGCTCAGAAAGAGAGAGTAGATGTACTTTTCCCTATTCTTCCTGCTAAGTATAGCTAAAAACCCGAGACATCATTTATAAAACAAACATCAGACTCTGAAAAGTGGAGAGAAGAAGAAAGATGGGCTAGGGACTTCAGGACCCAAGGAATGACATAGCAGTTACCTCTCTGCATTTCCTCTTTGCCTCATATGCCCCACTGGGTAGTGGAGAAGCCAGCAACCTGGAAATGTCAATGCCCAGAGACTAACTAACTAACTAGCTAACTAACTAAATAAGCTCTAAAGACAACTGGCTCTCTCTAGACAAAGGACCAAGAAAGGGATAGTTTAGCAAGACAGAAAATGTCTAGAAAATAAGTGCTATACTCCAAACGTCACAGAAAAACTGTGGCCCCTCTGCTACCCCACCAGCAAAGACTGAGTGGGAAGGCTGCATGTCCACTTTCTCCAGACTGCACAGAGGTGCCCTGTCCCCACTAGGATAGTGTCAGAAAAGGTCAAGTAGAGATCTGGGGTTTTCATCGCCACCAAGAGGTAATGAGGCTTCCCTGTGTGGTGTCAGTGCAGATAATGTGGGGAACCTTGTGGGGTCAAGGTGCTCCTCCCCCTTTCCACTGAGGTGGTGTCAGAGGAGGCCTAGTGGAGAGTCAGGATTTTCACCACCGCCCCACCGGTAATGAGGTCACTGCACTCCCATCACCCCTGTCATGTTAGTGGAGGGCATATGAAGAGAAGAAATGGGGCATTTCTGCCTCTTCCCTGAGATGACATTAGATGGGAGAATTATCTGATGAAGATTTTAAAGCAAGCATCATAGAAATGTTTCAACAAGCAATTATAAATACATTTGAAACAAATTCTGTTAAATATTCAACAAAACAGAAGATGTAAAGAAGAACTAAGTGGAAATTTTAGAACTAAAAAATATAATAAACAAAATTTTAAAACCCAAAGGATTAGATCAATAATACAAAGAAGACAGATAAAAGAGCCAGTGAACTTGCCGAACAACTGAAATTTCCGGATTTGAGCAAGACAATAACCTTTTCAACAAAAGATGTTGGAGTAATTGGATATCCATAGGCTAAAACAGAGAACCTTGACCTAAACCTAACGTCTCATATAAAAATTAACTCAAATGTATCCTACACTTAAATGTAAATCATAAAAATGCAAAAAACTCTTAGAAGAAACAGGAGAAATCTCCTGGACCTAGGGCTTGATGAAGAACTCTTAAATATGACACCAAAAGCACAATCTAGAAAAGAAAAAATTACTAAATTGGACTTCATCAAAATTATAAAGCTTGCCCTGAAAATGACCATGTTTCGAGGAATAAAAAGACAAGTGACACTCCAGGAGAAAATGTTTTCAAACCACATATCTAGAATATATTAGGTTATTAAGTATGAAATGTCTGGTTTCCTTAAGTACTAAGTTTGACAGTTGATATCTCTTACATTTCATTTTGACACTTCTTGCTTTATTTTATTGTGAAGTTGCATCCTCATTCTTTCAAATGCATGGTTTGGCTTGTGATTATCTTCCAAAATTTTTTTAGAGCAATTTTTGTGAAACTGTGGGTAAGTAAAAAATTCATTATTATTTTCTAATATGAGTTATGTCGTGGAACCAATGCTGCGCAGACAGCTTGAAATATCAATGAAGTGTTAGGGTAGGGAAGGATGTGGCTAATGAACGCACAGTATGTTGATGGTTTGAGAAGTTCTTTTCTGGTGATCTTAATCTTGAAAATGAGCCACATGGGTGACCTGAGACCAAGGTCGATAATGATGAGCTGAAAACTGTAGTGGAAGCGAATCCATCTCAACCTGTGTGAATTAGCAGCAAGGTTTGACATTACTATTCCAACAATACTGGACCATTTGAAACAAATTAGCAAGGTAAAGAAGCTGGATAGATGGGTTCCGCTTGAATTAAACAAGCATCAGAAGAGAAATCATCTTGAAGCTTGCCCTTCTTTGTTGTCACAACAAAAAGGCAAAACATTTATATACTGTATTGTTACATGTGATGAAAAATGTATTCTTTTTGAAAATCACAAGCATTCGGCACAATGGCTAGATAAAGATGAAGTGTTGAAACACAGTCCAAAACCTAATATTCATCAAAAAAAAGCTAATGGTGTCTGTTTGGTGGTCCAGCACTGGTATTATCCAATATAGTTTCATGAAACCTGGTCAATGTATTACAGTGGATGTCTACTGTTACCAATTGATCGAAATGAAGAGGATGTTTGTGATTAAGCAGCTGACATTGGTCAATAGAGACAGGCCAATCCTCTTGCAAGACAACACTCGACCACATGTCACACAAACAATGCTGCTCAAACTACAGAGGCTGGACTGGGAAACTCTCTGTCATCCACTATATTCACAAGGCCTTGGACCAGCTGACTACCACTTCTTCCAGGCTTTGGACCACTTCTTGCAAAGAAAAACATTCAATTCTCAACAAGCTGTGGAAAACACCTTTCACAATTTCATCGCCACTCATTCTCCAGGCTTCTTTGCTGCTGGCTTAAACAAGCACTATTAAGATGGCAAAACTGTGTCGATAGTTTAGGCACATACTTTAATTGTGCTGCTTCTTGTTTGAGATACAACAAACTAAACTTTTGGTTCAAAATCAGACATTTCGTATTTAATGACCTAATATAAAGAACTCTCAAAACTCAATAGCATATCACCTCATACCCATTGGGATAGCTACTATAGAAAAAAAAAAAAAACAGAAAAAACAAGTGTTGGTGAGAATGTGGAGAAATTGGAACCCTGTGTACTGTTAGTGGTAATGTAAAATGGTGCCGCCACTGTGGAAAATAGTATAGCAGGCCTTCAAAAATTTAAAAATAGAATTACCATATGTTCCAGAAAGTCCACTTCTGGGTACATATCCAAAAAAAAAATAAAAGCAGAATCTTGAACAGATATTTGTAAGTCCATGTTCATGACAGCATTATTCACAATAGCCAAGATGTGGGAGGAGCCTAGTGTCCACTAATGGATGGATGGATAAACAAAACATAGTATATACACACAAGGAATATTATTTGGCCTTAAAAAGAAAGGAAGTTCTGACACATGCTACAACATGGATGAACCTTAAGGACACTACCCTAAATGAAATAATCCATTCACAAAAAGACAAATACTATATGATTCCACTCATAAGAGGTCTCTAGACTGTTCAAATTCATAGAAACAGAAAGTACATCGGTGGTTACTGGGGATGAGGGGAGGGAAAATGGGGAGTTGATTAATGGGTACGGAGTTTCAGTTTTGCAAGATGAAAAATTCTGGAGGTTGGTTGTACAATATGAATATACTTAACACTGCTAAGCTATACTCTTAAAAATGGTTAAGATGGTAAACTTTATGTTATGTGTCATTTATCACAATTTTTAAAAAACTCAATAGTATAAAAAACAAACAAACCAAGCAGAAAATAGACAAAAAATAGGAGAAAACATCTCACCCAAGAGAATATAAGGTAGCAAGCCATGAACTTCAACATCACTAGCCATTGGAGAATGCAAATTAAAACCACAGTGAGACATCAATACATACCTGTCAGGACAGCAAAAATTAAATATACCAAATACTAAAGAAGATACAGAGAAATCAGATTTCTCATACATTGCTGGTGGGAAAGTAAGACAGTTCAGCACTCTGAAAAATAGTTTGGAAAATTATTTAAAAACTAAACATACACTTACCATACAATTCAGCATTCATACTCCTGGGCATTTATCCCAGAGAAATGAAGCATATCCACACAAAAACTTGTGCACAATTGTTCATAGCCCAGAACTGGAAACAACTAAAATGCTCTGCAGTCAATGAATGGTGAAAGAAACTCATACATCCACACCTTCAAACACCATGCAGCAATGAAGAGGAGTGAATTATTAATGCACACTGCAACTTGGATGGATCTCAAGGACATTATGTGAGTGAAAAAAAAAAGCCAATCTCAAAAGTTTCAGAATATATGCTTCCATTTATACAGTATTCTGGAAACGACAAAATCGTAAAAATGGAGAATGGATTAGTGGTTGCCAAGGGTTGGGGATGATCACAGTCGGGTCGGGGGAGTAACTATTTTTAATATAAAGGGGTAGCACAAGAGAGGTCTTTCTGATGATAGAATAGTTCTGTGTCTTGATTAGGGTAGTGACTATAAAACCTACATACGTGATTTTTAAAAATTACATAGAACTGTACATGCACTTTCTATCAATGGCTACATCTTAGTTTTGACATTGTGCTATAGTTACATAAATGCAACCTATGGGAGAAACTGGGTGAAAGGTCCCCTAGACCTCTTCCATCTTTTCAACTTCCTGCAAATCTATAATGATTTCAAAATAAAAAGGGTTTTAGAAAAAGCAAATGAGACTGAGAGTGGATCTGAGACGTTTTCAAACTGCCATATGCATCTAGTAAATTGGCCTCTTTGCAGAATACACCTGTGGATCACACATGGTTTCCTTGCCTGGTTACCAGAAAATCTTGCCCATGCCACCTCTTTGGCAGACTTCTGGGCATCTTTCCTCAGCGCTTATGTTGACATAGCTCATAAAGCAATAAAAAAAAAACCCACAAACTGTTGTCATTTGTGTCCCCGTATTGATGCAAGTGTGAGTGCACATTGCGAGACCAAAGCAGAGAAAATAAATTGCCTCAGTCTTTAAACTGATGGGCAGTGTCGATTCAATATATGTGATATCTATTGGTGACAAAGCCATCATGCCACTAGTATTAATACAATTGTGGTCTGTTGCCTATATTCCTGAGGAAAGGAAATGCTAAATTCTGCTTTACATTATTTAAAACAGATACATATTTTTCGCAGCCAAGTTCACAGGGTCCCTGAATTCTTACCCGAGGTTAAGAACACCTGCTCTGAGTCTTCCAGCTGCATTTCTCGACTATTGATGTGTTCCCATTCTCATTTTTGTTCAATTCGAAATATTTTCTTATTTCCATTGTGATTACCTCTTTGACCCGAGGGTTATTTAGTAGAATATTGCTTTGCATCTCCTTCCAATCCACAGTGTATTCCTTGCAAATGTGTTTTAGAGGCGACGTTCTACTGATCTTGCAGATAATGGGAGCTCCCCTAGAAAAGGTGACTTGCAAGCAAGCTGGAAGGTCGTTGGAGCCATGGCTAGAACAGCCAGGATGAAGTGTTAATGTGTACGTTTTATTGTTTTAAGATTTATCATTTTTTAAATGAGCAGTAACACAGGCTCTAGCTTGAAAGACGCAGTGGCTGCCTAGCAGGGAACCTGGGGCTTGGAGAAAGATTGTCAGGTCAGGAGAGGGTATCTGGCTGGGCTTTGTCCTGCACTCCCTCAAGGTGAGAGGAGACCCTGGGGGCTACCAAGGAGCAGGACTGGAAACTTCTAACTGAACAGGAGTTGTGGCAAATCCTACTCAAGCTGCCCCACATCAGCTACAATCAAAAAGATACCTGGGACGGGGTGGGGGGTGGGGAGGTGGGATGAAGGAGGGTGGGAATTAGGCAGAGAAGACTGATGCTCACACCGAAACAGTCTGCAAGGGTTTGGGCACTAACTGTCAACACACCACCCTGGGTAGGGTTTCATCCCAAATTTGGAAATTCAGGGTGTCTTAGTCAAGCTCCAGTTGGGTTGTGCAAGATAGGTACAAGTTGGAAATTAAAGAGAAGTGTTCAGTGGGGTTTATTTCCATTGCCTAACTCACTGTGTGACCTTGACTATACACTTAAAATTCCTGCCCTCAATTTCCCCGTACGTGCAGAGAGGAAGTTGAAATAGAGCTGTCTGAGGATGCTTCTTGTTCTAAAACATCAGTGATGCTGTGAGTTGCTAAGTTGCGCAGCCTCTGTTTGCTCTTAGGTGCACGGGACACAGTAATGCCTGTCCATTCCCAGGGTCGGCATGATGACCAGAGATAATGGTGAGTAGGGAAAAGTGTGTCACAAAGTGATGTGACCTATGCTTCCCAACCCCCCTGGGTCTGAGACTGAAGAACAAGCTCATGGTAGCAGTTACAAGTTGGCGTTTCTCTGGCTCTGCCCTCTGCCCACACTAGGGGAACACCAACCTCCCACCCCACGCTCCAACCTTAAGTCCTCCCAAAACTCTCCAGGAACTCCCCAGGGAATTTTCTGATTACTGAGGCCGCTGTATGGCCTCTGCTACTTTAAGACTCATTGAAATAATTCCCCCCTTTATGGCCAACCCCCAACACAACAGAGGTGCCATACTAAGGCAATAGTCCTGCCCTCTAGGCTTCCGGAGTCTGCTGTGGGTTTGCCAGCATGCAGGGGACTGGTGCTGCATGCAGCAGGCGTGCTGACTCCCCTCTCCAGGGCCAGGAATACAGGGAGGCAGATGACAGACAGAGGGTGCAAAATGGAAGGAGGCTCTCACTCTCTCACTCTCAGGGTTGTGCAGGCGCCAACCCTGCACTTGGACAAATCTGAGAGTGAATGCGTTCTTAAATTCTACTGCCTAGGCCACTTGCTTTGTCATTCTAGTCCTGGCCCTGCCAATCACAGGCAGAAATGTTGGCCCACGTGGCCAATGCCATCAATGCTCAGTGTTCACACAGAGACGGTGGATGTAATGAGTAACGTTCCGGAAATCTGAAATTCAGCAATTGCCTCACTCCTGCTCCTGCACAGAGGTAAGCCCCGGAAGCCATGCTTGTAACCCCTGACTCTGCCCCAAGCCTAGCTGATTGCATCAGGGGAGACACCTGACCAAGCAGAACCAATTGGATCTGTCCTGCAGGAATTCGGAAGAAGATTGCCAAAGCCAGTTCGTTTCTGCAGGCTGGAACTGTGCACATCAACCCTGGGTCTGTGAGATACGAGGAAGCAGAGAAAGGGGACGTGCAGGGATTTGAGAAAGAAGCAGAAAGGAAAAATGAGGGCATTCCTGATTCTCAGCTCTCTGGGGCCTTGGCTTCCAGGAGACACCCTGTGTCTTAACAACACGACTCCTTTTCTACTTACACTGGTGGTTGTCTGTTACTTGCAGCCCAAGAAAGCAGAGGGATTGAGGGTTTCTGTTATCGCAGCCTCCTTGCCCTGGCACTCAAAGCAGATCCAGGGCTGTGCCAGAGACCCCTCTAAAACACCCCTATGAGCTCAGATCTCCCCTCCCAACTGGCCCATTGCCTTCAACTGGTTTTACTGTCTTCTCTTTCTTCTCTTAGGGTGAGTTTTCTAGAAGTCTCTTGGGACTTCATGTAAGTAGATCCCGAATCATTTGTTTTTCTAATTGCATTCCTCGAGTGGATCTGAATCCCAGAGTGGAGACCATGGTGTGGGTACCAGCTGGGGCCCAGCTACCTACCATGCCTTCCAGGTTTAATGTTTTCTCTGAGTGGCCCCAACCATTAGGATTCCAGTGCAGAGTGTCTCACTCCCTTATGAAATTACCCACTTAAACAGATGGCTGTCTGCCCAGTGGCATGCAGGCAGAACTCCAACAGGCCTGCAACCCACTCTGAGGGGACTGCCTGGCAAGACACCAAGCACCGCCCACCACTCATTTAGACCAAGGCGAGGCTGAGCCTAGGCTCCTCCCAACCCAGCCTTGATGTGGGAAAAGTAAAGAGATCACAGGAAGGGGAGGGAAAGAGAGGAGTGGCTTTTGCCTTCTCCAGTACTTTTCCTGCCCCCATCCCCCTCACACACACCCCAGGTCAGTAGCCCTTTTCTGTGTGGGGTGAGAGAGATGGGGAGAGGGGACCCATCACCCAAGTATTTCATTTATTAATATCTACTGTGGCTAATAAATCATGCCAAAAGTTAGAAGCTCTAGACAGTAGCCATCTCACTGAGGGTGATTTGGAGGATTGAGTGGGCTCAGCTGGGTGGTTCTTCTGCTTCAGGCAACATCAGCTGGGTATGCCGTCATGTGGGGACTTGGCTGGGCTAGAACATCCCAGATGGCTCATTCACATGTCTCATGCTTGATGGGGGTGGCAGAAAGTCTGGAATTCTTTCTCCCTTTTCTTAGAGTCACAGTTTTTCTCCTCCATGTGGTCTTTTCATGTGGCCTCTCCAGCACCATAGCCCAACCTCTTACTTGACAACTCAGGACTCCAAAAAGCACAAAAGAAGAACCTTCAGACTTTCCTAAGCCTTAGACTCAGTGTTATTCTCTGCATTCTCTTTGTGAAATTGAGTCACAGGCCAGTCCAGACTGCACATGGGAGGGCACTATACAAAGGCATGAACACCAGGAGGCAGGGCTTGTTAGGGACATTTTTGGAGACTAGCTACTGTACCATGATTTGACCTTGGAAGGTTACAGATCATCTATTAATAAAATAGACAGGACTTGCACTAGTACTCAAATGTGGATGCCATGCTATTACACACAGAGACCCACACAGTCAGGACACATAAATGCTGAGATCATCACCTTCACACACAGAAAAACATGTGCACACATATAGCCTCACCTTCACCCATGCACTCATGCACGCGCGCGCGCGCGCGCACACACACACACACACACACACACACACTGACATCCTACATTCTGTGCACTTTTATCCAACCTCTCAATTGTGTCAATTGTGGCCCTTGAATTAAGACAGTGATGACAAGGTATGTGATCAGTTTGCAGGTAGAAGAGCAAACACATTTTGCAAACAACTCAAGAAACAGAAGTTTTTCTGGGTTGGATGGCCAATGAGAAGATGAATTCCAGTCGGGATGGATAGAGCGGCCATATAATTTATCTATAAAATGGGTCACATTTAAGAGTAAAAAGAACACCAACTGAGAATGGCAGGTTGAAACATGGTCACCCTAGATAGGTGTAAAGCCCTGAATGTGGATTTCAAATATCAATTCCACAAGGACAGGGAGGCTGAGTGTAACAGCACCCACACCTGTGACATCCATTCAGGTACATGTTCTGGTTGAGATCCTCAATATTTACTTTAAAAATTTATTTAAAAATCTACTCTGCCAGCTGTCCAAACATATGAATATTTGAGAAAATCTACACAGCAGGTTCTCCCCAGAGAACACAACCTTGAACCCTCTGCTGCCCCTTCTTTATCGAAAACTTTACTGAGAAAAATGACATACTTGGTGGGATGCCCAAGGATGAATAATCCATCCATTCTCTTAGCTAGTCTACCTCAGTGCAGTCCATCAGAAAGCAGGATATTAACTTGCACTGTTTGCTCCAGCCCACTTTTCTACCTTCTCTGTCTCTTACCCCTGAATTCCTTTTTAAGTTGTGCTTTGGTGCTAGGGCACTGGGATTTTCTCTTTAGCTTGTATTGGGCCATTATAAGAAACAGCTATATGAGACCTGCCACTGCACTGAATGGAAGGGTATGGCCTGGAAGTGTTCTACCACGATGTCTTACTTATGAAGACCAATGGGAGAAATTTCCAGATCTCAGTATCTCACTATCAGAGAAGGCTGAGATGCTCCTAAACAACTGGTTTATTTAAAAGTTACAGGCACTGTAAAATTTTTAACATTTTGGCTTCTCCTTTTTGCTTTGGTTGCCGGGAAGCTCAGAGCTAAGTTTCCAGCCCACCTCTAGCAACCATCCTGGACCACAGTGTCTATGTATTTCTGGGTATTTCAGGGTATGTAGGTCACTTTGCCCCAGGAGTCATGAGCATTATAATAGATGCCCCAGTATTCATTCCAGCTATCATGATTAATATGATCCGGCCATGGAAAGTACATTCCCCTTGTCCATGATTGGGTTGGGAGCAAGAAAGGGACCCAAATCTGGCCAGTAAGAATTATTGAAGGAAAGTCTACTCAGAGCAACTGGGGAAAGTTTCCTTGCTCCTAAGAAGAGGTGGTCTTTGTTCTTCTTTTGGGCATCATGATGTCTGCATATAATCCCTAGAAGTGCTGCCAGCCTAAAAATAAAACAAAAAAATGATGACAGAGCAGAGCAGAAGGAACCTGTGTCCCTGGGCCATTCCCCTGGAATCCCTGTGCTAGAGTCTGAATGTTTGTCCCCCTCTGAAACTCGTGTTGAAAGTTGATCCCCAGTGCAACAGTATGGAGAGGTGGAGCCTTTGGGAGGTGATTGGGTCCTGAGAGCTGGGTCCATTCATGGGTTAATGAACTAATAGGTTAATAGGTTAATGGGTTACCATGGGAGTGGGTTATTATGGGAGTTATCATGAGTAGGCTACCGTGGAAGTTTTCACGAGAGTGGGTCTATTACATAAGCCAGATTGGCTCTTTCTGGTGAACCTCCTTACCATGTGATGCCCTGCAGTTCCTCAGGACTCTGCAGAGAGACCCCACCAGCAAGAAGGCCCTCACCAGATGCAGCTGCCTGATCTTGGACTTCCCAGCCTCCAGAACCGTGAACCAAAATAAACTTATTTTCTTTATAAATTATCCTGTCTCAAGTATTCAGTTATACCAACAGAAAATGGACTAAGACATCCTGTTATGTAAGATAATAAAAACAATAAATCGGTCAATTGTTTAATACTTATAGCTAAAATCAGCCTAACTGACACATGTTGGTTTTATTATTTATCCATCTCACTGTATCTTTGAACCTGGCCTCTCAACTAATTTTCTATTATTCTACATTTTAAATATTTTTGCAAGAAACTGAAATTTTTATGTTCAATGGGAATAAAAGAAAAAGATATATACACTAACAGGCATATTGATTAATAGCAAAAGACCTGGGTGTTCCATGGATGTGAGTCAATGATTTGACCCAACTGCTGAAAGAGTTAGTATGACCTGCAGCTGCCCAAATGGAGCTGTAGCTTATCACTCACTTACTGAGCACCCACTGTTTGCCAGGTCTGTTTAGGCACTGAGGCCACATCTGTGAACACACTGGATAAGTTCTCCCCTTTGGGGATAGATAGTAAACATGTAACAAGAAACAAGATAATTTCAAATAGTGAAAGGTGCAATGGAAAAGAGCAGGTAAAGGAGAGAGAAAGCTGAGGTAATGAGGTTATTTAAATAGGGCAGTCAAGGAAGCACCTTTTGAGGACAACAAGATGTTTGAACTGAAACATGAAAAAAAAAAAGTAAGAAGCTATTAGACTTTCTGGATAAAGGACATTCTACGTGATGGGAACAGCAAGTGCAAATGCCCTAAGGTGAGAACTAGTTTGATATGTGGTAACAGGGTTTTTCAAATGATGAGTACACTGAAACCTAGGGCCTTGGGGACTGGCCTGGAGCCTGAGTCTGGCCTGGACCTGTGGTGGGCCTGCAGCCTGGATCTGTGGATGCTAGACTGGTACCTGGGTGCCGGCCCTGTCCTAGCGCCTGGGACCATGACACTCTGGCAGGCCTGAAGGCTGGGTCCATGGGGGCCAGCCCAACACCAGAGTCTACTGAAGCAGGCCCGGCCCCTGGGGCTGCTGGAGCGTGGGGCTGCAGGGGCTGGCTAGGCATTGGGTCAGCCTATCTCCCTGGGGCTGGCCTGGTGCCTGGGGCTGCAGAGGCCAACCTGGAACTGGGGTCCATAGGTACAGACCCGGTGCTGGGGGGAGGGCTCCTAGAGGAAGGATTTGCAGATAAGAGCATCATTTTTTAAATGAAATAAAATAGAACAGAATAGATTAAAATACCAGGGTACATTGTGCCCAGTAAAGATTAATATATTGTTTTGTGACACTTTTGTTTGAGTTGTATATAGGAGCAATTAACTGGGTAGAATATAAAATGAATTTCTTGCTGTGAATTGTAGTTAAAAAAGAAAAAGAAACTCACTGTGCGAGAGGAACAGAGGCAAGCCAGTGGCTGGAACACAGTAAGCCACAGGGAGAATCACGGAACTGAGAGTTCTGCAGGAGGAAAAGATCTAGTCCAAGACGAGTGGCCAGAGCGGCAGGAGGAGAGGGACCGTGGGCGACAGTGGAATCGTGGGAGCTACAGAAGAGGGGCCTGGCACAGCAGAGGCCACCGAGAGGCGTGACACGGGGGCAAGACAACCAAGAGCTGGACGAAAGGGATCCCCATGGAGTGATGGGACCAAAGCCTGAGTGGACGGCGTTAGGAAGAGAGTGGAAGGTAAAGAATTGGAGTCAGCAGCTAAAGACACTCTGAGGTTTTATCACACAAAGGAACACAATTAACGGGTGGCAGCTGGAAGAGGCGCGGTGCCACTTGGAGACGGTGATTGACATCCCCCCACCCCACCCCAGCTCAGTCCCGGTCAGGACGCCTCCAAGATCGTTTTTCTTTCAGTTCCAGGCCCTACATCCCATAAGGACAGAAGACACTGGGGAGAACTGTCATAACAACTCTCTCTCCAAACCATGTCATCTCCCCAAGGACATAGGATGGGTGAATTTTATAGGAATAGGAAAAAAGACAATGTTGGAAGAGTGAGTTGCTTTTGCTTAAGAGCCAGATAGGAGTCCAGGATCGTGACACTCCGGCCGGGTGATCTTGCGCAAGTTGCCTGCTGTCTCTGAGACATGTGTCTGCTCAGTATTATTGGGACAATAATAGACACTTTGCAAGAAGCGATAGCATAGAGAAAGGGCTTCTATGTGTGTGTGCACAGTGCCAAGTACACAGTCACCATGCACACCCCTCGCCCGGGTCACACCAGCGCCTTTATGGGGCCGTGGACATCAGGGGCAAGTGTACAGCACACGAGACACCCCAGAGCCCAGAGGGGGAGTGAGCAGGCAACACAGCTTGTTCACCCGCCCCCACAAAGAAGGAAGCCTTCACTTCTTAACCGGGCCAGGCAGGTGGCTGAAGGTCACGGCCTTCCCCTGGACACACACCCACACTAACTGCAGGATCAAGCCCACTCCTCTGCCTGGCACCCGAGCTCTTCCCAGTCGGGCGGGCGCACGGCCTGGCAACATTGTATCATGACTAAGAGCAGCTCTGAGTCATCAACCATGTCTTCCCAGCTGTGCAAAGTCTGACCTCCAGAGTCCCCATCCCTACCAGGCGGAGATAATCATCTTGGGGTGGGGGCGGGGTGAGGAGCAAATGAGACACGTGGATAAGACGCTGGGTGCAAAACCAGGTACGTAGTAAGTTCTTAATAAATCCATTTGAATGTTCTGCTCCTTCACTCACTCCGTCCATTTACCCTCGGCTCCTCCTAAACCAGCCTCTCACCCTCACCCAAGCCCCCGGGGGCTCCTGGAAATGCCACGCTTCGTTCCTGCCCGGCTCTCTCTGGCAGGGTTGTCCCTCCTCCTCCCACTTTCCTGTCCACAAACTCCTACCCATCCTTCCCTGATTCCCCGAGCAAAATCGGTCTGTCTGTCTAGGTTGCTCTCCAAACACTTTGCTTATCCCTCCACTACAGGGCATTTCGACATAGCGTTTTAAGTAGTCATACATTACACCACCACCCCGCAAAACTAGATTCTTTGAGGGCAAGAACTGTATCTTACTTATCTCAGTACTGTCAGTGCCTCACACAAGGGAGGTGTTCAGAAGATGCACAGGGAAGGCATCAGTCCAAGCACACGACTGGGGTGGACACACGAACAGACGGGTGGGCAGGGAGCGGCATTCCTGTCCACTGCAGCCCGGGCCTCCACCCGGCCTCCCGGAATATCTCAGGCTGGCACAAAACCCAGGCGACCACTCACGTGAACAGTGACATAGCACAGCTCACCTGCGCTGGTGAGAAACGGTGGACTCAGAAAGCTGGGGTGCAGAATTTTAAGCATCCCTCGAGGCCAGAGAACCACCCAGAAAGAGCCAGGCTTCTTACCAACCTGCAGGAAGCCTCAATGGGAGAAAATGATTTAATTATCAGAGTGTCACCAAACAAATCGTACGCCTCATTTTGGGGTACTTAATGCTTATGGTAATTAACATTACGAAGATTTTTCTTCTCTCTTCTGTTTATATTTAGTTTAGCCATTCACAATAGAGCTAAAATTATTTCAACTAATTTCGGGCGCTCTCCCTGCGTTGCCCCTGCGTTTCTTCCCCAGCGCCGCTACCCAAACGCAAGCTTTAACTTCAGAGACAGCCAAATGCAGGACAAATTGGAATCAATGCTGCCTTTGTCTTCGCTAATAAGTGGCTGCCACGCAGAGGAGTGTGGAACTGCTAATTGGCTGATCTCAACAGGGAAGAGACAATGGTGGCGAGAATGCCGGGGGATTAATTATAGGGCTGCCTTCTGCTCCTGGCTTGCCATGCAACAGGGGTGGCCTTCTCCACCCATCTTTAGAAACAACAAACTTTCCAGCTGGGATTCTCCTGCACTGGGGATGCAGACCCCACACGCAGCACACACAGAGGTCGAGGGAGAGGAAGGCGGAGGAGTGGGCGGGGCCGCTCCCAAGGGGAAGGACCAGAGTGTGTGTGTGTGTGTGTGTGTGTGTGTGTGTGTGTGTGTGTGTGCGCGCGTGTGTGTGTTGGGGGGAGGAGGGAAACGAGGAGCCACTTCCTGGGATGGGGGAGTCTGGGCCCAACCACCCCTAAACACATAAGGAAACTGAGCCCCAGTGACGGACGTGACCACGGTAGGTGAAGTTAGCTCCTAAAGGGAGGCAACAGTGCCCTCGCCAAAGCAGCCAAGCTAAGGGTGAGGACTCCTCTGAACCTGGACTTGAACTCAACTTTGATTTGAACCTGTGCTCTGCATGGCGCTCAAAAGCTTTCCTTCTCCGTTAGCCTGTGGCCTGTGAAACCTCGTTTCATTGTCTTTAGGATAAAGGACTTACTTCCTAAAAGTCCTTGATAAAATGCAAATGTATCCATATATCCACTGAGCAGAGGAGCACATGCATCCCTGGCCCAGATTTGCTGTTTAAATCAGGCACCTGACACCAGGGAGGGAGGTCCTTCAGCGAACGAGACAGGCGGGTTTGGATCAGGGGAAGGGGAAACTGCAGGGCCAGATGGAACTCAGCGGTTGTCTTTTGGATGGGATGGGAAAGCTCAAAGCGGTGGCATCTGGAAGGAAAAAAAAACAAAGGGGTTGCACCAAAGGCAAACTGGGCCCGGTCCAATTGTCCCAAATCAAATTTGGTGTTTTCTTCCCAAAAGCCACAGTCTCTGCTGGATGCCATATCTCTGCTGCTCCACCTGGAAGCCTGCAATGGCTCCTGCTCTAAAATCTACGCACACACACATACAAACACACACACACACACACACACACACACACACACACACACACACGCTATCCTTGGGATAGTCTACGAATTCTTGGTATGATGGGCTACATAAGGCCATTCAATGATAACCTCAGAGTTCTGGGAAAACCTGACCCAGAAGATAGAGAACTTGTCTTAGACCATTTCCTGTTGCTTAGAGTACCTGAAACTGGGTAATTTATAAAGAAGAGGAATTTATTTCTTTAGTTCTGGAGGCGGAGAAGTCCACAGTTGAGGGGCCACATCTGGTGAGGATTCTGCAGAGCCCCCAGGGAGCGCAGGGCAGCGCATGGTGAGGGGCTGCGTGTGCTGGCTCAGGTCTCTCTGCCTTTTCTTATAAAGCCACCAGTCCTCCTCCCTGACAACCCACTGGTCCGTGAATCCATGAATGGATTAATCCATTCAGGAGGGCTGAGTCCTCATGAGCCAATCAGTGCTTAAAGGTCCCACCTCTCAACACTGCCACTTTGGGGATTAAGTTTCAACGTGAGTTTTTGAGGGGACACACATTCAAGCCACAGCAGAACTCTGTGGTGTTCGTTCCTGATTCCATTTGGGTCCTGAACCTAGAAAAGTTGAACACACCAGAACAAAACCTTCCCTGGCGATGACTTCACAGCGCTCCAACAAGACGCTTTAGCATTTCCAAAACTCTTTCTTGGGCTTTGTCTCCTTGGTTGTTATGCCCTCCCCACGTAGCAGGCAGTGTCATTACCATCTCACGGAGGGAGGATCACGATGAGAGTGGTGAGCTGACTTGCTCAGGTCACACAGCTAAGAAGTGGGCTCAGCCAGCATCCAAACCCAGTCTTTGGGACAACACAAGGTGTCATTGTCCCTTTCCCGCTCCCAGATGGTGAGCTCTGTAAGGAGAAGTACCACATCCATTCGATTTACCCCTTTGTCCCCACACATGGGAATGAGAAATAAAAAATAAAACGATCCTAAGCTTCCAACCAACTGACCGGACTCCCTCTTTGCCAAGGGGTCCCCAGAGAAACCTGAAAACTGAGTTCCTGGCCACGACGGGCTGGGAGGTCAGACACGACCTCCCTCACTAACTGCAATTGGGCTTTCTTTCCCAAAGGTTAAACAGAAACCCACCCTTTGGAAAGACTTGGATCTCCGCTGATTTCAACCAATTTTATGACCACCCCTCCCTTTTTGTGGTTTTGACACAACCACCAACAAGCATTCCTTCCTGACAAAAGACCACCAACCACAGGGTGGTTGTGGCCAGTCTACGGAGGCTGCACACAGAGGGTCTTTGTGTCCTCTGCTTCATCTTTTGAGGGACAGGACCTAACTGTAATACATTGAAATGTCAAGTCTCCTCCCCAAAGTGAACATGAGATGCATGTTGCATACATGTCAGCCTACTATGCATGCGTGCACCACCCTTCATGAATATTCACAGCTCCTCCTAAAATCTGTTGAATATGTACACTTGGCTACCCTACTCAGCATAATTCCTACTCTCTCTACCGCTCCCTCGAAATGCCTGTCTCTGGTCTTTGCCAGAGGCTACACTTCCCAGCTGCAAGACTGCCAGCCTTTGGGCTGCAACACTTTATTAGAAATAAAGCTCTCCTTTCCAAATTTACGAACCTCATGATTCTTCCATTGACAGGAACACTCAAAAGAAAAGGCAATGAAATCAGTACCATTTGCTGAGGACTTGCCTTGTGCTGGTACCATGCTGAGTGGTTAAATGGTCACACTTTGCCTCAATGCTAGAAGCTGCAACAACCTATATGATCCCGTTTTACAGATGTAGAAACTGAGGCCAGGAGCAGTTGAGTAACTCACGCAAGGCGGCACAGTTCATAGAGCGGTAGAGCAGGGATTGTCACCTATGTCTGCCTAGCTGCAGAGCCCAGAATTTGAATCCGTATCTATCCTGCTGCGTAACTGCCATGTGAATAAGTGAGTGAATGAATGAAGGACTTCAGTTCTCGAGCTCTTTCCAGCATGCGGTGCTTTTATCTGAATAACCACCTCCTCACTTTCCTCCTCACCCTGACCCGGGGGCTCAGCTGAATGTAGACACTTTGCAACCAAAATAGAACTCCCAAATATTAATGCTCATAGATAATATTCTTTGGTAAAGATAATTTCAATGTTTTAAGATATTAATGTTCGTTTAACTGGTCTCCTCTCTAAGCACTTCTGAGTAAACACATCTATCTTGGGCTGATTGATTCTCGCAATTGCGCTATTATAACCTAAATTAGGACATTCTGAGTCACATATTCAAAAGGAGAAATGGTTCAGGGTATGTATGTGTGAGTGTGTGTTAATATTTTTTTTAAGTTTCCTTTTGTGCTCAACTAGAGAGAAATATTTGAAATTCAAATAATGAGGTATTCATAGTGAGTTTTTTTCCTTATGCCCAGGGTAAAAATAAAATAAAATGCTAGACCTTTTTCTTCCCCCATTATATGGTGCTGACTTTCCTTTCTCATTATGTTTACCTCCAAAATTTGAATGAGAGTAAAATTTGAAGGAATTACCACAATTCTTCAGTACATTTGCAAATCAATTAAGAGGAGCCAAATTATGCTCCTGCTTTTTGCAGGGAGCCAGTCTTCCCCAGCTCAGGGAACACTGCAGCCCACAGCTGCCTGGCAAACAAAGAACAGCTGTCACGTCGAGAAGGAGGCTTGGCATTTCAGCACTCACCTCCAGCAGCCAATGCCACCGGCTGAACCAACGCCTCGCTGGGCAGCTCCACTTACCTGCTGGGAGCTGGGTCTCCCGTGGGGTGTTAATGGTGCCGGAAAAGCACACTGTTTTTGGAATCAGACGGATCCCTGGCTGTGCAGTCCTCACTCTTGCCACCTCCTTGCTGTGTGGCCTTGAGCAAATCACTTCACCTCTCTGAGCCTCACTTTCATTGGCTGCCAAGTGGAAACAATAATGCCTCTCCCAAGGTTGTCCTGAGACTGTGATGAAGTGATCAGTCTAGAAGAATGCCCCCTCCTGCCCGGCCCACTGTTGGTTTAGCCAGCAGCCGGGTTTACCTTCCCTTCTTCCCACCACTGGGGGCCCTCAAGACGCTGGCTTGTCTGGGGAGGGAGTGCTGGAAGCTTTCACTTTACACTGTAGAGCCATCTCCACCCTTGCTCCCCTGTTCTCTGCCTGGAAACTCCTTCAACCTTTGGTTCTGTTGAGTTTGACCACAAGGAGCCCCTGGAGGAGCTCAGAGGGAGGGTGGAGGGCGAGGCCGTGCATTTATCACCCACTTCCTCACCCTCACACCATGAGGTGGCCTCATGCTGACTCAAGTCCTTTAACTGAAGGTCACAACCCCTCTCAAAGTGGTGCTCTATCCAAGCCACTCACCCAGACTTGGTAACTGCTCCCTTTCCTCATCCCTTTGGGCTTGGGGGTGGTAACTGCTCAGCTGTCACCAGCCCCAGAATGCTTCATGCTGCAGGGTCCCTGCCCACACCTTTAAAAATGGTCCCATTACCAAGGCATGCTCCGATTATCCTGACGTGGAAGGCCATCTGTTTCCCGCCAGGCCCCTGATGGTATTTTCCTCCCTTTTGTTTTGTTGCCCCAGGATTTACAAGACAGGAAAAGAGATTCCAGCAAGACCTGGAAGTTAAAATGTCACCTCCTCCAAGAAGTCCTGCCAGATTGCAGCTATATTATCTCACTTCTTAATTCCCTCTGAACTGTGAGAATTTTACTCTTTACCTTGTATTATGGTCACATATGTCCACGTCTCCCAAAACCACAAGGGCAAGGAAAAACTGTGATGCCTCTTTGCAATTTCTATTTCAGCCCAGTGGAACTTGCTGTGGTTTTAGCTGACTTTCTCACCCCTGGGCCTTTACTTGTGCCATTCCTGCCCATCTGAAGCACCCGTAACTCCAGTTTAAAATGGATAAGCTCACATGTCTGAATGAGCTACGGGTTTGCAGCTGCAGATTCAAGTGTGTGAAAAATGCCCAACCTTTTTAATTTTTCTTTGGCCCAATCTAAACACAACTCCAAGCTGAGGCTGAGGGGCTGACCCGAGGATCAGCTCATCTCTGAGCAGGTGAGAGAGCAGCTGATTCCACTGGCCCCAGGCTGCCTCCAGCTCTCCCAGACTGCTGTGCTGTCCTGGATGAGGACGCCGCAGGGCAGCAGGGTTTGGGCTCTGTGATCTGGACACTGAGGTGACTCCCAAGAAGAGACTAGAACCCATCCAGCATAGCATGCAGGAGAGAATGAAGTAATCCCGAGAGATGATATTATGGGATGGAGCAGCAGAGCCCTGAGAAGGGGGCAATCACTGAAGCCCAAGTACTAGTGCAGGGCCTGGCTGACCAAGTCCACGTCCAGGCCCCAGAGAGAGCCCACTGGGGAGGGGAGAGAGGGTTAGATCAAGAAGGACAGAGTGCCGCGGGCCATTGCGCCTGGAGCCCCCCTTCTCTGGGCCTCAGCTTCCCGTCCATGAATTAGAGGATTCTGAGCAGGTAGCTTCCAGGAATCCTTGTAATGCTAACATTTTGAGATCCTAAAGGATGGGCACAGCACCAGTGTGTGTTAAGTGTCACTCCCTCCCGTCTCCCACCCAAGCAGCCAAGTGACCTTGAAAGCATCTTCATGCCCCCACGCTCCCAGGGCCCTGCCTGGGATGACAAAGAACACAGCCCAGTTTGCTTTGCTTTAGTGAGCACGAATGTGCCGGATTCTGTGCCAAGGGCTTTGCACATATTCCCTGCCAAGGGAGGTGGGCAGCTAAGCTGTAATGCCCAGGCGTGGCCCCAGCCTCCCTTCCCAGGGGCCCTGGGCCGGGGAGAAAGGAAACAGGAGAGGACAAGAGGACCAGACCCTCTGGGGGAGGGTGCACAATCTTTCTTTCGTCTCCCTGCCAGCCTCCTGCCCTGGCACGTTGGGAGCCTGGTCCCCAGGTCCCCGCATGGGCAGGCCCCGCTCCACGGGGATGCCCCAGCCAGGTGTGCAGTGCTGTGCTAAGCAGCCTGCCAGCTCCAACAGATGGCAGAGTGGAATCGCCATCCATCACAGCCGTAAGTGGCCGACTCCCCTCCCGGTGCCCCAGACAAATGGCTCTGCTCCTCCGTCCCTCCCCCGGCCCCTCCGTCTACCACTCTTGCCAGGCAGCCGGGCGGAGTCGTTTACTCAGCGAGTCCTGCGTGAGGAATGTGGGGGGAGGCAGAGCTGAGCGGCGCAGGGAGGCGCATCCATCATCACTGAGAGCCGCAGCCCGCCCCGCCAGCGCTGGAGCAGCACGGAGTGTGCCCGCGGCGGGCGCCAGCCCTCGCGCGGTGTGTGTGCGTGTGTGTATGTGTGTGCGTGTGTGTGTGTGTGTGCGTGTGTGTATGTGTGCGTGTGTGTGCATGCATGTGTGTATGTGTGCGTGTGTGTATGTGTGTGCATATGTGTATGTGCGTGCGTGTGTGCGTACATGTGTGTATGTGCGTGCGTGTGTGCGTGCATGTGTGTATGTGCGTGCAAGTGTGTATGTGCGTGCATTTGTGTATGTGTGTGTATGTGTGTGCGTGTGTGTGCATGTGTGTATGTGTGTGCGTGTGTGTGTGCACGCATGTATGTGTGTATGTGTGTGCGTGTGTGTATGTGTGCGTGTGTATGTGCATGCATGTGTGTATGTGTGTGCATGTGTGTATGTGCGTGCGTGTGTGTATATGCATGTGTGTATGTGTGTGCATGTGTGTATGTGTATGTGTGTGCATGTGTGTGCATGTGTGTATGTGCGTGCGTGTGTGTATGTGCGTGCGTGTATATGCATGTGTGTATGTGTGTGCATGTGTGTATGTGTGTGTATGTGTGTGTGTATGTGTGTGCATGTGTGTATGTGCGTGCGTGTGTGTATGTGCCTGGGCACACGCATCGAGCACCGTCCCGTCTGCCCAGGGGGCCTGGGTGGGCCCCGTCCTCACAAGGAGGGGCCTGGTCTTGCGTCTCCCCAGGGGCCTGTCTGCCTCAGCCCTGGCTTCAGCTCCTGGAGCAGGATGACCAAGCTCCTGGGATAGGCTGGACTTCAGCGGCTATGTCTGTTTATCCATGTGGCAGGCGGGTCAGATGAAGTGTCCACCGAGCGGCAGCGCATGCACCAGCCTTCTTGGCTGCCGTGCGGGTGGGAAGATGGGTCAGCCCACGTACCAGGCCACAGTGAAGATGTGGCTCAGACTGCCCCTCAGACCATGGGTCCGCACTTCCTGCCCAGCAATTAAAGCCACTGGACTGAGTAGGTGACTTGGAATCTCTGTCCGAGGGCTTTGCGGTGCCCAATCCCAGCTCCCCCTCGACAACTGTGGAACCCTGGGTTAGTGACCCAACCTTCCCAAGCCTCAGTTTGTCTCCTTTTCTGAAAAATGGAGAGAAGGATGTCTGCCTCCGAGGGCTGCGTGTGCACCAGGCACTGGGCGGAGGGCTGGAAAGGAGTCACACGAGACACTGATGAGTCCCGAACACCTCGGGCCGGCGAGACAAGTGTGCAGCAGGGGGCAGAGTGAGCCAGGGCAGTGGGCGGGGGAGGGTTGGTAGCCCCTGGTGAGGGGACAGGTAGGAGGTCATGTGGAGGCCAGGTGGGGCAGAGGAGTCAACCTGGGCCATTGAGCCATTGAAAGGACTTGCTAAAGAGTCTCAGACCCCAGCCCTGACCTCCTCACATGTTCCCGGGTTGCACAAGTGAGGACGCAGAAAGCACCCGGGTCAGTTCTGTGAATGGCTCAAAACAAGAAAAGGTGCTCACTGGGTTGAACGGCACAGCCCAGACTCAGCACTGCTAGACAAGCAGCAAGTGCGTCTCTAATGAGGGTAAGCCCGGCTTCCTGCCCCTACTTGCAAATGCCAGAGACTCGGGCACAAGAGATGAAAGGCCCTGAATTGGCAGAGGTCCTTGTGAACGTGAGCTGACAAACTCCTACACATCCTTCAAGGCCCAGATCATCTCACCTCCTAGGTGGAGCCTTCCCCAGACTTCCCCTTACACCTTCTTTCATCCTCGGGCCTCTCGCACTGGATGCCATTCCCGGTCTCTCTCTGCCCAGGTAGACTGTGCCTCCCTGAGGCTGAGACTTGGTCTGATTCATCTCCCACTCTTGTCGCCAGAACCTAGCATAATGTCTAATGCAAACAGGGGACAAATGAACGAATGAACTCATCCTTTCACTGTGTTTTCACTGTCCACAAGCTCCGTGTGAGCCAAGAGAGTTTTATAGCTGCTTACAAAAAAGTGACCTTAGGCTGCATCAATAGAGGTATTGTGACCAGAGCAATGGAGGAGAGTCCCTGTCTGTTCTGTAGTACTCAGAAGGAGTGCCCAGGACGGGAGGCCAGAGTGGATGTAGAGTCTGAAAAATATGTGCCATAAAAACACTGAAGAAAACCAAGGAAAGGAGCCCCAGAGCTCTCAAGAGCTGTCTTTCTTTTCAGTGGATTGAAGGGTGGTCAGGAGGAACTGGGGAGCCTTGTGCAGCCTCGCTTTGGGGCCACTTTGCATCTTTGCCCTCTCTCCCAGCCCACAGCAGCCTGGCTGCCACACCACGTCCCGTCCGTGGAGATGTCAGACCTCCCGACCTGTCCCGGGGAAGGCCAGTTGGCATCTTGGGGCCCAAACTGGTGGCTTCTGGCTCAGAGGGTTATCTAGACCCGCAGGCAGGCAACTCGGCATTGCCGGGTCAAGCAATAGAATTGGCAAATGTCCCCTAAACAAATATATCTAAATCCTCAATGTAACTTCACTTCAACTTCATATCCCAAACTTATGTGTTTACTTCAGGAAGGATGTGCTATTTTGCGGTTTCCAGGACAATGCAGTTCATAATTTTTTCACACCTTTCAGAGCAGGTGACAGCTTGCTTACAAAACCTAATTTATTCCCATGCAGGCTTGGAGCCGCACTTTAATACATGCACCAGTAACACATCACAATAAGGTTAGAGACAGACACTCCCTCCCTCCCTCCCTCCGCCCCAAATAGGCATTTTCTGGATCCAGCCATCCAAGAAGAGAACCACGCCAAGCAGACACCTCCAGCGAGGCCTCCCGAAACCGGCAATAAGAGAGGCCTCCCTGTGTAATTTCCTCTTGGACAGAGTACCACCACCTCACACCCCTCCCCAACTTAATTGCAGGAAGAATTGTTATGCTAATCAGCATTATTCACAGAGTTAACAGAGCACAGGGTCTAAATTTAGATCCCCTGCTGCAGAGGGCTGTGAATTCATTGGGAACAGGCAAAGGCGAGGTGGGGAAGGAGAAGTTTCCGGGATGGGGATGCTCGATGGGGCTGCAGGACAGTGGAGGTGGGGGGAGAGGGGAGCAGGGGTGCTCCCCGCCTTCCCATCTGCAGAGCTTCTGGGATCTTTACCTCGGAATGCAAAGCTCATGGCTCCTGCCCGGGAGGACTCTGAGAAGGCAAAATCCTCCCAAGGGAATGTTGAGCCCACGTGCCCGTGTGCTCCCTCCGTGTGCCAGGCAAGACACCCAGGTCACGGGCAGCAGCCCAGTGCGGCGGAGCAGCGGCCTTTGTGTCACACACCCTGGGGGCCAGGCCTGACTCTGACTTACAAGCAGGAAAGTCACTTTGCCTGTTTGGGCCTCAGTGTCTTTATCTGCAGTGGGGACCGTGACATCTTTGTGGGGCTGCTGTGAAAGTTGAATGAGGTGATGTATATGAGGCACCTGGAGCAGGTCCCGGCCTGAAGGTGCCAGTAAGTGACAGCTGGGATGATGGTGAAGGGGGAGGAGGAGAGGGAGGGGGACCACCACGCCCTGACCCCCACCAGAAGGAGAAGTTATCAGTCCTGTTTTGTGAATAAGGAAACTAACACTCAGAGAGAGAGGGAGCCTGTCCAGGGCTAGAAGGGCCCACAGAACTGGGGTTTGCACCCGGCGTGTCTGAGTGAAATGGCTGCCTGGGTCGTCCAGTGTGCCTGGGCCATGTAGGAGGAGAAAGGTGCTGGAGGGAACAGGGACTCAGGCTGACTCCCGACCACCCTCCTGTGACCCCTGTCGCCTCGTGAAAGTGAAAGTCCAAGATGGGCCCAATGAAGGCAAGGAAAGGCCAGGCTGGGGGTCCACCTGTCATCTTGGAGGGAAGCACAGGGGCCTGCCTGGTACACCTGGGCCCTCAGGGATGGGGCCCACCCTCCGCTCTTGTCATAGCCAGTAGAGCACAGTCTCAGAGGCGTGAACGCTGCCCAGGCTGGAATCCCCACGCTGTCTGACCAGGGGCTTCAGTTTCCCTACCTGTAAAATGGGGATGACAATGGTGCCTCCCTCCCAGGGCTGTTGTGAAGCTTTGTTGAGTTACTCTTTGTAACGCCCTCAGAGCAGAGCATGGCGCACCGTAGGTGCCGTGTTAGTGCTGGTTGTTATGAGATTCTGGAAGGCTGGAGGCAGGCCCTGTTTAGGACCCCTGCCTTGAGATCCCACCTTGAGGTTCCTAAACCAGTTGTCACTGTCAGTGCCTGATGGGGGTCATTGATATGTCTAATTAAGAAACACAGGACGCCCTTACCTCTGAGCAGGGAAAAGGTCTTAGATCTGAAGTTGGAATCTGCCCCCCCTCCCCCCCGTGCCCCATGGGCCTCCAGCCTCCAGGGACCCCCAGGCCCCAGGGGGCTTCCCACCAGTTTCCTGGACTCCCAACGGAGGCTCCGCACCAGGCTGTGTGCCCGGCAACATTTGTAGTCTGAGAACAAAGCTAAATCTCAGCTTCACCCCATACTTAGTTGAAGGACATGTCCTCGCTGTGTAGACCTGTAGTCTCCGAGTCTACAGGGCTTGTGCGAAAACCCCGAAGCCCCAGCTGTCAGTAGACGTGGGTTCAAATCTCTGCTCGCATCCTGCTAGCTATGGGCCTTGAAAAGTCTCTGGACTTCTTTGAGCTTTAGCATCCTCATCTTTACAGCAAAAAAGAATATTCTTCCAGAGAAGGCTGGTCATGCAGATTAAATAAGATCGTGTGACATTGCTGATTAAGCTGTGATGTGCCGCACAGACGGGTGGATCACTACTCTCAGCCCTGAGTGAGGTCCCGGGTGCACAGCTCTGGATGAAGCACCCCCGGCAGGCCTGCGTGGGAGTGAGTGCAGAGGCTGGGTTCTCACGCTTGCCCCCCAGCACCACCCATGGCTCCGTTGATGGGGACTACCCTCCTTCTATCCCATGAATGCTGCGGTTTCCTGGTCTCCATCCTACATCCCTCTCCTTCATACTCTGCAGGAATCCGACCCACTCACCACGGCTTGGTTAGCACCTCCAAGCCAAGAACTTGTTCCAGAGCTCCGTCTCTGGTGCAGTTCTCTCTCCCAAGCTCCAGACCTGTCTCTCCAACTCTCTCCCTCAGACATCTGGCCAGGGCATCCCACTGGCATTTCCAACTCAGGGGGACCCAAACAGAACTTCCCATTCCTCATGCCCTTGAATCTGCTCGTCCTTCCTGTTCCCCACTTTGTTGAATGATGTCAACATCTCCCAGGAGTCGCAGTCAGAAGCCTGGGATCCGTCCCTGCCTTCACTTACCCCAGGTGTCCCATCAGTCATGAAGTCCTCTCAACTCCCCTTGAATCCAGCCACTGTGCCCTGGGCCCTGCTCCAGGTGTCCTCATCCTGCTGTCGTCTGACCTCCATAACATAGCCGTCCTGGGCCCACCTGCCCCTGAGCTGCGGGAGGGCGTGGAGGAGGCCAGCACATTCCGAGGGACACACAGGGCGGATCTTCAACCCACCCGTACAGAGCTCCAACTCTGCGCCAGCTCGGGGCCGAGCACCCGCCTGCCTCCCCCTCGCTTACCCTTCACAAGCATCCTCTGGGGTAGGTGCTGTCATTATGTGGCAGGCAGAAGAATGGCCCCCCAAAATGTCCACACCCCAACCCCCAAGACCTGGGGTATGTTACCTTACATGGCAAAAGAGCCTTTGCCTCTGTGATTAAGACAAGGATCCCGAGATGGGGAGGTGACCGGATGACCTGGCTGGGCTCAATGTCATCACAAGTGCCCTTATAAGAGGAAAACAGAAGGGTCTGCGTGGGAGGAGATGTGATGACAGATGAAAAGGCGGGAGAACTGTGCTCTGAAGACGGAGGAAGGGGCCTGCACCAGGGGACGCAGGTGGCCTTTAGAAACGCAAGTGTCCTCCTCTAGAGCCTCCAGAAAGAGCACAGCCCAGATGACACCTCAATTCTAGCCCCTTGAGACTCATTTCAGACTTCTGACCTCCAGAAATGGAAGACAATAAATTGGTGTCGATTTAAGCCCCTAACTTTGTTGCCATTTGTTACCGCAGCACAGGAAACTGACACACAGTATCGCCTTTCACAGCTAGGAAAACTGCCACTCAGAGGGCTTCGGTAACTGCCCGGTGTTAAACAGTGGGTCAGTGACAGAACCTGGATTTGAACTCAAGCTTCCTGGTACCAGAGTGCTGAGCTGGGAATCTCATGCAGAAGAGGGTAGAGAAGACCGGGTCCGACTGGGAATCCTGGAAGGGGTTCTGGTCACTGGAGGTGTTCAAGAAGAGGCTGGAGAATTATTTACCGAAGTGTCCTAAAGGACATTGCCGTATCAGTGGCTTTCAAATCACTTAGTAGCAGAATCCTTCTGCCAGAAGAGAGTTTCTCACTCTGCTCTAATTATTCCCTAATTAATATAATCCAGATCAAAGAGGAGCTTCCCTGTTTGGGCTGCCCTTCCCGTGCACATGTGCCCCGTGGTGCTTCCGTGGTGCCCTGGGGTCCCGAGGAACAGCGTTTGCAAGCACAGGCCTCGGGGCTTTCTGAGGTTCCTCCAGATCTGCGGTCCCAGGAACCTGAGAGTTTCTCTGGAGACACGCGACAGGGAACACGTGGTCTCCCTCAGAGCCCCTGGAGCGGGGGCGGGAGCCAGAGAAGGTTTAAGAGCCTGTCAAAGACGCTACTAACGATTTTTAGTTACTTAATTCTCCCAGAGCTTTGACAGGTCCCCATAACTTAGGGTTTATTTGCTTTCTCTTGAATGTCACATATAATTCTTGTCGAAATGTTTATTTGCCTAATGCAACTTTTAGTGCCGGGGTAATTTATTCCCCTATTTGTCAGGCAGGAGGAAGGAAGGCTACTTTTAGCCTCTGGCTTGCCGGTGCGAAGGAAGACAGCAGCCCCCCTTTCGTGTCCATGACACGGTGGGGTGCCCGCTGCCACACACCTCTCCTTGAGAAAAGCAGGGCCCGCCCCATCCCCAGGCCTCCCTCCCCTCCCACCCGGCTCGCAAGCTCAGTTCCATCCAGGAACCGGAGTTTTGTTTTCTTCAGAAAGAGCAACCAACGAGGAGGTGAATTGTGTCATCCTATGCCTCCGGGAGAGGCAAAAATCAATTCTCTGGCTGCAATGTCGTTTCCAAATCAAATCAATTCCACGAGTTGTGAGGGAATTCAATTCCACCAACACTAATTGAGCGCCTACTATGTGCCAGGCCCTCCGCTGGGGTGGAGGTTCAGCAGTGGATGAGCCAGCGTTCCTGTCCTCGAGGAGCTGACGGCTAATCGGGATCCAGGCATGCAAACCACAGTGCAGTCGGGCTGAGATGGGGAAGCGGACAGGGCGCGGAGGAGTGCAGGAGGAGGTGGCACACTGCCCTGGGAGCCAGCAGAGGTGGCGGAGGTGGCAAGGAATGCAGCTTCATATTGTCCCGGGGGATGTGGGTGGGGGAGGGGCATCGAAGGCATAGGAAGCCCCCGGACAAGGAAAGGCAGAGTGGCAGAGCATGTGTTGTGAGGGGCATCAGGGAGACGGGCTGGAGGGGTGAGGCCAGACCACAGCTGGCCTTGGATGCTCTCCAAGGACTTTGATGTGGCTTGTAGGCAATGGAGAGCCAATCAGTAGCTTGTGTTAGAAGATGATCGTGGTAGCAACATGATGGTGAGCTAGGATAAGATGGGAGCCACGTGTGCTGAGCCACGCTGGGGGTCTTTGCAGTGAACAGGGGAGCAATGGTGAGCTGATCCAAGGCAGCGTGGATGGAGGGGGGATGAGGGAACAGCATGACTGGAGAGCTTTGGCAGCCATTCCATGTGGGGACGTGGCCAGCAATTAGATGTAAGGGTGAGGGCCAGGAAGGGGGTCACAGATGCCATCCCTGGATAGAAGACAAGGACAAAGACCAAGTTTGAGGGCAAGAAGAGGGAAGGCAGGACATGTCAGGTCTGAGGGGCCTGGAGGCGCCCAAGAGAAGAGGATGGCCCAGTGGTTGTTGGAAACGAAGGTCTGGGGAGGGGCTGTCTGTGCTTCCCTGGGGACCCTGGGCTGGGCTGGGGCAGCGGGCTTTTCCCCACCCAAGGAGGTTTGTTTTGTCCTGGCCTTGAGAGGTGGTATGTCCTCACCACATCCCCCCACCACCACTACCAAGCCCTCGCCTGCTCTGGTCAATAGAACACGGCCCCGGGGCAGGAGTGATTCTTCCGTGAACTTCCCTGGGGCTTTGCAGTCCCTTCAGACATGGGGGAGGGGTCACATTAGGGCCCCCCAGACCTCCAAGGGGATAGGAGAGAAATGGGGACACAAAAAGAGATCTTTGGTTCCTAGAAATCTAGAAAGGAACTGAACTGGAGGGGGAGCTGTGGGCATCCCCTATGTCTCAGGGACCCCAAAAGCCACCTCAGTTTTCCCGGGAGCCTCCCCCACTGCAGAGCCACCTGGCCCAGTGGCCTGGACGGGGGGCCAGGGTCAGCGCACAGGAGCCCCAGGAGTAGAAAGAGGGCCACTCTCCAAGGGTAGAGCAGGGAGTGCCAGACTCCAGAAACTTCTGAAGAAGTTGGGCACACTGGAGTCTCACTAGGGTGACCAGCGCGTGGCCAGGATATGCACAGACAAGACCAGACAGTGAGTGCAGCAAAGACAGTTATAACAAATCATTGACCATGTGCCCTGCAGGGGAGGCTGGGGCTCGTATGGCCCAGTGGTTAGCAGCGTGGACTTCAGAATTGGGCGGAGCCTGCGTTCAAATTCTGACTCTGCTACTGGTGTAGGTGACCTTGAGAAAATGGATACTGATATAGATGATCCTGAGAAAATCATGTAACCACACCCTGCCTTGGGTTCTTACTCTGGAAAATAGAAGTGATAACAGTAGTGCCCACCTTACATGATTGTTAGGAAAGTTAAATGAGGTTATTACGTGAAGCACTTAACACAGCACCTGGAACTTAATAAGCACTGACTAAGTGGGTGGCTCTTATTTATTTATTTATTTATTTTACCATCATCACCATTATAAAAGGAGCTATGAAAGCCAGAATGTGTGACTTCCCTCGCCATGTTCAGGGGAAAACTCCTCCTAAATCTAGCAGACCATTGTTTGTTCCAATGCTGAGAAGGGACATCCCCAATACAAATCAATATGCCAGGCATCCAGCAGGCATGAGGCTGCCCCAGGCTTGACCACCCCCTGGGGGCACACAAAGGCAGAGCGAAGGTGCCACCCCCAAACCATGGTGATCCTACCTGCCCCCTACCAAGGGAATTCCAGTCCCATTGCTGGAACCAGCCCCTGGACCACATCCCTGGCTCATTCTTCTTCAAGTTCAGCCCCAGCCTAGAAGAAAAGGGCCCTTTCCCCTCCTAGGGTGCATTGCCATGAGTCAGGGTCTGCTCCTGGGACCTCCTTGACAGGAATCAGCTCAGGACCTCGGGGTGTCAACAGATTCTCCTTGGGGACTGATGGAGGAGTCCCTCCCCAATGCCCAGGGCTGACAGGCCCTCTCCCCACTCCTGTGTCCACAAGCTCCCATTTCCTGAGCACCTACTAAGAGGCACCCCAGTGCACACAGCGGCCGACTCTCCGCATCCACGCCAAGGAACAGAAACTCTCAAATAACAAGAACCCAAAAGTCACTGCTAATCACATTTGCATAATATGATTATTTTTTCAGCAGATTTACCTTCCTAATTACGTTTGTCTCCAGCCAATATTAAAGTGATTTTGCATTCCCCAAGCACACCGGTGCTGAGCGGGGCTGCTGCAGAGGTGGGCCAGGCTAAGCCATCCTGGAAGCTGAGGTTTTGCCACAAAGGAGATGATTCCCAGCAGAGGAATTAATAAGCCCCACCTATGTTCGTAGCGGGGAAACAAGGTAACAACTGGCATTTGTACCAGGTTTTACAGCTTGCAAAGGACTTCTTCAAGCAACATCTCATTTGATCATCACAATTACCCTGTCACCCAACATACAGGCAGAGAGACTGAGATTACTTGTCCTAGAACATTTAGGAGTAAAGCCAGGATTCTATGTTAGACCTCCCAATTCCAAAGCTCTTTAGGGACGGTCTCCCTAAGAGCTCTCCAGTTTTTAATTTCATAGCGTCTACCACAGATGTAGACACGGAAGCAAAGAAAGGCAATGGCCCAATTTGTTCATCTTCCTATATCCAGGCCTTGGGTACTCCCCCTGGCACGCTGACTCTAGGATTGGCCGTGTGACTTGCTTTCACCAACAGAGCAGTATAGAAAACATGTCACAAACAGAAACTTGACAAGTGCTTGCTCCTGAGTGTAGCCTCAGGCCATTCTTGGAGTCCTTCCACTACCACGTGAGCAAGCGCAGGCTGACCCACGGGAGGACGAGAGTCACATAGGTCAGTCGCCCTCATCCCTGTGACCAGCAGCTCACCAACTGCGGCACACATGTGGGAGGCTGCTGGAGTCCGTCCAGGCCAACACATCAGTGGCTCAGCTCAGATCAGCCAAGCTGAGCCCAGATCACAGAATTGCTCAGCTGCCACTAAGTGCTAGGAGGGTTTGTTACACTGCAAAAACTAACTCTGAGTGCTGTGGACTGAATGTTTGTGTCCCCACAAATTCTCATGTTGAAATCTAATCCCCATTGTGACAGTATTAGGAGGTGGGGCCTTGGGGAGGCTCTGCCCTCATGAATAGGATTAGCACTCATAAAAGAGACCCAAGAGCGCCCCCTTCACCTTCCACTAGTGAGGACACAGCAAGAAGCTGTCTATGCACAAGGAAGTGAGCCCTCACCAGACACCAAATCTGCCAGCACCTTAATCTTGGACGTTTCAGCTCCAGAATTGTGAGAAATAAACTTCTGTTGTTTAAAACAGAAAACATCCAGTCTATCGTATTCGACTATAGCAGCCTGGGTGGAGTAAGACATTGATACGGGTCGCCACGGAGCATCTTGATCCTCACTGTAGGAGAACTGTTGGCGGGGAGCGTTTCTATACACAGTCAGGCTCACCCCTTCTCCCAGGCTCTGCCGTCCCTGAGCTTCGATCCAGCCTGGGCAAGTTCTCCACCCCAAAGCCCTGCACTTGCTCAGTCCTGAAGTTCTGTTCTCAGAACGTATAGAAAGTGTATTGCTTCATTCACCATCTCATATTCCATAAACTCTCTTTCCTAGGAAATCCCAATTACTGACCCCCCCACTGCCTTTGCCCCTGAAGAGACCCCACATAAAGTCAGGATTTCCAAGGCAATTGCCCAAGAAAATTAAGGCGGAGCTTGGAAGGCCCAGAGACAAATCTAGACAGTCACCGAGGTCAGCTTTACCTAAGCCCAGGCACGCAGGCTCCAAATCTTCTCACTGGTCTTACGAGGTGGTTCTGCTCGGGGCCCGGACTTGGTCCCTGTGCTGGCCCCAGGGGTGTTCCTGTGACCAGCTCCATCCGTCCTGGGAGGTGAAGAGCACGGACTGTAGAGTAAGAATGCCCAGGTTTGCATCCCAGCTCTTCTCCTGTGACTTTGGCAAGTTACTATTCCCTCTGTGTTTCAGTTTGCCTCTCTGTAAAATGGGTATAATACTAGTACTCACCCATAGGGCTGCTTTGAGGTTTACATTTATATATGCAAAACACATACAACAGAGCATAATAAGAGCATGTAAGTACCAGTTCCCACTGTTCCTGCTGCTGTGTCTCCTGTTATAATTATTACTGTGGCGATTGTTCTCGTTTGCCATGTCTCAGAGGAAGGGCCTTGGAGAAGAAAGACCAAGCTCATGCTCTTGGCTTCAAGCCCTCACTGTAGGCCCATGGGGGCCCCTTCAGCCTGCTCAGAGCTCCGCAGGTTCAGGTCCCACAAAATTCCACTATTTTCCCTGCCTTCCTTTTCCTGGACCCAGGCCCAGCATGTGGTCCCTGCAGGTGTCTCTTTCCGACTCTCTAGTCCTAAAGTTGTTCTGAGATCCACACTCAAGACAGGTTCCCCTTCTGGGGCAGGGACAGGCTTCCTTACCACAGTTCCACCCGGAAATCCAACATCCTTCCTGTTCTCACCATTCACTTGAAGGTCACGGTGAGGCAGCTCAGGGCTGTAAACCTGGAATCAGAGGGATCTGCTTTCACATCCTGGGATCTGGTGTCAAATCCTGGCTGTGTCACTCACTAGTTGTGCAGCCTTAGGCAAATCACTTAACCTCCGAGTTAAGTTTCTTCATCTTTAAGATCAGTTATTGATACCTTAAATGTTGTGAAGATTAAATGAGATAATAATGTATACTAGTCAGAGTAATGGTAGCTGCTATAACAAATAATACCCAATATTTTAGTAGCTTGTCACAATAGAGGTATATTTCTCATTCACATAATCGTTGAAAGAGATTGTTTCTGTTTGGTTGGTGGCACTCCTTTGCATGGTGATTTGGGGACCCAGACTACTTCCATCTTGTGGCTCTGCCATCCTCTAGGGGCAAAGAGTCCTCTGCACCTAGCCAGTAGACAGGAAAGAGAAGTTAGAGAAGACATACCTCATTTTTATCCACCTCCACCTAGGAGGTACCTGCACTATCTCCCCCTCACATTCCCTGGGTGAGACCAAGCCATGGGCACCATCTAGATGTAAGTGGGGTTAGGGACAGAAACAGTCCCAGGCAGGGCAACACTGCCAGTGACAACTCCACAGTGTGGAAGGGGAGCACAAACCCCCGGTGGGTGGACACCTGGTCATGCCTGCTGCAGACAGAAATACATGGGGCACACGGGACATGCTCAGCAAGTCCTGCTGCCGCCAACACCACCCCACTGCTACTATTAGTATTTGATTAGGAGTTGCTCTGTGAAATAGACGTAATAATACCAATCTCACAGAGAGGTGGAAAGCGTTCAATAAAGACATGAAAGCATAAATGATACTATTTGTCTCTTCTTTCTCCCACATCTAAGTCCCCAACATCCCCTAGGGTGCATCCTAAGACCAGGCCCTCCCAGGATGACTGCCCTTCTGCATGGGAAGCCAGCCCCCCACCTCCTGCACCCCACCCCAAGGTTGGACGGGGCACTTGTCCTTCTCCAACCTCCCTCACCCTCCTAAGAACCACTAGAGAGAGTTTTCCAGGCCTGGTCAGAACAGAATGCTCTCTGCTCACTTCTCTCTGAGGCTCCAAATGGATTCAAAAAAAGAAAATGGAATTTCATGCATTTCCCCCTATCCCCCACTACTGTTTCTTTTCCAATATAAAAGACATTTCAGGCAGCTGTTTTCCAAGTTCCCCTCCCACCAGTCTACTCACTCAATTTCTGTTAGTTCCCACGCCCTCCATGTTTTTCTGGACTATTTACTGTGGAAGGGATTTTACTTACAGGAGCCCGTCTCCCAGAATTGGCTCTTCCTAGGACCAGGTTTTTGAAGTTTAGAGTAGGGCTTATGGACAGGCAGTGAGACGGTTGTCTTGATCTTATATTTCATCACTTTACAAGAGACAAAAGGACGAAGCCGGGGTTGGAGGCACAGACGCAGACAGAAGGGGTCCTTTGGGAGGAAGGCGGGAGGAGAAAAACAGGGAGAAGGGTAGATGAGGTCAGTCAGGTTTCATCAGACACCAATTCCATTCTGCCCTCTTTCTCTAGAATGATGTAGTAGATTTGCATTCTTGTTCTGCCTCTCTAGCTGTATGATTTTTGAGAACTCATTCAACCTTCCTGAACCTCAGTTTCTCCATCTATAAAATGGGCTTCTATGCTCACCTCGCAGGGTTATTGAGAGCATTAAACAAATTGAAATATTGCAACACAGCCAGCATGTGCATGACAGTTTAGTAAGGTGGACAGTAAATGATAGTTTGTTTCGCCTTCCTCCTTCCAAAAGAAATGCAGAAGGTGAAACTTCCTCAGTCTTAGGTTAAATAGAATTTTTCTAATAAAAAAATAATTTCTTTTCAAATGCAAAAATAGCATATTGTTAGCACATCTTTAAGTAATAGGATCTTTGGACTGCTACTGAGGCTGAGTCAGGGCCAGGGGGCAAGAAAGAGTAGCCAGAGCAGACAAGCATCTTACTGTATAAACTTCATATTAAGTTGTTGATATTGGATTCTTTTTTACCTACAAAACAGCAATTTTATACAGTTCAGCCTAAATCAAATGATAATACTAATAATGCTTATATAGTGCTCACTGCACACTAAGCCCTGTTCTAAGCTCATTAAATCCTCACAACTCTGCAGGATAGGTACTGCTATAAATTCATTTTACAGCTAAAGAAACTTCAGAACAGAGAGGTTAAGTACCTTGCCTGAGATTACACAGCTAGTAGGGGCAGAGCTGGGATTTGAACCCAGGTGGTCTGGCTCCAGAGGCCGCGACTTAAGCCACTACATTTTACTGCCTCCTGTATGAATAATTGAGAGGCCTCCTTAGGAGAAGCTCTTGTATCCACTGGGCTCTCAGACAAGCTGGGAGGAGGCTGAAGAGCCTGGCAAGTGCGGGTGGCTGGAGGGAGACCATTGGCTCCCTCCTTGCAGTCCTGAGCCCGCCCTGTCTAGGAAGGGCAATATTGCTCCCTCTAGAACTACACGGCAGGTACTGGCAGACACCTGGCCCCTCTCTTTCCTGCACATTTCATTTTCCTGTCCTCTGTGGCATGACTCTCATAAAACTATTCATTTCTTAATTCTGATAGCAGGAAGGAATTTAATCAAATTGCTTGAATATGACGACAGCCTCCCGCTAAGCCGGCTGCCTCCCGAGGGTCATTGGGAGACAACGCCCTGTTAATATTTAGCTCCAACAGCAAACATTATGGCTTTCAATTTAGAAGATTATGCTTCTGGTTAGTTATGTATCATATGTGGGCGCGCGCGGCTCGCTGGGTGGCTCATCTCATCAGCGCGGGAGCATTTTGCCAGGGTTATAAAAAATGCCATTTTCTCTGCGAGCCCTTTCCACTCAGTGATCCAGTGAAGTAACATCGGGATCAAAACCATGTTCTGAAAAATAATTGATCTATTCAGCAGCTCGCAGGCCTGTATTCCAGCCGCCCGAAAGAGCCATTTTCGAGGAGGACGCCAGGGGCCCCCGTGGGAGCGGGCTGCAGGGAGGGCTCAGTCTCCTGCTGGCCTAGTTGTGTGGACCCTGGTCCCGGGCAATGGGGCTTGGAGCTGTCCGTGGTGCTGAACCCAGGATTGCCAGGCCGCGCCAATGAACACTGGCTAGCGGGACCCGCTGATTGTCTGGGGGGCTGTGCCTATTCTGGGGTCTTGGATCATTACATTTTCCTCCTTCCCAGACCTCCCAACCCTGTCTCCAGCTCTGGATCTAACTCTCCAAGTGCCTTCTCCCGTTCCTGCACCCGCCCTCACCCCGAGGAGCTCATTCCTACTAGCCGCATTGTAGTTTTCTTTCTTTTGCTTTTCTTTCTTGTTTGCCCTCCTCCTAAGGACGGCACAGAGCCTCCGGTGGGTCTGAGAGCCTCAATATTTCCGAAATACAGACCTTTCTCTATTCCCTATGCTGACTCTTCCTCTCCTTCAATTTCTCTCCCTCTCATCAGTGTGTCCCTCCAGCCCTTGCTCCCTGCCCCTTCATGCCCTCCCCTCCCTCTCTGCAGCCCTTTCTTTCTTCCTGGGCTCCTCCTTTCCTTCCCCACCCCCTCCCTCCTCCTGGGCACTCCCCAGTCTCTCTTTCCCGCCCTCCCTCCTCCCTCTTCTCCCCTCTTCCCTGCATAGCACCAGCGCTCTCTCTCCCTCCCCCTTTCTCCTTCTCTTTCATCTTCTCCTTCATTTTTCTCTGTCTTCCCATCTCTTCTCTCACTTCCCCTCTGTGCTGTCTTCCCCTATCCCCTCGGGCTCTCTCAGGAACCCCGGTCTTGCTCACTCATCTCTCTCTCCTTTCCTCCCCTCCCTGTCCCATCTGTTTCCCTCATGGTCTCTCTCTTTCTTTCCATTTCTGTCTCCCTCCATTTCTCTTTCTCTTTTCCTCTCTCCCGATTTTCTCCTTCCTCTCTCTTTCCCTCCCTCACTCTCACTAGCTCCCTCCTTCTCTCCCTGATTCATCTCTTTCACCCTCTCTGTGCCTCCCTCTCTCCCCCTTTTCCTTGGCCACCCCCTCCCTCCACCCCTCCTTCTATATCTCTCCATTTCTCTGTGTGCCATTTCTCTCCCTCCCCTTTCTCTCCCTCCCTCCCTGCTCCCTTCCTCCCTCACTCCACCTCTCTTCCCCTCCCGTCCTCTCTTTCCGTGCACACAGCCCCCCTCACCAGGAGCCCCCAGCTGCCTGGTGAATTCATTTCAGCAGCTATTAGGGATCAGCACCCGCCCTGATACTTGGTGGGGAAGATGAGGTTGAGATAAGATGGGCTGTTTCAATCTCAGCACATCTGTAATTGCATTACCATTAAATTGCACCATTTTCCAAAGGTGAGAGCCCAGGGCCCTTGCGCTGAGAGTCTTCTGTAAATCCACTGCCAAGTCCTGCATGATGTGAAGGCCCCAGGCAGAGGGGAGAGCAAGCCTGGCTGGATTTGACCACCATATTAATCCCCTTTGTCTTCGGGGTCTTGTGTTTTTCATTTTATTTCAAAGGTAAAAGGACCCATGGGAATCATTATTTCCATCCCTCTCATCTCACAGATAAAGAAATGGAAGCTCAAAGAAAGAAAGGGAATTGCCCAAGGTCACACAGGCATGAACCACTGAGTCTGCAGATGTCCCCCATTCTGTAGCCTTCCTGCAATTGAGGACTAAAGCAGGAAAGGTGGGGGAGGGGTAACAAAATCCAGCATTGCCAGGTTCCAGGAGGGGTGACACTGGTACAATATCCAGGGATTTTCCAGGTCCAGTGGGAAGGACACAAAAATGGCACGTGGGACTGAGGATAGCAACATCACAACTTCCTGTGGTCTGTCAGGTTTGGCCAGGGACACAAAGAACAGGATTCAGCCGGGAGGAGAGGACAAAGCTGGCAAAAGCTGGATGGAGAGTGGGCACATGAGAGTACCAGACAGATGGGCTGGTACGCAGGGCAGAACTCTGTTTCCAGCAAGGACCTGGGGGACACGACCAGGAAATCAATGCTGAAGGCAGCACATAAACCAAGGCAATAAGACAGGGGCTGGCAGCGGCGATTGCAGCACAGGGGTTTACCCAGCCTGCGCCTGCCTGGAGGCTGGTCCAGGAAAGGGCCTTGGATCATTATGGAAGGCTCTAGGAAGGATGGAGCCTGGGAGAATGGAGGCCAGGATGGGCTGAAGCCTGGAGGCAGCGGAGGCAGGGCACAGACACCAGTCAGGGTAGATTCAGGCACACACACTGTGGATTGGACATCAGGGAGGGCTCCAGCCAGGGCTATGAGAGAGAGCAGATGAGGCCAGGGAAGGCTCAGTGTTGGCAAAGGGCACCATGCCAAAGAGATCCAGGAGGCCAGAGAGGGCATCACCTGGCATACTGTCCCTTTGGCTCTGCTCTGCCTCATTGGTTCTCTGGTTCCTGCTTTGAAAGGAAAATAGATGCAGGATAAAACAAAGCCCAAGCTCGTCTTGCACTAGGGGATCTTTCCCAATGCTATTGTCAGGCAGACTGAGGAAGGATAGGTTTGGGACTGGAGGGAAGGGCAACATGATGCTCACTCCCCAGCCCCAGCACCAAAGGCAGCAGGAATCTAAACAGGCAGGCTGAGCAGATGCAAGTCCCCTGCACATCAGCCCCAGCCCCAGGGCTGGGAGGCCAGCAAGCAAACAAACAAACAGCCAGCAAATGTGTCCTGGTGCCCCAGGGTCAGCCTGCTGCAGTGGCTACACCTGCTTTGGCAAAGCAGCTACTTTGAAGCTCAGCCTGATGTGGAAAGTGCACACAGCACCCAGGGACAAAATAGAGGGGTTTAATGATGTGAAATAGCTCTGTGTGTAATCTGGGTGTGCTACAAGGGCTGCTGAGAGCCTCTAAAAGCTTCCTGGGCTGGCCCGCCTCTGAGGCCGGCCCATTATGTTGTTTGCTGCCTTGTGACCCTGGTGAAGCCAGCCCCAGCCGGCCCCGGCTCCATCCATCCACGCTGCTCCTTTCTCCCAACTCCAGGCACCCATGGGGCCCCTGCCACAGGTCAGTGGGCACAAGGCCGGCTGCCCCAGCAATTCTTAGATAAATCAATTAGGATAAATGAGCTTAGTGATGTATGATGCCCTTGCTCCACTGCGTGCCTTCTGAACTCTTAGTTCTCCAGAGAAGATTAATTACGGGAGCATCATGCTAATGCTCTTTTAATGGAATCTGTTATTTAAGTTTAAGAAGAGCAGGTATCTAATGTATGGGAGTTAGATACCTGCTATGTGCATCCCAAATCAGGGGCAATGGAAGTATGGATGTAGCCAACCTCAGGATGGACCTCTTGAAGCAGAAGGAGAGCCAGTAATCACCCTGAACCCCGCAGGAAGCTGCACTGGGTCCTAAAAGGTTTTCCTGGAATTGATTGCATGTGTTTGTGAAATTAACCTGCTTGAACAGACATTATTACGTTTGTGGAAACAGAGTTGGAAAATGGAGAAGCAGCTATTGAAGGGAAGAGGCTGGTTGGCTTTAAGCAAGTTATAGATTTGAGTACAGACAGAAAGAGCTCATTTGATCTGTGGTCATATTAATAGAGATATAATATCATGAGCAAAGGAGGCGATGGTCTTGTCCTAGACAGTCCAGTTCAACGTAGGAAGTCATATTTCCCAAGTGACAGTGACTAGGTGGGGTATGCGAACAGTGACTAGAATGAGAGGTCTGAAAACTGAATCCTAGGAAGGCTACAGGTAGCTCCTGGGGGAATTCAAGGGGAGATGAGGATGGGAGCAGCAAAGCTAGGGATAATTTACTCTCTAGAGCAGTGGTTCTCAGCCCCAGCTGCTTCTTGGAATCATCTAGGGAAACTTTAGAATATACCAATGCCCAAACCTCCTTCTCAGAAATTTTGATCCAGTTGATCTGGGGTGGATTCGGGCATTACATTTTTTAAAGGCCTGCTGGATGACTCTAATGTGCAGCCAAAGTTGAGAACCGCTCCTTAAAAGGATCTCACAGGTAAAGAGAGATTGTACTTATTTTGTGTGATTACAGAGAACAAAAAATGTAGGGGTGAGTGGAGGCTTTTATCCTAATACGCTGGAATCCTGTTGCTGATGGGCCAGCGGAGGATGGGGGTGGAGTGTGTGGGTGGCAGGGCTTGGACCAAGGGCCGGCTTCTCTGTAGAGGGCATCAGCAATTGAGGTAAAGTGCTGAGGGATAGGACGACCAGAGTGACTGACGCAGAGGTGCAAATCATTTGCAGTCAGCCTCACATTTGCTTACTGAATCTCTATAAAGGAGAACACAGAGGAGTCGGGCATGTGCCCAGGGCTCTTGCCCACCATGGGAACCCAGTGAGGGATTAGATGCAGCACAACCTGTGTCTCTGGACAGCAGCAACACTCAGAGCTGGATGGCAGGTCAAGGCAGCCCCGGCTGAGTACATTTGGAGCCCAGCCAGTAGCCAGGTGCCCAGGAGGGGGCATGGTCCTGCCCCAGGAAAGAAGAGCCTGGCAAGAACTAGGCAGAAGAGCTGGGGCCACACCCTCCTGGACAAAGGTTAGGGCTGGGTTGCTGTTCTGGAAAATCCAAAGCAGAACCAGGCTGGGCATAGTGGCTCAGGCCTGTAATCCTGGCAATTTGGGCAGCTGAGGCAGGGGGATAGCTTGAGGCCAGGAGTTCGAGACCAGCCTAAGCAACATAGCAAGACTTCGTCTACATAAAAATTTTAAAAATTAGCTGGCTGTGGTTGTGCGTACCTGTAGCGCCAGCTACTCAGGAGGCTGAGGCGGGAGAATCGTTTGAGCCCAGAAATTTGAGGTTACAGTGAGTTGTGATGATGCCACTGCACTCTAGCCTGGGCAACAAAATGAGATCCTGTCTCATTAAAAAAATAAAATAGAAAAGACAAGAAGAGGGAAAAAAAAGAAAAGAATCAGAATCAAAAGGCCCTTGGACCAGGAATGGGGGGCTGCATTTGGGGGAGCTTCTAGAGGCCAGGCCCTGGGTGGTAGCTCACACCCATCCTCTGTTTACTCCTGACAGCAGCCCTGCAAGTTATGGGCAGTTACGAACATATTACAGATGAGAAAACTGAGGCTCGGAGAACTTAACAAGATCCTCCCATGGTCCCGGCCTGCAGCCAGTCCCCTGACTGCAAGTACTTCCCAAGGTCTTGGGGTAAAGGGACCTGCTGCCTCGTGGGCTGTATGTGCCCAGGACTGGAGCCAGGAGTGCCAGGCACTCCGATGGAGGGAGAACTGCACTAACCTCCCACCAGGCCAGGCCTTTGCCCACCCCCTGAGGGAAGAGGCAGAATCTGCGGGGTCTCCAGAGCCCCTGGAAGATACGGGATTCTGTGTGACTTAAAGGCTGGGGCAGGAGTTATGCACTGTGTGGCGCTGGCTTCTCTAATCCAGAGATTCTGAGCAGCCTCACGTCCTCATCTGATGAATGGGAGCAGCAGCCCCTGTGATGTCCCCTGCTGTGGGGTGATGGGGTGTAAGAGGTTTGAAAATCTTTAAGTCCCTAAGTAGGGCTTAGGGACTGAAAACCACCTCTCCGCTGAGATGAGGCTGATCCCCTCCCTAAAACACACACACCCCTACACACACACCCTACACACACACCCTACACACACACACCCTACACACACACCCTACACACACACACCCTACACACACACCCTACACACACACACAGACACACACACCGTACACACACAGGGACACAGACACACACACCCTACACACACACACAGACACACAAATGTGCACACACAGGGACACAGACATATGAACATCTTCGTTTACACACACCTACAGGTGACACTGTGTTTATTTCCTGTTGTCATCCCCGAGCCACTGGTGAAGTCTTATTGAAATATTCTGGCCCATTCTCAACTAGGCCACGGTCTTTTCCTGCTCGGGCCAGAATTGCAAATCAGGAATGGGGTGTCCTTTAATACACATAGAAGGCACTTGATAGACATTTGGTGAAGGAAAAAAATAAATAAATGGAATAAACGAATGAATGACCTTGCACTGTAATTATGCTCTTAACGACTCACGTATGTAGAACACTGCACAGTTAACAATGAGCTTTGATACATTTTATCTCAAATAATCCTGTGTCAGGTATGACTATTCCCACTTTACAGATGAGGCATCTAAAGCTCAGAGAGGTGAAGTCACTTTCCCAAAAACACACAGCTAGTAAGTGGATTAGGAAGCTGTAGAGCAGAGAGCGAGGTGCACTTACCACACCGCCAGAATCGCGTAGGGCCCCAGGTACCCATCTTCTCCCCGCTCTCCCCGTCTCTTTCAATCCCATGACCCTGCACTTTTTTCTCCATAGCATTTCTCATTACCTGACTCTCTTACTCGTGTATTTATTTATTTGTTGCAGTCCGTTTCTCCCACGAGTAAGTAAGCGCTAGGAGGGCAAGGACTCTGCCTCTTGTTCACCCCAGCATGCCTGGTGCCCCGCAGAATGTCCAGCACACACATGTTCTGCTGGGCAGCTGAGGGATGCTAGAGGGGTGGAGGTGGGGGGACATTCCTGGTGACACTGCCCGACTCCCCTCCGTGTTCTCCTTTGCAAAGGTTCAGTACACAAATGTGAGGTGCGTTGCAAATTATTTCTGCCGTCTCTCATACAATGGCGTTAACAGCTGGCTGAGCTACAATATATCAATTGTATAAATTCTGAGGGCATTTTCATGTTTCAGTCTCCTTATGTATTTCTAGTTGACCAAACTTGTTCAAATTACCATTAACTGCAATCCCATCACCTGGCTCACTGGGCAGGAAGGCAGTGGCTTGGGTTTAACTCTTGAAGCGCCGTGGAGGAGAGAGGAGAGGTCTGGGGCTAGCAAGGGGGTGAAGGATCTGCTGTTAAAAGTCAATCTGTCGCTTTAAGCTGCAGACCTTGTTCCCCATTTTCCATGGGGGCCCCTGTCTGACCACCTTCCGTCCAACTTCTGTATCTTAACAGGTCCTTCTCTCTGGGGACTTTAAGGCCATTTCCTGCTACATTTCCATCCACACTAACGGCTGATAGAACCCCTCTTTAAATACAGTCCTAGCTTCAAATTCACAGCCCTGTAGGAGACCCGAAGAAGGAGAGATTTGGACAAAGTTATAATCCAGTGGGAGTCGGGGTTGGGGGGAGACATTAAAAACTCTTTAGGGCTGGGACAGTGACTTTCTTATCACTCTATCCCTAGTACCTGGTGCAGAGGCTGGCACGTAGCAAAGACTAAAAAATATTACTTGAATGAATGAATGAATGAATGAATGAATATAATATTAATACAAAGACCGCACATAGGATTGGGATCAGAAAACCGGCTTCAAATCCCACTTCTACCGTTTTGTGATCTCAGGCCAGTCACCTAACCACCCTGAGTCATCGTTTCCTCATCTTTAACATGAGCAGAGCATTCAGAGTGGGAGGGTATCACGTGACCCCCCTCCTCCAATTTTCCAGAGGGAGAGAAAATCTTGTAACTGTCAGTAACATGATGGAACTGTCAAAAGTACACAAAGGAGCTATGCCAATTGTGAAACAGAAGTCACAGTTCTGTTTATTTTGCAATGATGTAAACTTCGCCAATTTTCTTTCCAGATAGAAAATATAAACCTTTCACAGCTCTATCCAAAAAAAAATCTGTAAACTTCAAACGTTATAGACCTGCCTGCCTGAGGTAAACGAAACTAAGACAACGCTAGTGGTGTCCTCATGAGATGCTGGCTTTGAGCACGGCGCCAACAGCAGTTACAACAGACAATTTATTAAGCCTACCGCCAGGCACCACACTCAGGACTCACACATAGTATCTCATTTAATCTTTATGACTTTCCCACAACACAGATATCACTGTATTATGATGCAATGCCTGCCACCTTATGTAATCCCCTCTCCCTGAACGTGGGCTGGAACTAGTGATTTGCTTCTAACGAAGAGGATATGGCAAAATTGATAGGATGTCACTTCCAAGAGTAGGTTATAAAAGACTGTGACTTCTGTCTTGTATGCATGTGTGCTCTCTCTCTCTCTCTGCTTCCTCATGTACGGACCTGATGAAGCAAGCTGAAGGGACAGACCCACATGGCAAGAAAATGAGGGCATCCTTCAGGCAACGCCAGCAGGGCACTGAGACCCTTAGACTGACAGCCCTCAGGGAACTAAATCCTGCCGTTCAGTACGTGCACGAGTTTGGAAGCAGATCCTTCTCCAGTGCAGCCTTCAGATGGGACCACAGCCCAGTGACACCTTGACTGTCGTCTTGTGAGACACCCCGAGCAGAGGACCCAGCGAAGCCATGCCCAGATTCCCGACCCACGGAAACTGTCAGATAATCAATGTGTACTGTTTTCAGCTACTAAATTTTGAGGATTCTTGTTCAACAATAGATAACTAAATTATTATTCCCTTTTTGTAGATGAGGAAATCAAGGCTCAAGGAAGTTACCAAGCTTGCCTGGGTCACACAGTGAGTACACGAAGGAGACTAAGTTAGAACCGAAGTTTATCTGACTCCAAAGCCTATGTTCTCAGCCACCAAGCACCCCCACCCCTCCCTGGGGCCTGACACTCCGGAAGCGATCTGGCCTTCCACCACAGGCCGGAGACTCCAACACCAGCCCCTTAGCCTCCTGGCCACCGGTTCCTGCTCAGCAACTTGACTTTATTGGATTTTGAGGCTTCGGTCACCTCGTGGAGAGAGCTGGGGGAGGTACATAGAGTCCCATAACTTCTGGAGCCACCTTGGATGGACACGCTGCCCTTCCACCTTGCTGGGAGAAGGAGTGGTGTACAAAAACAGTGGCAAAGGAAGTGGTGGGGGAAGGAGGTTGTGGAGAGTGGTGAGAGAGCCAGAGGCCACTTCCTCTGTGAAGCACCCCCACCCCCATTCCCCAGCATCCCCTGGGACCTACTGAACCCACCCTCCCTAGCCCCAGCAGCTCCATCGGGCCCCCGGAGCCACCCCAGGCCCATCGCCACCCCACCCACAACCCTCCCACAGGTCTGAGCGGGCCAGGACCTTCTTGGCTTCGCCCAAGTTCTTGCCCCAAGGCCCAGCGCAGGCCTGGCCCAGAGCAGCTGGAAGGGGGTGTCCTACGGCAGCGCACAACCCGGGACCCACAGCCAGCCAGGCTGGGTTCCAACCCTGCTCCACCACACGTGCCCTGTGACCTTGAGCAACCGCCGCAGCCTCAGTCTTCTCCCTCCCAGGGACTAACCAGCCCCTGCTTAGCTTCAGAGATCAGACAACATCAGGTGTGTTCAGGGTGGCCCAGCCATAGACTGGCCTCAGTTTCCTACCAGACAATGGTAACAGTAATAAAAATAATAACAAAATTCTAAATCCAGTACCTGGCATGTGGTCAACACTTAACAAATGTTGTCTATTAATACCATTATCATACTATTATTATTTCCTTATTTTTAAAATTGGGATAGTTCTGTATTTCACAGAACTGCCCATTGGCTGTAAAACATCCCATTATTGCATAGACCACTAAGAAAGAAAAATGCTATCAGTTGTAACCCCATCAATTGTAAACTGTTTCCCATATCTAAGAATAGATCTTAGAACCAGTGAAATTCGGAAAGAGCATCTGCCTCACAGAGCTGTTATGGGAGGATTGAATGGGATGATACCAAGGTACTCAATCAATGTTTGTTGAATGAATGGAAGTTGGATTCCTGCGCAGGACCCAAGACTCCTAATCCAGTGCTCTTCCTTCTCTGCAGCCTCCCTGCCCCAGCCCTCTCCGCACACACTGTACACCCACAAGAGAGCAGGACTGATCTGCAAGGAGGTGGCTTTTGTGAGCCCCCTTGCTGTATTCTCTCGGTCCCAGGACCCCCGAACCCTGCAGAGCTGTTCTTGCAGCCAAGGGAGACCCCACCCTGACTGCCTGCACGTGCCTCCCCTCGCAGCTATAGCCACAGACAGGTGTCCAGACCCACCCCGCAGCCCCACGGCCAGCCCACAGCCCCGAGGAGCCACCCACGCCCCATCCTGGCTCATCCCTGCCGTCACTGCCCTCTCTGTGCCTCAGTGGCCTTCTCTGTAGAACGGGCCAATAAATCCTACTTCTTAGGATGGCTCTGAGAAGCCCGTGAGACAATGTCTACGAAAATCCTTCCTTGCTTAGAAACAAGGAGTTTGTCCCACCAGAATGCAGTCCCCTAGACCTCTTGGCTGCCCGCTTGACCTCTTTCTGCACCTGAGAAAGTTCATCAACTTGTCTCTTCTAGTGTGGGCCAGTCACTTTCCAAGGCCAAAGCTCAGAGCTTCGAAATGGGTTTGGGTTTCCCCCAACCCCCCTGAAGCCGGGACTGCACAGGCCCCTTTGGGTGCTCCTTGACGGCGTTCCTCCTAAGATCTGCCTGTGTCCTTCCAGCAGGAAGAGCCCAGGCCCCAGGCCGGGCAAGCCCCAGAGATTGAAGACTTCTGGGTTGGGGGCAGTAGGGATGGGGACAGATAAATGACAGCTCAGCTTCCTGTTTACTTATTCACAAACCTTAGTAGTTTGTCCAATTTTACAAAATATGAGTATGTCCCTCCCCTGCCATGGTAAGGGGACCTAGCTGCGGGCCACTGAGGCGGAGTGAGCCCAGGCTCCCCATCCCAGCCAGAAATTCTGGCTCACCTAGGACCAGTGAGCAGCAGCTGCCTGGGAACAGCAGTCCCTCCCTTTCTCAGCTATGATGAGCTTCTTATCTCTCTGTGCAAATTAGGAGCACTTCATGGTAATCCAGCCCAGCTCCCAGCCTCAGCAGACTCTCCAAAATAAAAGCGCTGGATTGAGTCATCGAACATTTAAGTTCCCTCCCGCCCCAGCCCCCAGCAGCAAGGAGGGGGTGATGCTGCCTGTCCTCCCCCTTCCCTGGGCCTCCTGCCCAGCCTGAGCCCCTCCCTGGTGTGCAGGTGCCCCAGAGCCATGGCCAGTCTCCCCTCCGGTCACAGGGGAGCCACCCCATTTATGCAGAACTCAGAGGCAGCCAGGCCCCGGCCAGGTGCTTGCATGAATAACCTCATTTAAGCCTCATGACAGCCCTGCATGGTAGGAGATTTTTCTGATGAAGGGCAGAGAGCTACAGTGCCTTGGTCAAGGTCACGGTGCCGATAAATGGTGGGAGAGAGCAGCAACAACCCCCCATGTAAACCACTGCCTCTCTGCACCCCTGCGACCCCACCCCCACCACACACATCCCTGGGGAGAGTCAGATATTTGTGACACGGCAGTGGCACATACACACTCCCAGAATGTGCCCACTCACACTCTCACGTGCCCAGGACTCAAAGCTCGAATTTTTCCTCAAATGGACCCAAAAGGAATGTGTGACTCAGGCTGTAAACTATGGGCCCAGGCTACAAAGCGGAAAATCAATTTGTAACGGAGGCAGCCGTGCCCTCCCAGAGGTGCCCGGGATGGGCAGCGGCCGCCGGAGAGTGACGCGCCCTGCTCAGGAAGCAGGACCTGTGCAGCCTTCATTGTTTCCAGATCTCGGTTGCCAACAGGTTCCCGCTTCCACTTCCCGTTGGCAGCTCCCTCGCAGATGCTGAATTTCCAATGCAGCGAAAAATAAATATTTTAAGGCTCTGTGGCCTGAGTCACCGGAGTTTGGTGGCAGCTAATGCTCTGCAGCTGGCCCTGCCCACGGGCCTACTTAGCATGTAATTAAGATGCAAAATAACATCCCTCAAAAGCTCCCCTCCAGGCTTCTTTGCTTTCTCCCTTCAAGGCTCTGGTGGATTAAGAAGATTCTGGAACAGTGGGGAACCACTTCTCCCGCTACCTTTATTGGCCAGAGTTCCAGACCGGGTTTACGGTCTTGGCTCAGAGCAGGGCCTGGAGTTGGAACTCTAGTCCCGGGCGGCCTCCTCTTCCTGGCTCCCTGCGGCCACCCTGCGCCACAGCACACACAAGCCTGAAAAAGCACATCAGACTGTGTCCCACATGTAACTCTTCAGTGATGCCCCACTGGCCTTGGTTTATAATCTAAACCACTGGCAGTGACCTCCAAGCTGGGCCACCCGACAGCCCCTCCTGAATCTCTGATCTCTTCTTCCACGCTCCCTCTCCAGCCACATGGGCCTTCTGTCAATTCCCCCAACACGCCAAGCTTTCTCCTGCCTCGGGGCCTTTGCACTTGCTGTGTCTCTGCCTCCTGATCTGTCCGTGGCTGGCTCCTATTCAATCTTAAATATCGCCACTTCAAAGAAGACTCCTTGGACCACCTCATCTAATGGAAAGCACTTACTACGCGCCAGGCACAGAACAGGGACCTTATACTAGCCCAGCGGGTAAGAAAACTGAGCATAGAGCTGGTGACTGCCCCGGGCCACACAGCCAGGGTTAGGGTTTGCACATGGGTATTCTGGCATCACAGTGCACACCCTTAACCGCTGTGCTGTGCCAACCACAGTGGCTCCCTCCCCCCATCTCCCTCCCTGGCTCCTTCCCCTCTATCTTTATTTGGTTTTCTTCTCTGTCCTGTCCATTGAATGTCATCAGTCCATGAAGACAGGAAAGACAGGAGCCTTGTCTGTCTTACTCTCTCCTGTCCCCCAGCACCTCCAGCAGTACCAGGCGGGGAGGGGGGGGCTGTGCTCATTAAGTATCTGTCGGTTGAATGAATGAGTGCATGCAGTGCTCCAGTCCCCTCCGCCTCCTCCTGCCCTTTCTCTGCAGAGCCCACTGCATGGCACATGGCAGGTCTTCAAGGCCTGGGTGCTTAGGTGACTCTTTGGGAAGATAGGCTAGCATTTGTCTAGGGTTCCCTAACTTAGACCTTCTCCAGCTACAGCTGGTTCCAGAAGGACAAGGGAGACAGAGGGGCAAGCGCTGTGTTTGCGGTTCCTAAACTGCGATGGGTCATGGGCGACAGGCAGGACAAACATGGAATGTGGACCCAGATAAAGAGAACACACCAAGGGGCCAACAAACAAGGCAACTGCAGCGACCTCCGGGAGGGAGAGAGAGGGGGGTCCGCTTACTGAGCACAAACTGCGCCCCTTAGGCTTACTGTGGAGCAGCACTGTTGCTTGTTAGATCCACTGTACGACAGAACTAGTGTGAGGGCAAAGTGCTGGTGTCCTTAGGTGACCACAGGTAAATAAGGGACAGCAAAGTGAGGCAGCTGCTGAGGAAATTTAGTTCATTCTTAGGCTTTATCAACAGGAGTATGATGAATAGATTAAGGGAGATGATGGCCTCGCTGCACCTGCTCAGGCTAGACTTCCCTGGAGCGCTGCACGCAGCACCCACCACACTTTAGGGGGCCCTTACCACCTTGTGAACGTACGAATGAGATAGCCCCAGACCCACTGCAGGAGCTGCAGCTGCCCAGCCAGCAGGAGGGAAGTCCAGAGCCCTTGACCTTTGTTTGCAGGCTCTGAAGGCTACCCGAAGGTAGAGCTCAACCCGAGGGCGAAGGAGGGTTTGAGTTACAGGATTTGAACGGTAAAGGAACCTCCTGCTAAGGGCTACAACACATTAGAGGTGACGAAGCCAGGGCTTGTGGCATTTGTGGGGAGGTGGCAGAGAGGATGCTGTGGCCAGCAGCACCTATCACCTGGGAGTTTGTCAGAAACTACAAAATCAGAATCTACATTTGAACAAGATCTTAGGTGAGCGGCGCTGGGTTAGAGGCTGGAGGAGGAGTCAAGGCCTGTTGCAGGGAACTGGCTGAGCACCCAGCCATTCAGGCCTCAGAGCCCCTGTGGAGGGGCTCCCAGTCTGACGGGGAGACGGCAGACCCCTAGATAAACAAGCAGTATGATAGGAGGCGGTGCAAGGGGGGGTCAGTTTTGGGGGAGGGTGAGACAGGGGAACCACCAGAAAAGGCTTTAAGATAAGGCCCAGAGCTGTTCAAGGTCACACACCAAGGGCAGAACAGGCGCAGAGCTCAGGCGCCTGGCTCCCAGCTCCCCTGGCTGTGCTGTGTGTGTGTGATCGTGCGCACCTGTGAGTGGTGACGTCAGTGCTCACACTGTGTGTGACTTATGTGTAAATGTGAGACGTCTGTGTGTCTGGGGATGTGTGTGCATGGAAGTGTGGCTGGGGTGCAGCTGTCATGACCAGGCTCGGAGATGGGACCAGGGCGGGAGCCGCTGTGGCTGTCCCCTCCATCCCGACCTATGCACGGCAGCCCCGCCATGTGGGACAGCTCTCAAGCAACGCTGTCGGTGCAGGACAGCCCCCACGGCCTCGGCCTCTGTCCTCCAGCTCCAGGTCCTGACCCAGCCCAGCCCATGTGCCTGGCCTCTGACTCAGTTTATCCTAAATACCCTCTCCCCCACCTCACCCCATACTGGCCTTCCAGGTTGATAGTGGGACAACATCGCCCCTGTGCCTCCAGGATGAGTTTGGCCCTGGGCTGGGGATTCCAGCAGACCTGTGGGAGAGGGGACGTGGGCTAGGTGAGGGGAGTGGGACAGCAGATCTTTTTGTGCCCAGAACACGGACTCTGGATTCCAGAAGGTCCCCTCTACTTCCTACCTTGGACAAGTCACTCACCTTCCCCAAGTGTCAGTGTACTCATCTGTAAAATGGGTCTGTGGCACCAACTCCCAGACATGCTGTGGGGTCAGACGAGAAGATCATAAGAACAGTGAGAGGCCGTGGACGCTGTGTGGGTCAGCAGCGTCTTCTCCGACGCCACCAGGGTGGAGCCTGGGGTCAGGGTGGGTGAGGAGGGCAAGCGGCAGGGCTCTGCATGGGTGGGAAAGTCCTGGAAGTGCCCGGTGCTGCTGGGGGGCTGGCCCTGCTAGGACCACCAAGCCCCCACGTGGGAGCTGAGCAGGAGTCCAGAGCTGGACCCCTCCCCACGGTCCATCTGGGATGCCAGAGCCTCAGCTTCCCGGGGGAGTCAGGGGACTCAGACCCCAGCTGGCCCCTCGGTGAAGTGTTGGGGCAAGAGCGAGTGAAGAGGGAAAGAAATGGGAGGGACAAGTTCAGAGGCTGGAATCCAAATGCCTGTCACAGCGAGGCCCCGTCAGCCTGCCCTTCAGCTGTGGCAGACGGCCCCGGGAGACAGCCCACAGACCAGCGCAGCTGGACCATGGAAATGCCGCTCGCAGACATCGGGGTTGGTGGCCAGCAGGGTCTGCCTCCAGCAGGCCCCCAGAGGACTAAGGGTGAGGATGGGCTGATGGCCCCAACAGCTCAGAAGCTGGCACCTGCGGCCCCCCTTGGGTGGGAGGGGGAGCTCAGGGAGTCAGCTCAGGGGCTCACAAGCCGCAGGACACCCGCTGGGCCGCCAGGGCCTCTTCTGGCATACGGGACCCTCACCCGGCCTTCCGGATGGACAGCACGTGCCTCGCAAAGCCTCCGGTGCTGAGTGCACGTGAAGACTCTGGAGACGCGTAGCACCCCCAGCAGTCCCTGGTCTTCCCCCAGAGCATGCATCGTAGTTCCTATATACTCATTTGTGTGATTATGGAAAGTGTTGGCCTTGAAGCTGAACAGCCCAGATCCAAAGCCCTTCTACCACTTAGCCAGGTGGCCTCGGGCAAATTACTTAACGCTTGTAAAATGGGGAGAATAAGGACACCACTGTGGGGCTGTTGTGAGGAGTAACTGAGTTAAGACATATCGAGCACTTAAACCAGAGCCTGGCACAAAATAAAAGCTTAGTCAACATTAGCCTTGACCATTACTGGTGGTGCTGCAGTTAACATCGCATACCACCTTCGGATGCACTCGTGCATGCGTATGACACGTATGTGCACACACACATACACACACGCACACACACCAGCAGGCTCTGTAAGAGCTGCTTGGTTCTCCAACGCAGCCTGGCCAGGCACTCAGCTCAGGGCCTTGCACACAGCACTTCCCAGTAAGCTCCTGCTGGCTGAAAGGCCAATATTTGAGTTCGGCAGCTCAGAGTATTCAACTCTACTCTGACCTCATGCCCTGCCTCAAAGCTCTGGGGTCCTGATGAACTTCAGAGGCCAAGGCCTTTCTTGGTTCTGGCCTTAGACTCTAGTTTGGTGACCTCTCAACTCTTCCTTGTTTGGGGTGTGAACTTTGCCTTGTATCCCCCAAGGCCACCCTGAGCTTGCCCCAGTGCATAAGCACTGCCATGCCCAGGACACCCCAACTGACCCTCACTGCCCCCTTCCTCTGCCCCCCACGCCCCAGCCCCTGCTGTGTCTTACAGGGAACAAGGGTGAGCCTCAGCCTCAGCACAAAGAACCTGGACATTCCCTCTTCCTGCCGGTGTAACCTTGAACAACATCAGTTTTACCTCTCTGAGTCTCAGTTTCATCCTCTGTGCAATGGGGGTAATTATCCCGCATCAGTCAGCACCAGGACTAGAACAAAACAGGCTCTGCAACTATTCCCCTCCCCCCATCCTGCTTCTCTAAATCCCACCCCTCCTGGGCTTAACATCTTTCTGACCTCAGACCTGGCCATGGCGCCTCCCAAAGCCACGCTTAGGTTGACCCCATACAGGTCAAGGCCATGGTCCACAGGTCTCACACTTACTCCTGCTGCATCTGGCTACAGACCCAGCCTCCTGAGGCCCCGCGAGGATAAAGTCTGTGGCTCCTGCCTCATGCCTCGTCCCAGGCCCCTCACCCACACTCAGCATCCGGCTGGCTGGCCCACCAGGGTAGGGGCACTGACAGAAGAGCTGGAAGACAGGTGGCCTCTGGGGCCCACGGATGAGGTCCTGACCCCTGCAGGTGGGCTGGGGCATGTAGCATGAACACAGGTTGGGTACACTTAAGTGCACGGACGTGGAACCACACCACAGACAGCGCTTCCGGCCAGGCCACGTTCTCAGAACCCCGAGGGGGGCAAGCCCAAGGCCCCTCCCTCCTCTAGGAGCTGCCTCTTCTGAAGCAAGAGGAGCTGCTGCCCCTCAACAATGTGCTGTTGCCACCTGGAGTCCTCCAGGGGCACCTCCAGGCCAGCCCCACCCCCAGCCAGCTCCCACAGCCTGGGGGGGCAGGGTGGGGACCAGGAGCAGAGGGAGACACAGGACAGGAGAGACGGCCTGTGCTGGGTGCTGCTGGGCTGGGGCAGGAGAGCAGGGTTCCAGCCCCAGCTGGGTCAATAGCTTTGTACGTGACCTCAGGCAAGCCCCTGCCCTCCTCAGCCTCAGTTTCCCCATTGGTAAAAGCACAAACATCCACACATCTGTGTGGCTACAGATACACATGGGCATTTCTCTGGCTGGGAATCTCTAGGGTTGGGACCTCGTGGGGAGGTGGCCCTCTGGGCTAGGCCACAGTGGGAATGACTGCTAATCCTGCCGCCCACCACAGCTGAGAACTGGTGCTGCCCTGGGTTTGAATCCCAGTCCCCACCACTCTCTCTCTGCAGGACTCTGAGCCAGGTGCCCGGTCTCTCTTCCTCTATACAGTGGACACAGACAAAACACTGGCACAGTCCCTGGCCACAGTGGGCCCCCAGTGAGTGCTAACTGTGGCTCACTCTATATTGCCTGCCCAGGAAGGCTGGAGATGGCTTCATTTGGGACCAAATAATCCACAGGTGCTTCCCCTGTGTCCCACTTTACCTGAATGGAATTTGCCACAAGCTGAGTGAGGGGACTCCTATCTCCCTAAATTGGAAGAATTTGGGTCACACAGTGGAAACCGTGGCAACCAGCTCCAAAAGGACCAGGAGGGTGAGGAGGAAGCTGCCAGGTCCCTACCACCTCCATCATGGTGGTCTCCTAGACAACAGGATGTGAGGACACCCAGGCCCCTCCCGTCACCCAGAGGTCAGCCTGAGGCCTCTCCCCTGCCACCACCAAGAAGGGGCACCCGCTGGGTGGGGGCTTTACTCCACGGCCCTCCACACTAGCTCCCCCACTGCCTAAGTGGAAGCCAGTAGGGGTCCCCCCACCGTGGATACTGGGCCCCACGAGGCTGCAGCTGCACCGCAGCCCCTCGAGCCCCTCGAGCCCCAACACCCCCTCCTAAGATCTGCCACGGGCTCCCTGATTGCTAATTTAGACTTTCCTGCCATCCCACGCAGGGGAATCAGGGGAAATCAAATTACCGAGTTATTCACTCTTTTTGTACAGCTGATGGGCTGATTAGCTGTCAATCACGGCCCGCATTAACATCTGACACTGTGTGCATAACAATTACCAGTCACATTAAGGAAACCTTTCCCTTTCTCACTAAAGGGAGGGGTGGGGAAGAGACAGGAGAGAGGGGGAGGCAGAAGGAGGCACGGAAGGGGGAAGGAGGAAATTCAATCAGCATAATTAGCTCAATCAGAGGAGAACATCACTTCACCAGCTGAGCAGAGCCCCTGCCACTGCCAAAGGCCCCCGGCTGACCAGCTGCTCCGGAGCCTCTGCCCACTCTGCCCTCCAGCAAGTGCCTGGCCTTCGCTCAGCCACAGCGCTGGCCAAGGCAAGCTGCCCTCCCCGTCAGTCAACCACTTGGCCCCGCCTTCAGACACCCCTTCCTCCAATCAGGTGGGCCCATTCCTGCCTGCCTCTCTGGGATTGGCTCTGACTGAAGAGGAGGATGTAAGACTCCAAGGACTGAGGCAGAGTTGGGGATTGGGGGTGAAACGGGAGTAGGGCTGAAGACTGTGGGAGTCCAAGTTTATGATTCTTTTGTCCAGGACAAAAGATTCACAGTCCAGGACTGTGTCCTTTCAAGCAAGACCTTCCAGAGTGGCCTCAGCTGAGCACACCAGGTCACTTCTGGACCAGGATGATGAGCTTCTTTAGGCAACCTTGAAGCCATGAAGTCACTGTCTCATTCAAAAAGTTATTTACTGAGTGCTTACTATATGTCAGGCACTGTTCTGGGTGTCAGGTGTGAGTGGGAAAAACAATAGAAAGGATTTCTGTTCCCATAAAGCTTAGAATCTAGTGGATTGAGGCAGAAAATGAACAGGTATGGACATAAAGGACTATGATAGTTACAGATAGTGATAAATGTAATAATGAAATAAAACCAGGCGATGGGATGGGTTGCAGACACTTTAGATGGAGTGGTCGGGGGAAGTCTCCTTGAGGAGGTGACATTTGAACTAAGATCACAATAACAAGAAGGAGCCAATAATGAGGGTGAAGGGCAGGCCAGGCAGAGAGAACAGTATGTGCAAAGGCCCTGGGGCCTTTTCAAGGGACAGAATAAAGACCAGCCTGGATGCAGTGTAGAGGACAGAGACACTGGTAGGAGATAATGTTAATGAGGTTCACATCACCATCAACGGTGAGATGACAGTTCCTCCCAATGTCTAATCCAAATCCTTCCAACTGCAATTTAAACCTCATTACCTTGCTGTCTTCAGAGCAAACGAAAATCCAAGAATACTTACGGTGCTTCCTCTCCAACAAAGCACCATTCCACCCAGGAAGCAAGAGCCCAGCACTCTTCCAGCTGGCATTTGAAGGGGTGGTGGGGGGTTGGGCTGGGAGCCTCTATCAGTTCAGGAAAATCTCTCTTTTGATGTTTTTAGCCGCCTCCCTTTGTAGGCTGTCAGAGCATGACAGAGAACATTTCTCGCCAAAGGTCCCCTTGTGTCGCTGTCTAAACACACTCATAAATCCTTGCCTGAACCCAGAAGCAAGGCCCTGGGTTAAAATAAGAAAGGCAGGAGACCCTGTAGAGAACCCTCCACCCCTCTCCATTCTCTTTTCCTCTCCTTTTCTTTCCAGCCCCCAGCTGTAAAAAGTAGAAGAAACCTTTTCGGGAGTCAAGAGGCTAGATCCTTGTGTCTACAACCCCAGTGACCACGGAGGAGGGGACAGATGAATCAACAAACACGAATAATGTGTGCTATAATAAATAAATGACCTAGCGGCTAGAGAAGCCCATGCCTGGAGAGGGTGGGGGAAGCTCCATTCATCATTTATTCATTCAACATCTATTATTGAACACATACTCCATGCCAAGTGCTATGCCAGGCACTCGAACCAGTTAGGGTCTGGTTGAAAAAACAGAAAATGCAGTGGCTCACGCCTGTAATCCCAGCACCTTGGGAGGCTGAGGTGGGAGGATGGCTTGAGGCCAGGAGTTCAAGACCAGCCTGGGCAATACAGCAAGACCTCATCTCTACAAAAAATAAAAAATTAGCCAGGCATGATAGCATGAACCTGTAGTCCCAGCTACTCAAGAGGCTGAGGTGGGAGGAGATGGCTTGAGTCTAGGAGTTTGAGGTTGCAGTGAGCTATGATGATGCCACTGCGCTCTAGCCCTGTCTCCAAAAAAAGAAAAGAAAAGAAAAAAGAAACACTCTAGGTATTTTACCCAGTGGGAATTTAATGCAGGATATTGGTGATAGAGTGAAGAGTTGAGAAGCAAAATTAGCACCATCCAAACATTAGCACCAGCAGGGAATGGAAAGGGCAGAGAGAGGAGACAGCTTTACTATAGCCGGGAGTTGGGTGTGCCCTGTAGGGAGCTGGACCACAGGGAAAGCTTCCCAGCAGAATCTGGAACCACACAGGGGGCCATTGTGTGGCAGGTGATGTATTGGCTGCCAGAAATGCTGCCCCAGGCAGAGCAAAGGATGAGAAATGCCCCAGCTTCTCCCTTCCTTCCATCCTCCAATCTCTTGCCAGTGTCTCATATTGGCCAAACCCAGCCAAAAAGGCAGCTCACCAGGAGCCTGGAAAACACAGCCTGCAGGAGTCACTCCCACCCTATTCCACCCTGCGATAGAGTGGAGAGGGGTAAGAGTGGAGGATGGATTTGAAGGCAAATAGCCACGGGAGTGTCACAGTGCTAAAAACTTCACAGGAGGGGACATTTGATATGGGCTTTAAAGCATACATAGGTGTTTTCCCAGCAGAAAAGAGAAGAAGAGTACACAGAAGAGCAGGTTCAAAGGCAGAGAAGTGCAGAGAATGTGGCTTATTCAGCTAACATCAAATATTCTGCCTGGCTGCCAGGAAGGTAAATGAGCAGAACCAACAAGAGACTGGGGACCACCCCAGGGCCTTGAAGGCGAGCTCAGGGGGTTGGACATCATCCTGGATCTCAGTTACAGGGTGCAATTAGTAAAGAAGAGGGACTGACCACAGGTTGGGAAGAGACAGTGAAGAGTCTCTGCAATGGTCCTGGTGGGCAATGATTACGTCTGAACTAGGGCTGTTTCCCAGGAGACTGAAAGGAGAGGGTACATAGAAGAGGATTTTAGGAGGTAGAGAGGCTTGGTAGTTGACGGCTATGGAAGAGAGAGAGAGGGAGCAAAAGGGATGAAATATGATATTTGGGGTGGTGTCTACAAAGATATGGGTTCTAATTCTTCTCCTTCCTCCAGGGCCACCTGTTGGAGAGGCCTCCACCCATCTCTTCACATGCAGCCACCCCTCATGCCATTGATTTAGATTCTCCAGTTTTCAGCTGGACAAAAGGCCCCCTGGAATAAAAACTACATTTCCCTGCATCCCTTGCAGCTACATGTGGCCATGTGCCTGAGTTCTAGCTAATAAGATGTAAGTGGAAGTGTCCTGTGGTAGCTTTGGGGAGCTTTCCTTAAAGGCAGCTGGCATGTGTCCTTTGGCCCCTTCTGTGTCGCCCTTCTTCCGCCCTGCTACCTGCACAGTAGGTATGATAGAGGGAGCTTTGGCCGCTACTTTAGACCAGGGAGCTAGAAGGAGCCTGGGACCCTGAGGACTTGATAGAGTAGATTCAGCACCAGCTTTGCACTATGGGTGAAAGAGAAATAAACATCAATTTGTTTAAGCCACTATTATTTTGAGTTTGTTTGTCACAACCAAACTTAATCCTAAATGATACAACACTCTATCTTTTTCAGGCAATAATCGAAACATCTTTTCTCATTTATTCCTCAAGGATCCAATGATGTAAATAATGTTGATATACCCAATTTATAGATGAGGAGACTGAGGCTTGGCGAGGTTAAGTCACTGGTACAAGGTCACGCAAACAGCAGATGGTGCAAGCAAGATCCGAACTCTGAAAGTTTGACTCCAAATTCGCCTGTGTCCTCAGAAGCACCCTCCTTTCCCTTCCCAAATGTTTTTCGTCTTCCCTCCTGCTTCTTTCAGCCTGACACATGCTTCTAGCAATACTAATGGCCTCAATAATAAGGATAGCAATAAAAAGAACACCGAGGTTTGTTCTTTTGCAGAATTGAACAACTTCCTATTATTTCTGCCAACAAATTAGTCTTAATTGCACTGTGGCATCATTAGGCGGCATTTGGGAAAATGTAGAAGGTCCCCAACATGTCAAGAATATAATTTGATTGGATCAGGAGCAAGATGGCAGAATAGAAACCTCCAGTGATTGTCCCTCTGCATGAACACAAAATTCAACAACTGTTCACTCAAGCACCTTCAGAAGAATCAAAAATCAGATGAGAGGGCTAGGCATTGTGGCTCACGCCTATAATCCTAGCACTCTGGGAGGCCGAGGTGGGAGGATTGCTTGAGTTCAGGAGTTTGAGACCAGCCTGAGCAAAAGCAAGATCCCATCTCTACCAAAAATAGAAAAATTAGCCGGATACAGTGGCATCCACCTGTAGTCCCAGCTACTTGGGAGGCAGCAGTAAGAGGATCACTCAAGCCCTGGAATACGAGGTTGCAGTGAGCTATGATGAGGCCACTGTACTCTATCCTGGGCAACAAAGCAAGACTCTGTCTCAAAAAAAAAAAAAAATCAGATGAACGATCATGCTACCTGGTTTTAACATTACGTAAAGAAAGAGGCACTGAAGAGGGCAGATAAGACAGTCTTGCACTGCCTCCCCCCCATCCCCATCCCCCAGCAGTGCCACGCCAGCACATCAAGTGGACAGAGCAACTGTGTGCCCCGGGTGAGGGTGAGTGAAGTGACTGTGGGACTGTGCGCTGAAACTCAGGGCCGCCCTGGCACAGGGGAACACAGCACAGGGCAGACTTCTGCCAGTGCCCACGGAGGGAGCATTTTGACCAGCCCGGCCAGAGAGAAATCCTCTGCCCCAAACCCAAGTTCCTGCTAGCCCTGTCACAGGCTGACAAAAAGCAGCCTGGGCCCTCCATTAAGTTCTCACAGGCAGCCGGGCCCCAAAGGCTGCAGTCTTTGGGCAATTCCTGCTGCTGTGCTCACTTGGAGCCAGTGGACTTGGGGTGCATGTGTTGTCCCCCAGCGAGACACCAGCAACTGTGGCCAAACCAGGGCCTGTGTCACCCGTCCCCCAACTATAGGCAGCACCACTCAGGGAGAATCTTCTTACACTTGAGGACAGGAAAAAAAAGAGTTCAGAGTACTTTGTTTTGCAACTTGGGCAGCAGCTCAGCCACAGTAAAATAAAATATCAGGCAGACTTCCGAAGCCCCTGAGTCCAGGCCTCAGTTCCTGGACAGCATTTCTGGACCCGCCCTGGGCCAGAAGGAAACATGCTGTCCAGAAGGGAAGGACCCAGTTCTGGCAGGATTCATCACCTGCTGACCAAAGAGCCCTTGGGCTTTGAATAAGCATCAGAGGTGGCCAAGCAACAGTCACCATGGGCTTTGGATAAGACTGGGATGGCTTCAGTATGACCTGGTGCTGATGGCCATGAGGGAGTGCCCACATCACTCCTCCCCCAACTCCAGCAGCCCAGCACAGAGAAGGGGGGAAGAGAGTGAGAGACTTTGCCTGGTAATCCAGGGAATTCTCCCATATCTTACCCAAGTCCACCAAGGTGATACCACCAGGAGTCTGCAAGAGTCACAGCATCACTGGGCTTGGGCCTGCCCCCAGTGCTGATATGGCTGCAGTGACAAAAGACTTAGATCACAACACTCAATTCCCTTTGAATATCTGGAAAGCCTTCTCAATAAGGACAAACAAGCCCAGACTGAAAAGATTAAAATAAATACCTAACTCTTCAATGCCCAGACATCAACGAACATCCACAAGCATCAGGAACACCCAGGAAGACATGACCTCACCAAACAAACTAAATAAGGTACCAGTGATTAATCCTGGAGTAATAGAGATATGTGACCTTTCAGACAAAGAATTCAAAATGGCTGCCCTGAGGAAGCTCAATGAATTTCAAGACAACACAGAAAAGGAATTCAGAAGCCTATCAGAGAAATTTAACAAAAAGATTGAAATAATAAAAAAATCAAGCAGAAATTCTAGAGCTTAAGAATTCAATTGACAAACTAAGATATGCATCAGAGTCTCTCAACAGCAGACTTGACAAAGCAGAAGAAAGAATTAGTGAGCTTGAAGACAGGCTATTTAAAAATACATAGCCAGAAGAGAAAAAAGAAAAAAAAATAAATAAGAATGAAGCATGCCTACAAGATCTAGAAAATAGCCTCAAAAGAGCAAATCTAAGAGTTATTGGCCTTAAAAAGGAGGTAGAGAGATTGGGGTAAGAAAATTTATTCCAAGAAATAATAACAGAGAACTTTCCAAACCTAGAGAAAGATATAAATATTCAGGTACAAGAAGCAACCAAGCAGATTTAACTCAAACAAGACCACCTCAAGGCATTTAATAATCGAGTTCCCGAAGGTCACAGATTTTTAAAAAGTTCCTAAGGAAAACAAGAAAAAAGAAAAAAATAACAATAAAGGAGATCCAATGTGTCTGGCAGCAAACTTCTAAGTGCAAAACTTACAGGCCAGGAGAGAGCGGCATGACATATTCAAAGTGCTGAAGGAAAAAAACCTTAACCCTAGAATACTATATCTTGCAAAAATATCCTTCAAACATGAAGGAGAAATAAAAACTTTCCCGGACAAAAAGCTGAGGGATTTCACTAACACCATACCTGTCCTACAAGAAATGCTAAAATGAGTTCTTCAATCTGAAAGAAAAAGACATTAATGAGCAGTAAGAAATCATCTAAAGGTGTACAACTCACTGGTTACAGTAAGGACACAAATACAGAATACCCTGTTGCTATAACTGCAATGTCTAAACCACTTATATCTTGAGTAGGAAGACAACAAAAAGTTAAAAAGCAAGGAGGATGCATTTAAAGGTAGAATTTCTGTTAGACTTCTCTTTGCTTATTTATTTGTTTGTAAGTAGAGTCATCATACATTTAAAATAATTGGTTATAAAATGGTTTTACAAGCCTCACAGTAACCTCAGATCAAAAAACCTACAACATTAACCACATAAATAGAAGCAAAAATAAAGACCATATGATCCTCTCAATAGATGCAGAAAAAGCATTTGACAAAATTCAACACCCTTTTATGATAAAAACACTTAACAACATAGGCATAAATGGGACCTACCTAAAAATGATACAAGCCATATATAACAAACCCACAGCCAACATCATACTGAACGGGGAAAAATTGAAAGCATTCCCACTCAGAACTGGAACCAGACAAGGCTGCCCACTGTCCCCATTACTTTTCAACATAGTATTGGAAGTCCTTGCGAGAGCTATCAGACAAGAGAGCAGAATCAAGGGTGTCCAAATGGGGACAGAAGAGATCAAACTCTCACTCTTCGCTGATGACATGATGTTGTATCTGGAAAACCCCAAGGACTCAATCAAGAGACTCCTGGAATTAATTAACGAATTCAGTAAAGTCTCAGGTTACAAAGTCAATACACACAAATCAGAGGCATTCATATATGCCAATACCATTCAATCGGAGAACCAAATTAAGGACTCAATACCTTTCAAAATAGCAACAAGGAAAATAAAATATCTAGGAATATATTTAACTAAAGAGGTAAAGGACCTCTATAAAGAGAACTATGAAACGCTAAGGAAGGAAATTGCAGAACACGTAAATAAGTGGAAATCCATACCATGCTCATGGATTGGAAGAATTAACATTGTTAAAATGTCTATACTACCCAAAGTAATCTATAGATTCAATGCAATTCCTATTAAATTACCAACATCATTTTTCACAGATTTAGAAAAAATAATTATACACTTTGTATGGAATCAGAGAAGACCCCGTATAGCAAAAGCAATTTTAAGCAATAAAAACAAAATGGGAGGTATTGATTTGCCAGACTTCAAACTATACTACAAAGCTGTGGTTCTTAAAACTGCTTGGTATTGGCACAAGGGCAGGGACACAGACCAGTGGAACAGAACAGAAAACCCAAATATAAAACCATCCTCATATAACCATCTAATCTTTGACAAAATAGACAAAAACATACTCTGGGGACAAGAGTCCCTATTCAATAAATGGTGCTGGGAAAAACTGGATAGCCACATGTAGAAGACTGAAACAGGACCCACAGATTTCACCTCTCACAAAAATCAAATCACGGTGGATAACAGATTTAAACCTTAAATGGGAAACGATTAGAATTCTAGAAGAAAATGTAGGAAAGACTCTTACAGACATTGGTCTAGGCAAAGAATTTATGAAGAAAACCCCTAAGGCAATCACAGCAACAACAAAAATAAACGAATGGGACCTGATTAAATTAAAAAGCTTCTGCACAGCCAAAGAAACAGTCACGAAAATAAACAGACAGCCTACAGAATGGGAAAAAATTTTCGCATACTACACATCAGATAAAAGACTGATAACAAGGATCTATTTAGAACTCAGGAAAATCAGCAAGAAAAAATCAAACAATCCTATCAAAAAATGGGCAAATGACATGAATAGAAATTTTTCAAAAGAAGACATAAGAATGGCTAAAAAACGTATGAAAAAATGCTCAACATCCCTAATCATCAGGGAAATACAAATCAAAACCACAATGAGATACCACTTAACTCCGGTGAGAATGGCCTTTATCAAAAAATCCCAAAACAACACATGTTGGCGTGGGTGTGGAGAGACAGGAACACTCATACACTGCTGGTGGGAATGCAAACTAGTGCAACCCCTATGGAAAGCAATATGGAGATACCTTAAACAGATTCAAGTAGACCTACCATTTGATCCAGCAATCCCATTATTGGGCATATACCCAGAAGAACAAAAGTCATTCTTTAACAAAGACACCTGTACCCGAATGTTTATAGCAGCACAATTCACAATTGCAAAGATGTGGAAACAACCCAAGTGCCCATCAATCCACGAATGGATTAGTAAACTGTGGTATATGTATACCATGGAGTACTACTCAGCTATAAGAAATAACGATGATACGACATCTCTTTGGTTCTCCTGGAGAGAGCTGGAACCCATTATATTAAGTGAAGTATCCAAAGAATGGAAAAACAAGCATCACATGTACTCACCAGAAAACTGGTTTCCCTGATCATCACCTAAATGCACATCGGGGAAGGATACCAATTGGATATCAGACTGGGATGGGGGGTGCGGGGAGGGGATGGGTGTATGCCTACATGACGAGTGCGTTGCACACCCTCTGGGGAATGGTCATGCTTGAAGGTGCAGACCCGGGGCGGTGGGGGGGGGAGGGGATGGAGGTATGACTACATGGTGAGTGCCAGGCGCACTGTCTGGAGAATGAGAATGGACGCGCTTGGGACTCTGACTCAGGGGGATGGGCGGGACATGGACAATGTATATGACCTGAACTTATGTACCCCCATGATGAGCTGAAATAAAAAAAAAAAAGAAAGAAAAAAACCTACAACAAATACACAAAAATGAAAGGAAGAAATTAAAACACACTATCAGAGAAAATCACTTTTAACAAAGGAAGACAGGAAGGAAGGAAGAAAGAAAGAGAGGACCATAAAACAATCAGAAATCAAATAACATGGCAGTCATAAGTCCTTACCTATCAATAAGAACACTGAATGTGAATGGACTAAACTTTCCAATTGAAAGACATAGAGTGGCTGAATGGATAAAAAAAACAAGAGCCTACCATATGTTTTCTGCAAGAAACACACTTCATTTGTAAAGACACACATAGATGAAAATAGAGGAATGGAAAAAAATACTCCATGCAAATGGAAACCAAAAAAGATCAGGAATATACTTCTATCAGATAAAATAGATTTAAAGACAAAAACTGTAAAAAGAGACAAAGAAGGTCATTGTATAATGACAAAGGGGTCAATTCAGCAAGAGGATATAACAATTCTAAATACATATGCACTCAACACTGGAGCACCCAGATATATAAAGCAAATATTATCACCACTAAAGAGAGAGACAGACCCCAATACAATAATAGTTGGAGACCTCAACACTTCACTTTCAGCACTGGACAGATCGTCCAGACAGAAAGTCGACAATGAAACATTGGACTTAATCGTCACTATAGACCAAATGGACCTAATAGATACGTACAGAATGTTTCATCCATCAGCTGCGGAATACAGATTCTTCTCAGCTTATGGATCATTCTCAAGGATAGATCATCTATTAGGCTACAAATAAGTCTCAAAAAATTAAAAAAAAATTGAAATCATACCAAATATTTTCTCTGACCAAAATGGAATAAAACTAGAAATCACTATTAAGAGAAGCATTGGAAACCATACAAACACATGGAAATTAAACAATATGCTCCTGAATGACTAGTGGGTCAATGAAGAGATTAAGAAAGAAATTAAAAATCTATCAAAACAAATGAAAATGAAAACACAACATATCAAAACCTGTGGGATACAGCAAGAGCAGTAATAAGAGGAAAGTTTATAGCAATAAGTACCTACATCAAAAAGCTGAGAAACTTCAAGTAAACAACCTAATGATGCATCTCAAAAGAATAGAAAAACAGAAGCAAACCAAACCCAAAATTAGTAGAAGAAAAAAAAAATAATAAAGATCAGAGCAAAAATAAATGAAATTGAAACAAAGAAATACAAAAGATCAATGAAACAAAAACTTGGTTTTTTGAAAAGATAAATAAAATAAACACACCTTTAGCCAGACTAAAAAAAAAAGAGAGAAGACCCAAATGAATAAAACCAGAGATGAAAAGGAGACATTACAACTAATACTGCAGAAATCCAGACTCATTAGAGACTACTGTGAGCAACTATATGCCAATAAATTGGAAAACCTAGAAGAAATGGAGAAATTCCTAGACACATACAACCTACCAAGATTGAATCAGGAAGAAATCCAAAACATGAATAAACCAATAACAAGTATAGAGATAGAAGCAGTAATAAAGTCTCCCATCAAAGAAAATCCCAGAACCCAATGGCTTCACTATTGAATTCCACCAAGCATTCAAAAAAGAACTAACGCCAATCCTACTTAAACTATTCCAAAATATGGAGGAGGAGGGAATACTCCCAAACTCATTCTAGGAGGACTGTTTCACCCTGATACCAAAACAAGACAAAGACACAACATAAAAAGAAAACTATAGGCCAATATCTGATGAACATAGATGCAAAGATCTTTAACAAAATACTAGCAAACTGAATTCAACAATACATTAAAAAGATTATTATTCATGATCAAGTGGGACTCATCCCAGGGATGCAAGGATGGGTCAAAATACACAAATCAATCAATGTGATACATCATATCAACAGAACAAAGGACAAAAACCATATGATCATTTCAATTGATGCTGGAAAAGCATTTGATAAAAATTCAACATCCCTTCATGATAAAAACTCTAAAAAAAACTGGATATAGAAGGAACTTACCTCAACATGATAAAAGCCATATTTGGCAGACCCACAGCTAGTACCATACTGAATGGGGAAAAGCAGAAAGCCTTTCCTCTAAGATCTGGAACAAGACAAGGATGCCCACTTTTCACCACTGTTATTCAACATGGTACTGGAAGATCTATCTAGAGCAATCAGACAAGAGAAGGAAAGGAAGAAGTCAAATTATCCCTCTTTGTAAACAATGTGATTTTATATGTAGAGAAACCTAAAGACTCTACCCAAAAACTATTAGAACTGACAAACAAATTCAGTAAAGTTGCAGGATACAAAATCAGCATATGAAAATCAGTAGCATCTCTATGCCAACAAGGATATAATCTGAGCAACAAAACATGTGAAAGAGGGTGAAAAAAGCACAATAGATGCTTGTGTTAAAAAAAAAAAACAAAAAAAAAAAACACTGGGCTGAATTTTATAATCTGTCCTTTTAACTCCTCTCTTTGTAAAAGACAAATTACACCTTGGTGGCTTCTGGGCTCTGCCTCGCTGCACAGTTGCCGAGCTGCCTGTGACACTTCCAGCTGAATTTGCTCCCTGCCATTAGCTGTAGGGAGGGTGTTATTTCACTGAGAGAAAAGAGGGTTATTTGGGTTATATCCCTGCTTGCACTCTTGCCCCTCTCCAGTCTAATCAGCATGAGTGGCCAGATGAGGCTCTAAAAACCCAAGTCAGAGCATGACTCTCCTCTCCTCAAAAGCTGTCAGTAATCTCCCATCCTACTTAGAATAAAAACCAAGTCTTCAGCATGTCATATAGAAATGTCCCGCCTAACCTGGTCCTTGCCCATCTCTCTAACCTCATTGCCAATGCTCTGCCTGCACTTCCAATGCTCTGGCCACAACACTCCAGGGCACACCTGCCTCAGGGCCTTTGCACTTACTGCCCCCCCCCCCACATGTAGAACACTCCTCTCCCTCATCCCATTCAGCTCTCTGCTGAGAGAGGACATTGCTGCCCACCACAAAATGGCACCCCTTCTTGCCCAGCCTTCTTTCATTGAATTGAACACTGCCTGCCATCCCATTATAAATGTATTTGTATATTATTTTATTGTCTTGTTCCCCAGGTAGAACATAAGCCCTGTGAGGGCAGATCTATATCTTGTTTGTTCATTGTTTGGCCTCTATGCCTTGAATAATGAAAGATGTGGTAGGTTCTCAGTAAATATTTGTTGGAGAAAGGGTGGGAGAGAAAGAGAAGGAAGGAAGGAAGGAAGGAAGGAGGGACGGAGGGAAGGAAGGAAGGGCTGGCAAGTACTCAGTGAAGAAGGCATCAAGCAAACAAAATGCAGTTCAGTAACAGGGATTGGAGTTAGACATAGGGAAGTACTTTTTGACAGGGAGCGATGTGAAGTACTAGAGCTGGATGCTGGGGGTGGGAGGCGATTTGCAACCAGGAAGTGGGTTCCCGGAGTGAGGGGCAGAGTGAAGGAGGACATCCGGCTTTTCCCAGGCAGCGTGGGGAGGGCCAGCCAGATCTGCATTCTGTTTCTCCCTCTTCCTTCCTTTTCGTAGGAGCAACTGGCACAGGAGAAAGCTGGGACTCGTGAGGGACGAGGGAAGAGAAGGAGGCGGTTCATTTCTCCTCACCTCCCCGCAAAGTTACAGAAGAAATCTCGAGTAGTGAATCATCCCTCTTTACAATCAAGCAGTTATTTAAAGTGGAAAAAGGAAAAGAGACACAGAGAAAGAGAGAAAGTGGGAGATGATCGCCCGCCAGCTCGCTCCCCAATTCCCGGCAATCAGCCGCTGAGATGTGTCTAATCTCACGATGAGCTGCTTTCCTGATTGAGGGAGCTAATTGCAGGGCTGACACAGCTTCCCGGGAAAGCACTTGCAGACAAAAAATGCCAAGTGCTACCAACAACAACAAAAATACCTCCGTGCATGCTGGCAACGGCTCGGGGCCCAAGAGGCCTGTGCCGCCGGAGATGTCTACCCCACCCAGAAAAAGGAGCGGGTGATCTTCAGGCCAGTCAAAACTGTCAGGAAAGCCCCAGGGGAGGAGTGGGCCAAAGACGTCAACAGCAAGTTCACGGAAGTGGAGGCGCCCATGGCCAATAAACCTAAGAAGAAAGGGTCAACCTCACTTGCAGTCCAAGAAACAATGCTGGCCGGGCGCGGTGGCTCACGCCTGTAATCCTAGCTCTGGGAGGCCGAGGCGGGTGGATCGCTCGAGGTCAGGAGTTCGAGACCAGCCTGAGCAAGAGTGAGACCCCGTCTCTACTAAAAATAGAAAGAAATTATCTGGCCAACTAAAAATATATATACAAAAAAATTAGCCGGGCATGGTGGCTCATGCCTGTAGTCCCAGCTACTCGGGAGGCTGAGGCAGTAGGATTGCTTAAGCCCAGGAGTTTGAGGTTGCTGTGAGCTAGGCTGATGCCACGGCACTCACTCTAGCCCGGGCAACAAAGTGAGACTCTGTCTCAAAAAAAAAAAAAAAAAAACAAGAAACAATGCTAATTACAATAACCATGGTACTATTTTTTTTTTTTTTTTTTTTTGGTGGATCAAATTAGAAAAGGTTTTGGGAGGAAGAAATGTTTGTATTAGCCTGGGTGCTTAGCACAGCAGGGATGAGACCGTGGGCAGATTTCTTTGCTGTCGGAGTTTACCACCAGGACACCTGGAGGATCTTTTTGGCGGCTGTTGGCACAGGGGCTGGTGGAAACAGAAAGGCGTAGCTGGGCCTGCTCTGGGACACAGCTGAGCCCCAGCCTCCCGCCTTCTGTTTGTCTGTGCCCACTTGAATGTTACCCAGAGAGAGGACCTGAGGGGCTCTCCATCCAACAAGGAGCCCCTCCCCTGGGCTCCAATACACTGTCTCCATCCCCGGGGCACCCTTAGGTCTATCTAGCCTTGGGCCCTTGAGCCAATTCTAAGTCTAATTCAATGTGGCAGGAGCAGCTAGTTTAGTTCTGCCGAGTCATGCTGGTGCTATGTAAGCAGGAAAGAGCAGGTTCTGGAGCCGGCATCAAAGGCAAGCGCAGGGAGGCATCACAGTCTGCCTAATAAAATAGTAACACTCAGTTCTGCCAAGGACGTGGTGAAATTGACTTTCTTGTGTGCTGTCGATAAGCGTGGCCATTGATACAGATTCCTGGAGGATAGCTCGACAAGAACGAAAATGTCCATTCCCTTTGCCCTTCTGGGATTCAAGAGAGAGAAGTGCTTCAGCTCCTCCCGTTATGCCAGATGCCCACTGCCCAATCCCTTTATGACTCCCTGCTGTCCTTCCAGAGGAGGAGTAGCCATGTGACTGATCAGAGTGTGAGGCATCGATCAGTCTGTGCTCCTTAGCAAGTGGTGTCGTGCATTAAAGCTCAGCCTCCCCGTGGGGTGCTCTTGTGGCGGCTTCTTGCTCACCCTATGCAGCACGGCTAGTGGGCACAGCTAGCGGGCACACCTGAGCATGTGCTTTCAAGATTGAGATCCAAGAAGGAGAAGGGGAACCGTTGGCCCCACTTGAACCTCAAGCCTGCGCCATGCACCCCAACTCAGCCTGTGCTAGAGTTCTGAGTTTGTCACACTGGGTCACGCTCGCACAGTTATTGATAAAGTGGAACCTTGATTCCAGTCCCGTTCTTCTTCCTTATGTATCAGTTATTTAAAGTTGCAAAGGCAGGTGATCCATGACTGAGAGGGCTGGATCCCAGCATTTTCGAATTCCTGGCAGTAAAACCTTCAGACGTCATCCAAATTCTACCCTAATTTCTTTTTTTTAAATGAAAGATAACCTTAGCACAGAAGAGCACACAAAGCATATTTGTTTTCACTGTACAGCTTGACCTTTTTTTTTTTTTTACTTTTCTACATCCATGTAATCACTACCAAGATCAAGAAAAGAATATTGCCAGCAGGGTTGTACAGCCAGCCTGTACCTTCTTAGTCTGTATCTGCGCCCGGCAGAGGTAACCACTGCTCCGGTTTTAACAAACATGGATTCATTTTACCTGTTCTTGAACTTCCTATCAATGAGATCATACAGCATATATTTTTTCTGGCATTTTTCACTCAGCATAATACCTGTGAAATTCATCCATGTGGTTGCATCTACCAATAATGTGTCCTTTTTCTTGCCATATAGTACTCCATAGTATGAAAACACTACAATTTGTCCACTTACATATTGATGAATATTTAGATTATTTCTAGCTTGGGGCTATAATAAACAGACTATATTAGTATATGAGTATTGTTTTAAGGACACATACACTTCTTTCTCTTGAGTATATACCCAGATGTGAAATCGCTGGGTCATAGTGTAGGTATATGTTTAACTTGAGTGGAAACCGTTTTCCAAAGTGGTTGTACCATTTTCAACTGTGTGAGAGATCCAGTTGCTCCATATCTTCACCAGCACTTGATACCTTTGGCCTTTTTAATTTTACCCATCTGATGTATAGAGGGATTTCACTGTGGTTTTAATGTCATTTCTATGATAAGTAATGGCATTGGACAGCTTTTCATCATACATACTTATGGACATCTGCATATCTTGTCTTGTGAAGCACCTCTTCAAATTGTTTGCTCATTTTTTCATTGAGCATTTTAATTTCTAAAAGAATCAATACTAAGAAAATCATCAGAGACACAGACAAAACTTGATGCATAAAGATTGGCAGAACCCCTTTCTTATAGCAAAAAAACTAGAAACAACCTCAACATTTCATACAGAGAATTAGTTAAGTAAATTATGATGCAAGAATATATTCAAATACTAGGTAGTCATTAACAAATATGCTTGTGATAAATGTTAATGCTGTAAAATGAGAAAATGTTTACAATGTGATGTTTTGATAGCAACTTTTTTAATGTAAGCATTAAAAAAAAAAAACTAGAAGGAAAAACACCAAAATATTACCGCTGGGTTATTTCTCAGTGATAAGATTATGGGTGATCATCATTTTCTTCCTGCTTTTCTTTCCTTCCCGAATATTCTACAATGTGTATATATTACTTTTATAATCAGAGACACTGCAAACATTTTTTTTAAAAACTGCTGGGATTATGAAGTCTAGCTAAAATTGAGTATTACAAATAAACCACTGTCTGAACAAAAACAGGTCCTTTGACTTTCAACATCTTCAGGTGCAATTTTCTAAGCCTGAATACCTTACAAACACTTTCCCGAGAGGAAATTATTTTGTTTACTCTACATGATGCAAAGGTACCTTTGTGTCTGTGTTCCGATTAGGTCTTTATCGAAGGATGCCAGTGTACTTCTCGGATTCGAAAAGCCCTAAGTGGGCCTTAGTAATGGGGCATTTAGAAACAGGTATTCTCATCTGCAGATGGACATATTTGCAAAGAGCCACAGACTTCACTAGGACAGGGACCACTATTCCTGTCCTGTTCAGTACCATGTCCCCAGTGCCTGCCATAGGACTGGGGCTTCATAAATATTTGCTGGATGAGCAAGTGAATGAATTTACCTATAGAGTACTGATTTTCCCTTACAAACAAAACAGACCTTATGTACACAAAGGAGTATTTTCCCCACAAAGACATCCCCTTGGGAGGCTATAAATAGCTTTTACGGTAGCGTTCCCATGGCATAAAACATGAGGAATTTCTTTTGTAGCATTGCTTTCACGAGTCTAGAATATATTCCTCTGAATAGTCTCGAGGTGGCCAATCAGGATGAGTAAAAGGAAACCCTCCGGGAAGGGGCGAGGGAGGCAAGGCAGGACACAAGCACCACCTTTTCTCGGGCACTGAGCAGACCCCAGACGGGGCAGGACCACACATAAAGCCTCATCTGCCTGGAGATAAACTGAGAGCCGAACGCAGGCCGGCAGCCTCACCCCCACTAGGCTTCTGCACGTCCCTCCACCAGATTAACCCTCCTACAGCTCATTCCCAGCCTGTCACTTGCCCGTTTCCAAAGCTTTGATGGCTTCCGAGGCCAAGCCCCCCAGCCTGGCTTCTAAGGCCCTGCAGGGCCTGAATCCATCTGTTCTGGCCTCATCTCCCATGGATCCCTTGTACAGAGCTTCCCGGGGGAAGAGGCTGCTGTCCTGAAATTCCTTGTGGGTTCCCACCCATCCCATAGGCTGGAAACATTGTGACATCGGAAGACATGGTGGCCCCAAGGCACGTGTGTGGCCCCATAGCACTAGAGACAAGGCGGGGAGGAATTGGAACAAAATTCTAATCAAGCTGTGAAGCTCTGGACCGGTGGTTCTCAAGTCTGCCTACACATTAGAATCACCCGGGAAGCTGTGACAGTGTGTCCAGCTGGCCACCAAAGATTTATGATTCCCTCCCAGTGTTGCTAGAAAGTGGCTTCCCTGCCAAGGATTAGATTTCCCAACTTCTCTTGCATATAGATGGGCCCATTGACTGAGCTCCAGCCAATGGAAAGTGGGTGGAAGTGGTATATCTCACTGTAGGCCTGGCCCATAAAAACCCTCCCAGGCAATCCTCCACTCTCTCTTTCCCATCTGCCGACTAGACGAGATGTTGGAACCTGGGTGACCTCGGAAGTCACATGTGGAAAATGATCAAGCCTCTATCTGCTGGATCCTGAGTGACCGTGTGGAACATAACTAGCCCTGGCAGAACAGACTTTACCTAAGCAAGAATTCCCTCTCCTAAGCTAGGTCACTAAGATTTAAAGGTTTATCTTTTATAGCCACTAAGATTACCCTAATTAATATGGGAGTTTTTGTAAAATGATATGCCTGGGCCCCAACCCCAGAGTCTGGCTTAATTGGTCTGGGGTGGAGTCCAGACACTGGTATGTTTTCAAAGCTCCCAGGGTGATTCTAAGGTCAGGGTTGAAGACCAGATTTTAGGCTCAGGAGTGTTCATAGATCTTCCTACAGTTCATTCAACAAATCATGGAGCCCTACTATGTGCCGGCCCCTCTGCTTCTCCCTGGAAGTTTTGTCCCTAAAGCTGATCGGAGACTCAGCTTCCCTCCCACCCATGTCATGGCCAGGAATCCTGTTGCCCGAGACACAAAGGCAAACGGAGATCTCCCTCTTGGTGTCTGTTTGGGGGCCTGGAGGGCTTTTTCGATTCCTCAGTAAGCCCCGTCTTTCTCCCTCTCCCCACCCCAAGGCCATGCCTGCCACCAAGAGCAGGACACAGAGGACAGAGTGTAGATTTGCCTGCAGTTGCAGAAAGGTTAAAGAGTTTCCCCTGGTGCGACCCCAGGACACACTAATGCCTTCATACAATCTCACCAGACGTTGGCAGACCCCTGGGACAGCCAGTCCTAGGGCTGGCAACAGAGACACAGGGATGGCGGAGACATGTCCCTACCCTCAAAGAGCTCACAATCTAGTTGCAGACACAAACTGCAGCATTGGGGGTGGAGCCCATGTGTATCCGGAGCCATCCCGGGTGTCCCTATCCTAGCGGCAGCACAGTGTGATAGGAAGAGCACTGAACTCGGAGACAGGAGACCCACCCAGTCTAATGCTGCGTCTAACACTGCCTTTGACCTGGCTGGAGAGAAAGGAACAGGAGAATGGAACAGGTGACAAAGCTGAGGAAGGGGCTGGGACTGGTTTGCACAGAGCCTAGAATACGAGGCGCAGGGCTCGGTTTCCATCCTGCAGGCTTTCAGGAGCCCTTAAAGGGCTTTGAGCAAAGGTGTGACATAGTCAGGTTCATGGTTTGCAAAGGGGGCTCCATGATGGGGAGACGGAGTAATTGTAAGAAGAGAGGCACGTGGGAACCCAGTTGGGGGCTGTTAGTCATCCAGGCAGAGGTGATGAGGGCAGTGGCCAGGGATGGACAGAAGGGAGGGGACACCCCAAAGCTCCCCGGGGCTCCTTCCTCTACAGGCAGCAGGGTAGCTTGGAGAGAGCACTGACTTTGGAGTCCACACCTGCTGCTCCCTCAGCCCCAGGTGCTGTCTCCTTGTCTGAGTCTCGCCCCTTGGCTCTGTTCAAAGACCTCCCCCCTCAGGGAGGCCGTCCCAGGCTGCAATGTCAAAGTGGATGCCTCAGTTTCTCCCCATCACAGCCCCCCTGCCCTGGGATTTACTTCATGGAAATTTAATTATCGGGATCTTTGTTGTTTATTCGTTTGTTTACATGTTTATCGCGAGCTCCATGAGGACAATGACCTCGTCTGTCTTTTTTACGGTGAATCCCTATCTCTGGGCACAGTGCCTGGCACATAGTAGGTGCTTTTGATAGATACGTCATCGACTTCAATTCTTCCTGTTCTTGTGTTCCTGCCTTTGCCACGAGCTCAGCAGCGCCCTCTTGCTGTGGGCGGGTGCATTTCCTGCCTCTCCACTTACGTGGGACGAGGTGACGTGGTGCTCCGCTAGCTCCTGGCCTAGGCTTCGAGGGACTTTGCGTGTTTCCACCTGCTCCCAGCCACCTCTGCCAGGGCCACGGAAAGGACGTGCCCAGGCTAGCCCAGGGGTCTCAGGAGGTGGAGCAGGGGCAGCCCGTGCAGAGCCACCCCCGCCAAGCCCAGCCTGCTTCGGTGACCCAGGGATCTGTGAAAGGAATGATTGTGGTTGGAAGCCGCTGAGTGTGGAGGTGGCTCATTACGTAGCACCTCCTCCACCTGTGACATAGAGGGGCCGCCGTGGCTGGTGAAAGCACCTCCCGCCAAAGTCTCTGGTTTCTCTCCAGCCATGGTGGCTCCCACCTTCCCAGTCCTGCCTCTCCACCCTCCCTGAAAATCGGCTGCTCCTCTCACACGCTCGGCCTCAGCTGCAGCCCTCATGAATAACCGTAAGGCATCCACTTTCCGGGGCCAAGTTCATGGCTCCTGAGAGCCCCACTTTCAAAATGCCTCTTCGCTGCTTCACCGAGGCCCGGGGGCATGAGCAGCTAAAAGCCCTCCTTGGGTTCTGATGTGCAAATCAGAGAGCCCCAGGTGGCTGCAGGAAGAGCATGTCCTTGCCATGACTGCCCCAGCCGCCCACAGCCCAGGTGAGCCCCAGGAGGGTGACTGGGCTGGATTTGGAATATTGCAGGGGGAGCCGTTTGAGAAGGGCATGAAACAGGAGTGAGCTGGGATCTGAAATCATGGAATTGTAGGGCTGGAGGAAACCTCAAAGACCACTGGAGACCACCTCTCACCCAACATTTGGGGAAACTGAGGCACAATGAAATAAAGAGACTTGCCCAAGAGAAGTGGCAGAGTCAGGCATGGAAACAGATTTCCCGACTCCCAGCCCAGTGCTCATTGCCCAGTCCCCTGCTAGTCACAGGCAGGGGGTGGCAGGGGATGGCACAGGCCACAGCTTGGAGGCTGCACTTGCTGGTTCGTCCACCACCATGTCCAGCTCACCCCCGGGCAGGGGACACCTGCTGTAGGCCAGGTTTTGTGCTGGGGCTGCGACTGGGGGGCATCTGTTGCATGTCAGGTCCCGCAGTGGGGGGCTTGTGCCAGGATCAGCCCTGGGTGAGTCCCTTTCAGTGCCACCTGGGGCCAGGCCACAGACTGGTTGAGTGACAACCATGTGCAGGTTCTGTGCCACCTACTCAAAGGCAGATGGCCCAAGGACTCTGGCCACCTCTGTCTCTCCACTGGCCCCTGTTGCCCTCCTGCGAGCCTCTCTGTCACTTCGCAGCCTCCCTCTGCCTCTGAGCCTGTCTGAGTCTCTTCCTCTCTCCTCGAGCTTCCTGGGTATGTGTGTGTCTCTCTCGCTCAGTCTTCTGCCTTCTCTGTTTCTCCCCATCTCTGGATGAAGCCCCGTTTCTCTCTGGGTTTGTTGTACAGTCTTCTCTCTCTTGCTCACATTCTCACTTTCTTCTCTCCGTGTCTCTGTGACCCTGTGACTCTACTGCCCTCTATGTCTCTGTCCCTCTCTCCCAGTCTGTCTCCCCTGCACCCCCCACCACCCCCTGCACCCTCCACCCGAGGTCTCTGTCCAGTGTTCTGCCCCCTGCCCACCCCCGAGCTCTGTTCTCTGCCAGCTATAATTCCAAGTGCATCTGCTAAAGTAGTCAAGCTCTTTTTCCATGATGGGGTAACAAGAGGCTGTGTGTTTGCAGCCACTGACTGGAAATACTGAATTCCTTTTCAGCAAAGAAAGACAAGCACCCTCTTGGTTTATAAATATTAATTATAAGCACCCGGTACTGAGAGAACAGGGCGGCTGTTGGCTGTGATCTCTGATTATTTGACTAATCCTAGAGACAGTTTAAACAAGACAGTTATCGCCTGACAGGAAGAAGAATTAGGTGCTGTAGTCCTTCCAGAAGGATCAGCCAGGAAGTCCAGGAGAGACATTATCTCTCTAGGAGAGTGATCTTGGGCAAAGCCTCCTGCCCTCTCTGGGCCTCAGTTTCCCCTTTTGCACTATGAGCTCCTTCTGGCTCTGACCTGTATGATGTGGACGCCCATGTTGGGAGCGGGTTGGGCAGAGCATTTCAGAGTACCTGCCCAGCAGGGAGTATGGCTCAGAGGAAGTCGTGCACAGAGCCCAGCACAGAGGAAAGGGGCCTGGAGAGTCTAGGGGGGCAGCGTCTGGCTCCTCATCCTTGGGGTGACCCATGGGTCTGTCCTAGTTTGAGTCAACTTCTTACCTGGGAAAGATTTTGGCTTGAGGCAAAATCTCAAGCAAGCACTGAAGTGTGTTGGTGTCATGTTGCAAGCCAAATGTTCCAGACTTCCCACACCTGCTGGCCAGGCCTTCCAGGTACCTCAGTTTTACTTTCTGCAAAATGGGAGTGATGACGAGGAACTTTGTACAGCTCTTTTGGTGCCAGAGTTAAAAGTCGATCCAAATCGAACGTGAGAAGTCCTGGCCTGTCTGTGTCTGCCAGAGGCCATTTCAGCAATGGCCCCATCTCCCAGCTCATGTCTCAATTCAATAGTTATTGACGTTGCTCTGTGCAAAGCAGAGAAGCGATTCCCAGTGCTCAGCCAGGAAGAAGGTTGGTTGGGGGAAGAGGAGCAACGTCTGGAACAGAATGTGGCTTTCAGACGTCCCTGGTCAAGGTCTCCACATACAGGAAAAGTAGGCTGTTGCTTCTAGCATATATATTGTCTAAAAATCCCCTTACCCCTGGGGAGGTCTTTAAATTTGCAAAACACTAAGCCAGTTATCATCTCATAGAGACGCGGGCCAGCCTGCAGGAGAGCCAGCCCGAAGCATGCACTTCCCTTTGGTGGAGGAAGAGCCCGAGCTACACGGTGTCCCAGTCTCTCGTCCAAGACTATGCAACTAAGATGCAGCCGAGCTGGGGTCAAACCCTGGTCTGTGATCCCAAAATCCAGCTGCGGCGCCTCACTGGGCCCCAGCTCCATCAGCCCACAGCTGCTCCAAGGCACCTGCAGCCCAAGCGAGCATCCTCAGAGGCTGGGACCGGCCACACCTCTGCTGTCATCTCCCCTGCCCTCAGCACAGTGGAGCCCAGGCTCCGGCCACGGAAGGTGCTTACAAAATGTTTATTGAGTGAATGAAGAAATGAGGGAGTGTTCCTCAGGGTCCCAGTTGTGCCTGGATTCAAACCCTGACTCCAGCATGGGTGTATGAGACCTTGGGCAAATTCCTTAACCTCTCTGTGCCTCGGTTTCCTGGTTTGTTTATTTATTTTTATTGTGTGTCAGTTTTCTCACCATAAAATGGGACTATTAGAACCAGCTTCATTGTCATACAGTAAATGCTGTAAAACAATGGATGATTATTATGAACTGCCTCCTGTCGTGCTTCCTTCCAGAGCCTCTGAAGGCGGTGACCCGATGTTACATGAAGTCAAGTGAAGGTGGCACATTAGGCCACCCTCTGTCACTACGCTGCGTCTCCAGAGGCTGGGGAGGGCGCCTCGTGCACTGCCCTGGGCCTCCCCCGGAAGCTGATCTGCGGGAAGGCCCAGCAGGCCCGTCCTGGGCTGACCCTGCACCAGGGGCGTGAAAGCTTAGGGCTCTGCCTTGCCGTGGGCTCTGTGCCTTGCAGCAAACCCCTGCCACTGTTCCGCAGGCCTGGGAGGGGAGAGAGTGGGGGTGACCTGCTTAAGAAAACCCAAAGCTCTGAGCGTCCCCGCTGCCCCCTGCCTAGATCCAGGCCCAACTAATGCCTCTCCAGAACTATTCAACTCCAAGCATAGACGCCACTGCCAGAGCTGGTCCTGGGGGAGCCTCAGGCTGGGCTTGCACACAAATCAGAGAAGCCAGCCCAGGTGGCCATAGCGGCGGCGGCGGCAGCAGCAGCTTTGGACAGAAAGAGGCAGAGAGCCTTTTCCCCAACTCTTCCCTGCAATCTGTCTCCTCTGGCCTTCCTGGGCAGCATGCTGGGGCTCCCAGGTCTTCCTGACACTGTCCCCCAGAAGTCTGCAGCATCCGCCAAATCTGTGTGTGTGCCCCCCCCCCCGCCCCCTCCTTCCGGCCCTCCCACAGCCCCCTCCTCCCCACTGAGCCAGACAGAGGACCGTTTCTGCTCACAGCCAACACCCTCACAGCTCCCCCTAAAGATTTCCAAGAAAATCTTCCTACGGATTCAAAAGGAGGCGGTGAGCTCAGCGCCAGTTGTTGAAATTTTCCACCTGAATGAATCATCAGCACGTCCAGTGAACTAACACCCATCTCAGTAGCCAACTCTGTCATCTGGGGCCAGGGACCTGGCCCCTCTGAGCCTCAGGGTCCTCATCTGTAAAATGGGGAGAATAATCCTACCTGCTTCATAGGGTGAGCGAGGAGCAATGAGAAGATGCACCTAAAGCGTTTAGCCGAGTGCCCGGCACATACAGAAAGTGAACCGTTCTTGGTGGCTGTTACTGTACGTATTTTTATTAACAATTCCATGCTATATGCCAGACCTGGGAGCCACAGAGATAAACCCAGCCAGCATCTCTGTTCCCAAAGAGTACACTGTGACATAGGAAAGAAAGACAGGTAAACTGAAATGCCAAGATGGTGGGATACATTTATACAGCAGAAGAAGTGCGAGCTACAGGGACATGGGGGAGGCACAAGAAAGGAAGACTTGGGTGGGGGTTGCGGGGACTCATGGACCGACTCTTGCAGACTGAGTCGGAGCTCACCAGTCAGTCGAGGTGGGGAAGCCATCGTAGGTAGATGGAACGATCTATGCAAAGGCTCCCAGGCAGGGCCATGGAGAGTGACTGGGACCCAGATTACCGGGGTCCCCAGCGCTGGCCACGGGGGAGTCTACACTCACCCTGCAGGCGCCAAGGTCGGTCGCGAGGATTTTAGGCAGGAGACTGTTAGGCTCACACTAGAGTCTTAAGCTATGTACATATCCAAGTCTGGGGGGTTTATATAACTTTTCCTTTTCTTCTCCAGCATTTATCCAGCCTAAGCATTTTCCCTTATTTCTATTCAACCTGAAAGCGGCAGTCGCATCCAGCTTGCATGGTATTGAAATGCAGGTGGCCTGTGCAACAGTGTTGCTAAAATTACCAAAACTAACCACACCAGGGAAGGGCCATTATCGGAAACAGATTTTATTACCATGGAAACCAGCAGATAATGCCAAGTCCAGTCATTTTTACTCTCCAAAAAGAGAGAGAGAGATGGAGGGAGAAAGAGAGAAACAGAGAAAGCAGCAGGAAAGGCAGCGCTATGGAGAAGCGAGGAGCCCCGGAGCCGCCAGGAAGAGGGGCCGAGGGCTGGGGAATCTGCCTGCCGCTTGTGCTGCATGGACCTCGGGTCCACTGTCCACGCACTCAGCCAACACAGTGGGACTCGTGCTGCCTGCCACAGGCCGGCAGGGAGCAGCCAAAAATGGCAGAAACGCCTTTGCCATGTGACTTCCACCACGGTCCAAAATGTGTTAAATGGCGCAAATGCCCCAGAAAGAGCTGCCCGGGGTGTGTTTCAAGGCATCCCTGGTAGTCTCTATGGAGAGCACTGAGCGTGGGGTCAGAAGACCTGGCTTTGAGTTCAGGCTCTGCCTAGAGTGGCTTATGACCTTGGGCAAGGTCACAGAAATTCTTGGAGACTCTGTTTCTTTGTGTGTCCCAAGAGGGACCGCTCGCGGTGGCTGTGAGGGTCTGGCGTGCCTGGGTGCCCAGGCGCTTTGTAACTGTGGAGGGCTGTGGGCACAGCAGGCCCTGCAGGCCCCACGATTCCAACATCGGGGTCTCTGTTTGGTTCCTTGATTTGAAGATTTCCTTCCCCCTACTCAGCTGCCTGGCCCTCTGCAACCTGTGGCATGTATCCCCAGCCGCAGGCAGGGCAGGAGCCCCCAGGGAACGTTCTGGGGGCTGAGTGAAGGCGTGGTGGGGGAGTCAGGACCAGTACGGGCTTGACGGCTGGGCTGAGATGAGGCCTCCACTGGCTCACCCCAGAAGGACGGAAAATCCAAGGACAGACGGGGAGGAGGGGGGTGAGACGGAATGAGGTGAGCCAGGGGACCCTGGGGCGGGAGACCTGTGAAGAGTCTGGGATTCTGGGAAGGAGCTAGTGGGAGGTTGAGCTGCTGAAGTGTGTGGTCAGGGGGAGAACGGGTGAAAGGAAGCCACAGAATTTGCAGAAAGTCCCTAACAACACACACCCAGATGCCAATGTCATCAAGCCCGTGCCACTGTCAGTGTGTGTGCACCACCTGGGGGCTAGTCAGAAACACAGTCTCTGCCCCAGACCTCCTGGTGCTTCCTTGTATGTCCAGGTTCGACAGGCACTGGTCTAAGTCACTTCCCTTCTCCAAGTCTCAGTTTCTTCATCTATGAAATTGTAATAAAAATACCCTCCCAGGCTGGGCATGGTAGCTCATGCCTGTAATCCCATTTTGGGAGGCTAAGGCAGGAGGATCACTTGAGGCCAGGAGTTTAAAACCAGCCTGGACAACATAGAGAGACCCCATCTCTCCAAAAATTTTAAAAATTAGCTAGGGAGTCTCAGCTACTCGGGAGACTAAGGGAGGAGGATCACTTGAGCCCAGGAATTTGAGGTTGCAGTGAGCTATGATCACAGCCTTGCCTTCTATCCCGGGGAACAGAGAGAGACCCTGTCTCAAAAAATAATAGTAATAATAATAATTCCCTCCCAGCCTCGCAGGGCTGTTGGGAGGATGCAAAAAACAAAAACGTTTGAATGAATGAATCACTTTGAAAAATTAAAAGCACCATATTGAATGTAAGCTATCGTTTTACTATTATGTATTTATTATTATTATATACAGACAGCCCCAGCCTCCCAGGGCAACAAGGCGCTCTCATAACAAAATGACTTGATTAGACTGTTCTCTTAAAAACACTGCTCCCCAGCTAGCGTTTTTGCTATCAGCGTGCCTCTTCTTGCAGCTGCATATTAAATCTTCATCCCATCAGCACTTGACTGAATTTGTAGAAACAAAATGGAAGAGGGAACTCAGGCATGAATTAGCAGTTTAAGACGGGAATGAGATTACGATAAAATCCCCACTCTCTCCATCCATCAAAATGTAATAAGAATAGAAACTAATGTGAAAATATCAACATGACCTATTGCTTCGAGCCTGGCACCGCCATCCTTTATGATCGAGCCTTGCAAGATGCAAGCATCTCATTTCACTGCAAGCGTCGCGGTTTAGGCAGGGGACACAAACCGTGTCCGAGACGGCGGCACACTTGGGCAGATTCCTCTTGGGGAGGCAGGAAGGGACCAGATATGATGCGGTTCCCTGACTTTCCGAGTCACGGAGAATGAGAATGAATTAGAGGTGACTTGATCTGAAGGGTGTTTTGGGTTTGTTTTTTTTTTTCACTCTGCCTGTGGATATGGAAGCCCCAGCACCATCAAAGGATCATGGAAAATGCCCGCAAAGGACATTTGCTGAGTTCCCAATATCTCCAGGAGGCTCCGCTCTTTGGTTGCAGCAGCAACGCCAGCCTCAAGAACCAGCGTTACGCTGTTACTGTTGGCAACCTTGTGCCAGGCTCAGGCAACACAGGATATAGAACAGGATCCTGGGGGCGCGCGGGATACTGCATTGGGCCCTATAGTGGCAGATGAGGGACAGACAGGCTCAGAGAAGCAATGACACTTGCTCAAGGACACACAGCAAGGAAGGGGTCCACCAGACTCCTTGGCCAGTGCTCTTCAAATGGCACCACACTGCCAGCGATGTGCCAAGACCAAGCTCGGGCTAGAGGCACACAAAACATGAGCAGCTGCCTGTCCTCAGGCAACTCACAGCCTCACTCCCTTCTGAGCTCACTCTCCCTCCAAAGCCCACCTCCACCCTGCTCTGGCCATCCGGCTTCCTCTCACTCCGTAAAAGCACTGAATTTTTTTTTCCCAATTAAAGACTTTGGACATTCTCTCCCTTCACTCCGGAATGCTTTTCCTCCTACTGTTCACTGGGCCAACTCCTTGTCCTTCAAGTCTCACTTGAAATACCACCTCCTCCAGGAAGTCCTCCCACATATACCTTCTCCCTACACCCTCTCCTCTGCTTCAGGGCCCTTGGTTAACTCACTCTCACATCAGCCTGTGTTGTGCTCCTGCAGCATACTTCTCAGTAGCAGGTAAGTCATTGTTTGTGTTGTTATTTAGTATTCATCTCCTCCATGGGATGGCAGGCTATAAAGTGTAACACTCTGGGGTCACTCTGCCTTGTTTACCTTTGTACACCTGGCACCAGGCACAGCACCTGGCACCTACTCATGCATTTATTTAAAAATTTACAGTGAACACTTACAATGTGCCAGGCATTGTCAGCACCCCTGCTTTCATGGAGGCTGCATTCTAGTGGAGGAACATACACCATAAACTCACATGTCAGGTGGTGACGCGTGCAAGAAGAAAGACAAAACAGGTTGCACTGACATTTGAACAGAGCCTGGAACAAAGGGAGGGGATAAGCCACCCCAGTGCTGAAAGGAACAGCATCCACGCCGAATCCCTCACTCAGATGCCCTGGAGCTGGGATGTGGGTGGCCTGCTCCCGGAGATGGGAGTGAGAGGGCGGTGGAGGAGGCAGGGTCAGAGAAGTGGGGAGCCCAGTGGGGAGGACATTGGATTCCACGCCATGTGAAAAGGGGAAGCCATTGGAGGGCTGTGAGCAGAGGGGTGACCTGATCTGACTTCAGTTCTAGAAGGAAGCTCCGCGTACTGTGAGAGACCAACCACGGGGCCCAGAGCAGGAGCAGGGAGACCCGCTAAGAGGCTATTGCAACAACAGTCCAGCCAAGAGCTTGTGGAGCTTGGACCAGGAGAGGAGCAATGGAGGTGGAAGATGAGTACAGGGTCGGGGTATATGCTAAATATGGAGCCAACAGGATTTGCTAAGGGCTGGAATGTAGGGTATGAGAACAAGAAAGGAGGCGAGGATGGTCCCAAAGATGTTGGCCTGAGCACCTGGAAGAATGGGAGTTGCCACGAACCAGTAAATTGCCTTTTATGCTTAAGCTCGTTTGAACCAGGGTTTTATCACTTGAAATTTTTTAAAAGTCTTGACTAGTCCAGAGACTAACCAATAGGCCAGAGGAAGCAGGATAAGGAGTAGAGACAAAGGGACAGATGGGGGAGGCGCGGGAAGGCCCCTAGTTGGGTGCCGCAAGAGAATGGGGTCTCGAGATAGAACAGGGGGCTCTGGGAGCACCGCCCCAGGCACCAGGAAGGATGGCGGCCTCAGTAATGGGCAGCATGGGCTCAAATGAGTTTATGACTTTTCCTCTTTAACCTTTTGAATTTTAGGCACTCGCTGCTGGAAGTGCAGGACTGGAGCTTTGGAGAGAGCTTAGGACTGGAGTTAAATCGGAGTCCCCAGTTGCTGCACACCTTCCATGAGCCAAGCATCAGACTGTGCTCACGCGTGCAGCGTTTCCAACCATTGCAAAGCTCCGTCAGATTAGTATCACTGCCCCCATTTTACAGATGAGGAAACAGAGGCTCAGAGAAGTTATGGGGCTTGCCTAAACCCACACAGTTAGAAATAAAGATATGGGAGCCTCCCAGGAGAAACAAAGCCCCTTGCCTGTGGGTGTCATTATGAACCCCTGGGCTGGGGGTCAAAAGACACTGGCTCCATGTGTGACCTTGGGAGCCCATCCCCCTCTCTGTGCTCAGCTTCCCCATCTGGGAAAAGCCAAGATTGGGCTTAAAGGTCTGCTAGGCTCGCTGTAGCCCTCGTCCCTCCTGTTCTGTCTCCAGAGGACCAGGGCAGGCAGAAACCACCAGTCTGCCACCGGGGTAAGCACCTACTGTGTGCAGCAGCTTGTCCTGGGAAGAGACTAGAGGAAGGAGGGGCCCGGAGTCCACCGTCAGAGGACTCCCAGGATGGCGAGGGTGGGAGCGTAAGGCCGCAGCAGACAGTGCTGCCGGGAGGGACCGGAGCCGAGCCAAGCTCCTGCGCACAAATCGCTCCCGGCATATGCTCCTCATTTCATACATCATTTGCAAGGAGCTGCAGCCATTTTGCAAAGTCTCTTCCTGCTCCAGAAGCATCTGGGCTTTGGCTTCTGCCTTTTCTGCTCCAGCTCCTGCCCTTTACGCTGTCCGCTTCCACTGCCACCAGAAAGCACAGACAATACTTGTCTAAAAGTTTGGGAGCAACTTCCCCCTGGGTGGGCTTGAGGGTGTCAGGGGTGTGGTGATGCAGCCAGCACCCTGGGAGGTGTGCACAGGTGGGTGCAGTGAGTAGCACGAGTGACTGGGAGGCCAACTGAGCCACCAGCAGGGGCCATGGTGGGGGCAGAGGGTGCACTGTGGGATGTAAGGAGCGGCTGCCAGTCGGGCTTCCACGAGGAACTGCCAGGGCACAGTAATGGGGGGAAATGCCCACAGCAGGGTCCCCCACGTGTCGGGTACATTGCTATTCGGTTTGGCTTCAGGGAGGGTTAGAGAATGTGAGTAACACACTGTCAGGGCCCTGCCAATGCGGGCAGTGTGCAGAGGGGGCAGCCCTGTGCCTTGTTCATGGTTAGCTCCAGGGCTTAGCATGTAGCAGGTGTTCCATGAATATTTGCTAAGCAAAGGAATGAATGACTGAGTAAATGACACTGGCACCCAGATGCATGAGTGATGGGCTCCTCCCAGCACTGCCCCCAGAGCTGCCCAGGACATTAGGAACCACAGGTACGATAGAAATGGGTCATCTGACCTAATCAGAGGAACAAACCCCATCACTCCTTCTCTCTCTCTCTCTCTCCTCTTTCAGCCTTGGGCTTTGTGGCTAGGAAGAAAACAAAATTCTCGTCTTCCATGCCAGGACCCTCCCGCTGAGCCTGAGCTGCCCAGAGTGCAGCCTGTCCACTCTCCACTCTCTGCCATCCTTCAAGAGCTGGAGCCTAGGATATGGGGGAAATTGGAGCTCTGGCTCCCACTCCCACCCCAGGACAAATCCCTGCCCAGCTACAGTGCCATGGGGTCTGCTGGGGCCAATGGCAGGCTCCAACCTGGCAGCACCTATACCTACCATCTCCCTGTCCCCAGCCCTCTCCAGCCTGAACCCAAGGGAGGACCAAGATGGCCCAGAGCAGCTGGGCTGAACCTAGAGCCTAACGCATATTCTCACTCTTTGTTCTTTCATTCAATGGGGTTATTGAGGACTGGTTATGGGGAGGGCACATGCTTAGCTTTGGGGATCCCACAGTGGGCCAAGCTGGCAGGGTCCCTGCCCTGGTGGGGCTGACATTCTAATAGAGAAAAAAGCCAATAAACAATCAACCAACTGAATAAAGAAGTATATTTGCAGGTGGTACTAAGTATTAACACAGCAAAGACAACACACAGTGGCACTGGCTTTTCTCAGTTTCTCCCTCTGACCCCCATTGCATTCTTGCTCCCCATCTGATGTGCTCCGTGCTCTGGGGGCCAATCCCTGTGGACTGCACCCCAGGACTTCCTTGCCGGCGGCTCTTAGTCGGGCTCAGGCGATGGCAGACCCCAGCAGAAAATCAGAGCCCCAGAAGAGAGAGAAGTCCAGGCGCTTCTTCTCCTGCTCCCTCCTTGCTGTGTTGCCCGGGCTCTAGCAGAGGCCACAGGGCCACACGCTTCCAGGGCTCTGGCTGTAGCTCCCTCCAGGCTCTGTGACCACCTTTCCTCCCAGTGCCCCCTCCCACCATGGGTGCTGACAGCTTCTCGGGTCGCTAGCCACTGGACCCCATGTCCCTGTCCACACTTCTTCAGAGTCCCAGCCGAGCGTGCCCTGCCTTTCTTGCCCGGCCCCTGGCTGATGCACAAGTAGATGTGACAGTGTGCTGGGAGACGGGGCATGGTCAGGGAAGACAGGTCCAAGCCCGGGTTGTTCAAGGAGCAGAAAGATGGCCAGCATGGCTGGAAAGCAGTGAGCAGGGGGGATGAAATCAGGGGTGAAATTCAAAATATTTAACAACAGGCTGGGCACAGGCACCGCCCAGTCAGGAGGGAGCCCAGCTGTACGTGATTGTGGCACCCGCTGAACCAGCATGCTGGGTGGTCAGAGAGGCAGGCAGGCTGTGTCAGTCGGGGTCCCCAAGCGGGTCAGGCGCGGAGAGTTTAATAAAGGGGCTGGTACCCAGGTATGGACAAGGAAGTCACACAGATGGCACAGAGCTCTGGGACAGTAACAGTCCCGAGCAAGAGGGTGAGGAGAGAGCCGTCACTAGAAGCAGACGGAGTTGTGCAGAGAGGCTGCCTGGAAAAAAGCCGGGACCCTCCGTCGAGGACCACACCATGGTCCCATGAAAAAGCAACAGGAAACCAACACCTAGAGCCAGCTCTCCTCCCTGTCCCCAGTATCCTTCTGGTGGCACCCACTAGCCAGCACCACCCAGGAGCCAGAGAAGGTCCTTATGGGTCACCCTCCCGGAGCCTAGCGCAGAGTGAGATGGGTGGAGCCCGAGCCCCCAGGTCATGTGACGCCGACAGTCATGGTGAGCGGGGGGAAAAAGTCGGGATGATAGCGGTAGAATCTCACTGGGACCCTCCACTCCATCCTGCTCATGACAGCCTGGACGGAGCATCTTCCAGAAGCATGCGGTGAGGGTGGGTGGAGGCAGGAGGAGGCTAAGAGCCAAGCTACCAGGGACTAACCAGCTGGGAGAACCCAGGGACCCCGCCTGCCGGAGGCACACCCGCTGGGCCCTGCGTGACACACAGTTGGTACCCGGGTCCACTCTGAACATGACAGGATTCGGTTTCCCTTCGCCAGGTGGGCAGCACTAAGAAATCAGAAAACGCCCAAGGCTTTCCTTGAGAGGCTGCACAGAGTTAAAGAGCAGGGCCTGAAGGGGAGGCAGAACCCCACCCAGGCCGGGCTTCACCAGGCTGAGAAAGGGGAGAGGTGTTTTGGGGGCCTGCCCACGCGTTTCCTTCTCCCAACCTTGCAGAAGAAAGGGAGCAATGCAGGGTGCCCAGACGGGAGGGTAGACGGGATGACCCCTCACGGGTCCTATGGGTGTTTGGAATTTATGACCCTGAGATTCTACAGGACTTCCAAAAGATTCTGGGGGCTGAATTTCCCTTAGCCTGAATGTTAGGGTCATGAAAATCCCCAGATTTGGGCGTAGAAACCAGGGCTCAAATGCCACCCTGCGCGTAGAAGGTGCACAGAAACAGTTTCAAGGCGAGAGAGAAAGCTGATGTCTGGGCTACCTCAGGGCTCCTCGTCTGACCCATACGGGAGCCAGGCCCTGTCTCTGCGTATGTGCCCAACGTTCTTCTCCACATTATCGTAGCAAGAGTCTGAGCCAGGTATTATCCCACTTCACCGAAGAAGAAACTGAGGCTCAGAGGCATGAAGTCCCTCAGCCCGGTCCTGTGGCTGGTTGGGAGGGAAGCCCACGTCTGTGCTGGGGAGAACCTGGGCCCTCCACCCGCAGACCTCACATCTAACGGGGGAGGGAACCAGCCCAAAGCCTGGGATCCCTCCCACATGCTGAAGACCACTCTGGGCTCCACAACCCCCACCCCATTATCACAGCCGACGTTCCTGTTCCCAGCCTCACTAGGCAGAGCCTGGGTCCCGCCTGATTCATTCCTTTAATCAGGGATGAAGCAGTGGCGGCAGCTTCCTGAAGAACACTTAGACCCTTGTTAAAATTAAGTCATTGCTTTAATAACCGCAGAGCAGCGGCGGCTGCGGCTGGGAGCACGTGGACTCTCACACGCCCCGTGGGCCTTCAGGAGCCGGGTCCTGCCGTGGGGCACCGGGTGCTGCCATTCCTCCACCCCATGTCTGATGCCTTTCTCCCTCCCCTCTCCCAGGGCCACGCCAAGGGGTAGCTGGCCTGGCAGGTGCCCCTCTGACAGTTAGCCATGTGGGCAAACCCTGAGTCCTAGGGGCACTTCTAAAAGGTATGCCTGTATGTGTTCTGGCTTCAGCCCCAGAGATGGGTTCAAGCTCAGAGAGGTTACATGATTTGCCCAGGGCCACACAGCCAGCTAGAGGAAGCACAGCGTCTTGAATCCAAGTCTACATAAAGCTTAGACCAACTCAACATACCCTTCCCACTTCACCACATGGCCACAGTGTGTCTCTTGTGGGTCCTGAAAAGTCACCTACTCCTGGGACAGGTGCAATCTCACCTGGGAAGACATAACTACCATTGTTACTCACTAGCCCTGTGGTTTGAGACAAACTGCCTGGCTTGTCTGTGCCTCAAATTCCTCATCTGTCACATGGGCTATTGGGTCATTTTGAACCTTGAATGAGATAACAACTGTGCAAATGCCCGGCCAACTGTAAAGTGTGGTGCACATTGAGGATACGTGGGCCTTGGGGCAAAGGCAGATTCCAGCAGACATCAGGGCAGGAGTTGGGGAGCAGCAGGGAAGAACAGGGCAGGGGGAGTGGGCTGCGAAGTGACAAATGGGCCCCACCACATTCCTGGGGAGAGAAGCAGGCGGAGACCTGTGAGGCGGGAGCTCAGATGCAAAGGAACCGGAGCCAGGCTCGGGGAGAAAGGGGTTCTCTGGCTGGACCTCACAGGGCTGGAGCAGGGGACACCCTGGGGAGCTAACAGCAAGGGACCAGGACAAAGCAAGACGTGGCCAGGATCTGGCAAGCTGTGGCTGGGCTGTGCACTGCAGTGGCCACATCTCTTGCCCTCTGAGCCTCGGTTTCCCCTCTGTAAAATGGAGGTAATTATGTCCCCTTTAAAGGGTCATTGTGAGAATTGGCAATAATGTATATTAAAGTGCCTGGCATATAGTAGGTGCTCAATAAATGGTTCCCATTGTTGTTATGATGATGATTGTGATTATTAGCAAATTCCTTAATGTCTCTGAGTCTGTTTTCTAGACTATAAAGTGGAAATAATCAGATCTACATTACAGTGCTCTTGGGGTGCATGTGAGACTGCCAAGTGCAGGCCCTGACGCACGGCAGGTGCCCAGCAATCACCAGTCCATTCTCACCTGCCCTTCTCTGACCCAGTGCACAGATATGGACCTACAGATAGGCTAGGTAGGAAGGCAGGCTTTGGTTCTGTCCTAGAGCTCCCAGCTTCCCTTGAAAGGTTGTGAGTTCCCCAGCCCTGGAGACACCCAAAGAGAAGTTAGATGACATCGTGCTAGTGAAGGAAGGTAGGGAGCTGGACTCAAAGCCAAAAGCCCTTCAAGCTTGGAGGATGCACAATCCTACAACTCTGCAGGTTCTGATGACATTGGACTGCCCAGCTCTGGCCTACAGTACACACAACCTTGGACTTGGAGTCAGAAGGCCATAAGCTGAATCCCAGCTCAGCTTCTTCCACGTTCTCAGGATCTGCACATTGCAGGTCAACAAGCAGCCATTTTTCCTAAAGACAGAGTGGATGCCGCCCTCTTCAGCCTCCTGCCAGCCAAAGGCCCGTCCTCAAACACCTACAGGGACAGTACAGCCCTGCCCTGGAGTTTCCCAACACCAGCAAGAGAGCAGAGCCTCCTACAAAAGCAGGCAGAGGCCTGCCTAGCACGCGTGCCGAGGGGCACCTGCGGTGTGCCAGAAGGCTCCGCACCTACAGCCCCTCGCCCGCTCCTGGGCAGCCCCGGGCCCAGCCCCAGCAGGTGTGTTTGAGAAGCACATCCCAAGTCTCGCCCCGTACATGTTCCCTGGCTCAATTACAGGCTCAATTTTCTTTTCTGTTTAATCCCCAAATCAATATGTGTTCATACATATTTAATCGGGAGGCTGTTTTTATTAGAGTGGGGATTAGTTTTACATCTTTCTCCCCACTGCTTAGAAGACATCCGCCACTCACAAGAAAGATGAGTAGATTAATGAGGAAAAGACCCAGGTGCAGGCTGGGCCAGGTCAGAACACGGAGCACCCCTCTCGGGCTCGCTGTTCCTTCCACATGGGGCTGGGGTCCTGCTGCCTCCCAGCTTCCTCTCTCTGGGGCTGAGCCCTCTAATTCCTGCCATAGGTCCCTGCCCAGGGATGCTCCCCAGGGTCCTTCCAGACCTGTTCTCCAGGAGCCAGAAAAGCAAGGGCCAGCTGCCTGTTAGAGGTCAGAAAGGGGAGGTCACCCTCAGCCTTGCCTTCCAGAAATAATAGGTTTCTCCTTCCAACTCCGAGTCATGGCTGAGCAGAATAAATTATCACCCTTTCACAGCGTAATCACTGTCACACTCAGCCCCGGCTGCCATCTGCTTCTTCACCAGAATCCCCACCTAGCCAAGCTGGAAGGAAGGAGGGGACACATGGACAGGTAGGTCACTGTGCTGGCCAGAGAAGGACAAGGGCAAAGCACTGTGGGGCCTGGAGCAAGAGGAGGAGGCCCGGCGAACTCCTCACCACGCCTGTCACAGCAGGCGTCACAGGGCAGGCGTGTGCCAAGCCCCAGCTACACATTATCTCATTTAATCCTCGTCCTGTCTCTGCGAGACAGATCCGAGTCTCATCACGGCATTTTACAGAGCAGGAGACTGAGGCTGGGTGGGATAAAGGCCTTGCCCAAGGCCTCACGGACAGGAATTAGCAGAACGTGGACTTAAGCCAGGACCGCGTGGGTGCAGTCTGCGCTCTTAGCTGTTTGTCTGCACGCACTGCCCTGCCCGCATCGTGCAACAGTTCTCTCCTCAGCACAAGCCGGGGACCTTTCAAAGTGACATCCACAGACAGCAATATTTGGGGAGCACCAGTTATCGGCTGGAAATTGTCAACCACCGAGGAACCCGGGTGTGGTTGGCGCCTCGGCTTACAGCCACCACCTCTCCCCTCTGCCCCTTCATCGACTTGTGCCTGACATACCCACTGAGCATCTCCGCCGGGTCTGTGCTCAGAGCCGGGCTATGTGGCTGAATGAAACCAGGCATGGTCTGTCTCTCACTCAACCAGCAGTCTTGCGGGTGACATGTCCCTGTCCTGGAGAACATGTCCCTGCCCGGGGTTCTCCCCATCCCCCAGCCTCACCTGCCCACCACCTGGCTTCCTGCAGTCCTCCTGCAGCCAGGGCACCCCACCACTCAGTCCAGGAGTGCCCTGGCCTGTCCTTCTGAGAGCTCACCCCATTTGCAATTATTTGAGTGCAGACACCGGGCCTGTCTTATTCACCACTGGATTTTATTCATCGCTGGAGTTGAGGACAAAAATGAAGGGAGGAGGGAGAAAAGGAAGACACTTGGGCCACTTTTGGAAAACCAAACGCTCCCCCAAAGGCCCTTTGCTCCCTTCTCCTTCTGAGCTGAAGTTTGATTCAGTTCCCCGAAACTTGCTGAGACTGTAAAGAAACAGACCAGCCGCAGCTGGAAAGAGTTAAGCATTTCGAGGATTTCCCAACAGGCCAACTGTCGGCATCCGCTGAATTAACCCCTCACAAAGGCCAGGGTGGGTGCTCTCTTCTCTAAGCTTCCAGAGGTGGAGGCAGGAGCAGAGTGACCTCACGTCTAACGACACCCTGACCTCGACGAAGGCTTGGGCCGAACTGCCCCAGAGCATGCTTCTGGCCAAGGAGCCTCCGGAGAAGCCTGTGCATCTCCCACGGGCCACCTTCTCCAAACACGTCCCCACGACAGCCAGCTGGACGGCCCCGGGTGACACCTGGACTGTCTGGGGGCCGGTGCAGTCAGTCTCTGCACACATTCACCACTCGGCCATCTGCGTTTGGTGGCGGGTTAATTCCTGAACAAAACACATAACGTAGGCAGTGTGGTTCCTCATTTAGCTGTCAGATTGGGATAAAAAATGTGTGAGAGAGAAAACTCAAGGGGAAAAAAAATTGGATAATGATGAATTGTGACGGAATGCTCCAAAGAAACACAAGCCATTTCCCCCATCGTGTTGTGCCCGCTGTCACTTTGCTTAAAAATATTCTAAGTGTGCAGGGGCTTTCTCCTTGGCACTTTTCAGCTCTTCCCGAGAAGAGCCTGGTCTGCTTTTGTCAACGTTCTTGTTTCCTCCGCAAATGCAGCAGTGCATCAAAGACCCAGGCGGGAACGCGAGCCAAGACGTCCTCCCGTCTCCCCTCCACAACAGCGCCTCTCATTCCATGAGCCCGAGGAGGCGCCTTTGCACTGCAGTATTATCATGCACACTCGGAAGGGAGAGAGAGGAAAGAGAAAAAAAAAATAATGTTTTTGCTGTGATAAGTGTCAACTCTGCCTGCATCTAAAAAGAACTTCTTGTTTTGCAAAACGGAACATTATTTGAATGTACAGAAGCAATAGATTGAAGCGAGAAGGTTTCCAAGATCAGAAGTTGTTTGGCTGCCCAGGGAATCAGAGTAAACAATCGTCCCTGGATGTTTCATCACACCACACGAGGACCAGTTGAGAAATTAGCAGCCCTCGGAGGCTCTTTGGGACTTAGGCCAGTGCCCCTTCCCCGGGGAGAGCCCAGAATCACTTGCCTTGGCCAAGGAAGCTCATCTCCCTAATAGCATCTAAGAACGGGCAGGTCACCTGCTGGTCGGAGCCACTTTGGGGCCAGGGCATGATGGCCTTTAGGGAGTCGGCCACCTAAAGCTGGCCTGTGGCTTCTTGAACAGCAGCAAGTTTAGATGACGTGCCCAGAAGGTTCGCCCCCTCTCTGAGAACCTGTGTGCCCATCTGTGGAACAGGAAGCTGTCATAGGCAACCTCCATGTCTCCCTTGGGGGCTAAAAGCAGTGGGCTTCTGGGACTGGCACCACAGCCCAGAGACTGCCCAGGGTGCAGGTTAAGAAACACCCACTGAGGGCACATGAGCCCAGAGCCTCCTGGAAGACAGCAGACCTGGACATGGCTCAGCCAGTGGAGGGTGGGGGACTCCAGCGGTGTCAGATATGGCGGGTGAACCAAATGGCCTCACACAACCCTAGGAAGCAAGAGTTGTTCTCCCCATTTTAGAGATGGGGAAATGGAGGCTCAGTGAGGTAGAGTGACTTGCCCAGAAATCTAGGGTCATGCTTGCCACTCTCTCCTCCCAACATCCAATCTGTCCCCAAGCCCTTAGTGCCACCTCCAAAATACCTCTGGACTCTGTCCCATCTCTCCACCCCTACTGCCACCACTCAGTCCAAGCCACCACCATCCCTCCCTGGAATTGCCATCCAGTCTCTTCATCAGCCTCCCTGCCTCCAGTCTAGTCTCCCCACCATCAGCCAGAGATCGCCTTCTAAATTGCAACACCATGTCACCCCCACTCAAGCCTTCAGCAGCTCCCCATTGCCCTGGTGGTGAAATCTAGCATCCTTATAGGGCACTTGAGGTGCTTCGTGGTCACCACCCACCTCTGTAGCCTCATCTCTGGCCACTTCCTTCCTCACGCTCCAGCCCCAGCCATCGGACCCACTCAGTTTTCCCCAACGGGCAAGTTCTCTTTGCTTCTGGTCCTCTGCATATGCTGCTCCCTTTGCCTGGTGAACCCTCTCCCCTCCCTCACATTCGGTTCTATCACCCGTCAGGGCCCCCCTGGGTGTCACCTCTTCCAGGAGACTTCTGTGGCCCCCAGCCCAGGTTGATCTCCCCCACCCTTCTTCCAGAGCCCCCACACCTCCTGTATCCCATTCTACTGAAATGGCCCATGCGCTGTCTGGAACATCCACTGGCCCTCAACGCCACAGAGGATACAAGGACCACATCTGCCTTACTCATTGTCATGCCCTGAGCTCCTAGGACCGCACACAGGAGGCTCCAGAACTCTTTGCTGGACGAATGATCGAATGAATGAACGAATGAATAAGTGCATGAGAGAATGAACAACAGGGCCAGAGTGAGCTTTCCTTCTCCATATATCCAAATGTGTAAAAAGCACCCGGCAAGTCCATCAATAAGGCAGGCACTCGCTCCTCTCAGCCTGTCCTTGGCTGGGAGTCGGGTGATGGATTTCCGGAGGTGATGCATGGGAGCGTGAGAAGGGCGGAGTGGACGCATGGAAGAATAGAATATAGATTTCTATAGATTAATCATTTGTCATTCCTGCCACTCGGCACACTCTCTCTCACACACACACACACACACACACACACACATGCTCCTTCCCTACCCAGTCCCCCCCTTGCAAAGAAGCACAACTCACACTGCCCTTGGCCCAGGCAACAGGGGCGCACACTCACAAACACACACGCATGCAGAGTCACAAACACACTCAGAGAGACACTTTATGCATGTCTGCACATTACAAAAACCCTCAAACACACAAATCCATACATGTACTCTGTACCGAATCTTCACAGCTTCCCTACCACCTGGGACACACACACACACACACACACACACACGCACACATGCACACACACATGCAGGGGCATATGTACTCTGACATCAGAGACAGATGCATATTTGTTCTCACACACAGAGGTGCACACAGAGTAATACACACTGATGCACGGAGTAGGTAAGGGGGTATGCGTTATACACACACAGATGCACACATACAGGGTGCACACTTACTCTTATGCACACATGGAGGTGCACACTTAGGGATGCACAGCGACTCTTACACACCAAGGGACACATTAACTCTTGTGCACACACAGAGATGCACACTTACGCTTGCACACATGAGGTGCACGCTTACTCTGACACACACATTCACACACCTTCTCTCATTGCCTTAACTGTTCGCTTATTCCCAAGCTCCCATCTGTCTTCCTTACGAAGCTCTGAGCCCCTCCAGGACTGAGGCCAGGGCCCTGAGCACTCACCCCTTTCTCTCTAGGGGGGAAAACCAGTAAGGCAGGTGCCTGTGCATCTATTTCTCATGTTGAGCCCCCAACATTAGAGGTAAAGGGAAGAGGGAAAGGCCAAGGTGAGCTCTGCATGAAGTCCCCTGGTTGCCTCTGCTAGTTGGGTGCACATGGTTTCATGGGTGCCCTAAGAGTTGCTCTCTCCACAGTTACTAAGGAAGAAATTGACAAGGGGCAGTCACTCCATCATCCCAACTGAAGAGGGGAAAGCCCCTGGCCCCAGCCTTTCCCTGGCCAGCCACTCCACTTAGTACTGGGAAGATAAGGGTCAAAGGAATACCTCTTCCCACAACACCCCACAGGCCCCTGCCCCTACCCTCCCAGAGGCCCTGTCTGCCCTCCCTGGAGGCCCGGGCACCATGAGGCACCTCCTCACCCCATAGGGCCTGCCCTCTGCTCCAAGTTCTTGCAGTACCTCCCAGAGACCCCCATGAATGCCTCCTAGAGTCCCAGACTCAGAGTCTTCATGCATTTTTCCAAAGTTCAGAGCCATTATAAGACATACACACACACACACACACACACACACACACACACACACACACACACGGCCCTCTAGCTTCCAGACCCACAAGCTATGTGAGTGCCCGGTGTTCCCTAAAGCCTTTGGGGTCATACCAGGCTGCCCCCTCTGCCTCAACAGCACTTGAAGACTCTCACCCTGTGCCCTATTCCCTCTCCCAGGCATCTCCTACCCCACAGATTCCCACACACTCCCTATCCCGGTCATTTGCATAAACATTGAGTTTTTACCTTGTGCTGCAGCAACATGGCCCTCAGCTCTCCTCCAAGCCTCCTTCCTGGCTTCTGGTTATTAGAAACTAAACACCTTAAATGTGACCCAGACACTCACAGAAGGACCAAGTCCAAGGGCAGAGAGATGACTCAAAGTCTCTGGCTGCAGGTCACTAGGTAACGACCCCTGCCCAGATCCAGGGGCCCCATCAAGACTTAGGAAGAAAAGTTTGCAGCAAGGAGGCCATCGCATCTGTGTCCCTGCTCCTAAGCATGGTGCGTCCCAAATCTGCCAGGCAGACGGGAGCAACCTCCAGCTCCTAAGCAACCCCAGAGATGCACAAAAAGAACCAGCCCTTCCTGACTCTGTCTGTTTGGTTCCCCACTTACACACCACATGCCAACTACTGTGCCAACCTCATACTTTCTGAAGGGCTGGAGGTGAACCTATGAGCACACATGAACCCACTCAGGGGACACCACTGAGGCCCAAAGAGGTGATTATTTCCTCCTGGGAGTCCTTGATCATCTTCTAGAGGGGATTTTAGGGGTACTAAAGGAGCCAGGCTGGTCTGTGGGGGGCTTTTTGTGCCCTTTCTGCTGGACTCAGTTTCCTAGAACCTCTTATTTCTCCCTGGAGAGCCCTTCCATGCCAGCATCTCTGGGGATGCTGGGGCTGGCGCGGGGGGTGGGGGCAGTGCACAGAACCACCTCCCGTTGCCTTTGATCTCAGCCACACTCAAGCTGTTCCAGCATCCAGCTGGCTCTCTTCTGTCTCCCTTTGAAGTCCTTAAGTAAAGATGGCTGCAGATTACAGCCATTTCAGCCGCCTGGAGTGGGACCTTCTCAGGCTGCCTTCCCTCTGCTACTAGCTGTTTCCTCTATCTGGCAGTCCCTGAAGCCCCTGCTCCAGGCTGGCCAATGCCAGTGCTTCCCCGCCCCACACGTCCAGGACATTCGTGCAGTAATGACCCAGCATCTCTTCATGTGCCTTGTGCCCAGGAGACAGCCCTGCAGTGACTTTACCGGCTCTCCAAGCACTGAGCTGAGCTTCCCTGGGAATGTAGCCAAGGCCCCCGAAATTCCCAACAATGGCTTGGGGACCTCTCCGTGGTGCTGGAGCCAGGTGCCGCATCACCGTCATCTGAGAGTTTAAAATCAGCCACCCAAACCATGGTCCGCTCAGTACTGCCCTGAACAGCAAGACGGCCAGCATCTCTCTTCTCTTCCTAATACAACTTTGATTTTCTCTGGGCAAATTGCCTCTCCCTCCTCCGTACCAAGGTTCTGTCTTTCATCTTCCTCTTCTCTCTCTCTGCTCTCTCTCCAGGCTCCACTACCCTTCTCTGCAGCTTAAACCTCCCAGTGCTACCTCTGACATGTTGCTGGCAACCAGAGTGAACTTTTCAAAGCACAAATCATGTCGCTCCTCTGCTGTAAACCCTTCTCTGGCTTCCCATGGTTTCCACAGTAAAGACTAAACTCCTTAACTGTTTCACATACCATGCCCTGCAGGTACTGGTCCCAACTTAGCATCCCGTCCCAGCCACATCCCACTGGCCTTCCTCCTGTCCTACCAGTGCCCTTGCCCCCTTCCCGGGGCGGCCTCTGCTCACCCTTTCCCCTCCTCTCTCGCCCTCTAATGCTCTCACCCTGCAGGGCTCAGCCCCCAGCACAGCCTCCAGGAAGCTTAATCTGGCCCCACCATCCAGGTTAGGTCCTCCCAGAATCGCTTTCTTAGAATTGTTCTCCTTTCCTTCAAAGCACTTGCTGTGGTTTTAATTAATCACTCGTCTGTGTGATTAATTGACTAATATCTGCCCCAACATTCCCATTAGACCGAGAGAAAAGACCTCGCACGTGTTTATTCAGAGTCCTCACCAGAGCCTAACACAGCATCTTGACCACCATGCGCACTCAATATATATTTCTTGAATGAATGAATGAATGAATGAGAAGAGGCTCATTGCTATGGTGTGAGGGAGCTGGCAGCCCCCTGCCAGGCCATCTCAACTCTCTAACCACACCATGTTGTCAGACCAAACATGGAGTTGCCTCCTAAGAAAAGAAATAAGAAACAGGCGCCTCCTCTCAGACCCACTCCAACTCCTCTGAACAGTGCCCTAGAAGGTCAAGTTCATGGACCTGGTTCAAGTCTCAACTCCAGCTCTTCCCAAAATGAAACACAGTGATTACAGGAGGGCCTGGGCCAGGAGCCCCAGAACTTTACAGACTAGCCCGCCTCCTGGCAGGTCCCAGCTTAAACAAGCCACCTTCAGGTTTAGCACCAAGGCCAGAGAAACAGGTAGACCAGGAAAATTCTAGGAGCCCACAAGAGATGTGGTGGTGCTAGAAAGGGCCGGAACCTGGAAATTTAGACCCTTGACTTCAAATCGGATACTGACTCTCTCAGAACAGGACCTGAGGCTCCCTGTCTCATTCCTGTCCCCAGGCTGCCTTCATTCTGCCCCCAAGCCCTTTGGGAACAAAAAGAGCCCAGCACTGAGGCCTTTGGCTGTCCCACCCCTTGAAGGTGGCAGTGGCTGTCAGCCGACTCCTCCCCACCCACTCCCCCAGCACGTGCCACACGCCACTGAGCTCCGGATTTTGTTGATGCTCTTCTATTCTGCTAGAAATTAAAATGCACTTTCCTTGGTTAGTCACCCCTGCATCACTAAAACAGGGGACAGAACCTGCTTCTTGTCTTCCAACCCTTTCCTACGCCTTTTCAAAGGGAAGGGGGAAAAGCTCACAGCGACACCCCCTTGCAGCTCCGGGCGCTTTAATGAATTCCAGGCTTCAGGGAGAACGACGGCTGTGTTAACGGTGCTGGTGAAAAATGAGGGGAGGAACAGTGAAGCAAATTCCTTTTTATTGACTTTTAGTGAGCTATTTAATCCAAACAGCTCATTATCTGCAATATAAATATACTATATAATGGATTTTGCAATAAGAACAATTAGTTTTGCAATTAGCATGAGAATAAGCTCTCCCCAACTGCAGAGAAGGCAAGGCCCAGACACTGGGGGTTGGGGAACTGGGTTGGAAGGGGTGGGAGGGGAGAAGTGAGGCAGCAGCCCTGCAGGTGGAGAGGGCAGGGCCCCGGCCCCCTCCCAACTCCACATCCCGGTGTGGCCCCAGGTCTGCGGGGGCATTGTCGCGAGGCAAGACAGCAGAGCCACATTGGTTAAAACAGGCTTTCAGCAGATCTGGGATCAAGGCTCGGCTCCATCACTTACCAGCTGTGCAACCCCGGGCAAGTCACTTAAACTCTCTGAGATTCGGCTTCCTCATTTGAAAAATGGGCTTCGCTATAGGACTTCTACGTGCAGTTGTCACGAGGCTGACATGAGGTGATGTACCAGTTCCTGCCACGGGACGCATCCTCAGTGGATGCTTTGGAGGGTGCTGAGCTGGGATTTCTTTGCCTCTCCTTGGCCAGCCTCCAGGAATCATATCTGTCTTGCTCGCCACTAAATCCCTGGTGCCTGGCCCAGTACACAGTGGGCACTTAAATATTTATTGACTAAGTGTTGCTAAGTAAATGAAATTCAATGGCTGCTTGGCCCCGTGCCTGGTACATAGTAGGCACTCAATAAATATTCCTCGAATAGATATTGCTAAGTAAATGAAAGCAGTGGCTGTTTCTCTCCTGAAATGGGGCAGCAGCCTCGTCTCAGGAAGCCATGCAGACAAGCAGAGTGGCAAAGGCCAGTCTGCCAAAAAAATGAGTGTTTGCAGGTGCTGCGTCCAGACTTCGTTTCTTTTTTCCTGTTTTTTTTTTTTTGCTTTTAAACACACTGCTACTTTAATACTTTAAATCTAAATCTTGAATTATAATGCAGTCATAAAATCATTTGAGTGCTGACAATTAGTTGGAACGGAGAGATGATCACATAGCCTTCTGAGGTAGTATCTGCAGGAAAGCCCAGAGATTCATGAATTTCCCAGCCCGGCTCCCTCTGCCATCTGCCTCGGCTAGTTCTTCACGAAGTCAGGGCCTCCCGCCCACGTTCCCTCTGTGGCCAGAGTCTTCCTGAACATAGCTCGGGTTCAGCCCTTGTCCCCCCGGCTGCTCCCAGCCCCTGCCCTGCCTGGACTGGAACGTTGAGCACACTGGTGCTCAAAGGCAATGGGAGAAGCATTCTTTCCAAAGGCGAGCGAAAGGGCTTTGGGGTTTTCCAGATAATCCCAAACACAAGCAAGTGCAGCAGTTAAGACACTCACTTTTAGCCTGACAGCCTGGGTTTGTATCTGCGGGCTCCGTTTTCTAGCTACATGACATTGGACAAGATCCTTAACCTCATTTGACTCATCTGTAAAATGGGAATGATAATAATGTTCCTTATATCCTGGAGTTTGGGGGAGAAGTAAATAAGAAATCCATGGGAAGCACTCACCACAGTAAGGTCTCAGCAGGTGTTAACTAGCAGCGTGGTTACCACCCTCTGTTGTGGATTATCAAGACGGCACATAGACCACATGCCTGGGACCCAACCCTCCACGTCCTGGCCTCTCTCCTGCAAGCTTTGCTGAAGGTATTTCACCTCTTAGTCCCAGCCAGGTAGCAGGCTCTCTTTCAGATACTTCACACACATGATATCATCTAACCCTTGCACCTCTACAAGGTAGGTTCAGGTGTTATACAGGTGAGGAAACCAAGCCTCGGGAGGTGAGGGGACTTGTCCAAGGTCATACTGATGGCCAGCGGTGGAGCCAGGACTCAACTTCAAATCCTTCTAAGCTCCAACCTCTTCTCTCACATTTACAGGCGAACTGTGTCCTGAAGAAATGAACAAAAACAGGGAAAGAGACGAATTCTTTTATTTAAGTCTCCAGATACTGTACCCCTGGCCCTGCGGGGTAATCACTCCAGAGTCTGGAGCAGGCCTGTGTGGAGGAGGGGCGGTGCCCCTGAGTCACCCCCAGGGATGCGTTGTCTTAGGCACTAGCGAAGACAGGCTTCCCGTGCTCGCCGCAGAAGTCCTGACCTTGGGCTGAGGCTGAAGTGACCTTCAGCCCCCAACAACGTCTGGCTGCGGATGCATGCTCAAGCGTGTGTCGCACACAAAAAAACAGACAGAAAACAGGAGTCTCCCTGCGAGTGAACACACTCTGGCCAGGAAGACTCAGCCACAGCCCTGCTGAGGAGGGAGGGTGGCGAGAGGCCCTCCAGAGATGCCAGTTGCCCCAAAAGCTGACAGGAATTTCTCTGGACATAACAGCCAAGAACGCTGGCTTCAGAGATGCCCAGTCCCAGTTCTGTTGTTTGATGTTCTGCAAACAGTCACTCTTTCTCTCTGAGCCTCTGTTTTCTCATCTATAAAGCAGGGCCAAGAATACGCTACCTCTCAGGGCTGGAGCAAGATACAGCACGGAAAATGCAAACACTTTCTTGGCACCTACCAAATGGAAGCTCTTATCGTCCCTATTATTCTCTTTAAAAGGCATGGTGCTGGCCAGGCGTGGTGGCTCACATCTGTAATCCTAGCACTCTGGGAGGCCCAGGCTGGAGGATTGCTTGAGCTCAGAAGTTCCAGACCAGCCTGAGCAAGAGCAGGACCCCGTCTCTACTAAAAAGAAAAATTAGCCAGGTGTGGTGATGAACACCTGTAGTCCCAGCTACTCGGGAGGCTGAGGCAGGAGGATCACTTGAGCCCAGGAATTTGAGGTTGCTGTGAGCCATGATGACACCATGGCACTCTAGCCTGGGCAACAGACTGTGTCCCAAAATAAAATAAACATGGTGCTAAGACACAGGCAGTGTGTGGCATCCTGCCTTTCTGGGTCTCAGTTTCCCCTGCTGTTTGAGACGTCTGGCCAGGTGGAGCCGGTGCCCTTCCTCTCTCCCTGCCCTTGCCTCACTCAATGCAGCCGCCCCCGAGCTTTCTGATTCCCGTCCGGCTGGGCCGGGGCCCTTTCTCAGGAAGGCAGAACCCAGCGCTGTTAGTCACAGCGCAGAGAGGTTCAATCCATCCGGGCAGGCCGGCGGGATGCGGGGAGGTCATCTCCATTACAAACTGGCGGTGATTAAGCCATTACTTACCGTAATGGGATCCTTTCAGTCGGAGGTGATGCCTGCCACAGCCGATAAGCCGCGACGGCCACCGCGGCCCGGCAGGCTGCAATAACACAGGCTCTCCCCTCTGTGACAGGTTCAAGCTCTCACGCTCATCGAAAAGTCCATTTTCCAACACAACTGGGTACACTTCCCCGTGACAAATGCCTGTTCGCCTTTAATCTGTTACAAGCCGAAGAGGCCCAAAGGAAGCACTCCATCACGGGAAGAATGTTTCTAGAAGCGTGCTCTTTGAGGGCCCCGGAGTGAGGGCCGTGGCGGCGTGTGGACGGGATGTCTGTGCATCTGCGGGGTGTGCAGGCGGGCCCAAGCCACCGCCAGGAGCAGCGGATGTGCCTGCGGCGTGTGGGTTTGGGGTGGCTGTGGGGTTCACACGGGTGTGTGGGGACGTACCGTCATGTGCCCGTGCTTGGGGAGGGCATGAGGGGGTCTGGTGTCACATGTGCTCATACGTGTGAGTGCACATGCATGTCTGTGAGCAAGGCAGGAGGGGGTGTAAATACCTGCAATGTGTGAGGAACCGTGGAGGGGTTTCGAGGTGTGTGAGGACCCCGGGAGCTTCTACAAGTGTGCACAAGTAGGGGTGTGTGTGTGTGCACATGAGCATCTAGGTGAGGGCCTGAGGGGGTGTTGGGGGCCTGGATGAGGCCCTGGGTGTGTACTTGTGTGTGGGTGGGTGGGTGTATGGGTAAACACCTCAGTGTGTGCATGCTTGCATTCTTGTGCACGTGTGTGTATATGTGAGCTTTCATGTGTGCACCTGAAGATTGACAGAATGGGCCTCACCAGCGAAACCAGCCTCCCCAGCGCCCACCAGCGACTATTTACGTGCAGTCCCCAAGGCCTCCTGGGAAGATGGGTGGTGGCCCCAGGCACAGGCCCTCAGGTCCTCATAGTTCATACCGAGATGGTCCCAACACCTGGGAGGGGCCTGGGAGGCTGGGATGCACCCTGAGCCGGGTGGGATTGCGGGGCGGGGGTATCAGTGGCCAGAGATCCCCTCCCCCAGCCTGGATTCTGGGTGCAGAGTCAGGGTCCCAGAGAATCTCAAGATGGGGACCTCTGAGAAGGGGCATTCAGTTCCAGGTTGAGGCCAGAGACTACACAAGCCATGTCCATCTGGGGACGGCCATGGGGGTGGGGAGGCGCAAGGCAACCCTGGGGACAGCCACAGAGGCCCTGGCTGTGCTGGAGCTGCCCATCCAGCCTGGACACCAGAGCTCACAAGAGCCAGACAGGGACACCCTGGGTGGAGAACAGGTGGCCACCTCATGCCTGGGGTTTACTACAAAAGGATGCTGCACCCTGGGGCTCCTTGGCCTTCGGATCTGAGGAATGCACCCCGCGCTGGAGAGAGAGGAAAGAGACGTGCAGGGAGGACCCAGCAGGTGCCCGACCACGTCATGTGCTTTACCCACGTGGCCTGGCTTGACGACCATCATTAATGACACCACAGGTGCTCCCCCTTAGCAGGCACAGGCGCTGTGACAAGTGGTCTATAATCAGAATCCCCTCGATTTTTTTAAAAAAAATCTTTACTGAGGAATTACTCCATACCCACCAAGCACTTGGTGAGCATTATTTATTATGATTATGCACATGATTATTATAAATAGTGGCCATTAATCGATCCCTTCCTCTGTGTAAGCCTGTGTACGTGCTTCACACTCACGATCTCATTTGTAAGTAGTAATAGTGGTAACCAGTGGCTTATTCAGCCGCTGCTGTAAACTGTTCATCCATAATATTATCACATCGGTCCTCCCGGAGGAGGGCGAGGGCAGTAGGGGGCAGCTGAGTGCCCCAGGTCCTGCAACCAACAAGCAGAGGCTCCGGCACAGGAACTATGGCCTGTCTTCAAGAAGGCTCCTTGAGAGAAGGTTCTAGCGAGAATATCTCCCATGCCTGCCTCCTGCCTGGAGCCTCACACTGCTGAGCAGATGGCAAGGCCAGAGTGCACTTGCCTGCGGACTGATGGAGACTGTGCTAAATTCATTAAATAGTCAGATCAGTGGAACCCACCCAAGTCCTCCACTCAAACAGAAAAGAGTAAGTGCTAAGAAAAACTACCTGATCTTTGCATTCATACCAGAAAACATTCCACAACATAAAAACAGTAGCATCTGCAAAGTGTTTAACTTTCATATGCATTAGCGTGCCCAAGGCCACAGAGCGAGGGAAGGTCAGAGAAAGGATTCAGTCCAACTCGCCTGCCGCTACCCACTCTCCCAGAGATCCTAGACTGGTGACAGCGTGACTTATCGTTCTCAGTTCCAAAGAGAATATGCTGGAAAATGTATGGTGGTGTCTCCTGTTGAATGTTTAGTCTATTTTCTGGAAGACATACATGCAAAGAAAGTGGCCAGGGTGAGGCTGGGACGAGGCTGAGGGTGGAGAGGAGATGAAGGCAGGAGTGGGGACCTGTGACCTTGAGGATGGAGAGCTGTGTCCTGGGGCTGGTGGAGGTGAGGGCAGCAGAAGACAGGAATCTCCTGGCAGCAGTTGTTCCACTGGGGAAGGGTGGAAGTGGACAGAGTAATGAAACTCACATCTATGGGACACTGACCGCAGGCCAGTCCCTTATCCTCGTAATCCCATTTAATCACCCCACTCCATAAAGCAGAACATAAAATGTCCATCCCACAAGTCCCACAAATGAGGGTGCTGAAGCTCAGAGAGTTTAAGGAATTTGCTCAAGATCACACAGCTCATCAGTGGAGAAACAGGACATGAAGCCGGATCTGGTGAGCTCTTTCCCTTACACATGAAACTCTGGGCAACTGTGCACCTGACTTCCGGGCCCTCCTGGTGTAACTGTGGGCTCTGAGTCAGCTCCCCTATGAGTACTGCTCGACAATCTGAGGCACCAAAGACGGAACCTGGAATCTCCTTGTCCTGAGAGCCAGGGGCCTGTGCCTCCACTCTCTGCCCCAATCCTCCTTCCCAAAGTAATGGACCAGGACCCTCTCTGCTCTTCAAAGGTGCTGTCTGCTTCCCCACATCCACCCCAGGGCCTCTCATCTGCTGGCACGGACACCCCCACTCCCACGCACATGCCCCGGGCCGGGGGGACCAGGGAGGCCTTTCTGCTCCCTCATCCGAGCCCCACTGCCCTTCTGCTCTGTCCTGCACGTTCCATGGAGGAAAACGATCCAACTCAGACCACCTGGGACTCCTTCCTGACAGGCGGCCCCTGCTCTGGGTCATGACCCTGTCTGAGTGAGACGCTCCCCAGTGGGCATTTAGCTCACCTCTGCAGGGAGAAGTGACCTGCTAAATGGACAAGTGAAACTCCTACGTATCCTTCAGATCTCAGACCAAACGTCACTTCCTCAGGGAAGCCCCCCTGACCCGTCCCTGGACTTTCACTCGTCCCGCAGAGAACTCAACGCAACTTACAACCAAAGTATAAAATAGTGTCGTTCCGTGTTGCACACGTCTCCCCCGCGAGGCTGTGCACTCCGAGAAACAAGGACTGTGTTTCCCGCGTTCGCCTAGGAATCCCCGGCATTCACGCGTGGTGGGAATGCAGTAAGTACGTACGGAATGAACGGTGGAGAAATGCTGCGGACAGGGCCGGGGCTCCTTCCCCAGGCTCCCACGGTCCCCTGGACGCAGCTTCCGTACTCCCCGCTCACACTGCGCCCCACGCCTCTACTGCACGGTCTCAAGCTCACAGCACAAAGCCAGACCTGGCTCAGAATTTTAGAGTAAGAGATTTTATATATGTGTATTTAATTTATCTTGATGACTAGGAAGAGGTGGCAATGTCAGGCCCCATCCCCACCCGGCAACAATCGGGGAGACCTGAGTGCCAGCCCTCTAGATGGGGTCCCCAGTTTCAGATGACCCGAGGCCCCCAACTCCCTGCTCTTCTCGCCCAGACCCGCTGTGCTCATGTCCACCACCTGCCTGGCCACGGAGGGCACCGGGGCTTGGGACCCCCACTCTGTTTCCACGACCCTGCCGTCCCCACCCCACACTGTGGGTGTCCCCTGCGTGGCGCCTGCCGGGAGCAGGTGCACAGTAAGCGTCGGCTGAACGAGTGAATAAAAGCCAGAGAGAAAAGCAGCTGCAGGCAGCGGCGAGAGCAAGTGGAGTAAACCCGAGCGTTAAGGGAGGAGAAAGCCTTCCCCAAGGAACGGGAGCACCGGATTAGACGCTCTTTAGGGATTAGTTAAGAAAAGATAATTGAGTGTACCAAACACTTTGTATTTTGTCTCATTAGCTGCTGTGATGCTTGCCATGCTTAAAAGTTGGGGGTGGTAAGTAGGTTAATCTCATTGAACTGGTTTAATAAATAGAAATCCATTTCTTAAACGCCTCCCAAGCATAGAAATCCTCTGCGGTATCCTGGCTGCGACGGGCGGCCTGGGACTCTACCGCCACCTGGTGACAGTGAGTGCATATTGCAGGAAGAGTGTTCCCGGGCTGAAACAACCCTGACAAAGGGAAGGCACCAAGGGCAGAAATGGCTGGTTTAGAGGAGAAATTAAATTTAGTGCAACTCAAAACACAGTCACTGAGCATGTGAGGTACCTGAGCTGAGAGCAACCTTCTGGGAGCGTCTACCTGTAGTCATGACCGACACATGTAACTCACTCCAACGCCAGGGAGACGGAGGCCCGAGTCCAGAACCGCCGATCCTTCTGCGTGTGGGTGCTTCTGCTCAGCTTCAGCTCACAACCCAGAGCTGGCAAATATGGACCAGGCACCATGTAAAGTGCTTTTTATACGTTTTTCTTTTCTCCAGTAAATCCTCACAGCAAGATTTCAGAGTCCCATTATTATCCCATTCTGAAGATGAGGAAACTGAGGCTCACAGAGGTGACACCCTGTGCCCACGGTCAAAGCGCTGCCCTGGGAAGCAGAGAAAGGATTCAGATGTGGCTTCTGTCTTGCTGACTCCAGACCTTCACCCTTTACAGCTTCCCACCTGCTGTGGATCCACAATGACCCGCTTTGGGGTTCCAGAGCCAGCTTGAAGTCAGCATCTCCTGCTCCCAGAATCTCAGCAGGTCTCTGGAAGGACTGGATAAGCACAAAGAAGAATAAAACTGCCTGCCGCCTACCTTGGTTCTCCACCTTCCTGTTCCTCCCCCGCAGCCTTGATTCTACAATGCCGTCACCCTCCGGGGGCTCTTCTGGGCCCTGCCTGTCCCACAGGAGGCTGGCTCTGTCCTGAACCCACAGCCCAGGCCCTCAGTCATCTCCACACCAAGTTCACAGCCCATCTGGCAGCGTGGACCCTTGTTTGTTGATTGGCAAGTTTGCAGTATGGGCCTTTCCTCCCCGGAGAGAAATACAAAACCATAATTGTCCCCAGATTGGCTTGTGTTCTTTGTGGAAAGAAACAATACACAGCCTTTGTGTGTAAAAGAAAAAATTACTGAAACAAAAAAAAAAATTCCAGTTCACACTCTTTTGAATTGAGAGAAATAAGTAAACACTATTTCCCAAATCTATGTTCACTGAGAAGACTCCTTTTATTATATTTATGCAAAAACATGAGCCAAATCTCATCCTACGCCAATATAAGACACATTCGATGATAAAAATGCAAGCGCTGTTTGCAGAGAATTATAAAGGATCAACTTCTGGCCTATTGTGAGGAGTAGTTTAAAATTAAGACTTTTAAGCTTCATGTATCCCAATTTTATTTTGCAATAATCCATGCCTTTAACGTACTCTGTTTATATTTGCTCCGAATAATGTAGCCAAAAATCCACTGAACATTGATTGTAAAAAGGGTAACTCATTATCTGCTTTCGCCCAGAAATAACAGAGGAAGAAAGGTGTTTGCTTGTGCTCCCACAATTCTTTGGAAATATTTGCTTTCAGACATTTTGTAATATTGTGAAGCGTGCTTATTTCTGCATGGGAGCTCTGTAATTTTAAAAAGATACCAAAAGGAGTAGAAAGGAGACTAAAGAAGGTTTGTAGCCCAGCTCACGGGAGAGCCTAATCTGCATACCCACCTCAGGAATTCTGGGACATTGTCATGGCCCTCCAGAGAGCATTGACATGAGGGGTCTCCAAGCAAGGAGGACTTTGGGAGCTTGCTGGAGGGATCTCACACACCAGCCCCATGGCTGTGACAGCAATTTGGAGAGCTCCATGCTGAAAAGGACACTCTGGGGAATATGGTGGGGGATGGGGGCCATTGCAGGAAAATCACTCTAAGCAAAAGAAGTCAGTGAGCATATGACATACTGTAACAATAGAAGCACATAGTTGACCCAATTATTTCTAATTATAGGCCAGGAAGAGGACCTCGCAGTACCTGGGTAGAGTTCTAGACTATAAGTCCCTTACTGCCACCCTCCAGTTTCTGCATGAACCTTCAGGTGCTTTTAGGCCGTGGAGGGACTTGGAGATCTCCCCCGTTTGGGATTTGCATTCACAGCCTGACCACCAACCCCATTTCCACTCCTATATCTGCCTTTCCTTCCCTTTCTTATCTTCCCTTCATCCGTCTTGCTCACTGATGGATGTGTTCCCATTACTGCCAGCATTCACATTAAAACTCTCTGACCTTTATGTAGCTTTTTTTTTTTTCTCTTTCCTGAGCACTTTTGCTTACACACTGAATACACACCCTCCTTAGGGGACTCCCACCGGTGTGCCAGGGAGTATGTAGACCCACATGACAGGCACAGCTCATGTTGCTGGCATTGAAATTACCCAATGGTGAGTCACTCAAAACACTGTCTTTGTGTTAAAAGAAACAACATGGGTACATGATGGAACAGAATGGAAAATGCACATGAATTTTTAAGCTATAGTAAGACTTTAAGTACGTTCTGAGCTCACGGTGGCTGCTCTAAGCTACATCCTCAAACCCCTCGGGGTACCTGTTTACTCTCTTTTGCCGTTAGATTTTGCTTTAGTGGAAAAGTTTGAGAAGCTCTGACTTACTTTATCACATAAAATCCTCAAAAGAGCCCTTTAAAAAGCAAGGCAGATTTAGAGATGGAGAAGTAGGGACTTGCCCCGAGTCACCAGTGAGCAGGGGTCAGAGCCTCAGTGCCGGTCCAGGTACTCTAGCTCTAAGCTGCGTGCTCGTTCCACACCAGGTGCCTTGAACCACCTGGGGCAGGAAGGCCCCGGAGACGGGTAGTGGGGGGCCCAGGGCTGGGGAGGATGTTTTGAGATTCCTTAAAGCCCTCCCGTGCAACTGGCAGCTTCAAAACTCACCGACGGTAACAGAAAACCACTTGTACCCCCTAAATCTATTGAAATTTTAAAAACTTAACAATATGACAAGCAGTTGCTTTGCGTCTAAGAAGCCTAGACTGAGGTGCTGCAATTACGGTGTCACCCAGCTAAGCCACTGACAACTCTGCCACCACCACACCCAGGCTCAGAGGCTGGGGTTCGTCCCCCAGTTCTTTCTGGTGAGACTCAAAGGGCAAAGGTGGACACGGGGAAGGTGGGTGGGCCTGGCCTTGTTCTCAGTGCCCCCTGTCATCAGGGCAGCTGCTGCAGCTCCCAGACCTCTGGGTCCAGCAGGACTCTGGAGTTAGTGGCCAGCTGGAGGCAGGATCCGAAACTGGGTCAGGCGGATTCCTAACCCCACGCCCTGGCCACATAGGACCACCCCCAGCCTGAGATTGTGAAAGGAGTCCCTGGTGGCCCCAATTCTCTGAAAGGAGTTGCACAACTTGGGCCAGTGCCTTCCTCCCTCTGGTTCTGCTACATGGGCTCACTCTAGCACAGTGGTTGAGCCCAGGGCTTCTAGAGCCAGAGCTACCTGGGTTCAGATTCCAGTGTTTCCCTTGACTAGCTGTGTGGTCTTGGCCTGTTACTTAACATGCCAGTGCCTCAGTTTCCTCAGCTGTAAATGGAGATATTATCTGTGCCTTGCTCAAAGAATTGTTAATCCACATACAGCACTTAGAATTGAGCCCGGTACAAGTCAGTGTTCAATAAAGGTGAGATGTGATTCTATAAAAAACGAGCAGGAGGGCAGGTAGAGTGGCCCCGGGGACCCATCCTGCCCTTGCAGCAGCGGGTCTCTGATCCATGGCGAGGGGGAGCCCACACCCACAGGGAGCCACCTGCTAGGTCAGACTGAAACAGCTGCCCTGTTTGTGCATGGCTGGCGGCACAGAGGGGCTCGTCTGCCACTTCCTCGTCTCTCCAGGGCCCCAGGATCAGGCGGGAAAAGCTTTCAAGAGGAATCACCAGGGCCTCAGAGAGGCGGGCGAGGTGTTTTAGACAAGGCAGTTAGAGAAGGCCTCTCCAATAAAGAAAGAGGGAAATATTTATTATATATAAATAATATTTATAATATTGTGAAAGTAAAAGTAATATTTATTAAGCAATGAAGAAGCAGGCTGTAGGATTATCTGAGTGAAGAGCATTTCCTGGAAGAGGGACCAGCTCGTGCAAAGGCCCTGAGAATGGGACAAGCTGGGGACTTCGGCTTTTATTCTCAGTGTGAGAAGGTAGATTACTCTTTGCAGCAGACAAGATAGTAGATACCAATCCTGCCTCTTAAGCTCAAACATGGGAATCCAGAAATCCAGAGGGTCCAAAGTCACTGACGACCCTAAAATCTCTTCCAATTCTATAGAGACAGAAAAAAAAAACAGGAGGTTGCATAGTAGCCCGAAGGATATTAAAAGCCCTGTTTTCGTTATTAGGAAGAAGAGGAAAAGAGCATGAACACACACAGCCGCCTCCTCATGCTGAACAGTCTCATTTACTGCACAGATCACAGAGGCTGGTAACTCAGACGTGGTTAGTGGCAAATGGAAAAATCAAAGCAAAATAAGTTAAAAAGAGACACAGCAAAGAGGAGAATGTTCCTCCTAAATCAGCTTTTTCAAACTGCTTCAGGGCACCCTGGAGGCTCCCGTGAAATGCCAGGCACAGGCTCGCCAGCATTTCTGACGCAGGTGTGGCCCCACCAAGAGCACGTGGGGTTTCTCCCCGGCCCCCTGGAGTTCAAATTCTCCCTACTCAGAGGTGGCTGCCCCTGAGGAAGCGCGTACCGTCCGCTAGGTGTCGTGCTAGATGCCTGGCCTGTGTTGTCTCATTTAATTCCCAAAAACTCCTGGGAAGTACGGATTACTTTCCCCATTTTCGAGATAGGAACACTGAGTCTCAGAGAATGTGAGAAACATGCCTAAAGGTATGCAGTTTAAAGTAAATTGAAACCTGGCCGCTTTAGAAAAGTTGTAAGGTCTTGGTTAAGAGTGAAAAGATTGGCCCCAAGACAGGAGATTGGGATGTTGAGTCCAAGCCTTGAAGAGAGGAAGGAAGAAGAGAAGTGACATTACTGAGCACTTACTACTACGTGCCAGGCACAAAACGAGGCATCTTTCTCCCATGTCCGGCTCAGTCCTCACAGTTACGCTGTAAGGCAGGGATTGCTGGTCCTGCAGGAAGGACGAGGAAACAGGCTCAGAGGGGTGGATGCACTCACCCAGGGTTGCCAGCTGGCAGGTAGCAGAGTCCCCCGGAACCCCCAGAACCACTGCACCTGGCCATGGCACCTGGGGTGCTGGGACCAGCCTGTCCTAGGAATCACAGTGCCTGGGATGTGGCCCAGCTTTCCCAGTGACTTTCTGTGGGACCTGGGCCTTGCTCCCCTCTCTGGCTCTCACTTGTCTCATCCATCAAACGAGGGCTGGGTAAGGTGATCTCCAAGGAGACAGGCTTCCTTCGGTTAGGCTAAGTGATCTGCCTTGAATGGATTATCCAAGGCATCTGCCCAATGAAAGAAAATATGTTGGCTCCTTGTACATAAAATAAAATTAAAAAACAAAACAGACCAAGATTGGTCATTTGCGGACTCCTCCTGCCCTGGGCGGGGCATGAGGAGAGCCCCACAGTCCCTGCTGTGCGTCTGCGGCCACCTCTCTGAGCTCATGGAGCCTCCTCCTCCCCACCCCCAGGTCTGCCCGGTCACCACCAGTTCCCTCCATCTCCTTGGCTCCGCGTGCCTTGTCCCCATCGTCTCCACCCCAAGGTGTGTGCCTGGGCCCTGACCCTTTACTGTGTCTCCCGAGGGCCACGCAGAACCTAATGCCTGGTCCCCTGGCCCCAGCTTCTTCCCTCCAGCCACGCTCTGCATGGGTGGCCTGAGGCATCCCTGTTGGATCCCATCTGTCACATGCTCCAAATCCTCCAAAGGCCCCCAAAGGCCAACAGAATGCATCCCTTAACCTGACATTTAAAACCCTATATACCTAACCTAAACTTTTGTACCCCCACAATGTACTGAAATAAGAATAAAAAAAAAAAAAGCCTTCAAGACCTGGTCCTAATCGGCCTAAATTGATCAATTTCCATCCACCCTCCTCCTCCTCACCCTCATCTCCACGGCAATCACGTTGTCTGCCAGCACCTGCTGTTTTCCCGTCTGGAATTCCCAGCCCGCCCCACTCTGTACCTTCATTCCAACACCCTCCTCCCTGACGCCCCAGGGAGGTCGCAATCCTTCCCTTCTCTCCACTCCCATGGGCCACTTGGTACAGATCATGATTTATTCGATTCCATACCTCCAGGACCTGGCGCCATGCCTGACATACAAAATGGATGTAGATGCATATTTGACGGATGAATGGAAGTTTGGCATCTCATTCTCTCATGGACCAGGGATTTTTTTTTTTTCATCTAGAATGTCAAGCTGCCCAAGAAAGCTCTGTCCATCACCCCGAGCACTGCCACCCGCACAGCAATGCCTGCCAATGTCCCCTTCGCACACGTTTATTTGTCTTGCCAGCTGGGTGCCTGGAATTCTCACTCTCTCATTCCACTCCTCCCCAGCTCTGGGAGGACTCGAAGCCTCTCTCACCTCTCCTTTGTCCATCTCAAACCCCGGGCTCTCTGTCCAGGGGCAGGCCAGAGAGGAGAGAATGAAATGTGTGCGGATGGAGGACGTGAGAAGTTGCTATAACGAGTTCCTTGCGACACACACATCTGTATCTTAGAAAAGGAGTACAACCAATGAGACCTAAATAAATGACAAGGCATCCAAACCTGGAGGCTCATACAGCATGTAAAATGACAAGGTAGATCTACAGATACTGCTCAGCAATGACCGTGGACTATTGTAAAGTGAGAAGCTAGGATGGAATCCGGTTTGTACAATCTGACCCCATTCTGGCAAACAGAAAACGTCTGAATAGCTACACACTCAAAGGTCATGGGATCTATTTCTGGATGGAGGGGATTATGGATTATTTTCACGTCTGTTTTTAAGCTTTTATACTGTCTGGTGGGTTTTGATTTTGTACAAAGAGCATGAATTTTTATGTTCAGAAAAACAATAATGCTATTTTCCTATTGAAAGAAGAAGAGGAGGATGAGGAGAGCAGAGAGAGGAGGAAGAAAAGCTAAATTGGAAAGAGATGAAGACAAAGAAAACTGCTCCCAAAAGATGCTCTGAGCTTCTCCTCCAACCCAGGATCTGCCGATCCTCATGAGGTGCCCACTGCCCAGGACAGACACCCAATTATGACTCCAGGACTCACCTGGCCCCACTCTCCTGCCTCCAGCATGCTCCTCTGGGACCCCGGCTTCCTTCTGGCGCCCAATGCTCAGCTGCTGCCTCCGGATCACAATGCTGCCCTGCCTTTGGCTGAGGTTAGAGTGATCAGCAAGGCTGTGGGCTCCTCTTACTCTGCACAGCACACCAGGACAGGAACCCAAGCCCTTATCCCTGGTCCCTACACAGGGAGACTCACACAGTGACACTGCACCAATGGCCAGCGTGGCACCATCTGCAAACGTGTTCCTTTAAGGCACAGATGGGAACCCACGAGGGAGGGTTTGAGTTGGTTAAAGCCTCGGTGTGAATCTGCAGGGCCCCGGGCTTCTGTGCACAGGCAGCAGCAATGTGCCGTCACCACAGTAGGTCCTGGGCCACTCTAGCAGCAGTGTCACCGTGGCCTGGTTATCTTGTCTGCACCACTGTTTCGTCACCCGTAAAGTGGGGGTACTGATAGTAACAATACAAATGTCACAAGACTGTCGAGAAGATTGAACCAGATCACGTCTGTAAAGCACTTAGCGCAGAGCCAGGCACTCGAGGAATAATAGCTTTTATTACTGTGGGCAGAATCGTTCCAATCCCGCGGTGGGCAAGTCACGGGCACGGCCGAGGCCATCGGCAGTCCCGCGAACAACAGGAGCTGCTGCGTCCTCATCCGTTACCATTAGGAGGCTGGCAACGCCTGAGGGACTCTGAGGGAGGGAAATCGATGGGGTTCACGTACGGGGGAAAGAACTGTATTTGTCAGGGGAGGGTTTTGGCACAAGAGAAATATGAAGTTTTCTTTCAGCTCATCCTCTTTCCTCCTTGAGAACATCCAGCTTTATTAAAAATATAACAAGGAGGATGGTTCCCACCTTCATCATGGCTGGTTAGGGAACAGAAGATGCCAAGGCAAAGGAGGAGAAGGAGGAAGCCATCTGTCCCTTGGGGCCAACAGCTCGGGACATCTCCAGGGAGCCCCCGGGGGAGCAGCCCGTGCATGTGCGTGTGCTAAGCAGCAAGAGTGCTCCAGCCGGGTCAGCTGCGTGGGACCCATGTGGGACCCGGACACTGACAGGGTTTCATGGACCTTCCACCACACCAGTGCTTTCCGCCTGCATCGGACAGTCCCATCCATGGGTCAGGACCCGATTCTTCCTTCAGTGCACAAATCTGCGTAGATTCCTGCTGAGAGCTGAGGGAGATACAGAGATGAAAAGGACGCAGACCCTCGAGGGTGGGGGGACACATGTCCTCTAGTCAGTGAGATGTGGCATGTGCACAAATAAACCCAAGTCACGTCAATCTGTCATGTCACTCTTCTGCTGAAAAATCTTCAGGGGCTCCCTGCTGCCTGCATGACAGTGTCCAAATGCCCGAGCATGGCATCCAAATCTCACAGCCAGCCATGACTGACCTGCTCTAACTCACGCCAGCCCCATTTCCCCTCCTCTCTCATCACTCTGCCTCTTCTATTCCAGCCGTGCTGAGCACCAACTTGTCCATGCCTCTGGGGCTTTGCCCATGATGTTCTCTTCTCCATTTAACAAACTCCTACACCTCCATCAATACCCTGTTCAAATGCCCATGTCTCCATGTATCTTCTCAAGCAACTCCAGAAAATTTTGGTGTTTTCTATTTCTGTGTTCCTACAACATTGGGTGCAAATGTTTATTTCAGCACTTATTATGCCATTTTGTATATTCTTGTATGTTCATCTTTCTCATTAAGCTGTGAGTTCTTTTGAGGGCAAAGTCCATATCTTATTAATATCTTAATTATATAACAGTACCTGGCACACAGTTAAAGGCTTAATAAATGTCTGTCTAATAAAAATGCTGTTGGACAATAAATATAAGAAAGAAGTATTGTCTTAGCTGGGTGTGATGGCGCATGCCTGTAGTTTCAGCTGCTCGGGAGGCTGAGGCGGGAGGATCACTTGAGCCCAGGAGTTTGAGTGAGCTATGATCACACCACTGCATGCTCGCCTGGGTGACAGAGTGAGACCTTGTCTTTAAATAATAATGATAATAAATAAAAAAGAAAGAAGTATTGTCTGGCTGTATGGACAATGCTAGGCTTCCTTGGAAGTAAGGAAAATATAAAATGTAACAAAAATGAGTTGCTGTTTTCACCCACTGGATTAGCAAAAAGTATAAAAGACTGGTAATATCCAGTGCTGTTGAAGATGTGAGGACTTGGACTGGTGGGAACAGGAGGTGTAAACATTTTTGGAAAGAAATATGCTACCATCTATTAACAGAATGGGTAGACCTGTTGACTCTTCAATCCCACTACAAATAAAAGCACCAGCATATAAGGTATATTAGTTATCTATTGAGGCTGAATAAATTACCCCAAAGCTTGGCAGCTCGGAATAACACACATTCATTCTCACATCGGTTCGGTTCTGTGAGCCAGGGACACAGGCCCAGCTTAGCCAAGTCCCCCGGCTCGGGGTCTCTCACAGGCTGCATTCGCCACGTCCACAGGGCTGCAGACATCCGAAGGCTTGACTGGGGAAGGGTCTGTTTCCAAGCTCACTCACACCGCTGTTGGCAGGATTCAGTTCCTCCAGGGCTTTGGGGTGAAAGTGTCCAGTTCCTCACTGGCTATTGGCTGGAGGCCACCCTTGGTTCCTTGCCAAGTGGCTCTCTCTGTCAGAGCAAGCACACGAGAAGAGCCAGGCAGAGAACACCAGGAAGACAGACGTCACAGTCTTTTGTAACCTAATCATAGAAATGACATCCTACCACCTTGCTGTATTCTGTTCACTAGAAGCAAGTCACCAGGTCCAGCTCACACCCAAGGAGGGAGCATTGCACAAGGGGATGAATACCAGGAGGTGGGAGTCGTTGGGAGCCGTGTCAGAGCTGCCTACCATTACTGTGTGTGAATCATGGAGAAAGAAAGACATGCAAGGAATACTCCAAATGCTTACCAAGGGTTATGGTGGATTTGGGAGGATTGAAAAGGTAGGAGAAGCAGTAGAAGCGGTAGGAGAAAACTTTTTTGTATAATCCCTATTTTATTTGACTTTTAAAATAAGTAAACATCAATTTTATAACTTAAAGAATTAAATAAGTAGACATGAGGTAATAAATGCCCAAAGTGTCCAGGGCGTGGGTAGAAGGGAAAAGCCATCCCGGCACGGACAGGGAGGCAGGGAAGGCTTCATGGAAGAGACGGTGTTTAAAGTGGGTCTGGAAACATGAGCTGGGTTGGGACACGCAGAGATGGCAGGAATGACGTGGAAGGACGAGCACAACAGAGGGCTAGTACACTCTCCCAGGGCCACAGAGCAGCCAAGGTGACACTGACTGGCAGGGCACAGGCTTTCCGCCGAGGCACCCACACCAACCCGGATGTGTCTACCTGGCTTTCTGCAGCCTCGTGTCGGGGGGTCCGCAGCAGGGTCTGTAGAGGAATCGCCCGCAACCGAACCCCCAGAGTCTCTGGCAGGAAGACTTTTGCATCTCCTGACCCTGCTTCCAAACTCCAGGGTCACAAGCACAAGTCCCATTCCAAGGGCAAGGACAACTAGGGCCTGAGCCCTGCCCAACTGAGCCTCTTGCAGGGCCCACTCCAAGGGGAGGAGAAACGCCAACACTTCCTTTCCCTCCCCATGGCTTCACTGAAGGGAGCCCTCCGTCCATCACGGAGACAGCGTCTACACTCCGCATTCCATGGAGCAAAGCCCTTTAGATCGCGCTGGCCATTCACTTCAATAAATCTACCCCAATCCCTCTCCAGGAAGAACCGGCTCCGTCAGAACCGCAGGGCTGGGGCTGGCCCTAGCTCAGAGGTCCTTCCCACAAAAGGGAAATTAGAACCACAGGCTGGACCAGGGTAAGGGTTTGGGCTTAGTGTGTAAAGGCAAACCACAGGCAAGTCAGTCCCGCAAACACTCCGTCTGATCTGGGGCAGACTCCAGGCTGGGCCCCAGGGAAGGGAGAGGCTAAGGCCCAGCTCCCTGCGCTGGTGCAGCCCGGGGTCTAGTGGGGGCTGCGAGACCTGTGTCGGACCATTCCAGAACAGGATGGTGTGGCCATGGGGAGATGGAGAATCAGGATGGTTTCACAAAGAGGAGACACGTGGACTAGGTTTTGAAGAGCAAGTAGGAGTCTGATGAAAAGAAAGGGAGAACAGACACTTCAGGCAGAGGAAACAGCATGCACAAAGACATGGCATCCGGCCCGGCAGTTCCATGTAGCCGGGACTTGAAGGAGGAGAAGGGGAGGGGAGGGGACAGGACTAGCAGGAGGCCAGAGAGGAGAGGTAGGCCAGGGCCGGTGGTGAGGGAATTTGTAAGATAAAGCATGACAAGGATCCTTGACTATCACTTAGGGGCCCGTGGCTTTATTAAAGATCACTGGAGACCGGCCTGAGCAGCATAGCAAGATCCCATTTCTACAAAATATAGAAAAATCAGCCAGGCGAGATGACACATGCCTGTAGTCCCAGCTACTTGGGAGGTTGAAGCAGGAGGATCGCTTGAGCCCAGGAATTTGAGGTTGCTGTGAGCTAGGCTGACGCTACTGCACTCTAGCACAGGTGACAGTGCAAGATCTGTCTCAAAAAAAAGAAAAAGAAAGAGATGACTGGAGACGTGTATCCTCTTGGGGGAGATATGGAGGTGGGTGGATGAGGGAGGCAAGACTGGGATGAGACTTTTACTTATATTCTTCAGGTTTTTTTTACAGCAAGTCTATATTACTATTTTATATTTTTTAGTATTTTAAACCTTCTCTCTTGGTGAGGCTCACAATTCACTGTGTTAGTCCGTTTTGCATTGCCATAATGGAAATATCCGAGGCTGGGTGATTTATAAGGAAAAGAGGTTTCTCTGGCTCACAGTTCTGCAGGCTGCACAAGCACAGCGCCAGCGTCCGCTCCTGGTGCCGGCTTCAGGGAGCTTCTGATCAAGGTGGACGGTAAACAAGGGGCAGGGGCATCACCTGGTGAGAGCAGGAGCAAGAGAGGGAGGAGGCGGTGCCAGGCTCCTTCAAACAGCCAGTGCTTTGTGTGAACCAATAAAGCAGGGAGGGCACCAAGCCATTCCTGGGGGATCTGCCCCCGGGACTGGACACCACCCACCAGGCCCCACTCCAACACTGGGGATCCAATTTCAGCATGAGATTTGGAGGGGCCAAACATCCAAACCGTATCACTGACAATAGCTGCGTTTATTGAGAGCTGCTCTAAGGGCTTTACGCAGATTGTTTTATGTACTCTCACGGCACCCTCTGAGAAAGGCAGTACTGTCCCCACTTCCCAGATGAGAAACTGAGGCCTGGGGTCACACACACACATAGGGCAAATGAGCCAGAATTGGAAACTGGGTCTGCCTGACCCCCAAAGCCTGGCCCCCAGCCATCTGGTCAGCACAGATGACAGGGAGGCAAGTTCATCACTTTCAAAGATGCCATGAGGCTGAATGACAAAGCAAATACTCAGGACGGCAGAGCCGGATTCAAACCATCTGGATCGGCTGTGCCCTGGGCGTGGGACCGGGGTGCCAGCATGGACTGTATCGGGCACAGATGTGAAGTACCAGGCCTGGGAGCAAATTCCTGCCCAAGGACAGGTAAGAGATGTGCGGCCAACCGGGGTCTTGAGCACACTGCTGCTCCCAAAGGCTGGGCCTGCCCACCTGGGCCTTGGGCCGGGAGAGTCAGACCAGGAAGTCCTCGTCCAGTCCCACCTGGGGTGGCTGGGCAGCTACCAGATGAGCTCCAGGCTGACTTCAGCCCACGGCCTCGGAGGTAGTTGTTCTCCTGTCTCTTCTGTCCTCATGCTGTCCCCGCTAGTGTCTCCTCTGGTTGCCCTGATGAAGCTGGAGCCAGCCCTGAACTACCGCAACCCAGAGGCGAGGCTGAGGCCCACCGTGTGACTTCAAGACATCGCCCCAGCTTGGTGTGTTCAAGTTCTCAAGCTACGGACCCTTCTCTTCAATTGAAACCTTACGTAAAACCTAGGATGTGAAATAAGTAAGGTCGGAAATCTCTGGCTGAAACCAGGTGGGGGCTGGACTCCCACTGGCCTTCCAACACCCCCGGGGGGTCTCTGAGAGGTCTGCAGCGGTTGGCTGAACACAGAGTGAAACCCACTGAGCTAGATCGCTTCAAAGGCCCCAGTAGACTGGATGTTTGTGCAGAGCCATCCTGAATGGGACTAGAGCCCTTATAAAAGAGACCCTACAGAGCTTCCACACCTTCCGTCATGCGAGGACACAGCAAGAAGGTGCCATCTACGAACCAGGAAGTGGGCCCAACCAGACACCCAATCCGCCAGCGCCTTGCTCTCTCAGCCTCCAGAACGGTGAGAAATAAATTTCTGTTGTATAAAAGCCACCTAGCCTAGTGCCTAGACGGCCCTTAACTTACAGTGGTATAACGTGATTTTTTTTCTTTACGATGATACAAAAGCACTAACGCATTCAGCAGAAACTGCACTTCGAGTAGCCACACAGCCGGTCTGGTTTTCACTTTCAGTACAGTATTCAATAAATTACATGAGATACTCAGCACTTTATTATAAAATAGGCTTTGTGTTAGATGATTTTGCCCAACTATAGGCTAATGTAAGTGTTCTGAGCACGTTTAAGGTAGGCTAGGCTAAGCTATGCTGTTCAGTAGGTTAGGTGTTTAAATGCATTTTGAACTCACAGTATTTTCAATTTATGATGGGCTTATAAGGACGTAACCTCACCGTATGTCGAGGAGCATCTGTATTCTGTTAGAGCAGCCTGAGCAGGCTAGGACAGGCCCCAGCTCAGAGATGTTAAGACCTTTTAATTCCTAGTGAATAAACATAGAACAAACTAACATATACGGAGTATTATCTATGCACCAGGTACTAAACTAAGGGCTTTATTCAATTCTCTCATTTAATCCTCATCACAAACCTAGGAAGTAGGTTCTATTACACAGCAGGGACTGCCAGCTGCCCACCAAACTCTAGGCTCCCCTTCCTCTAATTATCAATAGAATTAAAGCTGGACACATGGCTATATGTCCCAGCCTCCCTTGCCGTGAAGTGAGGCCACGTGACCAAGTTCTGTCCCACAGGTGTGAGCCAGGGCGGTGTGCACCACGTCCAGGCAAGGGCCGATAAGAGAGTGCGTGAATTCCCCACTGTCTCTACCTCCTGCCCTCTGGCTGGAACCGGGACCACCAGAACCACAGTGGAAGCCCAGTGGGGAAATACAGGATTTGGGTCCCTGAATGTACCCAGTGTAGGGCAGTGCCCGTGGCTGACCTAGAGCCCACCTGACCTGTACTGTCATCTGAGAAAGAGAGATGTCCGTGCAGCTTGAGCCATCGCAGTGTAGGTATCGATGTGACAGTGGCATAGCCTTATCATGTCCCCATTTTTCAGAGGCGTAAAGTCAAAAGGATTAAATAACTTCCTAAGGTCACCCAGCTAGAGGCACAGGCAGAGTGGAGCCGTTCAGTGCAAGTCTACAGTCCCTGCCCTCAGACCACAACGCCCCCTCCCAGAGGATATAAAATCAGCAAGACGTCCTTCAGTGCGGAGGGACAAAGCCATGGCACATCCGCACGATGGAGTATTAGTCAGCAATACAGAGAAACGAGCTACCAAGCCAAGAAAGGACATGGCAGGACCTTAAATGCGTATTGCTACAGGAAAGAAGCCAGTGCCAGCCAGCTGCACGCTGTGATTCCCACTCCGCGACGCTCTGGGAAAGGCAACGCTGCGGAAAGAGCAGAGAGAGCGGTGGCTGCCGAGGGTGGCGGGAAAGGAGGGTGAGCAGGGGGAGCACGGGGGTTGTTACGGCGCTGGAACTGGTCTGTGTACCTTAATGGTAGATACATGACACGATGCATTTGTCAAAACCCACAGAATATACAACACAAGGCATGAACCCTAATGTAAGCTGAGAACTTCAGTTAATCGTGTACCGATCTTGGTTCGTGCACGGTAACAAATGTCTGTCACTAATACAAGATGCAAATAGTGGAGAACACTGGTGGGAAGGGTGGGGCAAGGGAACCGTCCTTACTCTCTGCTCAATTTCTCTGTAAACCTAAAACTTCTCTAAAAAATAAAATCTATTAATTTATATAAATACAGCTTTAATAAAAACTTGCATATGAAAAAAATTAATAATGTTTGTTTTGCCACGTGCCAGACACCTTGATCAGAGCTTAATTTCCCTAACCACCTAGATGTAGGGACAGTATTATCCCATTTTTCAGATGAGGAAACTGAGGCACAGAGAGGCCAAGTAATTTGCCAAAGCCAGCACAAAACCCCCATTTGTTTACTTTCTACCACTCTCCCTACAAGAGGTGCTCCCTCCACCTTCCCTGCCTGTTTGCCCTCATCAAGGCAAAATGACCCATCCCCCAGCCTGGAGGAGCCAGCCAGTTACCACGTGCCAGCTGCCTTGTCACGTGAGCCATGGCAAGGAAGGCTCAGGACAGCCCTGTTATGGGGATTCCAAGGTCACCCCACAAACCAGACCTCCAGACTCCCCATGTAGTGCTCTCTCCGCTGCAGAGCACTCGCTCAGAACAGATGAGCCCGAGTGCCACTGCACCCCCCGAGACACACACACACACACACGTGCACGCATGTGCATGTGCACACACACGAGAACACACTTACATACACTTACATACATGCAGCCATACGTGGGGGTGTGCACAAACATACAAATGCACATGCTTGTACACACACCTTCCGCTTTGTCGTTTGACCCTCAAACAGACAGGCTTTGGATTTCCAGGGGCGCCGGGCCCTTCAGCACTCACACAAGTTAGCATTTCTCACCAAAAACTGAGGGTCATTTGGGGACATTTCTTTTTTTCCTGGAGATTGTCAAAATCTCCTTCAAAATGCGCAACCACACCTGCACATTAACACAAGGCATCACTTTCTCTGCTCTCTGTAACCCCTAGAGGGGAACTGGAGGAATGTATCAAATTCTTAATTTAAGAAAAATTCCCCGGCGCCTGCCTGCGGTGCAAGGACCATTTCGTATGTTGGAGGCGTGATGAGGAAAGTGCCGCCAGAAACACACTCGTCCGACTGCAGCTCCCGGGGTGCTGGGCCTCCCCGTGAAAGCAATAGAACTTGATCCAGTCGGGGCATTAAAAGGACATAAATGAGGCTCGGGGACGGCATGATGTCTGACTGTCAGGCCTGCAGACTCTCCATTTCCTGACGACAGGGCGAGATGATTCAAACCCACTGAGTTGTACTAAGCGTGCTAACTTCATTCTGCTGTAAGTGACAAGGACAGCGCAGGGGCCCGAGGAGCAGCCTCAAGCTGCCACCGCCCTCCTGACTGAGAGGCCCCCAGTCTTCAGTCCCTTTCCTCCAGAAAGGTCCACTAAGGTTCTGGAATCAGACAGGCCACACCACTTCTGGCTGTGTGATCCTGGGCGTGTTGCCTAACATCTCTGAGCCCTCAATTTCTCCTCTGAAAGAGATTGGCAAATAATTTCAGGATCCAATAAGATAATGCTCATAGGAAGCACATGGAAACATTCAGCAGACACTAATGCTTTTGTGCTGGCTATTACTTGAGATCTAGTGATGTTCTTACAGATTATCTCATCCAATCCCTTCATTATCCAGCTGGGAAAATGGAGGTTCAGAGAGGACAAGGGACTTGCCCAACATCACACAGCAAGTTGGAAGATCTGGGACTGGAACCCACGTCCCTGTTTCTCAGACTGAGGTTTTCTCCACTGCATGCAGCAGTCACACTCCAAGAGTATCTTAGGATTATAAAAAATATTCCAAGAGCCATATGAGTTATACAAAGGAAACCAGGCCTGGAATAAGCAAAGACTGAGATGTCCTATTCCACCGGCCAGCCTGGAGTCCCTGCTCAGCTGCCCTAAGGGCCGGGATCTGCCCCAGCCCCTCTGTGGGAGGAAATAGTGAACAGAATGTGGGAGCGTGGGAGGGCATCATTTCTGCCTTCAGTCAGAGGTCTCCACTCCCAGAGAAGCCGGCAGGAGCAGAGCTGGGTGGGCCACCAGCTCTACAACCCAACTCTCCTCAGCAAGCAAGAGTGTCACCGCCCTCTTAAACTCTGCTCCAGAAGCCAGCCCTGCTCTGCTCGGGCCTCCCGTGGGCACCTCCAGCTCTCAGGATGCAATCAGGCATGGGGCCTTTGCAGGCACGCTGCACAGACCCTGGAACACCATGGCCACAAGCCTACCAGAAAGTCCCTGTTTGTAGGGCTGACATATGCTCAGGGTCTCCCCAAATCACTCCTCCATGTCCCCTTCTGACCCAAGGCGGCCCCGCCTATTCCTTCTGTGTGGGCAGCTGGTCCACTCAGAAGTGGAGCACGGAAGTGCTAAGGCCCCTCCCTGTGGGCAGGAAGGTGACAGGACACTTGGCCTTTGTCCCTTTACCAAGACCACCTGTCATTACTGGCCTCCCATGGCCCTGAGCAAGACCAGCCATGCTCTGTGTCACATGGCCCCATCACCACCCCTGCCACGTGTAGCCACAGCTGGCCGGTCGAGGAGGGAACAGCTCACTCCCTCGGCCGGCCAGCCAACCTACACCAAGCCGGCCATGGTCATATCTGGGGGGATTTGCACTTAGAGATTAAAAGGGCATTTAGGGTGGGCCCTGGAGCCAAAAGGCGATGTGTCGGGGGAGGGGATAAAGGGGGCGAGGGCAGCGTTAGAGTCGCACGATGGCAGAAGGCTGAAGGAGGACTAGCGCACGTGTGGGCCTTCCTTGGAGAGGGTGGACGGGGTGGGGGGTGTCGGGGCTGATAACGGTGGAGAGAGAATCCCAGAGGCACAGCTGGAGGGGGCAGGGATGCTGGCCAGACACCCAGATGAATGGAAGGCAATGGTAATTAGGGTTACTCTCCCCGGCATGGTGGGAAGACTCCAGAAAAAGTCCAGAAAGAGACTCCAGAATGTCCAGCGTGGTGGTGTGTGTTCTATGGGCTTGGACCCCAGAAAGAGGAATAGCAAGGCCAGGGTGGCAGCCACAGAGCCACGAGGCTGAGCCAGTTCATAACAGGCCAATGGTTCCTGGGAAAGGAAATTCCCACCAAGCACCTGGCAGGTCCCTGAGGTTGAGAATGGATGGAAATAAGAGAAATTCTCCCAAACCCTTGAGTAGAGCGCCCCCAAGGGCTCCAGCCCACTTCCTCCTTACCTGTGGCAGCCGCTTGACAGCACCTGGATGGATGTTTTTTCTTGTGGATAGCAGTAGACACTTGGAAGTTAAATTTCTGAAAATGCATCACAAGCCAGGAGAAAACCGTTAGCATCCTTACTGTGTTTAGAACGAAGACTGGCAGGACGGCCCAGGCAAGGGACGGCGTGGGGTGGCTGAGGCAGGTGTTTACAACAAAAGCTGCTGTGGGTGATCAGGCTGCCCAGAAGGCCCTGAAATCCTCACGGCCGATGGAGTTAACTGGGGAGGAGGGCAGGAAGGCGGTGGTGGGATGGCCTGGAGAGACAGTCAGCAGCAAGGCCGGGCCAGGCCTGGGCGTAGGCGTCCATGTAGCTACGTCCACCAAACTGAGGTCACAGCCACAGAACTGAAAGCTTCTGGGACTAGAAACAGCCAAGTCTGCCCTGAAGAGCTAAGCCACAGCGTCTGGGACAGAGTAGGATCAGACACCTGGGCACCACGCCCCAGTCCCCCAGATTCCACAGCCCTGCAGCCACTGGCGAAGAACCCCGGCTCGGTGGTGCCCAAGACACGTGGGAGATCAGCATGGACGAGAGGCTGTGCTCTGCAGGGCCAGAGAAGGGAGACAGACAAACGATGGTTCCTGATGTGAACACCTGCTCGTCCTCCCTCCCTAAGAGGGTCTGGGGCAGGAGACGGGAACACGGGAAGAAGTGACACCACCACTGACAGCAGGCGGGATCCACAGAGAGTGTGGAGGGACAGCATCGGCCCCGGCAGAGCTCGCGAGCACAGGGGCGGCCTGGACTTCCTGCTCGAGCACTTCCCTGATCTCCCAGGCAGTAGGTGCCACACCCCGTGGAAGGTCATCCCGGGAGGAAGAGAAGACAACCCCAGCTCTGATGGGTCTTCACGCGCCTCGTCTAGGAAACGCCAGCGCTACTGCCACCAGCCGCTGCACACCTGGGGGGTAAATGCAAGCTTGGCGAGGCAGCCAGGCTGGAACCGCGTGCTTTGTTTGCGTGCATGGGCCTTGAAGTGTGCCCAGGCAAAGCACCTCACTTGGAGAGGGCTCGGGAAATTGCACTGTTAGAGATTAGTGGCCAGCAGGAGCAGATTAAGCAGGTGTTGATCAATAGGCTCTCCCTCCAGCTGTGTTAATGGGAATGAGCTCGGGAGAGGCCCAGAGAGGTCCAATCGGTGAGGGCTACCACACACGCAGCCCACGGAGCGGTGCCCACAAGGGGTCAGTAGCACCTGACAGATGAGCCCGAGGCAAGGGCACCACCGGTCAGCCCTGAGTTCGTGAGATCTTCCTCCATCGTGTGGTCAGAATCACATCCTTGACCACGTCCTCCTCTCTCGCTTGGCCTTCCTTCTTCGTGCCTCAGCCCTTGAGCGCATGTGCAACCTGTCTCTGAACTTTCCAGCAGCCACACCCACTACAGCCAGGGAGTCTGGTCTCCCCTCGCCAGGGCCCACTATGACTTGTTCGTGCTATTCCAGTCTTGTGCCTTTTCCATCTCCCCAGTTCCACCTGCCTTGGCTAGGATTACAACCAGAGTAGCAGTTCCCCCCGGCCACTCCCTCCCCTTGGAGAAACCAGAAACGGGCAAGACCTCATCAGGGCCTCATCCAACCAATGAGATGGCCAGCAAGTGGCCAGGGCTTCGCCGTCTCGACCTCCTGGTGGCCCACCTTTGGGCTCAGGTGAGGATTTGCAGCAGGATATATTCTTTTTCCTCCCCTGGAGGCTGGGGTCCACCACCCAGCCCTGGTCCCTCAGCATCTTCCCCCTGCCTTCTAATGACAGCAACAGTAAAGCTGTGCTTTATGGAAGGGCTGGGACGAGCCAGGCTAAGTGTTTCACATAAATATCTTAGATAATCCTCATTACCCTGGGGGCAGATACCATCCCCATTTCACAGATGAGGAAACTGAGGCTCATAGATTTACCAAAAGTCACACAGCTCAAAGGCAGCAGAACAAGGATGCTAGCTCATGCCTGTTTAAGTCTAACGACAGGACTGGTGACACTTGGCTACATGCCGACCAATGCACTAAAGTGCCCAAGAGAGGGTGTGAGTACCTCCATGTGTTTGGGGTTGACATGGCCACCTCCTGCCCTGCCAGACCTTTTATTTAAGTCATAGTGATCCCTTCCCTGTCCCTCATTGAGTCTCAATGACTATATCAGTGCCCTGCAAAGAGCTGAGAATGAATGCATGAATGGTTAATGGATCCTAATGTTTACATCCCAGGCTCACCTGTGTGTCTTGACCTCTCCAAGGCTAGGAGGACTGGACCAACTCCCTTTGCAGATGCTGTTCCTGATGCCTTTTCTCTGGGCCCCTTTCTCCTCAGTCATGCCAGCATTTCTGTACGACTTTTCAGGTTTTTCCCCTTCAAACATGTGATTCAATGAACACTTAAGAATGTACTGCATGCCAGGCTCTAGGAAATCAAAGGTAAATCACAGGCCAAGCATGGTAGCACACACCTGTAGTCCCGGTTACTCAGTGGGAAGATGGCTTGATCCCAGGAGCTCAAGGCTGCAGTGAGCTGTGATCGCACCACTGCACTCCAGCCTGGGTGACAGAGCAAGACCCTGTCTCTTAAATAAATAAATAAATAAATCACAAACCACTCTGCTGCCCTCCCGGAGCTCACAGTCCGATGGCCAGGCAGGAAGACAGAGGCACAGCTACGGTAATTCACATCAAACTAGGATCAGCACCTAGAGTGGGGCCTAGAAATGCTGTGGGAGGAGCTATCGGGCCAGGATCTGTGCCAAAATCTGCTCCTGAAACAAAAACCCTGCCTTCATCATAAGCCCCCACCCGGTTACCTATTTGCCACAATCTCCTTTTCCCCCTCAGTTCCAAGAAAAGGTGGAAATGCCACCAAAATCCCTATGTCCTCCCTTAAATATCATGCCCGAGATGTCATGGGACAAGTTCCCAGGAAGAGCTCAGGGGCTTAGGAAACGCTGAGCTCAGAGTGTAGTGGCCAATCAGCTAGAACCCTAAGGCCACATTAATAGATGCATAAGCCCACTCATAGGAGGTGACTGTCCCTCTAGACCAGAGGTTGAAACTCAAATGCCCAGGCACCAAGCAGCACTTAGGACAAACCAGTGACAGGGCAGGTGTAAGGTGCTGGGGAGTCAGCACAGCTGTGCCTGGTCTGGACTGCAGAGGGCCAGAGGGCATGACTCTGCCCCAGCAGGGCCAGACAGCCTCTACTCACCCAGCCCAGAGCTCTGTCTTGTGGGCATGTGGTTTGGTGTGGCCAGGTCTTTTTTTTTTTTTTTTTTTTGAGACAGAGTCTCACTCTATCACCACAGGTAGAGTGTAGAGACATCATCACAGCTCACTGCAACCTCAAACTCCTGGGCTCAAGCTGTCCTCCTGCCTCAGCCTCCCAAGTAGCTGGGACTACAGGCATGTGCCACAACAGCTGGCTAATTTTGCTATTTTGAGTTGAGACAGCTCTCGCTCTTGCTCAGGCTGTTCTCAAACTCCTTAGCTCAAGCAATCCTCCTGCCCTGGCCTCCCAGAGTGCTAGGATTACAGGCGTGAGCCACTGTGCCCGGCCTAGATCTTCTTATTTTTAAGAATAACCAGAAATCCAGATTTGTATGTGAATCCCTAGAGTTTTAAATATTGAAAATACATTCAAATTATTTTCAAACATTGTGAAAGTCAACAGTGTGTGCTGAATAAAACTTATCTGTGGGGCCCTCTAGGAGCTTCAAGCAAGTCCCTGCCAACAGCTTGCTAGAAGACAGGGACTTCAGTCCTCAAACCACAGAGAAATAAATTCCACCCACAACTTGCATGAGCTTAGAAGAGGACCTCCAGCTCCACATGAGAAGGCAAACCAGCTGCCACCTGGATTTCAGTTTGGTGTAATTCTGAGCAGAGACCCAGCCAAGCCAGCCTGGACTCCTGTCCCACAGAAACTGTGAGACAATAAACGTATGTCCTGATTTAAAAAAACAACAGCAACAACAAAAAAAACCCTATCTGTGGGCTTGGTATGGGCTCAGGCCATCAGTCTACATGCTCTGCCCTGGGCTGACTGCTCCGGTCACCCTTAGAGGGTCATGCTCTTTCTGCAGACTCCACTTTAAGTCAAACAAGCACGGCCCAGGACCACTTCCCCAGGGCAGAGGGACCTGAAAGCCAGCTGTTGGGAAATAGACAAAGGAAATACACAAGTGCTATGCAGCCTGGTGAAGCGGAGACACGGAGTCTGGGAAACTATGCTTTGGTGGTTGTTATTTTTTTTTAAGACCGTTTACTCTTTTAAAGCAGTTTTAGGTTCACAGCCAAAGGGAGAGAAAGATACAGAGGTTTCCCACATACACCTTGTCCCCACACATGCGTGGCCTCCCCCATTGTCAACATCCCCCTCCTGAGCACCAAGGACATCTGGTACCATTGATGAACCCACGATGGCAGATCACTGTCACACAGAGTCCACAGTTGACACCAGGCTTCACTCTTGGTGTTGTGCCATCACAGCGTCATACGGAACATTCTCACCGCTGGAAAGATCCTCCGTGCTCTGCCTGGTCATCCCTTCTCACCCCACCCCCACAGCCCCTGGCACCACGGAGCCTTTCACCGTCTCCATAGTTTTGCCTGGGACACTGTGGTTTTTAAACTAAAAGATTAGAGCATAGGATCTCATTTATCTACTGCTGTGTAACAAGGAACCACAAAATTTAGTGGCTTAAAACCAAAATGAGCGGAGGGAGGAAGGGGAGCTGTTGTTTAATGAGTACAGAGTTTCCCTCTGGAATGATGAGAAAATTCTGGAAATAGATAGTGATAATGGTTGTATAACAACATCCATGCACTCAATGCCACTGTACTGTACGCTTAAAAGTGGCTAAAATGGTCAGTTGTATGTTGTGTGTATTTTACCACCATAAAAAGGTGGTAAACTTTATTTTATGTAAGTTAATAAAACTGATAAATATTTTCCAATTTAGATTATTCTAATAAGATTATATTAAATTTTACTAAGTATCTTTTAAGTATGCAATGGAACATAATGGCAGATCAATCAACTAATAGAAAAATAGAGAAAACTATTGTCTCAGCCAAAAAAAAAACCAACAATGATTTATTATATTTCACGATTCTTTGTATTGACCTGGGTGCTTCAAATCTTCTCCACATAGCTTCTCGGCCCCTGGTAGGTCTGGCCAGGTGTTTTCATGGCACGAAGGCCTCAGCATGCTCTTCAGGCCTAGTTGGAAGTCACATGACATCACTTCCGCCAGTGTTCAGGCATGGGGGCAGAATCCCTAGGCATGCTTTGAGATCCAGAATTTATTATAGGAACCAGACCTTACACGATTATGGGAGGAGCTGAGGAAGCAAAGGTCCAGAAGTGAAGTTGGAGCCCAGAGGAGCCGCTAGCCAGTCCCTTAGAGAAGCCAAGCACCAACGTCAAAGGGCCCACACAGGGGGCTGGCAGAGAGAGCTGTGAAGAGCCAGTGCCTCTGTGTGGCTCCCAGCTCCCTGTGTCTGCAGCCATGTACCTGGTGACAGGCCTGAGCCACCGTTGGTCAGCAGGGTAAGGGGCTGGGAAGAAGAGCTGGAGACAGAGTAAGGACAAGCTGGGACCCACAGGGCATCTCTGTTTCTGCCACTCTGTCCGACCATGGTGACCTCAAAGACTAATGGCAGCTGCTTCCCTCCCACCTTCCAATCCCAGGCAGGTTCTTCTTTGGCCAACTCCAACCTGAGTCCACACAGGGAAGGGGAATTGCAGATTAACCAAGCCGACCCCGTGCAAACCACCACAGTGGGAGTACTTTGGGGATAATAAGGCAGAAGATTGGAAATCAGGGCCGTCCTGACACCTGTGGGATGCATACTCTCCAGACATGGCAGGGGAAGGAGAGGGGGCTCTATCCAGTTGGGCAAACTTGTTTTGAGCAGCTCCAAAAAAGAAGACCTAAGCAAGCCAGTGTGGGGCCTGAGAAAGTCAGACAGACCTGGGTTTAATCCCAGACCCTCAACTTACTAGCTGTGTGAGTTTGGACAAGTTGCTCAAGCTCTCTGAACCTCAGTTTCTCTGTAGTTAGAATATGGGACAATAACCCCAGCTTCATGGAGTTGTGCCTGGTGTGATGCCTGGCACCAGAGTTGGTACTCATGAGACTCAATTTCCCCTTCCCACGACTCCAGTGAGTGGCTGTACCCAACATAGAGCTAGGCTAGGTGCACACTGGAGAAGCACAGTAAATATCTCCTTAATTTTGCAGGTTACAGAGAAGCATATTTTGGCTGAACTAAAGGAGATCTAGCACCATAACCATCCAATCCTGGCAGAGGCTCCTCTTGGGGTAAGGAGCTTCCCATTGCAAGAGGTATGCAAGCCCACTGATAAATCAGCTGGACTAGGGAGTTCTAAGGACTCCTACAGCTCCAATAAATTATGACTGTACAAAAAGCTCCATGAGTTTATAGAGAAGCATTTTTCCATTAATTTCAGAAATATTCCATGCTTATTATAAAGTGCCTACCTCCATTCACTGCTGATGGGATTATAAATCGATATAACCTTTCTGAAGGGCAATTTGGCATGATGTATCAAGATCCTTAAAAATATCCACACCATTTGACCCTGTGGGAATTTGTCCTGAGGAAATAATCTGTAATGTGCCAGAGATGTGAGTACAAGAATGTGCCTTGTTATTTATAACAGCAAAAAAAGTGGAAATAATTGAACTGTCCAACAATAGAGCGCTGATTAAATAAATTAGGACACAGCCAAAAGATGGAAAGCCATGCTTCCGTTAATCTCATCTTTAAAAAAAAAAAAACACGTATTTCCAAACAACATTAGGATTTTTCCCACAATTATCCTTTAGAAAAGAGAAAATCTCTTTAAATTCAAGTTCTTACAAAGACTCTCCTATTAAGCACTCTTTCCTTTAGTTACTTTATTTTAAACAACAAAGTACTGTTTGCGGAAATCACATTAGCCCTACCTGACCTCAATCAATGCTAGTTTGGGATGTTTATAGAGGTCACCTGCCAGAATTGGCAAAAAGGAGGCAAAGAAATTTAACTGGGATTTAGTAATCATTCTTGGCTGTCATTGTAAACAAGCTTTTAAAGATCATTTTTAAAAGCGATCCAATAAGCGGTTATATTGTGGAGATCACCAGTGCACACTCATGGAACAAATAAAAAGACTGTCCTAATTTTATGCAAATAGGTACTTGTGGCTTAGAACACGATTTCCAGAGACAACATTGTACACAGATTTTAAAAGCGTTGCATCTCAATCTCAAACAAGTTAGACAAAAACAAAAACGATGTGCCCCGGCCAGCTATGTTGAGTAATTCACAAAGCAGCCCCAGGGAAGATGGAAGCACAGATGTCAAAGACGCGGGTAGACGCAGTATGAAATGTGGGGCCATTAAAAGTGAAATGGAAAAGTGAATGTTTCTAAATTTAATAAATTTTATATGTGGTTTTAAATGTCTGTGTGTAACTGAATTTATCAATTAAACATTATAAGTAAGCATTTGATGATTTCATCTCTACGCCTAAATATTCGTATATTCACGTTGGCCCCAAAACTTTTTATTGAATCTTCCAGCTGGGAAAATTGAGCCTTATATTTTTGGCTGCTATATATTTGGGCCCATATGATCGACAGTGGTGAGAGAAAATATCTCTGAAATAATGTCAAGTAGAACACATAAATTACAAATGTTATAGTATGATTCTAATTTGTTTAAATACATACACACACACAAGCGCACAAAAACTTTGTGTGCAGAAAGAAGACTAGAAAGAACTGTACCAAAATGTTAATAACAATGTCTGAGTAGTAAGATTGAGATATATATGGTTTTTCAAGGGTATTTTTTTAAATATATTAATGTTTTAACCAGGGAAAATAATTCTTTAAAAGGCTTTTATAAAAGTGCCTCCTTTCTTAGATTCTCCCTGGGGGCTGTAAGAATACCTTTTTTCCCTTTTTATTTCCCAAGTCTTCTGGGAATTACAATATATGGCGGGGGTGGGGGGACTCTTGATGGAAACATATGTATTGATACAGAAAGATGTACAATAATGGGGGGGAGACAGAATACTTAGCAATGTCAGTCATACGTATGGTGTACGATTCCCCTCTGAAAGACGAGGGGGCAGAAAGAAAGAGAAAGAAGGAGAGAGAAGTGCAGGGAAAGAATAGTGGGGTATACACAATGCCATGTTTGCATACGTACAAGGCTAAGTCTGAATGGAAACACATCAAACTGCCAACAGCCCCCCAGGGTGGAAAAATCTATACTCTTCTGTATTGTTCATTTTCTCATTTGTGCAGTACATGTTTATAATAGGATATAATCGGCTTTTTGCTGATTCTACTCAAACGGAGGAGTGCTGAGGGCGAGTCCCATCCGTTTGCTGTGGCTTCACTACACTGCAAAGGAAAAAAGTGTTTTTCTAATTACCCAGTATTTTCCTGCTCCCCGCTCCCCCGCCAGCCTGTGGGGCACAAAGGCGTTTACAATCTCACTAACAAGCAGCTCCGGATTCCTCCGGCTCTAACCTCCACCCACTGCTGCACGCCTAGGCTCTAGAGGCCACGGAGACACAGTTGAGCTTTAAGAGCTGTTTGCTGAGTGTTTTCTACGTGCCAGGCACTGTGCCAGGCACTTTGCACGCGTTAGCTTGTTAATCCTGAGGACAACCTTCTATCCGCTTTACAGGTGAGGAAACTGAAGCATTGAGAGGGTGGGGTTACATAGCTGGTCAGCGACAGAGCTGAGACTGGAACCCACGTAGCCTGGGAACGCCCATGGGTGACGCATGTGTGCCCACAAACACACCCTCTCAGCTGCCTCCTTCACGTCCGCCATTTCCCCCTTTCCTGACCTGGTCCCATCAGTGAGATCAGACACCACAGCCTCTGCTGCTCACACGGCCGCAGGAATAAGCCACATCCCTGCGGCAGCGGCGGCCAATACCCACCATGGAGGGCACCTATATGGGGGCCAAGGACCATGTTTCCCAAGGCTCCAGAGGCTTCCAGCACCCTCCACCATCATGGGTTCAAGTGGAGATTGAATTGTTAGGCTATCATTGAGCTAGTCCCAGAATTCCCAAATCCTGCCTTGGCCCACTCACCCCCCTCCTCCTAAGAGATCTTTAGGGAAGAGAGACCCACCAAGGAAGACCCACAGCCAGCCCTTTCTTCTTAGCTGGTCTCCAGTCCCAACCTCCAGTGCAAGCACACTAGGCTGGACCCACTAAGAGCTCCCTCCCCTGAGCTAGGTTAAGTCCCTCCTTCCCCAGCCCGACCCCAGATCTCACTACTTGGAGACAAGACCTGCCCTGTCCCTGCCCCCAAGGACCAGAGAGAGAAATGGTTAAGAGAGAGAGCCCTACCCTATGTCACCCCACCCCCTAAGACCTTATTAGGGCTGCTAGCTGGGACTGGGGAGGGAAGAGAAACAGAGGCAGAGAACTCGCCCTCCTGTTGGGAACATCCCTCGCCAGCACTCCACCCTGTCCCCTGGGGCTGTGGGAGAGAGAAGGGCACGCCCACGAACACCAGCTGTGGCGGCCCCGGGCTCCTTAACTTACACGACAAGCATCCCTGCTCCTGTGGGCGTGGGGAGGGGGCACAGCGTCTTGCCCTCAATGCTGACCCGTCTTAGGGAGGAGGATGGTGGACGGTGGGCAGGTGTCTCCTTGAGTCCCACCTTCACTGCCTCAGAGCCCTCCTGCTGCTACAAGTGGGGGACTGTCACCATCAAGCCATCCGTGGGACAAACACCCCGGACCCTCAACACACCAACAACGCTCTGCATTCTCTGAAGCTCTCAAGATAAGCTGGGCACAATGGCCCCCCACACTTTTGTGCCACACTGTCAGACATGGATGACACAAGCTGGACCACGCTGTGCCTCAGAGACTTTACAGAAACACGTCCTCGTTGCTGCCCGCAGACCCCACCCCATCACTTTCCCAGGACTCAGGCGGAGCCCAGGTGAGCACCCGGAATTGCCCCTCGCCTAAGAGTGAGCTGGCAGACCCCACTCCCCGCCTCCTTGGGACACCTTCCCACACTGGCTGGTTATGTCTACACACACCCTCCAGCCAGCCTCCACAGCCCAGAGTACCCCGGCCCTGCCTGGACGCCCAGTCCCAGGGTGGCTCAAGGTAGCGGGCCCCCGCCCCGGCCCGTCTTCCTCCTCCCCTCCCCACTCACACATTCTCAGACGGTAACAGCTGTCCGCCAAACCTCCAACACAGAGAGGTCCCGCCCTTGCTCAACTTGCCCCCGAACTGGCAGAGAGCTGTGACTGGTTTCACAGTGACATTTGAAAAGGTCAGAGAAACACGCAGTAATGCACTAACGGGAAGCAGAGAGTTCCTGGAGCCGGGGCTTCGGGTCCGCCACGACCTCCTTTGGAAACGTGAGAAGGACCTGAGAGCCCTGGAAACCCACATCCAGGTCTCCTCTCAGATTTTATCTCCTCCTCGCCTTCCTTTTGATCTGGTTTTCAAGCCTGAGATGAGCATTTCCACGTTGACTCCAGCTGATTATAACTGACTCTGAACCTTTCTAGTGATTAAAGTGGCCGCGAGCCTGTGCTCTCCAGAGATCTGTGCCGCAGGTTGAATAATTCACCGCTTCCCTTCCAGAAGGCTGAGAAATCTGGGAGAAAAAAAAATCAGAGAGAAGAAAAGTGTTTTTTTTTTTTTAAAGAAAAGAGTAATTTCCCCCATGCTGGCTGCACAATAAGTAGTCGATAAACGTTAGTTAATTCTGATTGACGTAAACACTCAGACGGAAACCGAAGAGAGAGACTGGCAGTGACCCGGCTGGGCTGGGGCGGGATCCTGGATGCTTCCAGCAAGCGGAGCCACTCGGGTGACCTTCCCCCTCCCTCCCCACCGCTGGCTGATATGCTTGGGAGCTGCTGGCGTCTTCCTGAATTGGAAGGAAGTTGAAGATGAGGACAATAGAGGGACAAGGCGAGATGGCATCTGGTGCCCTGCTCAGCCTGACTGTGTACTCCAGGGAATGCAGCACCCGGGGGAGAGCGGCTTAGGCCCAGCAGATGAAGGAGCTGTTTTCACGAAGGACTGTGTGAGTCTTCGGCGCCCACATGGCCAGGTGTGACACAGAAAGGAAGAAGGAGAGAGGGGGCCTTCTCTCCCTCTCAGCTCCGCTCCCCGTGGCAGGGCCCGGGGACACAAAGCGAGGCTAGGTGGGATCAGGGCCAGCTGTCCCAGGCCGAGTGCCAGGGAAGTGGCTTCACACCAAGCGCTTCAGCAGCAGGAGCAGTGGTCAGGTGGCACCTTCAAAGGGCAGTGAGCAGAGGGCAGTGACAGAGCTGCAGGAGAGACGTGGGGCTGAGAGCCTTCCACCCTGAGTGCCCCAACATAACCAGGGAGACTTCGGGGGAAGGGGAGGCCTCCCAACACCACACAGAGCTTGCAGCTCTTACGTCCCAGGACTAATGACGGGGTGACTGTTCCCACCCACAGGCTGGTACAGTCTGGATGCTTTGGGTTCCAAAACTTGCTACACCTGACTGGTCCAACGTTTGGTATCTCTACCTCATGGGAAACCCTAGCCTTAGAAGACTCTGGAATCCTCATATCCAACCTCTCATGTTATAGAAACTGAAACCCAGAGAGTTTAGGTTGCCTAAGATCACACAGCTAGCTAGAAGCCGAGTGAGAACCAGGATCCCTCATGCCCAGTTCCCAGGAGTGTGTGTGTGAGTGTGTGTGTGTGTGTGTGTGTGTGTGAGTGTGTGAGTGTGTGTGTGTGTGTGTGAGTGAGACAGACAGACAGACAGAGAGACAGAGACAGAGACAGAGAGAGGCAGAGAGAGATCAAGACTGAGACCCGGGCCCGTTGACTGAGGCCACACCAATGCCTGCGCCAGTGACTGTCCAGTGTAGGTCAGCACCTCGCCAAGCCGCAGTCCCAGCTGCCGCCACCTCCCTAAGGTTGCACAGTCAGCATCCACAGAGCCCATTCATCTACCTGTGGTTTAATGAGCATCAGATGCTGTGGCCAGGGACCTGGAGGCCCAGAAAATGTCAATTTCAAGCCTATTCCTTATAGTCAATTAGCATCATCACCCCAAACCCTGGAGAGTTCAGGGGTGTAGAAGCCACAGAGCCAGCAGCTGGGGTGGCTCCCCAAACACGGGCCCTGACCCTAGGGACACAGAGTCTTATCTCTGGAATATCGGAAATGTCTCCAGCCCCGGGAAATAGCCAAACCATTAGAAAATGGGGCCCAGTGTTGGTCTGGAATGAGAGGAGTCCCAACCCCTCCAGGCAGGACAAACCTTCAGGAACAGACAGTCGAAGAGGTTAGCTGGGCCACAGCTGCTGGGTTCTCTGCCGAGCCTCCCTTTTCCGGCTGGACCAACAAGTCCCCTCCCTGAGCACGGTGGGAAATGGGAGATGGGGGGGGGGGGCAAGTCTCGCTGGGTCCTGGAGCCCAGAAACTGTGCAGGGGTGCCTCTTCTACCCACCATGTGGACCAGAGAAGAAAAGGACTTCCGGCAAGAAAGAAACAGAGGTGAATCCTTGAGCATGCAGGGAAATCCGAAGTCTCACCGTCCTGTCCCCTCAGGGGTCCTCTGGGCCTCACAGGAACCGTTGCTCATCTTCTGCCGAGTTCTTCCTCTCCTGGTTTGGACACCCTTACGTCCTCCCACTGCCCGTGGTAGATATGATTTAGGATGCCATCCCTGTGTCTCCAGCCCCGCTGGAGTGGAGCATCTGGAGCTTGACCAGATGCGCTGGGCCCAAGAGCTCATCTGAGTAGCCGGTGACAAGAGGGTGGCGACCAGCACCTCCCTGCTCCTCTACTCATGCAGCCCAGGGTCCCTCCGCCCTGTGGCAGCCACATCATTTGGCCGGATCACACGAAGCTCAGGGTCTGCTGAGACCCCTGTGTTTTCCACGGGGGCTTCTGCAAAGCCCCATTTTTCTTACTCCTTCATTTCACTGGGGTAAGTCTTTCAGGACGCTGTCCTCCCATCGCCTGTTCCTCTCCATCTGCCCTCACCCCTTCTTCTCCGGGCCCCACGCTGCCTCCTACCCTACCCCACACGGGACGCAGGGTGAGCTGCCTGAGGCACAGACTGACTGCCTTGTGCCCCGTGTCAACCCTTCCATGGCGTTTCTGACCTGGGACCCGGGGGGAGTCTGCCACGCTCCGCCCGGCCCACCTCGCCAGCCCGCCTCCCTCCTCTGCACTTTGTGGATGACGTCAGACCACACCCCGGTACTTGTCCTGCTGCCAGTGCCATGCTTTGGCCAGCAGTGCTCTTGTTGCTAGATCACAGCAACAGTCTGTCTGGGGTCAGACTGAGTGGGCTGGAATCTGAATTCTGCCAGTTGGTGGTCTACAACCTTGAGAAACCCAGTTTCCTCTCTGAGCTTCTGTTGCCTCAACTATAAATGGGTAATGAATTGGTACCCACTGGATGGGAGGGAAGGAAGGAAGGAAGGATGGATGGATTCACTTTTCAGGATTGTGAAGAGGATCTGAAATAACTCAGGTAAAGCCTGGAGCACATACCTAGGTACCTATAAGTGCTTACTAGGACTCTATTCCCACATCTCCTACAGCTGGAAAATTCCTGTTCATAAGTCAAGATCCAGTTCAAGTGCTGCCAATCCACGAAGCCCCTTCTGATTCCTCGCCCATCTCAGACTCCAGCAGAGCCCCTGCCTCCGACCTCTTGACAACCTCGACCATGTGTCCCCCTCCCCTGCAGTCACCTGCACCCAGGTCTGACTCCCCGTCCTCCTGTCTGAGCCCTGCCAGGGCCAGGGCCAGGGCCAGGTCTGACCTCCCTGTCCAGCCCTCAGTGCGCGGCCTGGCACATAGGCAGAATCTGTAGATGTTTATTTAATTGAATCACGTTGAATTATTCATACCTTATTGAATTCGGTCACCCAGCACGTTCCCCATTCCTCCCAGCTTTTAGAAGTGGGACTTCCTCCTTCATCAGTAACAATAATAATAGCTAAACCTTTATTGATTGCTTCTTGTGTGCCAGCACTTTCCAGGTGCATGTCTCATAATTAACTCATTTCATCCTTACGACAGCCCCACCGAGATAGGCACTTGTTTTCCAAATGAGGAAACTGAGGCTCAGAGGATTTAGTTTCACATCTAGAGTCAAACAGCTAGGAATTGGAGGGGCCAGATTTGAGCTCATGAGTTCTATTTCTAGAACATTTGCCTTTTTTTTAGCTTTTTATTTTGAAATAATTTTAGAAGTATAGAAGAGTTGCAAAGATGGTGCAGAGAATTCCCATGTACACTTCACCTTCCTCCTCTGACATTACTGTTTCACCTAGCCATGGTATATTTATTAAAATTTAAAAATTAACATCAGTACAATATTATTAAGTATAGGCATGATTTGGATTTTTCCCAGTTTTTCCACAAATGCCCTTTTTCTGTTCCAGGATCTAATCCAGCATCCCACATTGCATTTAGTTGTCACATCTCTCAGCCTTCTCTGATCTGTGACCATTTCTTGGTCTCTCATTGCCTTTCATAACCGTGACACTTTTAAAGAGCAGCGTCGGGTATTTTATAGGATATCCCTCCGTTTGGGTTTTTTTTTTTTTTTTTTTTTTTTGAGACAGAGTCTCGCTGTGTTGCCCGGGCTAGAGTGAGTGCCGTGGCGTCAGCCTAGCTCACAGCAACCTCAAACTCCTGGGCTCAAGCGATCCTCCTGCCTCAGCCTCCCGGGTAGCTGGGACTACAGGCATGCACCACCATGCCTGGCTAATGTTTTTCTACGTATATTTTTAGTTGACCAGATAATTTCTTTCTATTTTTTTTAGTAGAGATGGGGGTCTCACTCTTGCTCAGGCTGGTCTCGAACTCCTGACCTCGAGCGATCCACCCGCCTCAGCCTCCCAGAGTGCTAGGATTACAGGCGTGAGCCACCGCGCCCGGCCCCCTCCATCTGGGTTGGACTGATATTTTCTCACAAATAGTCTGAGGTTACAGATTCAGGGACATATAGCACAGAGGTGAAGTGCCCTTCTCTTCACGTCGTATCAGGGCCACGTGATACCCGCATGCCATGTCACTGGTGCTGTTAACCTTGACCGCTTGCTTAAGGTGGCGTTTCCAGCTTCCTCCACTGTGTAGTGACTATTTTTCCACATTTGCTTTTAACCGCTACACCCTAATGCCTCTCAGTCAACGTCACTGGTGATGGAAAAGAATGGTGCCTGGCTGGACAAGGTGTTTGGAGAGAGGAGAGCCCGGAACAAGAGGATTCTGGAACTGCCCAAGGCAGGGCCAAGGCACCGACAGCCCCGCAGGGTACCCGGGCCTCCAGAAGAGGTGCTCTCCCCGCAGCGGGGTCCACCAAGAAAGGCTTCTCAGAGACAGCAGGACTCAGGACGGAGGTGCACAGGGCAAGAAGGGACAGCCAACCACGCAGGGGAACGGGCACCAGCGTGGGCACCCTCACGTGGCGAAGCGGCAGGAACAGGGTCTAAATAAGAAGGCAGAGGCCAGACTAAAATCCCAGCAAAGTCATCACAGCCATCTCCCTGTCTCCAGGCAGAGTGACTCTGAAACTCCCCTCGTTCCTTGGAAACACCTCCACGTTTATAACCTAGAAACCCAGAGCAATGGTTTCCAGACGGGAAAAGACAAAGTCAGCGTAGGCGTCCACCTCTCACCCCCACCACCCTCCGGCCTCTGTGCTTTTGCTGCGCTTGGACGTCCCGCCTGGCGTGCATCACAGCTGCCTTTGCTTCTAGGTGCACGCACTTGTCTGAGCCCCCACTAGACTGCAGCAAAGGCGGCCCTGCCCAACCCTCCCCAGCCTCCCACACCCCTCCTCCTCCAGGCGCCGAGCCCAGGGCCTGACACACAGTAGGGGCTTAGCACGTGCTCGTGGAAAGGCAGGAAGAAAGCAGGTTCACTTCTGCAAGAGGCTTTGAGAAGAATATTCTGGGGACATTTTGTGGCTCGCACTGCCTTCCAAAGCTCAGAAAATCATTTTAAAAACTGATGACTGTGAAATTTCAATTCTATTCACAAGGAGAGCCAGAGTAAGCTGCAAGAAGCATAGAATAGCAGCTTTGCGTTTGAGAAACCAAAAGAGCCTGGGAGAAGAGTGAGCAGGATGGGGACCAGCCTTGAAGCCAGATCCAGCTGTTTCCAGAGACGAGCTGCACAGGAGCAGATTTGAATTCATAGCCCCTGAAAGAGGGGATGGTTCCATGAATGTTAGAAGGCTATGAGGATAGGAGAGTCAGTGCCTTTAACCAGCTATCAAAAATAATTTAGTGCTCAGAGGCTGCATTAATAAAGGTATAACATCCACAGAAAAGGAGGTGACAGACCTGTTCTGTTCAATGTTGATTAAACCACAATCAGAGATTTGGGTTGAGAGAGACAAACTGGATTTTGTGCTGAGCTTGGTCTTAAGAAGGGAGACAGGCCTGGAGTTAGCTGGTGAAAGGGTAGGAAGAATGTTCCAGAAAGCAGGAAAATATGTATAAAGAATCTGAAAGACAAATGCTGTAAGAAAGGCCAGCATGGCTTAAAGAGATGAAGCAAGTTGGGGCCAGACTTGAGGCTGAAGAAGCGGGTAACAGACAAACCTGCAGGGGTTTGCGGGTCATACGGAGTTTGGATTTTATCCCAAGAACAATGGGAAGCCCTAATCTGTCCTTGCATATGGGCCAGGGACCCACACTGGGCTAAGTCCCAGATACACACACACACACACACACACACACACACACACACACACACGCACACACGCACACACGCACACACACCCCCCGAAAGGACAGCTCTTCCACGTGCAGTAGGGCCCCTGCATCACTGCATTGGAAGAGCTTCCTAGGAGCGGGAGGCGGGGATCCCCTGAGCCTTGACCCTGGGAACAGGGCCCGGCGGAGAACTTGGCCGAAGCTGCCGCTGGGCAACCTGCATTTTCTTTTGGATTTGGCCTCCAGGGATCTCAGAGAACCAGCAGCTGGCAGGAAGGGCTTTCTGCAGCAGAATTACAAGAGTTCTACTTTTTTTTTTTTTTTGCCTCACCCTGCAGAAAGTGAGACCAGAGCTCATCTCCTTCCTGATGTACTTCCCTTAAAGTCAGAGAAGTAACCATGTCCTTCCCTCTTCCTACAGGATACACAGCAAGTCTCACGCCACCCCTGGTGGACGCACGTCTGGGTCCCCGGGCTACCTGCTTAGGTGTTTCACTGCAGCAAAGCCCGGACGTCAGCATTGCAGGCCCGGCCGTGGAGGAGGGTCCCACCGGCCCTACTTTCATATTTCCCAGCTTCTCCACTGCTGCCTCCAGAAACTAGATTCAGACGTCGCTGTTGCTGCCACCCTCGCAGGACTGGCTTCTCTCAGTCCCTGCTTCTGTACTCCCTACTCGCAATCCAGGAGGGTTGTGACCAATCAGCAGCACCAAGGTCCCGCGCCTGCACCCTGACAGCAAGGACAGTTGGGAACGTGAGTTTTCAGATTCTCCGCTGAGGCTACCTGGTTCCCACCAAGACTCAGAGCTGGAAGAAGTCCCAAACACAGGCAGGGGTCCTGATGCTAAAAACCAAGTATGGTTTTAAAATATGCCCACGGCAGCTCCTAGTACCAATTTCTGTCCTGGTCAAGGCTCTAACTTAGTTTTAGGAAGCAGCAAACTCATGACTGGGAGTGACATGGGTTGGACCCAGGATCTTCATAAACTCCTGCCAGCAGTGGAGAGGAGGGATGTGTGGGTCCCACCGTCCGTGTTAAAACCCAGTGTCCATTCCCAGTGGAGACAGCAAGTCAACCCCACAGGCAGAATCTATGTGACCAGCTGAGCAGCCTCCCTTCCCTCAAGGAGGTCAGTCTTGCAGGAGCTGAAGACAAACGTTGCAGAGACTTTGGCTCAAAGCACAAACAGGCTAAGGGGGACTGACCCTCACTCTGTCCCTGCCTGCCCCCAGCATACGCCCTGGAAGCTCCTGCTTCTTTACTCAGAATCTCACGTCAAGATGTCTAGGAAGCAACCGCGTCTGCCCCCCATGAAGTCAGACTTCACCCTCTTCCTCGGGTCCTAGGTTCCTAACCCCTTAGAGTCTGTCGTCTGCACTCCTGGGCTCTTCAAAGATGGAAAATCCACCCAGTGAGGCCCCGCCATCTGTCTTCTGGAAAACTCCTACACCATATACAAACCTTTCCTGAGATTCCAAGCCCAGAGGACCCTACGTGGCAGCAGTGGGGTGCAGAGGCCAAAGTCTGTTGCCGAGCGAGCCAGCCAGCGAGGGAGCCGCGTGTGCCAACCGCCACTCCCTCTTTCTTTCCAGGCTCTTACCTAAGGCAAGGTAGTGGCTGGGAAGGAGGGCTACCCCAGGGAAACACGCTAAAATTAAACCACGATGAGAGCGAGATGACTAAAGCTTCCTCCCCCCACCCCCCGTGATTAATTTGGACACAGCACACTGGCCAACTCTTCCCCGAAATTAGATGAAACCTTTAGGGGAAAGGACTGCTCCGTGTTAGATAATCACACACTTGAGACACCAACCCCCCACTTCCCACCTCCTCCCCTTTAGCCTAAAGAAAAGAATAATAATAATAATTAAGCTAGTCTATTTATGGTTCTGGAAATCAGCAGTTCCAGGCCACACCTGCTAGGGTCGAGCTGCGCTGTGGAAAGACTCTGGGAGACGTCCCCACCTCTGCCTGGCTGTAGCGAAGGAGCTGCCAACATCCCTCCCCTCGGGGAGAACAAAAGGGCTGTTTAGAACAGCTCCTTGATGGGGTCAAGGAGGAAGCCGGAGCCTCCCAAGGGCATTTCATGTCGTGAAATCCAGCCGGTGGCCCCGGGCTCATCACTCAGCGTAAGCCATGCAGATTTATTTATATTTTGCACGAAAGAGGGAGATTACTTAGCTATAGGGATCAATTCTTCAATCCAATGTTTCTAACATGGCAATAAATTTATTTCACCATCTCCCTTTTTCTTTCTCCTCTTCTTGGGCTCAGAGAAATAAGCCGCCGTCTGGGGAGGCAAAGGGAGGACATTCCCAGTAGGTCGGGACCTGGAGAACCCAGGCGTCTGCCAGGAGGCCACTCTCGGGGACGGCTGGCTTTGTGCAGCAGGCACCAGAGTTGGAATCAGGAGACCTGGGTTCCGAACCTTGGTTCTGCCACTTGTTTGGTAACCCTGAGCAAGGCAGGGCCCCATCCAGTAATCCCTGAAGCGGAGATCGCTGTCCCAGGCCCCACCGCGCTGGTGTGAGAAGTTAGTGAGACCAGGTATATCCAAGCTCCTAGTTCAGCTCCAGATACAACGTCAACATGATTGATTAAAGGTGAACTTCAATCAGATTTGGTGGGTCTGACCTGTAGCCCCTCCCTACCCAAGTTGCATAGACTGTGATGTTGCAGAGATGTCATAGCTTGAGCAAGGGACTATCTGGGACCATTTCCCAAGGCCAGAGAGTACTTGGAGCTCCCTCCCCACCCCCACTCCCCCAGGGGCAGGATGAATATGGGATGCTTGTGGCAGCTCTGACCTAAGGCACCAAAGCTCAGGGGAGCCTCCAGCAGCTTGGCAGGTGTGATGAATGGTCCCCCCAGCACCACCCCCTCTTCACCAGAGACAGGCCCAGGCTGATGTATGGTCCCTGGAAACGCAGCTGCTGGTCCACACGATGCTGTGATGGAGAAACACTAGCATGGGCTTGACTGGGAGGAAACCGTGTCAGAGGGATGAGGGTAGGGAAGGCGACGGGAAGCTTTGCTCCTGGGAGATGCTCGAAGCAGGAGGGGTGAGGATGGTCCAGACTGAGGCGACAACCCTGAGCGAGGCAAGGAGGTGAGAAGGTGCAGGGGCACTGGGGACATCGTGGAAAAGCTCATCCTTCAAGCCGGTGCCAAGTGCCTCCTTTTCCAGGAAGGTCTTTCTGACCTGGGGCTGTGCCGCTGCTTCCAAAGCAGAAACTGACCGTACTCCTGGAAGGCTCCTCACAACAGCATTCAAGACCCTCCAAAGCTGGCCCCAGACTACCTTCATTCTTCTAGACTCTCCTTCCCCAATCCCAGCCCGACCACCCCCCTCCAGGCCTTTGCTCCAGGCATTTCCTCCACTTGCCATCCTCCCCTGCCCGTCTTTCACCCAGCGATTCACTAAGTATCCCACTAAGTCCAACGCAAAGGCCCCCTTTTCCAGGATGCTACCTTAGACCGTCCATCGCCCGAGCTCTTGTCATCTGCTGCCCTGAATCCTCAGGACATTTTGTCCTTTGGGAGGCTTACCTTACCATGTGGCACTGACATGCATTCAAAAACAAATATTTACTGAGGGTGGATGAATAAACATGACATGCACGTACAATGAAACACCACTCAGCAATGAAAAGGGACAAATGACTGACACGCACAACATGAATCTCGAAACTATTACGTGGAGTAAAAGAAACCAAACACAAGAGTATGTATCGTTCGAATTCCTGTCTATGAAATTCTGGAACAGGCAAACCCAATCTGCAGGGGTAGAAATCAGAACAGTGGTTTCATCTGGGGACAAGGGGATGGACTCAAAAGGGGAATGTGGAATGCAGGAATTTTCTGGGGTGATGAAAATGTTCTGGTTCTGTATTGTCCGACACAGTAGCTGCTAGCCACATGCGGCCACTCAACACTTGTAATATGGGTAGTCTGAATTGAAATGTGCTGTAAGTATAAAACATACCCTGGTTTCCAAAGACTTAGGATGAGCAGAAAAATGTAAAATATCTCATTCGTAAATCTTATATTGATTACATATTGAAAGGATAATATTTTGGACATACTAGGTTCAGTAAATACATTATTAAAGTTCATTCCAGCTGTTTCTTTTTACTTTTTTTAATGAGGCTATTAGAAAAATGTTAATTACCTATGTGGCTGACATTATATTTCAGGGAGGCAGTGCTGCTATAGATCTTAGTTAAGGTGCTGGTGGCGTGGAGATACACATTCCCCAAAACACATCAGAATGTAGAGTGTGCCCATGGGATCTGTGCATTTCACCCACATGTAGATTACACCTTGATTATAAAACAAATTTTAGTGAGCACCTACTATGTGCTGCCAGACACTATGTTAGGCATTGGTACAAACCATGCTATAGAAAAAAAACAGTCAATCTAGTCAGAGAAGCTGACTTTAATCAAATAATTGCTCTAAAAATGATCTTTTCACCTTTCCAAATTTAAGACAATTGAGGCAGCAACTGCGTTTGCCGCTCATTGCTGCCCAGCCCAGAGAGGTGCATGGTAGGTGCTCAGCAAATTCTGATACACTGAGTAGAACCACTGAACGAGTTAAAGTTTGTTTTTTGAAACAGGCCCCTGAACAGAGGCTGTCTGGGGATTGTTTCTGCCTTTCAGCCAGACCAGCTAACGCCTGAGGGCTTTGTCCTTCTGTAAAATATCCAGGGACAGAAGGATCCAGAGTCTATCCCCAGTTTTGGCCTGCTCCTTTGGAATATAATCTTAGTACAAGTCATGAAATTTTTTGGTTAAATACTCCGAGCCTCTTGGGTAAATATTGTGAGAAGCAGGCTAGTCAAAATGAATTCAAAAAACCAGCTTTTATTATTTAAATTGGAGTGTGTGTGTATATATGAACTACCTTTTTTTCTGAAGGTAGAGCATGTTAGGAAACATCCGACAGAGCAGGGGCTCCTCACCACAGTGGGGACATCCATGTGGTTCAGTTTTTCAGGAAAGGTTAGTAAACAGGCTCCGGCCGGTTTTCTTGCCAAGGTCCTTGGGCCTTGGCACAGTAGTCGCTCCTCGCTGCTGGCACAGAGCACTATCTGCTTCCACACCTCTTGGAACTAAAGGGGAGCCACTCGAGTGATCCCCGTTTGCTGATGAGGTTTTTTAAAAAGCTAGACTATGACCTGGTAGAAATCACTGAAATGTCTGGATCCTTTAGAGACCACTGAAGTGAAAATCCGACTTGTAGCAGCCATAGAGGAAGCTTCTGGATTAACTTATTTCAGGGTGGTCATTGCCGTCTGCTCTGAGCTGAGCCTGCACAGGACACAGGGGCACAGGGGACACATGGAAGGATCCAGGTCCCTGCCCTCAAGCATCCACCCCGTATCAGGTGGGATTCTCATAATGAGCCTCCCATAACGAGCCCTGTTCCTACCAAGTCACAAGTAAGAAGGGCCCACAGAGAATATCTGGGGAGCACAGAGAATGGGGGGTTTATTCCAGCCTGCGGGAAGCTGAACAACAGGCCTGAGAATCTCCTCTGTGCCAGGCACTGTCCTGGGCTCAGAGCCTGTACACGTGGCTCAGGCTGCCCTCCTGCTTCCTCCATATACCTTACCCTGCTCACAGCAGCCAGAGAGATTGTTTATAATCACAAATCAGATCATGCCCTTCCTCTAGTTAAATACTTTCAATGACATCCGATTGTCCTTAGAAGAAAGCTCAAATTTCTCAATATGGTTGTCTTAGTCAGTTACTGCTACTGCGTAACAAACCACCCCCAAAACATACTGCCCCAAACACAATGGGCTGACAACAATATCGTATTATCACCTGTCTGTATGTCAGCTGGATCAACTAATTTAGGTTGACTTGGCCAAGCTGAAGGTTCCACATGTCTTTGGACCAGCAGGTCAGCCTTGACATGTTTTTCTCATGATAATGGCAGGGGACAAGGCAGCAAGTGAGAACATATGAATCTTCTTAAGGCCTAGGCTTGGAACTTGTAAACAAATATCACTGGCCAAAGTAAATCCCATGGCCAAGCCCAAAGGAAGGAGCAGGAAGGATACTCTACCCACGATGACACTGTGGCAAGGTGCAGACGCTGGGAGGGGTTAAGAGTTGGGGCCAACAATGCCCCATGACCTGTCCTCTACCTACATCTCCAGACCCACCTTGTGCCGTGTCCTTCCCTTGCTCTGCTCCAATCACACTGGCCTTTCTTTGCTCCCCCAAATGCATTAAGCTTTTTGCTACTCCAGGGACTTTGCCACACTCTTCCCTCTGCCTGAAAATCTTCTCCTCATTCCTTGCAAAATGGCTTTCCCCCGTCCTTCCGATCTCAGCTTACATGCCACTTTCTTAGAGACCCCCACACCTAGAGCAAAATACGCTCTTGCCTTTCTTCACGGTGCCCTTCGTCATACCCATCACAATTTGTAGTTCTATGTTTTTAATTGTTCATTGCCCACGTCCCCACTACACTATAAGGAAAGATAAGGTGTCTGTTTCATTCATGAAATCGTACCAATGCCTTTCACAGTGTCACAGTTTCATAGAAGGTGCTCAGTTTGCAAAGTGTCATTGAGATTGCATCTGAGCTAATCTTTTAAAAAGGGCTACATGCCGAGCGCGGTGGCTCACACCTGTAATCCTAGCACTCTGGGAGGCCGAGGCGGGCGGATTGTTTGAGCTCAGGAGTTGGAAACCAGCCTGAGCAAGAGCGAGACCCTGTCTCTACTAAAAAATAAAAAGAAATTAGCTGGACAACTAAAAATATATAGAAAAAATTAGCTGAGCATGGTGGTGCATGCCTGTAGTCCCAGCTACTTGGGAGGCTGAGGCAGAAGGATTACTTGAGCCCAGGAGTTTGAGGTTGCTGTGAGCTAGGCTGATGCCACCGCACTCTAGCCAGGGCAACAAAGCCAAACTCTGTCTTAAAAAAAAAAAAAAAAAAGGGCTGCAAACTGAAAGGCAGATGGAGAGGAGGCATCCCAGGCATAGGAGACAGCCTAAGTCAGTGGTTCTTAAGGTGTGGACCACAGAGCAGCAGCATGGGCAACAGCCTCACCTGGGAGCTTTCCAGAAATGCACATTCTGCTGGACATGATGGCTCCCACCTGTAATCCCAGCACTTTGGGAGGCTGAGGCAGGGGGACTGCTTGAGGCCAGGAGTTTGAGACCAGCCTAGTGAGACCCTATCTGTACAAAAAAAAAATTTTTTTAATTAGCCAGGCATGGTGGTGCACACCTGTAGTCCCAGCTGCTCAGGAGACTGAGGCAGGAGGATGGCTTGAGCCCAGGAATTTAAGGCCACAATGAGCTATGATGACACCACTACACTCCAGCATGGGCAACAGAGTGAGACCCTGTCTCAAAAAAACTATTTTTTAATTTAAACAATATAAAGTTACAGATGGGATGAGTCCAGGGGGAGGTCATGAGATTGTCTTAGCCAAAGATAGGATGGATGAGAACCTTTAAAAGCTCTGTACTTTGCTTAGAAGCAGGGCATTGGTACTTTAAGATGGGAATCTGCCAACCTCCTCATTTGCTGGCAAATTAATAAGCTCTTCTTTCTTCTCCTCAAAATAATAATAATAAAGGTATAAGAAAATGCATATTCTTAGGCCCTGCCACAGACCGATTAAATCAGGCTCTCTGGGGGTGGGGTTCAACAATCTGTGTTTTAACAAGCTCTTTGGGTGATTCTGAGACAGGCTAGTTTTGAGAACCATTAGCCTAAGCCGGCAGTCAGTAAACCTTTTTCCTGCAAAAGACAAAATAGTAAATATCTCAGGCTTTGCAGGTCCCTGTTGTAGCCTCTTGGCTCTGTGGTTGCAGTGTGAATGCAGCCACAGGTGACATGTGGACGAATGGGTGTGGCTGTGTCACTGACAAAAACGGGCAGACGTGGCCTGTGGGCTGCAGTTTGCCGGCCCTGCTCTAAGCAAAAGTATGCGTGTCCCAACGTGCATTTTTTAAGCTCACAATTCACATACCAGAGGAAGTAAAATTTCAAAGCTAAACAAATTTCTTTTTTTATAAAAATTCCATTTATTCAACAAATTAGAAAATGCCTTCTCCGCACCAGGCATTTGATATACAGAAATGAAAACGACATATCAGCAACCTTCCAAAAAGGGAACCCAAATCAGCCGAGCGTCTGCCATGAGCCAGCAGCGACTTCACATGTTTTATCCCATTTATTCCTCTAAACACCCTACCTCGTTGGTGTTATTCTCCCCATTTGACAATTAAGGAAACTGAGGCTGGAGGGGGGAGCAAAGTGGCGTGCCCTAGGCCACGCAGCCAGGATTCAGATCCAGTTCTGACCAACTCAAAGGCCAGGGCTGTGTCTCCCAAGGGGAGGACCCCGCAGTCAGTCCATAGTGGCTGGACCTGGTTATTAAAGCCACTTTAGCACCTGTGGCTTTGTGATGGGGTGCTCCTTCACACCACCAGGCCTGACAAGCCTCCCCCACCGCCCACCCCAGTCCTGCCATCAGTACCTCCTTCTGCCTGCGGGAAAGTCAAATGCCACTTGTCCCATCTGCAACAGAGCCACAAAATGAATCTGAAAGAAACTGACGAGATAAATCATAACTTTCCAATGTGTTGTGCGCCTCTTCTCCAAATGCAACCTGGGGCTCCCCGGGAGATGGGGAATGTTGCTATTATTTAATAACATGCAAAGTGATTTTTTAGGAAGAATGTGATTTTTTGGATGAACATTGATTGAATCCCATCTTTCTGACCAGAGAGCTAAATCAACCCTTTCAGGCAGGTGATTGAAATGATGCTAGAAGTCGATTTGGTTTCGCTCAAACCCACCCTTGTGAGAAGGGAGCTAAGAGCTTCCTGTTATCTCAAGAATCATCAAATTAAGGCGAGACCAGAGCTGACAGGGAACCAGAGAGGCTGTTTCAGTCCCAGCCTCTGGCTGCAGCTGGAGCAGAAGAGGCTGGAGTCTCCCGGGGCCAAGAGCAGTGACTGCCACCCCTCCCACCCAGGAAGTTTCTCCCACCAGCCAATCTAATGCCTTTTGTTGCAGGTTAGCTTTGCAGGAATAAATCCATGCATTTTCTGCAGTAACTGGGGCATGGAAGTGGCTGTGGCTTTGGGGAAGAGACTGGTCCGCTGGAGCACCATGCCAGGAAGGGACCCGGACCCCTGGGAGGCTGCGTTAGCAAGGAAAACAGCAGGAGCTATGGCGATGTCCCCATCCTGGCTTTGTTTCTGCACAGCAGCCACTCTCGTCCCCTTGTCTCCTCCTGGCCCATGTGAAACCTGATCCTTGACATTTATCCCCTGGGAAGGCTCTGGCTCCCCCAGAAAGGGAGGAGCAAAAGACTTTCCAAAATGCTGGGGGCATTCTAAATTATCTTTTTGGACCAGTGGATCCCTGGGGACAGCCAACAACATTCTCCCATCAGCCTCTTCTCCAGAGCTGTCATCCGTTTATCTCCACAAGCCCCCGCCTTCCCCAGGGCCACTTCTCCCTCTTCCCCAAAGAGGATGACAAAACACTTCAGAGATGAAATGAAAACTGTATCCAGAATGAGATCAGTGAAGCTCAGCCAGAAGCCTCCTGCACCCCCTCCCACCAGCCAAAGACACCTTCCCAGCCGGGTAGATGAAGAAGAGGGCAGTGACCTGGCAGGACCGGGGACGGCCTCCTCGGCATCACCCTGAGAACTTCCAGGAGCCACCAGCATGCAGGTTTAGAAGGCATCCTGCCTGGAGACAGGTGACCGCCTGGTGACTGGCCTCCCCACTCTACCTGCACTACTGTGCCTGGTCTGTGACGTGGGTGTGGCCTGGGCCGGTGCCCGCAGCTGACGGGCAAAAGCAGCCCTATTGCTCCTCCCAAAAGATGGATTAACCAGAGGCAAGTGGGATGTGGGGCCTGGTGGTTGCAAGGGATGTAGAGAGAGGATGCAACTAGATCGGACGCACCTGCCCGGTAGGGGCGGGACCTTCCTCTGTGGCTGGCTCTTTGCAATAAGAGAGAGAGAGGGAGAGGTAAAAAGAGATAGGAAATCAGGAAGAAAAAGATATTCTCAGAAAGTGCCTTGGGCCAGAGCTCAGACTAGAAACCAAATGGAGGGACGAGGCAGATTCCTCAGGCACCAGACAAAGGGATGCTGGAACTGTCTGGGCTCGAGGGGACTGGCAGCCCAGGCAGACTGAGAGAAGCAAAATGCCAGCTGATGCTGGGCAGGGAGCAAGAGCTCGGGCTGTGGGTCAGAAAGCCAGGCTCCCAGCCCCAACAGTCAGCCACCTTGCAGTCTCTCCTAGGCCTCAGTCTCCTCATCAGTAAAATGGGTTGAATGACACTCTCTCCAAGACACCTTACACATGTGCTCTGGGCTGGCCTCACCTGCAGACAGCTGGTTCTTTACAAACTCCCTCCCTGGGGCAAGATGTTTTGGAGGTGCTCAGAGGGCAAACCAAAGAGTGCGCTGCTAACCCAGAAAGTCCCCAGAAGAAAGATGGAGAGGAGGGTGGAGACACCAGAACGCCCATCAGGAGCTGGTGGCAACAGGGAGGCAGGGAGGCAGGGAGGACACAGCCAAGCAGCCACAACCCCTTCCCACCCTCCTTTCCGAACACCACACCTAAAACCAGTCCTCCCACGCTGTCTTGTTCCAGCCTGTTCTTTTCCCTCATGGCGCCCGTCTTGATTTGTTTTCTTTTTATTTTTTTATAAAACAACCACTTATGACAGAGAGCCCTTATATGTGACAGGCATTGTTCTAAGTGCTTTATGAATATATACATACTTTTTGTCTTTAGAGACAGAGTCTCGCTCTTTCTCAGGCTGGTCTCAAACTCCTGAGCTCAAGTGATCCTCCCACCTCGGCCTCCCAGAGTGCTAGGATTACAGGTGTGAGCCATGGCGCCCGGCCCTGCTTAATGAATGTTAATTCAGTTAATCCTCATAACAACGCTATGAGATAAATGCTATGGTTAATCCCATTTTACAGGTGAGAAAACTGAGACACAGAAGATCAAGGAACTTGCCCAAGATCATCATAGCTTATAAGCGGCAGAGCCAGGATTCAAACCCATACACTTCCTAAGGGCAGGGCTTAGGTCTGTTTTATTCACAGTGTAGCATGTCGGGGTTGCTGGATAAATTTACTGAATCTACAATGAATGAGAGGATGCAGGATGGCTGGCACAGGCCCAAAGTGCCACCAAAGAAACTTTCTGGGGCCAGGCAGGCACGTGCTCCCATTGCTTGGAGGAGTCAAAGATGGGGTGGAGTCTGCTCTCTGCCTGGCCCTCCCGTGCCCTGGGCCGGGGTCTGCCTGGCTCTCTTGCACCCTGGGCTGGATGAGATCTCAAGAGGAGCCTAGAGTCAGGCTTGAACCCTTCCTGGGGTCTGTGGAACCAAAAGCCCTTGCCTTCCTGCAGCTTCCCCCACCCCCTCCACCTCCGTGGTTGGAGACTCCAATTAATTATGCCATGTAATTAGATAAAGAATATTCATTTTTCATTAATGACAGTAAACTCTCTCTGTGGCTGAGTTCCTTATGTTTTAATTAAGCGGGCCTCCTGAAAGCCGCGTGGTCCTTCGCGAGTGCTCCCTCTTATAATGAACAGTCACTTGGAATTTTAAGAAGTGAAGGATTCCTTCCCCAAGTTAATTACCTCAAAATTAGCTTAATCACAGCTCATTTAAACTTATCTAAACAACAGCGCAAGGAGTTCCAGGAAACAGAGGTTCTGACTTTGCTTGTTAGAGTGAAAAAAAAAAAGTAATAATACCATAAAAGTCCCCTCTGGTGGGCAGCAGTGACCCCTTGGTCCATCGGCTGACACTTGATCCGAGCAGGAATGTTCCCAGCATCAGAGGGTTAACCCAGGAGCAGGGACACTTGGCCTCTTCCAGGGCCAACAGCCCATCTGTGGCTGCCTGGGCTCCTGGGGGGTGTAGGGTGCTGAGGACCCCTCTCCTGGTGTCTCTCGGAGGGAGGAGAAAGTCCCAGACCTCAGGCCCCAACTGTCCTCCCCACCCCAAACACCCCTGGCCTCTCCATTCGCTGCTGTGCCAGGTCTGGCGCCTTCCCACTGAGCATGGACAGACCAGAGTGTGTGCGGGAAGGGGCCGGGCGTTGCAGAAGCACAGACTCTGGGGCCAGGAATTCCATCTCACCTCTCTGCATCATGCCTGGCACGCCACGGACACTCTACATGCAGTTACTGAACAATTAAATCTATGAACGGCCAACTGCATGGCTCCAGGATGCAGAGCTGGTGTCAACCGAGAAACTGCCCAGATTTTAGCTCCCTGCAAGAAAAGGGCCATCTTCTAGGGAAAACCAGCCTGGGCTGCTCCCAAGGAACATTTATCACAGTCTCATGGTGCCAGGCTCTGGGCTAAGTCCTCTACGTCAAGTATCTTGTTTAATCCTCACAACAGCCCTGCAGTGTAAGGGCGATTATCCTCATGTCACAGGTGGGAAACTGGGGCATAAAGGGCGACAGAACTTGCCCAAGGTCACATTGGTCACTATGGCAGGACTTAAGCCCGGCCGGGCTCCAGAGCCTCTCTGAAAAGGAGTGTGCTCCCCATGCTGGGGCCGGGGGTGCCAGCAGAGGCTGCAGGGTGCTCTAGAGGGGCCCTGTGTTAGAGGGGACACTGGTCACTCATGGAGCCCCGTTCTGTTGCAGGTGGGAAAGTTGGGGGCACCCCGCATTTCCACCTGTCGTGAGAGTGCCGCGCACTCCCACTCTGCGGTTTGCAACCGGGAGGCTGAGCAAGCCCTGCAGATAGGCACCGGCCCGGCGCAGGGGCTGGGCGGGCGGGCAGGGGGCGCAGCTCCCCCCCCACCCTCCCCGTGGAACAGCCGGCAGCGTGCAGGCTGCTCTGCTCCCCAGTGCAGGAGGCTGGGAAATTATTTATCTGCATCCTCTGTTCCGCACAATTGGCTTTCCTTTGCCAACTCCCCGTTGGGGTGGGAACGCGGGAAAAGCGTGGAAGGGGCGGTGAGCCATCATAAAAGGCTTCCAAAAATAAGAGGCGACCTCCCCCCGAGGAGAGATAAATGGCTCTGGCAGCCCTGCACTCCCTGTCCCTTCTGCCCGATCCCAGGTCACCCTGGCCCGCCAAAGGACCCTGTAGCTCCTGGCAAGGGTCCAGAACTTCCCAGCCATTACCTGTCCCCTCCTCCACACACCTCCCCCCACAGAGGTGGCACCACGGAGGAGACACTGTAATTCCGGCTGTCACTGCCCTAATTACACCCCACAGTCCTCCCGCCAGCACGCTGCACCCTGAGCCGCCTGCATAATGGGCCTTTTTTTTAAAGACACTCTCTCCTTTTCACAGCTGCCTTTTGAAGGCGAACAATCTCACACAATGTCGCTTAATGACAGCACTGCCTCACTCTCCAGCAATTCCCAACCCCCAGTCCCCAGCCCCTTCCTCTCTCACTCTTTTTTTTTTCTTTGCTTGATAATCATCATAATTGTCATAATCACCCTGGAGTTAAGAGAAGGTACATTTCAAACAATTACGAAGTGACCTAATACAAGTCAGGATGGTCCATAGGAGGAGGCGGCTGCAGGCAGGGAGGGAGGGAGGCAGACGCACTATCACACATGAGCGCACGCAGGGACACGCATGCACACACACAGCCCACATGGGTACACATGCCACACACGTGCACACGCCAGGCCCTGAAGGCTGACAGGAAGGGAGCCAGGGACAGGGGAGATTTCCTCCTGATGCTTCAGAACAAAGAGAGACCCACAGACCCCACCCATGCCAGGCCCTGTAATTTACAAAAAGCTCTCTTGCCAGGTGGGAGCACAGCACAGGGAGCCTCACAGCAGTGATCGAGGGTGTTAGAGGCCAGTCCCCTGAATTTGAGTCCCTGCTCAGCCCCTTTCTGGCTCCCTATTTAATTTCTCAAAGCCTCACCATACTCATCTGGAAAATGGGATAGCACAACCCAGCATAAGGTTCTGGTGTGGATTGGGTGTTCTGACCAGATTATCTAAATAGCCTCACTCCAGGTTAAGTGTACTAATTTATCTCCTTCACAGCATTTACACCAATCTGAAAATACACTTTATATATATAAATAGTTTAACACACACCTCCTCCCACACTCTATTAGATCCTTGAGGGCGGCTTTATTCACATCTAGAGCATGTGAGGTTTAGAAGCACAAACACCAGAGTTAAACTTGCTGAGTTCAGGTGCCATCACCTACCAGCTGTGTGACCTTGGGTAAATTACTCAACTTCTCTGTGTCTAGCTTGTCCACAGCTGTAAAAACAGGGATAACAATAGTACCTTCCTTGAGGGCTGTTGTGAGAATTAAATAATGTATCATATGCAAGGGCTTAGAATGGTGCTGGCTCATAGTAAGCACTGTTTGGTTGTAGTATTATCCCACACAGCTCAAACAGTGTCTGACATTGTGTTGACACTCAATAAATAACTGCCGTCCATGTACAGCTCTTAGCACTACAAGTTGAACACGTGGCAAGCATTCGATAAGTTTTAGCTATTATCATCACCTTAATCACCATTGCCATTGTCATCACTGGGCACAGCTGTCACCTCCCCACTTCCCCGGGGATCACTGTCCCCACTGTTCATATGAGGAGTTGAGGCCAGGGATGGCTTGCCACAGAAGTCCCGCCGGACTGGGGCAGTCAGGACCCTGTTCTCCGGCCTCACTCAGCACCTTCCCTACCCAGAGGCCCTGCCTGAGCGGCTGGCTCTGGAGGTGTTTAATAAACACGTGTTCCCGTTTGGAGACGGCCGCCCCCTCGGCCGCTAAAGCCTGGAGTCAAATCTGCTTTTGATGTGTTGGGGCCTCCTAGGAACAGGCTCTTCCATCTAGAGCCTGAGCCATCTGCCACCAGCCCGGGGCTGTCAGGAGCGGGAGCAGGGTGTGAAAGGGCTTTGTGCTCCTCAGATGCCAGGAGCTGCTGTTTCTCCAGCAGGGCAGGGGTGGGGGGAGGACGCGGCTGTGCGACACCCCTTCCGTCCACCAGCAGTGAGCCGTGGGCTGTCAGCACCACCCTGGGAATAAACACCAAAGCTAAAGACCCACAGACAGGCCAGGGCCAGGGCCTCAGGCCGAAGGGGACAGGGCCTTGGCCGGAGCCTCACACTAGCACAGGCCCCTCTGGCCAACAGTAGCAAATCAACGACAGCAGATAACGGTCAAGGTAAGATCTTTAGATGCCCTAAAAACCGAAAAGAACTTGGTACCATCCCCCTCCTCCACTGTAAATTTCAAAATGAAATTTGATTTTTTGAAATGACACAAAGGTTACAGGAATCACAGAGGCAGCATGTGCGTGGCTAGGGCTGTGGACCCCGGAGCCAGGCTGCCTGGGTGTAGATGCTGGCTTTGGGCCAGCCACTTGCATTCTCTGTGAAGCTGCGTCCTCATCTTTGAAGCGGAGCTGATGATGCCAGAACACTTCTTCAGGGGGTTGCGAGGATTAAAGATCATATAAATTAAGTACTTAGAACAAAACCTGTCACAGAGGGAAAGCTTATTAAATGTTGTTATTAGTATTATAATACTTTTTAAAATTAAAATATCTGCTTTCTGGGTTTTCAGACTGCAAAATTCTGGCCAAGTTCACTGAAGGGGAATGCTGGGTGTTGTACGCTTTCTAGTATGAGGGGCTGGCAGAGCGTCAGCAGGCCAGGGTCTCGGGCCAGTGTCCCCTCACTGAGAAGGGGCAGGGACAGCCAGGAACCAACCCCTCCTAGACTTTAGGGCCAGTGGGCCCTCATGATGGGGGTCCGGTGGAGGTCCATTTGCCAGAACAAAACGCGGAAGCAGCAACGTAGGGAAAATAACTCCGAGAGCGCCCCAGGCCCAAGCTTAAATCTCTCCTGGCTGGGACCCGGCTTGGCCTAGGCCGGCGGGAGAGGCTGAGCCTGGCACCAGCTAAAGGAGGGAAGCTGCAGGGCTGGACGAAGCAGGCTCTGTTCTCTGCCTGCTGCCTGGGTCCCCTTGAGAGCTGCAAATGAAACCCAGGGGACTTAGCTCTGTCTTTAAGTGCAGGGAAAATCAGATTTTTAAAGGCACTCTTGAATTGGCATAGCAATTAAGCACTCAAAAAGGAAGAGAGAGCTCCACGAACACCACCAGGGGAGCTCCTCTTTGCTGCTTGTCATAGCGCTGCAGCTGGGGGCTCTGGCAGCCACTTGGACTTCTGGTGCCTATGATCCTGCCCCCTTCACTCCACCAGCCACAGGTGTGAGGATCGGGGCAGCTCACCCTGCCAGGCCGGTAGGAGTCATGCTCCAAGAAGCCGGGAATTGGACAGAGAAGAGAGGCTCCACCCCCCCACCCCACCCCCCCCGACCCCCAAGACATTGGGTGTTGATCCACGTAATCCACAGACCTGAATGAAGGGTCTGAGTTCTCTGCCACGTGGACCAGAGGAGCAAAGGAAGCTGGTCTGCTGAGAAGGAGAGAAGCAAGACAGGTGCAAAAACAGGCAGCGAGGAACAGAGACAGAGGGGGACAGGGAGCTCTCATGGCCAGCTCTCCTTTCCTGAGGACCTGCTACCTGTCTCCAGAAAACACTCACGGACCTTACAGTCAGGTTCCCTTTATGACTAAGCTACGTGGAGTCATTTCTATTCCTTCAACCAAGACCCTAACTAGTGTGTTCGTGCTGTCTCCGATACTACTAATCCTAAATTCCATCACTAATTTACTAACATCAGCGTCACACCATCCCGTTTCAGAGACAAAATGCAAAAGGGGGCCGGGGAGCGGGAGCATTTCCCATTCAATCCCAGTGAATGCCTCTGCCCCAGGTGGCCAGGTCCTGCCTGGGTACTGTATTCAAAGAAACTGTCTGGCAGCCTAAAGCAATTAAAAAGGAATTCCAGTCTTTACTTGGCTCTCAAAGCGCTGTAAAAAGGACCCAGTTGAAACCCCGCAGCCTCTTTTATTTTGATCTTTCCTCCCCTCTCTTCCTCTCCCCAGAGTCTCGCATCCTCCAAACTTTAAAATTCTTGCCCGGCTTGCCCAGCTCTCGGTCTCTTCCCCTCTCCTCATCTTTCTCGGCAGTTCATGACGTGAATTAGGCTTTGGCTTTCTTGTTCTCTAATGTCTCCCATACTTCCACTTTCCACAGCAAAAAAGGGCCCTGAAATGGCCCCTGCAGCTAGAATGTCCACCCTTCTGCCACCCTCCGGTCCTGTCTCCACGTGGTCTCCCAGTTCTGGCTCACAGAGTCCTGAGAACTGGGCTGGCAAGGACAGAGTGCTCCTTGGCATGCAGAGGAGGGGGAAGTGGAGCATGAAGAAAAGTCTCTGAAGCTGGGGTTGGGGGAGAGGACAGGCAGGCTGGGAGCCGCCCAAGTCAGCCAGGCTCAGCCCTGCCCCTTGAGTGATGCAGATGGGATCCAAGTCCCAGGGGCAGCTAACCAAGACTGGTCTTCACTTCCACCCGGGACAGACAGCCCTGGATCCCCCAGCCCCCTCCACCCCACATCCCCAAGACACCACCCAGTCCTGACCGCCAGTGGCCCTGTTTCTGAAAGCCGGCACTTGTCCTTGAGGCTGTGTCAGAAGAACGGGAACAAGTGGTTTGAGGAGAAGGAAAGAGAAGTTCATTACTTTGTGGGCAAAAGAGGAGGATGGAGACTCCTGTCTGAAAAATGCCATGCTCTTCCTCATAAGCAGAAGTGCAGAGCTTGTAAAGGGTGAGTTCTCACCTCCAGGCAATTGCTGTTCAACTACAGTTGATGATTCCAACCGTCTGTCCTGCTGAAGACAATCCTGTGACCTCCACCCAGGACCTCCCTCCCCAGTCTGAGCTGAGCCATCTCCGGTAGCACAAAGAACAGAAGACTTACCCTGCTCCTCTCAACCACCAGCCTGAGGCAGGGATGCAGGTATTAGTTCTCAAAAAGGAGTGGAATGTTTTAAAGAGGCAGAAAATATTTTTGCCATTTTTTCAGGCCATTCCCTCTGTTACATATTCCCCACTGTCAGTATTTCCCTTCCATATCTATGGGAGGAGGGGTGACTACTCTGTTACAGCCGCACCCTTGCTGCCACTCATACAAGGTCAAGTCCTTACATCTGTCTCATTCTCCTTCTGTGTAGCCAACTGGGCACTGGTCCAGAGAGTTCCTCCAGGTCATCTCAGAATCCGCTCTCAGTCTCTGCCCAGGCTGTCCATCACATTCCTGGGCCACAGCCTCCCCGCCAACCTGGCTGCTTCCTGCCTGTGCCAGCCAAACTCCAGTCAGCACCCTGCCATCTCCAACATGCATGCACACTTAAGCACACGCAATCACACGCACAGCAGAGACTGAGCTTCCTTCTCCCTGAAGCACCACTTCCATTTTTCTCTTCTAGTGGTTTCCCACTGACTAGTGGATACCTTGCTGTTTTCTCTCCTTGGCATCCAAGGCACTTCACAGCTCGACCCCTTCTCTCAGCCCAGTCGCCCTGACTCAAGCCCTTCAGTCCAGCTCAGCTCACCTGCCACCATCGTGAAGCCTTTGCTCAATAAATTTCCACCTGCAGTGCCTCCCGCGCCTGTGGAAACCTGGCCTCAGCCTGCAGTCTCCTTTCGCCCGTGTTCCCTTATTTAGGCACAAAAATGTGATTGAGATACTTCCACTTTTCCATGGCGCATCGCTCCAGTTGTTAGGGCAAGGGCTTGGTCCTTCCAGACTTCACAAGCTACCCGAAAAAGCAAATCGCAGAATAGTAAGTCTAGTACAATCACATTTTTAAAAAAGCAAACAAGCGAACAAAAAAACGCATGCATGTGTGCATATGTATAGGTGAGTGGACAGCTGTACATGTGTGTGCACGCAGAGACAAAAGATCTGAAGGACACAAACTTTTGACATTGGTTGTCTCCAGAGGCCAGGGTGGGAGATAGGGATGGAGAATCTTCCAATTGTTACTTGCAATGTCTTCAGTGTTTGAATTTATTATTATAAGCACATATCACTTTTGGCATTTTTTTCCTTTAAAAAGAAAAGAGTGCTTTCTAGGGAGCTGGTCCTAGCTCTCCCACTAACTCGTTATGTGGCCTTGGCCAAATCCCTTCCCCTCTCTTGGCTTTGGTTTCCCCTTCCGTATAACACAAGGCACACTCGGACCGTGGTTTCAAAGGTTCCGCGGTGGCTGTGTGGAGTGAGCTGGGCGGCAGCTTTCTGTCCCAGCATCGCCCCAAGCTGACCCTTTCCTCTTTTGTTCATTTTACATACTAAATTTCTAGTTCTTCAGGAGGTGTTAGAAAACCACCACCAGTAAGCCATGAGGAACTCCAGGTGGGTTTTAGATGGGATGGACAAGTCAGATCTTTGCAAAAAGAAGGCACTGGTACACGGCTGGCGGGAACGTAACGTGGTTCAGCCACTGCGGAAAACAGCCTGGCGGTCCCTCGCAAAGGCAGACATAGAGTTGCCATTTAACTCAGCAATTCCACTCCTGGGTTTATACCCCCAAAGAATTGAAAACAGGGACTCAGACAAATAGTCGTACATGGACAGCAGCGCTATTCACAATAGCCTAAAGATGGCAACAACCGAAACATCCATCAACAGGTGAATGGATAAACACATCGTGGTATGTCCATACTGTGGGATATTGTTCAGGCATCAAAAGGAATGAAGTACGGAAACATGCTACCATGGGGATGAGCCTTTAAAACATTCTAAGTGAGAAAAACCACTCACAGAAGGTCCCATATTATATGATTCTATTTGTACGCAATATCTATAACAGACAATCTGCATTCCATAGAGACAGAATGCAGACTGGTAGTCGCCAAAGGCTAAAAGGAGGTGAAGGAGCTCAGGAAATTTCACCCAAAAATATGACTCCTTCATATAAAGATTATTGTGAATTAAAGACCCTTAGAGATCAACAGTCCCTGGAAGGGGCTTTCCCACCATCTGCATAACCAGATGGATCCATCAAAAGAACAAAGGACTTCCCTGCCCCTCCCTGTTATCTCACTGTATGGCAGGAAAGAAAATCAAGAAGGCAACTGGACCTGGCCCAAATCATGTTAAACATGATGCCTGTCTCTCAGGGCAATTTAGAAGTCAATCAGTTCCCCACCCCCACCCCTGGATCCATTCATTCTCCCAAGTATCTATTCATTCTCCCTAGCAACCACTTATTGTCCCTAAACAGAATTACCTATACTCTTCGTCTCCTCCTCCCTCCTAACAGGCATGTACAAAAATACCTGGATCCCGTTGGGATATTGGGTAATCACTCTGTGAGTCTCCCCGTGTGCAGGGTAAATAAATCCCTTCCTCTTATTAATCTGCCTTAATTGTGAGTTGATCTTTCAGCAAACTTTACGGGGAGGGGAAGTTTCCCCTTGCCCCCACAGAGGAGAGGATGAGGAGAAACTGCTTAATGGGTCTGGGTTTTCTTTTGGGGTGGCTAACGTTTTAGAAGTAGAAATGATGGCTGTACAAAATCGTGAATGTACTAAATGCACTGAATCATCCACTTTAAAATGGTTAATTCTCAGGCCGGGCGCGGTGGCTCACACCTGTAATCCTAGCACTCTGGGAGGCTGAGGTGGGTGGATCGCTCCAGGTCAGGAGTTTGAGACCAGCCTGAGCAAGAGCGAGACCCCGTCTCTACTAAAAATAGAAAGAAATTATCTGGCCAACTAAAATTATATATAGAAAAAATTAGCCGGGCATGGTGGCGCATGCCTGTAGTCCCAGCTACTGGGGAGGCTGAGGCAGTAGGATCACTTAAGCCCAGGAGTTTGAGGTTGCTGTGAGCTAGGCTGACCCCACGGCACTCACTCTAGCCGGGCAACAGAGCGAGACTCTGTCTCAAAAAAAAAAAAAAAAATGGTTAATTCTGTGTTATGTGAGTTCCACCTCAATACATTTTTAAAAAGGAAGGCAGTCTGGTGGGGACGGGGAGTTTGGATTGGAGGGGACTGGGCAGGAGCACTAGTCAGCCATGGAGAGACAGCAGTAGAGAGCCCAGGAGGTGAGAAGGCAGGTGGGGACAGGCAGGTAGAAGGAAGTGCAGGGAGGAGGCAGGGAGGGTTAGCCCACCTGTCTTTACAGGGAAGCTGCAGGAGGGGGATGGAGCCTGAGGAGGGGAATCAGCTTCACCGAGGACCAGAGAGGGTCAGAAGCTTTTGCACAGAGAACCCCATGATCCAGGGGTGGCAATTACCACTTCAAGAGCCACCAGAGGATGTTCTGCACAATCCGCTTCTCTGGGCAGGCTTTGTCCTCCAAACACCAACAAAAAGGCAAGAACTTGGTTGGTCCTCCAAGACAGGGCCAGATCCCAGCACCCTGGAGTCTGGGCAGGAAGCACCCATATTCTCAGCCCAAGGCCAGGGCAAAAATCCTACCTACACACCTGTCCCCATTGCCTCCTTCACCGAGGGAGTCACCCCAGGACAGCAGAGAACACCTGAGGCTGCCCAAGCACCCAGTAGACAGAACAAATCTACCCACGTGGCTCAGGGAAGTACTGAAGTCCCCTCTCAGGGTCCCCTGGCAGGTGGTCAGCCCTCATTGAGGCCCATAACCCAGCAAGGGAGAACCTGGGCCTCCCCAGAGCAGGACATTTCTATGGGAAGAAAGGGGGACAAGGATTCCAAAGGATCCTTCAAGCTAACCTAGACAACCCCTCCTTGAAAAGAATAAGGGTGCCCCAGAGATAGGGATGGCAGAGACAGGCTGGAGTTCCACAGATTTACAGGGGGAGAAAGACAAGAGGGAGTGGCTTAAGGGGTATGAGTGGCTTGAGGGTAGGGGTCTGCAACTGAGGGAGGACTTGGTCATTTGCTGTATTAATAGGAACCAAAAGTCCCCTAGTGCCAGGTACTGTGCCCAAGGCCTTGGGGACAAAGTCTCCTGCCTCCATGGAGCACACAGCCCTGAAGCTGGACTAAGTGGGCCAATGGTGTAAGGAATGGAAGCTGCAAGTCAGGCTGGGTGTGGCCAACCTTTCCGGTGGAAGCCGTTTGTGACCCACAAAGTGCCATCAGGTACATTTCCTTTCCTGTACTCTGTGTGCACGCATGTGCTTGCTGTGTGCTCCCCAGCCAGCTCGCACACTCTGCAGCAGCAGCGGTCTCAGCACCCTCTGGCTTTGTCTACACCCTCTTTCCCTCCCGCAAGCACAAAGTAGGTGCTCAGGGTAGACGTGGGGACACAGCATTGTGTAACGGTTAGGACAGACCTGCGTGCAAATCCTGCCTCTGCCACTCGCTCCCAGACATGTGATCTGGAACAGCTGCTTTTGTTGTTGTGGTTTGGCAGTCTGATGCTCCTAGGCCCTTCCTCCAGGTCTACATCGCACCCCAGGGTGGAGGGTCCCCCTCTCCTGAAAACCAACAGAAGGTCCTACAGCCTTCCTTCTCCCCTTGCAGGAAAGAGCCCTGTGAGGACCTTCGGGAAGGATGGCTCAAACCTGTCCTCATCTTTGAGTTGAGAATTCTTTCTCATCCCACAGGGCGAGTTCCCACTCTAACACCTTTGACCTCCCCACTCCGTGCCATCCTCCCTCCCCTGGGCCCTAGCAGGGTCACCATATATGGGGGTCCATACGAACTGAAAACTAGACCACATGCCATTTGCCCAGGCTGTGCCCTGCCCTGGGCAGAGCTGCAATCCTCTGGGCAGAAGCTCTTTTCCTAACTCACCCGAAGGCATCATAATGACTTATGGAGGCCCCACCCAGCCCAGGCCCAGGCCAGGAGAGAGGGCATCATCCTGTGTCCTTATCAGAGAGAAAAAGACACACACAACACACACTCCCAGGACACCTATGGCCTCTTAAGCTTGGCTGGAAGCCCATTATCTAGATTCACAGGCCCCGCCCAGCCAGAGAAACCATCCAAGGCCGCACCTCAGGGCCAGGCTGAGCTGCCCCCTGACCCACATGAGTCACAGCAGGAGGGTCACAAGCAGGCGGGTCTCCAGGAGGCCAGGCTTCCCCAGCATCAGGCAACGCCCCACACTCCGAAGGCCCAGCGCGTAGCCACACACCCCACTGGACTGTAAGCCTCTCGAGGGCAGGGACTGTGTGTTGTTCATCTCCTGGTCCCCTGTGCCAGCATGAGTCTAACGCAGCTCTTATTCAGTGTAACTGAAAGCTCAGGCCCTGGAACCACCAGATCTGGGGTCAAATACAGACTCTACTGCTATTTGCTGTGTGACCCTGGGCTAATAACTTCACCTCTCTGAGCCTTCACTTTCTCACCTGCAAAACACGGCTAATAATAGTACTCATCTCACAGGATTGCTGTAAGGATTTTAAAACATAATGTATATATAAAGTGCTTAACACAGAGTGTGGCATATAGTAAGTGTTTAACATAGATCAGCTATTATAATTATTACTATGACTATTATTACTTCAGCCTGCATTGACTTTGACTTTTCTTCTTCTTCTTCTTCTTCTTCTCCTTCTCCTTCTCCTTCTCCTTCTCCTTCTCCTTTCTTCTTCTTCTTCTTCTTCTTCTTCTTCTTCTTCTTCTCCTTCTCCTCCTTCTCCTCCTTCCTCCTCCTTCCTCCTCCTTCCTCCTCCTTCCTCCTCCTTCCTCTTCCTCTTCTTCCTGTTCTTCTTCTTCTTCTTCTTCTTCTTCTTCTTCCTTTCTTCTTTCTTCTTTCTTCCTTTTTTTTTTTTTTTTTTTTGAGATAAGGTCTCACTCTGTCACCCAGGCTGGTGTGCAGTGGTGTCATCCTAGCTCACTGCTGCAGCGTCATCCTCCCTCCTCAGCCTCCTGAGTAGCTGAGACTACAGGTGCACGCCAGCACACCTGGTTATTTTTTTTTTTTTATCTTTTGTAGAGACAGGGTCTTGCTATGTTACCCAGGCTGGTCTCAAACTCCTGGCCTCAAGTGAACCTTCTGCCTTGGGCTCCCCAAAATACTGGCGTGGGCCACCATACTCAGCCCTGAACTTCTGATTTCACAAAATCATGGGATCTTGTATCTGGAAGGATCTCAGTTTTAAATAAGAAAATGGAGGCTCAGAGAAGTTAAGAGACTTGGCCAAGGTCACACAGCTACTAAGAAACTAAACTGAGACAAGAAAGGCAAATTTCCCACAGCAGCATTATTTCCACTGCAAGACCCTTTCTCATCTACCCACTCGTTCTGAGTTTGAATCACACATAGTTTTGTTTTATGGCCTAACTTCCTCATCTGTGGGTGTGCAGGAGACTATTTGTGTTTGTGTGTGTGCATGTACGTCAATGTACCCAGGTTTGAGAGTTGGTAGGGCTTGGTTGTGTGTATGTGTTTCTGTGCACACTCAGGCGTGTGTACTTGCACTTGCATTCACGTGGGTGATGGTGCGTCTGTAAAGTGCGTAGGTCAGTGTGAGCACGGGCTGCCTACATGTGGATAAGTGTGAGTGCCTGAGGGAAGGTTTCACTATGGTGTGTCTGTGTGTATAGCTGGGGCTGGGTTTCCTTCCCGGCATGACGGCAGGATTGTGGAAGGCAGGGCTTGGTATCCTCACGGTGCCTGGCGCAGAGCAGGCCTCAATAAACACCAGTGGAGGGGAAGAGGATGAGGCTCATGTCCCCTCAGGAGAGCAGAGGGGACTTCTGCCTCCTCGGCAGCCTCTTCTACTGAGCTCAGCAATGATGGCAGGGGAGCTCCCTCAGGGCCCCATCCAGCTGGGCCATCCCTGCCTCCCCCAGTCAGGCGGTATGGTAAGTGCAGAACAGCTGGCTGGAGCCCTCCCCAGGGGGTGAGACGAGGGGGTGCCCAGGGACCTACCCCCAGCCTGAGGGTGGTTGCTTAAGCGGCAGTAAAGGAAACAAAAGATGAAATACATCAGCCATTGGCAGCCGTAAAAAGAGCAAAATCGCTCAGCAGAAAGCTGAGCACTATCCATCATCCAGCCCTTCTCCACTTCAGCTGCTGAAGCAAGAGAGTTTTTTAATGCCCTCCAATTCATTTGCATTCACACAGCCACTCTTTTATGGTATCAGGGGTTGCCAAGAAGATCTGAGTGGTTTTTTAAAGACGTTGATAAACCATTTCCGCCGGGGAATAAAAGTTTTTTTGGGAAAAGGGAAAAGAAAGTTTTCCGAAATAATGCATTCCGTCTGCAGAGTGACGGGTAAGTGATTCTGCAGATGTATTGGCCCCATAAAACTGAGCGAGGAGTTTGGCCCAAATGTGCTCTGTGCTGGTAAGATGAGCAGTTCATTCATTTTGTAGCTGAGTTGAGACCTAAAACTTTGCAGAGAGTCACTGAGAAGAGCTTCAAAGGCAGCCTGCATCTTGTACGTGACCAGGGCTTGTGACCCCTGGGACACATACACACTGTCGACGTCTCTGAGCCTTACAGGCACCTTCGGGAACCCCCACTGGCTTTGAAAGTGCAGCAGTAAATGATCCAGCAGAGGGTGATTCTCTGTCCTTGCCATGGGTCGCAAAGCCTACGCAAATAATCAGTGTGGTCCTTACCCCCTTGTAACACTTGACTAAGCACTTCCACATGACTGATTTTGCAGCCAGACTCTGGCATCATGACCCAGGGCGAGTCCCTGCTGCAGCCTCGGCTTCAATTTCTGCATCAACCAAGTGAAGGTACTGATCTAAATGTTCAGTCTGCTAAAGAAGTCAGGTATCATCATCCTTATGTCATTGACAACTGAGGCTCAGAGGGGAAAATTAGCTTGTGTAAGCCCACACACCTGGGAAAGGCAGTGGCAGCACACGGTCCTGGGTTTCCTGATCCTCAGGTAGTAGCTTTCTCCTTCCTCTCTTCCACATTTTTTAAACACGTGCTATTCATCAGGCAGTTGTCCACTACCTCCGTGCATTCCTGGAACCTGGGGGCAGGAGAGAGGCAGAGAAGGAACAATGCCAGGGCATCCTGGTCCTATTGAGAGGACTGAAGACCTCACCAAAAGACCCCCCAATCAAAAAAGCACAAAGCACCCCTTTAATCCGAAGTGAGGAGTTTCAGACCCTCTCTTAGTATGAAATTTATGCTCAGATGTCCACACATGAAGACATAGTAGACAACTCCTGAATGTGTGTCTGACTAGCACCAGAAAGATCCCTCTACCCCTACAATAGCTACATTCCCACCATTAGTCACACCTGTGGGTCAAGGCATGAAGGCACAGTTAAAACTCAAGTGACATCTCACTGGAAGAAAACAAGAATAACCCTCTGCTCCTCCTTGGTCAGTTTCCCAAAAGGGATAGAGGGGGTGCTTTAGGGACAGGGATCTCTCAAACATGGCGAGGGTTAGGGCACCTGTGTGGGCATCTGGGTACCTAGTGCTGGTGGGCTGGGAGAAATTGAAGCTGGGAGAAGGGCACCACTAGCAGGAAGGGTTGGCATTCTGGCAGCAGGAGCAGCTATTAATAGTAGTAATAATGGACATTATTTATTGAACTCTCACCATGCTCCATCACTAACCCGTTTTAGCTCATTTGGCCTTCACAACAACATGCTAGGAGGTAATTTCTAATCATCCTTCTTTTACAGAAAATGAAACTGAGGCTCGGAGAGCTTAAGTAACTTGCTCAACATCATGCAGATAACAAGTTATGGTAGAGCCAAGATTTAAGTCCTACAATCCGACTCCATTGCTAGACTTTTGCCAGCTCAGTACAGGACCGTGACATACGGTCATAGGTTGGGGCAGATGTTGGGGCCCTGCTCACATCCCGTTAGAGGCAAGTGCCTGCTAGAGACCCTTACAGGTCTGTCTATGAACTCCTTCCTCCGAGCATTTGCAAAATCTAATTCATTATCTTCTCCTCCAGTCCACAAACTCCTGTATCCGTCCTGTATTCCAAGGCAACCTGGCAATCAAACTGACTCCCCCCTCTCCCTCACTGTCACATCTGACCACTCCCCAAGCCCTGTCTCCCCTACTCCCTGTCGGCCCCCTCCTCCTCTGTTCTGATAGCTCACTCCCAGGAGGGCTCAGGGACTCTCAGTCCCATTTTTCCTTCTTGCAGCTGCCAGGAACCTGCAGCTTCCAACCCAGGCAATCCCAGGCCCTAGAATGGGATCCTCCACCGCCCACCTCCCTGATTGGGGATCAGAAAATAGTCCGCATAGCATCTTGGAGCAGGACCTGGGCTCTGACACTTATTAGTTTCTCCACTTGGGCAAATAGCTTCCTTTCGAAGCCTATTTCCTCGAGTGAAACCTCCCATCTGCCAGGTAGAAAGCCCAGAGGTAGATAAGAGCTGGTGGTTGTCTTTGAGGGGCTCAGAGTACAGCAGCAAGACAGACATATAAGATAATTAAAATAGTCCGATAAGGCTCTGGAATAGAACTTTGTGAAACCACAAGAACACAAAGGAGGGAGCAATTAGGTGATTAATAATGATAGCTACTGTCTATTGATTATCTATAATGTGCTAGGCATTTTACTTATATGAGTTCATCCAATCTTTATGTTGAGCCTTCCAAAAAGACATAATTATCTTACTGCTTAGATTAGAAAGTATTGGCTTGCAGAAGTAAAATAACTTTCTCAAGACTACAGCCTAAATGTCTTTGAGATTTTCAACACTCCTCTTTTTCCTATGCTCAGAGTAGTCTCATCCATGACCTTTCTCCAGTGGTGTCAGCCTCAGTTTCCCCATTTACGCAGAGTCAAAGTAGAATAAGGTTATCTCTCTGTGGCCTCCATTTTCTCATCTGTAAAATGGGGATAATACTAAAACCTACCACAAAGGGTTGTACTAAGGACCTCAAGGATTTAATCTATGGAAAGCGTTTAGGGCAGTACCCAGCACAGAGTCAGGGCTATATGGGTGATATATTCTTCTTGGTAATGTTATTTTTGTTGTCTTTAAGGGCAGCATTTTGCCATGAGCCCATAGACCACTTGAGCCTCACTGAGGAGCCCTTTGTCTATGTCTGTCAAATGATGCAGACAGTCACCTGCACCGCCTGAGCACCGTCTAAATTGACGTCCCCAGCCCCTCCCAGCCCACCAGCTCTTCCTCCAACCCCAGCTTTAAGCAGGCCTCTCTCACCCCCTTTTCCACCATCACTGGGGGGCTCCCAGAACCCTCGTTTCCTCAGCCAAGAGAAGGGAAGCCCTGGGGCCTGGGAGAGGCCAGCGGAGAAAGGGGAAGGCTCTTTTTCCCTGGGGCCGCTGGGAGTGGTGCAAGGTATGCTTGCAGCTCATGAACAAAGGCCCTTCTGCTTCCAGGAGTGCTGGGTGCTGGCAGCTGTATCACTGGCCAGCCAAGAGACTCATGTCAGAAACTGCCCATTCCTGGTGAATTTCAATGAGGAACCCTTTCCGCAGAGAAGAGGAAAGCCATCAGTTAAAATGCGAAGGCTGCTTTTGCTTGGCAAGATATGGCGATAGAGCAAATGCCGCCTTGGGGGATGGGGGGGAGGAGGCTGGGGGTCTTCACCCACTGCAAGTTACGTGTAGTGCATGACAGCAAGTTCCCTGCTCTGTGCTTCATTTTCAATTGGGTGCTAGGACACAGGGGTGCCTCAAACACTGTCCCACAAGTAAACAGGCAATTACCGGACAGAGTAAAATGTACCAGGATAGAGATGCACACAGGGAGGGGGAGGGGCAATGGTAACCCCTAACCCAGCGTGGAACAGACAGAGTTCCACAGACAGGGCAGACGGCATTTGACAAGGGTCTCGAGAGAAGAGCAGGAGCTCACCAGGCAGAGGAAAAGGCTGAGGGCGCAGATGGAGGAGGCATCCCAGGCAGAAGGAACAGCATGACCTGGGACAAGAATGCATGTGAAAGCCTGGGATATCAGGAAATGGTGTGTTAGAGCACAGGGGAATGGAGAGAAGTTAACGTGGAGAAGAAGTTGGGGCCAGACTGCAAATGGCTGTATGTACCATGGTAACAACAGCAACAACAAAAAGTGGATTTCCTCTTTTAAAGGACCGAAGGATTTCAAAAAGGGGAATGATATGATGCTTTGTATGTTGGAGGAAACATGTGCACAGACAGATGCCAGGGGGTATAAGAATGGGGACAGGAAACAGTTAAGAGACTCTTGACATTTCCAGACTATGAGGGTCTGATCTGAGATCTCTGAGGCGTGTCTGAGGGGGAAGCTTAGGATGCTGACAACATTTCAGCTGAAGAATGGGCAAATTAGTGCAGAGGGATAAAGTGGGAGACCTAGGATCACCCTCAGGGTACAGCCTGGCTAACAAGACGGATGGTGTCTGAGGGTCTCCAAGACCGCAGAGGCCTGGGGTTCCAGGCCAGCTGGGATGTGGTGTCTGAGGCTCTAGACAGGCAAGGGGTGGGCCTAGAGCCAAAGCCTCCAGCCCATATCACCTGCAACCAGGATGGCAAGTATATTTCATCCCACATGCCAATGCTGATGGATTGGTAGTGTCTACCTAAATTACCATCTGAGAAGGATTATGAGTCCATGTCTGGCCCAATGGGAAAGAACGCTGTGATTGATTAGCAACGTCTGTCATGGGTGCTGGGTTGGGAGCAGCAGTACACATGTCTGATGTTTGTTTTCCCTGTACTGCACACTCACATTGCCTGCCGAGAATTAGCGAGATGGGTCTTGGGTGTCTCTCGCAGTCACCCCACTGAACACAGAGCAGAGGTGCACACCAGAGATGAGCAGTTCTGTTGGAAGCCATGAGGCTGACTACCTGTGGTTTGGGGACTTCCCTCTAGAAGAGTGCCAGGCAGTATCTCCAGATCTGGGGATGAGCGCTGGTCCTGGCACCCTGAAGAGTGCCTTGGAGACCCTCCTGGGAAACCCTTGGAATCCCCCAGACACTGACCAGCTGCTATAGCATCAATGCTGCCCAAGTATACAGAGGTTTTGTCAAGAGGTAGAAGCCATAAAAACTCTGAAAGGGGGTCTTTCAGGTGAGAAATTCTTTACCTGGGATCCATGCATGAGCTACAGGTCTGTAAGCCCCTCAAAATCATGCACAAATTGTTCTAAGTACGTGCATTTTTCTCAAAGGAGGTCTTCAGCTTTTGTCAATCTCTCAAAGAGATCCATGCCCAGAAGAGGTTTTGATCACTACTCCAGGTGAAGGAAAGTACTGAGATAGTGAATTCTGCTGGGGTGAGGAAGGTGGAGCAGCTACGTCTCAGCAGGAGGTGAACTTCCAGAGCTATCACCTGACTATCAGCCAGTGCAATCCACTCAGCCTTAAAAAGTGCCCTCCAAATCTGGGATGCAAACTCAGGGCTACTTTCGAGTACTGGGTAGCTTGGGGATCCAAGGAGGCGTTGTTTTCTTAAAGAATGTTCTTAGTTTTTGCCAATCTCTCAAAGAGATCCATGCATCTCCCCCAAACCCTCTGCCAAAAAAAAGCTTCAACCACTGCTCAAAATGAAGGAGAATAATGTTATATATGATCAAATAACCAGGGAGGTTTGTGGAGCCAGCAAAGGCAGTAAAACTTGCCTTCATTTTGCTGGGAGAAGATCTAGGATTGGCCACACCTGAGGACACTATCCAGCCCCAGGAAACTGGCAGGTAAGGAAGGCACTTGGGACATTACCTTGGGATCTAGGACTGGTGGAAGCCTCTGGACACTGTCAGGCTTGGGAAATTGCATCTGATGAGGGTCCAGGGGTCTGGGTCAGGGTTGGGGAGTGGGACACAGGGACCTGGGTTGGCAGCCCTGGCCCATGAGCTGTGATGCAGGGAGCTGCATCCCCTTCCTTCAGAGCACCTGTGTCTACTCATCCATACACACTCAGGGGTGTGCTAATGTATTATCCATCAGCTCTAGGAAAGCAGGGACTGTATCTGATTTTGCTTCCACTGTCAGCTGGCAGAATCTTGGGCACAGAGCAGATGTATTCAATAAACACTTGTTGGATGAAATGGTGGGTAGGTGGCTGGTTAGATGGATGAATGGATGGATGAATGGGCAAGCCAAGGTCATCCATCTGAGAGGCAGAATCTTGAGAAAAAACTAAATCAAATGCCCCATCGGTTTGGCATTTGGGCAGTAGTGCATTACAGGGGTTCAGGGAACAGTCTGCAGACTCCACTTCTTCCGTGTTTGACCTTCAGCAAAATATCTAACCTCTCTGTGCCTTGGTTTTCTCATCTGTAAAATAGAGATAATAAAAGATCCTACTTCACAGAGTTACTATGAAGATGAAATGAACTAACACCTCTAAAGTACTTAGAATAGCACCTGACACATAATAAGCACTAGGTAGTAAGTCAAAGAGAGTGAAATATAATATGCATGGAGAGAGAATCTAGGTATAAGGCAAACGAATGCAGAAGGTAGCAGCAGGGTTGAAAGCAAAAAGTGGGAAATGGTGGCTTCTGTGTCATCTTACCAGGTGCAAGTGGCTCACCCACGGTATAGAGGGTACTGGCCATGCCTGGACAGTAGTGACAGCTTTTGGATCACAGGGGTGAGAGCAAGGTTGGGGGAAGATGAGCCGAGTTCTAGACATGACTGTGGACATCTGCATGGGGGTGTCCAGTACATGAGCCTGGAGCTCAGGTAGGAGATTTCATAGGGCTGAATCTTGCTGAGGAAAATCACCTCTCAGATGTAAGGAAATGGTGTAAGAAGAAACGACCCTTGAAGTCCCCCCCACTCAAGTGGTCCATACTCCAGCACTCAGGCTACTGAACTCAGACCCCAGCTGCTTCCTCCTCAATTCCTGCAAGGACCATGTGCACTGATCCACCAAAGTGACCCCCAGAAGCATCCCCCAAGGCTCCCAGGAGATGTTCATCCTTTGGCCTTTGGGACTGATTATGCAGAAAAGGAAACTGGATCCACACACCCAGTAGACATTCGGGTATCTTCAGTCCTCCTGTGTCTGACAGTGAGAGGGAAATGACTAGATGATGGAAAAGGAGATTTTGAGGCCCTGGGATGTCCCACACTCTGCTTTTCCTGGCCCAGGTCCAACTGGGAACCTGAGCACAAAACACCTCTCTACTCATCATCATAAATATTATAACAATGATAACCCCTTAAAATATAGGACTTCTCCACCTGCCCTGGGTGCCTTGTCAATAGCGGGAAAAGCTATGCACCTTATGTAAGGAAGAATGACTCTGATCTGCAGGTCAACTGAATGCAGGCATATCCATGGTAACCTCTACCCACAAGTCAAATTACATTGGAATCTGTTACAAGTTAAAGACACCATGTTTCCTTGAAAATGTTCTTGTCAACTGCCATTTTGCTTCAAGGTGGCAGAGGGAAGACATCATCACAGTGACAATCTTGATCTTTTTGCTAGTTCCCAGATGTGCCAGCACAAGTCCATTTCTTCTAAATTTATCAAAGTGTTGACAGACAGAAAAATGCCAAGCCGTCAACTGAAACAGGGACCTTGCTTCAGTTTTCAAAACAAACACGTTCTAAAGAAGTTCTACAGGGGAAACTGTGCTGGACTGGGAATCAAAGGACCTAGGTTCCAGTTCTTGGCTTGGCCGTCACTGGCTGTGGGGATTTAAGAAGTCACTTTACCACTCTGGGCCTCAGATACCTCATCTGCAATGTGATGTGCTGGGGCTGGATGATATTTTGCTGAGATAAATTATAAAGCCTGTAAGACTTCTCACTTTGCCCCCACGCAAGTTCTCTGACTGAGTCATCCTGTTCTGCCCGCCCTCCCTCCAGTGTTGATTGGCAGCGCTGCAGCTGACTGGCCCTTTTTCCTCTGGCGATTTGGGGGATGGTGCCAACCCTTATAAATAAGTGAACAGGGTAGGGTGGGGCAAAGGGAGGGGCTGCCTGGGGCCCTCAGAGAGCTCATTAGTGGGAAGAGCTTCCCGACTGGGGACTTCTGATATTCAGCCCTGACTCACTCAAGCAGTCACAAGCAAAAAGAGAAGAAAAAGGGGAGCCGGGGATATGTGTGTGTAGAGGGCACTGGGGATATGGCAGGGAGGGGATCATGACTGAGCTGAGGGGAAGCAGCAAGTCCCTCCCCCAACCAGGTCAACCTTTGCTGCTCAGAATAAAGGTTGGGTCTCTGGCTGAGCCTTGTCTTTGGACTGAAACAAACATGCTCCAGAGGATAATCAGGATAATCACCAACAAACTGGACCCTTGAAAGATGTGAATCCCTTCAGCGAACCCCCCAAACAGGTCAAAGTCACAGGCATTCCTCTGGAAACAGAGCTTGAGAGCTGCTGGAGGCACTTCTTAAAGACCACGGGAAGAAGGGGGTGTGCAAAGGCTTTTGAACAACAAGAAGGGGATGGGAGCAAAGGCTTTTGAACAACCCAAGAGCTATGGGGGGTTTAAATGACTCTAGGGGTAAAAGTCTCAAATTGCAGAAAGGTCTGGACAGCAGAATGCAATCCCTGGAGCTGTCCGTGGTACTGGAGTCTCCGCCTGAGGCTGGCTCCCTTCTTCCTCCACCCTCCACACCAGCTGTCAGCCCCCACCACGTCCTGTCCCACCTCAGCCAAGTGCAGAGCCAGATGCCTGCCCAGCTCCACTTCCTGCCTGACCAGGACCCCCTCCAGCCCGCCCCAGTTCAGGCCTGGCCTGGCCTGGCCTGGGCTAACACCTCAGCCAGTTGCCTGCCCAAAGCCACGCAGCTACTTAACTGCTGCCTGCATATGTCATCATTTACCCCAGCCATTCCCAGCCTGGCAGCCGGATTCTCCATTCATGTCTTGCAAACACAGCTGTAGGTGGTGAGTTGGCTATGGGCAGGTACACTGTGCCCTGGCTGCAAGATCAGAGGAGAAACAGACCCACCCCTGCACAGCCCCACACCCACCAGTGCACCCTACACAGGATGGCAGGGTAAGCCTTCCCAGCCAACAGAAACCTATTCCTGCACCTTGGCTGGCTAAACAGGAGCCCAGCCCAGGCAGAAATTCCCTAAGAGTCTCCTTTTAGCTCTACCTCAATCACCCCACTTGGCCTCACAAATTCTCTGTCTTAAAGGGATTCAGGATGCTTCGTCACCAGCAGGAATCAGGTGGCCAATGTGGAACAGTGGGTCTCAGTTAGGACAGACATATACCCCTCCCCTTTCCTGTGTCCCAGCAAGTGACTTTGAGCAAACCACTGTTACTGGTAGACCCACGGTCAGACCCCTGGTTACTGGCAGAGCCGGGACGGGGCCAGGACTGCTGACAGCCACACCAGCACAAGGTGCTCAAGGCCCAGAGACCCAGGGAGGGGACGGCAGAAGGTGAAGCCACAGCAGCGACAGAGTGTTTGGGTCACTAAGCTGTGGGGCTGCGAGCAACTCAGCAGAGACTAGGAGCCTTTCACACTGATTTATGAGGTGGTCCCTGCTAGAGGACCCCTGGGCGGGATGCCATTTGTTACCTCCCCAAGGAAGGCCCCAAAATGATGATCACAGCACATAGCCCCAGCCCAGTCACATGCACATGGAGTCTCTCATTATTAACTCCCTGGCCATCTGGTACAACAGCTCCTGGGGCTCCCAGGCCTGGGTGTCAGGTGCAGAGGACGTGACAAGAGGTGGCACAGAGCTGGGCTCTTTCTGGCAACGGGAGAGGAGTACAGGCAACACACCGAATGAGGATTTGGAGAAAGCTTAGGTGCACCCATAGCCAAATCTGGAGAAGTGTGGGACCTCCTTGGGGCGTGACCCACCGCACATCAAAGGTGCACAGCCCCCCTGTCCCATAGAACTTTCTGCAATGATGGAAGTTTCTATATCTGCCTTGTCCAAGACTCGAGTCTAGCCACTGGCCACATGTGGCTACTGAGCACTTGAAGTGTGGCTAATGGGACTGAGGAACAATTTTTTTTACTTTAATATTAAAATGAGTTAATATATTAACCCATGTAAATCTCACAAGAGATCTATGTGTGGGTACTATTATTTTCCCCATTTATTGACTGAGGAAGCTGAGGCACAAAGGGGACAAGTAATTTGTCCAAGTCACACAGTTAGTAGGTGGTGGAGCTGAGAATTGAACCCAGGCAGTCTGGAGCAAGTCTCTCTTTAACCATCATGCTGAGCTGCATCCCTGCTGGTGTGCTGCATCCCTGTCACTATCTGGGGCACGTTGCAATCTACACACATGCATACAAGCACACATGCAAGGTCTGAGCACGGAGTATGAGCAAGTACCAGGCTGAGAGTGGAACCATAGCTCTGCTCTGGAGGGGGACCCTAATTTGATGGGAGAAATTTCCCATCCCATGACCTTGGCAAGGCTCTCATCTAACGAATAAAACACCCTAGTGCCATTTGGAGCCTTTACTCAGTGAAAGAGACGTGGGTCTGTGAGTGATGGCGTGACCAGTCTGATGGGAGAAGTACAAGCCCTGCCCTGGAGCACCTCCCACCCAGATGGAAGAGGCAGTGAAACTGTAGGGGTTCGAGCTGGGGGTGTCCTGAATCTGAAGGGCAGTGTCCTATTGAACTGTTAACTTCCTGACTGCATTTCAGCCGATCCTAAGGACGTCTCCCGGGTTCCTGGGAGCGCCAGGAGGAGCCCTCCCTGAGCCTCTCTGAAAGCGAAGGCTGGGAGAAAGGATGGCATCTCAGATGATCACGTCTCCCACACTCCAGGGTAGGGGAGCCCTGCTACAGCTAATTAGGAAAATGCATTAAGAACATAACTTACAAATGGCCCCACAGTTCCCCACATCTCATTTGCATTGAGCTGCTGTTACCTTATTGATTATATTAAATGAAGAGATAGTCACACCGTCTGCAATGCAACAATTATCATCATCAAACCAATTAGCATCATATGGGATGTGGCCCCCATCACTCCAGCTCTGCACTTGGCTATTTGCAACACTGCGAGGCCGGCCTTATGAAATGGTTTTGTTTCTAATGAAACAGCAGCAATCAGCAGAAATCTTCCCAAGAGACCCACGTCTCTCCATGGCTCTGCATCAGGATATCTTGTCACACAAGCACAAGCAAAATGATACAATTGGTATCTTTGGTAGCCCAAGTTTCTTTTTTTTTTTTTTTTTGAGACAGAGTGTCACTTTGTTGCCCGGGCTAGAGTGAGTGCCGTGGCATCAGCCTAGCTCACAGCAACCTCAAACTCCTGGGCTTAAGCGATCCTACTGCCTCAGCCTCCCTAGTAGCTGGGACTACAGGCATGAGCCACCATGCCCGGCTAATTTTTTTGTATATATATTTTTTAGTTGGCCAGATAATTTCTTTCTATTTTTTTTAGTAGAGACGGGGTCTCACTCTTGCTCAGGCTGGTCTCGAACTCCTGACCTCGAGCGATCCACCCGCCTCGGCCTCCCAGAGCTAGGATTACAGGCGTGAGCCACCGCGCCCGGCCTGGTAGCCCAAGTTTCAACTGAAAAACTGCCCCTGACCACAGAAACCCTTAATCAACCACAAAGTTACAGTCACAGACATGTTCATACACAAACCCCCATACGCAAGCCATGTGTGCACACTCTATCATGCACACCCTCTCACAACTAGAATACACGCATAAAACATGTTCAAACCTGCTCACACACGCACCCCTCCATGAACACACACCCGTAGCTCACCCCCAAAGGCACACAACAAGTTCACACATACTCATACCCACACACTCACACATACCATCATACCTTCCACACAAGCCCACACACAGCATTCACGTACAGTTACACACACAACTGTTCACCCAACATATACAAGGAAGCACATGCTAAACAGCCAGACACAGCTCCCGTGAGCAAACACGGGATACAGATGTACATACCACACACCAGCGTACTCACAGTGACTCCCACACTCATGCACACACAAACACACACACACACACCCCTCACAGCACACCCATGGACACCACACCAATGTTGGAGAATCTATAGACGCAATCCAGGGGTCTGGCAGGAGGACCCCTAAGATCCCTTCTCATCACTGCTTAGGCCCAGAAACCTGGCTCTCCGTCTGTGTCAACACCTGCCACCCATAGCCTGGCGTCTCCACTCCATGGTGTGGGGGGGAAGCCTCCACCAACGTTACCATCAGCTCCCCAGTGATCAGAAAGGGGCAAGTGAGGGGAGAAGAGCGGACAACCAGATGCTTCGGATTTTCCTTTCTCTCCGAAGCTGCATCACCAAGGCACTCCCTTGCCTTGGGGGCTGTTCATCTGCCCACACGGCTTCAACCACTCGCCATTTATTGAACACTTACCCTGTTGCCCGGCATGGAGCTATTCCTTCCTTGATTCATGTTTTTGTTGTTTGCGGGGGGGGGGGTGTCTTTTTTATGTTTTATCTTCCAGGGCAACAGGATCCTTTCTTGATTCAATAAAAATTTCCCAGGTGCCTCCTGTGGTCCAGGTGCTAGTCTAAGTGCTGGAGATTCCACAGTGAACAAAACATGGTCCCTGTTCTTGTGACACAGTCCAGAGGCAGAGACTGGCCAGAAAGTAATAAACCACTGCATATATAATATGTAAAAGCTGGGAATAAAAATAAAGCAAAGAGGACAGAGCATCGTGGGGCACTGTTTTAGACAAGAGGATCGGAAAAAGTCCCCCTGATGAGGCAGCTTTGAGCAGGGACCTGCCAGTAGGAGGGGCAAGCCATGCAGATAGAGCCGTGTGCTGCATAAAGATGTTCCCATCAATGACTAACTGCATATGTGATGGTGGTCCTGTAAGATCATAATGGAGCTGAAAAATTCCTATCGCCTAGTGACATCATAGCCGTCACAACATCATGGCGCAACAATTACTCACATATTTGTAGCGATGCTGGTGTAAACAAACCTACTTGGCTGCCAGTCATATAAAAGTATAGCACATACAACTATGTACAGTATAATACTAGATAATGAAAATAAACTGGCTTATGTATTTATTATACTATAGCTTTTATCATTATTTTAGGCTGTACTCCTTCTACTTATTAAAAAAAAAAGTTAACTGTAAAACAGCCTCAGGCAGGTGCTTCAGGACGTATGCCAGAAGAAGGCATTGTTTTCATAGGAGACGATAGTTCCATGCCTGTTATTGCCCCTAAAGCCCTTCCAATGGGACGAGATGTGGAGGTGGAAGACAGTGATAGTGACGATCCTGACCATGTGTAGGCTGAGGCTAATGTGTGTGTCTGTGTCTTAGTTTTTAACAAAAAAGTTTAAAAGTTTTTTAAATAGGAAAATGCTCATAGAATAAGGATATAAAGAAAGAAAATATTTTTGCACAGCTGTACAATGTGTATTTTAAGCTATGTGTTATTACAAGAGAGTCAAAATGTTTTAAAAAAAAATCTAAGTTCATAAAGTAAAAAAAGTTACAGTAAGCTAATGTTAATTTATTAATGAAGAAAGAAAATGTTTTAATTAATTGAGTATAGTCTAAGTGCAGAGTATTTATAAATAGTCTACAGTAGTGTACAATAATGCCCTTGGCCTTCACATTGACTCATCTCTCACTCACTGGCACCCAAAAAAACTTCCAGTCCTGCAAGCTCCATTCATGGTAAGCGCCCTATACAGGCATACCATTTTTTATCTTTTATACAGTATGTTTACTATACTTTTTCTATGTTTGGATATGTTTAGATACACAAACACTTACCCATGTGTCGCAATTGCCTACAGTAGTCAATACAGTAACGTGCTGTACAAGTTTGTAGCCTAGGAGCAACAGGCTATACTATATAGTCCAGGTGTGTAGTTGGCTACATCATCATTAGGTTTGCATAAGTACACACTACGGTGTTTGCATAACACCAAAATACAACACATTTCCCGGAACATCCCCTTGGTTAAGCAATGCATGACTGTAACTGGGAGAGGAGTGTGCCAAGAGAGAGAACAGCCAGTGCAAAGGGTGTGCGGCAGGTGGCTGGGTGGCATTCCTCAGTGCGGCAAAGCAGCCAGCTCGGCTGGAGAGGGTAAGCAAGGGCGGTGCAGAGAGGCATTACCTATCTCAAATGTGTTCTCTCATTTAATCCTCACAGCTCGAGAGGAAAAGGACTATTATCTCCAATTTATAGATGGCAAAACTGAGGCTCTGAGAGGTAGGGACAGTGCCACGTCACACAGCTCTGAAGACACTGAGCAGAGATGCACACCCAGGTCTGCCGGTTCCAGGACTGCCTCTCAGCCCCAGGCCCGCCCTGCACGCACCTTTCTCCCTGCCAGGCTGTGCCGCGTCTGTTAACGTAAAGTCACCCACCACGGGCTTCAAGGAATGAATGGATGACTGATCTATTCATTCATTGCTAGAGCATTCGTTACACACATTATTATAATGCGCATGATTACAGTTGTTAGCGGAGCTTACAGCTACAAACACCATTAATAACTCAGAACTCCTTCCATCACCGCTCACGGGCCCTTTCCAGGCTCCCTCGCACATACACACGGAGCCAGGGAGGGCCTCCTCTGGGTGCTGGGGAAGCACCCCCCTTTGCCAGAGGGTGGAGCCTCCAAATTCTCTGCTGTCTGCCCCTGCTGGCTGCAGCTACCCCCTTTATCCACCCAAGGGGATGCCCACGGATCCCGCATCCCAGAGGTGGCTCTGCTGCATGCAGTTCTTTCAATTCACTTGCTTCTTTGAGTTTGAGAGGAAGAGCAGGCAGAAGAAGCCTGTACCACGCAGAGAATTGAACACTGACCACAGATAATCCACAATTCAAGGTCCAGAATTAGACAAGAAGAAAGGAAGTCCCTTAAACAAAAGAGACAGCAGAGGCTCCAAGAGTTTGCCAGAATCATCTCTAATAGTAGGCTCAAAGGAGATCAAGAAATAAGAAAATATTTTTGTCTGGATCTAGGAAAGTGCTGGATGTAAGCATTTTCTCATTTAATCTTCACAACAACCCCATGAGAGAAGAATCATTATGCACATTTTACAGATGAAGAAGCTGTGGCTCAGAGACATGAAGCCATTTGCCAGAGGTCATGCAGCCATTAGGTGGAAGGGCTGGAATTTAAACCCAAGTCGATCTGGCAGCGCAGCTTCAGGTCTTGCTTGAGTTGCCCAGATGGGGGAGGTGCAAGAGGGATTGAGGAGGGTCCTGGCATGTCTAGCTGACTGTCCTACAGCGAGACACTCCCTCAGCCGTACCCCTCTCCCTACAGGTGCCTGTGGGAAGTGGACGTAAGAGAGCAAGGGGAAGGCGGACAGGGAATTGGGAGGAGGGAGGAATGAGGAAGAGGAGATTGGGGGAGAAAACAAAGGAGGAGTTAAAGGAGAGGAGGAAGGGATAAATCATCTCTAGATTACTTATAATACCTAATGATGCAATGTAAATGCTATATAAATAGTTGGTATACAATATTTTGATTTGTATTATTTTTTGTTGTTGGTTTTTTTAAAACATTTTCCATCCATGGCTGGTTGAATCTGTGGATACGGTGCCTCTGATACAAAAGACCAACTGTAATTTTCTAGACCCTTACAAACACAAAAATCATATGTGGCCTTTTTTTAAATTTCTGTTTATGTATCTAGTAAAAAAATAGGATTCACATTATTCCAAACTTGCTTTGTTCACTGACTACATCGTGGACGGCCCTCCCTCCTGTCATTAGCTGTGTAAACATCCACAGCGTCTTCACTTAACCATTTCCCTCCCGGTAGATGTTCCACTGTTCTGTTTGCATGACTACAAATGGTGCTGTAAGAGATGTCTTTGTGCATTTATCCTTATGTTCTGATGCTTTTATTCCCACAGGCTGGATTCCCAAAAGAGGGATCTGTGTGTGAATCAAGAGTGTTCGCACTTTAAATTTTAATTGTTACTGCCAGTTTTGTTCCCTAACATTGACAGCAATTCTCACCTCCCGGTGACGTATGCAAAAGCCCACATCATGGGCTCAAATGTCACATCATGGCAGGAACTGGACATGCACTATCTTTTTTATTCTTGCCAATAGATGGATGATAGTACCTACCTCATGGAATTGTTACAAGGTTTAAACATAAAGTATAGTATCCATCATTTAAAAGTCCCTAATAAACATTAGCCATTTAAATACTATAACTCTGATGTCATCATATTACCATACATCCAGAGAAAGCCTAGAATATATGATAACTTCTAGATTCCTGTGATTGTGCTTTAAGTAGACCTAGATTCCAATCCAGCCTTCCCTGACCAGCTGTGTGGCTTGCAGCCAGTCACTCAACCTCTCAGAGCCTCGGATGCTTCATCTGTAAAATGGGGGATGATCAGCCTGTGATCTCCCCCTCAGAAGGAAATAGTAGAGCTCAAATGAACTCATGAATATGAAATTACCCTGAAAAACCTAAGACCCCACGCAGATGTGGGGGTCATGCTACTAGTTCCGCTGATATGCAGGCATAACTCCTGGGTGATTGTCCAGAAGCCACTTCGTAAAAGAGCAGGAATCTTCACAGGCAGAGAAGAGGGAGGTGGTCTCATGACCCTTGGTCCTCAACTCTTCAACTGGCCATCCATGATCCATGAATCCTTGAGGACAAGGCAGGTATGTGAACATAAGCATGGGGTTGTATAAAGAGCTCCAAAAGGATCTCCTCCTACCCACAAATGCTCCCTAACATAGAGACTGCCTGAAATTTCACCAGTAGACACCCATTCCTCCCTACAACACTCCCTGGAGGATCAAGTCCACTCCATGAATTCCAGTATTGTTTGCCAAACTTTTCCTGAGCACAGGCTTGTGCCAGGCACTGTGCGTGGTACTCCACATGCAGTACCTCACAGTCAATTCTGTGCTGACACTTCTAGAGGCCACCTCTACAGCTCTGACCTCTCTCCAAGCTTCAGATCCACATTCGCATCTGTCTACTAGAACCTTACCCTCAATGTCCCGCAGGCATCTCAAACTCAGCAGACCCTAGGGTGCACTTACCAGCCTCTTCCATCAACCTGCCCCTCCTCCTGATTCCCCACATCTGGGCCTGGCCTCCCAATCCTCCAGGGTGCAACACCAAAAGCTTCAGCTTTCACCGGCAAAGAGTGGGTCCCTCTCCCTCACCCGCAGCAAGCCACCAGTTGCTGAGCCTATAAATTCAGATGTCTTCTCCACCCCACTACCCAGAGCCAGGTCTAGGATGGGGGAGTGAAGCAACATTAAGGAGGCTCCTGCAAGTTCTGACCCTGGCAGTGAGCGCCACCTTCCCCACTCTGGTCCTGGCCAGCCCAGCTCAGCACCACTCACTGGACTAAGGCAGCAGCCACGCACCTGGCCTCCCTGCCTGTCCTCTCCCGCTCCAATCAACCTCTTCCCGGCAACCAGATGAATCTCCCAAGTCCCAGCTTTGATCATATCACATCCTCAAGAACCCTGAAGGACTAGCTCTCACCTGCTGAATTCAGTGCCAAGTCTTGCATTGAGCAGGACACGTCAGCTACCATGCTGCCATGACCAACTTCTATTTGAAACTACCCTGCCAGCTTGAAGCTGGCATCTGATTGGACCACGTATGAGCACCTGACACAAGGGCAGCTTATCCATAGGCGATCCAATAGCCTATCATCTGGCCTGACACAAAAGGCTCTACAAAGAAACAATTGTCATCAGCTAAGCCAATCAGATTTCTTCTCTCAGCTTTTCAAACTAGAAGGAAAAAGAGAATTGGCTGATAGCAGGACAGAAGCAGACGCAAGGAATTGACCCTAAATTGTGTTAATAGCTTTAACAAACGCCCTCCAGCTGTGGAAGTCCTGGCAGCATCTTAAATCCAGTCTGCCTCAGTTTCCCAGGAGCTCTAGCCCGATGACAGCTTCTATTGTTGGATTTCCATGACAGAGCCCTTTTATGCCACCGAGGGTCCTGAGTGGGCTAGCTTGGGTGGACACTCAAGACTCTTTGCAATATAGCCCTGCTTAGAATCTTGGCTGCAAGTAACAGAAACCCCCTCCAGCTGACATCGTTGGGGCTTTTACTACAATGATACAAGGAATTCCGGGGAAGAGGACTATAACTAGAATGCAGGAGGCCACCAGGAACCAGTCAGTCCTTTCTCTCTCCCCCGCTGCAGTCCCCTTGGTCACTGCGTAGAACCTGCCACTCCCAGCTTCCCAGTGAGAGATCCACTCACTCACAGAGACAAACCCTGCCTCTCTCAGTCCCAGCTCTAGATTTCCAGAAAAGAGGATCTGATTGGCCCCATTTGGGCCAGGTATCCAATCAGCCATGAATCAGGAGACCGGCTCAACAGGGAGACACATGGCCCCTGAGACTTTGAATCCTTCCCAAGTTTGATCATTGCCCTATCCCCGGTTCACCCCCACCCATGGCTCTGAGATGGGAACCAGAAGTGGGGGGCCCTGCCTTTCCTGAACTTGCAGTCCGGCTCACTCAGGCCTGGCACTGGGTGAAGAAGGTTGGACCCCACCAAGACCCAGGGCAGCAGACCGCTGTCTGGAGAAGGGTGGAAACCCCAGCCCTGGGCTCGGCTGTGACACTCACACACCCACAGAAAAGGGGCATCCAACGCTTCTGTGAGGTTCCAAAAAGCTGGAGGCATCTCACACCCACAAATAATAATCATGATTTTCTGTAATTATTATTTGTGTATTTTGCATAATTGTCATAATTATTATCATCAGCTCATCGGCTTCCCATCCCAGCATGCCCTCCTCCCGTCCTCAGCCCTGAAATCTGATCCCATGGGCCCCCTCTCCTGCCTCTGACTCCCTCCCGAGAGCCAGTTCTCAGGAATCCCCTCAGAAAATGGGATAGGACACTCCTGAGGGGTCTTCTTCCCTGTTTGTCCTTCCAGGATATTTCTGGCCTCAGTGCTCACTCTGTGCAGGGCCTGCACTCGGTGCTGACAGAGGAGACAGGAAAATGAGAGGGGAGCTCACTCTCTTGCTCACTGTAGTAAGAGGAATAAGGCCTCCCTGCTCCCCTCCAGCCAGTGGTGTACGGGAGCCAGCTTGGACCAGCGCAGAGGAGTAGACTGTTAGCGCCTCATCCCAACTCCACACTCAGTGACATCATGCTGACAGCTTGAGATCAGTCACGGTGGCAGTATTTATACCACAGAAACTGGCAAAAGGCTTTTCTTCCAGGGTGACAGTCGGTGAACACTTACCAACATAGCTTCAAACCCCCCCTCCGCACCACACACAAGGTGTTCTTTAAAGTTTGCAAGTGCAAGTGTCACTCTCCTTCTACAGCTCTCTGTGTTGCCCGCGGGTAAAGCCCAAACTCTTACCTGGAAGGCCTCCGAAGCCCTGCGTGTCCAGGCCCCAGCCCACCTGTCCGGCTTCCTCCCTTACCATCTCCCCACATCTTTCCAGGTCCTTCTATGCCCCAGAGAAGTTATCTCCAGGCCCCACTCTCTGGCCTCCAGTCCCCACCACATGCCTTCCCTGCCTGAAACACCTTCTCCACCTGCAGCCTTCTGAGATGCCACGTGCATGGGGTGTCTGGGAAGGCTTCACGGACCCCAAGCCTGGGGGAGAAACCCTTGTTTGATGCTCTCATGGCAGTACTGTGTATCTTTGTCATGTGTCTACCTACCTAGGAAACCACTTAGCTGCAGGCTCCACAGGGCAGGAGTCAAGTCTAACTCAGTGCCTGGCACAGAGGCTAACGCTGTAGAACTGAATAAAATCAAATAGAATGAACACCACAGCCCAAGACAGGCTGTGGTTAGCACCCTCACAGGAGCCCAAATAAAGTGCTCTGGGGGTGGGGGGTGGTCAGAGTAGGGCAGGATGGTTCTGATGGACCAGTCTGGACAGGCGTCCTGGACACAACCCCAAGGAGAACACCAGACCACGTCTTTGTGGGGTAGGTCATTAGGCTCAGGTTCATACCTCAGCAGCCCCCGCCCGGGGGCACCCCTTGCACCAACTCGCTGCTTCCTGTCTACCTGCTCTACCCCCTCAGTGTGTTGCCCTCAGCAATGCCCCCTGGGTTCCCTGTCTGCTCCCAGCTTCATGCCACTTTTGGTATGGGAACTCCCACCTCCACCTCTTTCGTGCACTCACACATACACACACCCCGACTTAGCCCCAAAAGTGTCTGCGGCTGAATTTCCCACATCCCTGGAGGAAGGAATGAGGGCTCAATATTAGATAGTGAAATTGATTTGGAAGAAGGAAAATATGTGTGTTTCTTGCATATCTAAGTACGCAGACTGAGTTTTCTACATCACAGCTAACATTTATTGAGAACTGTCAAGGAGCAAAACAAAGACCGGCAGAGCTAAATTAAATAACAAAATAAACTAAAACCTGAGTGTTTTAATGCACAAGAGGTTCACATGCCAGTGAAGATATTCACCAAGTTATTTACTAAAGCGGAGAATTCAGGGTTGTTTAATGCCAGAAAGGACGAAGGCAGTTCACGGTGGTACTTTCACTTTTGCGTGAAAAGTGGCACTGCCGAGGACGGGTGGAGGATGAGTCTGTCGGCCCACACAGGTGGACACGGGCCCAGAACGTCTCCAGTTTAGTCCACTGAGGGTCTGGCATATGTCACATGCTGACAACAGCCTTCAGTTTTGATCCTTCATAGGCAAGGGCTACCGAAAGCAGACATCTTCCCTTGCATGGTGCTAACACCTCTTGTTACTTACTAAGGACTCGGCATCCCCCAGCCGAGGGGCAGTGGTCAGGAGCACGGGCCCAGGGGCCAGGTCACCTGTATCCAGTCTCCTGCTTAAGACCTTGAACAAGTCCATACTGCAGTTTCCTCTTCCACAAAATAGGTAAGGAGACTACCTACCACACAGGCTGTCATGAGGGTTAGATGTGCTATTATGCGTAGAGCCCTTGGAACCGTACTTGGTAGATGGAGCCTTTGAAGAGTCATGATGACTTGCTCACATCCCGCCTCCTGCCACACACACCTGCCGTCACAGCTGCCCCGGGTTCTGAGAAGTGGCAGCGTAGTGTCCGGGCTCTGGTGAGGCCTGTCCCCTCATGGCCACTATTCAACAGTGACCCCTGTGAGACACCCACTGTCCCAGTGCCCGGGACTCCTTCCACTCCCCCTCCCAGCACACTCGGCAAGGCTGGGACCCACCCAGGCCCTCGGAAGTCCTCCCTCCTCTGAGGCTCACCAGGGGACAGACAGCAGCCCCCTCCGCCCGGGCAACCCCGGACTTCCACCCCCTCCGGATCTGAGTCTGTCAAGAGTCTTCCTTCAGTCAGGGGGAATCCCTCTCTCTCCTTTCAGTTTTCCCTCACCTCTCCCCCCAGGACACCCTGCTTAACCCCCAGGACAGGCTTCAGCTGTAGGGAAACAAAACCTAAATGGAGCAGTATCTTCCTGACAGCATCTCTTCCTGCCCAGTCACGAGGAAGCTCGGGCCAGCTGCCCGTCTGAACAGGAGAAAGAGAGAAAGTGTCACTATTTCCAGCTGTCACCCTCACCAGCATGCGACTGGGCACTGGAAACCTGCTCAGGGGGATCCCCCGAAGTCGGAGTCAGACCCTGAGGTGCCAGGCCAGCCCAGGAGCATCCCTGAGGTAGCCCCCCACACAGCCCAGCTGACTGTCACTATGCGGAGTGGGCAGCTTCAGTGGAGGCGTGAGGCTGGCACCAAGGAGTCATCGACTCTGCCTGGAAAGGGCGGCGAAGGCTTCCAGGGCTGGGAGCTGTGAGCGTGGCCGGGCCGGGTGCAGAGGGGTCACCAGCAGAGGCAATAGCTGGAGGCTTGACTTTGCACTGGTGTCCAAAGAAATGGCACCCGTGGCCCTTAGTACAGCGGGCATGGGGGCAGGCGGAGGGGGAGCTGGGGCCTTGGGTGCCAGGCTGAGGAGCTTGGCCTCCCCCTGTGGGCAGCAGGGAGGTCACTGGAGGGTGTTAAATAAGGAGGGAGGCACCCAGATTTGAGTACTGGAAACCCTGCCAGCAACAGGTGGAGCCCAGTTAGGAGAAGGGGTTGGGGGACAGGCAGGGAGGCCAGATAGGACATGCCTGCGATGGTTCAGACTGTGGTGGCCACACAGGGGCTGGGGTAATGGTGAGAAGAGGACTCCTGGGCCAGCTCAAAGCTCCGATGCAAACTGCCATCCAACTGTCCCTCCCACCTAAAGGACTATTTCCTCGAATCCCACAGACAGGCCCCTGTTGGCCCCTAAGGGCAGTATGGTTGGGGAAGCTGCAGCTTGTAGTCCAGCCCCTCTCAGCAGCAGCTTGAGGCTGGGAGGGGCTCTGGGGAGACCTGCCCGAGGCTCCAAATGCGGATCTGCAGGGCTGAGAACTCAAGCTTGTCCCCAAACACCCCATTCATAGCCACACACACATTATACACCACACACCCTGACACATGCAGGCACACCCAACTCACCCAGGCCACTAGGAGGTGCATACCACAATCCCCCACACGCAGCACCTGCCTCAACCCACTTGACATTCCATCCAGCCTGACACTCACGTAACACACACCTCCATGCCCCCCAAAATGACCCCCAACTGCACCAAACCCATTCTCCAGAACACCTGGACATCATAACACTCTGTGCAATGCAAACCCCACCCAGGCCCACACCTCACACACCAACCACACAAAACAATGTAGACTCCTTGCACACAAACCCAGTGCCCACCACCCACCCTCACACATCTAAGCTGGCCTGCCCCACTGCACACACAGAGGTGCACCCCACCTTCCTGGGGCTGAAGTCCCACCCAACCTCGGCTCCCAAAGCTGTATGTCCACGGGGCTGGGGCTGCCCGAGCGAGACACCTTTGTCTAATTCACAAAAAGGCAGTCTTGCTTTAGGGTTAGCATAGCCTTGCGAAGCTGCTGAAATTCTCAAACCCAAATAATGCTTGGTAGAGTCCTGTCTATGGGAACAAACTTTATAACCACATCTATGTAAGTAACCTCCATCCTTAGGGAGTGACAATGCACATCTGATTATAAATGATGGAAAAACTCATATAAAGGGCTACTCTAAGTTAAAATGGATGTTATGCCCGGTGCATGCAATAAATCTCATTTTTTCCCCTCTCTTCCTCCTTCCTCCCCTCAATAAATCTCATTTTTAACTATAAGCAGATATATTATTTTTTTTTCTTACTAACAGAATATCACCTTACCCCCTCTGCTAAATAAATATTGGACAGATATTTAGAGAATATTGATATAAAGTGGCATCAAATAATTGGCCTGCCCGGGAGGTCCTTGTGTCTCCATCTGGCCCTGCTATGCATCCTCCAGGCTTTCCAGGATGGTGGGCAGGGAGGGGCGCAGTCCCGGCGTGCCCAGTGGGCATAGGCGCCTGGCACCGGCTGCATCAGCTGCGAGAAGCTTCTGACCAGCAAGACCAGCTGCCCCCCTGGAGGCCGGCTGAAGGCATCGGGCCAGGGGGGCTGCAGTGGATCTTCCTAGGCCCACACTTGACTCTGTCCACATGGAGCTCGCCTGTGTGTGATTTGGGGGAGGCTGCACGGGAGCAGCATATCGATCAGGCGGGGAGGAGAGAGAGAAAAAGGAAAACACCTCCAAAGAGCAGAGCTTCACATCCGTCATTGGCTCTAAGAGATCACAGGCCAGGCACAGGCCGGTCCTGAGACAGCCACGCACCGTGACACACGGGGGACACAGAGACACACATGCAGACACAGAGAGAGCTTACAGCCACGGGCACGGAGTGACGCTCGCGTCCCAACACATACACGTAGCACAGAAGCAGAACCGGCCCCAGAAGCGCCTGCACGTGCCAGAGGGACACTTACACGCAGGTAGGTCCCCGGCACCTTCACACCTGAATGCACCTCTGCCCCGCAGAGTGCTGAGCCCTGCTCACGACCTCCTCGCCCTCGGCAGGCGGGGACAGGCAGCTCCTTGTTGTGGGCCCTGCTCACTCCTCTGTCAAGGGCCCCTGGACCCACTCCTGTGACCGTGGTGGGCACAAGATGTAAATGACGCAGACCTGCCGCACAGGAGGGAAACCCGGGCCCTGACATTTGTTCACTTTCAAACCCCTGCAGCCGGGTCATTCGGCGTGCATTAAAATGGCCAGGGGAGACCTTTTTAATTACTGATGCCTGGGCCCCGCCCCCAGAGAGGCTGATTCAACTGATCTGGGGCGGGGGGAGCCCAGGCATGGGTAGTTTTTTAACACTCCCCGGTGATTCCGACGTGCTCCCGGGGTTGAAAATTTCTGAAGCGACCAATCTGGCCTCCGGGTCTGTGGCATCCTCGGTCCCCGCAGGACTGCCCCGACCGGCGAGATCCTGAGGCTGTGAAGGTGCCCCTGTCTCTGCCCTTCAGCTCGGTCCCCTCGCCCCCCACCGCAGACCCTTTCCTAAGCCCCGCAGCCCCGAGCCGCGGAGGTGGGCGCGCCCGTCCGCGCGCCGCGCCTGCCCCCTGCTGGACGGCGCCGGTCGTGCCCGCCGCTTGCGGGACCCGCCTCTCCAACCAGGGGAGCCCCAGCAGAGATGTCGGGGAACGAGGAGCACGTGGTCCTTAAGAGAAGCCCCAGGCCCTCCCTGAGAGTCCCCAAACCCTCAGCTCTGCATCCTCCTGCCAACCCCCAGCTGTCTCTCTGGTCCTGGGTGATCACAAAGGAGTTTTCCTTTGCTCATCTGCTCAATGGTAGCCAGTTATGCTGACCTGGGCCGGCCAGTCCTGGCAGCTGGGGCGACAGAGATGAGTAAGGAAGGGAACTGACAGGTGCCAGCAGTCCTCCCCATGCCCATCCATCCTGCAACAGCTTCCCGAGCCACCTTCCTTGAGCTGTCTATGTCCCTGTCTACTCCATACCCCTCGATGCTCCCTGCTGCTCTTAGGATAAAGCCCAGGCTCCTCACGGCCTGGCTCCCGCTACCCAGAGCACCTCTCCACTCAGGCTCCCAGAACGCCTTCCACCCTGGGGCCGCCTGAAAAACGTATTTGCACTTCCACATTCTGCTCATGTCACCTCCTCCCGGAAGCCTTCCCTGACCTCCCTCCGCCAGCTTTATACCCCAGCCCTGCAGCTCACGGTCCCAGGGAGCAAAGTTACAAGGTCACGGAGCTGGGGCACACCTCCGGCCTTAGTAAGCACCTCCAAGATGAACTCATATCTGTGGATCTGGTGTGTCCAGCATGACTTTGTTCCTGTACGTGTCTCTGGGGTGGGGGTGCAGGATGGTAACTGTGTGTTTGTGTCTGTGCCTTGTGTCATCGTAGCTCACACATCTGTGTACAGCTGTCTCTAAGTTTCTGCTGCGGCACGTCCACGCAGGCCTGGAACATTGAGGAGTCACTTCCTCCTCTTTTTTCCTGAATATTACATGCCTGCCTCTTGTACTAATTCCTTGTTTATGTGTCTGCCTCCATCCCCACAGACTGGGGGTTCCCAAGGGCAGGCATGAGGGGCCTGAGATCAACGAAAGTCGGTAGAATGAAGGCTGCCTTCTCCCACCTGTCTAGTCCCCAGGGAGCTCTGCTCGCTCTGGCTCCACCACCCCAGGAGGCTGAGCCCCTCACTCAGGAGCAATCCCTGGGGCAAGAAGAGAATAACAACTACCAACACTAACCAAGCACTTACTTACTAAGTGCTGGATGCACCTTCTGTTCCAAGTGCTCACAACGTTATTATTATACCCATTTTATAGATGGGAAAACTAAGGCACAGAGAAGTTAAGTAACTTGCCCAAACAAATACACAGCTGGTCAGTCCAGAGCTGGGACTCAGCCCAAGAGTTGGCTCCACAGTCACCTTCCCTCTGAAAGGAAGAGAATGTTGGTGGAGAACCTGTGTCCACGCTGGCCCTGGCCGGGCCCCCAGGCACCTCCTCTGGGAGACAGGAAGGGTCTTCCTAAGAGAGGCCAGGCCCAGATTCCCCGGCCACCAGCACCAGGGCTGCGGCTTTTTCACTTCCTTCTTAATTTTTCTGACAAGAGCAGATGCCACTGCAGCTGACAACCAGCCTGTGTGAACGGAAAGGTGGATCCACCCCCTCATTTGTCTGGAGAGAAAATGAAATTGGACAAGGAGGCAGCTGAGCTTCAGGAGACCTGGAGGATCCAGGGGTGGTGGCAGGTGCAGGAGGGCTCCCAACAGGCGGAGAATGCTTGCAGGGACAGGATGGGAGGGCTGAGATGGCCCAAGACCCTCTGGACAAGCTCCTGCTTCTAATGCTTCCTTCCTTCGTCCCTCCCTCCCTCCTTTCTCTCCTTCCTTCCTCCCTTCCATCCAGACTTGGTAAGCAGCTCAGCCTGTGCTGGCTACTGGGAACACGAGGCTGAAACAGTCACTATCATTGTCCTCAAGGAAGAGAAGTCAGTCTGGAGAAGCAGGCAGGGGCAGAACCTCGGACTCTGGCCTGGTGAGTGACTCGCCCGTCTGTCTGGGATCCGTTCAGCCCCCACCGCCTCCGAGCTGTGCGAATTGCACAAGGTACTTGAAGTTCCACATCTGTAAAATGGGATGCCAATGACACCTGCCCTATTGGGTGCTAGAAGGATTAATCGAGTTAACACGTCACACACTTTGAAACCGTGTCTGGCACAGAGCAAGCTCCCAGGGATCACAGCTCCTCACCAAACCCCAGGGGCCTCTCTGGTCCCCTTGGTTCCCTATGCCCCTCTGTTGTTCCTCACAACCCCTCACAACCCAGAAGTGGCCCCTGAGATCCAAGCACTCTCCCTGCTGTTGTGAGGCTCTTATCATCCTCAACAGAGATTCACATGCACCTCACTGAGCTCCCATCTCCTCTACCTAAGCCCTGGTGACTCTGAGACCCTGATCTTAGAACAGGGCAAGAGCTCTGCAGGGGGTGAAACAGCTCCCTGCCCCAAGTCAGGTATGTAGGCTTCACCAATGACTCAGGCCTGGGGTGGTAAGTGGCACCCCTGACTGCAGAAACCTGCCCCACAACTGACTTCTCAGCAGGACAGTTCTTCCTGACAGCTGGCCTCAAGCTCTCCAGCTGCAGTGCCAGGGGTCATGTTCTGACAGAGCAGAGGGACTGCTGGGGTCATCTGCAGAGGAAGTTCTCCCTAACTCGGCCCCAGCCCTGCAGCCCACAGTCCCGGGGAGCAAAGTTGCAAGGTCACAGAGCTGGGGCACACCCCTGGCCTTAGTAAGCCCCTCCAAGATGAACTCACATCTGTGGATCTGGTGTGTCAAGCATGACTTTGTGTCTGTACGTGTCTCCGGGGTGGGGCAGGACAGTAACTGTGTGTTTGTGCCTGTGCTTTGTGTCATCATAGCTCACACATCTGTGTATGGCTGTCTCTAAGTTTCTGCAGGAGCACGTCCACGCAGGCCTGGGAAAACACTTTGTTATCGCCCTCAATATCATCCGTGGAGCACTCACTTTGTGCTTTGTCTACATGTTTTCATTTATTCCCTATCAATGAAAACATGAGCTGCCTGATTCCATCCCTTTCCCAAGCCCGTGCACAGCGGTCTCGGAAGTCAGCACATCAAGCCCAAGTTCCAAGCGCAGTCTTCGAGGCCTCTCACACTCTAGCCCAAAGCAGCTCCTCTGGCTGTGCCTCCCATCTGCCCTCCCTGTACCCCCTTCCAGTTCCTTGTCCCTGCTGTTTCCTCAGCCCAGAATCCCCCACCCTCCCATCCAGGAAACTACTACTCACCTTGCAAGACCTAGCAAATGTTGCTTCCTCTGGGAAGTCTCCTCCCATGACCCTGCCACCTCCTCCAGGAAGCTTTCTCTCACTTACCAAGAGTTGACACCTTTGGCCTTAGCTCTGTGCCTCAGATGCCACCCTGGAAGGTCATTATTTCTTCCACACCAGCTCCCCGTCTGACCGGGAGCTCCTTGAGAACAAGGCAGAGAGGAATTCCCCCACAGAACCTCCAGGCTGGCGCACAGTAGGTGCTTGGGAAATGTTGGCTGAGTGTGGGCTGCTTGGCTGGCTGTGGGCAAAGGGACGCAGGGAGGTGGCCCAAATTCCATTCCCGGTGGCTTCCCCCAGCTTTGCCTAAGGGGGCGGCCCTGCGCTTTCTTCTGTCTCCTCTGTAAAGGGCAAGCTGCTTGGTCCATCAGACTAGCTGCAGCCCTCAGCCCTCGAGGCTGCCAAGAGCAGGGACAGACCTCTGCTTGTGACCGAACTCTCCCCTCTTCCCCAGAACAGCTGCTTCCCCCGGACCTGAAGTCAGTCCCTGGAGCCATCCGAGAGGCCTCCCTGGGAAGGGGGCAGGAGGCGGCAGAGGGCGGAGGGGAAGGGAAAGGAGAAGAGAGGAGAGAAAGCAGGACGATCCTTGGCTTCTGTCTGTCTTTGCAGGCTGTTACTTCCCTCTCGTTAACAACTGCTGTCCTAGCACAGCCCCAGCCCCTCCTAATTACCGTGATTAGCAGCGAGCAGGGCTGCTGCATTTTATGACTCTCCAAACCAAAAAAATAATTAAAGCAATTACTGTCATTAACACTCTGCCCTCTTCACCACCTTCTGTGAGAGTGAGCAGCTAACAGGCCCCAGGGAGTCATGATTGAAGCCCCGGTGCCCCTCCCCTCCCCCCTTCCATGCCCCACCCCGTCCCCCTGCCGGCTCCAGGAGCACCAGTCTGGACAGCTCGAGCTGCGGACAAGGCTGGGGGGCGGCAGGAAGGGCCTCAGCGGGGCCCCAGGAGGACACCCCACATGCCTGGAAAAGCTGAGCCAGGCCCTGGGACACTGCACAGAAAGGGTGAACCAGGAACAGCCTCCAAACCCACCCACGGCGAAACTTTCATTCCCAGACACTACCACCTTTCATCCCCCACCCCAGGCGGGACCCCACCAGGCCCAAATACCCCTGAAATGTGGCCTTGTCCCCTGCAACTCCTGCGTGCCAGGTCTCCCTCATGCCCTGTGCTCTCCGGGTCCCCGATCTCCCATCACAGCCCAGCCCCATGTTCTGCCACTCCCCAGCTGAGTGACCTGACACCCCGGAGCTCCAGTGTCCTTGCCAGTAAAATGGGTGGTATTTGTCAGCTGGGGCTACTATAACTAATGCCACAGAGTGTGTGGTTTAAACAGCAGACATTTATTTCTCACGGTTCTGGAGGCTGGCAAATCCAAGATCAAGGTGCCAGCAGGTGAGGGCCCTCTTCCTGGCTTGCAGACAGCCACCTTTTCTCGTGTCCTCACATGGTGTGGGGAGAGAGAAGGAGAGAGTGAGAAAGAAGAGAGAGGATGGGGTACTCCCCATTGTCTCTTCTTATAAGGACACTAATCCCATCATGAGAGCCCCATCCTTGTAAGCTCATCTAAACCCCCAAAGATCCCATCTCCATCTCCAAATACATTGGGGGTGAGGGCTTCAACATATGAATTCGGGGGGTACACATTTCAGTCCACAGCATGGGCTTTGAAATGTCTGTGGGGCAATCCCTTCCCCACAAGTCCCATTGAAGACTAAATGAGATCGTCAACACAAGGCACCTAATACAATGCCTGGCAGGTAGTAGGTCCTCAATACCAATTGTTGTCTTCAATGCTTCCCCCCAAGCAGAGGCAGAGGGTTTGCCCAGGAGGCTGGGGGTGGGGTCAGGCTCGGGGCTGTGATGACCTTGTGAACCGTGGTGTCTGTCACCCCAGATTATCACAGCTGCCTCCTAATTGGTCTCCCTGTTGCTGTCTCTGCCCTCATCCCCCTTCAATGTATTCTCAACACATAGGCCAAAGTGAAGCTTTTAAAACATGTCAGATCATTCATTTCCATGCTCAAAATCCTACAATGGGTCCCCGTCGCACTCAGAGTTAAGTCCAAGTCCTTACAATGGCCCCCAGGGCCCTGTTCCTGTCCTGCTACATGCCCACCTCGCTTACTCTGACCTCAGACATACTCAGCGGACTCCCACCTTAGGGCTGGTCCCTCCACCTGGAACCCTTCCTCCCAATACAACTCACCTGCTTCAAGACTTTACTGAATGTTTTCCCAATGACACACCTCACCCAATGCCCCGCCACATGCTCCCAGTCCCCCTGACCCTGTTTTACTCTTTTATTTCTTCATGGTGCTTAACACCTTTTAACATGCTTTGTGTTTTACTTATTTATTGTGTTTGTTGTTTATTGTGTAGCCCCCACAAGGGCAGGTAGGGATCATTGTCTATTTCATTCTGACGTTTTCCCAGAACCTAGATCGGAGCCTGGCATGTAGTAGGCACTCAATAAGTATTTGTCTAATTTAATTGAAGAACTGTAATTGTAGCCAAGGCATACTGTTTCCTCTGGAAAATCGAGTGGCACTAATAGAAGGACCTGAAGCAACAGAGACAACAGCAGAGCAATGACAAGCAATGTCCACCAGGCTGCGCAGGACCCATTTCAACAGCGTCACCATGTGGCAGGAAGAAGGCACAGCAATCGTGGGCTTTCTTGTTTCTTCTAGATTTGGTCCTGGAAATAGGATTGCCCTTATGTGGACCACATTAGCCACAGAGATTCCTGGTCAGTTGAGACATGGGGAAATATTCTCCATCAGACTTTCTTTAATAATCAGTGGTTCTCAACAATTAGTTTGAAAACTAAAAGTTTTCACTTCACAATTCATTAGGATGGCTCTTATTTAAAAATACACAAACACACACACACAGAGAAAATAACAAGCGTTGATGAGGATGTGGAGAAATTGGAACCCGTGTGCATTGCTAGTAGGAATACAAAATGGCACAGCCTCTATGGAAAATACTATGGTGATTCTTCAAAAAAATTAAACATAGAATTACCATATGGTCCAGCAATTAAACTTCTAGATATATAGCCAAAAGAATAGAAAGCAAGACTTCAAACAGATATTTGTACACCAACATTCATGGCCGCATTATTCACGATAGCCAAAAGGTGAGAGCAACCAAGTGCCCATCCACAGATGAAAGGATCAGCAAAATGTGGTATAAACATACCATACATTATTCATCCTTTAAAACAAAGGAAATTCTGATCCATGCTACAACAGGGATGAGTCGTGAAGACATTATGCTAAGTGAAGTAAGCCAGTCATATAACGACAGGCACTGTATGATTTTGCTTCTATGAGTTGCCTGGAGTAGTCAGATCCACAGAGACAGAAAGAATGGTGGGAGAAGCGGGGAGGAGAGAATGGGAGTTCTTGTGTAATAGGGATGGAGCTGCAGTTTGAGATGATGACAAGTTCTGGAGACAGACGATGGTGATGGTTGTACAACAATGGGAATGTACGTAATGCCATGAACTGTATACTTAAAAATGGTTGAAATGGTAAATTTTGTTATGTATATTTTACCACAATAAAAAATTTAATTTAAAAAAAAAGTAAAAAAAAAAAATCCAGAAAACAAAAAGATTAATGTGACTCTGAGCCCAACAAGAAGCACTTCAAAGTCCAGCACAGGGGATGGGTATAGGCCACCTTCCCACCCGCACAGGGTGCTCACCAAGCCACTGGCACCAGGTGGCTTTTATACACCCCACCTCACCGTGTTGGGATCCAAGTTTGGCTCATATTTCTTCTCAGGGTTCATTTAGAAGGGCTTTGAGCTCCCAAAACCCAAATTTCATGTAGCGAATTTCTCGGTGAGGTTCCCAAAACGGGCCAAAACATGATGGTAAGTCCTCTCCATGTCCCATGCACGGGCCAACAAGCCTGTCTAGAGTGATTAGAATGATGTTCTAATTACTATTGCTTAGGGCCCCGGCTCTGTAAAATTAGATGTTCACTTGTAGAAAACTGGTAAGGGGCAAATGATTTCCATCCAGTAGAGAAAATAATCCCCAAAGGTTATAGTTTTATTGTCCTATAGGATATTAACCAGTTTTGTGTCTATTAATAATTTAGTGTCTTATTCCATCATTGTTTTTCATAGGAGTTTCTCATATCCTTCTTTGAACCACCTTGTTCAAAGAGTCTCTTTTTGAGTTAAATAATATTTTGGTCGTGCTCACTATGTATTGCATGAGAATTATGTTTTTAATATTCTGAGAATTATACTTTAAAGGTATCTGGGGAACCTAGATAGGGGTTCATGTGTTCCACACACAGATCTGGGCGCCGCTGATCAATTCATTGTCTCGCTGCTCCTTCTCCTGGCTTCTCTCGCCTCCCCTCCCCCACCCTCCCATCCCCTACCTTCCCATCTCCCACCCCCTCCCCCTCCCCATCTTTCCTTCTTTTGCCTCTTTGCTGCAATCAGGGCTCCTACACAGCTACACAGTGTCACCTTGGTGCCCCAGGCTGTGCACCCAATCTCAGGGTCCCTATAATACCGGGGAGCACCCACCAAGGAAAGGCTCCTCAGCCCTGTCCACACCTGGAAATCACTGTTCCACCCCTGGAAATTGCTCTTCTCCCGTTGCTCCTACCCCAGGCCATAAAACCAGGTCACATCTGCAAACTACTTGAAATGCAGTCATTACAAAACAGAATATTTAACATCTCAGGTTGCATTTCTACATAGATTTCTTCTTCCAAGGCTCTTTTTAGAAAAGCAGGTGGTACTTGCCTTACTCGTACAAAGATCCTATCCTGGTAATTTTATTAAAATGAGAGGAGGGTGTGATTCAAGGTCACATGTGTCTGTACCACTGAAACTAACATGGTTTCTAGAAAACAACTATCCCCAACTGAGCTTCCTCATTAAGTTAAAAAATAAAAAATAAAAGACCCTCTTCTCCAGATAACCTGCCAAAACATTTTAAAACTGATTGCCATTATAGGAAAATAGCTTTAAACTTTTATTATTTTGTGTCTGACATCTGACTACACTCCCTTATTGGCTAGAATTTATTGTTTTTAGTTAATTTCATTGGGCTTTCTAGTTATAAAATTGTGTCTTTGGCAATGGATGCTAATTTTCCCATAAATTTTGTAATTGTGTTTTTTGTCTTATCGCATCAGCTGTGACATGTGTTCTTTGCTATGATTAAATGTGTTGAGCTTTTGAGCATCTCTAGGGAGAAAAAAAAAACGTATTGGCGAGGAGAGAGGCTAGTGACTGAGCAGCTAAAAGAAAAGCTATTGTGGTCTGAGTGTGGATTGATGGGACAAGGCCCCAACCAGGATCATGGCTGCAGAGGAAGAGCTGCAGGGAAGAGAGATTCCAGATCATGAATCGGCAGTGAGGCTGGAAACCAAACAGGACACCAGGTCTGCACACCTGAAGCCCCATGGTCCAGCTGAGTGACCAGGTAGAGTGGGCATCCTGTCCGCCTCCTTGCACCCATTTCACCTTTCTCCTTACCACCGTGGTAGCTTTAGTGATGGGCACTTTATCCAGAGCTCCACATGTTCCAAGTTAGTCCAATCAGAAGTTAAGCTCTTAGGGTATTGTCCAACAGAGATCAAAACAAATAAAAATAAAGAAAATCAAACCAAAACCAAAAAAAAAAAAAAAACAAAGAAGTGAAACTCAGGAATTTTGCTTGGTGGTTGGCCAAAGAAAAGCCCCACTCTCTCCCTGGATTTGGAGGGAAAAACCTAAATGCCAGGAGCTATTGGCTCTCAACAGGGAAAAGCTCTCCTGAGCATCAGGAGTAACCAACCCTGGATCAGATCTACCTCTGGACTTCAGAGCACTCGAACTACACATTCCTCTTACCGGTTAAGCCAATTTGCGGTGGGTGTCCGGTTACTTGCTCTGTAAGGAGTCCCAGCTGATCCACCAGGAAACTGACAATATTTTTACCAGACACTATCATTCTCTTACAATGTATTCATCTGCAAAGAGGTGTGAAGGAGAAAAGTAATTAGAATTCTCAGTTTATAAACATTTCCTAAAATGTGAATTCAAGAGAGAAATTAGCAGATATTTTAATTGTCTGCTCCATCTCCACATTCTCACACTTAATCTACCTACTCTCTAAATATATTAATTAACATTTTTATAAGCACATTTCCAGTTTACAATGCAGCTTCACACATCTCAACTCATTTGGTTCCCATAACAAACAAGAGAGGGGGTGGTAACAGCCATGCCTCATTTTGGGTAGTACACGACAGTTTGCAAGGCCCTTTCTCTTACATTGTTTTACCTGATCCACGCGTGTCTAGCTCTTGCAAGTTCTGGACTCCAGAAAACCTGATGTACTTGTAGTTTCCTTGACCCACAGAGAACTATTTCACATTTCTGTGTCTTCACTGGTGTCACTCAGTCAATACTATCCTTCACGACCTTACCAGGTGAACTCCTATTCATACTTAAAAACCCATTTCAGACAGGACCCAACTGTGTCTCTTTCCCCAAGGAGGTGTGTACAGGTAGTGTGTGTTGCCTTCACCACATTTGTCAAGGTCAGCCAGGTGGCTGTTAGGATAAAGTGGGGGACTCTCTCTGGTCAACCCTTTTGTGGTTTAAGATAAATTTCATTCACCACAAAAGGAAAAACACCAGCTACTCCGCCAACCCCCCGGCCATAAGAACCTGCTTCAAGCTTGGCCAAATTTACTGTCTTTGTTGTATGGAGGGAAAAGAGTCAATGTCAGCCTTGGCCTTGGGCCATCTTTATTGGTTTTATGCTAGTGGCCCTCGGGCCAACCCAGACAGTGTTTATAACTTCAAATAGGCCTCAAAGAGACTTACAGATAAACCTCAGATAGGTTCTCAGAGAGACCCTCACCTGGATCTTCAGACAGGCCTTGGAGGGACTTTGATGGGACTGGGTCCCAGCGCAGACCTGCATCAGGAAGCCCCTTCCTCCCACCTCAGATGCTCCCTCAGACACGCCCCGAGAGACCAGGCCTGGCACCCGGTCTCCGCACCCCTGCCGGGTCCGTCTGGGGCCTGCAGCCTGCAGGACTCTGTCTGGGAGTGTATTTTCACATCTGAGGGCCTAATTGGGGGGGACTAAGGATGCTGGTGGTGGCCATGGGGACCAGCTCAAGTTCCTGGCTCCGAGCAGGTAAGGCACTCGGCCTCCTCACCTTATTGCCACCCTGGGGGCTCTAGTCCACGGAGTGGTCCTCTCCATAGAAGGAGAGGTCAGAAGACAGAAAAGGTGGGATAAAATCTACCCCAGTAGGGGACAGTGGGGTGAGGAGGGAGGTGAAGGGAACAAAAGAGGTGGCCCGAGCCCTTTGCCCCAAGGCTGGGAGGCCTGTTTTCTGGGACCTCCTGGGTGGCCATGTCCCTCCCTGGACTTACAGGTAGTGTGGCTGCAATTGCCAATCTCAAGTCTACTTCCTGTATCCTCAGTGCGGTTGGGTCTGTGCTGGGGGTCTGCTGGTGTCCGGTTTCCCACCCTGCTCCTCCCCCAGGCTCCCCGTCTCCCACGCCTTCTCTCCCCTCCCCCAGCAGCCAAGGGCCACTCTGCCCACCCAGCCTGACGTCCTCAGCTCAGCCTGGACTAAAGCCACCACACCTAGCAGGACCCTTCCTTTCCCTGCCCCCAGCCTCCAGAATGAGCCTCCCAGAAGTCACCTCTGATCGCACCAGCCTGCCGTGGGACCTCCGATGACTCCCCACGGCCCTCGGATGAAGTGCAAGCTCCTGGCTCCACTGTTTGAGAGCCAGGCCCCATTGGCCTTCCAGATTCATCTTCTTACAGGTCTCACACTCCTGCCGGACTTGCCACCTCCATTTCTCACCTCCACCCCCTGCTCCTGCCCTCCCCCCACCTGGACGGCCCCTTCCTCTGGCTGCTCAGTCTCCCCTGGTGGCCCCACCCAGAAGTGCCACCTCCGTCCTCAGATCTCCTGTGACATCTTCACCATTTCTACTCCAAACACACGCTGCACTGGGTGACAGCACCCTGACGGATTCACGGCAGAGCAGTTCCACTAAAATTGTTTGCCTGAATGAAGTCATTCACTCCGCCACTGAGGATCTGTGGGGCACCTGCCACACTGCTGGCACTGCCTGGGCCTGGGGCATGGCCGGGATCAAGATGGGGGTCCCTGCCTTCAGGGGTGGGCTCTTATTGTGCCAGGGGACAACCGCCTGAGTGAAGTCTGGCCCCTGCAGAGGCCTGAGCTACTTTCCCCAATGCCTCTCCAGGCTCCAGTGTCCATGACCCCAGGGCTCCTAAGCAGCCCACATCCCCCCTCATTTTCCCAAACCCCACAACTGCCTGCCGTGGCACAGGGTAGGTGTGCACACAGGCACCTGGGCATGGGACCTGTGGCCAGCACGTTCACATGCGCCAGTGCCCAACTGGGCGCACTCGGGTGCTGGGGGACCCGACCACAGCCCCCCTCCGCGCCTCCCCTGCACACCCCCAGCCTCTGCACTAACTGCTCCTGGCTCCCGGCGCACCGTGCTGCTCCCGTTGTTTAATTTTGCCAAACACCGAGTCTCAACCCCACGTTAATTGGTTTTACTCCAGTCTTTTGTGCCACCCATTAAACGAGGAAATGCCACCCATAAAATTTTAATTTTAAAAGCCAACTTGTTTGTTTTATATTGAAATTCCCTGGGCAGCTCCAGCAGAGGGAAACAGACACATTTTCGTTTCATTAAAGCAACTTGAGTGAAGACAAAAAAGAAACTGAAAAATTAGATTTAGAAACAGAGAGGGAGAAGCGTTTAAAGCAAATGAATGAAAATGAGCCGCAGCAGAGGGCGGCGGGGGCTCAGGGCCGTCTCCGTCCTCCCTGAGCCTCCTGCGGGGAGCCGGTGGAGCGGAAGGTGGAGCGGAAGCGGGAACTCTTGGTGCCCCCACGAGGCTGGACCATGAACTCTCTCCTCACTCAAAATCGGCCCACTGGACATGCGCAGGAAGCAGGGTAGAGGGAAATCTACCCGGGGACCAGCAGCGTCCTTTCTCCCTGGGCACACTCTGCATGATGACTGAGCTTGCTGGCTTAGAAGCTGGGCTACCTGGATGGTCCTGGCTCTACCACTTACTTCCCAGCTGTGTCATGGTGAGCAAGTGGCCTCAGTTTTGCTTTTCTATAAAATGGGAATAATAATATTACTTAGCTTATAGGATTGGTGTGAGGTTTAAATAGAATAATGCCTTGAAAACACTTGAAAACAGCCTGATATGCAGTAGGTGCTTAATAAATGTCAGTTTTGACTACTCTCATCCTGCTGCTACCCCACCTCCCTCCCTTGCCTACACATCCCCCACTCCCCTGCTGCAGCTGCCACTCAGAGTCCCTTTTGATGATGTCCCTGAGCTAAAGACAGCTGAGAGACGGGGGGAAGGTCTGCTGAGAGGCTTAGGGCGCCCCACCCCGTGGCCCAATTCTTGTGGCCCAAACTGGTTTATGAAAATGTTGTTACAATCCTTCCACGGAAAGCCGGCCTCCCTGGGTTCAAATCTGAGCTCCACCATTTACTGGCTGTGTGTTCTCGGGCAAGTTTCTTCTGGGCCTCAGTGTCTCTAGCAATAAAAATGGGACTCACACTGGATCAGCCACACTTTGTCATGAAGATCCCGAAAAAAAAGCTCTGTGGATAAATGCTCAGTGAGTGGCGACTTTCTGCATCGGCTGGAGACACAGCTGGGAAGGAGAGAGGCGGGGCCTGAGGCTGGGGAGGGGAAGGGGGGCAGGCGGCTCCACGATAGGGTGACCTCAGGCCAGGCTGTTGCCAGGGTAATTATTAATGACGCTCCCTTTCATTCTCAGAAGTGTCCTAATCTGGATGACTAATCATCTGGTCACCCTACTCCAATCTCCCACCGAGGGGGCCTCAGCGCTTGCCCCCAGGTGTTGAGAAAGGGTCCTGACCCTTGAGCAGTTTGCCTTCCCAGCCCCTCCGGACGCCTGGGCCGGCGGCTGCAGAGGGAGGGAGAAGCCCCGGGAAAGGCGTGGGCGCAGGACGGGGCTGGGACGTGGAGTCTGTCTGGATTCCCAGCCTCACCTCTGCTGCTGAGGGCACTTTGCACAACCTCTTCTCTCTCGCTTCCTCTCCGCTGCAGGGGAATTGGCAACAGCGCTATCGCCCCAGCTGCCTTGGACGTGCCACGATCAAACCACAAGGACTGGATGTGAAAGTGTTTTGCAAACTGGAAAGTGTTGTGCACTCTGATGGGTATCATGAGGAAGTCAGTGACTCCTGCAGGCCCTGTCCCTGGGGGTGACTGGAGGGGACAGAGATGGGGCCTAAAGGGTCACAAACGGTCTCGGATGGCTGGGGCCAAGGGTCTGCCCGGAAGTCCTATAACACACAGCCTGTGCCCTGCAACCCCAGCCCACTTCTCACAGGTCCCAGAGGATGCCCCCAACACCCATCGGGGCCCCCGTCCCTCAGAGGCCACTTCTCCAGACAGGAGCAACTGATGCGCTCAAGCTACATCCGGCTGCTGGCCGCGAGAGCTACTCAGGGTGGGCAGCTTCCCAGGAAAGCTCAGAGAAGACAGCTTAGTGGCTGCAATGCAGCACCCATTTTACTGGGGGCAGAATGCTTTTCCAGTGGTTCCCAAATTGTACACCAAGGAACCCCTAGGACTTCATGACAGATGACAGTTCTGTGAGAGGGTGGGACCAAGCGGGTGGGGCTCCAGGCGCACTGGGAGGGCTTCCTGTCGTCCCCTCCCCTCCCTTCCCCTTCTTTTCCTCCCCTCCTCTCCCCTTCCCTCCCTTCCTTTTCTCTCTCCCTCTCCCTCTCCTCTCTGCTCTCCTCTCTCCCTCATTCCCTCTCCCTTCTCTCTTTCTCTCTCTCTCTCTCTTGCTTTCTCTTTCACTCTCTCTTCAATCAGAGCGACTCTATTTTATATAATCTGTGCAAAATTTTGCTTGCACAAAAATTTCCACGGTTAAAATATTTTTTTCAAAAACACTGCACTGCCCCTCCTTTCCCTTCCTCCCTCCCTGAACAACTCGGACCTAAAGCCATCAGGTGCAGCAGAGCAGGGGAGATTCCCTTTCTGGCAAGGGGAACCACAGAGGAATGAAGCTAGTGTCACAGCAGGGTGAGGAGGGGACCACACAGGGAGACACCCTGGCCTGGAGGTGTCAGGGCTCAACCCGGTGAGGGGTGTCCACATATGGGGGCAGCTAGTGCGGGTGTCAGAGTCCAAGCAGAGTAAGGAGGGCCAGCAGGAAGTCGGAGCCTCAGGCAGATGAGGAGGGCATCCACACTGGGGTGGGGGTAGCAACCCTGCCTGGAAAGCCAGAGAGTGCCCAGGCACCCACGGTCAAGCCCCAGGGCCCTGCCTCCTCCCATGCCTGCCCCAATCCTTCCTAAAGCCCAGCTGAGCTGGCCCAAGGAAGAGCCGGGGCCCCTTCCGGAATCAACTGAGGTCATCAAATATCCTCAGCCCCAGGGCTGTGCCAGGAAGCCCGTGTGGTGCTGGGGCCAGAGCCAGGATGGAGCAAGACAGACAGGCCTCGGCCCGCATGGAGCACAGCCCATGGGGAAGGACAGCACAGAGGCTGCCATCACAGAATGTGCGCTGGACGGGGCAACGGGGGCACTGCAGGGGGCACGTGGGAGGGGAGGGCAGCGTGATCTCACAGGGGCCAGGAAGCATCGAGAGGAGGCAAGCCCAGAGGCGAAGAAGATGAGTTTACCAGGTGGGGCAGGATGCGGGGTGGCGATGACTCTCCCCGCGCCTGACCCCTCGAATCCCTCTTGCTTTCTCTGTGCTTAAGACAAATGACGAACTGAAGGCCCTTCACCAGTCCTGGAGAATCGCTGACAGCGTCTGTCCCAGGTGAGGTGAGGGGAAGGGGCCCCTCCAGGTTGGGGGGCTGGGGAGCTGCACCAGACCCTTGCCTTCCAGCCTTTTCCCTCTGCAAGCCCTAATCCCTGGGTCCCTCTGCCCTCCCACACCCAGGTGCGAGCCCTGGCAGCCCACCTTCACAACGGTCCTCAGTCCTACTCCCCAAAGGGTCCTTTACATAGAAATCCTGCATAGAGCCCACCCAGGTGGTCCCCTCCATTTAGGCCCCCAGATGGCCTGACCCAGCAAAGAAAATAAGCTGTTTGGACTCCATGTGAGTTTATTTCCTAAGGTGGAGGGGAGAGCACGCTACCCTCAGCTGCCCTTCTCACTTCTAATGCCCCAAGAGAGGTGGAGGTTAGACTCCAGGAAGGACTTCCTTTGGTTCCAGGGACCCTCCTCCCTGCAGTCACCAGGAGAGGGCACCACAGGCCAGCCCATAGGGCATGTCATCTGAGGATGGAGAATGTCATCAAGGAGCGAGTGAGGGTCTGGCCAGCACTGGGCCCATGGAGAAGCCAGACCACCTGGTGGGAAGCACCACCCCATGCCAGCCCGGACACGGGAAAGGGAGTGGCAGCGTGTTGTGCCTAGTCATTGCCTGCAGAGGCTGGCGTCACTTCTGATGTCAGGGATTCAAGGGGCTTTGTTCCAGCTCCGGGCTCCAGGAAAGGGCGTCACAGGGCCCAGAGGTTACGCAACTTCCCAAGATTGCAGTGGAAATGACCGACTGGTAGAGCAGGGATTTGAACCCAGGTCCCTGTGAACACCTTCTGCCCGCCGCCTGCCAGACGGTCCGGTGCCCAGCGCACGGTTTGCAGGTGGCTGTGCTCCACGAGTCACCTTTATAAACCCACGGCTGAGAGCCGGGCCAGCCTTGGCCTGGCTTCCTTCTTTCTCATCTTCAAAATGCCTTTCATTGCAAGGTCTCTTGGCAGCTTTATAATAAACAAGAGCCTCCTAAAACCATGAGTGTTTTTAAATGAACTCAGGTCCCAAGTTTCCGGAGAGGCGCAGGGTGGGGGGGCGCGGAGGATGATGATGAGTCTTTCAGTAGGAAAGTTACATGCCGGGCTCGGAGCCCTCCCTGACCTCCAAAATCCACACAAGGGCCCTCACCAGCCTCTCCAAGTGCCTCCTTTTGAAAACTCACCGGTCCTTGTACTCTGAGTGTTTTGAGTTGGGTCCATTATGATAAATCTTCTTTTGAGCAGGGATGTATTCAAATCCAGATGATGTCCCCGCAGAACAAAACGCTCCCTCCAAATTCTCTTTATGTAGAAGTAGGTTCTCATCCTTTGAAGGAATAACATCTCTTGATAAGTGGAATTTTTTTTTCCCCCAGCCAAGAACGCTGCTCTGAATTTGTTAAAAAGCAGTTTAATAGCCTGTCTCCATTCCATTTCAGAAGCCAGGATGGCGGTGACAGGTGGAATGTCACAGGTCGATGGATTCGATAGATTGACTATGGCTTCACTAAAAGAGAAAGCCGGCTTTTTAAAAATATTTTTTATTTATTTAGATGCTTTAAAAAGAAACAAATTCAAGAGATACATTCTAATGGCACCAGTGTAAGATGGAATCCAGATTGTCAGAAAAAACCTCCTGAATCATATACTTCATTTTGCTGATTCAAATAACGACTTTTCAGGAAGGAAGGATCATTAAACACACACATGGGGTGTAAGTTAGTCCCAACTTCAGTAATATTCATTTTTTAAAGTATACCTTAAAATAGAGGAAATACGAATTATGCACTTGTTGGCTATATGTGTATATATAGAGCCAACAAAGATTTTTATCAATAGGATCTTTATTTTTGTTATAACAATCTGTGAGGCCAGGCACAGTGGCTTGAGCCTGTAAGTAATCCCAGCACTTTGGGAGGGCGAGGCAAGAGGATCACTTGAGGCCAGGAGTGTGAGACCCCATCTCTACAAAAAATAAGAAAAATTAGCTGAGCATGGTGGCACATACCTGTAGTCCCAGCTACTCAGGAGGCTGAGGTGGGAGAACTGTGCTGGAGCCCAGGAGCTTGAGGCTACAGTAAGCTATGACCATGGCACTGAACTGAAGCCTGGGTGACAGGGCAAGACCCCACCTTAAACAAAACAACAACAACAACAACAAACCCATCCGAGAGCTGGAAACAGTAATTCTTTCCTCACTCTATTTGCATCCCACTGGTGATGGGGAGCTCACTACCGTATCACTACCATTTTGGCTGAAGGTTCAATAACGTCCCTTTATAAATCCTTTCATAAAGGGTTTTTATAAAGGGTTTATAAAGTATCTAAATAAATACAAAATATTTTTAAAAATCCAGCTTTCTCTTCTTAGTGAAGCTGTAGTCAATCTATCGAATCCATCAACCTGTGACATTCCACCTTGTCACCATCGTCCTGGCTTCTGAAATGTAAGGGAGACAGGCTATTAAACTGCTTTTTAACAAATTCACCTCCCCCTCACTCTATTTGCATACCACTGGTGATGGGGAGCTCACTACCTCTGAAGGCGAGCCTTTCCATTGTGGGACAGTTCTGACAGCCACTGAGTTGGCTCTCAGCTCCTTGTTATCTCTAGGTGGCAGCTCTGTCCTTGGAGCCTGGCAGAGCTATACAGCTGCTCCTGCCTCTGCCCCTCGGAGTCTTCTCAGTATCCCCAGCTCTCATTATCCTTCATTCACCCTCCTCAAACTGGAATCTGGATTCTCCCTGTCTCTTCAATCATGTGGCAACCAGAAATGAACACAGCCCTCCAGCTATCACCTCCCTCATCCTCAGCCCTATATTTCTATAGATCACATTAGTTTGGGGCAGCCATCTTAATATGGGACGTTATTGAACCTTTAACCAAAATCTCTTTTATGCAAAATCTTTTCATTTTTACACCCATCCGTATTTACTTCAGGGGAGTTAGACTATCATTTCATCTGCTTTAGGTGCTTTCAAGCCCTGGTTTGGTCACTTAAAATACCAGCTGCTGCCTCTAGTTTGGGGTCATCTGCAAATGGGGCAAGCATGCCGTCTGTGCCCACACCCCAGCCGCTGTCAACAGGAAGGTTGAGTGGTGAGCTTGACGCAGCCAGTGCTGGGATCTCAGCTTCCCAGTCACACAACAGCAGACAGGAGTGAAGTGTGACCTCCATTAAAAGAGCTCAGGGACTATTGTCAGATGCTATGCTAAGCCTACCAAGACATTTAATTCCTCCCACCAGTTCTCTGAGGGAGCTATAATTATCACCCTCCGCACTCTGCAGATGAGGAAAGCAAGGCTTTGCAGGATTTGAACCCAACTCTGACAGGCACCCAATCCCGTGCTTTTAGCCACCAGGTTCATTGCTGCTGTCCTCAGAGAGCAGGCTCTCTGGTAAGGCCTAGAACAGAGCCGATGGGCGCCCCCCCAACCCAGATCTCCTTACAACCAGCTAAACAGCACTCCTTGGCACCCCTCAAAGTCCTACGCATGGCGCAGACGCAGTGGAGGGTGGGAGGTTTGAGGGGTCCTTCTGAAAGGGACACCAGATGCCTCAGCCATGGCCTGTGTGAACAGATGACCAAAGAGAAATGACGATCAAAGATAAACGGACCCCTCCCCTCACCCCATGCCTTGACACTGCTTCAGTGCAAGGTGGATTTAAAACTTCGAGAGTGACTCCAGTGAAAGTGTTTGCCGGCTCAGTGAAGTTGGGAGCCTGGCGTCAGAACTTCAGGTAGGTTGTGGCACATGAAGAATGTAAATGTTCCTGGCATACCTGAGTCTGGGAGTCAGACCCACCACGCCCCCAGCCAGGTGCCAGATAGTTAAGACACATTCTGTACTCCCAACAGCCCTATGGAGTAGACACTAGTGTTAGAGGCGGGTTTGTGGTGAAGCGAATGAAGTTGAACCTTCAGGGCCCCTCACTTGCAGGGGCCCTTCCCAGATCCTGCAGGGGAAGTGCTTAACTTGATAGCTGTAATTTTTTTTTTTTTTTTTTAAACAGGGTCTCCTTCTGCCGCCCAGGCTGGAGTGCAGTGGCATGAACGTAGTTCACTGCAGCCTCGAACTCCTGGGATCCTCCTACCTCAGCCTCCCGAGTAGCTGGGACTACAGGCACGTGCCACCATATCTGGCTAATATTTTTATTTTTTGTAGAGACGGGGTCTCACTATGTTCCTTAGGCTGGTCTTGAACTCCTGGATTCAAGCGGTCCTCTCACCTCGGCTTCCCAAAGGGCTGAGATTACAAGCCTAAGCCACCACACCCAACCTAGATTTATAATTTTGAAGAGGGCACCCCAAATTGCCCCACAAAACCTTCCCCTATTATCCCCATGTTATAATTGAAGAGAAATGTGGCGGAGAGGTGCAGCAAGTTGCCCAAGGTGGCAGGGCTGGGAGGTAGTGAGGTCAGGGTTCAAACTCAACTCCTCAGAGGATGCCTCACATTTTCTGAGGGGATTCGTGTCTTCAAATGCAGTACTGGCATCTGTTTCTATTTCCATATTTTAATCAATGAAGAAATAGGTAACGAGGCAGCGTAACATATACTGTTTGCAATTGGGTGTATTTTTAAGTGAGAAAAGCAAGGTGCGGTTGGTTATATAGAAGCATTTGTTTCTATAAAAATAAAGAAAAACAAAGCAGAATACATATGTGCAGATATTTCCCCATAGGTGCACAGATTCTATCTGAGAAGATACATGAGAAACTGCTAACTTTGGCTGTTCCTGGAGAACAGAACCACTCTCAGGACCAGTGAAAAGAGATTTTGTTTCTGCCATAACCATACCCACACCTTTTGAATCTCTACATTGTTAATGTATCACCTGTTTAAAAAAAAAAAATCTTACATAGCCCATCAAGATGCCTCTAGTACTTCAAAAATGAATACTAAAAAGAGAAAATACAGCCATTTTAGCTTTTCATCTTTCGGAAATAACAGCTATTCATAACTGAAATGGGTTATTTGAGGAGGTGATATCTTCTCTCTCATCTCTTCGTTTAGAAACAAAGCACAAAATTTGTTTTTAAAATAACTAAACAAATCACAAGAATGAAGTGCAAGATGCAAGAATTCTAAATCCCCACGTATTGAAAGCAAGTATATCTATTTTTTAAATTCATACCATGTAGTTAAATTCCAATCTACAATGATAATTTCAGTACACATTCAGTTCTCAAATTAAGCTTGACAAATTATTTTTAATTCATTTGTCCATAAACCTTGCTTTTCCTCATAATATTAATTTAAATTCTATTAAACAGTAGGCATCACTTATTACATAGAAAATGGGCAAAACTAGCCTTTAAAAATAATGAATCTTTTTACACATAAACTTTCTAATACAATCTTTGGGATCAGACTGATCTAAAATAAAAATAAATGTCCTTTAACATATTTTCTCTACCTCGTAAAAATGATGAAATTTTTTTCTTATTTAAAAAAGGGTTTGCAAAGTTATTGATTGCTGTGAAAGTAATTTGACTGTCTAAACATGTTGAGAAAGGCAACCTAGACCCACCACTGGGTATGGTGGTGCAAGCTGTGAACTGCACAACTCCCAGAGTGCCATTCAGATCATCATCTAAATTTTGCAGTGCACCACCTGTGCAGCCACACACATCAGCCCCGTTGGCTACAGCAAATGCTGGAGAGCTATAGAAGGCTTTTGGGCAGGAGAGGGTAGGTGTCAGAGCTGGAGTCACAGGGATTGTGTTGCCAGAATCTCATGCATGCAGCCTCCCATCTCTCTAGGCTGGCCTTCCTTTTGTAGGCGCTGGCAACAGAAATATCCTAAGTTTTCTCTGAGTCTCATAACATTGGTTTTCCTAAGGTTGGGGGGAAAGGACCCACCTGTCAGGGCCACAGTCACTTCCTTGGCCTGTACAACTCAACATACTCTTTAATTACTCAGCAGCTAAGAAAGAAGACCAAGAAAGGGCCTTACCATGCCCTAATCTTTTTTTTTTTTTTTTTTTTTTTGAGACTGAGTCTCACTCTCTTGCCCAGGCTAGAGTGCTGTGGCATCAGCCTAGCTCACAGCAACCTCAAACTCCTAGGCTCAAGCGATCCTTCTGCCTCAGCCTCCCGAGTAGCTGGGACTACAGGCATGCACCACCATGCCCACCCGGCTAATTTTTTTTATATATATATTTTTAGCTGTCCAGATCATTTCTTTCTATTTTTTTTTAGTAGAGACGGGGTCTCACTCTTGCTCAGGCTGGTCTCTAACTCCTGACCTCAAGCAATCCTCCCGCCTTGGCCTCCCAGAGTGCTAGGATTACAGGCGTGAGCCACCGCGCCCGGCCTCCATGCCCTAATCTTTATTTCCACCCTAATGGAGGCAGAAGTGGCTAGCTCAAGGGGTGGGGTGGAGGGGGTTGAACCCTAAATCGCATTCAGGACATTTGTCCTCTGGGATGAGCTCTATCACTGCCTCACTATGTGACCTTTGGCAAATCTTTAAGCCTCTCCGAGTTTCTGCCTCCCTATTTGCAAAATAAAGAGAATTATTGCCATTCCTTCTCTGTCTCTTGGCAAAATAGACAAGGGAAGAAAGAAAACATGTAGTGATGATTTCACTGCAAATGCACAGAACTTCAAGCATTCCAATAATCATTAAACATCAATCACTAGTGGCCTGAGAGTCACAGGCTCTACTAAGCAGCTGTCAAACCTTGAGCAAGTCTCATGACCTCTCTGGGCCTTCGTTTAACCACATGCCTGATAGCGAAGCTTGAACTAACTCAGCAGTTTGCTGACCTTTTCATACACGAGAGTCTCTTTTATTATATCCAAACACAAATCTTGTACTTTGTAAGATTCTATCTCCTAAGCTATATTTAGGCAATTATGGTATACTTAATATAATTATTAAGTAATTATTGTTACCATTATGAGGGATATTTTTGGTTGTGACAGAATTTATGGGTTTATATAACCAGAAAGCCTAGAACTAGGAATAGCTTCAGGCAAGGCTTGATCCAGCAGCTGTTACCAAGGACCCACGTTCTTTCAGTCTCTTGGCTCCACCTCCTATGACGTGTCACACAGTGGTTGCCAGAAGCTCCTGGCACTGCTTGCTTTTCTCATCTGTAATTATCAAGAAACAGTCTGCTTCCCACTTAGCTCAAAGACAAGACCCAGAATTGAGATCGATCAATTCGAGTTGGTCTGACTTGGACCATGTGCCTTTTTCTGACCCATTCCTATAGCCTAGAGGATGAGTTACTCTGGTTTTTTAAAGACAGTTAGGCCCTGCCCCCAGAGTGGGTCATTTCAAACCAGATCACATGGCTGGGAAATTCCCAGGACTGTTAGGAAGGGGAATTGGGTAAAGGATGCTGGAGAGACACCCGGCACATCTCCTACGGCATGTTTATTAGCGACATCACCAACAGCCATCGGAACTGCTGACCAGCATGTGAACTGCACATCAGTGTCCTCCAACATCTTGTGAGGGGCGCTCTACAGCCGCCCCATCTGTGGGTAACCACACTGACCACGTGAGCTGACGTCAGCCCCACCAGCAGCAAGCGTCTGACTCTGAGGTTAGATCTGGCCTAGTTGCCAGTTCACCCGTGTCCAGCTTCTAGTTCCCCAATCCCATCTGAATGTTCACATGTGACTCAGCTGGAGACCCCAAGTGAACCTTGAGCCCCCCTCCAGCTCTGACTTCCCAGGCCTGTGTCTGCTCTTTTCAGATTCAAGGGGACACCCACAAGCTGGACTTGGCAAAGAGGATGCAACAGACACCCTCACAGCAAACATAACCAGAACTACATCGGCTCGCTCCTACATTGACTCGCCAAGCAGTTAGCACCATCCATGCCAGGTCTTGTGCTGGGCACGCATAGGAGAGTGAGACTTGGGCTCATCTTTTTTTTTTTTTTTTTTGAGACACAGTCTCGCTCTGTTGCCCGGGCTAGAGTGCTGTGGCGTCAGCCTAGCTCACAGCAACCTCAAACTCCTGGGCTCAAGCAATCCTGCCTCAGCCTCCCGAGTAGCTGGGACTACAGGCATGCATCACCATGCCTGGCTAATTTTTTCTGTATATTTTTAGCTGTCCAGATCATTTCTTTCTACTTTTAGTAGAGACGGGGTCTCGCTCTTGCTCTGGCTGGTCTCGAACTCCTGAGCTCAAACAATCTGCCCGCCTCGTCTTCCCAGAGTGCTAGGATTACAGGCGTGAGCCACCGAGCCCAGCCTCACCTTTTTTTTATTTATTTTTTTTAAGAGAGAGAGTCTCATTCTATTTCCCAGGCTGGAGTACAGTAGCATCATCATAGCTCACTGCAGCCTTGAACTCCTGGGCTCAAGTGATCCTCCCACCTCAGCCGCCCAAAGTGCTAGGAGTATAGGCCTGAGCCACCGTGCCTGGCAGGGCCCACCTTTAAGGAGCCACAGTCAGGTGGGGAGACAGTGGTGGCTCAGACTGGTACAGTTCAGTATGTGAACACACTGAGGGAGGCCAGGGGGCATGAGTCCGCCCAGCACTCTCACAGCAGGGCCACTGCAGCCCAGCCCCCTACTCTGCAGGCCTTAGGGAAGGCCAGGGGGTTCTCAGGCAGCTTCGAGTTTATCACCAAAGTTGCATCTCTCCGTGCAGATTAGGGAGTGCTCAACACCAAGACTGGAGACCCAACCCTTCTTCACAGGCTCAGAGCTTTGCAGAATCTCTCTGCTCCCTTTACTGCAACAGCTTTGGGGTTGGGGTGGGGGCCATAGACAGACTTAACCTTTTGCCTACTTTCAGTCCCCGGCTCTTCCTGGATCTTCAAAAGCAGGTGGGATTCACCTGTTAAGAGAATGCACAGTGAGGCCAAAGGGGAAACTTCCATTCCAAACCATTCTTTCCAACCAGCACCTGAGGTTCCGCCCTTCCTTCCAGGTAAGCGCTGCCCTTATCACGTCCCCAAGTGAGTCACCGATACTTCAGAGCACCCGTGTGGGTCCGATCCCGGATCCCCGTCTCCACGGCAAATGGGGCCAGGGATCCTGGGATGGAGAAAGCCTGGCTAGTCCCATTCTCGACTCTGCCTCAATTAGCTTGGCCCGTGGCCAGGGGCAAGCGCCTTCCCTCCTTCCTTCCCAGTCTCCTCATCTATAAAACAAAGGTTTCAGGCTAATCAATCTGCATGGGGCTTTCCAGCTCTTATCAGTCTGATCCCAGGGTTCAGAAAAGAGGGAGGAGCGGTGGCTGAATGCCGGGGGCAAAGGGAAGAGCAGAGACAGCAGGGGCATCTGGGAAGGGGGGGGCGGGGGGGGGGGGAGCATAGACAAAAAGGCCTCAAGTTCAGCCTTTGACACTATCTCCAAATAAGCTTATACTGTCACAGGATAAGTACCAAGAGAGCTGACCCAATCACCAAAACACACCACCTGCAAGGCCCATAAAATTTTATGGGTATTTTTTAAATAAACGTTTGAATTTTGGAATCAACTTTAGGTCTTTAGAAGAGTTGCAAAGATACAATGTAGAGAGCTCCTGTGTGCCCCTCCGCCAGTTTCGGTCTCCCCTAATGTTACCGTCTCACACCAGCGTGGGCCATTTGTCAAAACTCAGAAATCCTACATATGCACAGCACTATTAACTAAACGGCAGCCCTTATTTGGATTTTACCGGCTTTTGTATTACTATTCTTTCTGTTGCAGGAGTCAACCTGTCTCCTCTGGTCTATGACTATTTATGTCTTTCTGTGCTTTTTATAACCCTGACAGTTTTGAGGAGTCCTAGTCAGGTGTTTTGTAGAATGTCCTATAATTTGGGTTTGTCTGATGTTTTTCTCTGGGGTGATGGGTTTCGAGAAAGAATGCGGCACAGCTGAAGTGCGCTCTGGTCACACAACATCAGAGGGGGCGAGAGAGGGGAGGTACGTGATAGCCGCTTGACGTATCGCTGGTGATGTTAACCTTGATCCCTTGGGTAAGGTGGTGTCTGCCAGGTTTCTCCACTGTAAAGTTACTATTTTTATCTTTCCCTGCTCTATTATTTAGGAGCAAGACCTGAGTCGAGCGCGCACTCAAGGGAAGGGGAGGAGCTCACCAAGCTCCGCCTCCTAGAGGGAGGAGCATCTACATTCATTCCTGGGAATTCTTCTGTAAGGAAGGTTTGTTTACCTCTTCTCCCCCAGTTATTTATTCAAAAATGTATTCAAAATAAATTTATTCAAAAATTTATTTATATTTATTTATAAAATAAAAATATTTATTTATACTTTGGGTTATAATCCAATACTACTCCATTATTTATTCCATTGCTCCCACGGTTCCAGCTTGGGCCACTGGGAGCTCTTCTGGCTCTTGGGTCCCTCAGACACGCCCCCACCCTTTTGTGTCGTGAGCACCCCCCAACTCTCTGGCACCACAAGATGCTCCAAGCTCGTCTTTTCCCTGTCCCTGCCCTAGAATCAGCCATTTCTCCAAGGAAATAATGTATTTTTAAAACAAGTTCTCTAATTATCTTGTCAATAGTCCAAATATATGGTACTGCATTTGAGTGCATGATAAAGAAAAAAGAGTTAATTTGTTCTATTACCATTTAAAACATACATCGATTTTTGTAGCCCTGTGTGACAAGGCTTTTTAAAATATACCAGGAGCCTCAAAACATGGGAGGGATCTTGTCCCTTCTCTACTTCCAGGAAGCCTTGTGGAATTTAAGCATCATCTCTGTAGCCACACTGCTAAGGCTTGGGGCCAGCCTGCCCAGCCTTCCTGTGGAGGTGGCCCAGCTCTGGGGTCCTTCCAGGCTGAGGTGCCCAAAGAAGCAACTGAAGTCGAAGGTCATTCCCGGGACCTTTCCCTCTCCAGCCTTCCCTCCTCCTCACAGGGGGTGGCCAGTCCAGGAGCTTTGCAGACCTCACCCGGGCTGGCTGGGTGCAGGCAGATGGTGGGAGGAGGGCTGGCAGGTTCCAGGAAGGAAATTTGCAGCCCGGCTTCCAAGACAGGCATGCAAGAGGCAGAGGAGGGTGCATGGGCTCGACACCACAGGGCTCCAGGGGACTGGGGCCAAAGTTTGCAAAATCCAGCTGTAAGTGGATGGAGCAGGGGTTCCCCGGAGAAGCCCTGGGTTCTGCAGAAGACAGTCAGCTTCTTGGGAAGAAGCAGCCTTCATAAACCGGAAGAGTGTGAGACCGAGGCTCACTCCCGGAGGGCAGGGAACTTCGTGACTCATCACGTCCCGCTGACTCCCACTGGTGCAGCACTGGGCAGCAGGGGCCTGGGAGCAAGGGCGGAGTCCCAGCATAGTCCCGGCCCAGAGGAGGTCCCAGGCTAGCAATCATGACCCGGCAGGGCACGTAGGGACGGACATAGGCAGGATGCTGTGGTGGCACTGAGGAAGCTCGGCAGGCCTCACAGAGGAGGTGACATCATCAAAGAGATGAATGGAAGTGGCCAGGCAGCTGTCGGGTAGGCAGGAAGGGAGGGCACTCCTGGGCGAGGAAGAGGCCGAGCAGAGGCGGGTGCATCTGCAAGGTGCTGGCACGGCGCCTCCGCCCAGTGAGCACTCCATCAATGTGAGGCGTTATCGCTGTGCCTTGTATTAATATCATTATATTTATTAACCTGGACACATCACTGAATACTTTTCCTATCTTGAAAGTAGTTACGAATAAACACCTGACATCACTGAGCTCTTCTCATGTGTAAAAGGAGCTGCTGTGGGATTGGGGCTCCAGCCTGTACAGTGCTGGACTGGAGTGACTGCCAGTGTGGGAGGTGCCCAGCATTGCATGTGGGCTGGCATGCGGCAGGGGACCGTGCGTTCCCTCTCTCCTCAGGCTGCCAGCCCCTGGGGCTGTTGTACCTCGGGGCAGGGGCACACAGAGAAGGGGACACTTTGGGGTCTTCAACGATGACGAGGCAAGAAAGCAGGCACATGGCTAGGCAGGGTCAAGCAAGCCCAGAGGAACAGCCTCAGGGCCCACCGAGAAAGGCACACTCCCTGGGCCCTTCTGTGGCCTCCGGAACAAGCAGGTACCTATCCGTGGGGATGGGGAGATGCACTGCCTTGAGGAGCGCTATGTAAATTCCAGCTCCACCAGCCTGTGACCCTGGGCAGGTGACTTCACCTTTCTGAATCCCTGAGTGTCCATTTCCTCAGCTCTACAACTGCATTCAGACGTGTGCAAGAATATCCAAAGCGCACTCTTTCTAATAGTTTTTTAAAAAAAATCCTAGAAACAACATCTAACAACAGGTGAATGAATAAATAACCAGTGGTACAGTCACAAAATAAAATACTATTCAACAGCAAAATAAATAAATTACAGGTAAACAGGCAACAGAAATGGATTCTTAAAAATATAACACTGTGAAAAAGGAAGCCATATAATTACAGAATGATTCCACTTACAAGAAGTAGAAAAAAGCTACACTAAACAATCTACTATTTAGGCATTCACACAAGGGTAGTAAATCTACAGGAAAAGTAAGGGAATGACCAGCACAATTAAAACGCAGGGAAGTAGCTCTTGGGCTGAGGGGAGGAGGTTGTGATGGGGACACCTAGATGGCCTCAGGGCTACTGGCACTGGTCTGTTTTTCAAGCAAGTTGGTGGATTGTTTCATTGCTATTATTCTTTAATCACTACATGCATAGTTGTGTCTGTGGTGTCTTTTACAAGAAATAATTTTTTTCTTATAACACTAACACCTACCTTTCAGGACACACGCCTATGATGAGGCAAAGACAGAGCTAGCAAAGGGCTGGTACAGTAAGTACAGGTGGCCTCGTGGAGGCTTTGCCTCTAGCTTGTGGGTTCTATGTTCCCCTTTCTCTCTCTCCCTCTCTCTCTGCCTCTCTCTCTCCTTCTCTCTCCCTCTCTCTGTCTCTCCCTCTCTCTCTCTCTCTCACACACACACACACAGCCAAGCTCCCCTCTGCCCTAGGTCACTGGTGGTTTCCAAAGTGGCAAACGCAGTACCTGGTGCACTGGGATGGGAGCTCTTTGTCCTGGTTCCAAGTCTTTCTAGCTGAGGCAATTTAACCTTTTCTGAATTTCTCAAGGGTAAAATGGGCATACTGACCTCTGTCTTCCTCACCTAAGCCCATGGATAGACACTGTAAAGTGCCGTGCTGGTGTGAGGGATCATTACTGACCTGGGAAACTAAAAGCATCCTTATGGGCCGGGTGGGTGTTTCCTCCAGTGGGGACAGAGTCACGTGAGTTTTGTAGCATGGGTAACATATTTTTCGTGAACATTTATTTATATGGCGATTGGTGTAAATGTCCCTCCTTTGCCTGGTTTCCCGCCTCCGTCATTGCGTATCTGCTGGTTGAACCTGCCTTTCTATCCTGGAAAAGGTACTTACTTATTTCAGAAGTGTGCCTGGCCCTGGGTGTGGCCCCACCTCTGCACAACCGCTTCAGTGACAGCCTATCTGTTCAGTGGTCCTGCCTCAATCTGGAAAGTGCCTGTCTCTATGTACCCGTCTTTATAACTATAGACCTACCTCCAACAGTTTGTGGACCAGCCTCTGTGCGCCAGATTCCCTCAGTGCGCCCGCGATTGCACCTTGCGCAGGCAGGGTGTGCTTGTCACGTTCTTAGGTCTGAACGTTGCCGGCTCTACCTGTCCGTACCTGGCAGGTGCGCGGACCTGGTTCAGTCGGTGCTTATCTTACGCACACGGGCCGTTCACTTTCCCCTCCAGATCTCGTCGCCGCCGAGGTCGTCAGGCACGCAGAAGGGGCTGCGTCCCCGGCTCCGGACCCTACCCCGGGCTGGGCCCTGCGCGGCGGGGCGGGGGCGGGGCGGGGTCGGAGGCCGGGCGGGGCGGCGAGGGGGCGGGGTCGGAGGCCGGGGGCGGGGCGGCGAGGGGGGCGGAGCAGGAAGGGGCGTTGGCCGCTCCGCCCCCGGGACGGTCTCCCCGGACCAGCTCTCGCCTCCCTCCCCGCCCCGCTTCCGCGTCACGGTCCTTAACACCACCTGCCGGCCCGCCCGGCCGTATAAAGGAGCCGCGGGCCTGGCGCCGGGACTCGGCCCCATGGAGACGCCGCGGGCCGCGGCTGGCGCTCGGCGAGGTGAGGCGCGCGGCGGGGAGGGTCGCGGGCCTCGGGCTGTCGCCGGAGGAGGGGGTGGGGAGGGCTCTTGCCGCTTCCGACCGGAGGGAGGGACGTGGGACGGCGCCCGGGGCCTCGCCGGTCCGCAGGACCCTCTCTAACTTAGCCCAAGTTAGGAGAGCCGAGGGAGGGGGACCAGGGTCCAGAGGGGCACCGAGAGAGCGCAGGTCTCGGGGCGGGACAGCCTCGGCGTCACCGGCGCTCGGCGGCCAACCAGAGTTTCCCAGGAACTTTTCTCCCCGGTGGGTCACCCCGGAAACTTGCCCTCCCCCGGTCTGGGAGTCTGGCCACCGGCCCCACGCTTCCTGGGCCCGGAGTTCGGGACGGGTGGGCGAAGGCGATGGCCTCAGGGGGAAGCCCGCGGCCCTCTGCGCACTTCCAGCCTCAGGTTTCCATCTGCGAGCCCCGCCCCTGCCTCCGGGTCCCCTGGGTTAGCGTGCGGGTGCGGGTGCGGGTGGTGGAGTCAGACTAAGTTCAAATCCCTGCGCAGCCAGCCAACAACTGGATGACCTTGAGCAAGTTCTTAATGGCTATGCCTCAGTTTCCCCCTTTACATAATGGGAATGATAATGGCTGGCTGGGAGAGCTTTTGAGAGGACAGCCTGAGCTAACACATGAAGATAACTTTGTATAGTGCTCGGTCAGTGTTGCCTCCTCCTGTTGGGTGTGGCTGAGGGAAAAGAGACACAGTTCCCCATCCCTAACCCTGTGGTTGTCCGATAGGAGCTGTGGCGCGTGCCTTCCAAGAGTCTGAGCCATGAGTGGCCCCTGTGGAGAGAGGCACATCGAGGAAGCCAGCCCTGCCATGAGTCTGTGGGAACTTGGGGACAGCCACAGCTGTCAGGGCACTCCCAGGCCGGCGCAGGAGCCTCGTGCTGAGGAGGCGTTGGCTTCGGAGCTGCAGATGAAGGTGGACTTCTTCCGGAAGCTGGGCTACTCATCCTCTGAGATCCACAGCGTCTTGCAGAAGCTGGGGGTGCAGGCGGACACCAACACGGTGCTGGGCGAGCTGGTGAAGCACGGGTCAGCTGCCGAGCGGGAGCGCCAGGCCTCGCCCGACCCCTGCCCTCAACCCCCTCTGGTCCCCCGGGGTGGGGGCACCCCCAAGGCACCCACCCTAGAGCCCTCACTCCCAGAGGAGGACAAGGAGAGCAGCGACCTGAGGCCGGTGGTCATCGACGGGAGCAATGTGGCCATGAGGTATGTGTTGTTTCCGTGGCCAGGATGTGGAAGTGTGGCCCATGTCTCTGCAACTCTGGTCCAGGGGCCTTCAGGAAGGAGTGACCTCTTATGTCCTGGTCTAGAGTGAGGGAAAGCGCTGTATGAGGCCCTACTGCCTGTCAGGAGGCTCCCTTAGCCCTCATGAGTGACCCCTTTGAAGGGGGTGTGTTAGAAATGCTTTAGGGATGAACACTCAGGGGCTCAAAACTTGGCCAGAGCCACACTCCCAGTAAATGGTAGAAGGATTCCAATCCAGAGCTCCCCTTATGCTGTGGTCTCTCCCTGAGGCCAGCACTCTCTATTCCAACTCCTGTCCTGTGACATGAGGCAGGGTAGCACAGGGGACAAGCCTGGGGGCTTCAGCTCACCTGCACAGGAGCCAGTCCCTTACCCTGGACGGGCCCTGTTTCCTCAGGTGGTGGTTGTGAGGAGCAAAGACACAGAACCAGGGGAGGGGCAGGTGCTGGGTAAACAGCAGTCATTGCTGTTATTATTATTCAGGGGCTGGGGCTTCTGAGGCCTTCTTGTCCCAGAGCTGGGCTCCCAGCTACTGAGGCCTTTCTAATTATGACCAGGAATGACCTCAGGGCTGGATCTGGCTCTACGTGGTAGGTGTCAGCTGGTGGCCTAATGCTCAGGCTCCAGGTGAGCTGTGACTTGGATCCCTGCTGAGTCAGCTGGCAGGGCTGGCCTGGTCTCTGGGGTCTCAGCCCCAGTAACTCCCACCCCTGTCCCCAAGCAGGCTTTCACAGTGGGGAGTGGCGGGGGGCAGAGGGTGAAGCCAGGCCTAGGGCTGCCGCTGACCTTAGGAAACCCAGACTTCTCTCCTGGATCCAGGCCCTGCCCTCTGCCCCTGCTTTCTCCCACTTCCCTCCAAGACAGGCTGGTGAGTCAGGGCTGGGTGGACAAGGAAAAGTTCCTGTTGGCCTGGACTGGGAGACCCCAGACACGGGGGTGGAAAGGGCTCCTTCCTCAGCTGCCCTAGGATCTTCCCAGGTGGGCTGCCTGAGGCTGGCATGACGTCAGCTTCTGCCCTCCCTGGCCCCACCTACTCCTGGCCCAGCTGGGGCAAGTCAGCTGTCCTGGCCCAGCTCCACAGGCTTGTGGGTGAGCCCCTTCCTCTGACTTGGGCAGAGCCTGGGTGGGAGGCTGAGAAAAGCTGGCTCCCATGCCAAGGGCAGTGGGTCACAGCCTGTGCTTTGAGAGTTAGGGGTCTGCTCTCAGGCTCCAGCCTCAAGAGGCTGAGCGAGGAGCTAGGAAGGATCTGTAACTCCTTCCTCTGGGGGCTGGGGGCCAGGAATGGCTGAGCCCTGAGAGCAGCCATGTGCTGTGTGTGTTTGTGTCCTGGCAGAAGGAGGAGGGGCACTGGGGGAGGGGGGTGTCAGAGGAGCTGGCTCCTGAAAGGCAAAGGACCCGCCCACCAAGGGGGGGTTTCTGAGCTGGGGCAGTGGCAGGAGGGGAATTCCAGCCTCAAACTTCCTGTCTCAGCTGCTGCTGGGTTCCTGCCCTGCCACCCCCTCCCCCTAAGGGCAGGCAGGCTTGCCCCCACCATATGCAAATCGTGGGGAAATTCACCTCTGTTTCCTTCTAAGGGAATTTTTCTCCACTAGCCAGACCCAGCCCAGGCAGATCTTTTCACCTGGGGACTCCGGCCCAGCCTTGCCCTCTGTCCTGGGGCAGAAGCAGCCGAGCTGGAGTTCCCAACATACAGATTCTATCAGTGCCTGATCAGCCAGGCTGGGGGGGCCCTGACCTCCTGGGCAAAGAGGACTTGGGGTGGGAGGATGTCTGGTTTTCCTGTGCCAGCAGAGCTTCCTCCACTGCAGTGAAAGGGACTAAAGTTAGCTGCAGGGAGGCACTCCAGGCTCACATGTTCTACTTCTACCAAGAGTAGGGCTCTAACTACCTGCTGAGGGAATATTCCAGGTGCTAGGGTTGCTGAAAGCAAACTTGTCCCCAGCCAAGATTTTCAGTGCTCAGAGGCAGTGCATGCCCTAGGAGGCCTGGCATCCCATTAGGTCCCAGATCTTGGAGACACTGGCCTAGCATGGGGCAGGTGCACCTACATGCATGTGTACAGAGGGAGACAGGTGGGTGCACTCGCAGACTGCATCCCTGAGACAGGGACCCAAGCTAGGGGTGACCGTACCTCGCAGTCTTGGGAAGATAGAGCAGAAGCCCCAGGGAAGGGGTAATGTGTTGGGGAAACACTGGACATCGTGAAGGCACAGACCAGGGACCTGACCCATCCTGGCAGTCAGGGAAGGCTTTCTCCTGTCCCAGCCTACCTCTCTTAACACACTTGTCCAAACTCAATTTGGCGGGCATTTTTCTCCCAAATAAACTTTGGGTCTTCTGTTAGAGACTGGAAGGCAATCTAGTGGCCCCAGACCAGGGTTCAAGTTCTGACTGTCAGGCCAGGAATGGTGGCTCATGCCTGTAATGCTAGCCACTCTGGGAGGCCGAGGTGGGAGGATTGCTTTAGGTCAGGAGTTCGAGACCAGCCTGAGCAAGAGCAAGACCCCCTTTCTACTATAGAAAAAATTAGCCGGGCATGGTGGCGCACGCCTGTAGTCCCAGCTACTCAGGAGGCTGATGCAGGAGGATCGTTTGAGCCCAGGAGTTTGAGGTTGCAGTGGGCTATGATGATGCCATGGCACTCTAGCCCGGGCAACAGAGCGACTCCGTCTCAAAAAAAAAAGTTCTGACTGTCTCAACCACTAGCCAGGTGACCCTGGATGAGTCAGGGAACCTTCCTTTCCTTCACTGTAGCAAGCCTTGTGAGAATGCGGCAACATTATCTGGCCTCCAGTCGGAGCTCAGTACCCGCTAATTCCCGCTCTGTCCTCGAGGTCAGGGTTATCCTGTCTTTGTACCTGCCTGAGCATCAACCTGTGGCTTCGAGCACAGGTTGTGGGGTCTGCGTCTGTTCCACCCTTACTGCTGTGGGACCCTGACCACTAAGTTACATTCTCTGGACCACAGTTTTCATCTGGAAAAGGGGGAGTGGGGATGATAATGATGGTGCCCTCCTCATAGGCTTGCTGATTCAGTGTTGGGCACTTAGAACAGGGCCTGGTTCACAGCTCTCAGTAAATGTTAACTTTTATGAGCAGGCTGGCAGGTTCGGGGGGGCCCCAGGTGGGATGAGTGCTGCCTGGGGCTGGACTTTGTCTCCCCTACAATTTACAGAGACCTTCAGACTCTGGTGCCCAGTCTCACCCCCAGACAGCCTGTGTGCCCCCCGGCTGCCTCACCTCCCTCTCTGTCTTCTCTTGAGGCTCCAGCCATCATCCCCCACCCCCAAAGCCACCCACAGGATGTGGTCGGCCCTGGACCCGCCCCTTTTGCGTAACATGTATTCTGTTTTATTTGCCAAATATGAGAGTCTGAGTTGTTCTTTGAGGGGCAGTGAGAGGCTGGGACTGCTGGTTCCAGGAGCCCTTCTGTGACACCTGGTATTACCTGGGAGCCCCCATCTCCCCTCCCAGGAAATCCCGTTGGAGCCTCCACTTTGCCGGACTGTCTCTGGCCTCAAGCCAACTGGGAAGGTCATCTCACTGACATGGCCCTTAAGGAAGCTGCAGGCTGCTCGGCCCATTTTTCAGACAGAGAAACTAAGAGCCGCAGCAACCCAGAACACCTCAAGGCTTCCCTCTCTGTCCAGCCACATTTGGATAGGGTGGGGTCTGGTCCTCAGACCAAGGCAAGGAAGATGTCCCATCCCTCAGCTCTCCTTGCCAACAGGGTCCCCCGGTGTCTGCCTCAGATGAAGAGGCGGGTGAAGGGAGGCCAGGGATGGGCCAGGCGTTTTGGGGAATTGGCTGTCTTGGGAGGAAAAGCAGTGTCCTTTCACTTTCGAACTGAAAGCTTCCTGTCCCAACTTGAAGGTGGGAATCACCAATCCCTTCCCCTTTGCCCTCCTCGGGCCTCGGCCCCTGAGGTTTTTGTACGGACTGAACTTTAATCCGGAACAGTCTGGTTTCTCCTGGGTCAGCCCCGCTGGTACTTCCCCGCCCCCACCCGCAGCACTGTGAGCCAGGGAGGGGTGGTGACTCAGTCTGCGTGTACATCTGCGTCCCTGTGGTCCCAGTGGCTCCCGGGTGGGGCAGGAACCAGAAGTCTCCGGCGCCTTTCCCCCACCCCCAGGTGTGTTGCAAGTGGCCTGACCCTCCCCCACCATGGGGAGCGGGTGCTGCCAGATTCCTGGGTGTTTCCTCACGTTCGGGAGATGGAACCTCAGGGAAAGTCCCAGCCGAGTGTGGCCATCCTGGTTCTGTGGGAGCCAGCACAGGGAATGGAGGCCTGGGGCCCCCAACTGCAGAGGGCCCTGCCTCCCTTTTTGCTCAGGCCTGGTGAATAGCAGGTGGGCCTGTGTGGGCTGACTGTGTCCCCTCTTCCTCCCAGCCATGGAAACAAGGAGGTCTTCTCCTGCCGGGGCATCCTGCTGGCAGTGAACTGGTTTCTCGAGCGGGGCCACACGGACATCACGGTATTTGTGCCATCCTGGAGGAAGGAGCAGCCAAGACCTGATGTGCCCATCACAGGTGAGTGGTGCTCTGGAGGCAGGGTGGTCTCACTGTCCCAGCAGCCCTGATTGTCCCCGAGAAGGACCCTTTGGGCATGACCAACAACTTCTAGAATTCAAACAGGGACCAGCATTCGTCTTCCTGTTTTTTTCTGTCCTCAGCAACCCTGCCCTGAACAGTGGTCATTGGAGGTCACATTGTCTAGCCTTCTGCTTCAGTTACTGGGCACCTCCCTCATCCTACTGGTGGATGGGTCACTCTTTCAACATCCCCAGTGGCAGAGGGGCAGTGCAGCATAGTGATTAAGCCTGCAGGCTCTGGACCCAGATAGCCAGGGTTGGAATCCTGGCTCTGTCCCTTTCTGGTGCTGTGACCTGGGCAAGGACCCCTGTTAGCACTGCCCTGAGCCACTTGCTCCTCATCTGTAGACTGGGGAGCGGTGGGGGGTTGACAACAGTGCCTTCCTCACAGAGTTGCTGTGAGCATCACATTTAATACCCAGTAAGTGCTTAGAAGAGCACCCGGCATGGAGCAAGTGCTCAGTGTCCATTAGCTGCCATCATTGTTCTTGCAAGGGCCTCCAGCCTTTGGGGGTAAAAACTGAGTCATTTTCTCTAGAAGTCTTGCAATCTGGGAACAGGCTGGCTGGGGCTGTAGGCTCCAGGAAAAGGGGCCCCTTCCACATGAGATCTAGTGACCACGTCCTGACAATGCAAGGGACAGAGCCAAGATACTTCTGCCCCAGCTTGTTCACGGACCACCCCTACAGGACAGGCTGGGTGAACAGGCCTGATGTCCAGAGGGGAAAGGCGAGGGGCCAGCTCTGTGCTTGGAGCCTTTGCTGAATGGGCCCTGCAGCCCTGCGCTCAGGTGTTCCTGGTCTTCAGCAGCAAACTGTGCAGGGCCCCGGCAAGAGGCAGGTGCGTGGAAGTGGCTTCAGCAGAGCTGGTTCCTGCCTTTCTGAACTTGGCATTAACAGCCCCTGTGCCTGGCCACCAGGAAGTTAGGGACCCCTGTGGGCCTGGCTCTGAGTCCTGTTGGCCCTAACCTACGCCCCGTCACCTCCCAGACCAGCACATCCTACGGGAACTGGAGAAGAAGAAGATACTGGTGTTCACACCATCCCGGCGTGTGGGTGGCAAGCGAGTGGTGTGCTATGATGACAGATTCATTGTGAAGCTGGCCTTTGACTCCGATGGGGTCGTGGTCTCCAATGACACGTACCGAGACCTCCAGGGTGAGCGGCAGGAGTGGAAGCGCTTCATCGAGGAACGGCTGCTCATGTACTCCTTCGTCAATGACAAGTATGTTCCTGCCCCGGGGGGGCCCTGACAGACAGCCAGAGATGCTCTGGGGAGGGTGGGCCTTGGAGGTGGGTTCTGCTGGGCCCTGTGGCCATGCGGGCTGTGGTCTTGGCTCCAGGCAGCTTTGGGAGTGAGATGGACAGCTTGCTGCATGAGAGAGATCAGGCTGGGACCAAGCAGGCTAGGGGGATTGTGCTTTTTGATTTGGGGTATGGAGCAGTAGCATTTGTGAGGTGATGTGGTCAGTGGCTCCAAGAAAGCCTCTCTTGTTCCCAGTGCCATTTTTTTGGTTTGGTTTAGTTGTTTTTTTTTGTTTGTTTGTTTTTGAGACAGGGTCTCACACTGTTACTTAGACTGGGGAACAGTGGCATGATCACAGCTCACTGCAGCCCCAAACTTGTAGGCTCAAGCAATCTTCCTGGCTCACCTTCCCAAGTAGCTGGGACTACAGGTGTTTGCCACCACACCTGGCTGATTTTTTTTATTTTTGTAGAGACAAAGTCTCACTGTATCGCCCAGGCTGGTCTAGAACTCCTGGGCTCAAGCAGTCTTTCCCACCTCAGCCTCCCAAAGTGCTGGGATTACAGGCATGAGCCGCCGCGCCTGGCCCCAGCACCGCATCTCTTGAGCAGAAGCCACGGGGCAGAGGATGAGCCCTAGATTTAGATACTCAGGTGCTGGCCTCCCAACATCAGGGAGGAAGTTGCCCTAAGGGCCATGGACTGTGGCCCTCTGGACCAAGGGATCTTTCTCCCCTTTCTTGGGATGATCACACCAAGAGAACAGTACTGAGGTGTCCTGCTGGACAGGTGCCAGTTTTAGGGGTTACTCTCCTGTTCTTCCCAGCAAGGCTTGCCATCCAGCCCCCCGCTCAGCAATTAGAAGTCCCCTTCCATGTCTCCCACCTCCTGAAAGTTCTGTTCGCCCTCTGTAGGTTCATGCCACCTGATGACCCGTTGGGCCGGCACGGGCCCAGCCTGGACAACTTCCTGCGTAAGAAGCCACTCACTTCTGAGCAGAGGAAGCAGCCATGTCCCTACGGTATGTCCCCAGCCCTGCATTCTACAGCCCTCCTCACTCCTTCCCTCCCTCCACCTAGGTTGGCTTGTGCCCAGGTTCTTCCTCTTGGGGACCACCATGATTGGACCACCCAACCCTGTTTCCTGTGCCACCCCTTCCCTGCTCTTGTCCCTGGTTCTGGAGCCCCCTGCTAGAGTCCTTCTTCATTCCTCTTCCAGGGAGGAAATGCACGTATGGGATCAAGTGCCGATTCTTCCACCCAGAGCGGCCAAGCCGTCCCCAGCGCTCTGTGGCTGATGAGCTCCGTGCCAACGCCCTCCTCTCACCTCCCAGGACGCTGGGCAAGGACAAAAGTGGCCGACGGCCTTCACCTTCGTCTCAGTCCAACTCTGTAACTACAGAGAGTGAGCAGTGCAGCCTGGATGGGAAGAAGCTGGGGACCCGAGCATCCCCAGGGCCCCGCCGGGAAGGTCCGACACAGACCTTTGCCCCGTCAGGCAGGAGCCACCCACCTAGCGGGGGCAGTGGCAGCAGCTTTGGGCCCACGGACTGGCTCCCACAGACCCTGGACTCACTCCCGTACACCTCCCAGGATTGCCTGGATTCGGGCATTGGCTCCCTGGAGAGCCAGATGTCAGAACTGTGGGGGATTCGAGGAGGCGGCCCTGGGGAGCCAGGCCCACCTCAGGGCCCTTACGCTGGCTACAGCCCCTATGGATCTGAGCTTCCAGCCACTCCACCCTTCCCTGCCTTTGGACGGCCCGTGGGTGCTGGCCACTTCAGTGTCCCCGACTACGTACCCCCACCACCGGCCTTTCCACCTCGGGAGTACTGGTCTGAGCCGTACCCGCTGCCCGCACCCACCCCAGTCCTTCAGGAGCCCCAGGTGCTAAGCCCAGGGGCTGGCGGGGGCCCATGGGGCAGGGCAGGCAGCCTGGCCAAGGAGCAGGCCAGTGTGTACACCAAGCTGTGTGGCGTCTTCCCCCCACACCTGGTGAAGGCTGTGATGGGGCGCTTCCCGCAGCTCCTGGACCCCCAGCAGCTGGCTGCCGAAATCCTTTCCTACAAGTCCCAGCACCCCAGTGAGTAAGCCGCCCCTTGGCCTGCGAGGACACCACCACTGGCCTCCAAGGGCTCGGCGTTGGGACCTCGAGCAGCCCATTCCCAGCCCTGAGGCCCACCCTGGAGGCTGGACAGAGGGAGGATTAAAGTAGGGAAGGAACCCACAAACCAAAGATACCATAGGATTGGTTCTGGCCCATGCAGCACCTTTAGCCGTCTGCCTGAGTGGTCAGAAGCGATCACCCTGTTGATACACATTGTATCTCTGTAGTTTAAGGAGACGCTGCCAGTAATGGCGCCCGTCCGTGGCTGAGGCCCAAACCCTCTTTTCTCTCAGAGGGCGGGGAGGGAGGCCAGGGAAGCAGAGACCTGGGCTGGGGACCCTGTGTGCCGCCCCCCACCTCCGCCCCGCCCCCCGGGATGCCAGCCTGGGCTGGCTAGTTGGGCACCGTGTGCCTGCCCTCCAAGGGCCCCCTACACCGATGAGGCCTCTTGCGTGTTCCTGTTGGGCACAAGGCTTCATGTTAGTAAGCAAGATGCTTCTTAATAACTTACTTTCCACACCGCTCTATTCACCTGTCCCATTGCCCCTGCTGGGGGTCAAGGGCCCTCTGTCTCTACCCCCCCTTCCTCTGTACTCGAGTCATCTCATCCTTCCCCGTGGATGGGGGCACATGTATATGTTTGTGCAGTGATGTAAATTTTAAGTATTTTAAGTGGAAAGTCTGTAACATCAATAAAGTACAATCAATGTGAGCCCTTTAAAGAGGTGATTGTCTTTGTTGCACTCAGGAGAGGGGGTGTTGAGCTGGCCTTTGGGTGATGGAAGGCCAGCAGGTGTGCACCCCAGACCTGTCTTCACCTTCCGGGTAGCCCCTCCACGCCTGCTCTGACCCTTCTCTGGAAGGAAGGCATCCGAGTTTCGCTGAGTGCTCAGTCCCTTTGGGGCTGGGGCATCTTTCCTGAGGCCTTGTTGGGCCTTGCTAGAAGGTGGCCGTGGACACATGGACAGGGGCCCAGGGAGGCTGGGGGGAAGCAGAAGGATAAAATGGCTTGAAGTTCTGTGGCTGCAGCTGGGGAGGGGGCACTGGGGTGGACTGTTCCCCTCTTTTGTGCTGTGACCCGGCTGAGAAGATGGCTTCCAGGAGAGACTGGTTAGGGTGGGTGTGGGAGGAGTCCTTGGGTATTCAGCTCTGGCCTGTCCTCCCGGATACTGCTGTGTTCTAGACCAGGGTCACAAAGTGGGGTGGGGAGCAGCAGGGCAGAAGCAGCTTGGAGAGGCAATGCCAGGGTACCCTCCAGGAGGGTAGGGACCCTGGTCCCAAACTCAAGAACTGGCTCTGCCACTGATTATGTCACCTGGGGCAAGGGACTGCCCCTATCTGGGTCTCAGTTCCCTCATCTGTGAAATGGGGAATAAGTATGGTACCTACCTTACAGGGTCGTTGTAAGGATCACATGAAATAATACTTGCAGGGTGCATGACCCGATGGCACCAGGGCGCATTGAGAGGCCTCTGGTGTTAGCGCTGTGGGCTGTGTTCACAGGGTTTTACCTCCATCTGCCACCTCAAATGTTCCATCTGACCGTAAAAGAAAATAGCTCTTTGTTTTGTTTTTTTTTTTTAGATGAAAAATGGGGTGTGAATGTTAAATTTTAAGTGAAAAGCTGGCCTATCAGATGACCCCCCAAACACACACCATTAGGGAAAATGGAAAAAATAGTCTTAATAAATATATCTTTGAACATCTCACCTGATTTGTACTTACTGCTTGTGAAGCTTTTATATCTGTAATTTTTTTAGAGACTGCTTGCTTTAGCACAGAACAGCTGTACAGCATGTTGAAGAAAATGCCACATTGGCGATCCTCTGTACACGAGGCCCCCACCTCACTCTTTACCCCAAACGTTCTTTAGAAGCCTACACTTAAGGCAGGAATCAATGCACAATATGGAAATGATTTCGGCAAACCCCTCGAAGCCCCCCGCATGGTATTCAAGGTGACCCACGCCTGTTGCTTCCAGCCTCCTCAGGTTTTATCTGCACAAAGAAACGTCATTGCCTTATTTATAAAATACTTTTCCAATCAAGAACTGTATTCTGGGTTAAAAGGCTATTTATGGGCCTCTGTTGGTTTTTATGGGACAGGAAGCTAAAATACCGGAATGTCCAGTTCACTATCAGCCACTTGGCAACACTAAGTGACTTGTCCAAGGTCCCACAGAGGAAGGACTGGGACAGGCCCTTGAGTCCTGGTGCCCTGGCCCCCAAACCTGAGGGAGGGCGGGCTCCAGATACTAGTTTGCACAACTCAGACCTCTGCAGGGATGGGGGAGGTGAAGGTCCCCTCAGCCTCACACCTCACAACGGGCTCAGGTTTCCAACATTCACATGGGAATCCCTCCAGCACAGCAGCTGAAATACCCACCCCGCTCACCTGCTCAGGGGCAGGTACCCCACAGCCCCACCCTCCAAGCCTCCTCCTGCACACCACAGTGGGACTTGGAGGCCTTGAGGCCTCAGAGGTCATTGCCTAGAAGCAGGGAGTGCTCTCACCCCTCTTCCCATCCCACCTGCCAGCTGGCCACAGACTGGAGAGTTCACACTTGCTTCTCGAGTTGAATTCTTGGTCATTTGCTGCTTTTGCTTCTGGGAGCAGGGGAGGAGCGGTGATCCTACAGGCAGACAGGCAGTGGGCAGCAGTTCATGGCTGGCTGTGGCTAATGTCTGGAGGCCTTGTCTGGCCCTGCTGGTCCATCGACAGGCACCAACAAGGACAGTGGAGCCACGTGCCAGGTGCTGGGCTCTGGGGAGACTGGGTCAGTTCAGTACTCCCGCTGGCCTGAGCTTGTCCTGTGCCTTCCCGGGAGCCTCGGCCTGGCTGGGCCTGCTGTCCAGGCCTCTTTCTCAATCTCGCCTCTGGGCAGAGCTACTCAGAGGCTACCAGGCCCAATGCCCAGGATGTTTCTTTTCTATAACTTGGGTTTTACCTTCCAAGTTCTCCCCACCACCTCCTGCACCACCACCCACTCAAGCAGCTTAAGTAGGTGGCATTTGCTCACAGGGCCTCCGTCTCCCCACCTGTAGAAGGGACCCAATGATCTTTGCCTCTCTAGATTTGATGAGAGGACGCCTCAGTTCAGAAGCAGATAGGAGAGGGAGGAGGCCTGAATTTGAGCCCCAGTCACCAGCTGTGCAGCCCTGGGCAACTAACTTCCCCTCTCAGAGCCTCAGCTTCGTGGCCTGCCAAAGTTCCCTGTGTGAGCTTGGAAGCGGTAGGGGGTGACAGGGATGGAATATGACCCTTGAACCTGAAGCTCAGGCCACCGAGGGTGCTGGATGGAACTCCAGGCAGCTGCCCCACTTGCTCTTTCCTCCTCTTGTTTTCCTGGTTCCTGGAGCCAGAAGCTGATGGGGAAACTCGTGAGTATGCAAATCCCTGCACTGTTGGGAAATGATCCTGGGCAGCTGACGAAGGACAGCCTCCTGCCTGCCCTTCCCCACACCCCACAGGCCCCCCACCCCACCCTGTGGCTTCACCAGCAGGGGCCTGACCCTGAGTTTTCTTGCAAGTTCTGTCTCGCACACATGGGTTAACCCCGCTTGGAGTGCACCCAAGATGACTATGGCTGCTCTCTCCTCAGAATAACGCCAGCCTTCCTGGCAGAGAACACACCAGCTCACAAAGGGATGAACTATCCCTGCTCTGTACATCTGGGACCTCTCAATCCCCATCCCACCCCTCCAGACTAGGGGAAAACCCAGCAGGCCCTAAAGATCTATAGATCTAAACTAGGAGCAGAACTTTGGGGCTGCAGGAGAGCGGCTCTCCCAAGGCACCCCCGCCCCCCACGCCGAGTGCTAACACCCCAAACAAACTCTGCCAATCTCCTGTGAGAGGAGAGGACAGGTAGTGTCTGGGAAGAGGCCAGCACTCATCACTGCAGCTGCCACTTCCTTCCTCTTCCCCCCAGCAAAGTTCTCTGCCCTCCCTCCTCCCCCGTGCCTCCTGGAAAGGCAGAAGAGCAAGACCCCTGCCCTGAGGGAGATACTGGGCAGGACTTCACCAAGGCAGAGAGACAATGAGCAACAGAGAAAATGGGATTGAGGGGGCACTTATCTAGGAGTTGGGGGAAGGGAAGTGGTGCCTTCGGCCTGAGCCCTGGGCCCTGCTGGTCCCCAGGGGCTCCTCCCCAAAACAAGGCAGCCCAAGGACCCTAGCACTTTTGCCTCAGGGCTTCTCAAACCTCTGGCTCATTTTTTTCCCCTAGACCGTAGCAGAGTGGGTGGAGGGTGGCAAGAGCCTGTTCTGGGGACCTCCCAGTTCATGGGAAGGGTGTGGGAGATTTGGCTGCAAGGGCAGGAAGTAGGGCCCTACAATTAAGGAAACCCAAGCCATCCCAGGCCGGGCATGTAAATCCTTCCAACTAGTTCCTGAAGGGGAAGAGGCCCCAGGCTGTCACCTGGGGTGTGACCTGTTTAAGCTCCTCTCAAGGCAGCAGCTGGTAATCTTAAACTGCGCATCCATTTAAGAAATGGCAGCAAAACTAGGTGGGAGGGAAGGATCAGGCACCCGCCCTACATTCAGTTGGGCACAGTGCTGGGAGGTCAAGTCACTGGGAACCGTCCAAAACTGGCTGCTCTCCAGAGAAGTGCCTCACTAAGGCCCAGTGTGCCTGTGGTGCCCTGCCTGCCACCTGCTGGCGCCTCTTGGTACTACTGCCTGTGGAGCAGGGGCCTCTCTAGGCCCCACGGCTACCATGTCTGGTCTGGAGACAAGCATCTTCTGTCGGGATCTGAACAAGAGTCTAAGGAGAATAACATGAGACGTAAAGTGCTAAGGCAAAAGCAGGGAATTCTTAATGGCATTTGCAGCTCCACCTTGGAAAGCAACACCAGAGGTCATTGCCATGCCTTCTACAAAGTCTAAAGCTCCAGAAAGCTCCAACTATTCCAGGTAAAAAAACAACCCAAGAAAAATTCCTAGGAACTAGAGGAATAAGAAGGAAAGGAAAAGGAGAAAAAAATACAAGTATTCATATTTAAAAGGTGACCTGTAAAATAAAATCACAAGAAGATGCCATTGTTTAACCCAGACATTTTGTCAGGGTAAAGGCATCATCCTATCGTGGGTGGGAGTGTCAACAATAGAGGGTAACATGGTGCTCCAGGTTACTGAAGATGCACACACCATTTGACTAAGCAAACCCACAGCTAAGAGTTTATCTTACAGGTACTTATGTTTGCAAAATGATGTGGGTAAGGCTATTCACTGTGACACTGTCTGAAACAGCAAAAGATGGGAAACAATATTAACACCATTACGAGAGGACTGGTTAAACTTTCATACACACATACAACGGAATATTAAGTAGCCAATAAAAATAATGAGGTAGCTGTACACATGGAATGTTTTCTATGCTAGATTGCTAGATGCAAAAAGGGCAGAACAGCATGCATAGTATGCTACCATTTTTGTAAACAGACACAAATATGTGAATATTGCTCATACATGTACAAAGTTCCTCTGAAAGGATATAAATCCTGGGGATACCTCTGGGAAGGAGAACTGGTAGCTAACAGATAGAAGTACTTACTTTTACCCTGAATGTAGTTCAGTACCATTTGAATGTATGCTACTTGCATGTTGCTATAGTCTGAATGGTTATATCCCCCCAAAATTCGTATGTTGAAATACTAACCTCCAAGGTGATAGGCTTAAGAGGCAAGGTCTTGGAGGATGATTAAATCACAAGGGCAGAGTGCTCAGCGATGGGATTAGAGGCCTTATAAAGAAGCCTGAGGGAGCATCTCACATGTTCCCCCTCCACCAAGTGAGGACACAGAGAGAAGACACCAGAAAGCAGGCCTTCACCAGACACTGAATCTGCTAGTGCCTTGATCTTGGACTTCCTAGCCTCCAGAACTATAATAAATGTTTGTTGGTTATAAGCCACCCAGTTTATGTTTCTGTTATAGCAGCCTGAACAGACTAAGACACATGTATTCAAATTAAATATTTTAAAGTCTCCCCATCCCCGTGCCCAGGATATAGAAATGTTATAAGGGTGGGGGTGTGGAGCTAAGGAGGGCTGTATTGGCCAGGGGTCTCCAAACTTTATGTCTTGTACACAAACAGTAAAAACTTGAAACACACACCTCCAACTTGCGTATGTTGTAAAACTATGATAACTGCTACTTTTATAGGTCAAATACAATTAAATATCAGCAATTTCTTGTGGTTCAACCTAATATTTATAAATTATCTACATGTACTAATGAACTAACATATTGTATAACAATGTATATTATAAATAAGGCTGACCCTGAAAGTGAATATAAATCAACGGCCTAATCTTTCCTTTCCACCAACCCCTACCATCCTACACCCCCTCTCCCTTGGAGACCTCTGCCCTAAGTGAGGTTCAGCATCAACTCCCACATCTCACTTCAGTGGTGCCAACTTTTACTCTACAGAAGCAGGGTCCCACTCTGTCACCCTGGCTGGAGCGCAGAACCCCTGGGCTTAAGCAATCCTCCTGCTTTAGCCTTCTGAGTAGCTGAGACTACAGGCATGCACCACCATACCTGGCTAATTTTTCTATTTTTTGTAAAGACGAGGTCTCACTATGTTGCTCAGGCTGGTCTCAAACTTCTGGGCTCAAGAGATCCTCCTGCTTTGTCCTCCCAAAGTGCTAGGCTTACAGGCATGAGCCACCATGCCCAGCAGAGGGAGTTTTTCAAAATGAAAACTTTGTTTCAAATCATGAAGCTTACCACTTAGAAAATTCAGACATGATAACACTAATTTAGACTGACACAGGAATGAAAATTCCAATCCTTTTTCGCATTATCACTGCATCTTAGATGCACATCACCTTCCTAGGCACTGACTATGACACTAGCCTGAGACAAGTAAATGTGTACAAAGAAGCCCAATCCTGCTCTCTCTCCACACTTCACACAAACCAGTGTAGTGCCCCTTAGTCAGGGTTTCAGATGTGAATTTTTTTTCTTTTTAGAGATAAGGTCTGGCTATGTTGCCCAGGCTGGAGTGCAATGGTTATTCACAGGCACAATTCATAAAGCACTGCAGCCTCGAGCTCCTGGCCTCAAGCAATCCTCCCGCAGCAGCTGGGACTATGGCACACGCACACCAACAAGCCCAGGTCAATGTGAATTTTTAAGCATAATAATGCCTCAGTAATATGGAGTAAGGTTGAGGAGCAGAGAAGACAGAATAAACGTAAAAACTAAGTCACAGAGTATTTCAAAACAACATACTTAACTGCTTTCAAATGTAGGCTATTTAATACTTGTTTTAATTCTCTCATTGCTGCATAGGTCAATATGTCAAGAATACTCTTTATAGATAACTTATAGAGTACTTACATCACCCCACCACTCAAAGGCTCAAGCTTAGAATTGGAAATCATTCTGATGCTGCTTCCTACTCTTTCAAAGTGAGGGATTTTCTTCTAAGCAAACAGTATAAACTTGATTGTGGGGAGAATGTCTACCCTGCATAATTACTAATCAATTTCTTATGGTGCTCAGAGGTCCCTAAGGCATGTGGCCTCTCCAGATCAGTACAGAGCTTTGAATTCCACAAGCTCTCACCCCACACTGGCCCTGTCCAAATTCAGAAGCCTCCTGTCAGTCCCTCCCCTAGGTCCCAAATGGCTTCTGAACTTCATGGGTTGTTTCTGCTTTCCATCTTCAACTTGTAGGGTCTGACAGTGATTAGAACATTTTGAGTTTAAACAGAGTAAACTATTTCCTCAGCCCCATGGAGAAATATACTCCCCACGAAGCTGAGTACTGGCACCATCCTCCCAGTATAAGACAAAAAAAATGTAACTACAAAGGGCCTGGACTTTTTTTTTTTTAATGTCTTATAACTACGAAAAAGGGCCAAAGACAACCTATTCTCACCTTAGAGAAGGATAAATCCAGAAAAACAAATTTATCCAGATGGTAGAAATAAACTAGTAGGGTTGTCCTCAGTCCTCCCATTCCCTCTTTGGTCCCTCTGGATTACAAGAAAGGGAAGAAGGACACATCATGGGAGCCAACTTCTTGCAATTTGGCTGTAGTTCTTTAAACCAATTCATTCCGTCCCTATGGGCATGTAGCAAAGTACTGTGCCAAACTCAACCAAACTGGTGAAGGCATGCTCAGAGGAAGCACCTTCTCAGTGGTCCTGGCAGGCATTCCAGTTCAGGGACACCTGATGAGGCTGCTAAGATGGGAAGGTACAGGTCACCAAGCAATCAATGCCAAGTGTCACAGGCAGCGACTGTGAGGGGCAACTGCCACCTAAACTCCTATGTCCATCCATCTTAGCACATTTGTTCTTTTGATCAATGACTTGACCAAAGTCATTACCTCACCCACTTTTAAAGTCAAAACTTTAACTGAAGTTAAACATCACAAGCACAACAGCAGGGAACCCTTGGTGCCTTTTTCTAAATACCTCCAAAGTAGGGAAGCTAAGCAATCGCTCAGGGCTTGAACATATCCAGTACACCTGGTCAACTTATAGGAAAACTGGAAGGTTTCCTATTCAAGGATTAAACATCATAGAGAAAATAAGTATAAAGCAAGTAACCTGTCTCCCACCATAACTACATATATACACAGGTATGTTCACACACATAAATATGCCTTTAAATAATTTTTTTTTTTCTGAGACAGGGTCTTGCTTTGTCACCCAGGATGGAGTGCAGTGGTGCAATCACAACTCACTGAAACCTCAAACTCCTGGGCTCAAGCAATCCTCCTGCCTCAGCCTCCCGAGCAACTAGGACTACAGGCATGCACCACCAAGCCCAGCTAATTTTTTAATTTTTTGGTAGGTGCAGGGTCTCACTATGTTGCCCAGGCTGGTCACCAACTCCTGGCCTTGAGCGACCCTTCCCCCTTGACCTCCCAAAGTGCTGGAATTATAGGCGTGAGCCCCTGTGCCTGGCCTAAATACTGTATCTTCTTAAGAGTACTAGTCTAGAAAAAAAAAAGTTAAAAAAAAAAAAGAGCAGTATTATTCTCTCTCCAGCAATGTTTTGAACTATAAGAGTCAAAAATATTTTAACATCTGCTGTGTGCTTTCCTTAGAGTTAAGAAAACTGCAAGCAACCCACTCCTCCCTCCCAGAAAAGGAGACAGACAGACAAAGGATACAGAGTGCTTCTGGAATTTGGGTTTTTTTATGGAACAATCTAAATATGAGAAACTACTTCCTTAAAAACCCTGACATTGAAATTCTGCTCCAAAGACATAGCCAAAGACATCTAAATAGTCACAGAGTCAAAAACAAAAAGTTTATTTGAGAATAGGAGTGAAAGCTTTTACACATCTGACAAGGGAGACTTGTTATGACAGCAGATGCCATCCATAGTCAGCTCTACCAATATTATCACAAATGGAACAAACTGTTTCTTACAAAGATATGGGCATAAGTAAAGGAGTATGATAACTAGAGTCAAAGGAAAGGTCAGGCCCAGATCTTATTCATTAGACTGATTCATAACATAGGATTTAAATCAAACCATTCAAGTCTCCTAATGCAGTAGTTCTCAACTTGGCTTCTTATCAGAATCCCAGGGACTCTTTAAAAGGAAATCCCAGCAACCAGGATATGCCCCAGATCTCTGGGGGTGGGACCCAGGCATCTGTATTTTTTAAAGCTTCCTAGATGATTCCAATGTCCAGCTGATCACCAGGCACTAAAGACAGGTAACTATTATCAGCAAATCCCTAAGGCCATCAACCCCAGCAAGGGGGATCTCTTGGGCGACGCTGGCTTTCACTGATACAATCTTTCACTCAAGAACTCTATACATTATCAGCTTTTGGTGTCATTTTGGGTCTTTCCATATGCCATGGTGGTTTTTAGAGCAATTATTTAATCAGGTGAATACCAGCAAAGAGAGAAAATATAGAAAAAGAAAGAAATTTCCATAAGGCATGATATGAATAAATAAGTGAAAAAACAATCACAGGCTTAAAAGTAAAGCATGAGAGGTCAAAGCCTGTGAAATTTTATTTATACAAAAGAATTAAAATATTTAGAAAGGATTGATTTAAACTTATGTTTTTCCATTTTTCTTGTTCCTTGAACAGGAATCTGCTTCCAACTCAGAAAGATTAAAGATAGGTAATTTCTAAATAAACACTCTTTACCTCTCCTTGCAAAAAACCAAAGAGCCAAGTTTCCCATTTTACTTACAATAAACCAGATTATTTTCCGTTAAGAATATTGGCAACTGCATGAAAAAGATTATCAGATATGCCAGCAGGAAGGTACGAGCTGTACAAAGGCATTACAAAAAAGGCCCAAAAGAAAATACGATGGTAAAAACAACAATAGAAAAATAATAAAGCACAAAACCAAATAAGCAAATGCCAGATATTTACAGCCTCCATCTGAAATGTGACTTGTGTTCTACTTTCAGCATAAAATAAAACCAGAGAACATTCTTGATGGGTATCACAGATGAAGCTGGTGCCAGCCAGTTTTGGGGGAGACATTCATTCTAAGAAGGAAAAATGCACAGTTAGCAATTTGCTGGGATTATAACCATGTCTTGGTCTTCCCGCAGATCTGTTACTAAAAATGACACAAAGTAAATGATCCAATGTCTCAGAGAAATGTTTGTCACCACATTTAGAACAAACTACTCAAGAGTCACAGGCACTGGGTCTGGGAGAGCAGAGGTGGATGGCCACACACTCAGGTGAGGGATGTTTATCTTTGTGAGGTCGGAGAAAGAAAGCAGGGCTCTACAGCCTGGGAGCTTCTGCACTAATGCATCTTCTAATAGTCCTAAAGAGAGAAAAACAAAAGTCCCAACTTACTCTCAGCAGAACACTGGTTTGACCCTAAGGGAAAAAACTCTCATAAAAAACTCTGCTAGGGGATTGTTCTATAGCTAAAGATTCTATTTCAAATGTGTAATATTTCGCATCTGAAAATGGCATGTCTTCTGAGTCCACAAAGGGATTGAAACATCAATTCTGTTCTTTTTTTTTTTTAATCTTTTTTTTTTTTTTTTCTGAGACAGAGTCTCACTCTGTTGCACAGACTAGAGTGTCATGGCATCAACCTAGCTCACAGCAACCTCAAACTTATGGGCTCAAGCGATCCTCCTCCCTCAGCCTCCTGAGTAGCTGGGACTACAGACGTGAGTCACCACCTCCAGCTAATTTTTTCTATTTTTAGTACACACGGGGTCTCACTCTTGCTCAGGCTGGTCTCGAACTCTTGCGCTCAAGTAATCCTCCCACCTTGGCCTCCCAGAGTGCTAGGATTACAGGTGTGAGCCACAGTGCCCAGCCCATCAATTCTGTTCTTATTAGACCACCTGAACTCACCAGTCAAGAAAAAGAGCTAGTATTAACAATTTATTATTTAGTGAAAAGGATTTTTTTCTTCAGTAAAAATGTATGTGACCTCCTTCTCTCTCCAAAATATAAAAAAAGTAAATAACACACTTAAAAAGTGAAGTGTATCCAGAAGGACACCCCAGACTTTAAAAAACAAGTATTGTGAACCCAGGTTAGGAACACTCAAGCTTTAAAGAGGAATACGTTTTTCTAATCATCTACAAAATTGCCAGCCCCTCTGAAGTGGTCTGGCTGATACTTACAGCTCGTGGTTTTTTGTTTAACTTCAGATCAATCCTGTGATAGGAAAGATAAAAGATATTTGGATTTTAATTTACAGAAATGGGTTCAACAATCAGCTACTGCATAGGGCACAAGCTATAACAAAGACTATTTGGTTAAGTAAAATCCACATTCTTCATTAAGCTATGTCATATTTAGTTGTTTACCCAGATATTATTAAGCAAGTATTAAAAATTAAGAGCAGATATTTTTGCCATAGGCAAACTTAGATGACTCTAAAAAGAAATGTATATAGCAGTTACAAAAGCCATATAATTTTTAAAAACTATTCCAAAATTAGGTATTAAAGAGATTGAATTAAAAGGGCATGCTCTATGTTAATACATTAGCTCTGTAACTGTATCACTGAAAATTACTGAGACACATGGTGATTAAGAACAGGAAAGACACTAGGAGTTTGTATTTCTGGACATGAAACACAAAAGAAATTAAATGAATTTCAATTTTTAAATCTTTCCAAAGCAAAATATCAAGATCTTAAACTATTAATCTCCTTATGAAGCAAAGCCAGAAAATCAATTTAAATATGAATTAAAGTAAAGGTTATCTATTTTAAAGGAAATTAAAATGCATAAAAGTGAAGTTTACTTAATTTTGCTTAAGTTATTAAATAAAATGTTACCTCCATCACGTTTTTCTGTTTTTAAAAAAAACTTCCCAGCCTAACCTAATATACATACCTACAATTAAACAGATAAACTATGGGTTAGAAAGGTCTCAAAAAGGCATACTGGTGTCTACACACTAAACAACACAGCACAAATACTAATTCAAATCAAACTTACTCAAAGTCATAATCAAACATGCCAGACGGGCTGAGGGGCAGCATTTGAAAGGAAGAAAGCAATAGAAATTAATATACTAATTGAATAAATTAGTCGATTAGCCACCCTAGCAAGAATTGTAGATACAAAATCAGCTTTAAGAATCGTAAGCCATAGAGTTTCAAACATCATAGCACCAAAGATTTTGTGGCCAGGAGATTCCCTTCCCTCAGTGGATCTCATATCAGAAGAATAGACTATGAAAGGAAAAGTTATTTCATTAGAAAACTACAGATACCTGGAGCCCTCTTATTAGCTGCCAGATTCAGAGTTAGAACTTTAACAATATTTAACTGTATTGAAAAATATAACTAGAGCATTAGAAGAAACAGAGAAAGAAAGGTTAAGTCATATAATGAAGGGCACTTTGAAGACAGTACTAACAACTCAGCATAATACACTTTCACTAAAATAAAAGCTGACAAAAACATTCTAAACTTTAAAAAAGGAAAACATTTTGCAACTTTTTACTCAAGTTATATGTTCTAAATGTGTCCAAGGAACATGGTGCTCCTTTTCTACGCCTTCACCCTGGAAGCCAAGGGTTGAAGGAATAAATTTCAGTGGGAGAGTCTTTTTCCAAAAACTGAAGAGCAATATTACTCTGCAGCCTAAATTGGTGATGGCAGTTAACTGTTTATGCCGGGGCTGCAATTAAGGAACACCAAATCTGCAGTGCCCCTATTAAAATAAAGGAAAGTTGACATCCACAAACACCTTAAGCCTCAGGGATCTGGATGGGAGGACAGAGGAGGAGGCCATTTTATGCCATCACTGCTAACAGACCATGGTCTGGGCAGACCTCCAAAGCAAACATTAACCCAGAGCATGACACCTGCTTCTTAGCTGGCACCAACGCCTTTCAGGCTTTAACAGGCGGCAAAACAATATGCAAATGGCTACCTTTTCCTACTAGACAATGTCTGCAAGAATGAAGCTGGTAGAAAGCTAATGTCAATATCTTTTATACAATATTTTCACTTAAGACATTTGGGAGAATATACAGTAAGTTACAAATCAGGTATTATCAAATATTTCATTTTCAGTCTGACTTAACTTTGTTCAAAAATTAAAATAGACTGTACCTAATTAATCAAAACTTCGCAAACTACCTAGAAGAATTTTAGGGTTTACTATAGTAGCAGAAACCTCTAAGAGCAGCTATATGCTATTATTTCAACTTTTTCTTTAAAGACACTAGGACTGACTTATTGTTCAGGTTATCATATAAAGTATAAGAATTAAGAACACTGTGATAACCACGAATGTTAAAAATTACTTAATGTATTTTCATATTCCTGAAGAGGGCAAATTCAAAAGTTATTTTCATTTGTTAAAGTGCCACATTTATTTCCACTTTGCTTTGTTCAGCATTGAACGGTGCCTAGCACATAGTAAGTGCTCAAATATTTGTTCAAATAATTTACTATTGACTCTCTCTGACTTTACAGGGTATGCCACATTGGAGGAGAAACACATACTGTACTGGGTACAAACTTATCAATATGCAGGGACAATATTTATACCCACCCCACTAAGCTATCAGTCAGGGGTAAGAGGCTTGGACCAGACATAATTCCTGACTAAAGATGGCAGGAATTCAAGAACCTTAACTGGCCACTGAAGTGCCACTCAGTCACACTGAATCTGGCTTCCCTAGAAAAGCAGCAAATCAGCTCTACTCTCCTCTCTTGGGGCAGATGAGTGCCTAAGGCCAATGGAGGCAATCTAAATCAGAGGAAAGATGAAGGACAGCTATAAAAACCAGGATTCTGCTTCCCAAACAGAAAACACCATTTGTGAAAGCAATAACTAATATCAAAGATCTTTATAACTATTAGTATTTTTTTCTGGAATGAGTTAGCTGCTAGGGCCGGGAGAAGAAAGGATAGGAAGAAGTATTACTATGGAAATTTACCAGACACCTGCAAGAAGAAAGTGTAGTTCAACGCCTGTCTAATTCCTTTTTATCAGTCATCAGCTGATCACGTTACTAATGGAAATGAGGTATTACCTGAAATAAACAGCTATCTAGAGAGTCTATTGATCAGTAATGGGAAAAAAAGTCCCAGAAACTTTTAAGAAATTTCTTTCCTACTTTAGACACTATGAAATAAGAAAATAATCATTACCTTAAGAGGACACTGGAGTAAATTCAATAAAAGCAACACAGAGCATGACATTTAATTATCTTGACAATTTAAAAAAATATTATTTTCAAGAGTATGTTTCTCTGCTGCTTGTGATAAGCTAGCACCAGTCCTATTACAGTGGTGAAATAACCTGTAGCTTTATTTAAATATATATATATATTTATGCATAATTTTTGCTATTTCTTACTAGTTATGAGATTAGCATGGTGACTTGTGGTTTGCAGAAAAATGTTAAGCAGCAGTCCTTAATCACTATTTGGAGGAAATATTATTTCTGCAGCCTAAAAAACACTACTGCCATCAACAAGAAAAACTCTTAACAGATTGGAAGAATCAGCTGATGCCAAGGAGGTTGAAATCAGTTAGAGTTAATTCTACATTATCCCCATATCCATACCCACAAAGCTAACAACTTTAATACCTTGCATGCATGAAAGAATAGCCTACAGGTTTATAAAGCAAACCCAGAAGCAAACCAGAAGACAGGGAACCCTATCCACGCCTTGCATACCCGATCTCACCTCCTGAGCATGCACGCTCCCAAGAGGAGTGGACAAATGCATAGTTTCAAGAGTAAGGAATCTTGCCCTGGCCTCAAACCTGCTGGGAGGTAGGGAAACCCTGTGAATACCTGGTTTCCATGCCTTCTAGAAAGTCTGAAGGACTATCTTTCCATCAGCAACAGAAAGGCTCTGCAACAATCCTAAAGAGTTTAATTCTAGGAAAGCCCCTTCACAGCAATGGTCATGAAGCCCTAAGCAGTGGGATCCCTGCCACTGACCTGTGCCGGTTTTTATTCTTTCGTTTTTTATGGCTGCTGTGATGACTCCCTGAGGAAGTAGAAGAAGCAGCCTTCTGAGGTTTCACTCCCTGCACAGATCCATCCAGATCCTCAGGATCCTCCTGGTTGGGCTCATTTTCCTGATTGTGGAAGTCTGGTGAAGTATCACTTTCTGTCCCACTTCCTGGCTCCCCTGGAGGGAATAAAACACAAAGCCCCAAACACATCATCAGTACTGCTTGGGCAATCTGTCCATAATCAGGAAAGATTTTTTGAGCACTAATATGCAGAAAAAGACCATTCTCTACCCTCAAGGACCATACATTCTAATTGACAGAGAGAAAAATACATGTTGACAGAGAAGATACATACAAAGCATCAAAGTTACCAGAGTTCCCGAAAAACAGGTAAGCTGAAACAGTGTAGCCAGAGGCAACAGCTCTAAGGACAGCTGGGAGATAGGAACTTACAACCAGGATAACCTTACTGCATAAAGGTTATTTAAACATAGAATACACTAATGGGATTAATAATTATAAAAAAAAAAAAATTACTGAACATGCCAGATAGGTCTCCAGAGGGATGAGGGATGATCCTGGAAAAACTGCCTACAGCTGGCCATGGCTCTTTTCCCAAACCATAAAGGAGTCCTGTCTTTCTATCAAGAAAAAGGGCCCAAGAGGGAGAAGAGCCCATTCCTGAATTACTCTGTTAAGTCTTAAGAATGCTTTTAAAAAGTACTAATACTCTTCAGCTGACACATAGTCTCAATTTTAAAGCATCACTTAGATATATTAAATAAACAAAAGCAAGTTCAAGAAAAACTTGAATAAAAAAATATACATTTTTAAGAATATAATTACATATAATTTTATATACGTATACTTGTTTTTGCTGAAAGGAATTTCTTGAAACTCTGATAAGGATGAGAGAAGACTTTCATATTACTCAACTGTTGAAGGATCCCAAATATATACATTATCTGTTTCTAAAAATTGTAAAAAGGGGTTATGTGGGTAGCAGGACTGGGGACCAGTTTTCTTCTTTTTATGGTCTTCATATTGTAATCTGCTGGGAAGAGATTTTAAACTGAGTAGCATATGGATATGAGAAGTAAAGGAAAGAGACAGTCCCAAAAAAGGAGAAGAGAAAAACAGCCAAATCTCAGAAATCATGAAACCCTATTTTTGAACACATTTCAAAAAAACAACAAAAAAGGAAGCTCTAGAGCTATGAAGCTAGGAAAAGTAGACTGACCAATCTTGTCCTTCTGAAGTTCAAGAAAACTGATTTCACATAAAAAAACAACATACTACACAAAGCTGCAGTAATCAACACCATGGTACTGGCACAGGATAGACATACAGGTCAACGACTAGAATCCAGAGTTCAGGATAAACCCCTTACATTTACAGTCAATTGATTTTCGACAAGGGCAACAAGACAATTCAATGAAGAAAGAATAGTCTTTTCAACAAATGGTGCTGGGACAACTGGATATTCAAATGCAAAATAATGAAGTTGGACCCCTATCTCATATCATACACAAAAAATAACTCAAAATAGATCATAGACCTAAATGTAAGAGCTAGGACCAAAGCTCTTAGAATCCACTGTGTTAGGCAATGGTTTCTTAGATATAACCACAAAAGCAAATGTAACAAAAAAATATATATATATAAATTGGACTATATCATTTACATAAAAACTTTTGGCCAGGCACTGTGGCTAATGCCTATAATCCCAGCACTTTGGGAGGATGAGACAAGAGGATCACTCGAGCCCAAGAGTTCAAAACTAGCTTGGGCAACATAAGGAGACCCCACCTCTATCAAAAAATTTAAAAAACCAAACCAAAGGCCGGGTGCGGTGGCTCACACCTGTAATCCTAGCACTCTGGGAGGCCGAGGCGGGTGGATCGCTCAAGGTCAGGAGTTCGAGACCAGCCTGAGCAAGAGCGAGACCCCATCTCTACTAAAAATAGAAAGAAATTATCTGGACAACTAAAAATATATATAGAAAAAATTAGCCGGGCATGGTGGTGCATGCCTGTAATCCCAGCTACTCGGGAGGCTGAGGCAGTAGGATCGCTTAAGCCCAGGAGTTTGAGTTTGCTGTGAGCTAGGCTGACTCCACGGCACTCACTCTAGCCCGGGCAACAGAGCGAGACTCTGTCTCAAAAAAAAAAAAAAAAAAAAACCAAACCAAATCAAACAAAAAAGATTTTGAGCTGCAAACAATACCAAGAAAGTGAAAAGATGACACACAGAATGGGAGAAGATCCTTGCAAATTATATATCTGGCAAGAGATTTGTATCTAGTATATATAAAGAACTGTTAGAACTCAATAGTAGAAAGACACAAAGCCAAATTTATAAGTTAGCAAAGGATTTGAATAGACATTTCTCCAAAGACAGACAAAATGGTCAATAAGCCATCCAGAAAGATGTGTCAGGATAATATAAAGCTTTTAATGTTAGTTACCTCAGAATGTTGGGACTGAAATAGAACAGGAGGTAATTAACCTTTTTCATATTCATTTCTGAATTACTTGACTTATCACACTGAGAATGTATTGCTTTTCTAGTTTAAAAAAAAAATCTACCAGAAGTCCTAGCTACTCCAGAGGCTGAATCAGGAGGATCACTTGAGTCCAGGAGTTCAAGGCTGTAGTGTACACTAAGATCGTGCCTGTGATTAGCCATCGTACTCCAGCCTGGGCAACACAGCAAGACCCTGTCTCTAAAGAAAGAGGGGAGGGGGGGAGAGGAGAAGAAAGAGAGAAGGGAAGGGAAGGGAAGGGAAGGGAAGGGAAGGGAAGGGAAGGGAAGGGAAGGGAAGGGAAGGGAAGGGAAGGGAAGGGAAGGGAAGGATCTAATGAAATATAAAAACGTAAGTCTGAAAGGGAGAATTGTGGTCAGGACAGTCAGCCCTCCTCTCCCATACCCAGTCACTCCTACTTTGACATAGGTAAAGAAATATCATTTCTAAAAATGCAAATGGCAGAAACACTGATTGGAGTGAGAAAAGGCTGACAGGGCATGAAGCCATAAAAGCTCTGGATCATAGACAGAATGCCAGAAGGGATTCAAGACTAAGGAGGGGCTGGGAACAGGGGGAGAGGGAAGAGATAACTAAAAGGTGGGAGACAGGTAAGAAAGGCAAGTTAGATGCCCCAAATTTTGTTTATGTTGCAATTCTACTAAAAGATGCTGATGGGCAAAACCAACTGTTTATTCATTTTTGGTCAGTTGCTATGGGAGCATTGAGTAAATGGATGAGTTGGTCATTCTACAAGTCCATATGTTCATACACACATGTACAAACATATATAACACAGTTTAAATTGAATCAAAGCCCTATAAATTGAGAATTCACCTGTGTTACCTCTCTGAAGATGTAACACACCAGGCAGTTAACAGATGTCCCAAAGGACTGATATGGATATTAGCACCATGGGAGTCACAGAGAACAAAGAGCAGATCATTCAGGAAAAGCTTCATTAAGAGGGTGGAATTGAAACGAGACTCTGAAAAATGAGAAGCCAAGATAAGTACAAAAAATAGCACAAGCAAAGGTACAGAGGTAAGAGACACAAGGTATATTTGGTACAAATGAATCAAAGAATATCTCTTAAACAGAAAGCTTGAAAAATGAAAGGTGAACTGGAAAGACAGGTTACCAGGGGTCACAAATACCAGACTAAGGAATTTCATCTACATAGTGTGAGGTGATGGTTAAGAGAACTGACTTGTCACTTAACTTTCTGAGTCTGTTTCCCCATCTGTAAAATAGCAATTCTTTCTCACATATGGCAAATATTAATATTTATGAGTATCTCTTATGGATGAGGCATCAACCTAGACATTAGAGCTATAGCAATGTTCCCTCCTTTCATGGAGCTTACAATTCTATACCTATCCTTAAGGAGTAAGTAGCTTTAAGGATTAAAGGTGATAATGCAAGTAAAGTGCTTGCTCAGAGTCTGGAACACAGTAAGTGTTCAAATCTTAATATTCTTGAGATCTACAAACATACAAGTCAAATTCTAAACAAACAGTAAAGATTATTTCTAGCAAAACAGTTGTGAGCAGGATATAACAAGGGAAAGCCACCAAGAAAGAATTTCTGAACAGAGGAGCCAAATAAAACAATGAACATTTTGTGAGTTGTCTGTACAAACCTGTGTTTTAGGATTACTAGGCTAGAAGTGGTTTATAAAAAGAATCAGGAACAAGGGTGACTAGATTAAACACTATTAACATACAAAGTGAAATGACAAAGTGAGAATAATTTTCTGCCTTGGCTCATGGAAGCAGAAGAGGTATGATCATAAAATAGGCAGGTCACGCCTCAAAGTGCAGCAGCAAATCGGTCAATTGTATGACGCTGCCACCATGAAAAAACACTTAAGTTTGTTTCTCACTGGCATAAAAATGAGCAACTCATTTTTAGGGCAAAGAATGTCAGATTTTGATTAATTTGTAAATCCACAAATGAGGTGCTCAGTGCTCTACTTACTAAAAGAAAGGAATAGGCTGGGCGTGGTGGCTCACACCTGTAATCCTAGCACTCTGGGAGGCCAAGGTGGGAGGATCGCTCGAGGTCAGGAGTTAGAGATCAGCCTGAACAAGAGCTAGACACTGTCTCTACTAAAAAAAATAGAAAGAAGTTATCTGGACAACTAAAAACATTAGCCGGGCATGGTGGTGCATGCCTGTAGTCCCAGCTACTCGGGAGGCTGAGGCAGGAGGATCACTTAAGCCCAGGAGTTTAAGGTTTCTATGAGCTGGGCTGACGCCACGGCACTCTAGCCCGGGCAAAAGAGCAAGACTCTGTCTCAAAAAAAAAAAGAGAGAAAGGAATGGCTATTAAAGCCAATAACTTTTTCTTTTTTTTCTTGAGACACGGTCTCCCCTCTGTGTGCCAGGCTAGAGTGCAGTAGAGCCATCACAGCTCACTGCAACCTCAAACTCCTGGGCTCAAGCAATCCTCCTGCCTCAGCCTCCCGAGTAGCTGGGACTATAGGCATGCGCCACCAGGCCCAGCTAATTTCTCTATTTTTTATAGATACCGGGTCTCACTGTTGCTCAGGCTGGTCTCAAATTCCTGGCCTCAAGCAATCCTTCCATCTCAGGCTTCCAAAGTGCTAGGCCGCAGCCATTAACTTTGCAGCACAAAAGGTTTAAAGGAGGAAGAGAAGACACCCAGAACAATGCTTACCTACCCACTGGAATAACTTAAAGGCTGAAGAGAGATCTGATTTAATGAAAGCGTCAAAGAAATTTGGTAAAAGAAACAGAGCTTGTGCTGATCCTTTAAAGGAAACAAGATAAAATCTGCCTGTTTTCTTTTCCTTTTATTGTTTTTACAAAATATACAATGCTTCCCAAATTTGCAAAAAGTTCCCCTTTAGGGATCATGCAAATCTTCTCTATCATTTTAGTGTGGGTACAAATGAAGCAAAAAAAAAAAAAAAAAAAGCAGAAAGTAATGCATTTTTGAGGAAAAACTTCAGAATGCTTTAAGTGCAAAACTCCAAAATCCTTTAAATCTAAGAATATGCCAAGTAAAAATTCTAAGAAAAAAGAATGTTTGCTTATCACCACTGAAGATCAAAGGCATTATAAACAAGAACTCATTCCACAAAATCTGTCATACAGAAATTCTAAAACATTGGAAGGACTCTGTACAAAGGAAAAGAAGTGAAAGGCAAACTAAACCTTTCCTTTCATGGAATTAAAGTTTGGTTTGAATCATGTGGGCCTTCCAGGGACCCTCAAGCCTTGAACCTGGTTTAAAGAAGTCCAAGTACCTAACAGAAGCAAACATTCTTATCTGGAAGACAGTACCTTCATCCTAGCCCTCAAATTATTTTACTAAATACTTTTTTAATTACAATGAGCAGTACACAAAGATCACCTAGCACACAAGGAATTTAGATTTCGCGAGTAATAACCAGCAGAAACAACAGACAATAGAAACAGGCCCTGAAAGCCTTTGGAGACTGAAATAAACTACAGACTATAGAACAACAATGCTTACTAAATGTATAGAAGTAAAAGACAAGTCTGAAAATAACTGCAGAAAAAGCTATGAAAAAATTAAACAGCAGAGTTTTAAAATAATTAGATTTTCCAGAAATCAAAAATGCAAAAACAAAACATTTAAAATCAAGAGAAGGGTTAACAGCATATCAGACACAGCTGAAAAGAGAATTAGTGAACTGGTAGGTGTGTCAGGAAAAGAAAGTGCTCTTATAATGCAACACAGAGACAAAGATAGAAGAGACAATAAAAAACATACAGGATAAACTGAGAAGATTTAAATACATTTAACCAAAGTACCAGAAAAAGAGGAAAAAGGGCATGGGGCAAATGCAATATCTGAAGAAATAATAGCTAGGAATTGTCAAGAACTGATGGAAAACAGCAAACCACAGTTTCAAGAAGTCCAAAGAAACCAAAGCTAGATAAAGAAATTCATACTTAGATGCATTGTAGTTAGCTGCAGAAAATCAAGACAAAAATGAAATCTTAAAAAAGAGCAGTGAGGAGCAGTAATGACAGAGAGGTGGTGGGATATAACACAACAGAATTACTGTAAAGGGCCTCTGACATTTGAATTCATGAACTCCAGTATTTATGTAATTCTCTATATTCTGCTTTATTCCAAAAAGAATTCAAGGCAGCTTACCAAGATTCACATAATGAAATCCAATAAAATAAATTAAAAATGAGAAAAGTAAGGCAAAGAGAAATAAAAGAGGAAAATAAGCTAGATGCAGTTTTAAGATTCATTCCCAAAATGTATCCTATAAATATCTATTTGCTTGATAGAGGGGAACAACAAATTTGGCTTTAAGCATTTTAGCACCCACACAAGGAAGAAAACAGTCAATTACTAGATTTTGCAGTAAAAAAAAACAACTTTGTTCAGGGAAAATTATTTCTAAAGGAGATAATTAGTAATGATAATAAACATCTGCAACATCCTCTCACAACATACAGTGACACATTTTACAGGACCAGAGCATAATTCAGCAAAAATAACTTTACAAGGAAAACCAAAAGATACCAATATGATACATTCCAGAGGTGTGGCTCAATCCAGGATGAAGACTTTAAAATCTTTAATACGTAAGTGTTTGTCTCAAGCAAGCCTCTAAGAGCAGTGACTTTAAGAGTCTTTTCCTGACCAGTACATAGATGTAGCTGTTCTGTATGGGTAGATAGGTACAGAGCCATATACTGAATTATTAGCTCATCTCATCCAGGGTGGCATTACAGGCTCTTATGAAAACTGAGTCAGACATCATTCCATCTCAATTTACAAGAATGAGGTCCAGGATGTTCCTTAACCAGTCTTGTTACTCTACAAAGGAGATGATACAGCCCTACATTCTAGAAGTGGTATTAATTGAAAAGAAATAAGATATGGCTGAGAGTTACAGTAAAAGAAAAATCAAAAAGACTTGGTACTGAGACGAAATGGCTCTTCAAAGAAAAAAGAAAAAAAAAAAGAGTTGGTACAATTGATTAGGTTGGCAGAAAGGAGCCAAAGATGTCCACAGATTTCTGAATGAGGGTGAAGAAAAGTACCATAACAAAAAAACTGGGCAGACAAATTTTAAAAGAAATAGAACAGCCGTGTTTTAGACAAAATGTTTTGAGTTTAAAGATCTGAGTAGAAGTGTCTAGAAGGAAATGCAGGACTAAAGCTCAGGAAAGAAGTTAAGGATAGAGCAACAAATTTAGAAATCTGTACAGTGAGATGATAACTGAGTAGTTCTAATTTCCAAACTACTAAAATTCTTTTTCCTCAAATTATTGTCCCAATGCAAACAAAAAAACTAGATCTCACCAGGTATATCACCTGAAAGCAGTACACAGCAATACAAAAAAAATAGGCTGTATTTCAAAGTGACCCAGTACAGAGGGAACATCCAAACAGCTACACAGACTCAGAAAGTTAAAGGTACAGATCTAGATCCCATCACTAGAAATTAGAACAGGATGAGACTGTATGGCTTATGAACAGAAAATTATATAATTTGTTTACAAAGTAAATGGTACCTGCTTCCCATTTTGTACTTAAGAACACATAGTACAGTCTGTTTATAGGATAAGAATTTCCTAAGAATTATTAAGTTGGGTATGTGAGGATTTATTAGGTATGTTTGAAATTTTCCATTAAAGTTATTGCTTTAATTTTTCTAAAATTCCCTAAGAATTTTTAAGATTTATCAGGAGTAAAGACATCTTTGTGTATTTGAGATGCTAAAGCCAACCTTCATGTGACAGAAGAGGCAGGAAGGAAATGGTGGTTTCTTCCTTGAAAGAAAAACATGATTAAGTCCACCCCAAAGGCTTCCTACCTGCTAGCAAGAAGAGGGAAGAGTACAAGAGGTGCAGTCCTCAGATACATAATTGGATATGAGTTAAATATAGGGGCTCTGGTAGCTTAAAAACAAACTGACGAGAAAAGTAAAAACATAAACTTACTCTTTTCAATGAGCTGGTCCTGAACTCCTGCCAATGCACTTACTGCCTAAAAAAAAAAAAAAAAAAAACAAAAACCACCAATTACTAGAAAAGTGAGCAGACCTCAGGAGAGCACTCCCCGAGGAATGGAAAGAGAAAACTCACATTCCCCAACAACAGGCCACAGAAAGATCCCCCCTCACCACCACTTACAGCTGCTGATGTAACTGAAGATTTACTGAAGAGCCGCTCAGCTTCCTTAAACTTCCGGTTCCTTCTATCATTTTTGCTATTGGAGTTTCTACAACACACAGAAGAAACTCATTATAAGCACCAAGCTATGTCTATGGCTTGAGCTGGGGATGCCCCAAGACTTATGTCAAGAACTATTCTTTTTAAACCAAGTTCTATGCAGAAAGCCTCCGTATCACTTATGTTGGCCTAAATGACCTTCATGCAGACTGCCTACATAGAAAGCAATGTTTTCCAATGTATGGTATGTGCTCCACTGTGGAACATGAGATTTAGTTGCTTCTCAAACATTTTCACTTTAATATGTATTTTTAAATGCTTATTATTGGCCGGGCACGGTGGCTCATGCCCATAATCCTAGCACTCTGCGAGGCCAAGGTGGGAGGATTGCTCGAGGTCAGGATTTCAAGACCAGCTCTGAGCAAGAGCAAGATCCCGTCGCTACTAAAAAATAGAAAGAAATTAGCCAGGCAACTAAACAAATATAGAAAAATTTAGCTGGGCATGGTGGCACATGCCTGTAGTCCCAGCTACTCGGGAGGCTAAGGCAGTAGGATTGCTTGAGCCCAGGAGTTTCCGGTTGCTATAAGCTAGGCTGACGCCACAGCACTCTAGCCTGGGCAGCAGAGTGAGACTCTGTCTCAAAAAAAAAAAAAAAAAAGCTTATTATTAAAAAAGACTAGCAAACACTAGTGAAGTGTCTTTTAAATAAACTTAATTTTCAAATTTAAAGGTTCCTTAGAGAAATGGCTAATACCAAGTCTGGGACGGGGGGAGAAATAAGGTGAGTATAGGGTATAGGGTATCTTTTGGGCCAGAAAGCAACAAAGTACTCCAAGACTAATAGTGTCATGTCAAAAGGACAAAGGAATCAGCTTGAGGAGGCTCCCTCTGACCACATTTGGGACAAATGCGGAAAAATGAAAGGAAGAAAAATTAAAAAAGGAAGACTCTTGTTCAGAATGCCAGTAATAAATATAAACAGAATAATAAAATTAGAGTATCACCATTTTGGAACTTCCAATGTAATAACTGAGTCAGATAAGAATTAACAATGGATATTAAAACAACTAAATAAAAATTTGGAGGAAGCAGTGTATTCACAGTGTCTAAAAGTATAACCTGGCCAGGCATGGTGGCTCATGTCTGTAATCCTAGCACTTTAGGAGGCCGAGGCAGGAGGATCACTTGAGGCCAGGAGTTCAAGACCAACCTATCAATGTAGTGAGACCCCCATCTCTACAAAAAATAGAAAAATTAGCAGGGCATGGTGGAACCCACCTGTAGTCCCAACTACTCAGGAGCATATGGCAAAAGAATCATTTGAGCTCAGGAGTTTGAGGCTGCAGTGAGCTATGATCACACCACTGCACTCTAGCCCGGGCAACAGAGCAAGATTTGGTCTCAAAAAAAAAAAAAAAAAAAAAAAAGAATAAAAGTATAACCTCCAAAATTATTTTTAATCATAGAGGGAAAAATAAACTTTTATAGCAGAGATCACATGATCAAACTTGGCAGCACCCATAATGGGACAATCTGACATTATGTGCCTCCTGGTAAAACAGAAGTAGACAACAAAAGGTATACAAATCACTTATGTAATGTTTTTGCCAAAAATGTTTAAAGGATCTCTCATGAGGTTACAATAAAAATGTGAAATTGGGACATTCTACAAGGCAATGTCATGAATACCACTACAACCACCACCAAAGAGGGTGACTCTCTGTAAGACATAACAGCCAAACTCAATGCATGAATGCTCACTGGATCCTTGATCAAAACAAAGGAGCAAAGCATCGGGGGCACAATTGAGGAAATTGTGATAAAGACTGTATTAGACAGATGATACTATTAATGTAGTGCTAATTTTCTAGGTATGATAGCTATGGTTAGGTAGGAGAAATGTCCTTATTCACAGGAGGTAACTGCTGACATATTCAGGTGTAAAGTGTCAGGATATCTGCATCTAATTTTCATATGCTTTAGCAGAAAAAAAAGTACAGGGGGGCAAGGGGATATACCTATAAAGGAATAGCATGAAGATCTTTGTGGTGATAGAATAGTTTCATATCTTGATTGTGGTTACATGAATCTACACATGTGATAAAATGACACAGAACTATACATAAACATTGTACCAATGTCAATTTCCTGGTTTTGATATTGTATTATAGTTACATAAAACACAACCACTGGGGGAAACTGGGTGAAGGATACAAAGGACCTCTCTGTACTATTTTTCTTAAATTTATTTATTTATTTTTGACACAGGGTCTCATTATGTTGCCTGGACTAGAGTACAGTGGCACACATCATAGCTCACCGCAACCTTGAACTCCTGGGCTCAAGTGATCCTCTTGCCCCAGCCTCCTGAGTAGCTGGGACTATAGGTGCACACCACCAGACACAGCTAATTTTTAAAATTTTTGGTAGAGATGGAGGTCTTTGCTATTGCCCAGGCTGGTCTCGAACTCCTGGGCTCAAAAGATCCTCCAACCTCAGCCCCCAAAATGCTAGGAGTACAGGTGTGAGCCACTATGCCCAGCTCTGTACTATTTGTGCAACTTCCTATGAATCTGTAATTATTTCAAAATAAAAAAATTTAAGTGTAGATACAAGTGTGTGTTTATATATACTATAGAGAGAAAGAGAATGAGAAAGAAAATGTAGCCAACATGTTAACAATTTGTGAATATAGGTGGACAGTATCAAGTGTTCACGTACTACTCTTTCAATTTTTCTACAGATTTGAAAATTTTCCAAAAGTTTAGAAATTTTTAAAGAATATTATTACTAAGTAAATAGCCATACGGTTGGCACAGAGGTATGGCAAAAATTGTGAGGGTGGAGCTCATGACTGATTAAAATGTGGAAAACACAAACAGAGCACAGTTGTGTAAGGTATTGTCATATGCTGTATTTCATTTTAAGCCACACACAACTCTGTGCCACAGGCCTGACTGTCCCTATTTTACAGATGTGGGCTTTGCCAAGATTACTCAGTAAGGCAGTGGCTGAGCCAGAGTTCAAGTTCACATCCACACCTCTTTCCACAACACCACTTTACTACTGCCTCCTGCAAAGTTGCTACCAAGAGCATATAGTCCTACAAACAAATGTTACTAGGGCACAATAGGTACACTACAGGCTTCTGACACTCACTTTTGGTTGGTCAGATATCGATCCCAGCCACGAATAATATTGCCATACATCTGAGTGTCTTCCAAGTAGCTTCCTTCAAAAGCATAGATCTGTCTCTCCAAGTTTGCCAGTGTTTCCTGAGAGATGCCAAACAAGGACATAAATAATGCCTTTTAAATGCAAACATTTAAGTTTGACCACACTGAAATCCTGATACTAGACTTGTAAATCCAAGCCCGCCCACACTAAACCACCCTTGCGGAGAGATGGATGATATGGGGAGAAGCAGGCTATTTAGGACTAAGTCTAGACCAGGGGTCTCCAACCTATGGTGAGTTGAATAATTATTTCATTATATATCACAATGTATTAATAATAAAGTACACAATAAATGTAATGTGCTTGAATCATTCCGAAACCATCCCCACCGTCTGTGGAAAAATTGTCATCCATGAAAACAGTCCCTGGTTCCAAAAGGTTAGGGACTGCTGATAGACCTTTGGGGGTGATGGACCCCCTTGAGAACAGAATGGAATGTATAAAACCTGTCCCCAGACAAATGCCAACATATGCAAAATTTTGCATATACTTCAGAGAGTTCATGGAAACCCAGTGTCAAGAACCCACGTTAAGGCTGAACATGGGGCCATCTCCACTCCCACGCACAAAAGGTATCGCTACCAGGAGAGGGAAGAGTGAGCAGCCTTTCAGCATCATCTCACTCCCCTCCCCGCAGGCTCAGACAGGCCGCTGGCGCTGGGCTGCCAGTTGCTATGGAAACCTGGAAGGGCAGCTTCAGGTGAGAAGAGCCTCCCGGGGGCTCAAATCAAAATGCGGGGGCAAGGACGGCTTTGCCACCAGGGTAAATGGGGCCTTGGGTGCATGTCACAATTCCGAATTCTCTAGATTGAGTCCTCTGCCCTCGCCTGTCACCTTCTAGATGTTCCCAAACAAATCACATCCCTGCCTATCAAAAACCCAATTCAATAACTCCTAGTACCAAAAAGGACACGCTCCCCACCGACCTCCAAAGTCCAGACTGGGCGAGCGGGTCCTCCTCCCACAGCCGCTTCATTCCCCACAGCCCACGGACACGCCCGCACCGCACCCGCCAAGACCACGGGCTCGCTCGCCCTCACCCACGTCCGAGGCTCAGACACCGGCCCTTTCTGGCGCTGTCTCACAGAAGCCCCCAGCCCCGGCCCCAGGCGCCCTCCTCCCTCCACGCCCCCTCCTGCCGCTGCCCCGCCCCTCCCCCTCCCCCTCCCCCTCCCGGCTCCGGCTCCGGCTTCGCACGGCCGGGAAGCCGAGCCGCCTGCGGGCCGCGGAGTGCGCCGCCTGCCTCGGGCCGCCGGACTCCCGGCCCGCCGCGCTGCGCCCCCCGGGGCAACGAATGGCCTGGCGCGGCCCAGTTGGGGCCTGGAGGCGGGGCGGGCTCGGGGCCCCGAGCCGGGCGCCCCCGGTCCCAGCCCCTCACCGCCAGCTCCTGTTTCCGCTTCACGAGCTCCGCCAGCTCCCGCCGGGTGTCCGGGATCTGCGGCGGCGCCGCCTTGTTGTGCATCGCCATGTTGGGCTGAGGCGGGCGGCGGCACGAAGCTGTGGGCGGTCTCTGCGCGCCGCCGCCCGCCAGGGGGCGACTTGCCGCACTGCGCCTGCGCGCGCGGCTTCCGGCGAGGCGCCCTGCGCAGCGCTTGTTAGTCTGGAGTTGGGGTTCCTGGTGATGAGGCTGCTGCTGTTGGTACTTTTCGCCTTTCTGCCCCTCGGTTGGCCGCTGGGCTTTATAGACACCACACATTCACTGCGTCCAAAGACAAGCTTGTCCTTAAGCCTCCCAAGTCTCCTGTGTGCCCCACTTCAGCCCACCTCAGTGAATGACTTTCCCTATCGACCCAATTGCCCAAGTGAGAAACCTGGTTATCATTCTCCCTGTCGACCCAGGATTAAAATCTGATCCAAAATCAAGTCCTGCGGACTCTACTGCAGAAAAGCTCGCAATCCATCTGCTTGTGTCTGCTTCCCTCTGCTACCTCCCTAGTTTACTCAGGCCCTCCCTATTTGGGGCTACATTATTCCAACAGCCTCCTTATTTTCACCCTTAGACCCCTTTAATCCTTTATCTGCAATGGTACCAGGATCATCTTCTAAAAACAAATGTGATATCGCTCCCCCGTTTAAAGCCTTTCAGTGGCTTCCCATTGCCCATTAGAGAGACAAGTATGTGTAGGGGTTAAGGACACAAACTGGAGGCAGAACTATCTGTTCAAAATCCTACCTCTGCATTGATAAAATGTGCCACCTGGGGCAAGTAACTAGATTTCACTTGTCTCAACTCCCTCATCTGTAAAGTGAAAGTAGTCATAGAATCTACCTAATACAGTTGCTGTGAGGAGTAAATCATCTAATGTACGTAATGATGGCTGTAAGTACATAGCTTTTATCTCCAAGAGCAATGTGTAAACGGTGTTTTCACTAGGCTCCTGCTTACTTCTTCAGCCTCAGCTCTCCAATTTTCAGTGTTCTGCAATTTCACCATCATAACCCTAGGTGGGATTTTTTTTTCTTTTTCTTTTCATCCACAGCCTTCATTAGATTACCTATAAGGGCAAATAGAGTTTAGTCATATGAACTGGTTCTGACAATTTTGTCAGAAATATAATTTGGATCCAACTGTCTTTTACAAACTAGTGTATTACATTATTTGGAAATGATCCAGACTTTTAATACTAAAATTCTAAAAAGAAAGCTATAAGATCTTTATGTGAGTATATGTGTCTAGATATGTTTATGTATGCATAAATGTATTATATAGTGTGTCTACATGGTAAAATCTGGCAAAATCAGCCAGAAATCTCTTAAGAAATTCTATTTAGATCGATGGATACTTATATAAAATACATGATAATTAACCCAAGTGCCTGTTAGTTCACACGACTTTAGTAAATCTTTAATAAATAAGCTGGTTTTAAAATTGTTAATCAAATAAAAATAGAAATGTCTTCAGAACTGTGAGCATACATGTTTGCCTGGATTTACTGGTCAGTTTTATATTTGTCTCTGATATATAGTTTAAAGTGTCAGGGTTTAACATGAAGGTTATAAAACTATAAACCCAGCCTAAAACAGAATGATTGTATAATTTTTGGATAAGACTAATTTAATGTTGGTTTAATGAAAACAGCTGTATCTTCTGAGTTACTGGCAAAATACCCATATATTTAACTTTAAGGTTCTTACTTAGGTGAACACGTTATATTTACTGGTTATAGATATGGTTAACAGAAAACTAACTTGAGGCCGGGCACGGTAGCTCACGCCTGTAATCCTAGCCCTCTGGGAGGCCGAGGCGGGTGGATCGCTCGAGGTCAGGAGTTCGAGACCAGCCTGAGCGAGACCATGTCTCTACTAAAAATAGAAATAAATTATCTGGACAACTAAAATATATATAGAAAAAATTAGCCGGGCATGGTGGCGCATGCCTGTAGTCCCAGCTACTCAGGAGGCTGAAGCAATAGGATCGCTTGAGCCCAGGAGTTTGAGTTTGCTGTGAGCTAGGATGATGCCACGGCACTCACTCTAGCCTGGGCAACAGAGTGAGACTCTGTCTCAAAAAAAAAAAAAAAACAAAACTAACTTGAAATGATGACTAGCTTTGTCTAATATCTCAGTTATCCTAAGTAATCTAAGTAAACTGTTAAAAAAAATAAATTAGGTAAATGTAAATAGGATAGGCATCTATCAATGAACTTTTTATGTAATTTGAAATCTAAAGTTATGTTAAATTAAGTAATAGTCGTTGGGCGTTGTAGTGTTCACCTATAGTCCCAGCTACTCCAGAGACTGAGGCAGGAGGATTGCTTGAGCCCAGGAGTTTGAGGTGGCAATAAGCTATGATCTGTACTCTAGCCCAGGCAACAGAGCAAGACCCTGTCTCAAAAAAAAAAAAAAAAAAAATCATTACAAAGGCATAAAATATGTTGTTTAAAAAGAATAATTTTGCCTAATTTGGAGTTTAAAGTTTGTTTCAAAATATGGAACAAGATAGAAAGGAACCAATAAGTAGGAGAGATATGAAGAAAGTTACGGATATGAAGATATATTTTTGGTCAGGAAGGTTAAAAAGAAAAAAGAATAATTTTATATGAGAAATAATCCTGTGTAGTACATTTTTATCTAAATATAAAATGACTGGTTATTTAAGAAGAAATACAGAACAAAGCAGAAATTTCAAGAACGTTGTCAGTGGTCTGAGTAAGTTGTGGTAAGGTTTATGGGGAAAAAATTATGAAAAACATTTTGCATGTGATTAAGTCAGCTATAATTAAAAGACAATTATTTGTAAATTTTCTAAAGATTTGAGTTTTGAGCTGGGTGCCATGGTACATGCCTGTAATCTCAGCTACTCGGGAGGCTGAGGTGGTAGGGTCACTTGAGGCCAGAGGTTCAAGACCAGCCTGAGCAACGTAGCCAGACCTCAACTCTTACAAAAAAGATTGACCTTTGATATTAAAAATGCATTTAAAAAAACTAAAAATATTTGGTCCCCTATGTTAGAATAAGTTTTTCTTAAAGGATTGATTTGCTGTTAGTAAAATTGCAAGAGGTTTTGGTTTTTTTGTTTTGTTTTTTTTTAAGAAAAGGTCTAGCTCTGTTGCCCAGGCTGAAGTGCAATAGTGTGATTACAGCTCACTGCAACCTCCAACCCCCAAGCACAAGCTATCCTCCAGGCTCAGCCTCTTGAGTAGCTGGGAGTACAGGCATGCACCACAACACCAAGCTAATTTTTAAAACTTGTTTTGTAGAGATGAGATCTTGCTGTGTTGCCCAGGCTAGTCTTGAAATCCTGAGCTCACATGATCTTCCTACCTCAGCCTCCCGAAGTGCTGGGATTACAATTGATTTTTTTTTTTTTTTTTGAGACACTCTGTCATCTGGGCTAGAGTGCAGTGGCATCATCATTCATTTGCTCACTGCAACCTCAAACTCCTAGGCTCTAGCAATCCTCCTGCCGCAGCCTCCTGAGTAGTTGGGATTACAGGCATCAGCCACCACGCCAGGCTAATTTTTTATATTTTTAATAGAGACAGGGGTCTCGTTCATGCTCAGGCTGGTCTCAAACTCCTGACCTGAAGCAATCCTCCTGCCTCAGCCTCCCGTGGTGCTAGGATTTCAGGCATGAGCCACCACACCTGGGCAACAATTGATTTTTAATTCTGAAATCTGGTTCTTTAACGGCCATCTTCTAGACAGTTTCTATTTGTTCTTTAGATCTAATTAATTTCCCTGGTTTTAGATTGGAAGTGCTGTCTTTTTCATTCAGACTGGTAGCTTCATTTCTTGAGGAAATTTTTTTTTAAGAGACCAGTCTTGCTCTGTTGCCCAGGCTTGGAGTGCAGTGGTGTGATCATAGCTCACTGCAGCCTCAAACTCCTGGGCTCAAGCAATCTTCCTGGCTCAGTCTCCTGAGTAGTTGAGATTACAGGCATGAGCCACCATGCCTGGCTAACTTTTTATATTTTTAATAGAGACGGGGGTCTCACTCTTGCTCTGTCTGGTCTCAAACTCCTGGCCTCAAGCAATCCTCCAGAGTTGGCCTCCAAGGTGCTAGGATTACAGGCGTGAGCCACTGCACCCAGCCCAGACTGGTCTTAAACTCTTGGGCTGAAGCCATCCTCCTGCCTCAGCCTCTGGAGTAGCTGGGACTATGGCTACCATGCTGGGCTATTGCTCCAAAATTCCAAATCACAGCTACAACTGTTGATTGGATTACGTCTCTTTAGAGTAAATGCGAAATACCAACTGTCTTTTAAAATTGTTTCCCGTTTGATAAATATACTGAAAACTTTACCCAAGAGACCAAATGAAGCTTTAAATTCCAAAGCTTTTAATTTAAATTAAGTAGCCTTTTCACTTGACATAAACTCACATACCCAGGAATATGTGGGCTCAGAACATTATTTCACAAGCAAGCATTGCTGGCATGTTGTGTGTCACATTTAGGTTCCAATTAACATGACATCATTTTGTTCCTCAGATGAACAACTAATGTTCATATTGGGAAGGATGTTAAAAAATAACCATCTATGCAATGTATCAAATGACAATCAATCTGAAATATGTATTTAAATTCTAAGTTTTAAAACCAAGCTATATTGTATATTGGCATACTCAATACAATTTAAAAAATGTTTAAAAATCTTCTAGTATCTCAATTGGTTATTTCTGCTTTAGCTTATCACCAGGACACAATAAAGGTATTTGAAAGTTACATCACCAGTGGCACCTAATGAACTGTCCTTTGTCAATATTAGAATGAGGGAACCAGAATACACCTAGGAAGAGACTCGAGGGGAAAAATCTGAAGATTCTATCCCGTAAATCCGCAGAACTGTGGACCACCACAGAGGACATAGGGGTAGGGCTCAGAAGCAAAGGGCTGTTTTGAAAATAGTTTGGTTTTGAAAATAAGTTTGATTTTGACAACGACTTGCAAACAAGCCACAGTGAAGAAAAGGTAATGACGAAGGTGCAAATAGCTAAGATGAACATGAGTTTCTAAGCAGAATGCATTAATTCAAGAAGAAAGCTTTAGGATTATGTCAACTTCACGTGAGAAGTCTGCTGGTGCTATCTCACTTTGGAGATGAGTAGTATCTTTGTTTTGATGTTCTTTCTTCAAAAAAAGGGTGGGAAGGGGAAAACAAAAACAAAAGAACACCTCTCCAGATGTATGGCATGAAAAATCTCTTAATCCAGGAAGCTATTGCCCCCACTAAAGCAAGAGTTAACTACACAGTCAGGACCTCTAGCACAATGCCCACCAAGATGGTGTCTGAAGCAAAGCCCAAGGCTCCCAGGAAGCAGTACAGACTGAACAAGGAGGCCCTGGAATGAGATATCAGACTAGTGTCTAATCCCAGAAGAGAGAAACCCATCAGTCTGGATCAAGAAAAAATTCATCAAAATAAAATCTACTTTTCAGACATGCACATATGTAATATGTGATCAATGGCACATATCCAAGCAAGGAAATTAGCAATTACGGCGGCCAACGTAGAATACACCCTTCATCTCACCTTTCATGTAATGAACTTATTAAGAGTTCACTCTTCAAGCAGGATCTTTTAAGTTCTTTTGAATGAAAATTAGCTGCCCCTCCCCACACTGGCCAACCTTTAGCCCGGAGCACACAGGTATATGAGACCATAATGTAAAAACAATTGAAAAGAAGATAATCTAATTTAATAGCATCAGAAGTTTCAACCCAAAGGAAGTTAGCAGCAGCACTGATTGAGTTCTATCATCTTCTTTCTCCCCAACCCACCCCACCCCCCACCATCACCACCTGAGGATGAAATAGCAGGGACTAGCATTTCACCAATGTGAAGGCCAACTACATATAACCTGTCCCACAATACCCTACACAGTTACCTATTTTTATCTTAAAAATACTGATATACAAAGTCTCCTTTAGCTGCGAACAGACCTATGAACACAAGGTCTTCTATGCTAGGAAAGTATTACTCTTTGAAATGGGGCTATATTTACAAATTTTATTTTCTGTCCCAAAAATACATATAAATGAAAACCTGCTCTTCAAATGCAGGGAGGCCCTTGCCTAACATTGTCATATGAAAATCAGTATCAGCTCTTTAACACACAATTTATATATGTACATACATACACACTGTATGTAAGCAGTCAACACTTTTCTACTTACACATATTCCTCTGGTGGAAAATTAGGAAACTGGGAAATTGCCCTGCTTTCCAGCCTTGGGAAGGTAAATAAACCTCTCTGAACAATTTTTTTAAAGATGAAATGTTTAGAAATATGTAAACAAAACAATTTCCTTTAGACATATACACGTTGTTAAAATAACATAAGGACCCTGCCACGTAAATGACAATGTATTTCTCAAAGAAAAAAAAAGGAGATAATATTTGAATAAAAACACAAAATTGAAGAACAGTTAATATGATCAAAATTGTTATGTACACGCTCCATGGAGAAATCAGGGATTCTCTCGTGGAGAACAGATCCACAACCCATTTCACTCTTCTGTGACATTAAATCATCACCCGTTGGTAGTCACCATGATCCTTCTATACAGTCTGTAGGCTTAAGCAGCTGCCATAAAGCATCTGTTTAATAGTCAATAATGTTTATTGGCTGCAGTAAATTCCCACCCCAAAAAACTAAGTGCAAAATCAACTTGTATGACTCAAGAGCTCAACCAGGTCAAAGCTTTGGTATATAGTGGAGACTGTTTTGGGATAACCAAAGCTTATCAAGAATCTCTGCTCAGGAGTTTGCCCCCAAAACAAAAATACCTGGTCCACAAAGCTTAACAACTATATAAATAAAGTTAACTGTACAAAGAGAACAAGCCACAATTCCCCCTTAACCAAGGGTTTATGGTTTCCTAGACAGCAGTTCTGAAAGCACCAACTAAAGCCACACTTCTATTAAAACACGGATGTGCTGTAATTGGTGAGACTGTTCTGAAAACAAATGACCCCAGGCATGTGGCTGATGTGCCCCAGAAAAAAGTTCAATGAAACACATGTCAGTGTTCATAAATTGTAACGTAAGCTGGTCAGCAACAGAGGAAAGACTTAAGGCAGTAAGAGGCATTACAGAGAGCCTCACAGTGCTGAGTCAAAGCCTTCCAAGAAGGAAAAGGTATCTCAATAATTTAGGTTCTTAGTCTGCTAGCTGTCAGACACTTCCTCTTCCTCTTCATCATCCTCATCTTCTTTCCTGTCTATTTCAGAAGTGTCTGACGACTCATGGAGCAAGACGTATTCTCTGCTACTGAATCCAAACTTAAGTACATCCTTTTCTTTAAGTTCATAGTATCTCTGTGGCTCAATACGTTTGTTGTTTAAGAAGGTTCCATTGCCTGAGCCAAGGTCAATGATGTAGGGTTTCACCCTTCGACCAACTGTGCCATCAGCACGAGTATATTCCACAAGCCTAGGAGAGAAAAAAGAAATCTGTAAGCAAAATCCTGACTCAGATCACCCAGTTTCTCTAAAGCTCTTTGCTAAAACAGCTTAAGTTAATAACCTGGCTTGAACACAGTTCAAGTTAAAACTCTAGGAAATCAAGAATTCAAGGGGAAAGCATGGCCCTTGGGTAGGGAAATTGGGAGTTTAAAATATACTTAACAGAAAAGGTGAGAACTGGTTGCTGAGGGATTGGGGGAATCCATGGCAGATCAGAAGGTAGAAATGCAGAAACCAAAGCCTCTTGCTGTGGTTAAGAAAATACACTTTTTTCCTGTTGTTTATACTCAATCTAATGCTTCTTTCACCAATATTTCAATATATCTTAGCTTCTGTCCAAATAGGAAAAAAACAGTGGATCTGGACTCAGAGTCAAGGGAGCTATATTTGAGCCAGAATTCTACCATGGTGATCATTAGTCAAGTCACTTGGTGTTAACTGAGCTTCAGTTTTCTCATCTGTCAAATGGGGATATTAATACCTGTCCTACTCTCCTCACAGGATTGTTAATGAGAATCTAATGGTAACAAATGTACCATGCAAGCTATCAAGATCCAGATTCAGCTAACAAATGCCAGGCATTTTCAGTTACATTTCCGCTTAACCCTCACGATAGCCTCGTGAAGTAGGTGCAAACTGAGGCCCAGGGAGTGGCTTGTCCCAAGGTTAAGTGGCAGGGGCTAGATTCAAAATCTGGGTTTCTGACACCAAGTTTAATGCTCCTATACAAATGTAAGCACTTATTCAAAAGGCATACTCTTTAGGACTAACATCATATATGAGGGGTATGGGATTCTTCCGCATAAACACGTACGCAAATCTTGGTAATCCTGACTGAGAAATTCAGCTTCTGCTTGCATTTTAGTTTCTTCCTCCATATGTATACGTACCGATACTGAAAGACTGCGTGCTGCTTTGAACAAGATGGATGATCAATTGGAATGTCTGCAATGCGGCGGTGTCGACCCAGGAGGTACGCACTTTGTCGATGTATGTACATTATTGGAAGCACCTCATCATTTTTAAATGGGTAGAGACGCCACCGTTTTTTGGGGATACGTGCTTCTGGAGGCTCACTATATTTAATAACTACACCTCGGAAGGTGTTGGTGTCCTCAAGAAGCGCTCCAGAAAGTTCAAACCTTGGTTTTTCTTTAGCGGGCACCTCTTTTTCTTTGCTGTTGCCACCAGGCTGAGGAACCAACTCCTGAGCCTCATTGCCACTGCCACTAACTTCGTCCTTCTGGCGATGCTCCCGGCGTCTGGCATTATAAAACTCCCGCTCTTCTTCTTGAGCCTGTAGTTTCTGAATGTCTCGATCCCGTCCCTGAGCCTGCCCACTGCCAGGCCTCTCGTTAGAGGTTCTCCTTTGGTGGGAATAGCTCCGGTGTCTGTCTCGGTCACTGTTCCTAGCTCTCCTGTGTTCCTGCTCTGATGGTTCCCGGTATTGCCGATCCTCACGTCCTCTCCGGGGATGATCGTCACGTTCCTGAAATTCAAACAGACTCAGTAAATTAAAGGTAGTCCACAATCTGTGAATAAGCTGCATTCAAAAAGTCATTTGTAATGGGCACTCTGGCCTTCAGAATAAAATGTCCCACACAAATAAGACTATCTGTGGTGGTTATGTTCCTTTGCAAGGACACAAAGACGATATCCCATGCTGCTACTCAACTATAGCCCCAACAGCAGACGCCCATGCCCAGAGCCCTAAAAAAAAAAAAAAAAAGAGAGAGATTATTTGGCACAGAAAGGAGAAGAAAAAAATAATTGTCTCCCTTTCAGAACAAAGGCAAATTTACAGGGAAGAGTGTACAGAAAATAGAATTAACAAAGAGAGTTATTAGTTAAGTAGTCATGTACAAGATATGCAAAGAAAAAAGTTAGCTTTCTTTTCTGCCAAGAATGAAAATATAATAGTAATTTTAAAAGATCCCACACTTGGCCAGGGGCAGTGGCTCACACCTGTAATCTCAGCACTTTGTGAGGCTGAGGTGGAGGACTGCTTAGGCCAAGAGTTCAAGACCAGCCTGGGCAACACAGCAAGATCCTATCTCTACAAAAATAAAATTTAAAAAATTAGCCAAGCGTGGGTGGTGGTGCGCACCTGTAGTCCCAGCTATTCAGGGGGCTGAGGCGGAAGGATCCCTTGAGTCCAGGAGTTGGAGGCTGCAGTGAGCTATGATCACACCACTGTCCTCCAGCCTGGGTGACAGAGACCCTATCTCTTAAAAAGACTCCACGTGATGTAAATTACAAATAAATTGCAAAGGGAAAAAAGAGAGAGGGAACAGGAATCTACAGACAAAAGAGGCTTAAAAGAAGCACTGACACAATGTGTATATCTTATTTTGATCCTGATCTGAACAGATAAACTTATATAAAAATTACAAGCCATCATATAAAATAAATATCAACACTGACTAGGTATTTAATGATGTTATGGAATTATTTAAATAGTTAAGTGATCTCATACCCATTAGGATGCCTACTATCAAAAAACAGAAAATAACACGTTTTGGTTGAGGATGTGGAGAAACTGGAATCCTTGTGCACCTTTGGTGGAAATGTAAAATGGTACAGCCAATGTGGAAAATAGTAATGGTGGGTCCTCAAAAAATAAAAAAACAGAATTACCGTATGATCTAGCAATCTCTCTTCTGGGTATATATCCAAAAGAAATGGAAGCAGGGTCTCAAAGAAATATGTGTACACCCACGTTCACAGCAGCATTAACAACAGCCTAAAAGTGGAAGCACTGGACCCGAGACCTCATTCCAAGGCCTTCTACCTGCCCTTCACAGGAGTCAAGTGGGGGCCTGCTAGCTCTGAGTAAGACTCAATTTCTCTAGACTTCCTAGCCTCCAAAGACAAGCATCAAGAGGGAGCCTCAGACACCTACCCTTCTTACCCCCAAACACAAGCTTGCCACTGCTATCTGCCTAGCGTTCACCAGGACTAATCTCATTACACCCTTTATCCCTGATTAAGAGTCACTATAAGAAGCCACAGACTCCTGGTCATCACACCCACTTCCCTGGTATTCTAATCCCCATAAGGCTCTGAACATCCACTATCTGTCCCCAAAGCCCACCCTTCTTCAATTCCTGAACCATTGTACTAAGCCCCCTGGAACTGAAAACTCAGCAAAATCTACACCCTTAACATTTCCTCTGATAGTTTCCTTCCCCTTTTGCTCTAACAGAACCCTACCTCTGCCTTAAGCATAGTGCTTCCCCAAAGCTCTCTCAAATCAAATAGTAGCTGTTCTTGTCTCCCCACCCCCAATCTCTGGGCATGAATATAAAGCAGATGTTCTCCTGGCTTCTTGCTGCAAATTCTAGAACACTCCCCAACCCCTCATTTCTACCTAAAAACCCTCAGCTCTGAATCTCACACAAGACCATTATCAACACTACTCTCACTGTTACTGTCATCTATTACCCCTCAAATCATTTTCCCTCATTTCTTAGCCCTTTCACTGCTAGCTCAAGTCACTTTCTGACATCATTCTTGGTGATTTTGGTTACATATACATAGGTTTTCCAACATGCTGGTCTCTTTGTTCTTTGAGTTCCTCTCTTCCAATGCCTTCACCTCAATACCACCCACTCGCTTTGTTATACAGACCTTTTTGTTTCTAATAACTAACCTCACTATAATTGCAATTTCAAGAAATCCTTTTCCTGGCTACCATTCATCTTTCTAGCTCACATTTTACCCCAAATCCAACAATCCTTATCCCAGTAAGACAGCCAATCCTTTGATAACTACTTTGCACAGTCCCTCACCCTGATAGCCTCTCACCACTTCTTGTCTAGCTTAAAACATAACTGCCACACTAGAAAAAAAATTTGCCATGGGGCCACAGTGTTTTATTAAGAAAATAGAATAAAAACTTTGAAAACAAAACGATCGTTTCTAATTTAATGAAAAATTTGTTATTTATTGTTTTCTGTGCATGAGTTATATACAACCTGAAAAATAGTTCACATGGCTCCCAAGGTGAAGGGCCATGAGGCTTCGTGAGGCCCCGGGCTCAAAACTAGAGTGAGTTAAACACAACTCACAGGGCAGTTAAATTGTTAAGTTCCACAGTCAAGCAGTATGATGACTCCCTTGCACACACATTCAAATCCTTTGTCCCTGTGCCATTCTGTTGCACTCTCCTGGCAAAACCACAACCAGCACCAACAGATGAATATGGTTACAGGAAAATACAAACCATTCTGACTTACATGCACAACCCCGTGACTTCTTAGGGATACCCAGGAATTACCCTACAGTTCCTTGATCCATTCACTCTCCCTGATGATTGTTTCACTCCTTCTCTCTCCTCCATCTCCAACATGCTCTTCCCCGTCCCTTCCTTGCTTACTCCGAAACAATCTTTGACATCTACCCACCTATCAGTATCTATACTCGTATCCTCTGCCTTCCCTTCCTGGGACCATAAATGAACTATTTGTCCTGCTATCTAAAGTTAACTCCTACACCTGGGAGCTTGGTCACATCTCCTCTCACCAAGAATATTACTCCAGCAGCAGTCCCATCTCTACTGGATCACTACCACCAGCACAGGAACATGCTCTTCTCTAGACTCCATTTCCACGCCATGTCTTCAATCCTCTTTGCAGTTATTCTCCTCAAAGGGGGACCAGTGTTGTGGCTCATGTCTATAATCCTAGTACTTTGGGAGGCCGAGGTAGGAGGATGGCTTGAGCCTAGGAGTTCAAGACCAGCCTGGGCAATATAGCAAGACCCAATCTCTACAAAAAGTTGCCTAGGTGACAGAGACTCCATCTCGAAAAACAAAAAAGAGTGTTGTTTTTTAAAAATCAGTTCCCAGTTCCTCTCTCCTCTGTCTTCTCTTGAACCCTCCTAATCAGGTTTCACCTTGACTACTCCACTGAAATCAGTGGTTAAGATCATCAATGACCTCCACATTGCTAAATCCAATGGCCAATTCTCAGTCTTCCTTTTACTTAACTACCAGCAGCATCTATCACTCTGCCCTCAACACACTTCCTTCTTGTGGCTTCAGAGTTACCAGACTCTTACTCTTCTTTCTTTCCAGCCCCCTTTGCTGATAATGCTGCCACCATTTCTTTACACTGTATCACCCCAGGATTCAGTCCTTGGTCGGGTGGTCATCTCTCTACATTCATTTCCTTTGTAATCTCATCTAATTCTAATCCTTTACATACATCTACATACAGAAGACTCCAAAATGTTTATCTCCAGGCCAGATGTCTCTAATTTCACTGTCCACTCAACATTTCCATTTGGATGTCTAATAGATATCTCAAACACGACACATCTATACGAGGTTGAACAGTGCCCCCTAAAACCCATGTCCTTCCTAGAACCTCAGAATGTGACTTTATTTGGAAATAGGGTCACTGCAGATGTAATTAGTTAAGATAAGGTCATACTGCAGTGTGGGTCATTAATCCCATGTGACTGGTGCTCCTTTTTCTTTTTTTCCAAATTTCTATAGCTTTCTATTTTTATTTATTTAAATCATAAATTCTTTTAAATTTTTTAATTTTTTTTTGTCCACAGGTCACTGCTGATGTGCATCATGTGACTAATGTTCTTAATAAGAAACACAGAAGGCCACATGATGACAGAGGCACAGATTCTATTATAGCAGTTACCTCTGGCAAGTGAAGTGGAGGTTTTTTGTTGAGGTGGTACAATTTTGGGGATGAGAAGAGTAACCATACACTAGAAACACAATACTCTATCAGTTTATATTTTATATACTTTTGTGTTATTATAATGAGCATGCAATCAATATATTTGTTTTCCATTTTTTTTTTCCTAGACAGGGTCTCATTCTGTCGCCTGGGCTAGAGTGCAATGGCATCATCATAGCTCACTGCAACCTCAAACTCTTGAGCTTCGGTGTTCCTTTTGCCCCAGCCTCCTGATCAGCTGAGACTACAGGTGCACACCACCATGCCTGGCTAATTTTTCTATTTTTTGTAGGGTTAGGGTCTCAGTCTTGCTCAGGCTGGTCTCAAACTCCTGACCTGAAGTGATCCTCCCATCTTTGCCTCCCAGTTTGCAAGGATTACATGCTGAGCCACCATCATCAAACTCCTGGGTTCATGCGATCCTCCCACCTCAGCCTCCAAAGTAGCTGGGACTACAGGCATGCACCACCAAGGCCAGCTAATTTTTTAAAAAATTTTTAGTAGAGGTGGGGGTCTCATTATGTTACCCAGGTTGGTCTTGGACTTCTGGCCTCAAGCCATCCTCCCACCTCAGCCTCCCAAAATGCTACAATTACACTCATGAGACACCCACACCTGGCCCAATATATTTGTTTTGAAAATGGTGATTCAGAGGTAGAAAAGAGAATACAGCCATCCCTCAGTACCCTTGGGAATGGCTCCAGGATCCCCAGAGGATAAAAATATCCAAGGATGCTCAAGTTCTTTATATATAACCGCATGCCTTTTCTCCAATTAAGGTAGTAGAAAGTTGGCCAGTCTCTCAAATTCACAGAAAATCCCATTTGCTTAAAGCCAGTGCTTCAACTTGCACCCCGTAAGAGAGTTTAAGACTGAATTTACCCCTCAAGATTTTATCTGCTCTCACTACTCTTACTCAACACAGTGCTTGAAGTTCTAGCCAGTGTAATAACAAAAGGAAATAAAATGTGTATTTTATTGTAAGGAAGAAATAAAACTGTCCCTATCTGTAGATATGATTTTCTGTCGAAAATCCAAGTAATCTATAATTTAAAAAACCTCCTAGAATAAATGAGTTTAGCAAGGACACAGAATAAAGATATACACACAGCAATCAATTATATTTCTACATATTAGTAATGAACGTGTAGACATTTAAAATACCACTTATAGGCTGGACACGGTGGCTCATGCCTGTAACCCTATTTACACTTACATTGGGAGGCTGAGGTGAGAGGATGCCTTGGGGTCAGGAGTTTGAGATCAGCCTAGGCAACATAATGAGACACCATCTCTAATAAAAATTTTTAAAAAACTAGCTGGGTGTGGTGGTGCCTGTCTGCAGTCCCAGCTACTCCCAAAGCTGAGGGGGGAGGATCCCCTGAGCCCAGGAGTTTGAGGCAGTGGTGAGCCACGATCATACCACTGAGCTCCAGCCTGGGCAACAGAGCAAGACCCTGTTTTAAAAAACAAAAAACAAAATCCCCCCAAAAGATTTATAATCATTCAAAAAAGAAGAAATACCTAAGTGTAAATCTAACAAAATAAGTATGAGACTTGTATGCTGGGCCGGGCGCGGTGGCTCACGCCTGTAATCCTAGCACTTGGGAGGCCGAGGCAGGAGGATCGTTTGAGCTCAGGAGTTCGAGACCAGCCTGAGCAAGAGCGAGACCTGGTCTCTACTAAAAATAGAAAAAAATTATATGGACAACTAAAAATATATAGAAAAAATTAGCCGGGCATGGTGGCGCATGCCTATAGTCCCAGCTACTCGGGAGGCTGAGGCAGTAGGATCGCTTAAGCCCAGGAGTCTGAGGTTGCTGTGGGCTAGGCTGACGCCACTGCACTCACTCTAGCCCGGGCAACAGAGCGAGACTCTGTCTCAAAAAAAAAAAAAAAAAGACTTGTATGCTGAAAACTATAAATGCTGATAAAAGATATCAAAGAAGATCTAAAAAAAAAAAAAAAAAGGGAGACATATGGTGTTCATAGATTTGAAGACTTAACACAAAAAAGTCAATTCTTACCCCCAAATACCATTTTAACACAATTCCTATGAAAATCCCAGCAAAAATTTATACAGACAAGACTGTTCTAAAATTTATACAGAACACCAAGGAACTAGTATATCTAAAGCAATTTTTAAAAAGAATACAGCAGGAGAAATAGTCTATACAATTTCAAGACTTACATAGCTACAGTAATCAAGACTGTGTGGTACTGGCAGAAGGACAGACTTGTCAATAAAGGGAACAGAACAGAGATCCTAGAAACACACCCACACATGTATGCCCACCTGACTCTTGACAATAAAGCAAAAGCAATTCAGTGTCTCAGTTTATATTTTACATACTGAGGAGGAGAAAGATGCTTTTCAACAAACGCTGATGCAAGTGGACATTCATAGGCCAAAAAAAGAACCTTGACTGAAGTCTCACACCTTGTATCACAACAAACTGAAAGCAGATCATGGACTTAAATGGTAAACTTAACCCTGTTAAAAGAATGCAAAGACAAGCTACAGACTAGGAGAAAAAACTTGTAAACCACATATCCAAAAGGACTGTATCTATCTATAATATACAAAGAGCTCTTAAAATCTATACAGTAAACCAGCAAATAATCTAATTGGAAAATAAATATAAAGAGACATTTGAGAGGTTACATACAGATGACAAATAAGCACCTGAAAATATGTTCAACATCACTAGCCCCAGGAAAATGCAAATTAAAACCACAATGATGTATCACTCACTACACACCTATCAGACTGGCTAAAATAAAGTGGTAACACTAAACGCTGGTGAAGATACAGAGAAACTGGATCACTCATACATTGGCGGTGGGAATGTCAAATGGTATAGCCACTGTTATGGACTACACTGTGCCCACCAAAACTATTATCTTCAAGTACCAAACCCAAATACCTCAGAATGTAACTGGTTTTGGAGATTAGATTTTTTTGTTTTTGAGACACAGTCTTGCTCTGTTGCTGGGGCTAGAGTGCCATGGCGTCAGCCTAGCTCACAGCAACCTCAAACTCCTGGGCTCAAGCCTCACCCTCCCAAGTAGCTGGGACCACAGGGGCAACGACCACACTCAGCTCATTTTTTCTATTTTTAGTAGAGACGGGGCCTCACTCTAGCTCAGGCTGGTCTCAAACTCCTGAGCTCAAGCGATTTTCCCGCCTCTGCCTTTCAGAGTGCTAGGATTATAGGTGTGAGCCACCACACCCAGCCTGGAGATTAGGTTTTTAAAGAGTTGACTGAATTAAAATTAGGGTGGGGTTCCGGTCCACTATGGCTGGTGCCCTTATAATAAAAGACACCAGGGATACCTGTACACAGAGGAAAGATCATATAGGGACACAGTGAGAAGGCAGTCATCAGCAAGCCAAGGAGAGGGTTTCTTTAGGAGAAACCAAACCTGCTGGCTTCTTAAGCTTTCACTTCTAATGTTCACACAAAAACCTGTACACAAATATTTATACAGCAGCTTTAAGTAACAGCCCAAACCTGGAAACAACCTAGATGTACTTTAACGGGCCAATAGCTATATCCATGGTATACCATGAATTACCCACCACTTAGCAATAAAAAGGAATGAACTGCTGATGGATGCCAACAACCTGAATGAATCTCCAAAGAATTCTACTCAGTGAAAAAAGACAACCCCAAAGATTATATACTGCATGATTACATTTATGTAACATTCTTGAAATGACAAAATTACAGAACTGAAAAACAGATTAGAAGTTGCCAGGAATTAAGGAAGGATAAGTTGGGAAAGAAGTGGGTTTGGCTATAAAAGGACATGAGGTATCCTTGCGGTGATGGAAATGTTTTGTATCTTGACCATACCGAGATCTCTACTCTGACTGTGATATTGTACTACAATTCTGTTAGACAATGCCATTAGAAGAAACTGGGTAGAGGACATCTCCTTATATTATTTCTGACAACTGCATGTGAATCAACAGTTATCTCAAAATAAAAAGTTTAAGAAAACAAACAGAAAAAACAAAGATGCTCTCAGTTTTAGGAACCATTGCAGGTACAGGTCAACACACACTCACACACTCGTTCTCTTTAGCTATGATGGGAAATGGCTCTCGATTTGGACTGAGCATCAAAACACCCCAACCCCATTTACCTGCTTCACTTTGACTGTTGAATGGTGAGGACTTCGGCTTCTCTTACTCCGAGGAGATTTGCTTCTTCTCCCTGAGGACTTGTTTTTCTTTTTGGCTGGGGACCTTATTTAGAGCATGGTACACACAGGATTTTATCTCAATTTCCCTTCCCCCATATAAATTAGCTTCAAATATCAAACTTACCAACTAACACAAACCCACATCTGTGAAGGTCTCTACTGACCACACTAAAGGAGCCAGGAGCTTCACTTTCCTAACCCCTAAAATCTCCCTTGAGTCACAGACACACGTAAAACTGCCTATTGCACCTTCTTACTTGATTCCCAACCTCTCAAAAACCGTTCCTCTCCCATGCCATCTTGCTAATTGGCACCACCACCCAGAAGTCACCACTGACTCTTTTTCCCTCACCAACAACCCCCCCCCAATCACAATCCATCCATCCTGTGGCTCTACTTCCTCCCTATCCCATCTCATTCCTACCACTCCTCCTTCTTGATAGCTATACTCCAGCTACACTGTTTTTTCCCATTCCAATCACTCTTAATTCTACCTCATGTTCTTTGCACATGTTGTTTCCTCTGCCTAGATCTTTAAGAGGCTGGATTATTCAGCCTCTTAAAGTTGAGACCTATCATTCAGGTCTCAGCTCAAATGGCACCTCTTTAGAGAGGGCTTCTTCCACTTCCCTCCAATCTCTATCACATTACTGTTTTAACCTACTCCTAATACTTGTTACTAATTGAATCTATTTTATTTGCTTGTTATCATCTGTCTTGGGGCTAGAGTATGACCAATTTCTCAAGGGTAAAGACCATCTATCTTGTTCACTCTTACAGCCCCAATACCTAGAACAGTCTTTAGCATCTAAAAGCACTTATGCATAAATGAATACGTCTAGCAAGAAACAAAAAATTTCTCCCCAGAGTTTCTATCACATAGGTAGCCTAGACCTCGATATGGAAACCTTTAGGGCAGATAACTGGAAAGACAACACCCGCACTCCATTTGTGGGCAGATGGGGAAAATCTCTTAACAGACGATCAGTGCTATCTGCTGGGCCACACTCTGCAAAGTGCTGGGACCACAAGAATGAAGGGGCATTTGGCTCTTAACACTCAGCTATAACACAAGTGACAGGTACCGGAGTAAACATTCCTTAGCACAAGCACGACTGGGTCCCTCCCACCACCTCAGTATTAAGTCTAAGCAGCTGCGATCAGTATTCAAACCGTGTTTCTGACGCTGACCCTGCCTTCCTTTCTGAATGAGCCCTACCTTAGACCCATCCTGCGGCGTTTCCCACTTACCGGCTAACTCCTCGGGCTCGATTTCCGCGGTGGCCTGGGCGGCCCGGCTCGCCTGCCAGCGGGGACGAGCTACCGCCAGAGAAGTCCGGACGGCGGTGGGCCGGAGGCGCGGCTTCCGGGCTGAGGCGCTCCTGCTTCACCACCACCGCCGCCGGCGCCACCAGGTCCTCGTCCCGGTGCCTTCGTCGGCTCCCCCGCTCCCGCTCACTCTTCACCGCCTCCATTCTGCGATGTTCCTGAGCAAGAGAAAAGAGGTCCGTTGAGCTCCTCTCGCCGAAGGAAATGACGACTTGTCTCCTGGACTTCCGCTTCCAGGGTGCTTGCTCTCCCAGAAATCCTTGCGTCGGCGAGGTGAGGCACGTGACGACCCCCTAGTGGGCGGGTCCGCAGTGAGCAGCTCGGGTGGCGGGGGTTTTGAGTTTTCAAAGCAAACTTCTAGGAAAAAGCAACCCTTTCAGGGCTGTTTATTGCCACTACTGGGGCTCGGAAAGCAAAATATGGCGCGTTGATATGCTGACCTGAAGAAGCGTCAAGGTCTCTCTCGAAGCTGCAGTTCCTCTATCTGCCGAGATCCAGCCCCACCAAAGGAACGGTTGCTTTTTCTTCCCCTGCCTGTAAGACCTAGAAAGTAGCCACACCTGAACACACCCTTTCACTGTCAAAGAGAGCTAATTTACAAGTTAATCACAAGTTAATCTCTTTTCCCCGATTCATTCATTCTCCCTAGTAATCCTTTGTAGGCCCTCAACAAAAATCCTGTTTTCCCCTTCTCCCATAACCTGTTTTGTCAAGATGGTATATAAGCTTCTGAACCACTCTGGAAGCTGGGCAATCACTGATTCTTCCCGTGTCTACACGTTAAGTAAGTTTGTATGCCTTTTCTCCAAGTAATCTGCTTTTTTTTTTTAATTCATTTGCTTTCAGGAGTTTAGGAATAATCTGCCTTTTTTTGAGTTGATCCTTCAGCGAACCTTCAGAAGGTGAAAGGGGCTTCCCTTGGCCCCTACACCACGTTGTTAGTAAATAGGAAACACGAAGACAACCTAAATGCCTAGCGGTAGGGAACTGTTTAGACAATTAGTGGATCTTATGTGGCTATTAGTAAAGCTATTTACAAACCGTATATGGCAAATGGAAAGTCCCGACTTGTTAACGAAAAAGCAGGATACAAATTTGCACGCAAAACTGTGATTACATTTTCGTTTGGAAATACAAAGAGAAGAGACGGAAATGCAAACGGAGATGGTAAAACCACGGGCAAATCATTATCACCCCCGCCATTTCCTGAACTTTCTATGTTGTCATTTATCCACTTAATTTAAAAAAAAACTCTTAAAAACCTGGGAACCCCAGATGCCTTCCTTTGGGAATCGTCTCCAACCTTTCTCTGAGGAGTCAGATGATTCCTGTTTTTCAGGTGTCAAAATTGAGGTTCACCAAAGGTGATCTGCCCACTTCATTCAAATAGCGAACTGGACGCAAGCCAGGGACTCGAACCCCCGTTCTCCCTGTTTGCAAGAGTGCCGGGGTCACCTGGTGAGCCGGAGTCCTGAGAAGCCAGCACAAGAGCTCTCGCGGAAGTTGACGCAGAACGAAACTCCTGCGCCACTGGCCCCGCCCCACTCCGAAGCCCCGCCCAAGCCACGAGGCTGTGAGGGGAAGTTTCCATGGTGACAGCAAACAAGGCCCTGCCTGCAGGGGCCGCCCAAGCTGGGCTGCAGTCCCAGCTGCCGCCATGATCCCCCCCGCGGACTCTCTGCTCAAGTATGATACCCCGGTGCTGGTGAGCCGGAACCCGGAGAAACGGAGCCCCAAGGTAAGGACGGGGCTTGGGGGATGAGGAAGCCTGGAAGTTCCAATAGGGAAAGACAGATCCCTGCGTTGAGGGTTGGGAATCCCTCAAGGGACAGGGATTGCAGCTACTGGGAATAAGGGAATTGAATCAAGAAAAGAGGGTGAGAGAGCAGTACAAGAAGCCCAAGATACTGAGTGTGACATCAGACGACAGATTTAGGAGGAGAAAGAAGGTCACAGGGAGATGGATGGAGCTCACTCTTCTTCATGGTAGCTGGGTCCAAGAATAATAGATCAGGTAGTGATTTCCCCATCACTAGAGGTGGGAAAGCAGAGGCCTGAGCACTTGTGCCAGAAAGACCTGTTCAAGCACTGAGTTGGGACCAGAGACTCTTCATGACCTCCTTCAGCTCTGAGACATAATTTCTGCTGAGAAGACAGAGAAACTAGACTGGGAATAGGGGAGGGGTGTGCAGGTGACCTGGAGCAGTCTCTGGGGCCAGGATGTGTGGAGCTAAGTGCCTCAATCATTTCCTGCCCTCACCTGTCCCTTCTCAGGCTCGGCCACTGAAAGTCAGCCCCCAGCAGCCTGGACCCTCAAGTCCAGTCCCACAGCCACCCAAGACCAAGCTCCCCTCAAATATTTGTGTCCCAGATCCTACAAAGCAGGCAGAAGAAATCTTGAATGCCATCTTACCCCCAAGGTAAAGGAGGAGCAGTGGCTGGGAGAAGGCTTAGGCTTTTGCATTCCAGAATTTGGGAGTGTGGGGGGCGGCACTATGCCTCTGTTCCTGGCTGTGGTTTCCTCCCAGTACCCCTGGTTCCCTTCATTTTTTTGCTTACTTACGGCTGGATCCTGGGAGGGTGGGTGATGGGAGACCTCTTCTCAATCTGCCCTCATCTCCTGAGCACTCTCACCCAATCTCAGGGCTTTACATACCATCCGTATGCTGATGGCTCCCAAGTGCGTACTTCAGCCCTGTCCTCTCCCCTAAGCTCTGGTCTTCTAATTCCTCATTCCCTTCAGAAAGACGTCTAATAGACGTGGCAAACTCAACATGTCCAAACAAAATCACAGGTTTTTCCTCCCCCAACCTTCTCCTTTCTACCAGGGACTCAGGCCACCTTTCATTCCCTTTGGTCTCTCACACAATGTGTCTATTCTTCATCAAATTCTTTTGGCTTCACCTTCAAATTCTATCCCAAATCCAACCATCTCTCACCACCTTCACCTCCACCATCTTGTTCCTAGTCACTGTTGGCCACTGCAGTCCTGCCATGGCCTCTTAGCTGAAAACCCTGCTTCCACACTGCTCCTAAAATCTACAAAGCCCCTAAATCATAAGTCAGATCATGCAGTCTTCTGCCAGAAATCCTTTAATGGCTTCCTATCTCACTCAGACTCAAATCCGAAGTCCTTGCAGTGGCCTGGAAGATGTGGCATGGTCTGGCCTGTGATACGTCCCTGATTTTATCTCCTGTTACTCTCCGTGTTCGCTGTGCTGAAGCCACAGGGGCCTGGTTTGCTGTTTCTGAAGTGCCTCATTCACTCTTCCACCTCGGAGCCTTTACAGTTGTCCTCACTGCTAAGAAGGCTGTTCCCTTGATATACCCCTGGTTCCCTTCATTTCTTCGCTCAGGTCTTGCTCAAATGGCATTTCCTCCAGGAGGCCTTCCTTGAGAACCCTGCATAAAAGAGCACTTCTCCCCAGCACGATTCCCTTTCCCTGCCTTTTTCTTCTGCAGCCACATGTATCACTAACATTGCCTTTTTAGCTGTTTCTATGTAATATGCTGACTGTACAGTTTTTAAGATTATGATGAAAAGGAGTAACAAAGAGAGACTGTGATCTTCTCTGAGATGGAGGTCCAGGGAGGGGGGTGATTTTTAAATTGATTCCCTCCCACCAATAGCATAGAGGTCCTTTCCCCATGGCAGTTCTGCCCTTAAGCTCCCTCTTCTTGTGACTCCAAACCCTGGCCACCTCTGATGCAAGTTTCATTACGGGGGCCCATGCAGACACACACCTTCAAGAACCTCCCCAACCCCATTACACACATTTGCCTCTTTCTGATTTGCACAAGGTTTATGTTGTCCTGTGTCTCCCACCCTGTAAGCCAATGAGGAATTCCCACTGGGCTTTCTGTTCAGATCAAGCAATAATGACCATAAATCTGTCTTAAGCATGTTAGGAGGGTAAGGAACAGTGGGTGATGATTTCACAGAGGACCCTTAGAAACTAGAAATTTCCCACCTACCCAGTCCCAAAGTAGGGTCGCTGTGGAGGCAGCAGAGTGGGTGTGGCTTTGGAGCCTCACACTCCAAGGGAGAGATGGAGGATTCTGGTGGGTTAGGGGCAAATCACTGCTGCTCAAGCAGAGAGCTCAAAGGGCCCACTCTGCTCATGTCCTGTGGATGCTCTCCAGTCAATGGTTTTGCTCAGCTTGGCTGTGTCTGTGCCACAGGGAGTGGGTGGAAAACACGCAGCTATGGATCCAGCAGGTGTCCAGCACCCCCAGCACCAGGATGGACGTGGTGCACCTCCAGGAGCAGCTGGACCTGAAACTGCAGCAGCGGCAGGCCCGGGAAACGGGCATCTGCCCTGTGCGCAGGGAGCTCTACTCGCAGTGTTTTGGTGAGTGGGCTACGTGGGGGATGGGTGCTACCCACCCTACTGCTTCCTTCCCTTCCCCTTCAGCACAGACCCAAGCCCTGAGCTCCCCTGAGCTGAAGCCCACCCCATGCTGGAATCATCTCTTCTCCCCCTGCGTAACCCACCCTGCAACTGCTAGATGCCCCCTCCTCCCCCTCCCAGTCCCCCAGCTACCAGTCACTATCTTCCTGACAACCTGGGCTCCTCATCCCTTAGCAGAGGTTTCGAGTAAGACAAGAATGTCCGTCTTAAATCTTTGTTTGTTCAAAGATTTCTCTAATAAGCATATGCTTATTTATTTATTTATTTATTTATTTTTTTGAAACAAGGGATGTCTCCCAGGCTAGAGTACAGGGGCATCATCATAGCTCACCACAACCTCAAACTCCTGGGCTCAAGTGATCCTCCTGCCTCAGCCTCCTGAGTTAGCTGGGACTACAGGCCCAGACCATCACACTTGGCTGATTTTTCTATTTTTTGTAGAGACAGGCTCTCGCTCTTGCTCAGGCTGGTCTTGAACTCCTGACCTCAAGTGATCCTCCTGCCTTGGTCTCCCAAAGTGCTAGGATTACAAGGCATGAGCCACCCCACTCAGCCAACATATGCTAATTTTTTAATTGGAAAAATTAATATTCTATGTTTATATCTACCCATCAACATTTGGCCCTCAGTCCAGAAAAACACTGCAGGGTAATTTGTTGTTAGCCAGCAGACACAAGGGATTTAAGATCTGCCTTGAGTGCCGGTGTCAAATGGCTGTCTCCCGGCCCAGTCTCACTGGCTCTTATGGACTCTGATCTGCAAACCACTTCCAAATGCTCAGGCAGCAGCAGGGCCCAGCAGGCTCCCCTGTCTGACTATGGTTTGCCCCCCAGGTCGGCCTTTATGGAGGAGATAGGTGAGCAAGCTCTAGCCCCTGCTATTACCAGCCCCAAACCAATCCAGCCAAGGGGGCACACAAGATTTCACAGCTGCTTTAAAACAGCCACCGTCTTTAAACTGAAAAAGTCAAATTTCTTTGACTAGTACCCAGTTTCTACCTGAGGATGGAAGGGAGGGGACCCACTGCTGCAAACAAACTGGGAGGTTCTTGTCTCCCTCTGCCCTGGCCAACCTAGGCTTGCTGACTGCGTGCTACTCCAAAGTGCCAAGTTCAGAGGAGTGGCCACGTGGCAATGCTCCATGGGCCACTGAAGGCACCCTCCTTGAGGACCTTCTCTGAGACCTTGTCTCCAAGCAAGGAGAACAGACCCTAGAGTCCTTCCCAAGAGGAAAGGTAGTTTGCAATAGACGTGCATCCCCCTGCCCCCACCTTCTCTGATTCCTGGTGTGTGTGCATTGGAAGATGAGCTGATCCGGGAGGTCACCATCAACTGTGCGGAGAGGGGGCTGTTGCTGCTGCGAGTCCGGGACGAGATCCGCATGACTATCGCTGCCTACCAGACCTTGTACGAGAGCAGTGTGGCGTTTGGCATGAGGAAGGCACTGCAGGCCGAACAGGGGAAGTCAGACATGGAGAGGAAAGTGAGTGGGGTTTACCATGACCTTTGGTCCTCTGTGACTCATCTGTCAACCTCAGAGCCACATGGTTGTCATTCCAGCACTAACTTCTGGCCCCTTAAGGTGCTCTCCTGACATTCACCACCCCTGGACCTACATAACCTCAGGAAAGACCCTTGGTTGAGGGTAATGGCCAGCCTGGTGGTCCTGGCAGGGTTATCTCCTGTGGATGTTCCATGCCTGTCACTGACCTCCCACTGGGTGGCAGTACACACCCTGGCAATGTCTTGGGATGGACGGCTGTGTCCCAGGTCCCCTCCTCTCAGGTTTTCCCACCACCCCGTCCACTTGCTGACATCCCAGGATGACTGGGCTTTCTGTCCTCAGATTGCAGAATTGGAGAGCGAAAAGAGAGACTTGGAGAGGCAAGTAAACGAGCAGAAGGCAAAATGCGAGGCCACGGAGAAGCGGGAGACTGAGAGGCGGCAGGTGGAGGAGAAGAAGCACAACGAGGAGATTCAGTTCCTAAAGCGGACGAATCAGCAGCTGAAGGTAACAGCGCAGGCCAGGCATCGCTTCGTTTGCCACCGATGGCTTTTAGACATCTGTCCGCACGCAATGCCAAGGAGTAAAGGGAGCCAGCTGACTTGGGGGTGGATGAGCTTCTATTCCACCTGGCTCTGGAGGGGGCTCTGTTCTCAACTCGGAATCCCCGTGACACTGCAGCCTGGCTCTCCAGTGGAGGATTTCCCCCCACCTCCCCCCAGAAAAAGTTGCTCTTCCTCAAGGGAGAGGTGGATATGGCAAAGAGTTGAACTTCTTTCCTGTCAAAGCCGGTATTTTGGAGCCTTCCTCTAGTAGGCAGGATTCTTCAGCGGGCTGGCATGGAAGTGGAAGTGCTTGCCCACTGCCAGGCCCCTGAGGCGCTGTGTTTGGGGCATAACCAGGGAAGAAATCAGAACTGGTGGGCAGGCAGGGAAGGCCTTTTGAGAGGAAGAACCATTTCAAGTCAGAAACCTTCCCCATGTGTGTGACCAAAGGAACCCAGCTGTAGGTGTTTTTCCTCAAAGCCCAGTGCTAGAAGCATGCCTTTCTGCAACCAAGGCAATGAGAGGGGCTGGTGAGTAGGCCTGGGCAGGAAGCCATGCTACTGGCCCCTGCAACTCCAGGCTCTGTCTGGTCCGAAGGTTCTTAAAGGTTGGGCTCCAGACTAGCAGCATCCTTATCACCTGGCAACTTTTAGAAATACAAATTAGGCCTACCCAGATCTACTGAATCAGGAACTTTGGGGCTGGGGTCAGCAGTCTGTTCTGACTGGTCTCAGGTGATTCTGATGCTTGTTGAAGTCTGAGAATCACTGTTCTGGGTAGATGGACTGCTGGCATTTAGTGGCTTTCTCCCATGGCCCTGGCCAAAGGCCCCTGGATGTATCTTCCTCTCCTCCCTGGTCTCACAGAGAAAGCTTACATTCTTGAGATTGGCAGGCTTGTTAGGTCTACAAACCTAAGGGCTAGCTATCTGTGATAAAGGCAGCTTTCTATGAACCGCTAGTGGAAGGTTACAGATTTCTTGTTGCTGAAAAGTAGAAAAGCTAGAAACTTTCACACCCAAAGGTGAATCTGTTTGCTTAGCAGCCTCTGAAGCTGCTTCCCTTATCTGCCATATTCCTTTATCATAATCCTGAGTTCCTCAGTTCCTCCTATAGTAAGTATTAGCAACAAGAGGAAACCAAATACCTTAGCATCTTTCTAACATTTAACAGCAAGCTTGTAATCCCCAGGGTGAAAAATTCTTTACAAGTGAGTTATTTTTATTGGCACAAAGCTGCACTGCAAATAAAACAGCTTTGCCTTCCCAAGAACAGAACTACTTAAAATCTGCCCACATACCATGACAGCAAATTATTTTACTGGCTGCCAGAGGAACATGGTAAATAACTCCCAAGTATCTTAAGCTTTACATACAAGAGGGACAGCTCTCCACTCACTGGTAGCAATTTTCGCTAATTGGGTGTCAAGTTGTCTTGGTGGCTGAAAATCTGCTGTTTCCCAAACCTCTGGTCTCAGCAGAGCTCCCAGGATCCTAAACCAGAGAGACAAATGTTTAACTCAGCAGACATATTCAGGCCTGGAATCTGAGCCATGAAAAACCACTATTTCAACAACTTATTCAATTTTCTTTTCAGTGCTTTCTATTATACACTGAGCCATCATTGTATAGAAACCAGGACAGCTCTGGTTACTTCTAATGTAGCAAGACTGTATGCCAGGCAGCTAATCTAGAAAATATGGAGTTGGGAATGAAGGAAAAAGAGATTGCTTGGAGTGGCAATATTTGGATTATTCTTCCCAGAGATTTTTATCACCTCTTAGCTATTTGTGTTAGGCTGCAAGTTTCAAATATTAATGGGAGTTTGTTTTTGTTTTTCAGGCCCAACTGGAAGGCATTATTGCCCCGAAGAAGTGATAATTTCCATATGGGTCTCAGCAAACACTACTACCCAATCATAAGCCCTTTGTAATAAAAAGCTAGTTTCCTGAGTGAGCAAGCCATATCCTCCCCTAATCACCACCTGTGTGTTTTTCAGAAGTCACGCTATTGCCCCAGTGTCATCAAACACTTAAGGTCTGCCAGCCAGGCACCTGGCTGGGCAGTAGAAGGTGGTGTAGGCCAGACAGTCTCAGCATATGGCTTATTAGCCAACCTTGGGATTTGCCAACTCAAACAGTAAGACTGGCTTTCTCATCGCCACTCCACACCATCGCTTATTTCTGGCCAAATGAAGCTGCTTCTTTGCCCCTCAAACTTTTGGTTCATTCATCTTGCACTTCAACTTGGGCTTCTCTGGTCTCAGTCCTTCCTTATTTGATGGTTTTTCATCCCTACTACAATGCATTTCTATAGTTACTCATTTTTGAGCTTTGGTTTTATACTGTATTGTTCCCACCTGCTAAGTCAACTGGATTTCCCCCCCCCTCCACTTTCAAACTACCTCGGTTAGGAACCAATGGCAAAGTCAAACCCATGGCTTTGCAGAAAGTAAATGTTTGCTGGAAAGGAATACCAGTCACAGTGTCCTTTTGAGCTGTTAGCAACTCAGCTTCTCCACCACCAGATTTGATTTGTTCACCTTATTCTGCAGAAAATCTAACCCTGACTCTACCTCCCCAGTTAGCTATGTTTAATTAACTGGAGAGGTAACCAAATCTCACATGTAGCTCTAATTACTAATGATCAGACTATGGCGTGGAGACAACTGCATTTTACTATCTCTCTTAAATCAAACTCTTCTGGTTTTGTAGGCTGAGAAGATTGAAATAGTGGCATAAATCTGGCACGGGTGGCATGATGGGTGACTTCCATCACTCAGTGAAACTGCACAAGTAACATTACCTAAAGGCACTGACATGCTCAGTATCCTCCTGAAGAGGTGCAAGAAGGGACTCACTTCTTACCAGAGCTTGGATCCGCCACCCACCCTGGTTAGGACTTCAAGACTCACTGGAAGAACCATAGTCCCACAGGAAGAGCTGTGTTTCCCTGAGACAAACATGCCCCGTATGCTCTAGTCTCGAGTTTGAAGTCACAGCTTTCACACTGACACACTGTCCTGAGGAATTATGAGGCTCCACTAAAATGACCTGCCCATGTTGTCACCTCCATGGGAAAGAACCCTGTCCACTGAGATCTGCTAGTTCCAGGGCTCTAAGACAGTAATGCACATATGTCCTAGGTGGGTCCACTTCAGACTCAATGAGGGACAGAAGTTGCTGCTGCCTTTCCTTCAGATATTAAAGCCCAGGCCGTGTACACAACCATCCTTGAGATTTTCTTCTTTTGACAGTTTTGTACCTTCTGCTCCAATTTGCTAATTACCAGCACAAGAGAAATATCACACTTTCCATTTTGTAGACCTCATCCCCTATTTCTGTCAGATGTTTTCATGACAGGGTTACTCTCTGGAGGGACTAAGAGGGCTAATCCAAGCACCTCAAGTGCCAATGGACGCGATCACTGAAATCTTTAGGGCTGAGGGGGCTTTAATCTTCACCCGGGCTGGTGAATGGCTTCAACTGTCAAACCTCAGAACAAATGCAATATGGCCTTAGAAATGCCAGCTTGTGGGAAGAAAATGAACACAATTTCTAATTGCATATTTTTGTATAATTTAATAAACAACTTTGTAAACGTTACTGCTTATGTCTGAATTTTTTCTGTTTGTTTTTCTGTCCCTCTGAATCATTGGTCTTCTTTTTGTTCCTGTTCCTGTTTTTCACATTGTGTGTCTCGTAGTAGCGTACACCGACTTTTTTGGATTGCTGCTGCCGCACTGCTCGCCTCCGCTGTAAAAAATGGCAAAATAAAGGGAGAGGGGAGAGAAACTTTGAAATCAAACACTGAAAGTCCTAGGACAGGAGCCTCATCTCTGCACGCCACTGCCCGTGCCGCCTCCACAGCCACTGGAAGCTGTGGTAACGAGGGAGGGGTCACCTCACAGACCTCTTGTTTACTCTTCCACTGTGACCTGTGAGGACTCCCAAGTTACAGACTCTCATTTGGGCCCACCCTCATCCAGTGCTCGAATTCTTTCTGTACAAGTGGTCCCCTGCAGTAAGGCTGAACACTGCTGATAATGAACTATGCCCCTGCCCAGAGAGCCCGCCCTAGCTCTGAACAGCTCGTTGCCCAAGCTGTCCTTCCCAGAGATTGAGATTTGTCTTCCTAACCTGCTCTGCTTATTGTGTGTCACTTCTCTGGGGCCACACAAAACAAACAGCTCTTCTAGATAGGCCACAGGCTTGAGGACAGTGACCAGGAACTCCTAAAACCCAAGACATGGACTCAAGGACCGTGACCTAGCAGGCCACCTCTTAACCCTATTTCTGACCTCAACCAGGTCACTGAGGACTGGGGTTCCTGGCATTGAGCTCTAGACCATTTGTTTCAGAAACAGTGGGTCTTGAGAAATGGACTTCTCTCTACTTTCTCTACCTGGGCCATATTTAAGACCTAAAATACTCACTTCCTTAGATGTAAGCGTCCTGCGGGTTTTATCTGAACGTTGTTCTTCTTCCCTCTGTGCCTTCCGCTTCCTTCCCTTTCTGGTAGGTGCTGGATACAAATAATACACAAACACACATACAAAAAAATAGGAATTTTAAAAAAGAAAGAAAGAAAAAAGCCCAGGAATTTTCTATTCAAAATTTGTCTGTGAACCCAACGTGGTGGGAACGAGCTCGATGTGTCGGGGAGGAGGAGGAGGAGGAAGGCCAGTGTGGACAGAGAGGGTGAGCAGGGTGCGGAGGTAAACCAGGCTTAGGCAGGAAGCCTCTAAACGCTCTCCCAATATGGACGCTGACAGCAAAAGGGAGTAAAGAATAAACATGTAAATGTGTGAGCCACGTCCCCTCATTTGGCTGCAAACCCACCCTTGGATTCTAAGGTTAATAATGTTCCCTTTTAAAGAAGTTTCCTGAATTGCCATTTTAATCCTAAGAAATGTGCACAATGAAAAGGGGATGATCCAATTTATATGATAAATAGTATGCGGAAGCAAGGCAATCGGTAGTCTGCCAGATACCATAAGGACCTGTGTGGATGGTTGTATGAGAGATAATTTGGAGATTAAACTCAGGCTCCCCAAAGTTCTAAAGACGCAAATCACAAAAAAAGATGCAAATCACATCTAAATGATTTAAATAATTTATCTTCACCTGTATCATCTACATCTTCTTCAGATGTTTTTCTTTGTTCTTCAGGTTTTGCAAATACCTTTTCACTCAGCCCCTTGCATATTCTGAAACAGAAGAACAAAGCAATGAAGCTGTACTGCCCAAGTCACATGACCTGGAAACCTGCAACAAACTCACAGATGAAAGAAACCCCACCCCTTATTTATGTAGTTATCACCCGTGGTAGAAGTGAACACCCAGCAGTTTTTGCAGCTCCCTGGGCATTTCTAAAGACTGGATTAACTAAGGTTTTCATACTTCAGGCAGCTGAATTTTATAAAATTTACAAATCACTTTTTGAAAATGGCAGTAACAGCCAGGCATGGTGGCATGCGCCTGTTAGTCCCAGCTACTCAGGAGGCTGAGGCAGGAGGATCGCTTGAGCCCAGGAGTTTGAGGCCAGCCTGGGCAACATAGAAAGACCCCATCTCAGAGAAACCAAAGAAAAACAAAATAAAACAGAACCCACAAAAAAAAAAAAATGGCAACAACCCTCCCACCCCCATAAATATACTGCTCTAATACCCACGCAAGTTTCTGGGAAACGAACAAAGTACAATTTGTAGAAGATGAAAATATTACCTGACTGCTGAAAACTTTTTAGCTTTGGCTTTGTCTAAAAACTTCTGATATTTAGCAATCTTTTCATCGAGGGCTTTAATAACTGCTTTAGTGCTGTTTTCCATATGATCTTCCTGGGACTCCTGGTAAGATTCTTCCTCGCTATCTTCTTGTTGCTCCTGTTCCTCCTCCTCCTCTTCAGCAGAAAAGTTCTCAAGCTCTTCCTCCAGATCTGACATCTCCACAGGAACTAGGTCATCCCCAGAAAACTGAGGCACAACGTTGATTTTGCCAAAGTTCTGCCGAACCCGTGCAAGAATCTGTTGCATCTCAGAGTTAGCATCGCAGTGACTGTTTTCTTGTTTTTCTTTCTCGGTGACAGATTCTGCCCCTTCACCTACAGTGTCTGTGACTTCCTCTTCTGGATTGTTCTTGGTTGTTTCTGTGGCAACTTCCAAAGACGAGGATGGTGGAAGCTATTGAGGCCAAAAGGGGTGGATGTAGGGAAGAAAAATGGAATCAGAAAATGAAAACTAAATTTCCCAACTTACATCTTGCTCTCAAATGAGGCAGTTCTGTTTTTAGGACTAAGGGTAAGTACTGAAAACACCCAAATTTGAATTACATCATTAATCTACTTCAAGCCAACATACATTAAACTCAGAAACCAGTATTAAACAATCAAAGGAATATATCTACAAATCCAAAGGATGAGCCAACTAAGAGTATTTAACCATTAAAACCAATCAATAATTTACCATAGCCAAGATTCCCTAATCTTCCTTCAATATCGTTAGGAATAGGGGGCTGTTGTGATAAGCACATACAAAATTAGCACTCACAACCTAAAACTGAAAGTCAGGCTGAATGGTAAGTATCAGAACAGTACTAGCTTAGAAAGTGTCAAGTACTAAGGAGGGGCACTGAGGAGGTCTCATGCTTTGAATGAATCCTCCAAAATTCACGTGTTGGAAACAATCTCCAATGCAACAGTGTTGGGAGGCAGGACCTAATAAGAGGTGTTTAGGTCACGAGGACTCTGCCCTCATGAATGGATTAATGCTATCTTGGAAGTGGGTTAGTTGCTGCAAGAGTGAGTGTGGCTGTAGCCCTCTCTTGCCCTTTCACCTTCTGCCATGGGATGACGCAACTCGAAGCATCCCCCCCCCCACCCCAGCCCCAGCCAGATGCTGGCACCATGCTCTTGGATGTCACAGCAACTAAGACCGTGAGCCAAATAAATTTCTGTTCATTATAAACTACCCAGTCTGTGGTCTTCTGTTACAGCAGCACAAAACAGACCAAGATAGGAGGCAACTTGAAGGAAGACTGTAACTTAAGGAGGGGGAATTTTGTGAGTGAGGAGAGTTGACAAGGAGCACTGAGCTTGGGGACACTAAAATCTAAAATGATAGGCCTGTTTAGGTAACAGTGCAAAGATAAGCATGCGCCAAGGTCTCTACTGTTGCTTCACGTATATGATATCATTTTATCCTTGCAACTGAGACTCACAAGAGTGGTCAGGTAAAGTACTCAATACATCAGGACTCTATAAATATAATTTGGGAAACCGTATAAAAAATTTGTATGTACATTTGTACATTTTCCTAGTGAGGCAATTTTTAGCTTTCAGATTCTCAAGGGGTTTCTGCCCTCACCAAAAAAGGAAAATAAGAGAATCACAGAAGAGGGGACACAATAATTCTTAAGAATTTTCTGAACTAATTATTTAAACTTAATGGCTAGATGTGGAGGAAGGATTGAAGATAATTCCAGTGTTTACACACAGGGTCACAAGACAGCAGCGATAGAGACACACAGGCATCCAGAATGATCCTCAGACCCAAATGCTCTTTAACTCAAAACCCCCCAACAGCTTCCCATCATGCCACCCTCCCCTGCCAACTGCATTCAAGCCACAGTGACTTCCTTCAGTACTCCGGACACGCCAAGCACACTCCTGCCTCAGGTGCTTTGGATGCACTGCTCCCTTTGCCTGGAATGTTCTCCCAAGACATTTGCATGGCTCCTGCCTCCTTTCGTTGGGTCTCTGCTAAAATGCCACTTCCTCAGAGCCCTTTCCTGATCACCCCTTACACAAATGTACTCCTGTGTCTTCCTCAAACCCCTCACCTGGTCCAGCTTCCCTCACAGCACACAGTACTTCCTAGCATTGTATATTTATCTGTTTCCCTGTGATATAATAAATATATATATTTGGTCTTTGTCCCCAGTTCCTGGCACAGAGCTCCTGAAGCCCTAGGAATTTCCTGAGTGATGGGTGTCTTTTGTTATTCACAAGTCTCTCAGCACCACACCAGGGTTTATGCCAATGTGGTGACTCATGGTGAGGCCCCCAGATAGCTTCAGGATGGGGCAGTGGTCACCGAAAGACCAAGCACTTGATTGGAGGGTTGGAGCTTTCAGCCCCACCTCTGATCTCTGGGGAGAGGTGAGGGGCTGAAGATTGAGTCCAGTCACCAACTGCGACAGATTTAATCAGTCATGTCTATGTAATGAAACCTCCATAAAAACCCTACACGCTGGGGTTCCGAGAACTGCCGGGTTGGTGAACACATCAATGTGCTGGGAAGTGGCCTGCCCTGAGAAGGCATGAAGCTCTGTACCTCTTCCTTGCCTGTGCTTCCCTCCCATTGGCTGTTCTTGAGCTTTATCATCATAATAAACTACAATCTTAAGTAATGCACTTCCCTGTGTCCTCTGAGTCATTCTAGCAAATTATCAACCCCAGAACCCCTAAATTTGTTGTCAGCCGGGCCTAAATGTGGGTAGCTTGCAGCTGGCATCTCAAGTGAGGGCAGGCATGTGGGACTGAGGCCTTCACCTTTGGGGTCTGTACTAACTCTGGAAGTTTGTGTCAGAATCGGATCTAATTGTTAGACACTTAGCTGGTGTCAAAGAATTGTAGAATCAGTGTGGGAAAAAGACACATACTTGGTGTCAGAAAAAAACCACATTCCCCCACTGGAATATAAGTGCAGGAGGGCAGGGCCTTGTCTGCTTCTCACTGAAGCACCTCCAGTACCCAGAGAGTACAGAGGAGATGTGAGTTCATTCAGCACTCAATATGTGAGTGTACCAACAAATGAATAACTTAATATAAAGAAGAGGGCGAGGAACTGTTTTGTTTGGTGGTTTTGGCACAGAGGGGAGAAGGTTGATTAACGCCAGTTTCAGGTATGCTAATTTTAAAATGCTGGAGAATATATTCTGGGAACATTGAGCTACACCTGCATCTCTGGGAATGGAGCTCAGGTAAGAAGCAGCTAGAGCTGTACGGACCCAACAAGATTAGCACAGAAGCAAAATGCGAAGCCACCTCTTCAAGATACCTGGCTGAGTTCTGAAAAAGGTCCTAGAAACAGAAAAGCGAAGCACTGATGTTGAGCCCTGTGGCAGTGCACTGCAGGGGCGTGGGAACCAGGGCAGTAGGGAAGCCTCTTGACACAGCCAGAGGCCCCAAACCCAAGACTTCTTTCCCCGAATACTGACCATGTCACTCTCCTCTCCCACCGATCACGAGCTTCTTGAGGGCGAGGGCTGTTATCCGTTCCTATGTTCCCTGTGCCTGGCACATGGCTGGTGCCAATAAATGTTTGTTAAACAAATGAACTTTGGCAATGATTCTGTTCCTCGAGCATGAGACAACACATGTGTATCAGAAGATCACTTATGTTTAATGAGCCCTCTCTTTCCAAAGCCCTACAAACTGGTATCTAAGCTTAGTCTTCTCTCAAACATCTATTTATAGACTCCAAATGCACCACCCCACAAGGCCATGGCATTGGCACACCGGAATGAGAGATACTGCAGTCCAAATACCCGCCACCTAGGAAAAGCTGCTCCATAAACGGAGGCTGCCAAAAGCTGCACCCCATCTAGAGAATCATGCTTTCCAAGAGGTGGGCCACTGTTTTTACCTGGGGGGCCGCAGGTGGCTCTGCATCGGGCGGCTTGACAAAGAAAGGAATCCGGCCCCTCTGCCAGTCATTGAGAACCATCTTACCCACGGTCTGCAAGTCAGGCTCTCCTCCCTGAAATGTCACAGAAAGATTCCCAATTAAATTCAATGAGCAAAACCACCTCCCACTTTGGGGGCACTTCACTTGTCCCAGTTCATCACCCCCTATAGAACAATGAGCATAGCATTCTGAATGCTCACACAATGCATACAAACAAAGGTCCACATCACATACACACATGCCTGCGCTATGTACCAGTCTACATTCGCACAAACCCTGGCTCACCTTTAGTAACTTCCCCGTCCGGAAAGCTAGCTTCTCAAGAAAGTCCTCAGCATTCTCCCAAGAATCAATCTTGTACGTCTTGCTGATATATTCTGGCTTTGCTCGTTCAAGTATAGCACCAATGTGGTCTTCGGGAGTCTTAATTTTTTCCACTTGAACCTAAATGTTAATACGAAATCTCCTGCTTATGAAGTTTGTTGTGGAAGTAGTGACGTTCCCTGTGTTCTTTATGACACTATTTGAAAATAGATTTCAACATCACGAGCCAACTGGAGCCTGGTAGGACCCTGTCTCCGAGGTGGGTAGGCACGGTCAGCTGCAGGGAGCACCACTGACGGGTGACCACAGCCACGAAGCCCCGAACTCAGCCTTAATCACAGCTCACCACAAACTAACTGTGTGGCTTCCGCAAGCAGTTTAAACTTGGAATGCTTCCTGTTACTCACTTGCAGAAATGGTTAAAAGCCTGCCAATCCCAGGACACAGAAAGAATGGAATAGTTCAAGAAAGGAGAGGAATGTGCCGAGGATGTAAAGCCAGAAGTACGGTTAAGGTTAAGTGGAACCATTTAACGTTCTCAGTCACGTTCAGAAACAAGTGAGGAAATGACTGGGTTCCAAATGACTCAACCCATAAACTCACAAAGACAAATTATCACTAAACATAAACAGGCCCTGCTTCCCTTTGGATCCTGTGCGTAAACCATGAACTCTTTTGTGGGATGATATTGACCAGATATGCCCACGGTTCCACGAACTACTCAAACAGGCTTACATCGAGAAGCTGCCCTGTTTAGTGTCATGTTCCTAAAGTTTGGTCAGACAGGCTGACCCCAGACTGCCTTCTGAATGAGTAAAAAGCAGAGGTATCCAGGGGCCCCTACAGAACACTCTCCCCAAAATATAAACAGCCCATCAGGACCAAATACTCACAACTCCTTTTAGCACGATGTCTGTCTCGGAGTCCTCAGACGGGTAAACCACACCTGGGCAGTCAATCAAGAATATCCGACGCATCAAGGTAATATACTGCCAGACCTGAAGACAGAAAAAAGTCAGCGATGTCCTGTGTCAAATACTAGGAGTCTAATTTCACAAACCCCTCATGCTCACGTATGATGTTAAAAAGGAGGGAAGGGGGAGTCAAAGGAAAGTAACCTGCTGAGTAATTAAGCTATTAACTTTCTCCTCTATCTGTGCCATGCACAAGACATTGCCACTAAACATAAACTATAGTTTCCATCAGCTAAGAGTAAAAATAACACAGAGACAGGATTTCCACCTAGTATCATGCAATAACAACCAATGAACCTTTCCCCGAGTTTTAAAAGTACTCCTGGAAGTGCAGTACTGCTTAGCCTCTTTCCCTTTAAGCAGAACCATGCTGTTCCTCAAACACTCTGTGTTCTAGGATGTGACCCCAACTCTCAGAACCTACCCTAAGGTTGAGTTTTCGTTCTTAACCCAGGCTTCAAATTTTCTTGGGTTTATTTTGTTTACCAAAGTAAAATGTTGGAGTGACAATTTAAAACAGACTTAAATATGAATCACATTAACCAAATCACACCAAAGCCACACAGTGGCATACAAAGTACTCTCAGTTTTATCAAAGTGGGCAGAAACAACTCTGGTATGTTCCAAACTATTACGTGGAAAACCTAAACTCTCAATAGAGGTCTGCATTCAAGAGAAGCAGATAGAAATCTCCATGTCTTAAACAATCACCCTCTGGGGAAATAAAATATGCAGAAGTAACATCCCTCTGAGCCAGACATACCTTCGTTTCACCTGCAATGGGGGCCACGTTGCAAACTTTCTTGGAACGCAATGTGTTTATCACAGAGCTCTTGCCAACATTTGGATAGCCAATGAACCCGACACTGATCTGCTTCTTGTCAGTGTGCAACTGTTGAAAAGGAGAATACATACCACATACATGCAGTTGTGAATATCCCTTTGGACATGCAGGCTGTGTTAATTTGCTAATATCAAGAATACAGTGCAAAACTCTTGACACAACTTGATCTGAAGCCTTGACACACACACAACCTACGTAATCTGTGTGAGCTGGATATATATGCTTATTAATAAATCAGAGGTGAGTCATTTCCTCAATCGTTTATGTGAAATTATCCTTCAATGTTTTAAGTTTAAAAGTATGTAGGTCAAGAAATATGGGAAGAAATAGTTCATTAGTCATCAACTTAGAACAATACACTGATAAAATGTCTTCAGGAAAGAAAATTTTAACAGATTTACCAACTGACAGTCCCATGACCCAACCCTCCTTTTCTCTACACAATATGTTTTGCATTCTCACTGCCAAAAATAAACAACAAATGAAAAAGGGCAGCCTCGAAAGTTAGACTACTGAGTGAAAGTCTCAAGGAGACAGAGCTCAGCCTGTTATCCAGAAGAGGCCCGTGCATGGATGGCGCCTTCTGATTGAAGATGCCAACCGCACTCCCTCCCTAACTCCACGAGAATGACAGCATGGGCGTTAACGCTTTTAACCCAATAGAACCAAGCACACAAAACCAAACAATAGGGTGGAGATGAGACAATGAAAAGTAACATTATGTTAAATAAAATACTAGACACTAAAAAGTAGCATCTAACCTGGCTCACCATAACATATAAAAGCTAGGTAGTTGCAAAGATAGAAAAACTAAAAAATCGATGCCAGTGATCACAGAAAGCCCCAGGAATGGACAGTAGATGCCCCAGGCATAAGACAAGAGGACTTGCAGAAGTCTCTCGAGCAGCCACACCCCTCCACACTCTCCTCAATCAGCATGGGCACAAAACTTCTCTACCCCACAAGCAGTCCAGAGCCTTAGGAAATAAAGATTTTTTGGAATTCCTACATGTCTGAATATATCTTTAATTTTCAGACCTGAAAGGGATCCTAGATTTAGAGGTAACAGCAGCTAAAGGCAAGTATTCCCAGAGTGATTAATTAAAAGTCTAAATATTGAATAGTGAGACCCCCAACCCCCTATTGTTACGGAGTACCCAGAAAGCTGGCAGCCAGGCTTAATACACACCCAGAGCTGGAGACTGGACGATTCTTTTCTGGGGAAACTCACAAGCCCAAGAAAAAAGACCCACAGACAGTGACATCTATAGGGTATCCTCCAACAAAATAGTTGGGCTCCTAACCAATCACCCTACAGTGAAGTTTATCAGTCAACAAGCCCACCCCATGCAATGACAAAAAATGCTATCACTTTTTAGTGCCCTACTCTTAAATATGAATGGAGAACGAAGAATAACCAGACATTTGAAGTGTAACTCTAATGGAAACTTGGAGGGAACAGAATCAACGTAGGCAGAGAAGAAAATTCCAAAATATCACTATTATTAACAATCTCAGAGAGACAGAGAAAACATTGTATCTGTGAAATAAGACATCAAAGAGGGTGGGGAAAATCAAGAGTTAAACAAGGGCTCTCAGAAATTAAAAATTAAAAGTGAAAGGCAAAGTAAATTTTGTGATAGAACATCTCACTGATCAAGTCAAGGGAACAGCCCAGAAAATAGAGCAAAATGTTATATATACCAAAATAATGACAAGAAAATTAAAGAATTCAACCACGAGGTAAAACGAAATTTCTAAACAAGAATGCAGACAACAGAGGGGGATAGGAAATGTCAAAGAAATAATGTAAGACAATATCAGGCTGAAAGTCCCCAGAAATGCCTAGCTTTCTAAACAGTAAAAGACCCACTGAGGCACATCACTCTGACACTTTACAACAAGAAGAATTTTAAGAAAAGATCATAGCCACAAAAGATTAAGGGTCTGAACAGCCTGAGATCTCTCAGAAGTCAGGAGACAATGCAGTGGTGCCTTCAACATTCTCAGAAGAAAAGGTATGAGGGTAGAATACAGATATTTTCGGAACACAAGGTATCTCAGAAAACATTCTTTCTAAGCACCCTTCTCAAGAAACTTCTGGAAATTACATTCCATCAAAAGGAAGGAGTAAACCAGAAAAAAAAAAAAAGGAAAGAAAAGGGATCCAATAAACAAGGAATCCAATACAGGGAAACAGCCATTAGAATTCTCAGGATGATGGTGAAAGAAAATCCCAGACACACGATGCTGCAGCAGGCCTGGAGGGCAGCCAGTCCCAACTAGGGGGACAGAGGGCTAGCCACCGAAGGGAACAACATGCTGTGCCTGGACATCCTGAATGTGCCCACTCTACCAGAGAATGTGGGGGCACATTAGTGACAGAAACAAATAAAACACATCAAAGTAACAACAGAGAAAATGAAGGCTTCTATCAGAAAGGAATTACAGTCATAGCACACCGTGTGGATCAGGCACGACTAATACTTTACAGTTATAACATAAACACTGAACGAATAATAATGTAACCCAACATTATTGCCTAAAAATATAGGGAAAACAGAGGGAGGAAAGTTATGTGTGTGTGGTGGGGGGGATGGCTGTGAGAAACTGAATCCTCATTTTCTATAGCAGGAATTAATAAGCATGTAAAACTGGGGAGGTGTGTTGCGGGGAGATCAAGAAATAAAATCATAAGCCTGCACTAAAGTGTGAAGGAAAATAACAGAAATAACAGCTAAGGATTGGAAGTGTTCACTCCTGGAAGTGGGGAAGGGTGAACAGGAGACGTGGGTCTTTTGTTGTGTATTAATCAAATACACAAATTCAAAATGACAGGGATAGAGCATGAAGCTGTGAGAACATTTGATAAGGTGATGCGGTTTCAGAGATTCCCTGAGGAACTGACATCGGACCAGGGATCTGAGGCTTGAGTTTTGCCAAGGCCCTGCACAGCCAGAGGAGACAGAAACTGCACAAGCCCTGAAGGCAGAGGAAGCAGGGCAAGCCCTGAAAGCCCAGGGTGGAGAACAAAGAGGGGGGGAGGAGGTCCATCCTCGAGCAGAGGCTGGACCATAAGGTGCCAGAGATGTGGCAGAAAGGGAGGCGACGCTGGTCAGGGATTGGGGCAAAGGTTGAGCAAGAAAACACTTCAGAATCCCTTCCAATCCATAGGCTCTATGAGTTTGACATCTCTAGAAAACACACCAAGGTGAGGGAAGCGAAACTGGTAACTTTGTGCCACCCCGTGGCAAGCGAGATTCTTACACAAACTCACAGCTACACAATGTCAGGAGAAACAGGTCAGGTCTCCGTACCTTTCCAAACTGCCGCAGCAGCTGAATGAATGCCCCTTTGCCAAAGGGGTTGGTGAGACTTGCATGGAAAGCAAGTGTTGGGTAATCCTGGGAGAGAACAGCAACCCATCGTTTCTAAAGGGAGAGAAAGAGGCATGCTGGTAAATTGTAGCTTGTTTATTTATAATACGTGGAAGAAATCAGAGCTTGAATTACAGGATTGTGTTCCAAATACACTGTTATCTAAGGAAAATGTTAGCTATATTTCTTTGAAATGTTTTTTTCAAGTGTGACAGTTAATGCTTTGTCTTTTGTCTTATAAATGCAAAACAATATTCCCAAAATGCCTTCATTGCTACTAAGCACAGTTAATGGAACATAATACGAAGCAGGCCAGTGGTGGCGGCAACTGTCTCCTTCTGAAGGGGCACAGTCTTCACTGTGCGGGGACACTGCAGCTGTCCCGCCAGAGAATTACAAACTGCCAGAGGATAAAAGGTGCCTCTGCCCATCAGCAATGAAGCACATTTAAGTTTTGTTTTCAATGAGAACACCCCAATGACTACAAGCAATCTCAAAAGTGCAACACGTTATCCTAAAAACCATAAAACTGATTTATTAACAGATATTTCAAAGTCTGTACACGTTGAGTGACCTTGACAGACTGTTTTAGATTAGTAGCTATACTTACTGTTGCCCAGGATGGAACAAGGTCACATTTGTTAAGAACAAAAATGAGGTGTTTCCAGGGTTTTTCCTTCTTCAAGTAAGTCTCAATGTGAGGGGAACGAGTACCCATTGGATCTCTAGCATCAAGAACTTGAACTACAACATCTGATGAATCTATCACCTGCAAATTTAAAGAGGCAAAAATGATTTGCTACAGGACAAACACAAGAGAGATGACATTTAAGGGAATCTGGAAAAAATAAGAATATTTAGAGATAATTTCAAAACAGTTGTGGGGAGAGTAGATTGTAGCCAATCTTAATGCCCAGAGATCAGAATAAAAAGGTTTTTCATCCTGTGGGTATTTGAATTTGCCAAATTTCAAACAGGAAAACAAGCTTAGATGAAGCCCATCTTATTTCATAACTACCATGGATTACTGAACTGAATCATTTACTCCTTAGACTTCCGTAAGTTTCTATTGTTATAGGTTTTACGTATTTTATAGAAAACTTAAAAATGTAGTTTGCCTTTATGGTACTAGTTTCCAATTATGTTATTGTTTAATTATGTAACTATGCTTGAAGGTCTTTCTTCCCAAGATTATTATTACTATGTGTGCATAAAACCAGCCAGTTAAAGAGCACTGGATCAAGAATCACAATACGCAAAGCCTCTTCTACTAATGAGCTGGGTAAGCTAGGTAAGGTGTTAAACCTTTCTAGATACATGTCCTCACCTATAAAAGGAGATGGGTGGACTAAATAGCTTAAAACTTCACATGTGGCTCTAACCAGGCATGATAAATTTAAATACAATTATCACTTTAGCAGGTAATCTAAAGAAATATTGACAGGTAATGTATGAGTGTATAAAAGGTAGCTGTTACTCTTTTACAAGTAATTTCAAAAAGTCAGTTACCTAAAACAATGGTAATACATCATGCATGGCTACGTCAATCCTAATTTCTTTGGGGTAGGGGAAGAGGATGGAACAGGCAATGGAGTCTGCACTTTACCTGATAGAGCTTCCATATATCAAAACCAATATTCTCATATAAAATCACGAAACCCAAAGGAATCACTCAATAAAAGAGAATTTAAGAGTCTTACCTTGTACAGCTCACCCCATATTCTTTTGGACTGTCCCTTTTTATATATCTCTTCTTGGGCTTCATTCCTAAATAAGAAAGCACCCAAAATGAGCAACTGAAGCACTGTCAAGATTAAAAGGTTGGTTCAGGGAAAAGTCCATGTACAAAAGGAAAGGTTCTCAAACCCAGTTGGAGATGGACTGAAAACAAACTGAATTTAAAAAGTGACTGTACTCAAATGCCCATCAACAGGCAAATGGATAAACACAATGTGGCATATATATATAATGAAACATTATTCAGCTGAGGGGAGGGGAGGGGAGGGGAGGGGAGGGGAGGGAAGGGAAGGGAAGGGAAGGGAAGGGAAGGGAAGGGAAGGGAAGGGAAGGGAAGGGAAGGGAGGAAGGAAATTCTGACACATGCTGCAACATGATGATCCAGAGAACATTATGCCAGACACAAAAGGAAAATTACTGTATGATTCCACTGATGTGAGGTACCTAGACCAGTCACACCCACAAGAGACAAAGTAGCACAGTGGTTACCAGGGGCTGGGGAGGAGAGGGGGAATGGAGACTCAGTGTTGAAAAGGTACAGAGTTTCAGTTTGGGGTGAAAAAGTTCTGGAGGCAGACAGTGGTGATGGTTGCACAACAATGTAAATGCACTTAGTGCCACTGAACTGTACACTTAAAAATGATTAAAATAGTAAATTAAGGTGGGGTGCGGTGGCTCACACATGTAATCCTAGCTGAGGCCGAGGCAGGAGGATGGCTTGAGCTCAGGAGTTTGACACCAGCCTGAGCAAGAGCGAGACCCGTCTCTACTAAAAAAAAAAAAAAATTGGCCAGGTGTGGTGGCACGTGCCTGTAGACCCAGCTACTTGGGAGGCTGAGGCAAGAGGATCACTTGAACCCAGGAGTTTGAGGTTGCTGTGAGCTAGGCTGCTGTGCTCTAGTCCAGGCAACAAAGTGAGACTCTGTCTCAAATAAATACATAAATAAATAAAAAAAGGAAAACTATCTAGAGAGATATATATCAGTGACTGATTCTTAACCTTCTTTTGGGTATGGATCCCTATGAGAATATGATGAAAGTTATGGATCCTTCCTCTCCTCCTCCTCCCCAAAACAATACAAAAACAAAAATAAAAACAACAAAACCCCACCACCTTTAAGCAGGTTCATAAATTTCCCATATTATCTTCAGAGGGTCACAGAAGCCTCAAAGGCCATCCATGAACTCCCCAGTGGTCCAGAGACCTCCAGTTAAGGAAGGTGTTAACAATGTTTAACGTATGTCATAGATGAGTTATTTCCATCTTGTTGCATTTTCCAACTTAACAATATTTTTTAATTTGTTTATGACAGGATATACTGCTATGATATTGAAGAAGAAAATGTCATCTATTTTTATTTTGGGGATGGTGAGAGACATGTGGCAATCAAGCCACCTTAAACTATTTTCAGTTTGGCCCCAATTTCACCAACATTTCTAGTCTGAGGGAAGAGGATAACTCTCCATCTACAATTTAAAGCTACTGAGCTTCACATAGGCAAAAAAAAGTTTAAGGAAAATGTTTTGTTGCAGAAGAGCAAATGACAAGATCTACATGAACCTCAAAACTGTACCTCACACCAGTGTCTTCAGTGACCAAATCTCGATCTTTGTTCCGGTCATAGCTGTCAGTGGACATTTCAGCATTTTCTAGAAGAGACTGCATATCACTTGCAAATAAGTTTGGTCGCTTCCTTTGTGACTTAGGGCCAAATGTAGTTTCAAAACTTTCAGTATCAAGAATGTGCACCTTCGAGTTCTAAAGAGAAAGGAAAATTACAGGTAAAACTAAGGAAAACACAGAGAAAAAGCATAAAGTTAAAAACCTACCTGGAAAAGACTTTCTGATTCTATTTTTCCAAAGCTTAGCCCATACCAAAATCCACAAGAACATGGATTCAGTCCCCTTCCAAATCAGCAATCCTTTTTTAAATAGCACAACAAGCACTTGTTCCCCTATTCTGAAGTTCTGTAAGCTTCCTCGGAGAAATACAAAAGTAATACAAATAATCAAAGCAAATACGAATAGTTGTGTAAGACTTGCCAAAAGCTTTCCTTTATTTCATTTATCATAAACTTTAGTCAAATGTAATTAAGGCTACAATGATGAAAATTAACTTATCTTTTCTGCCATTTTTTGAGCTTTTAAACAAGTGCACAAAATTCGCCAAATTCACAGATTTTGTCAAGGACAATCATACTCAAATTTGTGTGTTTTTTTTAAACCACCTATAAATGCCAACTTTTTCTTGGAAGTTAATTTCTTTCATGGCTAAAAGGAATTGCTTATTTTGTAAGATGCATTTTAGTTTCAGATAACATTTTCCCTAATTTAGGTAACGTTTTTATTAAACACACATGGAAAGTCTTCAGATGAAAAACATCTAGCAAAAGTCCAAAATAATAGTTTAGATGTGATAAAAAAGGAACCTGATACTAACTAGAACTTGATGTGCCTGTAAAGAAGTTACAGACATAGGAATTTTTGAAGCAGGATAAAAGTCAAAGCTTGAGTTAGGATCTATCACGTAGCAAAATGTTAACAGGCCGTAGAGAATATCCTTAAAAAAAAAAAAACAAAACCAAAAAAACTTCCTTTTCTCCTCAGAATAAGCTCCCCTACTATAAAAGCTGTGGGGATGCCGGAGCAACCCCCTATGGATTCTGAACTTTAACAGATCTCTGCTTCCAACTTTTATAGATCCTTAAACTTTTAGCATTTTCTCAGACTCCCCATCCCATCACTTAGTTTAGTTTCAGTCACTACCCTCCACCAGGAGCATCTCCAAACAGAAAAATCGCATTTTACATGGGAAATAGGTTCTAATGTCACTGGGTAAAATCAAGTGTGACCAAAATTATCCCTGAAAGTGTCTCACATAACCTATAAAGTATAGTATACAAAAAGGTTTTATGTCTATAAACCTACACATTAGTCAGTATAATGCAGCATATAATAGAGTACATGCAAAATAACTTACAGTATTTTTACCGCATTGCTACAAAAATATAGGAATTCTAATACACACGTAGCTGAATGTGCAAAAGTTAAAAGCATATCTGATTTGATTCCAACGTGCAGAATAATCTCAGAATTAGAATGTATAGCAAGTAGTAGATATCATATTAAAATAAAATAGGTAAGGTTTTTCAAGGCCAAAGCAGAAAACTCATCAACCACGCTGAGCACCTTTCTGCATCAAAATAGAAGCTGACTGCTGCAACTGCAGATCCTTCACTCTACAAGTCAGATATTTAAACACTGAATTTTAGAAGCAGTGAACACTAGAACAGGCAACAAAGCAATAAATCCATAATAGAACCTCTCTGTCCTTCCCATAAACAGGATTCAATAGTTGGTTAAAAGATAGCTTTAGGGAGAATAGACAAAGAGAACATGGGAAATGAGCAACTTGTCTGTGGTTCATGAATTACACTCATGTGTTTCCCTGAAAGAAAACAGTCACTCCACTAATAGGTGCCATTCTTCCAGTCCATCATAAAACAAAACATAAATGACAAAACCTGAGGCAATAACCAGGCCTTGGTTTTATTTTGTTCTGCAAGTAAACACTTTTCTTTGAACTGTTTAATCCATGTATGCATGTCAATGTTTCCCTCCCCTCCTTATACTGGAACTGAAGCTTATGTCCTGGCTACATTTCTGGGAATTATTATTCAATGCAAGTAAAAGCGTGCAGGCAAACATTAGGCCACTTCTTTGTTCTGTGTGCAACTCATTCCACTCAAGCCAGACTGAATCCTTACTGTACTTCAAACTTCAGCAACCAACAACCAATGTGAAGAGCACCCTTTCCTTCAGCAGAGAAGAAATCTCCAAGGATCTCACAAAAGCTAGAAGTACACAACACCAAAGTTCTACCAACTCAATCCTAATTCTACATTTCCCCAAAGTTTAATGGAATTACCACTTAAAACAAGCTTGCCTACCAAAATAAATATATGATAAAAAATAATATTACTAATAGTTATTATGTACTTAGGTCTTCCGAGGAGGTATGCTACGGGCTTACTACGGGCCAAGTGCTTTACAGACATTTCATCTGTATCCAGTCACTCAAGGAGGTGGATTATCTACACTGTGTCTATGAGAAGTTAAAGCTCATGGAGAAACCTAACTAAGAGCACAGGAAAGGGTTGAGCAAGGATTAAAATTCAGGTCTCACTCCAAAATCGGTGCTTAGATCCACTATACTACTGTACCTCCCTGATAAAATGTGATTCATACTGAAGGTTAGACCTCTGACAAAGGTGAAAAGAGAAGTCCCAGAGAGTTCATCACTGCTACATTAAAGTCATTATTTTCTAAGGAAAAACAAAAGACAAATATGTCAAAGAGGGATCTGCATGGAGTTTGCCCAAGAAATTCCATCACCAGGGATATCCTACATCTTACATGAGGCCGGATTCGATCATGGAGAAGAGACATTGGTAACTTGCTTTGCTTCATGACAACTTTGTATGGATCCTTCATAACTGTATCCATTTCTTCTTGAAATTTTTGTAATGATGACTGCTTAATCACACGTGTGTTTCCTGTTTTATAAATAAAGAATGTTGCCATTTAATAAATAACTTGGTTTTACTTCTGCATCCATCTTCCACTGACACAGTGAAAGGCAAGCTTTTAAATTACCCTCACTCACCCAAGCGCCTGATATATCTATCCCTTGTAGCTGCTTTCAAACTTAAAAGAGGGGGAAAAAAACAAACGAACAAAAAACTGCCTTTTCTGCACTCATACCTAGGAACTATTCTATCAACCCATGACACACAAAGGGTTTCAATAGTTTTCCAACCAAAAAATAAACAGCACTGAATGGAACTGAGATCTGACAAATGTCCAACTTCCTGCTAGATCTGGCAGAGAAATTTGGAGCTGATCATAGCTGATCAGTCAGTATAAACAGAGAATCTTGAAACACAAACACTCGAGTCATAGTTACAATTTTTAGGGTTATAATGGTTTGAAAGGACTATTAAATTAACTAATGAATGCATGCAAGGGAACAAGACGCAGGCCTGCAACACCACGACACCTTGTAAGTGAAAGATCATGAAGAAAGTATTCAATTAAACAGTATATTGCGGCACAAATGCAAAACATCAAGGTTGTGATGATGATAGCAGTTAACGCTTACACTCACTATTTGCTACAAACTACAGGCACTATTCTACACACTTTATATGTATTTACTCATTTGATTACCACAACAGTCCCATGAGATATGTTCTACTTTTATTCTCATTTTAGAGCTGAGAAAATCGATGAACAGACTTAATAACTTGCCCACCGTCACGTAAATGACAGAACTAGGATTCAGACCTAGGCAGTCTGGATCTGGAGTCACAATACCCAGCCACCATGCTAAATGCCTCTCCACAGTTTCCTTCGGACACTTCTCTGTGTTGCAGTTCTTAGTGGGTATCTTCTCAAAAGGTGTAAAAGATACTCAATGGTAGTTGCCATCTGCCCCCAAGCACAGAGGTCAAATGCCAGGCAAACACTGGGGCTGACCATCTGAAGTGCCCACACATCTACCAAAGGCTAAGGGAAAAACTGAAAGCCCAGATTAAAAGGAAAGGGAAGTTTCCAAAGGAAGAAGCTCTGATCTCTCTGTGATTAGAGATACCCTAGTCACTCCTGGAAGGACCAAAAATGAGATCCTTTCATTGTTACTCAAGTTCAAAGACAACTCCATTAAGAAAAAGTGTTTCAGAGAAACTTCAGCTTAATGCACTTATCCTGCAAGCTAAACACACAAACACACCTGCAAGGCCACCTCTCAAACAGTAATCTCTCTAGGCAACCAGAGATTAAGATGAGAGTCCCAAGGTCTGTGAATGCTAGTCATCAAGGATGGTCTTATCTGCTCAAGAGGTTTCACTTATAATTAATGATGATGAGCGCTCTTCACATAGAAGTTATTTATGAAGACTTCAAAATGAGTTTAGAAAAAAGAAACAAGTTATTTACAAAATCTACCACCACTATTTTCTCAGCACTTTTTCCACTGAGGGTATTTCTTATCCCTTTCTCATATAATCCTTGATAATTCCACTCACCACAAACTCCTGCCTGTTAGACATTTAAACATTCTAGCCTTTCCCTTACAGCATACATTTTGTAAAGCAAAGTAACAGCGGATAATACTCACCAAACCATTTAATATTTGGCTCTACTCTTGCCACTGTGCCAGAAGCCACCGTTGATTGATATTGCAGGGGCTTAATTACTTTACCACGATTGTTCCTAAATTGGGGAAATAACAGATTTTGGTTGACAACAGAAGAAAGGCAACAGCAAAGTTTGGTTTACAGAATACACTTTCCATCAAAAGAACTTTTTATTCTGGTTCTAAATGATCACGAAATACAGATTCCAGTAAACAAAAAAGTATTTCTACATTTGAAACAGATTGCCCCAAGCCATTTAACCTCTTGCAACAGAGCACGTAATGATTTCTGCTAGAGGAATAATAAATAATGCTGATGTTTAAAAATCTGTTTACTGTTTGTTTACTTTTTTAAAAAAGTCACATACTTGAGTTTTTTGGTAATTATTTGAAGGCTGGTTTAAATGAATTTTTAAGTAGAGGGTGATTTATGATGGAACTCAAAATTCTAAAACAAACTGCAAAGTAGGTGACTAAGGCAAATCAAGTTCACTGATGTTTGGTTTCAGACACGTCTTTTAGAACAGACGAAGAATCTAATTACCAAACAAATTAAGACCAGCAAGCAAAATGCCATACTCAGCAAGTTCCTGTGTTAGAGGCTGCCTCAGCAGAACTCAGAGTTGGGATGAGTGTCCAAGTGCCACAATGAAGTGATCTCAAGTTTGGCATTAAAAAACAAGTTTGCTGGTGGCTTTCTTAACTATAGTCCTATACTGTTTGTATTTCCATCTGACAGATATTTACCTGTGAGTTTAATGTGACATTCATGAAGGCTGGGGCTGTGGGGAACAAGACCTTTACTTGTGGAGTACTGTGAAACCACCCACGACTCTTGCCCTTAACCAAAAATTAACAGTGTATCACAGCAACACTCATATAAAATGATATTTGAAAATATACTACTATTTGGAGAAAGTGGGGATGTGAACATCAAAGCCTTAATCAGTCTCAGCTACAAGTCAAGATCATGAAGGAAAGGGGGTAGGATAATAGCACCCAATGTTCACCTGCGCTCCTTTTGCCTGTACATATTCAGGCGCCGGATTGTGGCCCGGTCCCTCATGTTTTGGCCTCCTGCTCCCTGCACTCGATCTACAAAAAGCAGAAGGAGACAGTGCACTATTTGATAACCAACAGGTACAAGTAAGGTCATTGCTTAAAACATGCTAAGTAGCTCACACAAGCTAGACAAGCTGCCACCTCACCACAAAATCTCTACTTTTTCTGTATGTTGCTCCAATAAAATTATTATCACTCAAAGCTACATGATATGACAAAGCTGACCCAATCTTTGATCTTCACTGGGATTGTATTTGAGAATGATAATCATTAATATTTTTGACTATTATAACAGCAATGACTGTGCTAGCCACATAACAGGCATCACCTCATTTAAGTCACACAATAATTCTATAGAGATACAACATCCCAACGCTGCAGACTGAGAAACTGAGGCAGTGGTCAGACACATTGCTCAAGATCACACAGCCACCCAATGGCAAAGTGGGAATTTGAACACAAGCATTCGATCACCATCTGTGCTCTTAACCATGAAGACACCTATTTCTATGTCTCAGTTTAACAAATACTGAGTGCCTGCTACATGCAAGGCACCATGGAGACAACTTAAATACACACACACACAAATATATAAACACACAAGTGTTCTTAAGGTGTCAGTTTCTTAACTTCCTAATGTTTCATTGTAGTTTAATCCACAGCTAACTAGGTAGCAACTCTTGCCTTCATCTCCAAGAGAAAGAGAAGGACAAATAAGCATGATAATACTAGCCTAGCTTCTCATTTCAGGAGCCCTTCAAACCACCTATCTGCACCTGAAGTGATGCAGTATAAAACGGGCTGAAATTACACCACTGGGGGCTCTACTACTCACTGACTGTGCCAACCATGACAAGCCACTTCCCCTGTTTTGGTTCCTTCTCTTCATCTATAAAATCATCATCTCTAAGGGACTTTTGAGGGCTAACATTCTCAGATTACAGTGTACCTAAATTGAATGATTTATTATCAATCCAGGGAAAACAGTCAACATACATTAAAGTCGTTAGAATCTCTAAACCGTATTTAAAAACAAAGTTTTATTAACTAACCCCGAATGGAAGGGACTCCCTCAAAGGCTATCTTGTTCATCCTGTAGGTGGAACCTCATCCCAACTTATATATATCTCCAAAAATATCTTTATTGACGCGATCATATTGATTGATCTGTAGGACTTTCTATACATTTTACAGCAATGGGATGATTCCAAGGGCCAAATCCACAATCCCGTTCTCATTTAAATGGTCAAAGCTAAGGTGGCAGGCAAGTGTAGTTAAGTGTAAAAGCGCCACTGGGTCGGCCTACACTATGTTTAATCTTTCTCTGAATCTCTCAACTGGAGACGACCCAAGGCTGCCGGGCCTGAGTGTTCACGTTACCAGGTGACTACACCTTGGCCTGCCAGTCGTGCAAAATGTCAGCCCTCCTCAGGACCCCCCAGTGAAAAAACCACCTCAAATGTTGCTTTCCTTCTCCCTTCTCATCCCCCACAGCCATTCCCCTCGAGGTCACTCGCCAACCAACGCCACCCAGGTGCCCCTCCTCCCTCTCGGCCTCCTCAGAGCTCTCCCCGGTACTTCCTCCAAGCTCCACCCGCGACAAGCCCCGCCGCCTGTACCCGGGTTTGTGCTGGCCTTGGAGGGGTTGATGGTGCTCCGTCCTTTGTACTTGGGCTTCACCATCTTGGCGACGAGACGGGGATCGGAGTGGTAAGTCCGGCTAACCTCGGGTGAAAGAGCTCAAAACTTCCCAGGCCCGGCCGAAGTGACCCGCGTGAACCACGCCGGACCACGTGTGCAACAACTACGTCACTTCCGCTCGCGCCCAACTCTGTCCCCGCGCGACTTCCTGCGAACGCGCGGCGCGGGGCCGTCACCTTCCTGGCTCCGCCCCCGCCCCGTCACTTAGACACCAGCCTGCGCCAAGCCGCCACCCTCTTCTGCCCTAGCAACCACCAAGCTGCCCCTCCATAGCAACCGCCTAGTTACCCTGGACGCGCAGCCCAGAGCTCCTAGTTGGGTCCACCACCAAATACAGAAGCCTCTTCCCAGGCCAATGGCACAAGCTTTAGTTTAATTATCTTCAGAGATTGTCCTCTAAGCCCTTCCAAAAATGGCCGACCACACGGCAGCCAAATATCAATGAGAACGTGTCACCCTCTTCCTTAAAACTTCAATGGCTTATCATTCTTAGGATGGGGGGGAGGGAGAGAGGAGAGAGAGAGATTCAAATTTTTTGCCATCCCTACAGAATTCTGTGATCTAGTCCCTGCCTATTTATCTGACCTCATTTGTACCTCCCTCCCTCTGGTTATTCTGACGTTTACACTGGATGTGCTCTCTGCCTGAACCACTCTTTCCCTAACTCTGCTCTGCACCGCTGGTTCCTTCTGGTCATTCGCTCCTCAGCTCAAATATCACCTACTAGGAGGGCTGCACGAATTAGCAAATAAGAATACAGGACCCCCAGATAAATCTGAATTCAGATAAAAAGTGAATACGTTTCTTTAGGACAAGTATGTCCCAAATATTGCCTAGAACATGGTTATGTTAAAAAATTATTCATTGTTCACCTGAAATTTAAATTTAATTGTATGTCTTGTATTTTATCTGGCAACCTTTCCTACTGGGAGAAGTCTTTTCTGTCTAATCTGTCTAAATCATCCACCTCCCACTTTTTTGCAATTATTGTTACATTATTCTGTTTTATTTACTTTGTGGCATTTATTACTAACTGAAATTATCGTGTTTACACGTTTATTGGCTGCTTCCCTAAAACTAGAATGTAAGCTGCTGCTACTGCTGCTGCTGCTTCTTTTTAAAATACGGACAGGGTCTCGCTATGCTGCCCAGGCTGGAGTGCAGTGGCAATTCACATGCACGATGATAGCACACTGCAGCCTTGAACTTGCCTCATCCTCCCAAGTAGCTGGGACTATAGGCATGCACCACTGTGCCAGCATAGAATGTAAGCTTCTTGAGAGCAGGGACCTTGTAGGTTTGCTCACTGCTGTGACCTCAAGCCTTGAACAAAGTAAGGATCTAACAAATATTCATGGAATGAAAGAATAAATAGATGGAAATGCCTCTTGCCCTGAGGGTGAAGGATGGCTACCACATCTGTCAAAATAACGTCTCTAGATGCCAGTGTTTCAGCCATGAAGCCCTCCTTCTTGTTTGGTACCTCAAGCAGCCCGGAAGTGTCCATCACTGTGCCCTCAGGATAGACCAGAGAAGAGATGGTTAGGCAGGAGGAAGGGTGGGTTCCTGTAGTGTAGCTCATTCAGTAAAAACAAACAACTTCTTAAAAAGTGAGGTACTCTAATTGAGGGAGGGATGATTGAGTCTTTATTTCTCCGAGTTTGAAACAAACAAACCCGAAAACATTCTTTCTAGAGCAAAAGCAGGCCATGTCCCAGATAAGAGCTGGATCTACCTTCTCTCTCTTGAGCGTCGCTTTTCTTGCCCTAAGGGCAAGTATCCTGAGATTAAACAGGTTTTAGCTAGGAACGCTCTGACCCTTACATGTACCTGAGGGAATCTCTCAAAGCTAGTCAGAAAACTCTTCATGCTCAGATGCCCCCTTGCACCCCACACTGTCCCTTTGATCCCCAAAACGAGGGTATAATCACCTCCTCCCAGAGGCTGCTTCCCTGAAACTAGAATGTAAGCTAGAAGATTGGGTTAATGTGTTTCTGATGCCTCAACTTGGTGCAAACCAGAATAAACACGAATGGCAAAAATCAGCCCATGAGCTCATTCAGGCTTTGATCAGAGACATAATTTCATTATGAAATTTTGAATCAGGCTGTTGTGAAGTCTTGCCAAGGAGTTTCATTTTCCCAGATGATATGGTGAGTTGTTTCTCTCCTGTTCTCATACTCTGCTTGCATTTATCATACAAACTTTCCATCTATTTTTATAATCTGACCCATCAATCCTTTTACAACAATATTTGCTGATCCTGACCATCAACTTCAGTTCTACCAGCAGATAATAAGCCTGATCAAGGTAAGTCAAGCTTAAATTACTGGTTTAGTTTCCCTGTCCTGCTTACTGCGATTGTAATACAAGGACTATTTTTCACTCTCCTTTCTGATGTCATGGTGACCAGGGGAGACAAGACATACTTACAGGTCTATAGTCCCTCAGCTCTGAAACTGACTTAATTTACCCGGAAAGATTGCAGTATGATCGTATGCGTTATGGTATATGACAGCATTGCAGACATGGTACACCATGCAGCTGGGATGCTGTCTTTCTTTTAGACCCAAGGTTAGCACCTCATCTCCTGGAATCTTGCTCCTAGTAACCACAGGTTTGTGTGAACGGGAAGACCCTAGCAGAGACTGGCTGGAAATGCCACCTTTCTGAAACAGCCCTGTGCCACCGTCTGGACTGGTGTTTTCATGGGAAGCAGAGAATCTTGACCTCGTTTGCCTTCATTCTGTAAAAGACTTTGTTGCTGGGGTCTAATGAGCAAATAGCAGCAGCTTCTCAAGTAGCAGTTTTCAAAGTGTGGACTGAGGACCACCAGCATCAAAATCACTTAGGGGAGCCGGTTAAACATGCAGATTCATGGGCTTCATCTCAGAGCTTCCAAAATTGCACCCTCTGGGGTGGGGCCCAGAGAATCTACATTTTAGCAAGCTCCTCGAGTGATTCCTGTATACACAAAAGTTTCAGATTTGAAAAGCAAAGTCTTTTCCAAAAGTCACCCTGAGGCTTTCTGTCTAGCTGACCAAAGGCATCCCTGGAAGGTCCAGCTTCTTTCCCACCTATCTTAAATTCTCTCATTTTTCACAGCAGGGCGAGGAGGGCTGCAGCAGTGTCTAATGCACTCTGAAAATATATGTCTTGGCTCTGCCCCAAATGCCTTGATATTTATGCTGCAGCCGGAGGGTTGTTATCCTTTGGCAACATTCCATTGTAAGGCCATTAGCTCTTAATTAGTGCCAGCTTGGTGGTTTATACTTCCCAGTTGAACCGCTCGCAGAGGCTGCTCTATCCAGTCCCCTCGTGTCTCTCCGCTGGCAAGTCCATGATACATTGACCCCTGCCTGCCGGGACCAACAATTGGGCCCCTGGAGTGGCTGCTGCTCAATGTGAAACAGTCCTAGTCCCCAAGCAGGAGGCTCTGGGACCCTGGAAGAACAGAGGAGCACTCAGCATACGTTTTCAGGGTTTTGTTGTTTTGTTTCATTTGTAGAAAACAAAAAAGTGAGTCCTTGATTATACAACCTCAGCACTTTACAAGTATAAGAAAAATAAGGCAAAGCTTCATAAGCCAAATTGCCCTCAGTTTTCAGCCTAGGGTGCCTGGGTAATTCTTGGGCAAGGATATAGCAAGCTGGTGGGCTGGCTAGCTATGAAAAATGGCAGAGAGACTCACCTCTAGCAAACCCAAGAAACTTCTCTTCGTGGTCACCACTTCTTAGTGGGAAAAACATAGTCCGTATTAGTCTTGGCATTCATCTCATCGCTGGGTAGGAGCTCTTCAAAAAGATCCCCAGATTAAGCTTTGGAAAAACAACTAGAAGCATTCTGCTCCTTCCTATCGCTGAATCCCTGTGGCCCTCAGCATATTCAGCTTAAGAAAATCTGAGAAACACTTTTCTGAGATGCTAATAATGGCCTCTAATTTTCAGCCTGGTTTAGATAACTCAAGACTGCTGGCTGTGTCCTGAGAAATGGATCCAGAACACACACTGATGTGGGAATTTAAAGTATAATTCCAAATTGTAGATAATTATTTAAGCTCCGAGGAGGCTGGAGGGCCCATAGTAAGTCACCTTCCCCGGCTCAGTTGGTTTCCTGTTACACTTGGTATCTATCTGTCCAGTGACCCTTTTGATTTTGAAGCCATTAGACTAAATCTTTGTATAGTTCTTTATCTGCTTGTCTTCTGCCGACCTCCCTCTGTTTCTTTAGGAAAACACTTTTTAAAAAATTTTATCAGGTCCCTTGGATTGTTTCCAGAAGAATAATGTCATGTTAAAGAATCTGAAAAGTCAACTCCTCAAACCAATGTGTCAGGGGAAGCTCTATCTGTCAGGAGGTCGTTCTTGCCTTAAGGGCAGCTTGTGTCTATCGAGACAGAATGGGATGGCCTCCTCCATGCCTCTTGCTCCCCTGTCTGATCTAGTCTAGACTGGGAAAAAAATCTTATTTCCAAAAGAGAGATTTAGGTTAAAGTGTGGAAGGAAGGCAGGGTAAATAACTTCTCAAGCAGCAGAAGAAGAACTAGTGAAAACCTTGAGTTATACAACTTTTTAGAGCCCTGATTAGAAAAAGACAAGTCTATCACTCTCTGATCTTTGGAAAAAGCAATCCTTTCAACTCACTGTGCAAGCCAGGTTGGAGGAATCTTCTAGATGCTTTAAATGTCTATTCAAGAGACTTTAGAGTGCCAATTTTCTTTCTAGCCAGAGCTGGGAAAATCCGCAGGATGCCTAGCCACTGTGCCCAGACCTGGGGACTCATGCTTCTGCTGTGTCCTTCCCTCTTCCCTACATCCCCAGTGCACAAGAAGGGGCATGAACCACACCAAATAGTTTGTCTCTGATCTCAGGGGTAGGCAAACTACAGACGCCCAGCCAAATCCCACCAGCTGCCTGTTTTTATATGGCCCACAAGCTATGAATGGTCTTTATGTTTTCAAATGATTGAAAAAGTCAAAATAAGAATAACATCTTGTGATATGACAATTATATGAAATTCAAATTTCGGGGTTCATAAATAAAGTTTTATTGGAACACAGCCACACCATTTGTTTACATATGGTCGATGGCTGCTTTTGCACTACGTAGGCAGAGATGGGTGGCTGTGACAGATGACATATGGCCTGCAAAGCCTAAAATATTTACTACTTTGCCCTTTACAGAAAAAACTTGCCCACGACCCCTATCCTAGGGTGCTGGTGTGTGTTCTGGGCGTTGAATAGACATGTAACTGACTATGAAATGACTATCCATTTGCCATTGCTCTCTGAGAGTGAATGGTGCCTATCCCCATGTAGAGATACATTCATTTTTTCTGCCCTGGGGATTCAGATGAGGGGGTTCACTCTGCATCTGAGTGTCGCTGATGCTTTAGTGGGCCAGCAGGGGGCTCTCTGCAGAGGTTTCAATGTCTCAGAGAGCGCCGTATTGGAGGACAAAAGGGGGTCTGGAGGAGCGGCACTGACCTGTCAGTCTCCTAGCCAAGCCTTGGGATTTTTTTTTTTCCTGAGCCCAAAAGAGAAGGGAGCTTCAGGCAGAAATCCAAACAGCACCTTTGTTTAGAGTCTTTGTGAGAGCCGCTTTGGTGACCTTGAGGCAAAGCATGACACAAAATAGAGGAGACCATCCGCTTTGCCCAGCATTGTCCTGGTGCACGGGGGATCTTCAGGGGCTGTCCCCAGGGTGGGCAGCTTCAGGAGCATTCCGAGGCAGCCCCCTGTGGCACGACTCCGGTGCACACATGGCAGGCATAGCAGTGGTAAGGCAATCTTGGACAGTTTCGGGAGCAGCTGAGGTCGCATTGCTTTTGACCCAGTGTCCCATTGAACTTTGCTGTTGGCCTTATTTTTCCTCCCAGAAAGAAAAAAGGAGTAAGCACCATTAATAACTATCATCTCCAGGGACAATATGAGAAAAAACCCATTCAGGTGGGAGCTTTTCATTCATTCACTTTTTTTTTCATGCATGCAACAAACATCTAGCCTGTGATACCAAGAGACAAATGCAATTGTTCAGATATATGGGAGAATTATGGACTGGACAAGCCATGTCTATGAAGAACCTGTGACTACACATCCTAAGGAAAGCAAAAAAAAAAAAAAGGAAGACAAGGGATGGCAGTGAATGAGTGGTAAAGTCTCTCCGGGAGCAGAAAAAACCAAGTCAGCCTGCATGGAGAGGGATCAGGAGGATCAGAAGCAGGTTGAGAAAAAGCAAAGAAAAAAAAAAAAAGAGGGAAACAGGAGAAGGGTAAACCATGGGAATGAAATGAAATGTGTTTGTGAGAAATTGAGATGCGATGTCTGTGGACATTTTGTTGGTTTGGTGGTGGGAAAAGAATTGGAACTATGCATGGTAGGCAAATACCTTGTACAATAAAATATCTTGTGAGAATGAATGCGAGAGCATGGGAGAAATCAAGCACAGTCTATCGGAATGGTCCTGCCCTTGGGAGAAAGGCCAAGTATACATTCAAGGTAGCTGTTGCCAGAGTCTGCAAGCCCCCTGGGGCATATCGGAGGTCTGAGCCAGATGCGTTCTGTGTATCTCAACCTGGCACAGGCAGCTTTTTATCAGGCTTTTCTGTCCAAAGTAGGGAGGCGCTGCTGCCCTCCTCCGCTCTGAGCCCAGCCCTAGCGGTGGCTGCACAGGCTGGGGTTCACACTCTGGTGCCTGTAGAGAGGTGTTGACTGTCCCAGAGTAGTGTTCACTTTGGACTTGCCATGCCACTGGCTCCTGAGGCCCACAGTGTGTCAGATCTAGCGAGTCAAGGGCAGTCCAGTACCCTTTAGGATGTGGCTCTGCAGCATGAAGAGACACTGGCTCAAATCAGGAACCATTATCCACATGGAAAGCCCTCAGAAATAAATCTAATGGTAGAGATGTTCAGATTAAAATGTTGGGTTCTGCAATTATGAGCCTGCCTTGTCACTTGGCCTTGGCATCGAGTCCCCTCTTCCAATCCTACAAGATGATTCTGTGGAGTTCAACTGCCCAGATGGCCATCGTGATGGACCCACGAGGCAGGCCTGGGACCAGCAGAGCCACAGCTCACTGCCCCGCCTCTGTCCACTTCAGTGTCTTGCTCCAGCTCCCAATCCTTAGGAGAACACTTCCCATGGTCCCTGGGATTGTGACACGCTCGTAGTCACCACCTTTGCCAAGTGAGCCTTCCAGGACTGGCCTGGAAATGCATTTCTCTTTGTTCCTTGGGCTGCCAGCTCGTTGGACAGGCTTGGATCTGGTCTCGCTGTTGCAGCATCACCTCAACTCCTCCTCTGCCCCCCAGTCCCTGCCCCCCTCCCCCGTTTCCCTCCCCTGAAGGCTGTGGCTTATTCCTTTTAGAGATGAACTCATTGTTGACTTTAACTCACTTCGATGTTTCCCAGGGAAGCACGCTGGCAGGAGGCCCACCCCAGATCCTTGAAGAAGACAGCCAGGCCAGGGCCAAGACTGGGTGCCAGGGGCCTTGGAACTGCCAAAATGCCTCCATTTTATGGACAGGCCTGGCTCACCCTAAAGACATTCCAAGTATTTAATCAGCAACCCCTTGTACATATTGGGTTGCAGAGGGAGCCCTCAGAAGCCAACCCTTCCAGGAGACAAAACCCAGCCAGAGGAAGGAGCTGCCTTCTCCATGGACCAGGCTGATACTCAACAGATGGAAAGAGTGCGTCCCAGTAACAATAATCAATAAGCAAAGGCTGACAGCTGCTGTGACCCGGCCCGATGGGCCCTTGGGGGCTTGGCTCTGCCCTCTTTCCCACACTACACTGAGTTCAGCCAGGAATCCATCTCACCCACCTCCCCGCACCAAGCTCCGGGAGAGCAAATGGGTAAGGGAGGAACCATTTTTCACATACTTTCTCTTTCAAAATGTAGCCCTGTTTCGCAATTTCCTACTTAAGTTCTGGAAGGCTCTAGGGCAGAACCCGAGCCACCTTCTCCAGCCACTGGCCCGGGTCTCTTGTTGTCACCACCAACCTGGTAGGTTAGCAGTACTGGAGAAAGACAGGGGCCCAGATTTACTAAGTCACCCATTGTCCCCATCTGTGCTGCTCATCCAAGGGTCTATTAAGTGCAAGTTACTCTCTTGATGCCAAAGGAGACTCAACCAAGCCTCCAGCCAAGACCTGTTTATTCTTCACCCTGCATTGGCTCTTCCCCTTGGGAGAGCCAGGAGGTTCGCCACACCAAAGCAGGTGCACCCAACTCTGGTATGCTCACATGTCAGCGATCCCTGAGGCACCTAATCTTCAGATCTTCTCCACTCCCCTGTAACTAGGCTTTTGTTCTGGCTCACTTCTGCTAGCAGTAAGAGACAGCACTCCAGTTCTTTTGCAATGAATCCATTCAGTCCTTCAAAATGGAACCTGTTCTCTTTGGTTGTTTTGCTCCTACCTTACCACCGTTCACTAGGGTTTCTGCCTGTTGCCCATTTAAATCTGGCCTGGGTCAGAGCTGGAGGAGTGACCGGCAAAAAGCCAGCACCTGGGTTGCTGGCCCTGCACTGGGGACTTGTCACAGGGCCCCCAAAGCTGACCCTTTTCCTAAATTCCCTCTCGGTCCTCCAAAACCAAACCAAACAAACCAGGAGGAAAAACCCCACTTAAAAAAAAAAAGCAAATCCAGAAAACCGTCACCCAAAATACTGAAATGGAAAACAAATCCATATTCTGGTGACTTGATCTGAAACATACCAGAGCTGGAACTGGGTGAGGTGGCCAGAAATGTGTTAGTCTGGGCAAGTCTGTGACCCTGTAGAGGAAAAAGCTAACATTTTCCAAATAACAATGTGGGCAGATAACGACCGCACACGATCATGTGCTGTTGTTGCCTAAACCTGGGAGTAGGGTTAGGCAACCCTACATCTTGACACAGATTCCCTCTCTCCAGCACCCGCTCATCCTAAAAAGCACAAGGTGTGAATTCTGGACCAACCCTGGGCTGCTTTCAGCCCTTATTGTCGCTGCCTTAGGTGGGATGCCTCTAGGTTGTGAGCAGGTAACTGTCCTTCATTTTCAAATCCCTACCCACCTCCAGCTCAAAAAAGGAGGGAGTGAGACAGACAGGAGTAGGTCCGGGTGGGGATAATTGTTTTCAGGGATGCAGTGGGATCACATTTGGAAGCACCCAGTAAATCAGTATTAGAACACCCTCTGGCCAGTAATTCTGCAGACGTTGAAGCTGAGGTGTGGCGCGTATAGCAGCAGACCCAGCACCTTCTGAAACCTGTGTTATGTTTCTTTGCTTAGCTGCCTAGAGCTTCAGGAGCAGCTTTTTAGGGGGTTCGGGGAGGTGATGCAGAGAAGCTGAATGTCTCAGAGCATCACCAAGGTGATCCAGGAGGACCCAGCTCATTCTTTGATGTTGCTAAATTCTGGATTTCTGTGTCAGCGTTGTTTTAGAGGTAAGCTTATGACAGACCTTCTCAAACATTGAATGTGTGCATGAATGATCTGGGGGATCTTGTCACAAGGCAGATTCAGATTCTTCTGTCTGGGTGGAGCCTAAGATCCTGCATTTTTAGCAAGCCCCCAGATGAGGCCAAGGTCGCTGGTCCAGGGCCACACTTTGAGTACCAAAGGCCTAAGGATCTGGGAGATAGCTGGGACATATCGGGACTGAGGATTGATACTCAGAAGTGAGAGACAGAAAGACAGGGAGAAACAATGGTGCAGCATGCAAATAGAGTCAGGGGTTGAGGTGGGAACAGAGAAAGACAGGGTGACAAAAAGAAGGACCGAGAAGACAAGAGATAGAGAAACAGAGGCATAGCAGAGATGGGAGACTGAGAGGGACAGAGAAGCTGGCAGATAGAGCCAAGGGTCAGGGAGAGGAGACCAGGGAAAGAACGAGAGGAGAGGGCTGGTGCTGGCCGTGTGCAGCCTGTGACCCTGCAGCCTCCAGCGTGGGCTCCGAATCCTGGGCAGCAGTGAAGGGGGTCAGAGGCGTAAGTGGGGGTGAGACCAGCAGGGTGGCAGATGCGCAGACCTGATGTCCCCCACCTTCCTCGCCTACCAGCCTTCGCATACCTGCATCAGCCACACCTCGCTCCTGCAGAGCTGCCCCTCCCCCAGAATCTTCCACTGCCGATGTCCACTTCCCTCTCCCATGTACCCAGCCCCTTTCTCTTAACTGCACCCTGCACAGAGGCTCTGAACATGCTGAAGTCTTTCCCACCTAACAGAAACAAGAGTCTCTCCTGACTCACATCTCTTTCCAGGCCCTGTCCTGTTTCTCCTCCCCCTTTCTCAGCTAAACGTCCTGAAGGAACTGTCTGCTTCCATCACCCTCCCCGAACAGCTCTTGCTAAGATTGCTACTGGCACACGTGTCGCTAAGCCCAGGGGCTCTCCCAGGCCTCTTTCACTTGCTCTCTGTCTCCTTCTTGCCGGCTTCTGGGACTCGATACCTGCCGGCCTTCCTCTCACCTGTTCCTTCCTTCTTTCCTTTGTCAACTCGTCCTCCATCATCGGGTCTTGATGTTTGGAGGGACACGGAGCTGGATCCTGAGCCCTCTCTTCACCCAGTGCTCGCTTTTTAGTTGACCCCTTCCAAACCCACAGCCTCAACTGTCTTCTCCGCACCGGTGTATATTCCAGCCCAAGCGACCCCGATCCACCTAGACCTGTATTTATGTCTGTGCGATGTCAACTCACCATCTCCACCGGGATGTCTTGGAGGTACTGCGAACTCAACAGGGTCAAAATCAAATTTATGTTCTTGCTTCCTCCCCCAAACTGGTCCTGCTCACAGGCTTCCCACCTCAGAACACGGCACTGTCATGTGTCTGGGTGTTTGCACCAGAAACGGGGACTTCCGCCATCACACCTCCCTCTCTTTCTCTCCCCTCTTCCATATCCAGAGCATCACAACACTCTGTCGACTTTGTTCTCCAGATACCTTTTGACTTTGTCCACTTCTCTCCATTTCCACCACGACCACCCAGAGTCCGAGCCTCCAGCATCTCTCCCCTGGATGATAGCAACAGCCTCCTAAGCAGCTTCTCCCCAGTCTGTCTTCCACTGTACAGACAACGTGATCATTGCAAAGTACAAGCTGGCCTGCCGCTTAAAACCCTTCAGCAGGCTCCCTTGGCACTGAGAATAAATGCCCAATTCCAGGTGACCCTTCTGGAATCATCTCACCTCATTTGCCCTCCAAGCCTTGCAGCTATACTGGCTTCCTTTCAGTTCTTTGACCAAGCTACTTTCTGCCACAGGACATTTGCATGTGCTGTGCCTTCTGTGTGGAACTGTGCTGTCCAATACAGTAGCCACTAACCACATGTGGCTACTGAGCACTTGAAATATGGCTAGTGCAACTGGAAACTGAAGTGCTTATGTCATTTAATTTTTGTTAATTAAATCTAAAATTCAAAAACTTATATTCCATTCAGTTATTGGAAAACTGTTAAATATTCTTAAAACAACTTGAGTATGTGAATCTTCTTTTTCAACTTTAATGTTTATGAAATCTAAATACAGATCAGGTTTTTCTGGTGAAAATTTAGCTTTCAAATTAAGATATGCTGCCTATAAAAAAAACAAATTACGATATGCTGTAAGTGTGAAACTACACACAGAAAGAATGTTGAAGATGTAGTTTAAAGAATGTAAAAGATCTCACTAATAATTCTTTGTATTGGTTCCATGTTAAAAAGGTTATATTTTGCATATATTTGGTTAAATGACAGATATAATTAAAATTAACGTCACCTCTTTCCTTTTACTTTTTAAACTGTGGCTACTAAGAAAAATGTAAATTACATGCGTGGCTCACATTTTTCTATTGGACAGTGCCAGTCTTTGTCTTAAATCCTTCTGCCCATCCTTCAGAATTTGGCTTAAATATCATGCCTCCCTGAGATAAAGTCTTTTATTTTTATTCCATTTTATTCACTTTCACAGCTACGTGTATGTGCCAGTGGTTGCTCGCCCTTGACTCCAACCTTTTGTAATTATGTTTGTTTGTGTGATTGCTTGATACCTGCCTGTCTTCCCCACCCACCTCGAAGCTCCATGAGAGCAAGGCCTGTGTCTGTCTGGCTCCCCACTGGAAGCCAAACACCTAGCCCAGAGCCTGGCACGCACTTCAGAATGCTACAAGAACTCATTCCATCCACCGCCCTGACTTTGGGCGGGACTATTGCCCACTGCGTCAGAGAGCCTATGCACTCCCTTCTCTAGGAGGGCCGCCATAGGCTTCAGTATACAGATTCTGCCTTTCCCTGACTGGAAGTCCTCCTTTATAGCTGACCACAATCCCTCCTGCTGCAAGCTGGCTGGGGCTCTTTGTTCCATCCTTAGGGGTAATTAGAGCAGCACTTCTCAAACTTAGATGTACATGCCATCATCTAGAATCTTGTTAAAATGCAGATGCTGGCTCCTCAGCTCTGGGAGGGGACCCAGGATTCTCACTCCCAACAAGCTGCCCAGTGGCAACATTGCTGCTGGTCCGCAGACCACATTCCGAGTAACGAGGATGTGGAGAACCTGTTTACAGCCCTCAGAGTAGCCCCAACGCTGTCTTCCTGCTGCGCACCCTCTGCTGAGGAGGCTACGAGGGGTCTCTGGAAATTCAGCCCTGTCCCTTCTTGCTCCTGTCCATACCTCACCAATCCTTGCACCTTGAAAAGGAACGTGGTGCCTGTGGCTACTGCTGTCGTTGATTTTGGTTTTAATTTGAAATAAACCTTTAAGCAGTTTTCAGAGTCAGGTCAGCCCTGGTAAGTACCATGGGTGTGTATGTAACAGGACTCTCCAGCGATAAAGTCACGCCGCTGGCAGTGCCCAACGGGGTAGAAGGAAGACTTCTCCCCCGGGGCCCCAGCAGTCCTCAAGCTTTGGCATCTGCCACAGCCGCGGGTCCAATCCCAGCAGCTCTGCCAGAAGGCTCCACTCCCCATCGTTTGGGCTTGGATGCCGGAAAACGTTCTCTCTGACGCGTCCGCTGGGAGCTTTGTAAACCAAGCGTGTACTGCTGGGCCCGAGGGATGGAAGTGTCTTCTGGTGGCTTCAGTTGTGTGTGCGTATGTGTGTGTGTGTGTACACGCATCCGTGTGTGCATGTATGTATGGTTGCATATTTGAACATGGGGTGTGTGTGTCTGTGTGGGCATGGATGGATGGAGTGTGTGTGCACGTGTTGCCGCCGACGCTCCAATTCAGGAAAGCTTTCATCACACAGAGCAGCGCTGGACTCCTGCATGGGCCTGGAGGCTGGACCACGTCCCTAGGTGGGCCCCACAGACGTGAGTGGCCCCACCGTCCCTTGCTGCTGCTGCTGCTGCTGCTGCTGCTGCTGTTGCTGCCCCTTGCGTCTCCGAGAGCCAGTGCCCGCCTCCTTGCTCTCCTTCCTGGCCAGGTTCCTGTTGGCGTTGTCGCGTCGGCCCTGGCCTCCCTTCCTCCTCTTCTGCCCTGCAACAGCACCAACAGCAGGAGGAGTCAACCAAGGATGTGAGGGGAGGACCTGGGCCTGGCCAAGGGCCCTGGGAGGGGAATGCGAGGATGCTGGGGGGGCGAGGCAGGAAGGAGGCCTGGGGATGCTGTCGGGTCACCTGGAGGCCTCCTCTGACCAGCAGCCACTTCAAAGGACTCTGCAGCATGGGCACTGAGAGGGGATCCCAAGGGCCTTGCCACCCTCCAACCCTCAATGCATGCCAGACACCATCCTCTTCCCTATGGCTTCCTCAGATCTTGGATGCCAGTGGGCCAAGAGTGCTGCCCAGGTGTTCAGTGCAGCCCTCAGGAGAGACGGGACAGTCCCCCAGACCCCGGCACCCATTGGCTGCCTCTGGGGCTGGGCAACTAAGCAGCAGCCATCTCACTGCTAACTGTAGGCTGTGTGACCTTGGTGGAATCACTGCACCTCTCTGGACCTTAGTGCCCCTTTCCACCCCCACATCTGACCTCTGGGGGCCCCTCTAGCATGGACATCCACTGGCTCAGGAGAAATGAGGAAACTGGAGGGATATTGACCACAGAGCTTATGGCTCCCCAGACACAGAGTTCTGGGGCACACTCTGCCAGGCCATGGCACCCGGCTGGAACAGCATGGGGGCATGAGTCTCCAGTTGACACTGTCTGGCCTTGCCCTGAGGCCCTCTCCCGAGCAGAGATGATGGGACCTGCGTGGCTGGTGCCTGAGCCCCGACCCCAGGGAAGCAGAGGCTGCAGCTCACCCTCAGGACACGGCACCCTCCGCACTGTGCACTTCCGGGTCTCCTTGGTGTCAGAGCAGGTGGCATGGTCCCCCCCAGGGGCATGGAGCACCCTGCGTGTCCGCTCCTCAGAGCCCCTCCGGAAACCACAGAGCTTCTTCTTCTTGGAGCAGGGCCCCCATGGGGACCACTCGCTCATTTCACATTGTGCTGTCAGCAAGAGAGGGGAGAGGAAGAGAAGGAAGAGGTGGAGGGGGTCACATCTTCCAGGGCCCGGAATAGCCCAGGGAGCCTCCCCCACCTGCCCTCTGCCTGGGCCTCAGGCCAAAGGCAGCTTCAGTCCAGAGGGCAGGCAGAAAAGTCCTCAGAGAAACCCCAGAAAGTGGTGGTGGGGTCAGCTCTCCTGGCACAGTGCCCCAGCCACACGCTCCCTGGCCAGACCCCACCCTGTCCCTCCTCCTGGGGTCCCACACCCTCTACCTGTGGTGCCCGCCACAGCTTACCAGGACTGCTGCACTCCATGGTGCCATTGGCAGCTGAGGAGCCCTCAGGACAGGCCAGATAGCAGCGGCCCTTGTGCAAGTACAAGCCCTCCTTACACTTGGTGCAGAAGTTGTGGCTGAAGCAGGCCTCGCAGTGCTCGATCTTGCATTCTGAGGAGAGAACAGATCGGGCTTCTGGCCCAGCCTGGAGTGGACATTTCCCCTCCCCACCCCAGCCCCAGTGCCCTCCCGTCCACACCCGCCCACACGGAGGGGCTGTGATGACTGGGGAGGGGGTGTGGGAGGGGAGGCGGGAAGGGCAAGGGCGGGCGGGGGGAGGGGCTGAAGTGGGGCCAGCTAGGGACTCTTGCTGCCATGGGTCAGCCCAACCTGAACCCGGTCTCAGGCCCTGGAGCCCAAGGTTAGGCCCCAGAGAGGAAGAGGGTGAGGCCCTCAGGGCTCGGTGGGGTGGGAGAGGAGTGTTTCAGCATCTCGTGGCATCCCGAGGGCCACCCTAGTCAGAGTTGAGCTGAGATTGAATGACCCCCAGAGAGTGGCTGTGTGGTCCCGTCTTCCCCCATTGCTGGGCATCCACCACATCCCAGACCCTGGTTTTCTCCTCCTGCCTAGGGCTGAAGGAATCTGCTCGGAGGAGTGGGAGCAATCCCAGGGCAAATTCCTCTCCCTGTGCAAGGCTGAGTTCCAGGAACCACCTTGGTTGGACTCCTGGGTCCCTCCCTGGTTCCCTCCTACTAGTTCTCTCCTCTGGGGGGGTGGGGGAGGGTGAGCCGCGCAGGGCTTGGCTGGAAGCAGGCAGGGCCTTTCACAACCTCTCCCTTCCCAGAGTGTGGGCAGGGCTGACTTCCTCCCAGTCTCTGGCACCTGAAGCCCAGGCTGCCAGTTTCCCAGGAGCTGACACAGCCAGGAGCTCCCAACCCCGAATGCCCTGAGGACCAGGAGGGCAGCTCCAGGGTCCCCTCCATCCTCACAAGGCCCCCAACCTCCTCTGTGCCTCCTGGCCTCTGTGGCTTTATCCCAGTCTCACCTCCCTCTCCCTCCCTGACTCTCTGATTCCTGGGTTTGGTTGCCAGCAAAATAGGAAGGAAAGTAAGAACAATAGCAGCTACCACTTATTGAGTGCCAGACCCATGTGCATCTCACAACAACCCTAGAGGGTGAAAACACGGATTCCCATTGTAAAGATGAGGTGTTGAGAGGTTGAGACATGCCCAAGGTCACACAGTGACTGAGTAGCAGAGCTGAGATCGGAACACAGTCTGCTAACCCTGGGCCAGTCATCTCCCTTTTGGGCCTTGATGTTATTAGTTCTGAGAAGGACACCATCACTTTTGTCCTGTCTCCCTCCAAAGGTCGTTGTGAGACTCGACCAATATGAGATCTGGAAATGCACACTGAACTGCGGGGCGCTGAACAAATGGGTGGGGGCGTTGGCATTGTTCCCCCAAGTGTGTTCACTGTGTGTCCCCCAGTGTGTCACAGCTGCGGCTACAGAGATGGGATGGAGATAGCATAGCATGTGCCTTGGAGCACGTGAACTGTAGCTGGCATTGAAACGCAGAGCTAGAAGACCGGGGGAGAAGAGGTGGGAGAGCGTGCTGACAGGGCGTGCATGTCCCTGGAGTGCAGAGCCAAGAGCGGTTTTTAAGGAGAACTGTGATGGGACAGGTTGTGTGTCTCAGAAGCATCTTTCTGGCTGCAGTGCAGCAGGCGGGTTGCAGGGAACCAGGCGAGGGCTGGAGGACAGTAGAAAAGGCTATTGCAAGCCAGACGCGGTGGCTCACGCCTGTAATCCTAGCACTCTGGGAGGCCGAGGCAGGAGGATCACTTGAGCTCAGGAGTTTGAGACCAGCCTGAGCAAGAACAAGACCCCGTGTCTACTAAAAATAGAAAAATTAGCCAGGCATCGTGGTGCTGTAGTCCCAGCTACTCCAGAGGCTGAGGCAAGAGGCTTGAGCCCAGTAGTTTGAGGTTGCAGTGAGCTATGATGATGCCACTGCACTCTCACTGGGGCAACAGAGTGAGACTCTGTCCCCCAAAAAAGGCTATTGCAATGGTCCAGGAGAGAGGTGATGGGAACCTGGGTAAGACAGCAGCAGAGGACAGAAAGGAGATGAGTGGGCAGGATCTAGTGACTGGATGGATGAGGTGGCAGCACAAGCGAGGTCTGTGGCTTAGGTGATGGTTGGGGCATAAGACAGTGACCTGCGGGAGTACAGGTAGGTGCAGGTGCGGAGGGAGGAGCCGGGTTTCTGGTATGGACACACTGGGTTGGCAGCGTGGGTGGGAGATGCCTGGCTGGCAGTGGATAGTCGAATCGGGAGCCTCCTCCCCTCCCCTCCCCTCAGCGCCCCCACAACTCCTCTCATCCACCACCAATGGCTCAAAGCACCAGCCCCCAACAGTGCAGAGTCTGGGCCCCCTGCAGCCCTGCCCACAACTCACTTATGCATTTGTTCATGTCGGGGTTGCGGGCGTCGAAGTAGCCAGGCGGGCAGGACGGCAAGCAGACGCCCACCTGGCGGATGTCGTTCCTCTCCAGCAGGATGAACAGCTTGGGCGAACACTTGAGGCAGCCGTTGACCTCCGAGCAGAGCTCACAGCCTTTGGCGCAGGCCTGGCTTCCCTCGGCACTGACTGCAAGGGTGGAACCAGGGTGAGAAGGCGGCTGGAGAGGAGACCCCGTCTTTCCAGGCTCCCGCAAGAACGGGACATGAGTAGACTGGAGTTTCCTTCCACTGAAGGAATGTGCTGCTCAGAAAGAACGGGCCAGGCTGGCAGCTCTCTGCAAGGCTGCTTTATAAATGTCCCCAGTATCCTCTCTCCAGAGAACTAGCACAGACGCCTGGAGTAAAGGGCCCAGGGGTCCCACATGCCTCCCTAGCCCCAGGCATGACACAAGCTCACCCTCTAGGCTGGCTCCACCATCCCCAGGGAAGCAACTGAAGCTGCACCCTTCCTGGAACTTACCCCTACTCTCCCCAGAGCAAGAAAAATTCAGCCTCAGGCATGGAAGGAAGTGTTCTTTGTTTGTTTTTTTTTTAATCCCTGAGAAAGTTTTAAGGACAAGAGGGATACAGAGTTAAACTGAGAAAAGGACCATCTGCCCAGCGACTGGAAGACAACCGGAATAACCTAAGCTAGAACAGTGGTCTCAACCAGGGATGATTTTGCTCCTCCCCAGGGGACCTTCAGCAATGCCTAGAGACATTTTTGATTGTCACACCTGGGGAGAGGGGTTGCTACTGGCATTAAGGGGCTAGAGGCCAGGGATGCTGCTAAGTATCCTACAATGCATAGGGCACAGCAAAGAATTATTTGGTCCAAAATGTCAATGGCACCGAGGCTGAGAAACCCTGGCTTGGAACCACCCTTGGAGGCGGCATGATCTTCCGTCCCAGCACCGAGCCTCAGACCCTTGATCGCATTCCCTCATTCACTGTTCAGCCAACACTCCCCGAGCCCCTGCCGTGCACCACGTGCAGTGTGGGCCCCGAGGACAGGGAGGAAATGAGCCGGCCACTCTGCAGAGGAACTCACCTTTCAGCAGAGCAGACAGACCCACAAACAGGTAAACGCTGACAACCACAAGCCATGCCATAGTGGACCCAAAAAGGAGTGAAAGGATTCACAAAGGAGGTGCCACTGGGGCTAACTCTTGGAGGATTATTGGAGATTTGTCCTTTAGGAAGTAGGGACAGGGGCTCTCAAGTAACAGCCCCACTGAGGTATAAAACTCCCCAAAAGGGGGAAATGCAGATCACTTGGGGTGGAGGTAAGAATGGGAGGGGAATGGGGGAAAGATAAAGTGTCCCTTCTGTATATCATATCATGCTAAAGAACTTGAACCTGATGCTACCAGGTGATATTTCCCAAAGAGTGCTCCTCAGAGCACGATTCCCCATATGTTAATAGGAGGATGTGGAGAAAAGGCTACTGTATCAGGTGAGACCAGGAGCCAGTGGCTCAAACAAATCTAAACAAGATTCTTAACCATGGGGCTTCTTGCAACCTTTATTACATTCCTGTGTAGAGCGACTCTTTAAGGAGGAACAGAGAGAGCGGCATTTCCCAAACATTTTGGCCACAGAACACTTGTTTTGCAGAGCTTTCCTGGGAACCTTCTCAGAGCTATTTAGACAGCAGGGAGGAGATTTTTAAGCAGGGGTGAGACCTGGTGCAATTTACATGTTGGGACGATTCCTCTGGCAGCCGGGGTGCAGACCAGGGATGGAAGGACTGTTTGGGAGGAAGCCGACTAGATCACCCAGGTGAGAAAGGTGAGAAAGTCTTAAAACTCTGTTCAGTGGAGATGGAGGGAGAAAGATGTGAGAGATGCTCGAGGGATGCCGTCGCCTGGCCGTAGTGGCTACGAGGTGCAGAGGAGGGGAGGAGGCTGGGGTGATTCCCAGGTGTTCTGCCTACGGTGTGGGCAAACCATGAGGCCAGACATGAAAAGAGCCCCATGGGAAGAGAAGCACGTTGAGGTGGAAGGAGAGGAAGGGAAATAGTTGTGAGCCACTGAGGAGGAGCCACGCAGCGAGGAGCTGCGGACACAGGCTGCAGACAGAGCGCCGCGAACATCAATGTAGAGATGGCAGGAGACGGCGCAGCACAGCGGACCCAGAGCTCAGGCTTCCGAGTCAGAGGGACCTTGAACCAATTTCCCAGTCTGGGAGCCTGGGAAAAACACCGAATCCTGTGCGCCTCCACTTCCATCCCTGGAAAAGGAAGATAAAGATGTTCACTCTGGAGGGCTGCTGGGGGAGGGGGGAGTCTATGCTCCAGGAATGATTCCTGCTTTCAGAACAGGAGAATATGTACGAGCTAGGAGGGTGAGAAGTAGCAGGCGGGAGGGCGACAACAAACAGCAGTCATCACGATGACACAGTAATGGCCACAACGGTGGCAGGGTATTACTAACTCAAGCAGGCCGGGTCGGTGGGCTCACGCCTGCAATCCTAGCACTCTGGGAGGCCAAGGCAGGAGGATCGGTTGAAGGTAGGAGTTGAAGGTAGGAGTTCGAGACCAGCCTGAGCAAGAGTGAGACTCCATCTCTACTAAAAATAGAAAAAATTAGCCAAGCAACTAAAAATAGAAACAAAATATTAGCTGGGTGTGATGGCAAGCACCTGTAGTCCCAGCTACTCAGGAGGCTGAGGCAGGAGGATTGCTTGAGCCCAGGAGTTTGAGGTTGCTGTGAGCTAGGCTGACGCCACGGCACTCTAGCCCAGGTGACAGAGTGAGACTCTGTCTAAAAAGAAAAAACAAACTGTCAAGCACTTATTCTGTGGCAGGCACTGTTCTCAGTGTTTGACGAGTACAACTCATGCAAGTCTTACAACAACCCACAAGGTAGGTACTATTGTTATTGTTATTTTTAATTTTTTTATTGTCCTCATTTTTATAGAAAAGAGAGATTAAATGACTTGAACAAAATTTCTCAGCCAGTATGTGTTTCAGGCAGAGGGAACAAAGTGTAAGAAAACTAGGGTAGAATGATACGAGGCTGCATGGAAACTGAAAATATGGTTAGACTCATTTTTTTTAAGTATGGAATTAAGTATGGAACCGATCCTCCTGCCTTGGCCTCCCAGAGTGCTAGGATTACAGGTGTGAGCCCACCGACCCGGCCTGCTTGAGTTAGTAATACCCTGCCACCGTTGTGGCCATTACTGTGTCATCGTGATGACTGCTGTTTGTTGTCGCCCTCCCGCCTGCTACTTCTCACCCTCCTAGCTCGTGCAGTGGCAGATACCTGTAATCCCAGCACTTTTGGAGGCTGAGGCAAGAGGATCACTTGAGGCCAGAAGTTCAAGGCCAGCCTGGGCAACATAGTGAGACTCCCATTTCCACAAAAAATTAAAAAATTAGCCAGGTTTGGTGGCTCATGCCTGTAGTCCCAGCTACTTGGGAGGCTGAGGCAGGAGGATCGCTTGAGCCCAGGAGTTTGAGGTTGCTGTGAGCTAGGCTGACGCCATGGCACTCTAGCCTGAGCAACAGAGCAAGACTCTGTCTCAAAAAAAAACAAAAAACAAAAAAAGGAATTTGTGTAGAGTCAATGTTGCTATTAATCAATCAATTTAAAAATTACTACTGTTCTTGTTGGTATAGTCACCATGTGAGCAAAAGTACTTCGAATGCTGTGTTGTTGTAGCTTATAAGGGAGTCCTTGGGGTTATTTTCCTTTTACTTTGGGCTTTTATTTCGCTGTATCACTAATTACTAAATCATTGTAGATTTTAGGTACCATTTCCACTTCAAAGATATTGAATCCTCTCTCACTCACTGTTTTTATTTAATTCATTGTTGAAATGAATACTCCCTCCTGGTTTGTGCCTTGGTTTCAGTAACTGAGGTGACCCTGTGTGCCATGTGCAGCTCTCTCGCTACCTTGCCATACTCCTTTATTCCTTTGCCGTCACCTTTGTTGAGGACAGATTGCAAAGGCCGCCTTCTCAGAATCCCAGTGCCCACCCCCTATTCAACCATCAGCAGAGTTCTCTGCGTGCATTTCCCTTCAGCACTATCAATGACATGGCAGAGAAGGCGTGACACATGGGGGACCTGGGATCAGTGCAGCACAGCAGGAGTGTGGAGCGAGAGATCAGACAAGAGCCTGGGGAGGGAAGCAGGGCCTGGACAAGGAAGGGTCTTCAGCCCGGATGAAGGAGGCCAGACACTATCCTGAAGGCAAAGGGGGATTGCTGGGGGGTTTACAGTAGGAGATGTGGTCAGGATCACATTCTAGAAAGATCACTCATAGAGTGGAGAATGGTTTTTGGGAGGGCAGAAGTGCAGGTGGATGACTCCCACAATACAAGTCCAGGTCAGGAGAGCTCAGGCTGAGCTAAGAGGAGGGAAGGAGCAAACACGTGTGACAGCCAGGCGGCAGGGCCAATAAGACAAGAGGGTGGACTGGATGTGGGGTGGCAGACAGGGACAAGCACAAGTCAAGGTGACTCCAAGAAGTTGGGCTTGTGTAACAGGGTGGCCGTCGGCCCTTCCCTGACAGAGGGACCATAGGAGGAGGAGTGGGCTTGGGTGGTGGGGGAATGATGAGTTGCCAAGTGTTAAACATGTTGGGTTTGCGGTTCCTGTGGCACATCCAGGGCAAGATGTGTACTGGGCAGTTGAACACGTGGGTCTGGAACTCAAGACAAATATTTTGCCTGGAGATTGAGACATGGAGTCCTGAATGTCAAAACAGTCACCACAGGCCTGCAGGCCCATGACGGCAAGAAGGGTGGGTCAGAGGATGAGAGGAGAATTAGTCGTCTAAGAGGAGGACAGAAAAAGGCCTTGGCAGGGCACACAGAGGATCATAGCGGAAGAACACGCTCAGCGAAAGAGGGAGGCATCAACACGCCAGCTGCTGCTGAGATGTCACACAGGGAACTTGCACCCTACCCGTTGTAGGCGGCGGGGACGGACGCAGAGGGCAGTCTTCGAGGAGTAAAAGGCAGGCGAGGCGGTAGCGGGAGGAGGTAGCGCTGCCTCCTTCCAGAAGCTGGCGTGGAGGGGAGGAGAGAACGGGAGGGCGGTCTGGGCGGCTGTCACTGCTGGTTAGACAACGGCACGGGCAGCCCCAGGAAGAGGCTGAGCCCTGGGCAACACCCGCACCCAGCAGCGAAGCAGAGGAAGGGGGCCCAGCCAGGAAGCAGAGAAGGACCCTCGGAGAGACTGAGAGGGAGAGGTGACAGGAGCCACATCAAAAGGCAGAGGTCTTCGGGCCAGGGCTGGGAGGAGGCTGAGGCTGGCGAGCTCTGAAGCAAACCTACGAGACTCGATGATCAGCGGTCACTGATGGGGTGACCTTGAGAAGCGCGGTTGAGTGGGAAGGTGGGGACCGGGGCAAACCACAGTGTGCTGAGGGCAAGTGGAAGGGAAGGAGGTGGGGACAAAGCAAGGAGAGGGACAGAGAAGAAAACCAGAGAGCACAGAGAGAGCCCGAGAGGAGACAGCCGGGGTGGGGATGTGATTCCGAGGCTCAGTGACGGGGGATGTGAGGACACGCAGGGCCACGGTGCAGAACTCAGGGGTGAGCTCAGCCTTGGTCAGGGCAGGGACCAGGGGCCAGACTCGAGGACAAGCGACTGGGCAGCTGAGCTCCATGAGGGCTGGGGGCTCAGAGGGGGATGGCAGCTCAGGGACGGGCAGGGGTTAGTTCAGGGAGGAAAGGGACGTCAATCAGGGGACAGAGACCAAAAGGTGCTCTGAGCTGAGTGAGGCAGTGAGGAGGTGGAGACCTGGGGGAGGGGGCTCGACAGTGGGAATATGGCCTTGAATGGAGGGTCCGAGGAAGATGGCTCATGTTTGGGGGGATGCCTAATGATTCAAAGGGGAAAACCAACACTCATTCATACAGACGCTTGGTGCCCACCTCACAGGTGCCCAGGAGTGCTAGGAGCTGGGCCGTGCAGGAATAGCCACAAAGGCCCACCCAGGGAGGGGGAAGCAGGACCACTGACAGGCTGCAGAATGGGTGCAGAGGAGTTGCAGCGCGCACTGCTGACCCCACAGCCTAGGGCAAGGGGGTCCACACAGGGGGAACAGCCCTGCAAAGGCTCCAAGGCCCTGACCATCCCAGAGTGTCCGCCAAATGGGAAGCAGGGCTTCAGGTACTCTAATGGGGAGGAGAGACCATGGAAGGGCGTGGTCAGACGGGGGTGCAAGGATGGGGATTCAAGAAGCTTCCCCCGCTGCTTGCCTGTTGTAAGAAGTGGCGTTCGGGGGCGGCAGCCTCGTAGGGGTGCAAGCCTGGCTGAGGAGGCCAGGTGGGCTTGGCAAGGGCCTGGGGGCTCAGTGGGGAGGGAGCCTGCTTCCCACCTGCACACTCATGCTCACACACACACACACACACACACACACACACACACACGCACACACGCACGCACAGCTCTGCCCTTCCCGCCCACCCACCCCACTCCCTTGGCTTCAGAGCACACTGCTTCCCAGCCTGCTTCACTGACCCAGCACGTCTACGCCCTCCTAGGTCCCCCTGCTCCCAGCCTCCTCCAGCCCTGGGCAAGGACGAAGACTTGTTGCAGGTGGCCCAGCCCCTGCCGCTCCCTGAAGGATGGCTCTGCCTCACAGCCCCTCCCAGGGGCTTCACTTCTTCCATTTCCCACCTTCCTCGTCTCCAGGGATCTTTCTTAAACCAAAAATCTGATGTTTTCACAGCCCTCCCTAAACTCTAGCACTGGCTGTCCATCACCTCCAGAGTTAAGACTCAGCTCTCTGCCTGGACTAAAAAGCTTTCGCAGGCTGATCCCACCCATCTCATCTCTCAACACCACCCCTAAGCAATATCCAACTATTTTTGTTTTTCTGGACACATCATACTGTTTCTCACCTCTGTGCCTTTGCTTAAGTTGGTCCTTCTGCCTGGAAGACTTTCTTCCTCCTCCTTAGGCTGACTGACTCCTTCAAGCCTCAGAATTAAAGTCACTTCCTCCAGGAAGTCTTCCCTGACCTCGCCTCCTTGCAAAGTTTGAAAGGAGTATTTCTCTATGTTCCCCTGTTACCATGAATCTATCATGGTAAACATCACCTTATATTGTCATCATCTGCTAACATGTCTTTTTCTCCCTCTAGAAAGAGCTGTGGAGGGCAGAGCCTGTTGTTTCTGAATGGGAGCCTAGTGAAGGGGTAAGTCTCCATGAGGGGACAGGGCTCCCCGGGATGTCGGGTTGAGGGTATGGTGAGTGAGACAGAGGCTCCAGAAGAGGCTGCTGTGTGGATAGATGTCAGTGAGCATCACTCACTAAAGTGTAAGGATTGGGGTTGCACGGAAATGGGGGGCCCAGGGTAGGCTGAGTTAGGGTCAAGGTGGGTGGAGAGACTTGCCATGACCCATAGGAGTGATGACTTTGGTTTGGGGTGGACTTGAGCCTTGGAGGAACTAGATTCAGTAAGACAGACCTGAGTTCAGTTGGCGGGGCTCGGCGGACAGGGAGTGGGGCCTCAGTTAAGAGACTGAGGAAGGGGCAGGCAAGAGCCTTCCGGGCCACACGTTGTCCCAGGAGCTGTCTATTCCTGTGGCTTCCTGGTACCCAGGGCTGCACATTCAACAAGCCCTGGGCATGTCCTCCGGGAAAGATCCAGGGTTCTTTAACTCTGGAACTTAGTTTAGACCTTCACTTTTTCTCCCCTGGGCCAAACAGCCTTCCACCTGGGTTGTTTGCCTCCCGCCACCTCCCGCCACCCCCCCCCCCAGCCTGCACTGCAGCTGGAGCGTGTGCGCTCCTGATTACAGCCTCTCAGCGGCCCCTCATCACCCAGAGCTCGAGGCAGGCCAAGTCCACACTCCTCAGCCTGGCAAGTACCAAGAGTGTGATGATCTGACCTCTACCAAGACCCTTCCCTCGGCCCCAGACAGCTTTAGTTGCTGTATCCTAATGCGTATTGGGCTTTTTGTTTTAGCAGCAGAACCCTTCTTTTCAATAGACAGGATCCCCAATGTATGAAACAGATATAAGCACAGCTTCTCCAGTTAAAATCCCAGGGCCCCCCAGAACCCCACGGACAAATCATTTCCCTAGCTACTCCTAGCTGCACTCCACTTCATAATCAAATACTCCATGCCTGCTCCCAGCTCCCCTGGGCTCCCCCAGCCCCTGGGGTTGCCTCCTGCCGAAGCATTTGTGACACGGGTTGAAATGGTCTCGCCCCCCACCAGCTTGCAGGCGCCTCAGGATTCAACTCTGCGATCCAGGGCCAGCCTCTGTAGGTTCTAGTGAACATTTGCTGATCCACCCAAGGAAGGAGCAGGACCATGAGGGGAGAGGGACTCAGGGTGGTCAGCATGGCGGGGGGTAGAAGCTCCAGATGGAGGAGGGGGTACTAAGAAGGGGCAAAACGGGATCAGGATCACAGCTCTGGAGGAGTCAGGGCTCAGTGAAGGAATGGGGGCTTCAAGGAGGGCCAGGACTCAGAGAGGAGAAGGGGCTCAGGGAGGGGAGTGCTCCATGCGAGCGATGGATGGGGATGAGGCTCGATGAGGTACAGGGACCCCAGATGGGAAAGGCACCCAGAGGGGTGAGAGCTCATGAGAAGACAGGGGCTTGGTGAGTGAGGAAGGGCTCAGGGAATGGAGAAGGAGGAGGGGGATGAGCGGAAGGGGGAGGAGGGGGAGAAGAGGACAGAGGAGGAGAGGAAGAGGAGAGGGGACGAGGAGGAGGGGGAGGAGGAAGGGAGGAGGAGGAGAGGGAGAGGGGAGGGAAAGGAGGATAGGGAGGAGCAGGGGGAAGAAGGGGAGGAGAGGAGGGGAATGGGGAGGGGAAGAAGGTGGAAGAGAAGGGGAGGAGGCAGGGAGCAGGGGGAAGAGGGTGAGGGGGACAGAGAGGAGGAGGGGGAGGAGGGGAGGAGAGGAGGAGGGAGCAGCCTTGCCAGGGACTTCCCAACTCAAAGCTAAAGAGAGGTTCTTTGCTCAGCTTCTCCCGCTATCCGTGCAGGGAGACCATCACTCAGGCTCTGAGACTAGACATTTCTGGGTTCAAAACTGGAGTACCGCTCAGGATCAGAGTTACATTGGGTGGCTTCTGGCGGCTCTAGTGACCTGCAGTCGAGGGATGTCAGACAGAGTCAACAGCCCTGAGGCTGAGATGCACAGCACACCCACCTGTGCCCCGAGTCTGCCCTGTGCCCACCCCATACCCTCCCACACTGACCAGAGCCCCGATCGGCCACACACAGGTGTCTGGTCCTCCTCCTTCCCTCCCCTACGTCCCCAGAGATCCGGGGCAAAATGGTCCACAGTTTGTTTATATAACAATGACTTGCATCCTGAAGTCTACACCGAGCTTGATGTTTTACAAAGCTTATTAAAAATATATATCTATTATCTCATGTCAGCCTTACTATATCCCTACACAATCACATTTCAGCTTTGTGATTGTGGTTATTATAGTTATCAGGTGACAAGTATTGCCTAACAACATACACCCTCATCCCTCTCTGCAACTCTGTCCATCCTGGACCCTCGCCGCGCCCCACCCTGACTCTCACGATTAAGGATGTCTGTCACTCACATTGCTTGGCGGTAAAAACTGGCTCCCATGCAGCCACGGCTGTGAGATGCGACTGTCTAAAATGGGCACATCAAACCACCGCATTAGATTGGCCACTGCTAAGACCAAGCCCTTTCTGATGCCCGGTCCAGTACTTTTTTTTTTTTTTAAGTACAAGAGACTTGAACTCAGGTCTGTGACCCCTGGTTTAAGTTGGTGTGTGGCTCTGCCTGTGTGAGCGTCAGCGTAGCCACTCATGCATGTCGCCGGAGCGTGAATGGTTCCTCTCTCTCTCTCATTTCGGAAATAGAGGAGACTGATTATAAACCGCTAAACTGCATCTGGCCCATGGAGTCCAAAATACTGGCCACAACAGATGAGAGGGAGGGAAATCACGGCCTTGCTGCTGATTAAACCTAACCGTCTCTAATTGTTTGTTAAGCCAGGGATTTTCAGCTTCACCAATTCTCTGAGCTTCTCTCCCCAGGCTAAGTTCTGGCCTTGGCCGCTCCCGTGGAGACCCAACAAAACTCCACGGCCTTTCAGCCTTCACTGGTGAGCCTCGGTCCGACGGGAAACGTGAAGCAAGAGGTAGCTGGGCTAGACTTCAGGGAGACTTCCTGCCTGTGGGCATGGCATCTCTTTGGAGGGGACATTGAAAGAGAGGGGACCTTGGGACTCTAAGGGCCCCTACCCTCTCCCTAGCATGGGTCCCTCACACGCTGTGGCTGCTCACATGACATACGGGCCCTGATCACAGGAGACAGAAAGCAGAGGCTAAGAAGCATCTAGCCAGGGGGTGGGCACAGGCTATTCTCACCCTCTGACGAACTCTGTTTTCAAGAAAACTGGGCTCCTAGGCATTAGGAGACCTGAGTTCCAACATTGACTGTGTGTGTCCCAAGGCCTGTTTCTTCCCCTTTCTTGGCATCTGTGCAATGATAGAATTTAGTTTTTCTTCTAAAGCTATGAGAACCCTTTCTTCCAACGACATCTTATGTGGAAGCTCATTACTGAAAGTGGGGAAAAGTGAAGCTGCTCTGGTGTGAAGGGTGGTAGCGCCAGACCCCTGCCCACCCGCCTGCCCCGACCCCAGCTGCAGCTCCCTGATCCCACAGTCTCACAACCCTCCCTACTTCCCTGTTCCTGCCCCAGGATCCAGGTAGGGGAAGCCCTGTTGCCCACTGCCAAATTGTGCCAAGTTCCCGGCCCAAAGGGCTTGAGGGCTGCACTCCAGCCACCACTGAAAGAAAGGATCCCTGAACTCCTCCAGCGGTGAGAGCCCAGCACGCTGGGGCGGGGGCCAGGGAAGCATCTCCATGGATACCGCACAAAGCTGGTGTTATGTCAAAGGGCATAATCCACAACCTGGGTCCTCACAAGAGAGGGGTTAATCTAGAAAGCAGAGTCTACAAAGGGGAAAATAGACAAAGTGAGTAATCTACAGAGTGGGTAATCTCAACAAATTAATCCACCAACTGGGTGATGCACAAACAGGATCATCTACCGAGTAATCTACAAAGCTGCAATAGACAGAGTGGAAATCTGCAAGGGTCATCGCAGAATAAAACTCCCGAAGGCCCCCTAGTCCCCGTGGCCCCCTCCCACTCCCAAGGCCAGCGGTGGCCCCGCCCACTCCATTACTCACTCCGCCTCTGCCTCTTCCCCTTGATACCACGGCTGCCGATGGCCAGGTGCATCCAGCTCAGAACCAGGGCCACCACACACAGCCCAAGCCGCATAGTCACTTGCCAGCTCCAGGCCCCTGGGAGGAGGGGTGGTCTCTGGGAGGGTGGATGGCACAGGGCTCTTGCTAACGCCTCCGGGGCTGGGTCAGCAGCAGGAGGCCCAGGCCTGGGCCATAGCCCAAATCCACCATAATCTCAGCTGGGGACAGAGAGGGCATGGGCAGCCCAGTTTTCCATCAGCTCAAAGGGAGGTCCTCAGAGAGAGCCTTCCTCAAAGGCACCCCGGAGTATCACATGGGAGTTCTCTTTGCCACGTCAACAGGGACTACTCCAAAAACCAACCTGTGGGGGGAGGAGAGAGAAGGGTTAGTTCTGTGGCCCCATGGGCCCCCCCCACCTATGTCTCCTACCTTCCCATGTGGTCCCCTACCCAGAAGACTGTGAGAACTCAGAATGTTTGCACAGTTCATTACCCACCTAGCTTCCTTCTCGAAGAAATCTGCTCTTTTTCCAATCTTACAGAATTCCCTGACCTGGGACTAGAGCCGGCTACCTGAGTAGCCAGAATATGGTGGACACTCAACCAGGCTTGTGGATCACTGATGATTTCTCAATAATGGGAGCCAGCTGGCCCCACCCCTGCCTAATATTGTCCAGCTCTCACTGGAAGTCCTTCTTTAAGTCTGTCCTACAGACCTCATGCTGTAGTAACGTCATGTCTCTTGAAGAGGAGCTCTCTCTCTCTCTCTGTGCCCTTCCGTGAGTGACCCCTCAGCCGCCTCTTCCCAGTGCTGAGCCACCCATGTGCCTTTCACCTGTCCTGGAGCTAGAGCAGCGGCCCCTAACAAACTGGCAGACTCTGCGTGGCCCTCTGGGCTTGGCGGGAGAAAAGGAAGTAAGGCTTCCCCCGGCCACAGAAACTCTGACACAGCAGGCCCGGCGGGCCTGGCCTTTGTGAGAGGATAAAAGAGGTAGCAATGCCCGCCCTGGCCAGAGACACAGAGAATGGGGCTAATCCCCCAGCCCAGTGAGAGCCAGGTCTCTGGACCCGCTGGCCGGCTGGGGTGATGGGGGCAGGGGAGCTGGTCCCTCCCCTGATGTGTCTGGGAAGTTGGACATCTGAGCCCAACCTGGGAGTGAGAATGAAAACTCTGCTTCCCATTCACGGATCACACACTCACGCTGTGACAGTCCCCATACACTTTCACAGCAGAGGCCTGCCACACTTCCCCGCACAGCCACCCACGCCGCACAGGGACTCAAGACAGCACTGAGTGCTCGAGTCTGAGCACAGGAAGCTCTGCAGAGCATCGCCTTCCCATCCTCTGGTGAGATGCCTTTGGACAGGTCATTTAGCCTCTTTGAACCTCAGTTTCCTCATCTATAAAATGGGGATAAGCATGACTACTTCACAGGCTCGCTCTAAGAGTCAGCTGACTTTGGGCTTACCGGCGAGAAATCTGAGAAGCTGGAGTGGAGGCGCCCCCGCTCGCACCCCCGTCCCAGCCCTTTCCCCTCTAGGCTCCTCAGTGCCAGTCCACTCCCTCGCCTCTCAGGGAGGCCCCAGCAGAGCCCACCTGCATGGGAGATAAATCATTATCCCCTAAGGGAGTTCGGTACCCCTCTCCTTGGCCTCTCCCACTGGCTTTGAAGGCCAGACACACTCAAGTGGTTAAGCTGCCTGTGAGAAGTGTTTACATGAGGCTGATGGATCCCACCTGGTGCTATGGCCGGAGCCAGCGGAGATGCCCCCAGCCACCCCCAAATGCCCGTCAGCTGCCAATCCCTCCGCACCCCTCCGGTACTCCCTGCGTGACCTGCCAAAGCCTATCTTCCCCAGCCCCCACTACACACTTCCAGCACCCACAGACTGTGGGTGTTCAGCTGAGTTTATCAAACTGGGGTCTTCAGCCTCAAGTCTGTAGTCTCAGAGACTGGCTGCACAACATGATGGCTAAAGGCATAAACTTCCGAGCCAGGCTGCCTGGCTTCAAATGTGGGCTCTGCTACTTATTAGCTGTGTTACTTTGGGTTAGTTGTTTGGCTGGTCTAAGCCTGTTTCCTTACCTGCAAGAGAGTGGTTGTTTTTTATAACAAATGAGTTAATACCTCTAGCTGCTTAGGATGGTGCTGGGCATGTGTGATGACTCAATATTTGTTGTATTTTTATGACCAAAGCTTCATTTTGTGTCTATATTCTAATGGTCATTTAAAAAGCAGTATGTTTATTGCAAAGACAATTAGCAAAAAAGAAAAGAAAAAGAAAAAGCAGTATGAACATTTTCTATGTCATCTAGATACTAACCTTAATACTGAGCACTGTCATACAAATTCCATGTTTGCATTTATTTTTATGTTTGATTGCCTTGGCACCAAAGCAACTACTCAAAGTGATAGGATTTACCTTTAATAGCAGCATTTCTCAAACTGAGGTCTGGGGACCCCCAGCGGATCTGTTCCATGAGTCCTTATGTTTGACAAACACTGGAGAAGACTACATTAGACAAATTTGGTGTTAACCCTGGATCTATGAGACTTTGGTCTTGCTGTGTGATCAGTATCCCTGGGGTTCTTGGGGCAGAAAAGAACTCTCTCTCATTGTGCCTGCCCGGCACAGTGCCTGGCACATCAGGGTTGGTGCTCACCAGATGTGAGCTCCCCCGCTCTCCCTCCCCTGACTCCCCTTGCATGTCCCCCCTCAATCCTCCCAGGTCCGACCCTTGACACACTCACCCCGTTCTTGCCAGCAAAGATCTTTGGGCCCACTCCCACCTGGATCACCGGGGAACCACCGTCTCAGCCAGGAACTTGTGAGGAGGATCCAGGTGCGAATTTCACCGGAGCAAAGGATGCTGGTGGTCTCCCTCACCTCTGGGATGGGAAGAGTTTCAAGCACTTTTTGAAAAAATACATATAGAACCAACCCTGCAAAGGACCTAAGTGCTCATCTATCCCAGGGATACAAGAAACAGATACGATCGAAGCTGGATGTGGAGGGGGCACCGGGGAGGGCAATGCCCCATCTACGGGAAGCATTTCTGTGCAACTCCAGCTGATGGGCGACAGGCAGGAATAATGGCTGTGTAGTGCCAGCTCTTCTGATTTTTCAAAAAAGAAGTGGAAAATTCAGGAACTTATGTGAAGTCTGATTTTAAACACTGACCAGGTCTTGGACTAGGAACCCTGCAGTACCAAGTCCCCAGAGGGCCACAGTCCCTGACCAAGAGGCTCCACATCCCTCCAGCTAGTCCCTGGCCCCACACGCACGCACACTTGCAGACAGGGACAACGTGAACGAGAGGGCAGACAGGCACTGGTGACTCCTTTCTCTCATAGTTCCTCTGGCTGACTCCCTGTGGGCCTTGCACTATGTGGCGCAGGCAGATCACTTTCTGAAGTTCGTTGCTCTACAGAGATAGAATGGGATCTGCAGGCAGTGCCTCAGACATCGGTGGGGGAAAGAAGGGGCATTTCTCTCTGCCAGGGTAGGGGTGAGGGAGTCACACCTATTAGGTGCGTTCCACCACCTGCCTCCTGCTAGGCCCTCACTTACTCCTCACAACTGGAGGAGGAAGGTAGAATCTCTCCCATTTGACAGGGGGAGAAACCTGGCCCTGAGAGGTGAAGGGTCTTGGGCGTCACAGACCTAGTTAGGGACCAGCCAGTGGGTTTGATACCCAGGACTGGGTGTTGGCAAGGTGTGTAGGGCACATCCCAGCTTGGGGAGTGGAGCTGCGGAGCTGGGGAAGGGGCTGGGGGCAGAGGCAGAGCTGGGGCGGGAGATCAAAGAGAGGTCACATGGTCCCCAGAGGGGAAGACACAGGATGGGGAGGGGGGACACAGCTGGGGGTGGAGCTGAGGCTGGGGACTAAATCTCAGCAGAGGGCAGGAATAACTTTCACCTTCCTGCCTGCAACCCTATCAGGATAAATTAGTACTCCGTCCGGGGCCAGATTCAGACCCCAAAATGTAAACCATCCAGATAATTTCTCATTAGCCCTCCCCAGGATGGGCTAAAGGCCGGAGAGTTTTGGCCGCCCTGGGCAGGCTGGCAGGCGGGGGCAGAAGAATTGCGGGCAGGGGGCGGGACCAAGTTCGTGCCTGCGGGACCTGTGTCTGCCAGAGCCAGAGCCTAGCCAGGTGCTGGGGCAGTACCCCCACCCCCAAAACCAAGGGCAGCGGAGAAAGGCTCCTTCACGCCCCTCCATCATGTCCCAAGCGCGCACATTCTTCTTCCCTCCCCACGAGGCCTCAACAGGTGCGGAGGGAGAGGCGCACCTGAAGTCCCCCTGGCTGCCCCCCAAGAGCCAAGAGAGCTGTCCGAGTCAGAGAGGCCAGTTTCCCAAGAAAACTCCTGCTCCCAAGCACTCGTACCCAAATCCGTCTCTGCCGTCCCAGGAGCCCCAGGCGAACATAGCTCCCACCTCTCCCCAGCTAAGCTATGCCATCGTCCCTCAGCGCCGACCCCACGCGCCAAGGAGCCGCGCCACCTCGCTGCGCACCAGCACCGGGCCGACGCTTGCGCTGCCTGCCACGTCGAACCCGGGCCTGGGCTGCGGGACTGGGGTGGGGGTCACTAAGGACCGTGGGGCTGGGGGGAATCCGAGGCCACGAGACTAGGCATCAAGAACTTCTGGGTCGGAGGCGGGAAGTGAGCACAGCCAGTGAGGATGACCACCCGAGGGATGACGGCGGCGGCTGGACTTGCAGGAGGGCGTCCAGGAGGGGCCCTCTCCTGCTCACTGCTCACAGCAGTCGGACTCCCCTTCCTCTTGCTGTGTCCCCCCACCCCGGCACCCAGCTCGACCAAGACCCGACCGCAGGGCCTGTCGCTCCCCTGCTCCCGGGGAGGGGGCCGCTAGGGAGGGGAGCGGGGCAGCTAAGAGGGGACTCACCTCGGTGCTGCCGGCTGCGGAGGGGCAGGCCCGGGAGGGGCGAGGGCGCGGCCCGCTCACCCACCCGCCGCAGGACTGTCCTGGGCGCCCCGCTCGCCCGCGCTCCGCCCGCCCGTTCCCAAGTTGCTCAATCTGCGGACGGCGCACGCCCTCGGGGCCAGCGCCCCACCCGGCGCATCGGTCCTCCGGGCGGCTCGGTGCGGCCCCCGCTCTCCGCGGCACACGGGCTAATGCCCCGCTCCGGCTGGCCGCTCCCGGCTCTCCGCCCTGCGCTCCTGCTCTCCGTCGCGCCTCCGTTCGGCCGGAGCTTCCAGCCCGGAGAGGGGCCAGTCCTCTGCGAGCACGAGGGAGGGAATCCCCCCCTTTGCAGTCCCACCCCCGAGCCGGCCCCCCTTCCAGGGATCCGCAAGAAAAAACGGACTGGAGCGCCGGCCCGGGAGTCCCTTGCCCGAAGCTGGCTCGCTGCGCTCTGAGCGCAAGGCTGGCGGAGGGACGAGTCCTTGGGACCCTGGAGCAGACCCTCTGCCCTAGGCCCCTCTCCGACCCCCCACCCCGGGGATTCCACGCAGCCGGACAACCGGCAGCAGCTCCGCGCATCTTGGGGTGAGAACACCGCCAGGGACCATCGGGAAACCTCAGCTTCCCCATCAGGAGCCTGGAAAGTGACAAGGAACAAGCTCAACAGAGCCCTGTGGTCCTGGCCACACCTTCCTCCCTTTCAGGGTCAAGTCTTCAGAGCATCTTCCCAGTTAGGAAGAAATACTAAGCCCCTGGGGACCCAGGTGAGGACACCTCCTCACGCAGCTACTACATGAGAGTGAGGAAGATTACAGAATGAAACCTCGACTCAAATCCCTGCCCCATCACTTACCAGCTGTGTGGCCATGACCAAGTTACTTAACCTCTCTGGGTCTCAGGGTTCTCATCTGTTTCGAGGGTTCAGTGAAATGAAGGATGCACATGCCTGGTTAATGGTAGGAACTCTAGAAACGTCTGTGGAATGACTTTGGAAGGGCCACAGACACCTTCAGTGACCTGGATGATGTTGAAGTCAAGCCTGAAGAACGGAGGGAAGGAGACACTTCTTAGGGTGGCAAACAGCTGTTCTGCAGCTTCACCTCCACCTGGGAAAGGAAAATGGGCTAAAACTATCGTTAGCGGGAGTTAAGCTAGAGCAGAAGAGCTGTACTGATGAGGGTGAGTAATCAAGACAGACTGTGGAATCTCCTTAGGAGAGGAGGAGGGAGCCCTGTCTATTGAGACAAGGGCACAGGGTCGTTGACAATGACAAGGGAATGGATGGAATGATCCCTGGAGTGTCCTGACGGCCAGGGAACAGGATGGTGGACAGCCAGAGAAAGTGGAGTGCTTGGGTCCCCATTGCCCAGCGTCTGGGTTCATTCAGCCAAACAGTTGCCAAGTTTGCAGGAGGCAAACAGCCATTTCCGAGTTGGTCCAGGGACCCCCTCCAAACCCCCCCAGTCCCTCCCCTCTCCCCTCTGCTGTGAGCCTTCCCTGCATCTAATGGGCCCTTGGCTCCACTCCGTGCCTCATCAAACAGCCCCAAATGCCGAAAACTCAATGTTTATTTTATTTTATTTTTTTACACACTTGCATAACTCCCTGACAAGCCACGCCAGGCGTTGGGCTTTTTGTTTGGTTTTATTTTGTTGCATTTAGGGGAAAAAAGAGAGAGAGAAGAGAAGAAATAACACAAACCACCCAGCCCTAGAAGCTGTCTTAGGCCAGGCAGTGGGCTCGGGTTTCCTGCCTGAGGAAAAGTCCGTGGGAGTTAGGGGGCCTCGCTACTAGGCTCAGGAATGAGTGAGAAGGGGAAGAAAGCCACCTGGGTCAGAGGAGATAATGAATTAGAACCATGTGATGATAGCGGGTGCGTAATAAAGAGTGTTGCCCGTGCACCTAACGTGTGCCAAACACTGTACGTCACATATATATTCTGTTACCTAATTTCGCAACCATTCTCGTTTCTTTTTTCTTTTCTTTTTTTTTCCTTTTTCTTATAAATGTGAATTCTGAGCGTCAGAGACATCAGGTAAATTGCTCAGAGACGTAAGACCTTTAAGTGGCCAGCCCAGTTCAGGTTATGCCAAATGGCTTGTAGTTTCCCTGAGAAAGTTGTGTTACCCTAGGTTTGCACATGCTGTTCATTCTGCCTAAAAATGTCTTTTCCCTAACCCATCTCTTACCATCTTTTGAAATGTCTGCATGAAGTTTTACCTGGCCACCTTGCAAGTCAGACACCAGACCTTGTGCAGACCTGTTTGTCACTCATCATTGGCCTGTGATCTTCACTCCGCCTCACTCGAGTTCCTTAAGAGCAGAGACTGTGTCTGATTTGTCCTTATGATCCCAGCACATTGGACATAATCAATGTTCAGTGGACTGAACCCCCAGACGGCCGGGGCTGTACCTCTTATAGGTCCTACAGGCTTACTCAGATGATGTCCCAGGTCGCTATCACTACTCACCCCTCAAGATCATCATTCTCACTGGAAGACCAGACAAAGGTCAGTGGCCCCGAGCCAAGGCAGTAACTCCTAGAGATTAGCCAAGTTCCTCATCATTTATGTCACTTTGCAAGGCAAGAACTCTTTTACCACCTGCATTGTCACTGTATCATAATACTTTTAGCTACAATTAATAGAAGACCAACTCGAAATAGCTTAGACAATAGAGTGATTTATGACTTAATGTATCAAGAAGAGCTGACATATGAATGATCCAGTAGTTCAACAACCCCCATGAAGAATCACATTATTTCCTATATTCTCATTCTATCACCCTCAATGTGTTGGCTACTGCCCTCATGAGCAAAAGTGGCTGCAGCAGCTCCGGGCACTACATCTTCACCCACCAAGTCCAGTAACAAGTCCAGAGGTCTGTTTTTAGCAGTTAACAGGATTACATGCCAACAGATAAGAGGGATGATGCTACTAAAATTAGTTTAGAATAGTCAGGATTTACCTGAATTAGCTGAGGGAGCATATTCACAGACAAAATTAGAACTCTGTCAGCACCAAAGAAGGGCTAACGCTGACTTTGTTATTGTCATTTTATCACAGACTCCCTAGCAAACCCTGGTCTCCATGAGCCTGTTCTCTAAGATCTTACCACTCTCTCTCTCATGGAGGCAATACAGCATTGTGGCAAAGAGCGTGGGCACAGGAACTAGCCCTGTGTTTGAAGCCTCTCTCCACCACTGACTAGTTTAATGTCCTTGGGCAAGTCACTTCACCTCCTTGAGCCTCAGTTTCCTCATCTGTAAAACAGGGACAGTAACAATATCTAGCCCACCACTGTTCTTATGGGGGTAACATAAGGTAATACATTTAAAGAGCTTAGCACAGTGTTAGGAACGTAGTAAGTACTTAGTCCATGCTGGCTGTTATTATTAGCAATAGGTTTGTCATTGCATTCATTGAACAGGAACTGAGTACCACTGTATACCAGGCACTAGGTTGGGAAGGGAGGGCAGAGAGATGAATATCACACGGTCTGTCTTCCTAAGCAGCTCCTGGTCTAGTGAAGGAAACAGACTCCTAGAAGTCTGGTGAGACAAGGTAGATGAGTAGAGCGATGGCACAAAGTAAGGGGTGATCATGACTCCTTGAGGGAGTCCCAAAAGGCTTCTCCAAGGAAGAAACGCTTGAAAGATTTACTGGCATTTTCTAGGCACACATGATGGAAAGGTGTTCCAGGCAGAGGGAATGGCAGGTGCAAAGACCCAGAGGCCTGATTCACTGTGGTGCCCTTAGAGCTGTAAGAAGTTCTACTTTGTGGAGATTTAGGGTGAGAGAGGTAGAAAGATGGGGAAGGGGGCAGCAGAGGGGGTCCTTCCAAAAGGACCTTATGGTACCAGGCTAAAGAGCAGGGCCATTTACCTTGAGGGCAATGGGCAGCCCCTGAGAGTTTAAGAGGAGGGTGAGAGGCAGGGTCAGAGCTTTGCTTTAGGAGTCTCTGGCAGCTGAATTTGAGGAGAGGCTGGAGGGGCTGAGGAGCCCCAGTGAGAAATGACAAACTAGATCATTCCCAAGAGCACTGCTCTGCGCTTCCCTGTTCCTGTCTCTCACCCTCCCTTCCAGAAGGCCTGTTGTGTCCTCCGAAGCCCAGTACCACCATAAGCACACCCTCCCAGATCCTCCACCTTGCTGTAACTGAGCTCAGGCTCCTCTAACACACGCCAGGGCCACTGTCCGCTTTGTCCAGCAAGGTCTGGAAAAACCACTCATTCTCCCACGTGAGGGCGTGGCACCAGCCTCTCTCCACCGGTGCCCCCCACCTGCCCTCCCCTTTGTGACCCTTCCTCCCCCATCCTGCAAGTGCCCCTCCCCCTTGCAGCCATGCTGTTCTCTAAGGCCTCCCTCCTCTCCTCACCTGGTTATCGCCCACATGCCCTGCTGTGCTGACTCTGCTCCCAGAGGCCTTTGACATCTGTCTGCAGGTCCTCTTCCCTATGGCAGGCTCAAGCATCATCTTGGGGACATCACTCTTCATGTCACTGCTACTCCCAATGCCTCCAGGGCCTCCTAGACAGTGTCGATGTTCTTGTCCACTCCGCTGCAGCCTCCCACTCACATGGCCACTCCCTCTCGGCCTCGCCCAAACAACTCCATCCCTGAAACTCATCACAGGCTTAAAGGTCCTCAGACTCCCATTATCCTCCTTCTGCTCCCGATCTCTCCCTCCCTTCCTCCTACTTCAGATTCGTGGCACTTTGCCTCCTGGATAATGATGTCCACCCTGGCCTGGCCTCCGTATCTCAACTGCCCCGCAAACCCTCTGCCACCTCCTGCAGAAGCCCTCAGCCACCTGGGACAGTGGCACTGCATTTGCACACAGCCAGCCTCCCCTGGGCCCTAAGCCACCACGCTGATGGCCCCGCAGACTTCCCCTCACCAGCCCCTCCAGCCCCCAAGCCGCACCTCCCCAGTCCCCCGCAGCCCTCATCATCAAGACAGTCAAGACAGCCAAGAGTGACCCCTTCCATTTCCTGCCCCTGAAACTAAACTCTTTATCCCTGCACAGAACTCTTTTCCCCCAGATATCCCCCTTCTTGGAAACAGCAATGAACCTGATAGAGCAGGAAATTTGGAGTCGTTTTCCATTCTTCTCTTCCTCTCACCTCCCACACTCTCTCCCTTGGCAAATTCTGTTGGGTCGGCCTCCAGAACCTTTCCTGGTTTAAACCATTCTTGCTGCGTACCTGGATGACAGTTAGCACCTCTCCGTGGTTCCCCTGCTTCCTCTCGCTGCGCCCCCACCAACACAGTAGCCGGAGTAAACTTTAAAAATTGTAAAGCAGATCCCATCACTCACTCCCCTGCTTAAACCTTCCAGTGATTTTCCATCACACTTAGAATCAAATTCAAACACCATCCCTTATAAGGCTACATCCTTCCAGCTTCATATATCACCTCTCTCTCAGCTTCAGCCTTACTGGGCTTCTTTCAGTTCTTTGATAATTCCAAACCCCTTCTCGTCCCAGGGCCTTTGCACAGGTTCTCTGCTGGCTGGCCCTTCCCACCGCTCTACACGTGGGCTGCTGCTTTTCTTCCTTCCAATCTCAGCTTGAGCACCATCCTGGTAGAAGGACCTTCCCGAGCTCTCCATGCAAGTAGCTCCTCCATCATTCCGCACCGCAGCTTCCTTTCTGCTGTGTCATACGTTGTATTTTGTCACCATTTACTTGCATGTTCCCCTACTGGACTGCAGTTCCCAGTACTTGCATGTGGAAGAGCGCTCTTCCTTCCCACAGTTCTCAGTCTCTCTGCGTGATCCATTGCTAAGGTCACTGTCAACCTCCCAATCGCCACATCCTATGGCTCCTTTGTCTTCCACCTTCTCTATCTCTCTATGACCTTCTTGGAAAGCTTCTCTCCACTGTCCTGGTTCCTGTTCCTTGTCCTTCTGCCCACCTCTCCTCCCAGCCAGCCCTTGACTGCGGCCAAACCCAAGGTCATTCCTGGCCCTCTGCATTTCTCTTCAACCATGAACTAATATAGATACAAAGCACAATGCCAATAGTAAGAAAAGTTTATGTGATGGTTATTTTTTTTTTTTTGAGACAGGGTCTCACTCTGTCATCCAGGCTGGAGTACAGTGGTGGGATTCGTAGTTTACTGCAGCCTCGTGAATTCCTGGGCTCAAGCGATCCTCCTGTCTCAGCCTCCTGAGTAGCTGGGACTACTGGTGCCCACCACCACGCCCGGCTAATTTTTCTTATTTTCTATAGAGACAAGGTCTCATCTTGTTGCCCAGGCTGGTCTTGAACTCCTGGCCTTGAGCGATCCTCCCACCCCAGCCTCCCAAAGTGCTGGGGTTACAGGTGTGAGCCACCGCACCCAGCCTTGATGAGTCAAGTTGGCTAGGCCATGGGACAAACATTATTTTAGATGTTTCTCTGAAAGTATTTCTTAGATGAGATTAACGTTTAAATCAGTAGACTGATTTTGACTGAGGGTAAAGCACATTACCCTCCAATTGTGTGAGTGGGCCATATCCAATCAGTTGAAGACCTTAAGAGAAAAAACACTGATCTCCCCTGAGCAAGAAGGAATTCTGCCTTCAGAGTTGAACTGCAACACCAGCTCTTCCCTGGGTCTCCAATCTATGCTGCAGATTTTGGGCTTGCCAGCCTTTACGATCATCATATAAGCCAATTCCTTAAAATTCAATCTCTCTCTCTTTCCTATTGGTTCTATTTCTCTGGAGGACCCTGATGAATACAGTAAGTGTTAACTAAATGTTAACTTAAAACTCCCAAGCCCTTTCCCTTAGTGAAATCATTCTCAGATCCAAACATGTTGGGCCCGAGAGTCAGGACATCCCAGTTCTAGTCCTGAGTCTGCCACTTGCTGGCTGAATGACCTTGTCCAAGTCCCTCCACCTCTCCACATCTGCTTCTTCCCCACACTTTCCCATCGCAATAAACGGCAGCTCCAGCCACCCAGCTGCTCCAGTTAAAACCCCGGGAAGGCATCTTCGATTGCCGTCATTCCTTTCTTCACAATGTCTGATCCATCAGCAAACTCCGATGGATCCTCCAGAGCGGATCTGTACATCGGGCTCCATCTCCTCTCCCATCTCCCTGGTCCAGGCACCACCGTCTCCTGCCTGGGTGACCCCTCCAACTTGTTGTGGGTTCCTGGCTTCTTGTTTGCCCCCATAATTCACAGCAGCCAGAGTGACATTTTTAGAAATATAAACCAGATCATAGCACTTGTATTAGTTTTCTATTGCTGCTGTAACGAATTACCACAAACTTAGTGGCTTAAAACAGCACAAATTCATTATTTTATACAGATCTAATGGCCAGAAGTCTAAAATAGGTTATTTGGGCTGCATTCCTCCGGAATGCCTGGGGAAGATCCTTTTTCTTGCCTTTTGCACCTTCTGGAAGCTGCCGGCACTCCTTGGCTCATGGCCTCTTCCTTGCACCTCTCTGACCTCCATGTCTGCCGTCATGTCTCCTTCTCTGACTCTGACCCTCCTGCCTCCCTTATAAAAGGACCCTGTGATTACACGGGGCCCAACTGGACGATCCAAGATAATTTCCCCATCTCAAAGTCCTTAATAACATCTGCAAAATTCTTTTGCAGGTAACATAGTCACAGGTTTTTGGGAAAAGGATGGAGACATCTTTGGGGGCTGTCCACCACAGCACTCTTAAATCCTTCCAAAGGCTCCCCATTGCTCTTAGAATGAAAGCCAAACATCTCACCCAACTCACAAGACCCTCAGGGCCCGGCTACTGCCTGCCCTCTCTGTCCCCCTCGGCTTCCTCACTGTTTCTTGAGTGCACCGAGCTCGCTCTTGCCTGAAAGTCTTTTTTTTTTTTTTTTGCTTTTCCTTCTGCTTTGAATGTTCTCCTTCCAGATCTGCACCTAGACTGCTCCTTCTTGTCATTTAGGTCTTAGCTCAAGTGTCACCTCCTTGTAGAGGCTCTCTCTTGTCTAAAGTAGCTCCTGTAGATCACTTTGTACTGTTTTCTTCATAGCACTTTATCTCTGCCTGACGTTTTCTTGTTCATTACGGATTGAGTATCCCTTATCCGAAAAGCTTGGGGCCAGAAGTGCTTTGCCTTTCAGAGTTTTGGGGGCTTTGGAATATTTGCATTATACTGGCTGAGCATCCAGAATCCGGAAGCCCAAAATCTGAAATGCTCCACTGAGCATTTCCTTTGAGCATCATGTTGGCACTCAAACAGTTTCAGATTTTGGAGCATTTCAGACTTCAGATTTCAAATTTGAGATGCTCAACCTACATTTGTATGTTTTCTGTCTCCCCAAAAAGAATACAGGCATCTTTGAAGCTGAGACCTTGTCTCCTTAATCCCCAGCCCTAGAACTCAACAAGTATTGGTTGACTATGTCAATGGTCAGTTTCCTCGTATTTCCAATGGATATAATAGTACCTTTTGTCTTATCAGCTTAATTTGAGGAGCAAATGAAATAATAATACCTACAATTTTCAGATGCCAATAATGAGTCAAGCACTACAATAGGAACTTTGTATTTAAGACAGGTTGTTCATGTCTTAGTTCAAGACCATTTGGTTGCAAGGAATAGAAACCCTCTCAAGCCAGCTCAGGGAAAACGAGGTTTATTGTAAGGTCATTACAGACAATCTGGTAAGTATCCAAGGACAGGAGAGAGTGCAGGAGACGCACGCTGCTTCCCAGGAACCAAGGTCATCACTCTCCATCTGTCCCTCGATGGGGTCACACGGTCCCTTATCACCGCCTCTTTCTATGCAGCTGGGCCTTCTCTCTGAAGACTGGCTTCTTCTGTCTACACATGGCCACTCGTGGCCCAGTACGGCCTCAGCTCTCTGGGACCTTACCTCGTAGCTGCCCAGTAGCTACTGTGTCTCAGAGTCCTAAGCCTCATTCCAGACAGGGACAGTCCAATTGCCCTGGATTGAGCAACTTGTCGACCCCTGGTGCAAGCACCCGTGGGCAAGATGATGAGGTGCCGACGCACGTGTGGCTGCCTGGGCATGAGCCCTCAGAAGGGATTGTGGATGGGGGACAGAAAAGAGCATGACTGGTTAGGCACCCCAAAACCTGTCTGGAATAACGCAAAGACTTAGCGCACTCTCTGGCACGTGGCACACCCTTAACGAACATTAGCTCCTTCTCTTCCAACCACCGTCTCATTCGACTAGCCCGCAGTTCTCTGGCTCCCTCATGAACATATCTCCAGCCTGGTTCTCTTATCTTCACTCCAGTCAATACTTCCAGTTGCCTGTGGCATATTTCCAACATGTGTATCCTGCCATTTCTTCAAATTCAACCTAGAAAAAGCTGGATTACTCTTCCTCTAGACACTGGCTCAACTCCCTAGTTTCCCTGTCTCCAGCAAAGCCTGACCCTTCCAGGCAGCCCTGCTCCCAACCCCCTCAGCCATCGCGGGGTCTTGGGATGAGCCCCCACCTCCCTGTCCTCTGCCCACTGTTAGTCTTCTCCCGCCTCTTGTGTTCACCAAAGAGTGAGTGAGCATGCTGATGGCGGCATCGCAGAGCAAGATGGCCAAGGCCAGCGCTTTGGAGCCAGGCAAACCTGGGTGCGAATCCCAGCTCTGCCTTTGAATTTCATGGCCCTGGCGGATCTCTTAAACTTGGTACGTTCAGTTTCCTCATGTGTCAAATGGTGACAATTATAGTTCCTGCCTTACAGGATTGTTGTGAGAACGTATATCATGCATATGAAACATGCACATATATTAATATATTTTCTTAATGATTGATTGATCAGGTTCTAATGATGTGCTAGGAAAACAAAGACAGGTAAGACATGGCCCCTGGTTCTAAGAAACCTGAGGTTTCTTGACGGGTCTGTATCACTCATTGCAATAGCCTTTTTACTCCCTTCCTGACAAGGCCCTTCTAGCAATACATGATTATAATTAATGCATATTGATGTAATTATAGTTAATTATATTATATAACATTAATTATATAACTATATATTATATATATGCAATTATATGTAACTAGTTTCCAAGTATCAGAGCAATTTATGATTATTTAGAAAACACAGAGAAGGATCGGAATTACCCTCAATGCCCCCATCGTGGTAGCATTTGCTCCTTCCAGGTGTGGCAGCCCTCACAGCACACATCACATACATCTATGTTGAGTGTTACTGTGCAAGGATTCAGCTGTGCCATTGAAGATCCTCTGCAGAGCCCTTTGAATGGCTTCGTTAGGTGACACAGCAAATGGTGAATGTAGCGTCACATATTTATCACCTCCTCCATTGTTAGAAACGTGGGCAGATTTTGCCCAGTGATAAATAATATGATAAAAATCATTATTCCAAAGGCTCTGCCGGTGACCGGGCACTCGCTTTCAACCTGCTCTTTTATACCTGTTGTTTCACTTAGTGCCCATGGCAATGCTGCGGACTGGATCTTATCACCCCATTGCACAGACAGGGAGACAGAGGGCTTGACGGATTAAGCAGCCGCCCTGCGGTGGCACAGCCGTGATGACAGATTCTGGGTTTGGATCCATGTCTGTGCGAACTGCTTCCCGGCTCCTGTGGGGGCTGTAGCCTCTTTTTGCACTGCTGCTACCAGTGCTTCTGAGGCTTTTTGCTCATCCTCTGAACATGCTTTCCAGCCACCAACACAGTGCCCGGCATGCAGTATGCGCCTGATAAATCTCAACCTGATGAACAACGGTGGCAGGGTATGAGGTTGTCTTTTCACTACGGTATTACCTACACCGGGTATTCTCGTTAAATAAAAACAACTTGCCTAATTTGATAAGCAGAAATGCTATTGTCACTTTAATTTGCACTTCTTTGATTATCGATGAGATGGAACATGATAAATATTTATGATTTATCTCCTGTGAATTTTGTTGTCCATTTCATTTGCCCCCATTATCCACATCATGAGACCCCATTAATCTACTGGGGTCTCTGTGTTTTTTTCCTCCTTAAGATATGTAAGACAGTTATATGGCCAGAATATTGATTATTTGCTTGTCATATTCATTGCAACTACTGCCCCCAGCCTGTCGTTTGCCCTTCATCTCAGATTCCATTATTTTGTTCTAAAGGGCTCCTGGGTAGGCATGCATCCTCCTAGGTGGATCGTGGGTCTCAAAAAGTAGGCAGAAACCATATTTTAGACTTTTTCTGTCTCTTTCAGGTCTTTGTCACGGGTCTGAGCACAAAGTAGGTTTCTGATAATCACAGGCCACACAAGAGCATTTTGTGAACAGTGTAATACCCCCAGGAAGGTATTACCATTTCCATTTTGCCAGTGAGAAAACTGAGGCACATGGAAGCTAGGTGGCTTGTCTGTGAGCACACTGATTGTAAGGGGCCAAGCCTGGATTTGAACCCAAACTGATCCCATATGCTGTGCTTCCTCTATCACGTGGAATTGCTGAGGGCAAAGCCCAGGTCAGTAATGAGCAGCTGGTGCAGGTCGCAAACCCCTCTTTCTTGCTGGGTTGGACTTACAACCCTGGCTGAGCTGTTTTGCCCAGTGTCCACAAGTGTGTGTGTGTGTGTGTGTGTGTGTGTGTATTGCATGGAATGATGGAGCTGAGACTGCATTGTGGGAGGCCTTGAATGCCAAGCCAGAGAGTCAGACTTCACTCTGTGGAACAAAGCATGCTCAGATTCTCTACTGCATCCTCTTCCCCTCCCAGAAAACAGGGCCCAACCCCACCCACCTGTGAGGCCCCCCCACTGGGAAGCCTGAGACGCTGCATGTGAGGGCAGAGCCTCAGGAAGCACCTGCCATCAGCTGTCACCCACCTCACAGAGGACAGGACCAGGCCCAGCAAGGGGAGGCGACTTGCCCAGGGTCACACTGCAGCTTAGGGATTAGAACCCATGTGTCCAACTCCCAGCTGAAGACCCTGTCTTCTAATCGCCCAGCCCCTCTGAGCACAGCCAGGGTGTCTGTGAACTGGGCTGACGCTCTCCCTCATTCACTCGCTCATTTCAGTTATTCAATCAATACTTATTAAGCATTAACTATATATCGAGTTCTAAACCAAAAGCAAAATTAGAAAACAATGACAAGCAAGACAGACTTGGTCCCTGCCCGTGGGGGCAGCTGGAGGAGGAGAGGGGCAAGTCATGCGGCCAGTGCGATTCAGAGGGGTGCTCTCTTTGGGGAGAACTGGAGGCAGCCATGGAGATCCCAGAGAAAGTGACTCGGCGGGGACCAGGCAGCACTAGCTGGTTAGGCCAAGAGTGGGAGGGAGCGGACTCCCATCAAGGGCCAGAGTGTGTGGGAAGTCCTGGAGGCTGAAGACAAGCCGTCATCAGAGACCCACAGGAAGCAGGGATGACGGAGTGTGCATAGTCAGAGGGAGGCAGGCCACCGTCATCACAGCATGGAGGGCACATTGGAGGGGGACAGCATGCAGGCAAGGAGGCCAGTGACAGGCAAATGCCACAGGCAGTGGAGGAGGTGGGGCTTGCTCCTGGGACCCCTGGAGACCACGCTGAGAGCTGAGCTGGCCTAGCCTGTCGTGGGGTGGCTGAGTCAGTCCACTGTCTGCGCCAGCCCTCCTCCTGCCAGCCTGCCCCAGACACGAGTTACACAGAGCAGGCTGGACAGCTAATTAGGTTCAGGTGCTCGGCCTCTGGACCCTGTGGGGAGGGGACTGACAATGGAGAGCGCCACGCCCACCCTCCTGCAGAGTAAACCCTCTGTGCAGCTCACTAGTGCAGTTCGGCATCCTGAGGGAGCTCAGGGTTAAGGAGACGGAGGTACTGGTGGAGAGACAGGGTGGATTTGGGGAGCCGAAGGAGTCAGGCAGGGCTCGTCTGCAGAGACTGAATCTGTGCATGGTGACGTGTGCGTCTGTGGAGCTGTGTACTCATTAGGCTGTTGCGTCCACCTGCTGTGGGTGATGTGAACCTGTGTCAGTATGTAGGCCCATGCATGTTTGCCCATCCCATGTACGTGTATGTGTGTGCTTGTGTCAGTGTGTGTGTGTGTCTGCATATAGCTAAGCATGCATGTGCTCTCATATTGATTGTGGTGTGTCCCTCCCCTCTAGGAGAGGGTGAGGAGGGTGGGACCCCCTCCACCCGCCACTGAGGTGGAGGCTTAAAGGGGAGTGTTTACTGCAGGAGGGAATTCCCAGGGTGCACAGCCTGCCCAGGAGAGGGGACAGGTGGCCTGGCTCTAGCACTGAGTCAGGTGGCCTGAGTGCCACCTGCCAGGCCCTTTGGTGGCCAGCATCTCAATGGGTCCCCTTCATAAATTCTCTATCTGCCCATTTCGCAGCGGGCAAACCAAAGTTTAGAGAGGTTAAATGTTTTGCGCCAAATCACACAGTGAGTCAGCAGCCAAGAGAAGCTGAGCCCGGGGCTGTTCTGTCTGACCCCAAGACCAGCACTGACTCCAAGACAGAGGAGAGGAGGAGGAGGAGGAGGAGGAGGAGGAGGAGGAGGAGGAGGAGGAGGAGGAGAGGGAAGAGGAGACCCCGGTTCACCTACAGCCCCAAAGCACAGCAGGGGGAGGGAGGGGAGCTGGGGCAGAGCCACCCAACACACACCAGTGCTGAGCTGGTGGCGGGGCTCACTGAGATCTAACACAAGGACAACCCCTCCTCCCAGATGCTTTGGGGGGTCTGGGTTGGGGGAGCAGGGACTGGGTCTCCCAGACAGCTGAGGGTAAGCTTGGGGGAAGTGGAGGGAGGCATGGTGGGCCCCACAGGCCCCTCCTCCTTGCTGTCTGGTTCTCAGAGCTCCTCAGCCCCATAGCAGTCCGCCATGATGCCTGTCCTACTGGGAGCTCAGGGGCCTGGTCGGGGGGTCAGCTGAGCCTCCCTGGAACGTGCCAGGCTGGAGAGGTCCCGGCTGGTCTGACTGAGCCATTATGGAAGTCACCTGTGGCTGGTGGAGACTGGAGGAGGTGAGGGCAGTGAGAGAGGTGCTCTTGTTACCAAGTTCATGGCACAGATCTGGGGGCTGGGGTCAGTGGACAGGAGGTGCCAAGCAATGAACTCTCTGGACAGAGTGTCATCACCCTGACCCTCACCCTACTGACTGCCTCCTCAGAGCCTCCCCTTCACCTGGAGCTGCTTCAGGGCTCCTCCAGCAGTGGGGTGACTAGGGGGACACAGCCGGGCATTAGGAGAAGGGCTTATCACCCCCCTCCCCACCCCAGACTCCCAGAGATGGGTGGGGCTGGTCCCACCTGCAATAATGCACCCAGCTTGCCCAGAAGCCAGGGACTGGTTACTTCCTCCCCCAGACCCCACCCCAGCAGGTCCAGGCTGGTGCCCATGAACTCGGCCCCCACCCCTCAATCCCCAGGTCCTCCGCTGGGCGTCCCACGCATGGAGCTGAGTGTGAATGCGTGAGTGAGCTAAGAGAGGCAGCGTGCAGGTGCAAGCGTGCCTGCTGGCGGTGTGGGCATGTGCGAGTGTGCGGGTAAGAGAGTGTGTGTCCAGGAGCTTGCATGTGTTAAGTTGCTGAGCACACGTGTGTGTGCAGCTGTGTACAGATGTGCGTGGGGTCGAGAACCACAGAACCCCGAGGTTCCTAGGGACCCCGGTGGCTTCAATCCCCACTGAAGGAGCAAATACAGATGTGGGTGTGTGTCTATACTCAGGAGAAGGAGAAAATATCAACAGGAAGCAGCACCAGCGTTCCTGGAGCACCAACTCGCCGCCGGGCCAGGCGCTTAACACGCATGATTTGGACCAGCACAATCGCCCTGGGAGGTAAGGAAGGTGACAACCCACTTCATAGCGTCTAGACTGGAACCCAAGGCTTGGTCAGCACCCCCAGCACTGTGACCTCAGTGTGACCTGGGGGGGAGAGGCCCCAGAGGGGACAGGTGTGTGCGTGAGTGTGCACACCCGCTGTATGCAGAGTTGGAGGGTCAGGGTCCCCCACGTTGTCAGGAGCTGCAGTGAGCCCAGGGGACTGTGCTGGAGGGAAAGGGAGAGGCTCTGAGAGTGGCTGGGGAGGAGGGAGCGTGTCACACGGGTGGGGGGGACAGGGAGAGAGAGGAAGGGGATGTGCGCGCCTGAGCCTGTGTGTACTCAGCGAGGGTGTGTGAAACACATCGAGTTTTTCCCTTTTTTCTTTCTCTTCTCTGCCTTCAACCAGGAACAGATGTCTGAGCAGTCTGACGAATTGGAAACATCTGAAACAACTGTCCGAGCTGAAGTATAATAAATAGATCTTTCATCACATTCCCTGGAAGGGGCTCGCTGGGGACAGGCTCCAGGGGGCATTTAGAGGGGTTGAGGTTGAGAGTGGCCCGAGGATGGGTGAGTGGAAGGACAGACAGATGGGCCTCCCCTCTCCCGGGAAGGACAGACTGCCTTGGGAAGACTGGGAGACAGGCCAGCCCCCAGTCCCTTCTATTAATAGCATCACAGGCCTTGGTTTTCCTGTCTGTGTAATGGGCTTGGAGGTCTTTCTGGGGTCTGGGACCTAGTGCCCTGAGGAAGAAGAATTTTTAACTTGGAAACAGGCTGGCAGTGGGCCAGACAATAGGCCCGAGGCCATAGCAAGGCTCCTGCCCCCTGCCCTGCTGCTGCTTGGCCTGGCCTCCACGCTGCCCCGCCACACCCCAACACACACACACACACACACACACACACACAGGGCCTCCTGGGTCTCCAGAGGCTTACTTGCCTTAAACTTTCAAAGCAAGACGCACTGTCCTCCCTCCTCCTTTAAATATGCCGGTCTGAGGGTCGGGGGAGACTATCACAGCTGGGGCTGGTGGGACCAGGCAGGGGCCTGGGGAATGGGGTCTCCTGGCTGGCCTCACCCCCACCCCTTGCCATGGCCTTGTCCCAGGCCCAGCAGCATGTGCTGCAGCCGCAGAGGCACATTCCTAAGAACTACCCATGAAGTGGGGCCCAGAGGCCCGATCTCGCAGGGGCAAGATGCAGCACCCAGGGACCTCAGGGAGGGAGAGATGGACAGGGGGCCCAGCGGGCCAGGGTCTCCAGTCCAGGCCCTTGAGAGGCTGGGGTGTGGAGAGGCATGGGAGGAGGTCAGACACAAGGCTCAGGATGGACAGGGCCTTCCAGAAATTTGGTCTCCAGGGATTTTGATCTCAGAGACCCCCTGGGCTGCACCTCACAGGAGGTCTCAGGGGCCTGTCCCACCTGCCAGTTCTCTCTTGGGTCTGTGTTCAGTGGTCCTCTACAGTAGTAGCAAAAAAGTTCCCCTGAACCCCAAGGCCAGATGAAAGAGAAGGTAGATGGTCCTGACTCCACGACTGACCCTGCTATGTGACCTTGCTCACCTATGTAAGCTGCTGGGCCCCCATGTCTGTCTCTGTCCATTAGCTCCCATCTCACCAGGTTGCCACCAAGATCCCAGGGGATGAAATGTGAGTGTCCACCGCAGAAGCTGGCAAGTGATCCATGCTCCATTCAACAAACATCAACCAGGGGTTTAGTCTTGGCCAGCCCATGGGATAGACCTTGGAGTTGGTAACGATGACCTCCAAGCCTTGGCACACGCTGTTCCTTCTGCCTGGAGTACTCTTCTCCCTGTCCACCTGGTGGCTCTTACTCACCCTTCATGTCCCCCCTTGAATGTCCCTGCCTCAGGGGGGCCTTCCCCAGCGCACCCTCTGGGTTAGGACCCCTGTCTTCTCTTATTACAACAGTCATCACACGTCACTGTGACCACTCGGTGGAGGATGACATCCCACCCTGTTCCCTGGCTCTGAAGACCTTGAGCTCGTTGAGGGCAGACACGGTGTCTGCCTTATTCCCAGCCACATCTCCGCGCCTGCCAGTGCCTGGCGTGGGGCTGTAAATTTTTTTTAAGCTAACACTTACATGGTGTTTATTTTGTGCCAGGTGGTGTTCTATGAGATTTACACGTAACAACTCATTCAGTCCTAACGATCCTGTGAGGACAATACTATTACCCCTATTTTAGGGAGGATAATTAATGGCCCCAGGTTATGTAGGTGGTAATGAATGAATGAATGAATGACATAAAACAAGCTCACCCTCTAGTGAAGGAGACGGGTAGTTGTCACAACAGAGAGAGACAAGTTGCAGCCCGGCAGCTGAGGGGGCCCGGAGGAAGGCTCTACCGTAGCGGTGAAAGAGGACAGTGAACTAATGGAGCACAAGTGGCCCAGAGCTCAGGCCCCAGAAGAGGCAAGTCTTGTTCTGGCTCATTCCCAAGATGCTCACTATGGTCCTTGAGCAGGGCGGGGTCTCTCCTTTTCACATCATCCTGGCCCCGGCCCGCTCTCCTCCCTCAAAGCCCGGAACCCCTCCCCTTACCCAGAAGCCACCCTGCCCAGCCTAGGGGTTCAGATCAGCTGTCCTGGGGCTCAGGTTCCCTAACCTGCCCCTGCCTTGGCCCCTGCATCTTCCCCGTCTGCTGGGCCATCCTGGGGACAGAGTGCCCGCGTTCCTTGCTCCTTTTGTTTAAGCAAACAAATAAACCAAATGTTCTCAGCTTGGATGGGAGGAGGTGTCCTCCCTAATCCAGACCAAAGCTTCTCTTTGGCAAGGGCCCCCTGTGAATCTTCCTGCCCTCTCACCCCTCCCCAGAACCCCTACAAGAGCCAGCCCTGGGCTCCAGCACCTGGGGCTTTGAGTCACCAGAGTTGGTTCCCAAAGGACCAGATCAACAAAGCCTATCTGTCGTGAGCACTCCCAGAGTTGGAGCCGGGACCCAGCCTGCGGGAGGGCTGGCAGGGGCTGGGCAAGATGCACTGTCAAGTTCCCTCCCAGAGCCAGAGCCCTAGGGTTCTTCACCAGTAACCCTGCCCTGGGAAGGAGGACACGCCCAAGTGTGTCTGCAGCAGTGCGCCCCAGCCACGTGGACAGGTGACGGTGTGCCTGTGTGCAATTGACATGTGCATGCCTGAGTGTGTGCCCACGGAAGTGTACCTGAGTGTGAAAGGGACTCCAAGTGCCTCCGTAGGGTGGCTCTCTCTACGTGCATGTGTGTGTGTTTCTGAGTGTGTGGGTATGTGTGTGCATGTCAGTAACTGGTGTCAGGGTCTCACGCGGGTCTCAGCATGCCTCCATGGCTGCCATGGGGTGTGTTTGTGTGCAGAGGGAAGTGACAGGGAACTCCGGCAGCCTGACATTCACACCCTGCCCGTCCCTGGCAGCCCCTGCCTTGCCTGGCTCAGATTCTCGGAGAGGATTCTGGAACGTTTGAGAAGGCGGCATCCCAGCCCCTTGCAAGTCACCCAGACAGGCCCACTGGGTGGGGAGGAAACTGGAGACTTCGGAGGCTCCTGTGGGCCTAACTCAGTTACACGCTCATTACCCAACTTCTCCACCGTGAGCCCCGCGCTGCTGGGCCGGGGCAGGGAACAGCACGCACCCCTCCGCCCCAGCTTGCAGCCCTCCTGCCGGGTGCAGGGAAGGCTGAGGGAGGGAAGACCACCGGTCTGGGAGCCCCCAGCCCTCCGGGACCCCAGTGTGAGGGGAGTTACTGCCCTGCTCTCCGGGAGCCCTAACTGGTGGGGCAGTCCCTAGAGGAGCCTAGAGGTGGGCGGTCAGTCTATGCCCAGGAAGCAGACAAAGGCGGTGTGGCCATGTCTCAGACCCGGCTGGCCCCCTCCTCCCAGTGCTCCTCTTGGAAAGTCTGCTCCTCGCCCCTCTGAGCTGGCACTCCGTGAGGGCTGGGGGCACAGCTGTCTCCAGTCACTGGGAGCCACCCTGGGAAGTGGGAGGGACCTGACCACTCTCCCCCCAGAGGAGATGTGAGATGCGCAGTTCCTCACACCCCCAAACCTTCACAATTAGACGTGCGGTTTGCAAAACCCAACGCCAGCCTAATGAGAAGCATATTGTCTCCCAGAAGAAGCTGGGAGGAGAGGAGAGGGCAGCCCCAGCACCCTGCCTCCCCAGGGAGGGCCTCCGAGCTGGAAGGAAGGCCAGTGGCCCCTCTGCCCATCCCTCCATCATCCGCCTCCACCTTCACTTCCCCTGCAACAGGGTCCCCAGGCCCTCGCCTCCCCTCCTGGGGGGTCATTTGGGAGCCAGATGTGGAGCTCCAGCCTCTGGGAGGGAGGGGCACAGAAGGAGAGGGGGAGAATGGCCTTTGGAATCAAACAGATGGAGACACTGGAATGTGGGCTCCACCGCTGCTCACGAACTGTGATCTTGGGCAAGTTTCCGAAACTTTCTGGGCCTTTGTGCCAACATTCCCACTCCCAGGGGTGGCCTGAGGATGAAAACAGATCCTCAGTGCCACACCTGTGAAGCAGCACCTGCCACATAGTAGGTGCTCCACGCTTGGAAGCTCTACTGGGGTGTCAAGGAGGGAAAAGACAGTGGGGGTGGAGGTGGGGGTGGTTTCTTAGCTAATGCTGAAGAGGAACAGCAAAGGCCAAGGAACAGCAGGCCCTGTGGGAGGAGGCAGGAAGCCTGTGGGAATTCCAGCTCTTTCCCGATGCTCCCTGGGGCCCTGGGCAGGTCTCAGCCCCTGCTGTCGAGAGCCAAGGAGAAGCTGCAGGGTGGGGGCCGGCTGCCCTGGCTCGGCTCCCAGCTTCACACTTACTGGGCATGACCTTGGGCAAGTCAGTACTCTCTCTCCAAGCCACGGTTGCCTCCCGCACAAAATGGACCGAGAAATAGCCCTGCCTACCCCAGGGTCGTGGTCTGGAAGGAAATGACTTCGAAGTGCTGCCACCTGTGCCTGGCACCTAGTAAACCAGCAAAGAAATTTCTCTCTCTCTCTCTCTCTCTCTCTCTCTCTCTCTTCCCTCTTAATCCATTTAAGATGACCTAATATTTACCAACCTAATCACTTTACATTCGGTATCTTATTCAATCCTTAAAATACCCTATGAGCAACCCAAAGGCCCATCAATGGGTGAAGGGTAACACGTGGTCGCCCATGCCGTGGGACACCACTCAGCAGTAAAAAGGAATGACGTGTGCCACCACATGGACAAATTTCAAAGCATTCTGAGAGAAGCCAGGCACGGAAGACCACATATTGCATGATTCATTTTTATGACATGTCCAGTAAATGAAAATCTATAGAGACAAAATAAATTAGTGGTTGCCTGGCTCAGAGTGGAAATGGGGGTGTGATTACAAATGGACACAGGGGATACTTTGGGAGGGGGTGGAAATGTTTTAGAATTGGATTGTGGTGACGGTTGCACAACTCTATACATTTACTAAAGATCATTGAATTGTACACTTAAAGCAGATGGATTTGTATGAGTGCATATTATGCCTCAAGAAAGCTACTTAAGAAAAGAAAGCTAGGAGATAAACATTGTTAGCCCTTTTGCCCTTAAAAACTGCATAGTAAATTTCTGGAATTCAATGCCAGGTTTGTTTGCCTCCAAAGCTCATGCTCAGGTTCTTTACTTTGGGAGATTAAAAAAAAAACAACCAACATGAGATGGACGTTCTATGACTCCAGTTTGTTTTCCACTTGGTAGCCAAGAATTGGCGTAGAGGAGTGAGGTGGCAAGTAAGGACGCAGGGCCTGGACCCCAGAAACAGTCATCCCCAGGGAAGGAGCTGGACACTCACAGCCCTGCCCTGCGTGTGTGTGGTGGGGACGTCCCCGTCACCGCTAAGCTGTCTCTGAACATTGTCCTTTCAGCTGCTCTCTTCTCTATATACCTACACACATGCACACATAACATACACAAAGCCATATTTTGAGCACCTATCAAGTTCCAAACCTTGCACACAGTTGTACAGACATTATTTCTGTGTGTCACAGTGACATTACAAAGTAAGGATTACCACTTCCATTTTGCAGAGGAGCCAACGGAGGCTCACGTAGATGAAGTGGCTTGCCCACGCCCACGCCACTAGGTACAGGTGTGACTTTAAACGCAGCTGGGCGTTCCAAAGCCTCCGTCCTTCCCAGTACTCCCAGCTGCCCTGAATGTCCCCTCCGCTCCTGTCGGTCTCTGTCTACCTCCTTCTGTCTCTGTCTTCCCAGCTCCCTCTTCCGTCTGTCTGTCTTTGTCTCCCTTTGCTCGCCTCTGTCTCTCAGCCTCTCTGTCTCTCCCTCTGTGTCTCTGTCTCTGGCTCATTTATTTTTTAATAACCACAATAATGAGAAAAGCTCCTTCCCGACCCTCCTGGGGAGGGAGACAAAAGGAGGGGAGCCGGGGAAGAAGGGGAGGGATAACCTCCCCCCTTGCTCCTGAGAAATTTAATAAAAGGGCCTGAGAAAATGTTGGGCTCCAGGGCCGGCCAGTACCCTGGGAAAGGGGGCGGCCCCTCCCCCAGCAGACAGGGCTCTGCACGGGCCTGGGGTCAGGCCCCCCCTTCTCCAGCTCACAGGCTTTATCTCTCCCCTCCCTGCTGGTGGGAGCAGTTCCCCCAGCTAATCCGCCCCTGAATATGGTCCGCACCAGACTCCCTCCCCTTGACCCAGACCTGCGACTTTCCCAGGAGAGCAGCTCAGAGCTCAGAGGGGAGAATCAATCACAGAACTGCGGCCCCTGGACTCACAGGAGGTCAGGCAGTGCAGCCCCCCACCTCTGTGTGTGCAGCCCCCAACCAGCACCAGTGTAGAGGGGGCTGGGCCTGCCCACCGCCTTCCCTGCCTGCAAGGTGCCCGATGCCAAAGTGCTCAGGCGGCCCTGGTGGGTGAGAGCCAGCCCTCCTGCCTCGGCCTCCTTGGGGGCCGGCACTGGCCAAGACAGAGAGAGCAGGTCATGGCATCCCTCCCCCTCCAAGGTGGCTCCCTCAGGCAGGGGCTTAGCAGGTCAGAGTGGAGAAACACCCTGGGTCCAGCCTCAGGGAGAACCAAGGGAGCATCTCATGGGGCAGGGAAAGGAAGCCCAGCTGCTGCAGATCTGCTGAAAGGGACCCACAGAGAGGAGCAGTCGGGCTGCTAAGGTGCAGCCAATTCGTCACACAGGACATCGAGGCCAAGTCCCACGGCGCAGGTGTCCCATCCAGCTCTCCACCCAGGAATGTGCTCCCGGCTCCTGTCTGCCCAGAGAGGCTGTGGGCCCTGCGGCTGCCCAGGCACAGTCATCCTGCTGCTCCCAGGTGTCTGGACAGCCTTTCCCATAGTGGGAAACCACACTCTGGCAGAGCTGACAGCGTCTGCCACCCGGCCAGGAACCAGAGGGAGGGCCTGGGGCCTGGGACTGAGCATGCATGCACATGCTCCTTTGCTGCACCCCACACTCCACCGGGCCTGGGGCTGCAGCCGAGGGATACCGGGAGAGTAATAACAACAGCCCGTTCTTTGGAGGGCTTGCAAAGCGCCAGGCACTGTGCTAACGCGTTATCTCACTAGACCCACAAGCAGTGCCATGTGCCATCTGCACTTTAAAGATGAGAAAATTAGAGGCACAGAGAAGTAACGTTACTCATCTAAGGTCACAGCTAATCTGTAACAGAGCCACAGCTCAGACTGGGCATCGAATGGAGCTGACTCCAGGGCTCGCCCAGAGACAACGAGACACTCTATCTGTCACAAGAAGGACAAGAGGAAATGAAGCAGGACAGGGGTTCTGGGGTGGGGGGCAGGCACAACAGCGGGAGCCAAGGGATGGAGGGTTTCCAAAGTGGCCTGAGCCAGAATTCAGCCCTACCTTGTTAGGATGGAAGGCAGAGCAGTGAGCTCACAGGCACCTCCGACAGAACCCGGCTGCAGACGGCCTTTGCTCAGACCAGATGCCTGCCCGCCCACGGTGCCCAGTGGGCAGCCAGAGACAGCCCACACTCCTGGGCCCCCCTCGCCTGGTGCAGAGGACTCTGGGCAGAGGAAGTGAGAAGGGGCCAGGAGGTGGAAGAGGGAGACAAACCCATCTGCAGCTCCCAGCCTGATTCTGCTCCATGCCAGGGCCTGCATGGGGCATTGTGGGGGTTATTAATTGAGGCCAGCTGGGCAGCCCCTGCCCCACCTTGAGAAGCCAATGACCTGGCATCCTAGAACGTTCTCAGAGAGCTATGGCCATGGGAAGTGGAATACACTGCCCCATAGGGGAGGCAGGCCTACCCCAGAGTCTGAGCTCCCAAAGGGCCACCTGGGCTGTAGGACAGTGCGGGGCGGGGGGTGGGGGCTGGCTACAGTCCGGGGGGGGGGGCTGGCTACTTCCTTTTCTAAATCTGCAGGAAGTATAGAAAACAAAGGCTGGAAAAGTAAGACATCTCCCAAATACCTCACCGCCATTGGCAAAGCATTTGGTGCCTTTGAAGACCTTGTGCAAAGGCATCAAGGAAGACTCTTCCTTGTTCTCTCAGATTGTTTTGATCCTCTAATCCTTCAAGATAGGAATTATAATCTCCATTTAAAAAAAGAACCTGAGGCCCAGAGAGGTAAAGACTTTGCCTGAAGACACACAGCCAGTAAAGAGCATCCCACGGAAGCTGCGTCTCCCAGCTCCTTTCCTGATGTGTGGAGACCCCCGGTATATGCTGGAGTTGGAGAACTTGGGGGCAGCCAAACTGGTCCTGAACCCTTCTCTCCCCAGTGGGCAGCTGCAGGTGGACAGGCACAGCTCCCACCTTGAGTTTGGCACCCGCCCCATGGTAGCTGGTGGGCGAGCGGAGGCTCTTGGAACACGTGTTTCCACTTTCACTGGCGCTGGGAACGAATAGCAGAAAGACCTGTGAAGCTGCTAATGGGATAATGGAGAAAGTATTTATTTATTTTTCGAAGGAGGCCCGTGAGGATCTGGGGCAGGCCCAGTGTGAGGCTGTGGCGGCGGGAGGTCAGCCCACCGTTAACAGGGATTAAGCAGACACCGCGGAATGAGGGGGCTTCCGGAGCGGGGGCTGCAGGCAGGCCCGGCCCGGTCGGGTGCTCTCGCCGGCTGCTCCCCTGGAGAGAGCAAGGCTGGACCCGAGGATCGAGGACTTCTAGGTAGGGGCTTCATGCTCAGTGCTTTCCTCCACACCCGCTTCCTGCTGTCCCTGTCCAAGGTGCAGGCCCCCAGGAGGTCATCATATCATCCCCTGCCCACAGGCAGTGTCCCCAACAGCTTCCCGAGGAAGGTCTGGGCAGCTGCGGGAGGGGGTGGGCCATATCACTCCCTCAGCTGGAGCCAGGACCACCCCAGGGAGCTGGTCCTATTGATACTTGAGAAGAGTCTTCTTCGGGAGCAAGACACAACGGGCCTGCCCTCCTTTGCGCCCTGTTGAACTAGTTGTCAGCATCTTTCCAGGCGATCGCTGCCCTTGGACTTCCCAGCCCGAGCCCACTTGGGAGCCGCCATTTAGCTTGAGGGCAAGAAGTCCCTTGGAGGTGGTGCAGTCCAGCAGCTTTCAGGCTGTGGGTGTGGGAGAGGTGCTCAAAGGCACCGGGGAGGCTGGGCAGGTGGGACCCCAGGTCCACCCACTCCGACCAGAGCAGCGCTGCCTTGTTTCATATATTGACGTTCTACCTCACATTTCTCTCCAAAATACTAAGGTGCCTACTTCTTTTTTAAAAAATAATAAGCATTTTAAAATCCTTGTTCTCTCTCACGTTATGCAGGTGAGATAACTCAGGACTCAGAAGGGACTTGCCAGGTCACTCAAAAGTGGAACTTGACTGCGAGTCACCAGCCTTCTGGTCCAGAACTGGTCCCACTACCCTCTGCTAGAGTAACCAGCCTGACTTCAGGAAAACCAGAGAGAGGCTAGAAACAGCTCTTTAGGGAGTAGAGAGGTGGGAAGAAGTGTTTGGGCTGACGTTCCCGGGGCCCTTGAGAAGTATTTCATCTCTGGGCCCAGCACAAAGCCAGTGTTGTGGAAGAGGTGGCGTTGAACATTGGGGTGAGGGCTGCGAGGATGGCGGGGACCCATCTGCAGTTGGGTTCTGGCACCACAGCCTTTGGGGCTGACCCGGACTGCAGATGGGGCCCCTCCTCTCTGCAGAGCAGCCCCCGCTGGAGGCCCCTTCTTTCTGGCCTACCCAATGGCCAGTAGTCCTGGCTCAGGTTCTGGGGTCCTCTGTCCAAGCCAGCCTGGCTGTCTCCCCTCCACCCACCCAGGAAGGCTAAGGGTCTGGAAACTCCCACCCTGACTGCTTCTGTTGCTGTACCTAGTAGGTATTCTAGGATTCCTGATACCCCACATCATGCACCCAGCTGGCACCCCCATGCCCTGGGGAGGCCTGGCTGTCCAGGGCTTGAGAGCTCACCCTTCTTGGTTGTCAATGCCTCCCCACTAGGAAAGCTCTTAAGATTTGGGTCAGACGCAGGCCTGCTTTGCCAAGCCCTGTTCACTACGACTACATTTAATTTCCTCGGGAACATGTGCTTGACACTTGTCATCATTTCCAACCTGTGCCCACCACAACTCACTCTCCTGGTCCCTCGAGCAGTCTCTTCCCTGGGGAAGCAAGTGGGGGATGTCCCTCTACCTCCATGCTGCCTGGCTCTGGGACAGCAGGCTTAGTTGTTCCAGGAGATTTAGGCAAATACTCGGGAGAACTTCCTGACCAACAGGGCCTTGGAAACTGGAACAGGAGTTCGAGGAAGACAGTGAAATAGTTGGCCCTGGAGACATGCTACGGGGAGGAGCCCTGAGGGGCTGTCCAAGGTGGAGCTCGCAGCCCCAGTCCCCAGCCTGGCCACAGGCCCAGAGTCCATGCTTCACCCCAAATATTTGTCAAGCATCTCCTTGGTGCCAGGCACCTACTGGGTTCTGGAGAAGAGCAGGCAGCAGGAAACACAGTGCCTGTCCATCCTAGGTCACCAAGAAATAACCAGAAAACTTCAAGAGAGTGTGTTGTGCTGTGATAGACAAAGAATCGGGTCAGGACACCTGACCCAGTCTAGAGGAGACTTGAGGAAGACTTCTGGAGGAAGAGTCTCCGCTGGGGCTGGAAAACGAGGGAAGGTAGTAAACAGAAGAAGAGCTAGATCCTGGCGTCCCACTGAGGTACACCTAGAAGCTCAGCTGGGGTGGAATCAATGAGCTTTTTTCCTTTCATTGGGATTTTTCAAAAATGGACAGCCCCATGAAGAGAAAAATAAAATTAGCAGATCACATGAATGACCAGCACCCTGGGTAGACGTCCCTCTTAGCTTGACATGTTTAGCCCAGTGTTTGGCACATAGCAGGACCTCAATAAACATTTGTTAAAGGGACGAGGTATTTGGTCAATCTGGAACTCAGTCCTTCCACTGGCCCTCTTTCTCCTCCAAACCTGCAATCTGTCTCAGCTTAGAGCCCTGCCTGGAGAGGATTAGCCTTCAAACCATCCCGAGTAATGTATTTACCAGGCCTCACTCCCAAAGCTGTGTCCTGCAAAGAAGTAAAAACGGCGACGGTCAACATGCTCTGCGTGCTCACCATGGGCCAGGCGCGGTGCTCATCTCTTTACACGTGTGGCCCCATTGAATCCTCATAACCACCACAGGACGTGGGCACTGCCATGATCCCCTTTGATAGGAGAGGAAATGGGAAAAGTTATGTGCTCACCCAAGGTCACACAGCCCGTACATGGATGATGGAAAGAATCACTTTGTGTGTATCTATGGGGTGTCAAGCATAGTTAAGGCCTTTAATTCTTAGAACAATTAAGAGAAGCAAGTGTCAATCATCCCCGCAGAGTTAGGTAACTTGCCCAACCTGGAAGCTGCTCTTCTGGAATTTGGCTCTCAATACAGTGCTCTCTCGCTCTCTTCCCCCCGCACCCCATAAGTTCCCCAGGACCTTTCCCGAACTAGGGTGCAAATAGCTGTACCCTGGCGAGCTCTGAGAGGGAACCAGCTCCGGGAGGCGAGCTGGCCCGGTGACTTGCCAGCAGGATTTATGTCCTGTCCAGGGCAGACAGTTTGGCTGCTGTATGAAAGGCTGAGCAGAGCTCCAAGATGGAACTTATTTCCATTAAACGATCACAAATGTCAGGCAGCACGGCCTGGGAGCTCCTTGCGCACGCACCCAGCCGGCGGGGGGCCAGGCCGCCCATAAGGAGCATGCTCGCTGACCTCATGGTTATTCCAAATGCAATTAGAGCCCACTAGGAGACAGAAGGTTCCAGCCCAGAGCCTGAGCAATGTGCTCTCCAGGGGACACGGCGGCCCCTCCCGCCTGAGAGATGGCGCTGGGACAGAGGGTGTTGTTCTAATGAATTGAACGAGATCCGTTCCAATGCAGATGGATGAAGAAATTACCTGCAGATGTGACTATGCACAACGATTGTGACTGTCCGGCCTGTCACGCAGGCTTGGGGAGCCAGGGCCTCTTGGCGCAGGGTTCACTCCACGCAGCCCCTTGCCTCTGGGCAAGGCAGACTTGTGCCAGCCTGGGCAGATGAGTGATTGCTGCCTCTCTTGGGCCTCCCAGCCATCAGTGCTTCTTGGGCTTGTGCTGTCCAGAGGCCCAGCTGGCAGGGTGGGACTCCCCAGGGGTCCTGGCTAATGGCCTGGAGAGGGCTTCTGCAGGGGCACCCGGGAAGCAAGCTGCCAGTGGTCCTCTGCACCCACTCTGGAGAGGCCGAGTCCTCTTCCACGTGCACTGCAAAGCCCCCCTCCCTGGGTCTTTGCATCCCTGTGCATTTCTGGATTGTATAAAATCAGATAACACATTTTTTTTTTTAACACACAGCTATAGCAATAGTTCCCACATTGGAGACACAGGATCCATGAGAACGTTGATTCATTCATTCCAGCACCCATGAGGCTCCAAACTCTGTTTCTGGCTGGGACAGAGCAGAGGATCAAACCTGGCCCATGTCCTGGAGCAGCTCACAGTCCAGGAAAGGAGATAGACACATAAATAGCCGGTTACCACAAAGTCGGATGGGCTGTTATACTGGACTACATGGTACAGCAAGTCCTCACTGAGCACCGTGGATAGGTTCTTGGAAACTGCAACTTGAGGCGAAGCAACGATCACCAAGTCCCCGAATAATGTTTTGTTTCGTTCAAAGTTGATGAGAAAAAAAAATCAGTTTTGTCATACATCTTTTCACTTAAAGGTGCAGTTCCCAAGAACCTATCGATGATGTTAAGTGAAGACGTACTGTATGGTGGGGACTCAGGCGATAACTTGGCCTTGGAGTCAAGGAAGAGCTCACAGAGGAGGTGATGTCTACACTGACAGGTGAGCAGAGCCTCCATGGGTGGGTGAGACGGGTGTCACCAGCAGGAGACCCTGCGAGGAAGGCATGGGGCAGAGGAGAGCACACTGTGGAGCCTGGGAGGTGAAGGGGGTTGGCGGGCTCACGAGGGGCCTCGGACGCCATGCTGACGACCCCCCGTGGACTTGAGAACCTCTGAGAGACTCCTGGGGTAAGAGAAGCACACGGCTGGATTTCCGTGTTAGAGTGGTCTTGGCAGAGGGTGGCTGGAAGGAGAGGCTGGAGGCAGAGGCCAGCAGAGTCCAGGCAGAGAGGAGGAGAGGGAGGGACACATATGCCACCATCTTGGGGATGTACATGCTGGGGTGGGGGTGGGAGGGGGGAGGAGTCGAGAGCCATGAGCTGGGAGGATAGGGGGCCAGAGGAAGCCCAGGCGGGAAGGAGGGGAGGGATCCCACCCGGGCATGGCTGTCCAGGGGTCAGGCTTCAGGGAACCAGGACTTCCGTCGATGACCCTGGCTGCTCTCGGAAGTTCTGCGAGAGCCACTCTTCTCCTCTCAGCATCCGCCTCCCCACATCAAGTCACAGTGTTAATTCCCACTCCCTTTTCCATCCATTTGCTCCTAATATGGAGAAGATAACTGGGAAACATTTGGGGAAGGTGTGAGGAGTCCTTTGGTATGTTCTGAGCCCATCAGGCCCACGACTGGTGAGGGACAGAAAGTCTCAAGCCCAGGCCTGCCACTGAGCCCAAAAGCTTCCTCACCCATGTCCTTGGGGCCTTCCTATGCCTTCCGCTCTCTCCTCAAGCCTCCATGCTGCCCTGGGCCCCTCAGCAAATGACCTTGCCTCCTACCCGCCATCCAGATGACACTCCTGCTAGAACACACTAGAATGTTTCCATCCTTCCCTCCCCTGGTCCTGGTCCACCTGTACTCTGGGATGTTGTGTCATCAACCATCCCTTGCCATCCCCTGCCCCCCACCTACAGAACCGGCTGCTGTCTCCTCCCTCCCAGAGGGCCCCCTGCATCTGCTTCAACCTGCTGCCTTCTTCCTTCCCCCTTGGAGGGCGTTCTGCCCTCCCCTACCACAGCCTCGCCTGTCTTCACCCCTAACCCGCTGCAAACTAGCTGCTGTCCCCCACCCGAAACTCTTCTGACAGAGGTCATAGTCTGTGTGGTTCGGTCCTCATCCTGTGTGACCCCTCTACACTCTTGTCACCCCAGACCCTTCCTTTCTTCCTGGAACGGTCTCCTGCCTTGACGCCTGGCCCCCAGTATGCCTGCTTCTCCCCTGGCCCTCTCTGCTGCCTGCTCGGGCCATGCCTGCACGTCAGGATTCCCCGGCGAAGCACCTCAGATGCCTTTTGTTCTTTCTGTACTCATTCTCCCAAAGTGTGATTACCACTCTAGCCCTGACTCCCCTGGTGACCTCCAAACCCAGCTATCCAGAAGCCAGCTCGATGCCTTCCACCCCGACATGTCCCATACCCTGTCTCCTCCCACCCACCCTAACACTCATCCAGTCTGTCTCCTACCTTGGCGAATGGCCAGCAACCTGGAGCCATCCTCCCTTCCTCTCCCTGTGCCCCATTTATCACCAGGTCCTGTGTATTCAACCTTCCAAATATTTCTGGAATGACTTCTCTGCATCCCCACTGGTCCTGATCTGGTCCCGCATCTCACATCTGCACAACCTGCCAGTCTTCCTCCGCCTGAAGCAGGTCCCTGCATACCTGGTCTCTCCCCCTCCCCCTGCATCCCCACCACCTCCTGTCTCGTGTCCCCCTGCCTGCTCTTCCCTGAACACACCAAGCTGGTTCCCATCCCTGAACTCTTTGGAAGGCTCTCCTGCCAGATCAGCAGTTCTCAAACTTTTTGGTCCCATGACTCTGTTACACTTTTTTTTTTTTTTTTTGAGACAGAGTCTCACTCTGTTGCCCAGGCTAGAGTGCCATGGTGTCAGCCTAGCTCACAGGAACCTCAAACTCCTGGGCTCAAGCAATCCTCCTGCCTCAGCCTCCCGAGTAGCTGGGACTACAGGCATGTGCCACCATGCCCAACTAATTTTTCCTATATATATTTTTAACTGTCCATATAATTTCTTTCTATTTTTAGTAGAGACAGGGTCTCGCTCTTGGTCAGGCTGGTCTCGAACTCCTGAGCTCAAACGATCCACCGGCCTTGGCCTCCCAGAGTGCTAGGATTATAGGCGTGAGCCACCATGCCTGGCCTGTTACACTCTTAAGAAGCAAGGACTCCAAAGAATTTGTTTGTGTTTATGTGGGTTATAGCCATCACTATTTACCAAAATAGAATTAAATTTGAGAATTTTTTTCCTCTAACCCCTAGACCGCCAGGGAGAGAATTTTTTAACACATTAGAATACACAAGCACACAGCCCATTAGCTGTCACAGCGATGACATCATCACACATCACCGAGTATCTGAAAACTCCCTCGTACACTCATGAGAGGATGGGAGTGGAAAAGGCAAACAGCATCTTAGCATTATTAAAATTTTCACTTGCAAACCCCCTGCAAGGGTCTTGGAGTCCCCACGCCGAGAACTGCCACACTGGACGGTCATGGGTCTGACTCGTTCACTTCATTTACGTCTCGGCACAAATGCTGCCTCAGAAAGCCTGCTCTGTCCCCTCATGCCCTCCTCGAGTCATTCTACCCCACTGCGACTTCCGTGTTCTTTAGAGCACTTATTGCCACCTGAAATTGTTGTCTGGCCCACGTGTCTCTCCTGCCAGAACACTAGAAGCTCCAGGAGGGAAGTGTCCCCATGCTGCTGTCACCTCGGAGGCCAGCTCAGAGCCTGATGCATGGAGCACACTCACAGAAAGGTCTTTAAATGAATGATTTGTATTAAAGCAGTTGTTGATGCATACTAAAATCCCTCAGCGGGGGGAGGGAAGTTTCGAATTCCTGCATCCTAGACAATGAAGTCAGAATCTCAGGGGGTGGACTTGACGTTGCCCAGGCATCCGTGTTTTATCAAGTTCCTCAAGTGACTCCAGCGAGCAGCCAAGAATGAGAACCGCTGGTCTAGATCCTGGCATCCTCACTGACGGAGAGACTGTTTATTCCTCACTGGGTCGGAGTTACACGGGACACAGTGATGGCAACTCTGTGTCCTGCCGGTCTCCTGCTGGACCAGGCAGCCAGGCCCGAGGGCAACTGGATGTAGGAAACTATTAGGCTCTCCGTGGCAAGAACTACCCTCCTCGGTGGCCGGTCTCCAGCCCTTGGATCAAAGAGGTGGGATGGGCAGCTTCACGGGTGGCGTTGCTTATTCTCACAGAAACGTCTGCAGGGCCTGCTGCACCGGGAGCGTTTTCCCCATGCTGTGATGCCGAATGCTGGGGCTTGGGCGATGCGCAGGGGACGATGATGGTTTCAGTGGACAGAGGGAGAAATGAGGCAGATCCGCAGACTGCCCTGGGCAGGGGACAGGCTCCCCTTGTTGGCCTTGACTCTGAAGTGTAGCCAAGTGTGCCTCCCACACTGAGCAATCACCACAACGCCTGCCCGCTTCCAGGAACCTCAGGCTGCTGCTAGGAACTGCTGCGCACCAGAAAGGCCGAAGTCAGCCACCGCCCAGCCCAACGTAGCTCTTGAGGCTGGGGTGCCCAGCGGGTTCCAAGTGAGAGAAGACAATTCACCCAGCACTGTACCAGGCACTTTCCTCGCATGGGCTCGTTTCGTCCCAGTGGTTCTCGTGGGGAATAATGATCCCCATTGCACAGGGGAGGAAACTGAGGCACAGAGAAGTTAGGTGATTTGCCTGGAGTCCATCAGGGTTAAAATCTCAGATTGGCTATGAGAACTTGGAGAAGTCATGTGACCCCCCCCAATCACCATCCTTATCTGTACAAGGGAGGAAGCAGTACCTACCTCGCAGGGTTGTTGTCATGGGTACAATGGCACTAGGCATAAGGATGAGGCAGGGAAACTGCTCAATAAGTGGTAATCGTAATATTATTCATATTGGCTCCCAAATTCTGCTTTCCATTGGACCCCGCTGCTCAGAGGAAAATTATTTACTTTCTGTGATATGATTTGAAATGGTTTTACGTGTACTAGTGTGTTTCATTTTTGTAGCAGCCTATGAAGTTGGAACTGTTGTCCACCAGCCTGTTTGATGATCCTGGGGTCTAGAGAGGTCAAGTCACGTGCTCAGGTCCCATGGGGGTGAGTGGCAGAGCTGGGTCAGGAGCCCAGATGTCCTGACTCCCTGCCCAGGGCCTTCACCACACAGCAGCAGCCACGGAGGACTGCGGCCTACCCAGGCATCAAGGAGAGGTTACGCCCTGGGTTTTCTGGGCAGGAGGGAGGCAGGGAAGCCCGAGGTGGGAGGGGATGCTGAGAGGAGGGTGGAGCTGTGTCCTTGATGTGGTGGCTGTGCTCAGCCAGGGCTGTCGCCACAGTCCTAGGGTTTGGCTGGGACAGCAACCACCATTTCCGCCGGTGTGGCAATGCCGGGTGGATCTGAGTCTGCCAGCCTTGCCAGGGAACCCAAGTCAGGAGAGTTGAGGTGGGAGAGGGAGGACGCTCTGCCCAGCCCGGCTTGTGGCTCTCTGCCATTGAGATAGGTGTCCTCTTCCGCCCTCTGCTTCACTCCCATCAGCCAGCCCCGTTCCTATGCACAGGTAGCCAGGGACCACCTCACCCCAGCAGATACCCGACAGAGGAGGCAACAGGCCCCAGCCCCAAGTCCTCCTCCAGAGGGAGGATAAAACTTACAGTTAATTAAGAACCTACTGGGTGCTGGGCCGCCTTCTCTGTGCTTTGAATGAATTAGCGAATTTTATTTTTGTAATAGCCCAATGAGCCAGGCCTTATTATTCTCATTTTACAGATAAGAGAGGTAAAGTCCAAGGCCTGCAGTCCTGGGTGGTAAAGCCAGGATTATACCAAAGCCTGTGATCTTTCCAGGATACTGTGGCTTTATAGGAGGTCACAGCCACCAGCAGCCAATCAGCTCCGCCAAAGACCACTGCCACCCCTGCACCACCCCCACCAGGTAGAGCAGGGTCCACCTTCTCCACGCCAGGCAGCTGCAAAGGTCTCTGCGCCATTGCTACCACTTGGTCCAATTCCCAGGTGGGCTGAGCCCCTCGCTGAGCTGGTAGGGAGGCGGGGATGGATAAGAAAAAATAAAGTGATAAAGAGAAGTACAAGTACTGTGCTGAGAAAGGAAGGCTTGTTTTGACTAGGAGAATAAGAAAAGATACCACAGAGAAGATGGTGGCCAAGTTGAGCTCACAAAAATAAGAAGGTGGGTCTCCTTTTCCTCAGCTGGGAACAATGTCTTGCCTTTGAGGTGGAGGTGGGGGTTAAGGGCTGTTTTCTCTAGCAGAGACCCCAGACCCTCCACAGGAGCAGGCACCTTCCTCCCAGTGGAATGCGTGATAGAAGTCTTTTCTGGAAGATGGTAAGAGGGGGCTGGGAGGCGCTGAGGATGACTTAATGAGTTGGGATTGGCAGGCACCTCTTTAGGGTGGTAGAGATACTGTCATGTAATAGGGATTGGCTGTAACCAGAAGATTGGGCAACAGGGAGGGTTTGGGAGTGGGGCAAGGCCACATTCCTCATGGGCAGGCAAGTAACCTGCTCTGCACAGGTATGAACCTGGACTCGGAGGAGAGAGGATCTGTCCACAGCTCTGCGGCGGCAACATGCCGTAGGACCAGAGGGAAGCAGGGCCCAATGCAAAATGAAAATCTGTTCAAAAACATTACGAATTTCAAGAGAATGACAGCAGAGCATTAAACCAACCTTGGGGACCCTTAAGCATGGGTCGCACACCCACAAAGCCAGCCCTTAAGTGTGGTCCAGGGAAAGCAAGCAAAGGATAAGGCCACATGAAGGGCAGCCACAGGAGTTGCCTTCTGGCCTGGCGGTCTCCTGGCCACAATGAAGAGAACCTGCAAACACACAGGTGAATAACTCTGAGCTCAGCCTGGGGCCTTTCCTAGACTGTCCTAGACTGTCAGCATGCAACACCAAGGCGTTTGTAGCTTTCACAAGTACCCAGTCCGCCCCAGCCAACCAGCGTCCTCCGAGAGTCCAGGTCTTGCCTTATTTGGAGGAGAGAGGGCTTTTAAATTTCATCTGTCTGCATTGGGGGAGCTCTAACTGCTGGGAAAAGATGTCATGCTTGGAGACCATCTGGGGAAAAGGCCTCTGGAGCTCTTCCTTTAATTTACAGAACTGACAACCGAGGGTAGGGGCCTTTGGCAAGTACAAAGGGTGAAGGCCCAGAAAAGAATCAAAGTATTAATAACGGGCTTGGCTGGCACTGTCCTCCAGTCCCCCGCCCCAGGGTTCATGGGGCTGGGAAGCCTGATGTCTGTTTCAACAGTGGGATCAAAACCAGCTTTCAGAGCAACATAAGCCAGGGGTAATTTTTAGCACAGACGTAACTTTCTAGTTCCTTTTTCCTACCCCTCATTTTTCAGTTGCCTTTAAAGAGGCCGCAGAGAGCTGAAAAACAAATCCAAGTTTAAAGAGACAAGTGCAAAAATGCATACTGGGCAAGGGGACAGAGCCGCCAGCTGGACAAAATGTGCCTGGAAAATAGCATCCTCTGCTTGGCAGGTGCCAGGGATTTATGGTGGAGTTTTGCAGACGTTTCATCACGTTACGAGCCAGCTCAGGAGACCCTCATAAAACTCTGCTTATATGAAAGAACAAACTAGCTGATAAAAGTCAGCTGCTGCCTATAAACGCGCTGCGGGGATTGCAATTGAGTAGTGGATTTATTAGTCTGGGCTCTCTGCTCTCCACGTTAGAATCAGGAGAGCAGGGCCGGAGCGCAGAGGGTTGCTCCCGCTCACGTGATGGCCAACAGGCCATGCTGACCCCCACCCCATCCCTCACGCTGCCAGAGGCCAGAGGGAAGACTCTCGCTGCGATAAGTCACAGGGGATCTACTCTTACATTCCCCTTTCTCGCCTCCCACAAAAACCCACAAAAAGAATCAGTTACTCTCTCCATCCACGGCGGTCCCTGCACCTCCTTGGTGACAGCACTTCTTACCACGGGCTTGCCCATCTGCCCGGCCTACTAAACCGTGTACTACTTAAATTTACCTTTGTATGGCCAGTGATTACTCCTGTGCTGGGCACACAGGGAGGCCTCTGAATGAATGGATAGAGACGTGGTAGACTATAAGGCCCCATGTAACTAAGTTATCACTACCGCACCCCAAACAGCACGGACGGGTTAGGGGGAGCAGTGCCAAGGTGCCCCTGGAAGTGAGGACTAGGCAGGTGCTGGGAAGAGGTGCAATGAAGTTATGAAGGCCAGTTTCTTCCCTAGAGAAGGGCAGCCTTTGTGGCTACCGTACCCAGCCATCCCTCACTGTGATGCTGCTTTTTCCCAAAGTTAAGGCTGTTTCTCAAGGAAAGACCCCACAACGGAATGAGAGGTACTTGTTACCAGTGCAGATACACTGGATCAGAGTCTCTGAGGCCGGGGTCCCAATGTGCTCTGCCAGGATCCAGTCTCAGAAAAGTGACTTTCCTGTGCACCACACAGAAACCAAGAAGGGACCTTCCAGGAATGATGGGGAGAAGGAAGAGTGCCTGGAAGGGGCACCCGCCCCCCCCCATCATTCCTTAAGAAGGACTGGCTTTCTCCTACCCGGCCCTGGCATAAAGGCCAGAAGTATGTCTCTGGCAGACAGTGCAGGATTCACTCCAACCCTCTTGGCTGTGGGATAGGAGGGGGGTAACTGGCAAGGTTGCAGCTGGCCTGGAGAGGCTTGGAGACTGCACGTGCCATTGCCAAGTCAGACAGGGTAGCCCTGCACTGGAGGAACCATGTCCTAGGCAGGGCTGGGTGTTCAGAAAACCTCACTCTTGTCACAGCTGAGTAGGTATCAGGTGTGCTTTTGCTTCTGTGGCAGAGGAGGAACAGAGGGGGAAAGACCCTTTCACCAGAACCAAGAAAATCCTGGTATAAATTCTGGCAATGTCACTGATAAGCTGTGGGCACTTAGAAAACTCAGTCTCGGTTTCCCCATCTACCTAATGGAGGTAACAGCTATGCACTTATAGGTGACTAACAAAGCTAAAGTGAGATCCTTTTGCAGTTCATAAGTGTGAGGACTGGGTTTTCACACTCACGTGTGAGATGTGCTTCCCTTAAGCCTTGTTATGACATCAACACATTACCCGCCTGATATGGAAAAGAAATAGAAAGCTTAAGTGTAACTTCAATCCCTTAAAAAAATGTTTTTCTTTTGAGACAAGGTCTCACTGTGTTGCCCAGGCTAGAGTGCAATGGCATCATCATAGCTCACTGTAACCTCAAACTCCTGGGCTCAAGGGATCCTCCCACCTCAGCCTCCTGAGTAGCTGGGACCACAAGCATGCACCACCACACCACACCCAGCTAATTATTTTATTTTTTGTAAAGACAAGGTCTTGCTATGTTGCCCAGGCTGGCCTCAACCTCCTAGGCTCAAGTGATCCTCCCACCTCAGACTCCCAAAGTGCTGCGACTACAGGCATGAGCTACCACCCCAGCCTCAATCCCTTAAATTTATAAATTTACCAAAAACCCTTACATATCTCCTTTCCCTTATACCTTACAACCCTGTAAAGATACATCATCATTTTCACTACAGAGCTGCGGTAACTGAGAGAGGGGGAATCACTTGCCCAAGATCACATAGCTGTTAACTAAAAGGTAAAAGGCTGAGCTGAACCCAAGTCTAGGTGATCATCACATGCTTCCTCCCCTCATCCCCAAACCTGCTCCTCCCAAAAGCCACTCTCTCTACCTTCTCATAGGGAAAAGAAATTATAAACAATCCAATGCCTGAGTAGACTGGGAGAGTACTTGGCTTCTCCCACCCTGATCAAAGTCAGACATAATACTGTCACCATAAAGCCAGAGCAGGCGGGAGTCCTTCTCTTTAGAGTCCAGGCAACCCAGTAGCTTGGGACAACCTTTACTCTGTTTGAGGGAATAATCTTAATTTCTATGTGTGGATGGGGTAGAGACAGGAAAGAAGGAAACCAAAATTTCATGCCAACAGACTGTCTCTCACACTGACAGGGAAGGGGCTTCTGACCCAGCTGAGGGAAAACAAGAGAAAGAATTCACATTTGAGTTCTTCATCCAGCACCCAGTGGCATATTAAAATGATGAGTGCTAGTAGTCCCACTAAGATGATTCTCCCTAAATTACTTTGTACATTTAATATGATTCCAGTAAAAATACTAACAGAATTTCCTTTTTTTATTAGCAGGGGTAGGATTAGCTAAATGGAAAATTCTGGGGGGAAAAAGCCTAAGGAACAGGAGTGGGATTATAGGGAGGGTTGCTAAAACCTAATAGTTATTAAGATTTCAGAAACAACTTAATGTCTATCAGTAAGGGGCCAGTTAAATAAATTATGGTATACCCACACAACAGAAAACTATGCAACTATTTAAGAAAAAAATTTAAGGACACTTTTAATGTATTCATACAGAACAAACTCCAAGACACAGTAAGCGGGAAAAAACAAGGTGCAAAACTGGGTATACAATGTTACCTATTCATATAAAAACAAGGGAGAAAACAAAAACATCTTTTGTTGTAGTAATTATCTATTGCTGTGGAATAAATTACCCCAAAACTTAGCTACTTAAAACATTTATTATGTCGGTATACATGGGTCAGTAATCTGGGCACAGCTTAGCTGGTTGCCTTTGGCTCAGGGCCTCATGAGCTTGTATTCGAGCTGTCAGCTGGGGCTGTGGACCCATCTGAAGGCTCAACCAGGGGAGGGAGGATCTGCTTCCAAGCTCACTCAAGTGGTTGGGAGGTATTGGTCTCTCCACAGGGCTGCCTCAGTGTCGCACGTGACTTCCCCCAGGGTGGGTGATCCAAGAGAGTGAGAGATAGCACCCAAGATGGAAGGAGCAGTCTGTATTTATAACCTGTTTTCAGAGGTGACATCCTACCACTTCTGCAGTGTTCTTTTTATTAAAAGCAAATCTGTTAAGTCCAGTCCACATTGAAGGGTAGGGGCGTATACAAAGACGTGAATACTAAATGTGGGACCATTGGGAGCTGTCTTGGAGGATACCCACCACCACACTTACATAAGCAAAGGATATTTCTGGAAGGATACACTAGAAATATTTAATATTGGTTGCCTCCAGGGCAGGGAACTGGGTAACTGGGGAAGAATTTTTCACTAAATATGCTTTTTTTTTTGAGACAGAGTCTCACTCTGTCACTTGGGCTGGAGTACAGCGGCTTCATCACAGCTCACTGCCACCTCCAACCCCTGGGCTCAAGTGATCCTCCTGCCTCACCCTCCCAAGTAGCAGGGACTACAGGTGCACACCACCACGGCTGGCTAATTTTTCTGTTTTGTAGAGACAGGGTCTCACTGTCTTGCTCAGGCTGGTCTTGAACTCCTGAGCTCAACCAATCCTCCTGCCTCGGCTTCCCAGAGTGCTAGGATTATGGGAGTGAGTCACCGCGCCCAGCCTGAATATGGTTTTGTGTATCTTTTTTACAATGTAGATATATCACTTATTCAAAAAACAAATCAAATTTATTTTAAATTTAAAAAGAATGAAAAGGATGGCATTTTGATAGAAAAAAGGCAAGAGGAAACAAAATAAAAAACAATATACTTAAGTAACAGTTATTACTAAGCACCATAAACATATTGAGTTCTATTTAGTCAATACTTGTTTCAGTGAGGGAAGTTTAAAATGTTCGTTATTACACACACACACACAAGCAAGCAACTCCCATGTATAGAACAAAATATACTCTTGAGCTAAGATTTAGAGCTCTTCACAGTTTGGTTCCAGTCCACACTTACTGACCCATTTCCTACCATTCCATTCTTCCACTTCCATCCTCCTATGAACTCATGTTACTTGCTATACAGAATACAGAACTAGGAACTATTTGGTCCTCCTGCCTTCCTTGCTACTTGCTATACAGAATATGGAACTAGGAACTCCCTCCCTCCCTTCCTTAGATGGGCCTCACTCTGTTGCCCAGGCTGGAGTGCAGTGGTGTGATCGTATCTCACTGTCACCTCCAACCCCTGGGCTCAACCAGTCCTCCTGGCTCAGTCTCCCGAGTAGCTGGAACTACAGGTGCACACGTGTTTCGCTGCATTGTCCCAGCTAGGTGTGGTAGCTCACACGTATAATTCTAGCACTTTGGGAGGTTGAGGCAGGAGGATTGCTTGAACCCAGGAGTTTAAGACCAGCCTGAGCAACATAGCAAGACCCCATCTCTAGAAAAAATAGAAAAATCAGCCACCGATGGTGGTGCGTGCTTACAGTCTCAGCTACTTGGGAGGCCAAAGTGGGAGGATCATTTGAGCCTGGGAGGTCAAGGCTGCAGTGAGCTATGATCGTGCCACTGCACTCCAGACTGGGTAACAGAGCAAGACCCTGTCTCTAAAAATAAATAAATAAATAAGTTTTAACATGATATCAGTCATTCACATGCTCATGAAAGTTTGAGAAACACTGGTTTAAATCCTTCTCTGGTTGCCTGTAAGCATTTCTAGGGCTCTCTTTCATCTCTGTCCCCAGAGCCCTCCATAAGACTCAATACTCAAATATCTCCTAGGTTCTGCTTACAATAATTATATACACAATTTTATTTAACGTTTGGAAAAATATATACCACACTATTAATAGTAGTTATCTGGTAGGTGGACCATGGTGCATTTCTATGTAATATTTTAATTTTTCATAATCAGAATGTATTACTTTTGTAGATAGAAAAACATGAAGATTTGGAAAAATACATGTAAAAGGTAAGATAAAATGTTAACTGTAAGATAAAACACATTCACAAAAGATATATAATGCATATAATTGTGTTGAGCTATATTTAAAACATGAAAAGATAGGCAAGCTATATTAAGTTTAAAAAAAGACAATTTAACAGTATGTATCGATACCATGTTTGTTCTTTAAAATAATTTGTGGACACTCAAAGGATATTTATCAAAATATCTGGTGGAGTTTTATATTTGTCTACATTTAAAATTTTTTCTACAGTTCTCCTCATTTTTATAAAATCATATCACTTTTGTAGTAAGAAAAACAAAGTTATTTTCATTAAAAAAAATACCTAATTCAATGATTGAGATTTTTCTTTTTGCCCCATGCCCCCACGACTGAGATTTCTCCAACACCCTGGGAAGCTGCATGGTCTGAAAGTAACATGACCATTGCACAGATGAAGGCGCTGGGCTCAGAAATGTAACCCTGATCGCTCAGCTCAGGGCTGGTGTTCTCCCACCAGTGCAACTACACCACACTCAGAAGAATGTGGTGAGTCAGATGCCATATTTGGCCAAAAAAACCGTCATTTTGGGAATCTCACTAATGCCAGTAGCGTCTAGGAGGGCATCAGCAGTAGGGGAACACTCTTCAGAGACAAAGCATCAGAACAATCCGTGCTGCACCACCTCCCCCTGCTGGCAGGCTCTGGAAACCGAAATTGGCTTGATGACAGGGGCTATTACCACTGGCCAAAATTTTTTTATTTTCCATCAATATCTCCCTAATTTATTTAAATCAGCAAAACCACTTTCTCATTCATCAAGGATTCAGGTATTGACACGAATACACAAAACCAGGAGCTGGTGCCAACCAGACTCAGCGCTTTGGATGACACAATGGCAGTGCCACTCTTTACCTCCTGTCCTTTCTTTCCCTGCCACTTTGGGCCTTATGATGGATACTAAGGCATCATGTTCCTCAACACTACCTTTCCTCTCTGCTTTCTCTTTGCCTCCATCCACTTCCTTGAGCCAAAGAAAAGGGCAAGAGGTGGCCCATGTACTCTCAGCCATGGTCTGGCACGGAGAAGCTCTAACATTGGAGACATGGAGCACCAATCCTCCCAAGACCCAGGCCTTAGGTTCTAGGCTTGGTATTTCAAATATGAAATATCAGAGTGTAATGATGTCATTCTTCAACTGTGGTGCCCCTGGTCTCCAGATAAACACACAGCTTCCTTACTCTTCCAGGAAGAAGGAAACATTCAATAGGATATCTAGAATAGGAAGAAAGAAAAACTGTGGCATTATCACCTCTCCAAAGAACACAAAATATCAGATTATAAAAGACAGAGAGGCAGGGCAATGGCACCTCTCTAGTGCTTACAGAGGTGAGCCACACGGAAAGAGAGGAGACATGAAGAAATAAACAAAAACTAGTACCTTGTACAAGGTCTTGCTGTTCATCTTTTGAAATTCGGTCCCAGGCCTTGGGCAAAGACTGGATGTTTGCCAACTCTCCCCACTGGATGGAGGAGAGGAGGTACTTTCTCTTCAGGTACCTTCCTGGAAGTTAAGGACTGCTCAAAAAGAAAATGAAATATGTTGAAGGAAAAAATACCCTGGTGAGAGCTATAGGCAGCTATAAAAGTGAAAGTGCAGCCAGCCTTACATTTTACCAAGTGGGCAGGATTCACCTGTGAAACAGATATTTCCTGAGCAACTCTTTACTAACATATGACTTTGTGCTATGGGAAAAAAGGAATGAAACACTGTCCCTAAAATCTGGGATCTCTCCATGGTGAGAACAAAACCAGACAGTGAGTAGAAAGAATCAAAGTGCTATGAAAGGTAAAATTCAGTGGAAGTTCAGAGGATGAATACATCCAGTTTAGAACATAGCAGAAACGTTCCAGCTGGTAGGAAACGCATAAGCAAAGGCACAGAATGGCAACCCACAGAACGGATTCAGGGAAGGCAAACCTTCCACTTGGGTTGGCATGGACACCATGTGAAGAGTAGTAGGAAAGCAGCTGAGCCAGAACACAAAGAACCCTGAGTACCAAGGCAGTGATTCTGAACTTATCCCAACAACAGAAGCTATTCCTATACAAGTACAGAACAATTCCCAAACAAGTAATAGGATCAGAACTAAATTTCCTGAAGCCATATGGATTGAGGTCATTAATTGGAGATCATTTAGAGGGAGAGAAGCTAGAGACAAAGAAACCTGTCACGAGGCTATATGCAATTGAGTCCAAGTGAGAGGTAAGAAACTATGGACATGATAGAGAAGGAAAATATGAAAAGTGCCAGGGAAATAGAACCAAAAGATTTGACTGTAAACATTCTGGCACACAGCAAGTGCTCAGTACTGTTTTTGTTTATTTAATTTTTTTTTTTTTTTTTTTTTTGAGACTAAGTCTCCGTCTGTCACCCTGGCCAGAGTATAGTGGCGTCATCATAGCTCACAGCAACCTCAAACTCCTAGGCTCAATCAATCCTCCTGCCTAAGCTGGGACTACAAACATGCACTATGCCCAGATGATTTTTCTTTTTTTTTGTAGAGATGGGGTCTCACTGTTGCTCAGGCTGGTCTCAAACTCCTGGCCTCAAACAATCATCCTGTCTCAGCCTTCCAAAGTGCTAGGATCACAGGCGTGAGCCACTGTACCCTCAATACCCTCAGTATTGTTAGCTGCAGCTCCCTGATCCTTTTGTCCATGCTGCTGTTGCTATCACTCCTACTGCTACTACCACGACTACTGCTACTACTGCAATCTAAAAGAAAAAATAGGGTTGAAGCTGTAGCTCAAGGAAAGAGGGGTTGAATCTGAGGACTAGATTACAGAGTTCAATTTTAAACTTGAGTTTGCAGTTCCAAGAACAATCCAATTGGAGGCATCTCCAGGAAACTGAAACTTAAGACTACAGACAATAAAGGTGGGGCCTTGGGAATTATTTACGTAATGAAGGCAGAAATTTAAGCCAGAGGGTAGATTTGAATATCAGGCAAGAATGGAGAGAAAAAGACCATAACTTCAGCTAAGTGGTCTTTCTGCTTTCAGCCATGTCCCAGACACCCCAAGTCTTTCCCCAGAACACAGCCAGTGTGATACTGCTAAAAATACAGGTCTTAGCCATTTACTCCTTACTCAAAACCTTCTAAGCTTTCTCTCAGTAAAAGCCAAAATTCTTTCACAGACCTTGAAAGCCTACAAAGTCTACCCCAGCCTTGCTAACCTCATCTCCTCTTACGCTCCCTCATACTCTGCTCTAGCCATGCTGGCCTCCTTGCTATGTCCTGAATACACCAGGCATGTTCTTACCTCAGGGACTTTGCATTGGTGTTCCCGCTGTCTGGAACACTCTTCCCCCAAATATCCACATAGGTCCCTCCTCACCCTCTTCAGATCTTTGCTCAAATATCACTTTCTCATGAGGCCTGGCCTCACCACACTATTTAAAATCACAACCCCACCCTCACTCCTCACTTTCTCTGCTTTATTTTTCTCCACAGCACTTAGCACTATCTGACATTCTATTTTCCTCTCTAAATGGCTATCTCCCAGCAGAGAACAGTGCCCTGCAGGTAGTAGCTACTCAATAAATTATTTGAGGAATGGTTGCACAAAGGAATGCAGGAGGAATCTAAGTTCAGAAACCAAAGAGAACTGACCCAAATTATAGAGTTTTCCAATATTGTGAAATTAAAATCTTGTGAAAACTGAAATTAGAAAGACTTCTTGGAAGATTTGTGGACACTATCTGAAATGTGCACAAAGGATATGAATTTCGATAATGTCTCTCGATATCTTGTAACCACTCCAACATGTCAGCCACAGAGGGGCTCACAACTGAACGCTGCAGGACAGCATCAATGCCAACTGTGTCTGTGTGCTCCTCATAGATATGAAACACTCGCTCTACATGGCTGCTGACCGTGTCACGCACCTTGAGGAGGGTGGCCCTGGAGGAAAGAGTCTGACATTAGGCAATATCATGAGAAAGGTATAAGGCAAAATTTCTCAACTTTGGCACTACTGAGATATATATAGAGAGAAATAGATAGATATAGATATATATATATGCAGATAGATATAGTTTTTTTTTTTTCATATACATACCATGGAATACTACTACTGGTATTTTGGACTGGATGATTCTTTGTTGTGGAAGGCTGCTCTGTGCATTGTAGAATGTTTAGGAGCATGTCTGGCCTCTACTCACTAGACAACAGGAATAAAACATACCTCTACCCTCCCTAAGCCACAATAATCAATAATTGTCTCTAGACATTGCCAAATGTCCCCTGATAGGAAAACCACCCCCAGTTAAGACTACTGGTCTAAGGAGATTAGTGACAGTGCATTGGAGGTAGGGTAGGGACAGGGCTCAAGAATCAAGAACTGGTTTAAAGATGGAAAGGCTGAAGAAGTTATATGGCTCTCAAAGCTGTATGATAAGCCCAGTCACCAACAAGGTAAAAACCAAGGGAACTTTCTGGGGCTGCCATAAAACTGTGTAAGAAGAGCAAATGCTCATAGTCCCATACCAGGTACATGAAAAGGGAATAAGCAAGAGGAAACGGAAGCAACACACCAGAACTATCCACATGCTCCCTAGCCCCATCCTAGTAAATTCCTGAATGGTTAAGTTTAGACTCTGGATGCATGCAGACTACCGTGGACCTTCGAAAAGTTACTCATTCCTCCTCAGGTGTAAAAACAGTCTGTTTTACTCACTGCACATCCCAAGTACTTAGAGCAGAGACTGTCACACAGAACAACACCTACTTGTTCAACAAATGAATGAATGAAAAGGGTTACTGTAAAAACTAAATGAAATAATGCATACAAAGTACTTAGGGCAGTGCCTAGCTTATGGTAAATACTGTAGTATTTATTTTTATTTCATTGGTGACTCCAAGGTGCCCAGCCACCAAGACAAAGGCTACAACTTCCCAAAGGGCAAGGTATTCCTTAGCCTAGAACTGTGGCTTTCAAAAATGTTTGTCCATGACTCACGATGAAAAAATAGACTTAAAATAACAACCCAACACCCATAAATATGTAATCAATTGAAGTAAAAGTACACAAAACAATATTTGATCCTCTGAAACACTATCTGTGCTTATTTGTAGACTGTGACCAGCATTTAAAAGAAAAAAAAAAGACAAAATATCAGATGGCTGACTGCATTTCATTCCTTCTCACAGCTCAATAATATTCCATTGTAGGGATATAGCACATTTTGTCATCTCTCACCAAAGTCTCCTCCATTTAGAGGTGAGAGACACATCTAGCAACCATATGATCCTCTGCATAGCTTATGCATCACTGGTGAGCTGGCTTACCATCCCCTTGTTCTAGCCATACTACCCTCTATGTAACACTATTCATACCCACCTTCTGACCCAGCTTACACTTGTTCATCCTTCAGGTTTTTCATGTCATTTCCTCCCACAAGGTTCCCCCCTCCTCACAGGCTGCACTTAATCATTATCTTAGAATATACCACAACATAATTTAACTACCTCTTCTACTCAACTAAGAACAGGAAGTAAGTCTGGTTCACTGTTGTATTCCCAGCACCTTGCGCTTGGCATCCCATAGATGCTTAATAAATGTATTTTGTACAAATGAATAAAAGGAAGGTCCTCATCTTTGACAGTTTACCACCAGTCTATGGCACAAACCCTATACACTGGAACTTTCTTTTGTTCTGGGTCAAGGGTAAGCCACATGTGTCCTCTCTCTTCTCTGTCCTCAATAATCTATAACTCTGCGATAGAAAGTCTGACAATAGACATAAGTCAGAGCTTGGAGACATACTACTCTTGGGCACAGAGACACCAATGTACAGCAGGACAAAGTGATGGTTAAGAGCTCTGGCTTTGGTGTCAGGCACACTTGAGTCAGAATCCCTGCTCTACTATGTACTAGCTGTGTGACCATGAGCAATCTGCTTGTGCCTCAGTTTCCTCACCTGCAAAATGGAATTAAAGTGAGGTTAAGTCACAGATGTGTTGAAAAGACTTTATGAGGTAGCATATGTAAACTCTCAGCTCTGGTACCTACTAAGTTTACAGCACAGTTACTCATTGACTTTTACCAAAATATAGTTGTTAGAAGGGCTAATAAGTTTTTGCCACTCCTTTTCTGTGCTGCTTTGGTGACTTCTACGAACCCCACCACTGCCATGCTTAGCCTCTGACAAGGGAAATGCCAGATAATGGCTTTTTGACAGAGGTCCCATTGCAACAGATGGAAAGGAAGAAAGGCTGAGACACCTCCAAATACCATGCTTTCAAGGGAGGAGAAAAACACCCAGTTTTAAAATCTTTCCACCAAGAAAGAGCACCATGGAGCCTCTTACAGCTTCTCCGCTAGCTTGTCCAGGACAGTGTCACCAGCCGCCAGCTGTTTGCGCTTCAGCCGCTCCTTTAAGTCTGGGAAGGCCCGAAGTGACGGCACATCCTCAAACCGCAGGTTCTGCGCGGCCTGCAGCTGTTCTGCCAGGTTGCTGAGGGAGGCCAGGAGGGGCTGGCAGTCCCGCAGAGTGCTCTGCCACAGGCCCTGCTGCTCCTCCAGCACGGGAAAACACTTCCTCAGGGCCTCCTGCACCGCCAGCAAAGGCAGGTCTTGAGTCATCTTCTGTTGGAAAAAACAAAAACAGAAACAAAAAAAACTGCATTAAGGTGCCAAGCCAGTAGGAGCAGCACTGGGCCAAGGTGCGCGTCATTTCCATCCTAGCGGGAGGTCAAGCTCTGGGCCCCCAAATGCCTTCAGGCAGAAGCGCAGTCTCACCTCCAGAAGGGGCTCTCAGATGAACAGGCTCCTGTTTCCCACCTCGGGAAAGGTGTCCCGGCTATAGCGCGAAGGAGGCCCTCCCGGGATAGGGCAGCCTCCTGCTTCAGACCGAGTCGTCCCCGGGCCTAAGCGCGGTCCCCTCTCTCACCCGTGCTTCCGGAGTCGGAGTCCTGACTCCCCTCCCAGAGGCTGCCAGTCGCGTTCCTGAAACCAGCGGGAAAACTTCAAGCTGAGGCGACCAAAGTGTCAGAACACGCTACGGCCCTCCCCACGCGCCCGCAGTCTCTCTGCGCACGCTAAAAAGCGAGCGCTGCTAAAGCTCATCTCAGGCCAGCGGGGCTACAGCGTCGCTAAAAAATGTCGTCACATCGCAATGGATTCTGGGCACTGTAGTCCTGCATGTGGATTAGCTGCTTGACTGTGGCGCTTCCTTGTGATTGGATGTTGGGATCGTCCTAACTCGGAGACTTCACATTCCTCAGCCTGTGATAGTTTGCATTGGGTAGCGGCGGTGGCCTGTCCCGTTAGCCATGGAGCTGCTCCCTCTCAGCTTGCACCTCCAGCTGTGCCTTAATAACACTGTTGGATTAACTTGTGTGTGGCATAAGCAACTGGCAAAAACTGGTGAATCACACACTTCTGCCATGTGGTAGCTGTGGCTAAGATGCAGGTGAACATCCTAGGTGCCCAGAGAAGTCGGACCCACTGGGACTGGGGTGAAGCCCTGAGATGAAGAAGCCAGGAAACCCTACTTGTCCAGCACCAAGACACCTGCTGGGGAGGAAGCCCACATGAGGTACGGGCTTGTTATCACCCCCAATCTTGGCCATCTAGATGGAGACTCTCAGACAACCAACAAGCAGACTGGGGTGTCATCGCCCACCCACTGTCCAGGGCTGACCTTGGGTGGGAGAGTGACATTCAGATACTTGTTGCATCTGGAGCAACAGGCCAGGAATGGCGGTTGGGGGAGGGTTCCAGGAAGGGCAAGGCTAGCCAGGGCTCCTACGCCTGGGCTGCCCTGTCCCCAATCCTGCCGGTGCCCATGAGGAGCCTGTCTGACACATTTACTTATTCCCTCGATTGGGGAAAGGCAGGATTATTTATCATCCCTCCCGCCCACATACGCACATTCAAACACAAACACAACCCCTCAGACATGGCTTCAGACCGAATCCATAGGGTGAAAAGCACCAAAGCCAAACTATCAGACCACAAACCCGTCAAAAGCTAACCTGTCTGGCTGTCCAGTCCCCTGCCCGCCGTGTGACTCGGGCTACAGCCTTGATGCCTGGAGACTGGCCCCTAACCTTGCTGAGCTTCAGCACAAGCCCTGAGCAATCCAACCCTGTGGCCGTGGGGAGACGCCAAGATGCGCCTCCGACAGGACCACGGCACGTCTGGGCTTGCTGTCTACGTGTCCCTTCCCAGGCCCACAGTCACGACACCCAGAGCTGCCTCCTGCCCTGGGCTCCCTGGGGTCTGGCAGCCATGGCTCCTCATGCAGTCACCCTCTGGGGCGCGCAGGAGCCGCCAGCGTGGAACCACCACCTGCACCCAGCGTCGCGACCAAGGCTCCGCAGACGTCAGCTCCCCGAGCTGCACCCCGGCAGAGGCTCCTGGACGCGAACTGGGCACAGGGAAGAGAGGACCCGGAGGTCTGCCCCCACCCACTGCCCAGACTGGCCGGGGGCTGGCGCAAGCTGGGGCGCCCACCCCAAAGCTTGCACCCCTGCCCCACTCTCCTATCATTCCATCCCCCTTGCTCGGGGGCTGCGGCGGATCCCGGCCTCTTCCAAACTCTGCCCGGGCTGCTCTGTCCCCGCCGGCCCTCCACTTGCCGGCCCCTACTGGGACCGGGGTGCGGGGGAACCCTGAGGAACCGAGTCAGTCGGTCGGTCTGAATGCGTGCAGCAGTCAAGCGAGGCAGCCCAGCCACCGCCAGCCCACACGCAGCGTCCCACATATCCCACAGCCAACCTGGCCCAGGCCGCGCCCGCAAACCCCAGTGCTTGGGTACCCTGGGCCGCCACAAGGCCTGCCGGGAGTAGTAGTTCGCAGCCCTCCGGGGCGGAGCGTGGTGGGAGGGACCCGGACCACAACTCCCAGGAGGACCCGCGGCGACGGCGCTGACGCAGGCGGGCTGTAGGGGGCGCTGGGGGCGAAAGACTCCTGCCGGCAGGAACTCCCTTGTGATTGGATGTTGCGGGACCGTCCTAAGACGGCGGCTTCTCATTCGTCAGCCTGTGGCAGTGGAGTTTGAATTGGGTGGCGGTTAGCCGTGGCTGGTGCAGCGAAGTTTTCCTCCGCTCTTGTTTTGGAACCACAGGTACGTGCCGGGAGACTTCTTTAAACCGAGACCCTGAGGGGGGCGAGTCCCCATCCGCCCCTAGCGGCTCCTTGCTTCCCCTCCCGGTCTCCGCCGCTGACCCCTGTGCCTCGGTCGCTGCTCTACAGCCTCCGCCGAAGCGCCATGGCTCCTAGGAAGGACAGCAGTCGGGCGGCCAAGACCCACTCCTTACGGAGCCGGAAGCTCGCCTCCTTTCTTAAGGACTTCGACCGAGAAGGTAAGGGGCAGGGCCCGGGCCCGGGTCCTCGCGGCTGCCTGGGGCGATGGCGGGGTGCGCGCGGGCTGGGACGCGGGCAGCTCGGATTCACCCGCCCAGTGACCCATGCCCTGTCGGCTCTGCCCTCTCGCAGTGGAAATACGAATCAAGCAAATTGAGTCAGACAGGCAGAACCTCCTCAAGGAAGTGGATAACCTCTACAACATCGAGATCCTGCGGCTCCCCAAGGCGCTGCGCGAGATGAACTGGCTCGACTACTTCGGTAAGAGCTGCTGGGTTTCCCCGGGGCGAGGCGTGGAGCCCCTGTGGTTCTCGTGACACCCTTCAGAAAGGACTTGCTCAAAAGTTACCTCTCAGGGAGGTCTAACGTGACCACTTGTGGAAAGTTGCAGCTCTACTGCTCCCACTCCCTGTCTCTTTCCTGCTTCATTTTTCTCCATCGCACTCACTGTCCTCCAGCCCCCGGGGTAGGCAAACCTTTTCTCTAAAAGGCCAGCAAGCAAATATTTTAGGCTACTTGAGTCAGAGGATTCTCTGTTCGACGACTGAGCTCTGCTGTTATAATTCCAAAACAGCTAGAATGAATGGGCGTAAATGGGCTGTATTCCAATAAAATTTTATTTATAAATACACTGAAATGTGAATTTCGCATAATTTTCACACGGCATAAAATATTTTCTTTTTTAAATATATTTTTTACGCAGCCACTTGAAGAGGAATAAATAAATGACTTAGTTTGTTAACCAGTGCTCAGGTGGAAAAATCACCCCAAGCAGCTTTTCCTGAAGCTTATGGAAATTGCCATCTTAAAAATGGGCAAATCAGTTTTCTTGGCCAGGGAAAAATCCCAACCTGTTTCCCCACTCCCTTGTTAAATGTCCAAGGACATGTAGGAGGCTGCATTACCTTTACTTTTTGTGTTTTCCTTATTATTAATTGCCTAGTATGTAATCTCCTTCCTGGATAGAAATGCATATTCTGCTCATATATGAGACATTTAATGATCCTTTTGACTTCCTCTTTTATTTATTAAGCCATTCGTTTGCTCATTTCTACAAATACTAAGCATGTTTCAGTCACAATGCTAGGTGCTGAAGATGCCCTGGGAAATAAAACAGTGCCCCTGTCCTTAAGAGCATAAAGCTTAGTGTAAAAGGGCTATTAAAAAAAAATTCACATACAGTTAAATAATTTAAAATTATAAGTACTACAAAGGAGATAGAATAGAATAGTAGTCAGTAAACATATTTATATAGTGATTCCTATGCCAGATGGGCATTGTACCAAATGTTTTACATATGTTAACTAAGTTTATCCTCATAACAAGCTAATTATTAATATCCCTATTTTTAAAATGACAAGATTAAGGCACAGAGAGATTGGTAACTTTGCTCAAGGTCTCATAAGCTAGTTAGTGGCATTCTCTATTTGAACCCAGGCATTCTGGTTCCAAAGCCTGAGGTCTTAACTGTTCTAAAGTCTGCTATGAGGATTTCTAACAGGAGACTAACCTAACTTTTTATTCTACATTTAAATCTCTCAAAGACCTTTTCATTCACCACACATTTGCTGTACATCTATTGTCTGCTAGATTTTTGCCAGAAGCAATGAATATCATCTTTGGAATTCAGTCCAAGGCAGGGGTGGACACTTGAACAGCTTTGAGTAGTTGAGTTGGTGGGTAGGATGAGGGTGAGAAACTAAGCACTTTGCAGTGATCTGCTGAAATAGAAAAATAAGCAGATTTAGGGGTGACATTTGAGCCGAGTTTTGAAGGCTGAATTAGAAATTTGTTGAGTACAGAGGAGAATTTTAGGCAGAGAAAATACTAAGTATCACAGCACAAAGTCATGAGACAGTGGCACATTTGGGAAATAATTTGGAGAAAGATTGACTAGATGGTGAAGGTTATTGAATGTTAAAGACTAAGGGTTGGACTGGTTTTGGAAAGAAATAGTAGTATTAGGCAAGGTGATTTATCATTAAAATCTGATAGTAACTAAATAAAATATTCTTTTTTAAAGCCCTTGGAGGAAACAAACAGGCCCTGGAAGAGGCAGCAACAGTAAGTGACCTGTCCTATTTTTGAGCTTTTGCTTAGTTCTTAAGTCTAGTCCAGTCATAAAATCCAGCCAATGGGTGCTTACTGTGGAAGAGATTCCATAAGGGGATATTATCTGTTTGTGTCAGCTGAAAAATTAGAGTTGGGTCAATCGCTAAGTGCATGAAACCCAAATATTAGTAGTTCAAATATTAATAGTACAAAGGGAGGCAATTCTGGTTTCAGCCAATTCCTTGCAGTCCTTTGCCCTGAACTTTGCAGGAGAAGTAGAAATCCTCAAGCTCAAATTCCTTTAAGCCCCTGGGTCATTACACTGTGACCTGGCCTGCTAGCTGGGAAAGAGACTATTTTATCTTCTATACTGTAGAAGCAGTGCTCTTGCTTGGGACTCTCGGTACTCCCCAACCCTCTCACCCCCTTCCTCCTAGCACCAGCACCTGGATTGGAGGCAGTAAGATGAAGAGGCAAAATAAAGAGTTTGAGTGTGCTCCATAAATATATATACCTATTATGTACCTATAATAATTTCAAACAAAAAATTTTTAAAAAATAATGGGTATATCAACAGAAGGAGCAATGGAATAAAAAGAAAAAGAATGGGTGCAAAAAAAGAAAAACAATAAGATCTAGTATTTGACAGCACAGAAGGGTGACTATAGTCAACAATAATTTATTGTAATTTTAAAATAACTAAAAAGGGCCAGGCATGATGGGAAGCTGAGATGGAAGGATTGCTTGAGCCCAGGAGTTTGAGACCAGCCTGAGAGCAAGAGTGAGACCTCATCTCTACTAAAAATACAAAAATTAGCTAGGTATCATGGCATGTGCCTGTATCCCAGCTATTCAGGAGGCTGAGGCAAGAGGATCACTTGAGTCCAGGAGTTTGAGGTTGCAATGAGCTATGATGATGCCACTGAACTCTCCCAGAGCAAGAGAGCAAGAGTGTGTCTCAAATTTAAAAGTGAGTAAGTAAAAGAGTAGAATTGAAATGTTTCTAACATAGAGAAATGATAAATGCTTGAGGTGATGGATACCCCGTTAGCCTGATTTGATCATTACACATTGTATGCCTGTTTCAAAGTAACACATGTATCCCATAAATATATATACCTATTGTGTACTCATAATAATTTTTTTAAAACAGAGTTTAGATCTGCACTGTCCAATACAATAGCCACCAGGCACAGGGTAACTATTTCAATTGATTAAAATTAATAAAATTAAGAATTCATTTCCTTTTTTTTTTTTAAGAAGGCCTATGAATGTAAAGAATTCATTTCCTTAGACATGCTAGTCACATTTCTGATGTTCAGTAGCCACCTGTGACTAATGGCTACTGTATAAGCCAGCACAGAAATAGACCATTTCTACCCTTGCAGTAAGTTCTGCTGGACAGCGTTGGGAACTAGTCCATAAATGGGCTTCAGGGTTCCTCTGAAATCACATGTGAACAATGTGTGTGTATACGTGCGTATGTGTACCTTTCTGAGGAGAAATTTTATTGTAGTCTTAATCAGTTTTACAAAGTGAACCCCAAAATCGACATCTTTTGTTGAGTTGATCAGAATCATTTGGAATCTCAGAGTTTGAAGGAGTCTGATTACAAAGGTACACAGTAGCACTGACTAGCAGACCTCCCTCAGCTTCAAAAGTTAAAGGTAATGAGGAGCTAGTTGTTCAATGAGGAAAAATTTAGAGAATTTGGGGATGAATAGTGTAGGGAGGGGTGGGGATAACTGGAGCATAAAATCAAGAGCTAGTAAAACATTGTTAGTTAATGCCTTCTCTCTCTTTGTAATATGTTGCCATGACCCATTTTATTCACCCTGCCACAGACACACCCAGCTCTAATGTTTCAAAAGAATTACCTCTGAGATGAATTACACTTATAATACATCTCCCTCTTTTTAAATGAATTAGACATACAGAACTACAGATCAGAGCTTCTAATGTAATATGAAAAATCCAGTGCCAAGTTGAGACAATACTAACCTTAACTGATATGATTTAAAACCCAGGAAAGGAATGATAAAAAAATGTACAAAAGTTCTTAATTAGGAAGTATGTTGAGGTTTGATGATTCACTAGGAGGACTCACAGGGCTCAGCACATAGTCATATATGGTGGTGATTTATCACAGTGAAAGGGCACAAAGCAAAATCAGCAAAGGGAAGTGCCTGGGGCCAAGTCCAGAGGAAGCCAGGCGCAAGCTTCTAAGATTCCACTCCCAGTGGAGTCACACAGGACACACTTAATTCAACATGAGTGAAATTCAGTATGAGTGGAAATGTTCAGAAAAGCTCATTAAATGCCCATAGTTCCACACAGACCAAAATTCTAGACTTCTAGAAGGAAAGCATGTGTTCGGCATAAACCATATTGTTTGCTTAAAGTTTGGGCACAGTGAAGTGTTCTTATCAAGAAATGGTGGGAACCCTCCTGAAATCCAAGTTCCCAGATGCCAACCAAGGCCAACTCTGCAAACTTTCTACATACATCAATCTCAGGCTGCACAGTAGGTGATCAGTGGCCTGCCACCAGTGACAATTTCGTAATGTGCCAGTTGTTTCTAGAGGTAGCAGAATGTTGGTAAGAATGCCACCACTTCCCATTCCATCAACCATGGCAGACATCATTAATCTATTATAGCACTGTTTCTTGCTAAGCCTAAGACAGCCTCAGAATCCTTCTCTGAGCACTTCAGGTAATCCCTACCAATCCAGAGATGAAAACCTATGCCATTCCAAGTCCCTACTAATCCGATATTTACATGTGTCCTGTGAGGAAAGGACTATAAATCATCCCTGTTCTTTGTAATGCTCATAGATATGGCTAGTCATCACCATGAAAAAATCTAATTTGAATGGTGACTGGAAATCTTTTTGAAGGACCGAGGAGCATCATAGAAAACCTTGAGACCCTGTAGACTTATCAAAAAAATGAGAAGTCTGACACAGCACCAAGCGTTGTAAAGGATGTGGATCATGAGGAATTTGTTTGCAGATAGAGTGTAAACAAGTGCAACCACTTTAGAAAACAATTTGGCATATCAAGGTTGAATATTTATGTAACTTCTAACCCTGTAATGCCCTATCCTAAGGGTAGAACCAAGAGAAAACTTATATATGTACGTCACTGCAATGTGACACAGGTATAAGACAGTTCAAAGTAGCAGGGTTTGTAATACCACAAAACTACTGATGGGAGAATGGACAAATCCATAGTGGTATAATCACAGTGGGATATGACATAGCAGTGAATACAAATTAACTACAACCACAAATAGTGGTCAAAACAGGCAAAACTAAACAAAATGTTTAAGCATGCACACACACACGCACACATACACCCATACACATGTACTTTCTTATTAAGCAAATGAAATGATAGTGGTTACTTCTGGGGAATGACAGGATTAGGAGACTGGTCACCTTTGAGGGAAGGGACAAGGAAAGGGAACAGGGAATGAATACACAGCTACAAGCAAGTTATTGGCAATATTTTAGGTCTTGGGTTATGTGGTGTGTTTATGAGAGTTTGCTATATTGCATTATAATTAACATTTAACAATGTTTTGTTATGTATCAAATAATAGTTTTTTAATTATTTTTCATCTTAAAATATTCCTCATATTTCGGTGTAATAAGCCTGGTGCTTTCTGGCTTTGTTTGTCACAGGCTGACCTGGATATCACTGAAATAAACAAACTAACGGCAGAAGCTATTCAGACACCTCTGAAATCTGCCAAAAGTGAGTACTTCTCAAAACCCCTTGTTGAATGGAGATCTGAGGCCCAGGGTGTTTGGTTGGCTGCTCAGGCAGGGCCTTCTTGGGAGAGCTTCTTCCCTCTAATGTCTGCGCCTCCATCTTGTAAATCCAAAAATTTGCTTTGGGCCACTGCATTCAGTTGATTGTACACAGGACTGATGCTAATAAAACTCATAAGACCATGTGTGAGCTAAAGTGAAAGTGAAAAAAGAAAAAAAAGCTGTGCTAGAAACCAAACCTTGCTTTCCCCTGAGTTAAATAGAGAGATAGCAAGATTTAGAGACGTGTGAGAAGATTGGTAAAACCAACTGGGGCTCTCTAATGTGATCAGCTGGGTTGAATGAGAATTGTAAAAGGAATGACTTTCTCTGCCTGTAATTTCAGGTTGCTCAGTGATCTATCTATGTAACCATGTCACACGTCCTGCACTCTGAAAAATACTGTCTCATAGGAGAAGTTATATGGGAAACCAAGTTGTGATTAGTGAGCATGGAATCGGGTCAGGATGAATTGTGACATGGATTTAATGTCACTGTCTTTAAGCTATAGTAACACAGTGTATACAACTCTTGTGAGGACAGACCTGACCTACAGCCAGGATTTTGGGGCTGCCTACCAGGGCACCGTCTGTACTGGGCAGGGCCAGAAACATCCCACTTCTTGTTCCAATTTGCCTTCTATCAGAATGGCCTCATAGAATGAAGAAAGCATGATGAGATTTTTGCTTTCCTAGTGTCATATTCCAGTCTTGATTCCCCGAGGTTATGATGTAATTAGACTTGGATGTTCCTGGAGTTCCTCAGCCACATATTTACAATCTGTTAGGTTACTTTGGGTCATTTCTACAGTTAGGTAATATCAGTTTCTCTTCTGAGTTCCACCAGTTTTGCTTACTTGAGGGGTAGTGGGGGTCTTCTGATTTCATCCCTTGGAACTGAACCCACCAGGACCAATGTCAATCAACAGTTAAAGTTGGTTTTGTGCCCTCTTGACCACTGGACTTTGACTACGTGTAAGCTACTTTTAAAAACGATAAATATAGGTGTATTCTTATTTAATGTGTCAGAGTTGCACCTGACAAAAAAAGCTTAAAAGTTATTTACTCCCATCTCTCTCCCCATGATCAAATATATATGAATTTTCTCTATGGAATCCCTGGTCAGGATTTTCTAGCTCCTGGTTTTATCTGTTTAGCAGTGAGACACTCTCCACCTTTCATCACTAAAGAGCTGTGATTAGAAAGCTGCCTAGAAAGTTCTCATTTTGAGCCAAAGTTTTCTAATGGTATCTGTACTGATGCCAGTTCTCCCCTTTGGGGCCTCCTGGAACCATTTTCTACATGACAACCCCTTAAATATTAAAAATTGATATTATTTCCTCTGGAATCATTGATCTTAAAAATTCTTCATACTCCTTTTCCTAAGATGATCATTGTAGTAATACTTTTATTATTTATAAGTAACAATATTTAATTATAACAAATAATAGGCTAGCTGGGCACAATAGCTTACACCTGTAATCACAGCATTTTGGGAGGATCACTTGAGCCCAGGAGTTTAAGACCAGCCTGGGCAACAATAGTGAGACTGTGTCTACAAAAAATAAAAATTAGCCAGGTATGGTGGCGTGCACCTATAGTCCCAACTACTTGGGAGGCTAAGGCAATAGGATCACTTGAGCCCAGGAGTTCAAGGTTACAGTGAGCTGTGATTGGGCCACTGCACTCTAGCCAGGGCAAAAAAGAAAAAAAAAGTGAATGCATGAACGTTTATTCCCATCAGAAATATCACACTGTTAAAACTGTTTCTTACAGCACGCAAAGTAATACAAGTGAATGAAATGATAGTGGAAGAAGAAGAAGAAGAAGAAAATAAACGTAAGAATCCTCAAACTGCAAGGGTAAGTAGTCACTTAGGTTGGGGGCTAAGGACTAGCAGGAGACAAGCAAATACAAAACTGTGTGAAATACAGTGTTACCCACCCAGAACTCACAGCTTAGTAGAGACAGTCCCACTTTAAGTGGCCAATAACAAAAGTGATCATTGACTTGTGTGCAAAGCATGTAGAACATAGAAGAGGAAGCTAGCAAGTCTTCTGTATCCCATTAGGACACAGCCAGGCCTTTTAAGGTGAGTGAAGTCCACGAGCTAGAAAAGAAAGGGAACAGAATTGCAGGAGGAGCTAGGAAAGTGTTCCTTTAAGGAGCAGGAAGCAGTTTGGTATGGCTGGGATATTATCTCTCAGAGTAAGACAGAAAGAACAGATAATGAATGGCCTGTGTGCCAAGCTTGGAAGTTTCCATTCTGTCAGGTCGGTAATGGTAAGTGACATCAGATTGGTATTTCAGGCTGGTCCAATGGTAATGGGTTATCAGAACTTATTAACATTAGTGTCACTAAAGTTGGTATATAACCCCACACTGCTAAATTTGACTGGCTTAAAAAAAAAAAAAAAGATTGGTATTTCAGAACAGTATTCAAGATAAATGGGAGAGGGGGAAAATGAGATGAGGAAACCAATCAGGATACTGTTAATTCTTGAACTGAGGCACTGACACTGCAAAAGGAAGGGATGGTTTTGAGATAAGTTTTAGAAAAAAGAATTGGAATGGCTGGTGGAGGAAAGGAGGTGTCAGAGATAACTACATGGTTTCTAGCTTAGGGAGCTGCCATCCAGTTGGGACCCAGCTACAGAGTCGTGCTGGGTTGGGGGAAGGGGGAGCACGTGTCACTGCTTGACGCGTTGACTATTCAGTGCTTTTCCAGGATATCTAGGCTAGACAGAAATTTTAGCCTGGAGCTCAGAGAGAAGTAGGAGATTGAGAGACACTGCCTTCTGGATCTTTAGGAGCTTGTCCTGGTGTGGGAGTGGAGACAGTTGTGCGGGGCAAGCAGGAAGGGGGGGAGGCTGAGGTGGACCCTAAAGGGAAGGTAGAGAGAGAAGTTCCTCAGACAGCCAGAGAAGTAGGAAAGATGCATCAATTGTGGAGGATAGGGAGGAGAGAATTGCTAGAAGATAAGGAGTGATTCTTGTCCGGGGACTCCCAGGACTCAGGAATGAGAGGACTGCAGGGACTGCCTTGGACTGGGATGCCCTGAGTGACCTTCACAACAGCCTTTTATGTAAAGTAGTGGGGGACAAGTCAGGCTTAAATCAGTTCAAAAGAGATTTATTTACTTTTAATCTTGGCAAAAATCCTCTATTTTGAAGACCCAGCCAGCAGAAGTCCTTAGTTGATCAGTTATGTTCTGAACTTCTTAAGTCACTAAACTGTAATACAGACCTTATTATATTCAGTATTAACTTTGCCTTCTGGCATTGGTTCCCTTCCCCTCTGTTATTTCCCCCTCCTTACCTTTCCTCATTTCTGGGCTTTTTGTAACCTTAGCTGCATTTGATTGTGACTTCAGGTTAAAAGGTGTCCTCCATCCAAGAAGAGAACTCAGTCCATACAAGGAAAAGGCAAAAGGAAAAGGTAATGGGTTTTCTAAAGTTAAATGTGTGTTTCTGGTTTTATTGGAGAGCCATATATGTCGTGGCAGAAAGTAGGTGTTGGAAAGGGTGGCTAGTGTTCAACTGGAGCTTAAAATCACTGAATTCTTGAGTGTCCTAGCTGGAGGGGCCTCTAGAAATGGTCTAAACCAATACCTTCTCCAGTTATTCTGAAGACATTCTCTATCCTTTCCTACTTTTTTAAATGCAAACAGAGAGTGAGGCCTGCATGTTAAGCTTAGTTGCCTGACAGTCCCTGTGCAGAGCAACCCCACAGTCAGTCACAAAGTGGCTGTCACCTAAAAATTAGTTTCCCGAAATGTGCTGTCTGTCCTGCTAAGTAAAGAATCTCCATGGACTTAAACTGATTATGCTGGACCCTACTATAAACCATGGGGGAGGAGGGGAACAGCTTAGGAAAGTAGTGACCAGGATGCGTGTCTGTGAACGCATTTCTCCCTGAGCACTGTGGCAGGACATTAACCAGCTGCCTAGCACAAGGGCAGGAATTCCAGCTAGGGGAGCCTTCATATTGTTAAGTGGCTGTCTTCCTTGCTTTTGTGAGCTTGGTTGAAAAGCTGGGTTCTGGAGGCAGACTGCTTGGGTTCAAAGTTCTGGCTCCACCCTAATTGGCTGTGTGATCTTGGGCAAGTTTTTTAAACTCAGTATGCCTGAGTTTCTGCATCTGTAAACAAGGATGGTAACAGTGCTTACCCCCTAGGGTTGTTGGGAGGGTTACGTGGGTTGTGTGTGCAAGGCTCCCAGAGCAGTGGCTGACCCCGTCAGTGCTCTCCATGTGCACTGCCTCCACTCTGCTTCTGCTGTCCTCGGACCTGAGAGGAGCGTACCTGATGGCCGTTTCTTACCTGTAGGTCAAGCCGTGGTAACACTGTTACCCCAGCTGTGGGCCGATTGGAGATGTCCATGGTAAAACCAACTCCAGGCCTGACACCCAGGTTTGATTCGAGGTGAGTATGGATAGGAGTGCTTGGATTTAGAGGGAACCCACCATTGAACACAACCCAGAGAAGAGGAGTATCTAAAAAATACTCCTGAGTCCTTGGCCTGAGATGCCTTGGAAAACAGTAGCCATCTGGGCTTCCCAGTGTTTGCCTCTCCTCTGAGTGTAGTAGGTTCACCCATTTTCAGTGGCAAAATGATTCTTTATCTGCTGAGAGGGAGGTGACTATTCTGCCTGTGATGACTAAGAGATCTCTATGTGACTTTTTTGGCCTTTTCTGATTCAAATCAGGAGTTTTTAAAAGAGGAGTAGGTAATCTCCTGTTACCCTTGATAGGAGTGAAAATTGATACTGCCTTTTTGGAGGCCAACATAAACAAGGATGTCCTTGCAGCATAAGTTAATACCTTCCAAAGGGGCTAGTTGACTAAATAGAAAGTACTGCATAGCCATTAAAAGAGACTGGATCTGGCTGGGCATGGTGGCTCACACCTGTAATCCCAGCACTTTGGGAGGCCAAGGTGGGAGGATCACTTGAAGCCACAAGTGCAAGACCAGCTTGAGCAACATAGCGAGACCCCTGTCTCTACAAAAAATAGAGAAAAATTAGCCAGGCATGGTGGCGTGTGTGCCTGTAGTCCCAGCTACTCAGGAGTCTGAGGCAGGAGGATCTCTTGAGCCCAGGAGTTTGAGGTGGCAGTGGGCTATAATGATGCCACTGCATTCTAGCCTGGGCAACAGAATGAGACCCTGTCTCCAAAAAAAAAAAAAAGAGAGAGAGAGAGAGACTGAATCTGTATGTGCTGGGTGCTGGTAGGGAAAGAGCTTCATGATCACAGAACCTCTCCAAGCAGGTTGCTGTACACTGTGTACTATATGATCCTATTTGCTTTTATATACATGGAAAGTTTCTGGAAGGATAGATAAGGAATTCAGGGTGGTTATGTCTGGGAGTGGAGCAAGAAGTGGTTATCTCTGGTATAGGAAGAGTGTGGAAAATTTATTTTCTACTTTTAGTTCCTGCTTTTCTTTACTGTTTTTTTTTTCATATGAACACGTAACAAGACATTTAGAGAAAACTAGGTAACAGCATTTTAACTGTCTTGAGAAAGTTAGTATAATGATGTCATCTCTGAATCATCCTCCTTTGCCCCTAAAAAATTCCTGTTGATGGAAGCAGTTGGCCACTCCTGCAACCACGTTAACTAGTTGATTTCTGGATTTGTGTGTGGATGGTTGGATGACTGTACCCATACAGAGTTTTGGACCTTAAATTTACATGGATCAGAGTTGGCTTTTGCTAGATGTTATGTTTGATAATTACAACCTCCTTTCTCCAGCTGTGTTTAGGCATTACTGCTTTAAAAAAATTTTTTTCTAAATTTAGAACTTGCCTTCTTAGAAATATGTGATTTGAAAACTGCAGCTTGAGGCCAGATGGGGCTTGGAAGGGCTCATAGAGCCTGGTGTCATTCAGTCTGCCGAGCCATCTTCACAGAGATTTTCCCACTCTGTAGGGTGTTCAAGACGCCTGGCCTGCGTACTCCAGCAGCAGGAGAGCGGATTTACAGTATCTCAGGGAACGGCAGCCCTCTTGCTGACAGCAAAGAGATCTTCCTCACTGTGCCAGTGGGCGGCGGAGAGGTGGGTAAAGTGTTTCCAGGGGACGTCAGGCCACAGTGTGCTGCTTAGTCAAGCATTTCTCTTCCCTGGGCCATCACCTACTTCTCTCCCCGAGTCCTTTCACTTGCGTGGGTCCTGATCTCCACACCTCTGCAGGACTCAGGACCCAGTTTTCTCTTCCAGGTTAGAGGCCCAGACTGGGTTCCATCTGTTCATCAGCTAATGTTTGCCTACCTGATGGTAGCAGGCCCAAGATGTAGAAGACATGATTCCTGCCCTTGAGCAGTCCAGTAGTCAAGATGGGTTTGAAATCATAGTCTCTGTGATAAGTGCAATAATAGAGATATTACAGGGAGTGCAGAGGAAGGCACTATTGGGGTCTATGCTTAGTCTAGAAAGGGGAACATGAACTGTGCCTTCAATTTTGTATGACTTTGAGGGATTCTGAAGTAGGCTGAGCTGAGTTCTCCGGGCTGTATAGAGCAAATTGCTGACCTCAGCCACAATCGAGGACAGGAGGGTTTGTCTAAGATATGGTCTGCAGGGCATTCCGAAGCTAATGTGTGGATCTTTGTGCCCAGGTGATCCAGCCACTGGCCCAGTGACAGCACTGATGTCTCCTCAGGGCTAACACCCCCCCTGCCTACCTTGCCATGTCTTCATCCTAGCCATTTCCTGCCACCAAGTGCAGGATATCGGGGGACCCCCTGTGGCATACTGGGCTGCTGGATGGGGGTTCCTGCCCTAAGAGACATGCCAGCTTAACCCACTTTCCTCTATACAGAGCATGCGATTATTGGCCAGTGACTTGCAGAGGTTCAATATTGCACAACTGGATCCAGAGGCCTTGGGAAACATTAAGAAGCTTTCCGTAAGTCTCGTATTCATCTCTACACATAGGATGCCTCCAATAGCTTTCTTGGTTTGCCTTTATTTAGAATTGTCTTTGGGGTCTGAGCTAATAGTTTTTTTTATTTTATTTTATTTATTTATTTTGAGATAGTATCTCAGTATGTTGCCCAAACTGGCCTTGAACTCCTGGGTTCAAGGTATCCTCCCCCTCAGCCTGACAAGCAACTGGGACTACAGGAGTGTGCCACCATGCCTGGCTTGGGCTAATAGTTCATACTTAGAATTGTGTTGTCTCCTTTTCCCCAAGGGATTTTGACAATTATCCTACTTACATGGTAGCAATTCTCTTCCTCAATTGATTTTGAGTTTTGGTCCATCCCAGGGTGCCTGCCACAGAAGTTCCACAACAGAATCATAATTCTGCCCCATTCAGGCAGTTAGTGCCAGGGTATGTTGGGCACTATTGACTACCAGAAACTGAAACTTCCTATAATAGCTCAAGAATGAAGGGAGGGGCTTGTTGTCAGGAATCTCACAGGATTGTGGAGGGAGCTGAATGGCCAGGCCTCTGGAGCCAGGGGTGCCCATCAGCAACAGGAGGCCAGGATGGGCCTTCTCTCTGGTGCGCCAGCTCCCGTAGCATCTCTGTGCCCTGGGCCCACGCACTCCCTTCTCCTGCACCTCCTCATTCCCCACTGAGCAGATAACCCTGTCCACAAGGCTCTTGGTTCTGCTCTCTCTTAACATTGGTTTGTAGGTAGCTTTGAGTAATTTTAGTGCTTCAGTGCCCAGCACTGTTCAGTTGCTTGTCTTAGTTTAAATTCTTAAGAGGAAAAATTTAATCAGCTCAGCCAAGGATGAACCTCCTTGGCCCAATCAGCCATGGTCTTGGCTGGCGGATGGGAGCACTTAGGGCAAACGTGGCTGCCTTGGGCCTTGCCTTCTCTGGGGTCTGAATGGTACATCCAAGGAAGGGGACAAGGCAGAGCTGGTTTCCCAAACACATCCTACTGAACACAGGCACAGTGCTAAGATCTCACACACACGCAGCCACCCAGATCTTGTGACAGTCATCCTCTAACTGGACCTGTAGTATTGCTGTTCCCGAGTTATTTCGTGATACCTTCGCTGTCGCATTTGAGATGTTATTTTACTCCTTTGTTCAGATGAGAAACAGGTTCAGAAAGGTTAATTAGTGTATGATACAAATAGAGGATGGAGGGCTGATTCCCTCAGACCTGTGCTCTGGCAGACTGTGAGTGGTTAACTGGGCAAGCAGGCCAAGTGCCATCTTCTCTAAGTGACCTGTCTCCTCTTCTTTTCAGAGCCGTCTCGCCCAAATCTGCAGCAGCATACGGTCCCACAAGTGAGATGCCAAACTTGATAGGATGGACTTTGAATGGGCACTTCTGGGACCCTAAGAGACTCCTTCCTTTCGGGCTTACTGTTTGTGTGTGTGTGAACTTCCAAAGCAGGGAGCAGTGTTCCTCTTGGGGAATTCAGGAAGGGGGAGACACACTGTTCCTACATCAGTTAGATAAAGCTTTGCTGTTCAGCCCCCCAACCCAGGTGAGCCCAGCCACTGCCTGCTGCATCATGCAATGGAAACTTCCAGACATTCTCCCAGCTGAATTCTCCCTGCTCTCTGAGCTGCTGCCTTCTGCCTCCTGTAACTCATCACCCTCTTTGCCCTGCCCCACCTGCAACAGAATGGTATGAAAGAACCCCATGTTCTCAGGAAGACTGCCTAGCCACCCTCCCCAGAGAACCTCTGCATCTGTCATTTCTGCTCCATGTATGTTTGTGGCTGGGGTGTTTAGGCTCAGAGAAGTGAGGGCTCTGGGCCATGAGAGGGCAGGTCCAGGAATTGGCCGGGGGGGACTATGCAGATCAGCAGAGTGGAGCAGGACACACGTGTCCTCTCCCACATCCATTCCCTCCTCTTCCTCCTGTCAGGGGTGCTATATGAGTTTTGGGGTCTTTCATTTGCTGTACCCAGTAGTTCCATCCAAGCTGACTCGTGGCAGACACAGTGCTTTGTGTTTATCCCTGTTTACTGAAGACCAAAAATCAGTTTGGAGAGCATCCATGTCTTGCTCCTCTACCTCCCTAGTTAGTGGGAATTTGGATAAGGGAATTGTAGGGCTTAGATTCTAGGAGTTTTCTGTGGCTGGCTGCAGAGTGACCATCTCTGAGCTGTCCGTGGTCCCTGCCATGTCTGTAGACTCTTCAAAGAGCACTTCTCTCTTATGGGGTTCATGGGGGCAGTGGGGGCAGTGTCATTTGTCTGGGGGCCTCATTCCATGGTTTTAGGCTTTCCCCCGGACATGGACTCATTAGGAGGAGTCAGCAGTGAGATCCTCGTGCTCCAGCCAGCCTCCCTGCCCAGGGAATCAGGCTGTGTTCCAAGAATTTAGGAACTAGAGTCCTCATCCCCAGGCTTGAGGGCACACGGTTTTCTCATGTATGGCTCTGTGTTGTATTTGGTCTTATTTTGTAACAAAACCATTCTAGTAATTCAGTCCTGTTCAGGTTGAATTCTTTCTGTGAGGTTTTTGTACATATTGTTTTTCTGAGTAATGGTATCTCTAAGCTGATTTGTTCTAATCAGAGCTACTGAAAGGTATCTACTTTCAATAAAGTCTGGTTTTATGTTTTCTTTTATAATCAGTATTCACCCTGCCTGTCCTGTCCAAGCTGTGCTCCATGGACTCTGGGGGACAGGGTGGAGCTGAAGCCACTGGCACAGGGGTCTTTAGACAGCTGATTTCCTCTGAAGATGTGAAAACCTTTACTTCAGGCAGAATCTCTGATATCTGAAAGGGGAGCATCACCTCAAGATCCAGGGCATTGGTAACCTCAACCCCCAGCAGTTTCCCCCAACACCTTTGTTCCATGAGTTAGAAATTCACATCTGGAAGGACAAAACCTGGCGTCTCCATAGTTTCCCTGTATAGTGAAGTCCCATTGGGCAGGAACAAAGCGGGGACAAGGGTAATTCAGTGATGATGTTGTTCACTTCTGAAAATTTCTGGAGCCCTGGCAGAGCTGTTTTCCTAGAACTCTTTCTATGCCGAAAATGATCAACAAGCAATCCGGGGTCACACGCAGCCTGGTAATTAGGCACTGACAGTTTGTGGAGGAGCCCTTTGGTAGTAACAGCACAGGAAGGAAGGTTACTCGTTGCAAGTTAAGTAACCCAGTCTGCAAGTCACCAAACCTGGGCCTTCTGCCTTTTCCTTCATCATCTGGCGCAGTGTTAAGAGCCTGACATCCAGGAAATGTTTCAGATCCGACTTGCCCTACCCAGTGCCAGGCTCGCCCTGTTTCCCTCCATCTGCACCACTGCCTACCTGACCCCAGTTGTAGGAAATGCATGGTATGCAGCAGGCACCCAAGCAATGCCTGGGACTAAGCCAGGGCAGGCTGGCTTAGAAGGCAAAGAGTTCCCCATTCCAGGATTTTTAAGCACAGGCTGTACTGTCACAGGGTTGGGACAAAAAATGTAAACCTTACTGCCAGACCACAGGCATACTTTCACCCTCACTGTTTGGGTTGGTTTGGGGTTTCTTTTTCTTTTTTTCAGATTGGTTGCTAACCATTTAAAAATTCGAAATTGCACAGATTGCTAGTTCGTGTGTGTGTGTGTGTGTGTGTGTGTGTGTGTGTGTGTGTGTGTGTGTGTGAGCAAGAGAGAGGACATCACCTAAGCATTTTTTTCAAAGCATCAGATATGCCTTTTACCCCAAGGAATCAGTGTCCCCATCCCCACCGGTGATGAGTTCACACACCAACACAGGGCTCACCTCCATAGTGTCCCACCACCACTGGAAAACAGAGTATGTCTCAGCGTCCACATGTGTGCACATGCTGAGAAGTCGGTTTTCCTTTTTTAATTTCACACACTATGATAGTTATTGTCCCATACCTAAAATTCAGCATGACACGTGTGCTCAAGTTTTTTTTTCTATATCTATTTTTATATATATAGAAAATATATATTTTTTCCAGATAATTTCTTTCTATTTTTAGTAGAGACAGGGGTCTCACTCTTGCTCAGGCTGGTCTCAAACTCCTGACCTTGAGCGATCCACCCGCCTTGACCCCCCAGAGTGCTAGGATTACAGGCGTGAGCGACCATGGCCCACCGTACTCAAGGTTTTTACAGTCGCTAATTCATATGGCTTCAGAAATGGAAGGAATGAGAGGCAATGTTCAGAGAGGATTCAATCAAAACTGGGGGCTACACTGAGTGCCCCACTTAATGGAAATCTGGAATCCAATTTGCTTTGGCTAAGGTGCCGTCTCCCTTTACAGGGTTAGGCGTGTTCTCAGCCCTTTGTCATCCCTGCCTGCATCTCCTCACTTACCAAACAAGCTGCCTCGTCCCCGACTCCTCCCCGCAAGCTGCAGCCTGTGCTTCTTGCCTTCCACACGTTGCCAAAGCTCTGTCTAGCCCACATTTGTGCTCCAAGGTCCAGACCCAGATATCCACCTGCCTCCTAGACATCTCCGCCTGCACATCCCACACGCATCTCAAACCGCATCCAAAATCGAATACGTCATTTCCTGGCCCCCTGCACCCTAGGTATTGTCTATCTCGGGGAAGGGCACAGCCTCCTCCAGGATGCCTGCCTTCGTGTACTGCTCCTGAGACTGGGTTTACCCTCCCAGGGCACACAGTGCCTTCACTATGGCACTCCTGATCACACTGTCCTGTGTCCTGGGACATCTCCTGGGACATCTTTCATGGCAGGAACAGTGATTCACCTCTATGCAGAGAGATCTCAGACACATGCTCTAGACACCCCACCCCAGGAAGGGGGGCAGAAAACCTCCCACACAAGCTACACAATGGTTAAGCAACTGTCACTCAAAGAGGCACCATATCACAGATAAATGTTTATTATTTTGTCCTGCTGCATATAGAACCCAAGAAATATAAAACATCTCCAGAATTAGTCAAAGGAAACCCCTCCCACTGGCCCCTTCCTCCCTGGATGGGCTCAGACCAGGGTGATGGGGGGATTGCAGGCCACCTCCGTCTGTCCAGTGAACAAGTTCCATATAAAAATAGATCTGTAAAGGGCCCCCAGAGAGCCATCACCCCGCATCACGCCAGTGCCTTTGCAGGGCTGAGGCCTGGGACCCATCAGGGTTGTGGGACCTCATTCCTCAGTGGAGGGGAGATCTACCCTGGACACCGAAGTCCTGCCAACACAGCCAGCGCCCCTCTGCAGAACAGCTGGGGCAGAGGGAGCGAACTTTGCCCTTAAGAGAACAACTGAGGTGGCTGGAGATGAGGATGAGGCTCTGTCTACCCAAGAGACACTGGTTCCTATGTCCCTAGATGTGTGGAAGACATCTGGCAGGGGACCCCCCCAAAACCCTGTCAAAGATGGTAGTAATATCTCAATCTCCCCCAGCACCTCCGAAGTCTCTGAGCTGGGACAAGTGCTCAGGAGATGGGGAGCAGGGGCTGGGGGAGATTCTAAGGAGAGAGGAGCTGCTGCTGGTAGGTGAGGCCAAAGGCACTGCCATGAGTCACTGTCCCCCACCACCAGGTGCTCCGCAAGATCCGCTGCACCTTCCAACCTTCCAACCTTTCGGCTCTTTCCCTCTGCTCAGACTCCTCTTGTCCTAGGCCTACCATCATCTCAGCTGCTGCAAACTCCACTCATCCCAAGCAAAGCACCGCCCCCTGCCACCTGCAAGTCCCTGTTCAACTTACACCTGAGCTGAGAAGCCTTTCTTGACAGCCCCCAATATACACACATCAAGACACTGTCCATCTGCCCCTGCAGCCCACCCTCCCACTGACCCCGGAGAACTCCTGCAGGGTGCTGGGGGAAGGTCCCCTTGAATTGCCCGTTAGTACCTGAGCTCATCTCCCCACCTAGTCTGAGCCCTCCGAGGGCAGGCTGTGTCTCATTCACCTCTTTCCTCCACCCCTCGTCTCCTTCCCACCGGACTCAAACACACAACCAAGCAGAGCAGGCACGTGTCATTGATGGGGGGTCGGGGGAGGCCTGGACTAATGCAGGCCCCGAGGCCTCATCCAGACCCAGCTGCCTTCCTGCCACCCTGCAAAGGCCCTGGCTTCCTGATCACCACTGCTTCCGGGCACCCTTGTAAGTAAGGAACTCTGGAGTCAGCTCAGCACAACCACTTCTGCAGTGCTTGGGAGGAGCCAGAGGGAGAGACCTCCACGGAGCCTGGGTAGTGCCAAAGAGCAGAGCTTGCCAGGGAGCCACCCCTAGAGGATCTCTGGGCTGCACAGGGAGGAGTGCTGGTGCCACAGGGCAAGACCAAGGCTCTCCAGAGCCAGCCTCGTCCCTTTCTGACCACAGCCCTGGCCTTGACTCCCCATCTGTGCCCTGGGGGCTAAAGCAGCCGGGCAGAGAAGACCCCGCTCTGTCTCCTCTTCACCGTCCCCCAAAGCTGGAGAGCAAAGCTCTTGGGGACCTGGGGAGAAGATGTCCCTTCATGCTCTTCCCAAATGTCCCAGCCACTCAGTTCATAAAAGGAATGCAAATGGGGGCCTCGTGGGCCCAGGGAGCACCAGGGCCTTGTCCTGGCCAGGACTCTTGCCCTCACCCGGAACTGTCAGCCAAGGCAAGGACAAGCAGAAATCGGCTCCTGAGTCTCGGGCCCTTGGGGTCCAGCCCTGGAGCTCAGCACCGTCTGCACCTGCCTGGGCCTTGACCAGAATCCAGCAGGCCCCGCCAAGGCACAGGGAGAGAAGGACCTGCCCCTCCAGCCCAGGCTCCCAAGCCTGGGCTGCCAGGCAGCTGTGGTCACTGCCAAGTTGGATAGGAGCCCCCGAAGGACCCACACCATCTGACTGGCCAATGGGTCCGTGGAAAAAGGGACACCCCCTGGGGTAGGCCCCAGCCCCCATTGGGTGTGGAAGACAGAAGGGCATGAGCCAGGGCATTTTAAATCTACTGTCTCCTGACCCCAGCCCTGCCCCAGCTGTCTCTGAAACCCTGAATTTCCTCCCGTTGTTTTCTCAGGGGTCCTCCTCAGGGATTGGAACCTCTTTTCCGGGGACACTGAGTTAGCAGAGGTGTTCAGACTGGGGAAAACAGGAGGAGCAGGCAGTGAGGGGGGGAAGCCGTGCCCCAAACCAGCTCCGGGCCCAAGACGAGGAAGAGAGTGCTCACTCCCACACAGGTGGAGCGCAGCTTGCCAGGGTCCTCCGGCAGGGCTGGGGGCCTGGCCCCCACCAGAATAGTGGGGGCCTGCTCACACCTGCACCCCCTGGCCCTGCAGCTGGAGAACTCGGGCCTGCAGGGCGCTGATCCCGCTGAGAAGGGCCTCTCGATGTTCGGACGAAGAGATGCCCAGGTTCACCAGGTCCCTGGAACGAGGGCTGGTCACACCCAGCAGCTCAGCCCCATCCTCTGCGCTCCCTCCCCTTCTCTAGCCAGGGAAGGGCCCAGAATCAGGACAGGCTGGGGCTTCCCATGTGGGCAGGGGCAGGTCTCTGGCATTCCCAAGCCCCAGCCCTTGACCTTGGCTCCTTGGACTCACTGGGCGGTCATCTCGGCCACAGCCTCCAGGCTCCCGTAGCCAGCTGCAGTGAAGCTGTCCTTATAACGGCACAGGTCCAGGGCCTCCAGCCACGCGCCCACGGAGCCAAAGGAGGGGAAGGTGGAGAAGGCACGGTCCGCCAGCGGGGTGGGAGGCCTGGGGACCAGAGGAGCTGTGGTCAACCAACAGCTGGCATCTGGGGCCAGGACTGGCTGCTCTTCTGAGGAAAGGCCAGCTGCGGAAGGGCAGCAGAGGGTGGGCGGCCAAGCCCAGGGGCTGGGCCTGGCTCGAGTGGGCACCATGCGGCCCCAGAAGGAGTGAGGGTTTCAGATCCTCAGGCAGGTGAGGGCGGGGCCAGTTAAAGGTACTGGGAGTATCTGGGACAGTCTGGGGTTGGGGCATGCCTAGAACAGGTTGGGAGGCGACCCAGATCTGGAGCAACTAATATTAATTTCACTTATTTGACTTATTGGAAACACAAATTTGTTAGGACTATAACCAAATACATTTATCCAGCCAGTGGTCACAATGCCCAGAATATGTGGGGCAAAGGCCAGGACAAGTTGAGGTGACTAAGATGGAAGTGAGGTGAGACGTGCCTGAGGCAGGTGGGAGCGTTAGATCCACCTGGGACAACTGGGGGAGGACAGACGGGGGGACCATACTTGGGACAGTTGGGAGACACAGGCGAGAGGCTGGCTCACGTGGTGCGGCTGGGCTGGACGGGAATGTACCTGGGACAGGTGGTCGTGGCACACTTCGGGGCTTCTGGGTCCTGCACCATCTTGCTCAGGATGCTGTGGATCTGGGAGAACCTGGGCCGCTCGCCTGGGTCCTTCCGCCAGCAGTCAAGCATTAGTCGGTGCAGCGGCGCGGGGCAGTTCCTGGGGGGTGGCAGCCGGAAGCCGTCCTCCACAGCCTTGATCACCTGGGCCGCGGGGGACGGAGGCTTTAGGATCCCGGAGACACACACACACCATCCCAAGGAGGATCCAGGCAGTGGCCAGGCGGCACGGGAAGCAAGTAGACAGGAAAGAGAAGGGGCGGAGCTAGGAGGTCGAGGGTCAATGGGCAGAGGTCAGAGGGAAGAGGCTCGGAAGGCAAGGAGCTGGAGCCACGGGTCACTCACATCTTGGCCAGACATGTCCCAGTAGGGCCGCTCCCCAAAGGCCATCACCTCCCACATGAGGATGCCGAAGCTCCACACGTCACTGGCGGAGCTGAAGTGACCAAACTGGAGCGTCTCAGGGGCAGCCCACAGCGCCGGGCTCCGGCCACTCTGCGGGTGGGCGGGCAGGTCAGGGCAGGGAGGAACGAGGTCCCACGCAGGTGTCCCCTCCCCACCGAGCCCCAGATCCAGGCCCACCTGTCATGCTCCCAGGCGACCCCCACTCCCAGCTTCACACCTGGGAAGGCACACAAGCTGACCACGCGGTGGTGTCCACTCTGGCATCCATTCAGGACCGACCGGGGGCAGGGGCCGGGTGGGGGAGTGACCTGACACAGCAGGGATGGGAGCGGAAGGGGGGAGACGGGGGCTCCAGGGCCGCTGGGTGGGGAGCAGGAAGAGCAGGCTTGGCTGGGGAGGGGCCCTCACCATGGTGGTGTACACAGCCTCTGCCCGGTCCCGGGGGCCCCGCCCGAAGCCAGAGATCTTGCAGGTGAGGCCGCTGCTGACCAGCACTCGACGGGCCGCCAGGCCCCGGTGAACGTAGCCCATCTCCGACAGATACTTCATGGCTGACGCCAGCCCGGGCAGCAACCCCACCAGCTGCCCAGCCACCAGTTGCCCCTCGTGCCGCTGTGGAGGGAGGAAACCGAGGCTGGGGCTGCGCTCTCGGATCCCCTGGTGCTGTATGACACCAGGGAAGTCACCTAGCCCTCTCTGGGCTCCACTTTACCCTGTGACTACCAGGTCAGCCTGCCCAGTGGGGACGATGCCAATTCCAAGCCCCACCAAAGAGAAAAGTGAGGGACCTCCGTTTTAGAGAATGACATGGTTGGTAGCTCCCTGGCCCTAGGCCACTCACCCTGAGGAAGCCATCCAGGGCCCCCAGGCTCAGGTACTCGGTGACGATCATCAAGGTGCTTCCTGTGCCCAGGGATGGGGAACACACACATGATAAGCGGTCTGCCCCACCCTGTGTGCACACGTGCTGCCCACAGGGGCCCCAGACTAGGCCTGGAGAACCAGAACCACGGCCAAGCTCCCTAATCCTGCATCCTCCTGCCCGGCCCAGGGTCCCCTATGCCAAGGAATAGAAGAGGAGGAGTCTGTACGAGGACAAAGGCCAAGGTCAGGAGGTGCAATGAGTCTATTAATAAACATTATCCAGGGTCAGTGTGATCCACCCCCACGAGTGTCATGACGAGTCAGAAGGTCATTCTGGGTCAGAGTGGCCCCTCCAGAAGAGTGAAAGCAAGCTGAGGTCCCCGGGGGTGAGCCCCCCCCATGGCTGAGAGAAGCATGCTGGAGCACTGGGCCCTACCTCGGGTGACGACACCCTCCAGCCGCACGATGTGGCTATGGTCGAACTGTCCCAGTGTGAGGGCCTCAGCCAGGAAGCTGAGCCTCTGCGAGTCGGAGGAGCCGTCCCTCAGCGTGTGCACGGCCACGGGGAGCTCCTGGCGGCCGGGGAGCTGCAAGCAGCCGCAGCACAGCTCCCCAAACCGCCCTATGGGGAAACAGCACTTCAGACACCCCCTGGAGGCCACCACCCAGGAGCTGGGCAGGCTGAGCAGAGGAGACAGTGACCCTGGATCACAGGCTGTCCTGAGTTCAAATTCTGGTAAACTGGCTCCCTGACACATTTCAGACCAAGGACAGTCCAGGGGACCTGTCAGATAACTGGGCCTCTGGGCCTGGGAGCCCAGACGCTTTGCTGTGGGTAAAGGTTGTAGAACCCTGGGGCAGGGAGAGGAGCCCAGAGGGTGTTCTGGGGGACATGTGGGCGACAGGTATGGGGAAAGGGGACTCCGGAAGGAGAGCAAAATGGTGTTTATTGGGCTCAGGGTGCAACCCGAGGGGCCTACAACATTAACCTGAACCTGAGGGCAGTTTGTAGGTTGCAAGGGGAACACTGAAGATACGGAAGGGGGCATGGTGTGTCTGAGGGGGAACAGGAATTGGAATATACCCTGAGGGGACACCATAAGTATAAGGATTTGGCTGGTATATGGGAGGAGGAGGCCCTGAGGAAGAAGAGGGAGCAAGAATGTTTCTGGGAAGGGAAGGAGATAGGATTTCTTGGGAGGGAGGACCCATAAGAACTGGATCCACACACGTTTCTGAGAAGGGACAAGAAGAAAGCAGAGGGGCTTTGGTAGTAGTTGCTACAGGCAGGGATGTGCTCGAGGGGGATCCTGAGATGCGTGCAGGTCACTGGGGAAGGGTAGGGCTGGGGAAGCACCAAAACCAGTGTTGGTTTTGTCGTCACTGGGTTTGGTTTTAAGCAAGAAATAGACAACAGCCAGGATGATCAGAGAAAGCTGAGGCTACTGACACCCACCCGGTTAGCCACGCTACTGTGGCTTTCCCTTCCCGGAGAAAGGAAAAGACCCAAAGGGAGAGGTTGGACACTATATGTGAAAAAATAGAGGATTTCAGATTGTCTAATTACAAAAGGCAACTTCTATAATCTTTAAAAATAAAGGCTTTTGTCATTTAGTTCTTTGGTTGGTATAATTCTAAAACGCTTCAATCTTAAGTTTCTCTTATTTAAAAATGATACTTAATAAGATTAAGATGTCATTTTCATAAACCTAAGTGGTTTTTAAGAAAAAAAAATTCTGGTAAACTGAGGACCAGCAGTGTGATCTCTGATCACATCTCTTTCCCTCTCTCGGTCTCAGTTTCCTTCTCTGTGAAACAGGGACTCCTCCCTGTCGGCCTCACAGGTTTCCAGGCCTCAGAGAGAGGATGCTGCACAAGCCAGTGCACCAAAGCCCATCAAACCCAGTGTGAGTCAGGACAGAGGACGATGACATCCATTCTGTCACACTGCCCCTTTCTGGCTTCTGTCCAGCAGGTCTGGCAATAGTGTCAGGACAGTGTCAGATTCCTGGTGAAACGGGCTGCCTTCTCTGAGCACAGGAGACTGAGGGTTTGCAGACAGGAAGAGAAGCAGCAGACTGACCCTTGGAAAGCTCCCACCTACTATGAGCCGGCCCTGTGCTGGGCTGCGAAGTCCCTACACCAGCCCCCTGTGAGGCAGATATGCCCATTTCACAGACAAGAAACTGAGGCTCCGAGCAGAAGGGGGACACGCCCCTGATTACACACTGGTCAGTGTAGAGCCGGGACTACAACTCAGGTGTGTCTGCCCCCCAAGCTTGCAAAGGCCCCTGCCCACTAAGTTACCAGTGGCCGTCGGCAGAGGCCAACCATGACAGGCCTGAATGGAGAAGTCTGAATGGAGAGTGACGCTGAGGTCTGGGAGAGGGTAGGAAGGCAGACCCTGCCGCCTCCCTCTTCCCTGAAATCTGGTGGGCCAAGGCCTTTCTTCGTGGAGGCGGGGCTTCCAGGAATGGGCGGGGATTTGGGTGGAGGCGGGGCGGTTCCGGGATGGGAGGAGGCGGGGCTTTCAGAAATGGGCGGGGCTTTAGGTGGAGGGGGCTTCCGGGGTGGAGGTGGGGACAGGGCAGGGGCGGGGCCTATACGGCGGGTGGGGCGGGGCTTGCCTGCTCCCAGGCTCCTCTCCAGAGTGACGCTTTTCGCATCCAGCTCTTTGGCAAACAAAAGCACTGCTTGCAGCGGGTCCCCGCAGCTCTGGGGGTCCAGGAACGTGCGACGTGTCGGGACTTTGACTGGGAGAGAAAGAAATGAGCCTGAGGCGAGGGTCCTCCATCTTCGGGGTGGGACAGTGGCAGCGAGGAAGAGGGATGAGGAGCGAGGTAGGGTGGAGCCCGCCCCTCCCCAGCTGGGCCCGGACAACTCACAGTGGAAGTACAGCTCCTCTTCATCGCCGGCGTCCCCATCTCCTTTGCCATAACTGCAGGGCCTGGGGGAGGGGTGTGCAGAGTCCTTCTTTCAGCCAGGCCACCCCAGCGCTTCACGAGCACTGAGGGCGGGCAGCACCTCTCTGTCCCTTCGAAAAGACAAAGTCTGTGCCCCAGGGGAGGGACGTTCTTGTCCAGCTGGTTTGAAAGCTTCTCCCCACAGCACGTGTACAAGGCGAGCCCCAGACCTAACCTTCCCCACGGCCAACATTTCTACCTATTTTCACTTCCACACACCATGAAAATTCTTGCAACTCCGGTGGCATCCGATCCACACCCCTGGCTGCAAGCCCCCTCTGGTGTGGTGAAAGAGGGTGAATAAGACAGGCAGACCCTGCACTTAGGGATGGCTTCTGGTCTGGTTCGGAAAGGGAATACGGAGAGTTAACTATAAGGCCACTCACAGGTCCCCAGCAAAGGAGGAGAGCCGTGCACTGTAGGGACAGAAGGACCTGACCTGGTCTGAGGCCTTCGCCCACAGCCTCCTGAGACAGAGGCAGCCATGGGCCAAGGACTGCATCAGAGTAAACAAAGCCACAGGCTGGCATGTGGGGACCCCTGAGGCAGGGCCTTGCTAGCCCAGATGAAGACTTTAGCTTTTATTCTGGGAGCAGAGGAGAGCCCCTGAGGGGTTTGAGCAGGGGACTGCCACAATTTAATTTGCATTTTAGAAAGAGTGCTGCTGAATGGAGGCTTCTGCTGTTGTCCCAGCTTGGACAGAGGCAAGAGGACTAGAGTGACATGAAGGTGACAGGGGCCACAGGGCTTTGAGATTGCTGGATGGCAAAAAGGGAGAGGGAAAAGTTGCTCAGCAGAGTTTAAGATGGTGCCATTTACCAAGACGGAGAGACACAAAGTTCACCTTTAGGCATTCCAGCTCCTGGGGCCTGTGGGCTAAGCAGGGAGGATCGCTGAGCAGGCAGTTAGACGTGTGGGTGTCTGGAGCCTGGAAGAGCGGTCTGCTCTGAAGATACAAATTCAGGAGCCATGAGCATTGCCCAGAGGCAGGATGGAGTCTGAGAAGAGGGATAGGAAGAAGGCTGAGAAACCCCAACATTTCGAGGTTGGCCAGAGGAGAAAGAAGCCACGGAGGAGAACACAAAAGAACTGCCAGAGAATAAGGAAAACAGAAGGGAAATTGGGGGCAGTGACATCACAGAGACCAAGGACAGAGAACATGGAGGGGGGATGATGGGGAGAGAGATCACGTGAAGGCACAAAGAGGAGGGACTAAGGGAAGACTTTGCAAAAGTTTTCAAAAGAGATAGGATCCCATTTCGACACCAAGGGGAAGGAGTAGCAAGGCTGTTGCATAGGACGAAGTGGCCCTGGGAGGGCGCTGACAGCCTGGGCTCCTCCACTCAGGAGCTCCGGGAATGGGTGGCTCAGTTTCTCTTTAATAAAATCAAGATAAAGACAGCCTGGCCTCACATCAGCATTGCAGATTGCTTACTAAGCCTCGAGATATGTTAGAATTATGTTGGGGAGAAGGGGACATTATAAGTATTAGGTCATTAAATATGAAATATCTGATTTCAAATCAAAAGTGTAGTTTATTATATCGCAAACAAGAAGCAGTACAATTAATCAAAGTATGTACCTAAACTATTGACACAACTTTGCTATCTTTTTTTTTTTTTTTTGAGACAGAGTCTCACTCTGTTGCCCAGGTTAGAGTGCTGTGGCATCAGCCCAGCCCAGCTCACAGCAACCTCAAACTCCTGGGCTCAAGCAATCCTTCTGCCTCAGCCTCCCGAGTAGCTGGGACTACAGGCATGCGCCACCATGCCCGGCTAATTTTTTCTATATATTTTTAGTTGTCCAGCTAATTTCTTTCTATTTTTTTAGTAGAGATGGGGTCTCGCTCTTGCTCAGACTGGTTTCGAACTCCTGAGCTCAAAGGATCCACCCGCCTTGGCCTCCCAGAATGCTAGGATTACAGGAGTGAGCCACCACGCCCGGCCAGCTTTGCTATCTTAACGGTAGCTTGTTTATGCCAGCAGTAAAAAAAAAAAAAAAAGGCTGAAGAACGAGTGGTGATGAAATTGTGAAGCTGTTCTCCACAGCTTGCTGAGAATTGAATATTTTTCCTTGTAAGAAGTGGCCCAAAGCCCGGAAGAGTGGTAGCCAGTTGGTGCAAGTTCTGGCGAATAAGGTGGATGATAAAGAGTTTACAAATCCAGCTTCTATAGTTTGAGCAGCGTTGTTTGCATGACATGTGATCTTGCAAGAGGATTGGCCTGTTTCTACTGACCAATCTTGGCTGTTTAATCACAAGCATCCTCATCATTTCATCCAGTTGGCTGCAACAGACATTTGCTATAATCAACTGAGTTTTCATGAAGCCATAGTGCATAATACCAGCACTGGACCAAACAGACACCATTAGCTTTGATGAATACTCAGTTTTGGGCTGTGTTTCGGCACTTCATCTTTATCCAACCATTGTGTTAAATGCTTGTGATTGTCAAAAAGAATCAATTTTTCATCACATGTAACAATACGGTGTAGAAATGGTTCGCCTTTATGTTGTGACAACAAAGAAAGGCAAGCTTTGAAACCATTTCTCTTCTGATGCTCATATAATTCACATGGAACCCATCTGTCCAGGTTTTTTACCTTGCCCATTTGTTTCCAATGGTCCAATATCGTTGGAATACTAACATCAAACCTTGCTGCTAATTCACGCATAAGTTGAGATGGATTTGCTTCCACTACAGCTTTCAGCTCATCATTATCCACCTTGGTGGGTGCAGGTCACCCACATGGCTCATTTTCAAGATTAAAATCACCAGAATGGAACTTCTCAAACCATCGATGTACTGTGTATTTATTAGCCACATCCTTCCCAAACACTTTGTTGATATTTCGAGTTATCTGTGCTGCATTGGTTCCATGACAAAATTCATATTAAAAAATAACATGAATTTTTTACTTATCCATGGTTTCAGAAAAATTCCTCTAAAAAATTCTGAAAGATAATCACAAGCCAAAATGTGCATTTGAAAGAATGAGGATATACCTTCATAAAAAAAAAAAAAAACAAGAAATCTTTTTTTTTTTTTTGAGATAGTCTCACTCTGTTGCCTAGGCTAGAGTGCCGTGGCGTCAGCCTAGCTCAGAGCAACCTCAGACTCCTGGGCTCAAGCAATCCTACTGCCTCAGCCTCCCGAGCAAGCTGGGTCTACAGCCATGCGCCACCATGCCTGGCCAATTTTTTCTATGTATATTTTTATGTATGTATTCTATGTCCATATAATTTCTTTCTATTTTTAGTAGAGACGGGGTCTCCCTCTTGCTCAGGCTGGTCTCAAACTCCTGAGCTCAAACGATCCGCCCGCCTCAGCCTCCCAGAGTGCTAGGATTACAGGCGTGAGCCACAGCGCCCAGCCATGAAATCTTAAAGTGAAATGTCAGAGATATCAAGTGTCAAACTTGGTACTTAAGGAAATCGGACATTCCCATACTTAATAACCTAATAATAATGAGTTTTCAAGATGGCAAGAAGGGTAGGGTTCCTTCTAGGTAGAAGGACTGAACCTGGCCTTCCTAGGAGGAGGCACCGCCCCTAGAGCAAAGGAGGAGAGACTGGGCGCAGAGGCAGGCAGCTGTGCGGATGGGTGGGGAGAGTTGACAGCAGGTGCAATGAGAGCAGGCTGCAAGGACAGGCGTCCCCAGGCCCAAAGAAGAACTGGATTAAGCACTCGAGGGTAAGGCAGCTGTCGGGGTGGGGGGTGGCCCAGAGGCCAGGCGAAACAGAAGAAGGGGTCCTTCCAGATGGCATGGGGTGGAACAAGCTGTCCAACAGCTACTGAAGTCACCCCAGGGAGAGACAGGACTTCTGTGAGTGAGGGAACATCCAAGAGAGATGGGCAGAGGTGAAGTGGGGAAGGCTGAGTGGAGGGAGGAAGGACAGAGGGTGCATGGTAAGGAAGAAAAGAGAAGCTTCCACTAGGCCACACAGTCTAGTGAGAAGGGAGTGAGCCGGAGCCAACCGGAGAGGGAGGGACACTGGAGGTGAGGACACTGCAGAGCAGGCACCGCAGGGACATGGAGCGAGGGCACGGTGGTGTGCTGGGCTGGAGGAGTATGCCCCTCTACCCCCCAGCACCAGACCGGGCTGCTTCTCCCCATTTCAGTGCAGCTGGATTTGGGGCAGGTTTTGAAACCCGCCACTGGCTTACCCTGCCTGCTCCAGTGCACCTGTCTCCAAGGCCCTGCCAGGCAGCTGCTCCCATCCTGCAGAGCCTCTGCCCAGAGGACACGTTCCCTGTTCACTTCCCTCCCCTTTCCTACTCTGCCTTCCACAGCCCGTAAGCTCAAAGCCAGGACGGGACCTCTCAGCACCTGTCCATCCTCTGCCAACAGGTGCAGCACATGGACCTTCAAGATCCATGGGGAAGGAGCACCCTACTCTGTCCTGCCTTCCAGATTCTCCGGGCCCAGGCACGGCTGGCTCCCAGACTGGCAGGACAGCGTCTTCTCCTCACTTTCAGGGCTTCATTGGACAAGCAAACAGCCCATGCCAAATGAATGCTCCCTGTCCCTCCAGCACACAGGCGGCTCCAGGATGCTGAGACTTGCAGAGGGGGTTCCCCAGCCCGCACATCTCTCTCCTCTGTGCCCCCCACTCCAGCCCATCTCATGCAGACTTTCCAACCTCTCCAGTCTGCCGACCTCAGCCCAGCTGGTACCCACCTGGGTGCCTCTGTACGCAGCAGAGTGACGCCCTGGGGAGAAGGGGGGATAAATGCCAGGAGGCCCCTGCTGTTTGCAAAAGGACTGGAATCTTCTCCCAGCCAGATTCAGCCAGACTGAAGCTCTATCTACATCTTCGCCCTCCTCCCACTCCGCTTGCCCTGCCCACCCTCCTGCAAGCTTCTTTCTGCTGGGGGAGGGGGAGGGGTTTCTGGCTTATGAAGTCCCCTCCCCTTTCTCCCCTTCCCACGCACATGTAAACACACAATTTCTGCCGGTCTTCCCTTTCCTTGTGTTCAAGGGCCTCAGGATCCCTTGAGGTCAGGGGCTGGGGGCCTCTGAGCGCCTCAGGAGAATCCTAATCACACTGGAGCAGCCGGAGCTTGGTTCCATCCTCAGCGATGCCTTCTGACATTTAATGAATTAAGGAGCTAAATCCCCTTCATCCCAGAGCGGCTGAGCGCTGCAGGGCTGAGAGCTGCAGTGCTGGCTGCAGACGAGCAGTGGGCGGGGGAGGGGCGTATCCGTGCGGCAGTGGGCTTGCAGGTGCAGACAGAGGTGCCAGGGAGCACATGGGAATGTGCACAGGGACATGACCCGCTGGGGCTCACCCAGGCTGGGACCAGCCACCTACCTCCTCCAGATGGCCAGCACGCTCATCACGGAGCCCAGGACAAGGAGGGCCGAGATGGTCACCACAGTGACGACAACTGCAGGGCTCTGGCCCCTGGACCCCGAGGCAGCTGGGAGGAAAACCACAAGGTTGAGGCAGGCAGAGGACCAGACTTCTGGGCAAGCACCAGGACAGACTCCTGTTCTCACGGGAGGACTCCACGGCACCTCTGCACTGGGCACTGCCTCCCGGAAGCAGACGGACCAAGGCAGCCCCACTGACCACAGTGGCCCCTGCAGTCCCAAGAGCTTCCTCTGCTCCCAGGCCAGGGCACCCCCACCGCAGCCCAGCTCTGAGAGAGAGGAGGAGTCCAGACAGACAGGGCCAGGCCTCCCTTCCTTTTCGATGACAATGAGAGAGGCCTCTGCTCTGAGTACCCCGTCCCTAATGCAGACCGTTCACCACCAATAACAAAAAGAGCTAACATGAAATGCACACTTACTCCATTCAAGACACCAGGCTATGTGCCTCAACTATATTACCTTGTTTCATCATCACAATGACCCAGTAAGGTATTGCTGTCTCCATTTTACAGCTGAGGACACTGGGGTTGAAAAGAGTTATGTTGTCATTCATCCAAGGTCACATAGCTAATAAGTGGTGACCCTAAGATTTGAACCTGACTCCAAAAGCCTCTGCCTTATTCCAAAGCCTCTACTTTGAACTATTTCTCCAAGAGAGGGGTCCAGAGGACCCTTGGCTCTCAGCCCTACCCATCCATCCACCCAACGTATGTGCCACGCTGGCACTAGTACCAGGGAGACAGTGATGAATGAGGCAGAGTCCTTGCCCTGGAGGAGTGCACAGACCCGTGAGGGAGACAGAAACAAAAATCGTAACTGTAGAATGAAAACAGAAACAGAGAAATGGACAGAGCTGAGCAGAGGCACAACAATTTCATCCTAAAACCAATGAGGAAGACTTCACAGAAAAGGTGTCATCTGAACTGGAACTGAAAGATGGGAAGTGTTTTTGATGGTGCTTAGATGCACATGCTGGGTCTGAAAATGGCAAGTGGTCCCACATGGCTGGAAAACATGCTGCAGGAAGGCAGAGTGGCAAGACACGCAGCTGGAGGGTGGAAAGATGGAGGGAACTCAGGGAGACAGAACCCGGAGGGCCCTGAAAGCTAAGCTAAGGAGTAGGAACTTTGTCCTGTGGGTGACAGGGAGCCTGGGAGCAGTGGACAGAGTTCATGGCCCAAGAAGAAAAGGAATGAGGGTACCTGCTGAGTTGGGGGTGAGAATGGAGGGCAGGTGCTGGAGAGAGGTGAAGAGTTGGAGTAACTGTCAAGAATGGGAGCCGGGGCCGAGCGCGGTGGCTCACACCTGTAATCCTAGCACTCTGGGAGGCCGAGGCAGGAGGATCGCTTAAAGTTAGGAGTTGGAGATTATCCTGAACAAGAGCGAGACCCCTGTCTCCACAAAAAAAAAATAGAAAAATTAGCTGGGCGTGGTGGCACACATCTGTAGTCCCAGCTACTCAGGGTCTAAGGCAGGAGCCAAGGAGTTTGAGGTTACAGTGAGTTCTGATGACACCACTGCACTCCAGCCTAGGCGATAGAGTGAGATGCTGTCTCAAAAAAAAAAAAAGAATGGGAGCTGGGCATGGTGGTGCACTTATAGTCCCTGCCACTCAGGAGGCCGAGGCGGGAGGAAAGGTTGAGCCTAGGAGTTCGAGACCACCCTGGGCAACAAAACAAGAACCCATCCCTAAAAAAAAAAAAACCTGGGGAAAGTACTGAGTGGCCCTGAAGACTGAACTGAGATTGGAAAAGTACATCCCTGCAGGCAGCCTCAGCATGGGACAGGAGGAGAAAGAGGATGGCCCACATCTGGGGACTAGCAGGGTGGATGCAGCAAGACATCCAGGGCACGAGGGCTAGCAAAGCCGGTGAGTATTTGTGACAAGATAATCTACAGGGCCTGGGAGAGACGGACGTGGGGCTAGGAGGGGCTGAGAGCCAGGGGTACTGAGGATCCAGACAGCTATCTTTAGGATAGCACAGAGCAAGCAAAGAGGGACAGAAGAAGGAAGAGTTAAAGGCCAAGAACACTAGGGCCAAAAGAGGGCATTCCAGAGCCCAGGGTCTGGCAGGGGGCAGAAGGGGAGCAGAGTTGCCAAGAACTGTTTGATATGGGGCAGCCATGTGGTCACAGAAATGGAGAATGAGATGAAGACACCCTGGGTGGGCATCTCTGAGACAGCCCTCTCGGATCCCTACCCACCCCTCATTCATTCCCTTTGAGTGGGGGCTGGACCTAGTATAACTCACTTCTAATGAATAGAACATGGTAAAAATGATGGGCTGTCATTTCCAAGATTAGGTTATAAAAGACTGTGGCTTGTGTCTTGCTTGCCCTCTTGTGCTCTCACTCACTCACAGGCGCGGAAAGAACCTAGCTGCCCTGCTGAGCAGCCCTAAGGAATGGCACTCCTCTGGCAATAGCCAGCAAGACCTGGACAGGGAGAGGGTCTGTCCCCCAGTTACGCCCTGAGATGACCACAGCCTCAGAGGACACTTTGGCTGCAGCCTTGGGAGAGTCCCTGAGCCAGTATCAGGACTTAGCCAGTGACACCTCGCTAAGCAGCACCCACATTCCTGACCCATAGAAACCAGGAGATAAGAAATGCTTATTGTCGTCAGCTGCTAGGATTTGGGGTCATTTGTTACACAGCAATAGATAACTAACACAGTGGTGAAGCACGACTCTTCATCGAGATCCTGATTTGGGGTCACAGCTCACTGGAAAATATGCTCTGCAGATTGGGAAAACCATTTCCCCGTGGCCAGGGCCATCGCCAGGGGCTGGGGATCTGAGCAGTCTCTGCTCACTGAGAGGCACCAAATCAAGGGAAAGCGTCAGCCCTCCTCAGCTCCCTGCTCCTGCCCCTGCCACGCCCACCCCAGCCTACCCCAGGAGCCTTTGTTCAGATGGCTTCCTCTACCCAAAATGCCCTCCCTGCCCATCTCCCCAGAGTCACATGTTCCCCAGCATTGAAGACATAGCTCTAGGCCAGGCGTGGTGGCTCACGCCTGTAATCCTAGCACTATGGGAGGCTGAGGCAGGCGGATCGTTTGAGCTCAGCAGTTCGAGACCAGCCTGAGCAAGAGCGAGACCCCGTCTCTACTAAAAATAGAAAGAAATTAGCCAAACAACTAAAATATATACAAAAAAATTAGCCGGGCATGGTGGTGCATGCCTGTAGTCCCAGCTACTGGGGAGGCTGAGGCAATAGGATCGCTTAAGCCCAGGAGTTTGAGGTTGCTGTGAGCTAGGCTGACGCCACGGCACTCACTCTAGCCCGGGCAACAGAGCGAGACTCTGTCTCAAAAAAAAAAAAAAAAAGACATATCTCTAATCTCCTCTTCCCAGCACCTGGCCGAGGTCTGACACAGACAGGCATTCAAGGAAGAGATGTGGCCTTCCTTCCCAGAACCAAACACTCTTAACATTTTCCCACCTGCCTTTGGGCTCAGAGCTCTTCCTAGCTTGGATTAGAGTCATGTAGCAGGCTGGAAAGAATTGTTATCTTGACAGCTGGTGCCAGAATGCCTCTTAGGGGGAACTGCCTTTGTTCAGGAAAATCCTTTCGTGAGCTGCTCAGGGTAGAGAGAGGTGAGATCCTGAGGGCTGGCTTGGCAGCAGGCAGGACAACAGGAGAGCTGAACTGCTCTGCACGTGGAGAAAGACTTGTGCGGGGAGCCAGGGGGTGGTGGGCGGTGAGGGGGACTGAACGGGGAGGGAGAAAGGCACAGTTTCACAGAAGAGCCAGAGGTATTTTAAGATCAGGATATTTCATGTTCAGCTTTTTTTTGGTGTTGTTTTCTTTTGTTTTATTGAGACAAGATCTCACTCTGTTGCCCCGGTTAGAGTGCAGTGTCTTCATAGCTCACTGCAACCTCAAACTCTTGGACTCAAGCAAATCCTCCTGCCTCAGCCTCCTGGGTAGCTGGAACTACAGGCACGTGCCACCATGCCCAGCTAATTATTCTATTTTTACTAGAGACAGGATCTTGCTCTTGCTCAGACTGGTCTCAAACTCCTGATCTCAAGAGATCCTCCTGCCTCAGCCTCCCAGAGTGCTAGGATTACAGGTGTGAGCCACTACACCTGTCCTCAATCTTCAGATTTTGTTTTGCTTTGTTTTGATAACAGATTTATTGAGATATAATTCACATACTATGCAATTCACCCAAAGTGTACAGTGCTCATGTTGTTTTGTTTATTGCAGCAGTGCAACCCCTTCATGTCCCTCACCCTTCAGTGCAGTCTGCATCACACTTTAAGGCACAGAGGGGAAAGGAACAGGGTCCTCCCATGTTTGGGTTTCTATCCCAACTGAGTCTCTCTCTAGCTGAACTCCTCTCCCGTGAGCTCCTCCAGGATGGGTAGTCAATCTAATTCATGTCAGGGAACAGGCATTAGTCAGTGGATTCCAGATTCATTAATTAATTAGGCTGTAATTAAACTGTTCCGCAGCCTCCCTTAATTGCACAGACAATTTTCCCCCTCTGCTTGTCTCCCTGCCTCAGCCCCGTGCCAGGTTCTCTCTGCCCAGGTCCCACACATGACTTACCCTCCCCCAGGGTCTGCACTTCAATGCTGGGGTTGAAGCTCTGGGCCTCCCAGGACGGTCCCGGGGAAGCTGCCCGGATCTGAAAGACGTAGCGGGTAGCTGGCTTCAGGTTGGTGACAGTAACCATGGGCACCCCTGTCTTCACTGTGGAGTAAGTCTGTTCACTCTGACCCTGAGGAGAGACCAAGAAGTGAGGCCCAGATCCAGGGCCCAATCCACTCTCTGGGAGATCCATGGGAGAAAAGGACAGGGAGGCAGGAGAAGCACCCTTAGATGAACATAGGTTGGGTGGGGGATGGTCTTGGGGGATTCCAAAGATCTATTCCGTTGGATTCCTGGCCACTCTCCCCAACACAAGTTCCCACCCCACACTAGGTGATACTTGTATCTGAGAACAGCCCCACCTCTGTGCACAAGAAACTTTAGAGAAGATGCTGGACCCTCCTTCTCAGGACTGACAGGATGATGGCCACCAGGGCCTGGCAATCCAGGGTGGACTGGGCCAGAGACCTGGGGACCTGATGCCCTTGGAGGACAGAATAAGATGAGCCCTGACACCCGAGGGCCCTGAGGGCTCACAAGGCTTTTCCTCTCCCTTGGCATCTGATTTTCACAACTGTCCTGGAAGGCACAGAGGACAGCGGTATTAACTAGTTTGTTTGGATAAGGAAACCCAGCTCACAGGGGTAAAGACTGGCCCCAGGCCCACAGCTGGAGGGCCGGAGAAGCAGCTGCTGTCACTGATGAGAGCCCACCCATTCCCAGCTACTGAGCTGGCCCTTCACAGCCCCACCTCCTTCCAGCCTCACAGCAGCCCTGTGGAGTCAGCCTCTGTCTCCTCCTGCAGCGGAGCTCCACACTGAGGGGCTGGGGCGATGCCCTCTCAGTCCCCATAGACCCTGTGCCTTCTGCTCCACGCCATGCTGCCCAACTCTACCTCCAGCACATCTGATAGCATGTCCTAGAGAAGCTCCTCCCATCATTTCGTCTCTGCCCATACCTTATTACAGCCCCGCCACGCCCACAGCCCCCAGAAGGGCACCCTCGCCCCTGATATTCTGTGGCCCCAGTTCTCTGGCCATGGTATTCGGGAACCAGGGCAGACTTGGACTCAAGCTGGGCCAATCGGAATCTCCCTTACAGGCATCTGAACAATCCACTGAAAAGACCTGTGAGGTGGGGCAGGCTAGGGGCAGGGAGGAGGAGGCAGCAAGGCTGCCACCCTGGGTGCCATGATGTGCATAGGCAAGCCCCTCTGCAGAGGAGGCTGGACTGGGGTGCAGAGAGAGGCTAAGGCGAGAGGAGCCGTGGCTCCAGAGGGGAGCTCCCCAACACCCACCCAGGCCTAGTGACCCAGCGGTGCCTCTGATCAGTGTGCTCCATGACATCTCCCTTCCAAACATAGCCTCTTTTGTACTTGCTCCTCTTTTTGAGGGTTTTTGTGCCCAGCAAATTCATACTCCTTCCCTGACTAAGGGCCTGGGAGCATGCACCCACCTCAGCCTTGGGACTCTTGTCTATGCTCTGATCCCCAAATGCCAGGTCAGTGAGTCCTTTCTAAGCACCTGCTGCATGCCAAGCTCCTTCCCAGTGTCCTCTGCTACTATCTCCTAAACATCAAGGTTCCTTAGGGCTCTGTCCTGGCCACTCTTCTCAGGCACATTCCCCTCCTAGGTCATCTCCTCCAGTCCCCTGGCTTCTGCTACCATCTCTATGCTAAAGCCCCCAACACACATGCTCTCTCTCTCTCTCTAGCCCAGGCCACTCCCTTGAGCTTCAGACCTGCAAGTCCACCCCACGGCCTGCTGAGTGCTACATGAGCAAAACCAAGTTCAGCCTCTTGCCCCAAGCCTGCCCCTCCCCCGCAGTGGTTCTCCATCTCAGCCAGCAGCACCCCATCCTCTGGGTTACTTGGGTCAAACACCCAGCAGTGGCTCAAAACTCCCTCCTCCTCCCTGTTCACCTCCAGCACTCACACTCTCAACAGACTTCTAGTATTCAAAACTGTTATCTGATTCAGCAAAGAAGTCCCTGTGCCACTGAGGGAAGCTCTGACATATGTAGTGCTGAAGCTGAAAGAGGTGTCATTTTAATGAATATAATTTGCACCAATGTGAGAAACAGTTTAACAGTAGATTACATGTCAGATTTGAAGATAATGAACTTGTGGGGAAAAGAGATAGTGGATTGGGATGAACTCCATTTGTCAAATCATGGCAGAACGGCAACCGTAGACTGACAATGGATACAGGAGGTCAGCAAAAATCAGCAGAAGTAGCCTGTGGGAACCGATTGGCTGGATGGCATCTACATTGAAGAGTATTGTATTTATTTTATTTTTATTGTAAATGATGTGTGACCCATCTTTGATACCAGTAAAATTACAATAATTAATACATTTATTGTTCTGGAGAGCTGGTTGCTAGACACTCACCAGCACACCACCAGACCTAGCAATGTGCTCCCAGGGTCACACATTCTAGTAAAATTAGAAACAATACGATATTTCTGTGTCCTCTTTCTTAACAAGAGTTCTACAAACAGTATGGAGAAGATTCAGCCACACAAAATCTGGCCCAGCCCCCAGAGAAAGCGCTTGGTCAACTGTAAATACCAGGCAAAGCGGTGAGAGTGGAGATACCTGGTGATGGAGGCAGACCTGGGGGAAGAGGAAGAGCTGGAGTCCAGGGTGTGCAGGCAACAGGAAGAAGGGAGAGACTCCAGCGTGGGAGGCCACCTAGGAGACTGGTGGTTATGTTTGGGAGGGAAGTAAGGAGGACTTTTGCTGGGAGGAGGGCGTGAAGAAGAGGAAGCCCCCAGGAGAGGGGGCAGGCTCCAGGTCCCCCCACACCGGCACTCACCTTCTCGAAGTACCGGATCTCGTACTCCGTGGCATTGGCCCCAGGGGCTCCAGCGGGGATGGGCTCTCGCCAGGACAGGGACACACTCTGGGGCTCCACTCGGTCCCTGCGGATCTCATCTTCCTCCCAGGGCACTGAAAGGGAGTAATGTGGGATTCTTCACCTGGACCTACCTACTCTGGGGCAGCGCTGGAGCGGAGGTGGGTTGGGGGATGCTGGAAGGGCGGGGCATGCGGGACTGTGGGCGGGGCTAGGGACCTGGGCGTGGTCTAAGGGGCTGTGCCAGGGGCTAGGGATCAACTGAGGGGCGTGGCCACAGGGGAGAGCATCTCCGTTTCGGTGAGAGCCAGGCAGGCCCCCTACCCGCACAGCCAGACTTTCTCAGGGCTGCCTCCTGCTGCCTCCCCAACCCCTACACCCAGCTTCCCTCAAGGTGGTTGGTTCTAATCCCCCAGGCTCTTTCTACGCTTTCTGTAGTTTTGAAATATAAGACAGCATTTAGAGGCAGGGAAACCAGCTATGTAACTATTCTATTACTAGTGGTCTGGTAAATAGCTAATAGGTTAGCTCTTATTGAGCCATCATAAAAAAATTAAAAAAAAAATAAGAAGTGATACACTCAACAAACTAGAAATAGAAAGAAATCACCCCAACATAATAAAGGCCATATATGAAAAGCCCACAGTGAACATCATATTCAATGGTGAAAGACTGGAAGCTTTCGGTCCAACATGAGTAAAAATGCAAGGATACCCATCCTCACCACTTTTATTCATCATGATACTGGAAGCTCTAGGCAGAGCCATTAGACAAGAAAAAGAAGTAAAAGAAAAAGAGGCCAGGCACGGTAGCTGACACCTGTAATCCCAGCACTTTGGGGGACTGAGGTGGGAGGACTGCTTGAGGCCAGGAGGTTGACACCAGCCTCGACAACATAGCAAGATCCTGTCTCTACAAAAATAAGAAAAATTAGCTGGATGTGATGGCACATGCCTATAGTCCTAGCTATTCATGAGGCTGAGCCAGGAGGACCACTTGAGCCCAAGAGTTTGAGGTCACAGTGAGTTGTGATCATGCCACTGCCCACTGCCTGGGCGACAGAGCAAGACTTTGTCTCTTTTAAAAAAGGGTGACTGGAAGAAACTGCCGAGGGAAAATGCATAGAAAAAGAGGAAAAGCTTTTAGGAAATAAGCCTGAGAAACACCAACATTTAAGAGACAGGCAAAGGAAGAGAAGTTTGAAAAGGAGGAGCCACAGAGGTATGAGAAAAACCAGGGAAGAGTAAAGTCACAGAAGCCCAGGGAAGAGAACATTTAAGAAGGTTCCCTCCTGACTCTTTCGGTTATCAGCTGGTTAGTGATCCATGCTGAGCCTCAGTTATCTCCTGTGTGAAATGGAAACAATGACAACCCCTCCTAGGCTTGCTGTGCGAACTTGATGAAGTAATGCATGTGAAGGGCTCAGCACAAGCTTACCCAGCAGTGTCATGTGCTGAGAAGAGACAGGTAAGATGATGATTCAAAATGCCCATGTGGAGGTTCCTGGTGAGTTCCCAGGACTGAGGAAAGTAGGTGCCAGACAGCAATCGGGCAAGGAAGTGGAGACGGCACACACAGCTCAGTCTTTGCCAAGTGCATGGATGTGGCTTCTAGCCTTAAACGGCATCCATCTAGCAGCCCCCACCCCAAGTCTCTCCCAAATTCCAATGAAAACATAAGCACACAGAAATAGTTGAAAACCTACAACCTCACCATGAACAGGTCTTGACAATTGATCGCCAGAATAGGGGCTGGGATGTGGAGTGGCTTGTTTCTACTTATGATAAAGCCAGTGGAACTAGATCAAAGAGTGGAATTTTGATGAACCCCCAGGCTATGCTGCCCACAGAGTGGCATTGCCTCCCATTCTAAAAATAACTCGAAAAATCCTTTCTTCCTCCCCCCAGTGTCTGACCCTTTAAAAACAGCAAGGTCTTTGTCAACTGGACAATGCACAGCCACCACTCTGCTGCAGAGCTGCTTTTGAAGAAAAGTGCTCTTCCCTATCCCCTGAGGAGTGCCTCTCAGCCTCAATTCACTTCGGGAGGGCAGCTCTCAGAAAAGACCTGGACACAAAGACGAGATGAGTGAGGAAGCATCCTAGGAAGCGACACAGTCCCTTGCAGCTACATACAGATGGGAGGCAGAGATAGGAAGAGCTAGGAATTGTCACTTTTTGAACTACATTTGTTGAAAGCATCGGCCAGCCAGGATATAGAGGTAGGACATGGTTCCCTTTCAGCCCCAAAGAGACACATTAGACGAAAGCCTGATAGGTCCTGAGAATGGAGCTAAAAACTGAGACCAGGCACCTGCTCTCTAGCTGTGGATCCATGATGAGATTCAGCCAACGCCCAAGTGGGCCAAGGGTGCAGCAGACAATATTGGAAACTATTCAACAGCCTTGTCCCCCTTCCCTGCTGGCTGAGCCCAATTATTGATTCAGAGTCTACTGTCTCTCCATGGATGACCTGGGTAAATTCTGGTTGTTCTAAGACATTTGTGTGCATTCATTCCCTTTGCCAAAGACTGGTTTAGGGCTGGGTTTATAATCCAGTTCTGGCCAACAAAAGGAGAAATTAGCTAAGGGATTCTGGGAAAAGTTTCTTGCTTTTAAAAAGATACCCACAGGCTGGGCGTGGTGGCTCAGGCCTATAATCCTAGCCCTCTGGGAGGCCAAGGCGGGAGGATCACTTGAGATTAGGAGTTCGAGATCAGCCTGAGCAGGAGGGAGACCCTGTGTCTACTAAAAATAGAAAAATTAGCCGGGTGTCACGGTCCATGCCTGTAGTCCCAGCTACTCAGGAGGCTGAGGTGGGAGGATTCCTTGACCCCAAGAGTTTGAGGTTGCTGTGAGCTAGGCTGACACCATGGCACTCTAGCCTGGGCAACAGAGCAAGACTCTGTCTAAAAAAAAAAAAAAAATTAGCCAGGCATGGTGGCACATGCCTGTAGTCCCAGCTATGTGGGAGGTTGAGGCAAAAGGATCCCTTGAGTCCAGGAGTTTGAGGTTGCAGTGAGCTACGATGATGCCACTGCACTCTAGCCTGGGTGACAGACCTAGACACAGACAGCCTCCACCAATTAGGTACAAAAGGCTATACAGAGAAAATAGGTGTAGAAGAAAAACAAACAAGATGAGATAAAAATGGAGAAAGTGAGAAAGGCCCTGTATGGAAACTAAAAGTGCATTAGCAAATTTAAAATATTTAAAAGAAAATTCATTACAAATACAAGACATTTTAACAAAATAACAAGCAGAATGGGAAACTTAAACCTTTCCTGTCTTTAGAACATCAAATAGAAAATAGGAAGGAAATAGAAAAACTAAATAAGGTACTTAATTTTATACACAAACATACACAGTCCCCAGCTTATGATGCTTTCACTTAAGATTTTTTTACTTTACAATGGTGTGAAAGTAATACAACTGCTCTTTTTTACTTTCAGTACAGTAGTCAATAAATTACATGAGATACTCAACACTTGATTATAAAATAGAGTTTGTGTTAGATTGTTTTGCTCAACTATAGGCTAATGTAAGTGTTCTGAGCTCTTACATTAGCCTACAGTCTAAGGTAGGCTAGGCTAAGCCATGATGTTTCGTAGGTTAGGTGCACTAAATGAATTTTTGACTTACAATATTTTCAGTTTATGATGGGTTTATTAGGACATAGCCCCATTGTAAGTTGAGAAGCATCTGTGTGTATGTGTGTATGTATGTGTGTGTGTGTGTGTGTGTGTGTATACATATATATATAGAGAGAGAGAGAGCTATACTACAAAATAATGAACATTGTTTTAAAGTAGCCATGAAATAGTTTTTAAATGCTTACCATATTTTATACCACAAAGAAAATTTCAATTATTAATGGGAAAAAAAGGAGCAAAAATTATACAAACCTCTTTCTCTAACCATGGAGCAGCAAAATCAGAAACAAAAAGATAAAATAAAATCAAGTCAGCTAGAAGTGAAAACACATCCTCTAAAATAATTTGAGTAAAAACTACAATATTAGAAGAAAACATAAGTATAAATCTTCATGATCTTGGATTAGGCAATAGTTTCTTAGAGATGACACCAAAAGCACAAGTAACCAAAGAAAAAATAAATGAATTGTTGACTTCATCAACATTAAAAGCTTTTGACATTCAAAGGACACTCTCAAGAAAGTGAGAGTGGGTGAAAGTATTTGCAAATCCTATATCTGATAAGGCTTGTATGGGTTGAACTGTGTCTCCCAAAAAGATATGTTGAAGTCCTAACCTCTAGTACCTAAGAACATGACCTTATTTGGAAACAGGGTCTTTACAGAGGCAATCTAATTAAAATGAGGTCGTTAGGGTGGGTCTTAACCCTATAGGACTGGTGTCTTTATTAAAAGGGGAAATTTGGACACAGACACAGACACACATAGAGGGACAATAATGTGAAGACACACAGGGAAAAGATGGGCATGTGAATGAAGAGATATATCTATTAATACAAGCCAAGGAACGCCCCAGCAAACACCAGAAGGTAGAATAGCAAGGAAGCATTCTCCCCTAGAACCGTCAGAGCATGGCCCTACTGACACCTTAATCTCAGACTTCTAGCGTCTACGACTGTGAACAATACATTTCTTTTGTTTTAAGCCACCCAGTTTTCTGCAACCTTGTTACAGCAGCCCCAGGAAACTAACATAAGGGTCTAACATAATTCTATCCAGAATATCTATATCTATAACTTATAACTTGATGACAAAAAGAAAACCCAGCACATGAAAAGATGTTCAACATTAGTCATTAGGTAAATGCAAATCAAAACCACAATGAGATATCACTTCATATCCACTTGGATGGATATAGTAAAAAAGACAATAACAAGTGTTGGTGAGGATGTGCAAAACCTGGAACCCTTGTACTTTGCTGGTAGGAATGTAAAATGAAAGCTGCTGGGAAAAACAGTTGGCAATTCCTCCCAAAGTTAAAAAGTTACCGCATTTATTAGTCAGCTCAGGTTACCGTAACAAGATACCACAGACTGGGCTGCTTAAATAACAAAAATTTATTTTCTCACAGGTCTGGAGGCTAGAGTCCCAGATCAGATGCCAGTAGGTTTGCATTCTGATGAGGGCTCTTTTCCTGACTTGCAGACAGCCACCTTCTTGCTGTGTCCTCACGTGAGCTTTCCTCTGTGCACATGAAGACAGAGAATGAACTGAGCTCTGGTGTCTCTTCCTTTCCTTATAAGGACACCAGTCTTATGGGATTAGGGCCCCCCCTTACAACTTCTTTTAACTTTAATTACATCCTCAAGGGCACTATCTCCATATGTAATTACATTGGGGCTTAAGGTTCCAACATATGAATTTAGGTGGGACACAATTGGGTCCATGGGTCCATAATCATATGACTTAGCAATTCCACTTCTAGGTATATACCCAAGATAACTGAAAATATTCACACAAAAACTTAGACATGAATATTTACAGAAGAATTATTCATAATAGCTGAAATGTTAGAAATAGCCCAATGTCCATCAACTGATGGAGAAATAAAACTGGTATATCCATGCAATGGATATATTATTTGACCATAAAAAGAAATGAAGTACTGATACATGCTACCACATTGATAAACCTTGACAATATGCCAAGCGAAAGAAGCTAGACATGAAAGGTCACATATCATGTAATTCTATGTATTGAAATCCCCAGAATAGACAAATCCATAGAAACAAAGTAGATTAGTGGTTACTAGGAGCTGGAGGGGGTGGAGGGAATGGGAGTAACTGCTGATAGGTTTCCTTTTGGGGTGATGAAAATGTTCTAGAATTAGTGCTGGTTGTAACACAACCATGTGAATATATGAAGAGACCACTGAATTGTACAATTTAAAAGGGTGAATTTTATGGTATATGAATTATACCTCAAAAAACCCTAAAATACTAACAATATGATAATATTATGTATAAAAACATATTGGATATGACCAAAGCTATACTTAGAAGATTCATAAGTTTAAAAAATAAAAACAAAAAATAACTAAGCACTGACTTCACCTAGAAAAAGACTTCAGGAAAGAAGGAGGATGGTATTAATAAAGATAAAATCATACAATAAGTGACAAAAGTAAAGAACGGTGGAGTTGATAAGTTCAAAAGCTGATTTGTTGTCGTAACCAATAAAATAAACTTCTGGCAAGGATAACTAAGAAAAAAAAAGAGAAATCACAATCATACACCATGAAGAAAGAGAAAGTGGAGTTCACTCCAGATGAGGAAAGTTTTAAAATATACTTTGCTAATAATAGACAAAGAACATCGAAAGATTTTCTAGGAAAGCACAAATTAATAAAACCGATTCAAGAAGTTATAGAAAAGATTGAAAATATCATCAAACTTCCCCCCCAAAAAGGTGTATGCCTCAGCAAGTTTCCCAAGCAGTTTTTCATGCCTTAAAGAATGTGTAATTGTGTCATTTAAACTGTTCCAGAGCAGAGAAAAAGAAGGAATTCTTCCTTATGCCTTTTCCAAAGCCAGCTTTACCATAGTGCCAAAGCTTGACAAGAAACACAATAAAAAACATTAATCTCTCTTACAAATGTAGATGGAAAAAAATCTTACAATATAAGCAAGTGAGCTCATCAAAATATTAAAAGAATAACATATTCATATCCAGTATGGCATAATCCAGGAATGCAAAGACCTGACATTGAAAAATTCATTAACAGAATTCACCATACCAACAGGTCAAAGGGGGTAAAAATGCAGTCATCTTGAAAATGCTTAAAAAGTATTTTATAAAATTAACATCCATTCCTGATTTTTAAAAAAAGTTCAATAAAAAGCAGAAACATTATATGGCTTAGGGGCAGACAGATCTAAGTTTAAGACCTAGGAACAGACCGGTCTCTCTAGGCCTCTCCAACTTGTTTCATCTTTTGAAAAATGAGTATCATTCCATTTCTATGAATTGATGTAGAAAATCATATTGCACAGTGCCAAATACAGCGCAGCTCAATCAGTGAAAGCTTAGCATTTGTATTAATAAAATAGAAACAGAAGAGTATTTCTTCAACATGATTTTTAAACCCATCTATATCAAAACAACACTTAGGGCCGTTAATATGAAATGCCAGATAAAAATCAGCATTACATATACAGTCATGTCATTTAACAGGGCATATGTTCTAAGAAATGCATCGTTAGGCGATTCCATGATTGTATGAACATCATAACAGTGTACTTACACAAACCTACATGGCATAACCCACTACACACCTAGGCTATACGATATAGCCTATTGCTCCTAGGCTACAAAGGTGTACAGCATGTAACTGTACTGAATACAGTAGGTAACTGTTACACAGTCACTAGGCAATCAGAATTTTTCAGCCCCATTATAATCTTATGGGACCACCATCATAAATATGATCCATCATTGACCAAAACATCATTATGTGGCACATGATTGTGTTATACAAAAGGGATTTTATAGGAGTTAGATATAAAGATGGGTACAGAGATAAAGAGCTGGGCATGGTGGTTCCCACCTGTAGTCCCAGGCCCTCAGGAGGCTGAGGTGGGAGGATCACTTGAGCCCAAGAATTTGAGGCTGCAGTGAGCTATGATCATGCCACTATATTTCAGCCTGGGTGACAAAGCAAGACCCCATCTCTTAAATAAATTTTGAAAAAATACAAAGAAGATAGAAAAAAATTCTAGATGTATATATTTCAAGATATTAAGAATTGTTTGTGTAACAGGATTATGGGTTTTTTCTTTTTCTATATTGAATTTTTTAAAATATAAATGCATTAGCGAATGTTAAATCACATTAGAGATAGTAAAGAACAGAACTGGCTGAGGCAGGAGGATCACTTGAGCCCAGGAGTTTGAGGTTGCAGTTAGCTATCACAATACCACTGCACTCCAGAAAACCAGACAAATCAGAAAAGCTCTCTTAAAAGGCAGAGGAAATGGATTAAGAGCTAAAGATGATACAGGAAGTGACAAGATTTGAGAATCAGAAAGGGGATGTACAACCTAAGGCTTACAGATATTCTTAAGAGATATAGTGGAGCTATCAGAAGTTCTGGTCAAAGCAGTAGCTGAAGAAAACTTTTCTAGGAAAAATAAAAAGTTGTGCAGATCAAAAAGTTTATTGTGTCCCAACCACACTCAATCAAAAGAAATCCATATTGGTTAAATTTTTATTTTCATCAGTGGGTTAAGAAATTATTCAAATGTGTGTATAGTTACGAAAGAATAAAAATAACGCTAGCCTCAGACTTCTCCTCTGCAACACAACTGCCAGAAGACAGAAAGGCGGGATCACAGAAGACAGGGAAGTAGGGTGGGAAAACCAATCCCATCTGCTCAGATATGACGACTCAGAAATGATACCACTCACTCATCTTTCTGGCAAAGGACACTTGAGGGATTACTAGAAGGTGCACCCCTGCACCTTCAGGCAAATCAAAAGTAAATGTCAAGAACGAGGAAAGTGTGGTAGAAAAAAGGTTTATCTTCGTTTATTCATCTCATTTGCAGACTCAGAAACGTGCGGGCCTAGAGGGTTCCATGCTCCTGCAGTCTGACTCTCCGCGCCCTCTCGCCCTTGGTGATGCAGCAAAACCCTTGCGGAGGCCGAGAGATGGAGGCGGGGGACACACGACAGGACCCCTCTTTCTGAGACAAAAGGGAGGGAAGTACGATTCTGCTTCCTACTGAAACTTGTGAAAAGGGAAGGCCACAGAATAAGGGACTTTCTGTCTCTTTTTCTCCGGGAAATCAGAGGGGAGACAAACTGCAGAGTTGGGTGTGGGACAAAGGCTTTCTGCAAGGCGGCCGGAGAAACGGGAGCGCCCGCCGGCTTAGGCAGACTCCCTGAGATGCTCACATCCTCTCTAGCCCAGCAGCAAGGAGTCCCTGCATCCCCAGTCGCTGCCGGGGGGCTGGGAGAAGGCGGCCGACCCTTGGTGGGGGTCATCGGGCTCAGTGGCTTTTGCGGTCCCTTCATCTTTTGGAGAGATGCTGGGTGCTTGTACAGATGGTGGCTTATTTGGGGTGGCTGCGGTGGGAGGGCTCCCTGTAGGACCGACGGGGCCGGCCTCGGGAGGACGCGGGGTGCAGAAGGAGCGGGGGTCTCTCGGGTGGGGGAGGTGCCGGCGCGGGGCGGCCTTACCCCCGGGCCCGGTGGAGACGGTGACCTGCGCGTAGGTGGCTCCCGCGGCGGCCGCCGGCCCCGAGACGCCGTTGAGCGCGGCCACGCGCACCGTGTAGCGCGCGCCGGGGCGCAGGTGGAGCAGCGTGGCGGCGCGCTCCCGCAGCCCGGCCTGGCGCGGCACGAAGGCCACGCGCGGCCCGCACGGCTCGCACGCGCCCGCCGGGCCCTCGCGGCCGCAGCGCAGGCAAAGCAGCGAGTACGTGACGTCGGAGCGGCCGCCGGAGTCGGCCGGGGGCAGCCAGCGCAGCCGCAGCGCCAGCGGCGAGCGGCTCAGGCTGTACTGCAGGTCCCGCGGCGCCGACGGCGGCCCTGGGGCGGGACAGAGAGGCGGAGTCGGGGGCGGGGCGCGGTCGGGGGAGCGGGGCTGGCCCTGCACCCGGTGTCCCGGCCAGGGAGGAGACCCGGATGGACGAGCCGGGAGAGGGCCTCATCCATCCTCAGTGCAAGGGGAGGGACGGGGACGTGGGGGTCAGTCAAGGAGGAGGGAACAGGGGGCAGTCGGTGAAGCGACTGGTGGATGAGCGAAGACGGGCAGCGGGGCTGCAGGGACGGGGATGGGGGGGTCAGGGAGGGGACCAGGATGGATAAACTGAGATGGGGGCTCATCCATCCCAGTGAGTGGGGAGGGACGGGGCCGTGGGGGCCCGTTGGGGGCAGGACGTGGCAGTGGGTCAGTGTGAGGTGGGAGGAAGTTAGTGAGGCGATGAGGATGGGAGTACGGGACGGAGAACAGAGGGTGCGCGGGACGGAGTCCCCTTCCCGGCTGGAGGGGAAGGAGCGGTGAGGGCGGGGGAGGGGCCCTCCGCTAGGGGATCCGCCAAGAATCCGAACCTCAGCCTCCGTCAGGACTCGCCCAGCTGTCCTGGTTCCTCTAATCCAAGGCCCCAGCCCCCATCCTCACCCCAGGGTCCCCTCCCCCCACCCCGCATTCCCCTTCCCACGCCCGCCCCCACGCTCCCCAATGGCGGAGCCCCGGGCTCATCGCCGCATGGATTACCGCCCCCCCCGTCACACCTTTATTGACACCCCCCACCCTCCGCAATGCAGCCAGGAGGGGGACTCACGGGTGCAGGAAGCTGAGGGCGGGTCGGTGGGCGAGCGCGCGTAGCTGTCCTGGCACACGCAGAACGTGGAGGCGTTTTCCAGGGCCCGGCTGTGCTCAGGGCAGGGCGAGCAGAGGGGCCGCCGCGGGGACACCTTGTAAAACCCTGGGGGGCAGGCTGCGGGGAGGGGCCGGTGAGGAGGAGGGGCGTCCCCCACAGCCTCTCCCCTCCTTCCCGCCTGTCTCGGTTAGAGTGGGGTTATCTCCTCGAATTGTGATGGGGACAGAGTCCGGGGACTCAGAGTCTCCAGTGGGCACTGTCCCCACGGGGTGGTTGTTACCCGTTACCTAATCCTTAGTAAACGCTCACCATGTTCAGCAAACACTGACATATTTTACTTCTACTAATTCACTTAATCCTCACAACGGCCTGTGAGGTATGTACTTTATCCTCGTTTGAAAAATGAGGCACCTAAGGCTCAGAGAGGTGAAGTAAGTTGCCCACTGCCCCGCAGCTAGCGGGGTTCCAGCCCAAGAAGACTGGTTTCGGAGCCCACGCCGTACTGCCCTAATGCCCGTGGGAAGAAAATGAGCCAAACTCTGCAATCCTGATGTTAGGAACAGCTGAAAGAGAGATGCCCTCAAGGCTGTTCCACAGTTACCCAGGGACGGACACACACGCATACTCCCATTTACACAGGGACACTCTGACACACACCACACACGCTTGTCAACGTTCATCCTCCCAGCAGCACTTTCATGTGGGGTTAGTGTGTCATAAATCCCCAACTGAAGGTACAGCCCGCAGCCAGGTGGAGGGGGGTGGAGACAGACATTAAAAGTTCCTTGGACTATGAGTCACACCTGGTTCCAGTCTTGACACCACTCAGTTACTTTGCTTCTCTCTCTTTCCTTGCCTCACCCAGAACTCGGGTAGTTAAGAGCACAAACGTTTCCATCTGAACAACCCGGGGTTTGTAGCGGAGTTGCACCACTTATTTGCTGTGTGGCCTTGGGCATGTTGGTTGACCTCTCTGAGCCTTGTGTAGAATACCTACCTCAAAAAGGTTGTTGGAGGATTAACTGAGATAAAACGTGGAAACCGCTTAGCCCAGTATCAACCACATTTACATGATAATGGTAGTAATTACTGTTCCTCCCCCACAGGCCTGAAGTGGAAACTGCTAAACACCAACTTGAAAAAAATTTCTCACCAGCTGGGCCGGGAAGGGAGGCAGTGTCTGCTGGCCCTTCTTCTGAAAGCTCGGTGGTTCTCAACCGTCTCCCGCCCTCCCCTCTAGTTTAGCTGGTGATGGAAGGCTGGCTGCTCTCCAACTCCAAGAAGACACAGTACAACAGAAAGGATGCACACTAACCCTTGGGAAGACCTTTCAGCCTGTGTGGGAGAAGTGGGAGGGGGGCTAGAATTTCCATCATCTGGAAGGTTTAGGCGTGGGAGGGTCCATCTTGCCCAGAGTTCTGGACAACACAATTTGGGGGGTGGTCTCAGCAGCCCAGGAACCTTCGGAAGTCCCTGCCTTCAGAACAAAGAATGAGGCCAACCTATCATCATGGTCTGGTGTGCAGCAGAGACCCAGGCTGGGACTCAGAGGCCTGGCGCCAGTGTTGGCTGGGACACTCCTGTGCTTCTCTGGCCTGAAGACACCATCAGTGAAATGGGAATAACAGCCAAGGCCTGCCCACCTCTACTGTGAAGTAAGAGAGGGGGTGAGGGCCCAGAGAGGTCAGCTGCTTGCAGGGTCTCAGAGCAACAGGGAAAGAATGCTGGAGGCTCCCTTCCCCAGCATGTACCGAGTGGCTGCTGTCCCAGGGTGCGGAAGCGCAGACTCAGAGATTCCAACCCCTCCCTCTCTGGCTCAAGGTCAGAGGTAGAATTGCAGAGGTCATCTAGTTCAACTCCCACTGGCCTGGTCCTCCAGAGCTTTCCCAGCTGTGCCCAGTCTTTGCTCGTATACTTCATAAAGGGGAGCTCACTCCCTTATAGGCTACCTTTGTTGAATAACACTGGCCATTATAAAGTGCTTTTTAGGAGGAGCCCAAATTAGCCTCTCTGTTTGTAACGCTCTCATGCCCCACACCCCACCCCATCACATCATTGTGCCCTGTGGAGCCTCAGAGGACATATCTCCTTGGGTCTCTCAGCTCCAGGGCAGTCCCACAGAGATTTAAAGATACAGGATATAGGCCCTGATTTTTTTTCCCCCAAGAGTAACCCCAATTCTTTCACTAATTCCTTTAGTGGCTAAGAGTGGGGGGACAAGAGTCAGAGCCACTAAAGAGAGAACCAAAAAGAGGTAAAGAATATCCTAGCTCTATTCCCTCATCCTCATCCATCTACCTTTATTTTTTGTTTGTTTGTTGGATTTTTTTTTTCCCCCAGAGACAGAGTCTCGCTTTATTGGCCAGACCAGAATGCAATGGCACGACCATAGCTCACTGCAGCCTCAAACGTGCACCACCACACCTGGATACTTTTTTTAATTTTTTGTAGAGACACGGTCTGGCTATGTTGCCCAGGCTGATATTGAACTCTTGGCCTCCAGCAATTCTCCTGCCCCAGTCTCCCAAAGTGCTGGGATTACAGGTATGAGCCACCATGCCCTCCGTCTACCTTTAGAGAGGAGTCTGTACTTAGCTGCAGAAGGCATTTGGAAGGGCTTAACTTCCTAAATATGAACGTGACCATTCACTTCCCTTCTTAAAACCCTCCAACAGCTCCCCACTGCCAATCATTCTACCCACGCTGCCCAGGAGTCTTCCATTCACACCTCTAGGTCTTGTCCTATGTCTTCCACCCCTTTTCTCCTGGCAAACATCTGTACTTCTCCAAACTCCAGTTCAAATGACACCTCCCTTTGGAAGCTTTCCTGGCCTCCTCCCCAGTTCCCCACTGCCTGAGGCAGAGCTGAGGCCTCTACAAGTGGCCTTCGTCTGGTCTCGGTCTGAACGACAGGGCTCAGCACAACTCAGAAATGGAGCCGGCCCCTGAGTCAGCCTCTCTTCCTCCCTCTTCCTCTTCCCTCATTTCCCAGAAAAACCTCCTCCTCCAGCCCCTGATCCATTCATTCAGCAAATATTTTTAGCATCTACTATGAGCCAGGTGCCGTTCTAGGCTCTAAAGATATACAGCCATGAATAAAACAGACAGGGATCTTACTGTCCACTGGCACAGATGCCCTCCCTCCTACCGCACAGGAAGAAAAGAGGCCATCATTTGATAATTGCCTCAAAACCCACAAACAGGCTGGGCACGGTGGCTCATGCCCATAATCCTAGCACTCTGGGAGGCCAAGGAGGGAGGATCACTTGAGGTCAGGAGCAAGGGTAAGACCCCCATATCTACTAAAAATAGAAAAAATTAGCAGGATATAGTGTGCACCTGTAGTCCCAGCTACTTGGGAGGCTGAGGCAGGAGGATCACTTGAGCCCAGGAGTTTGAGGTTGCAGTGACTTATGATGATGCCCCTGCACTCTAGCCCAGGCAACAGAGTGAGACACTATCTTAAAAGAAAAAAAAGAAAAGAAAAAACAAAAATGAAAACCACAAACACCTCCATCCACGCCCATATCCTCTCTCTTTCCTTCCAGTCCTACAGGAAGGGTAAGGCCCCTCCTGCTGAAGGCTGGTCCCTGCATCTCCACTCTGGATCCCTCTTCTTCACCTCCTCAAGGTCTTCACCTCTCATTCCACCAGCCATCAGCCTGCTCCCCTCCCCGGGCTTTACTTGCTGTTAACAAGGGGGTGGGGCAGTAAACACTGCCTATTTTGGGTGAAGGCAACAAGGGCACTATAGAATATTTAAAAACAATAATAAAACTGACTAAAAGCTGCCTGTTTTTTTCTTTTCTTTTTTTTTTTTCTTGAGTGGGGTATAGTGGTGCGTTCACAGCTCACTGCTGCCTTGAACTCCTGAGCTCAAGCAAAAGCAATCCTCCTGCCTCAGCCTCCCAAGTAGCTGGGACCTGCTTTTTATTAGCAGCACACACATCAGCAATTCTAACTCACATCAGTAATAAAATAGTCCTCCCCCCTGGGGCCAGATGGCTCCCGCCATCCCCCACTAGGTACCCCACTGGCTTTTTGCCCTTCACCATACAAATAAGTCTCTCCCATCTATAATAAAAATCCTGTCTCACCAGTGTCCTCCTCAAGATACCTCCTGTTCTCCTCCTTCAAATACGGGCTTCTAGGTTCCCCAACTTGAGCTTCTCAACTTCCTTTATCCCTCGACCTACTGCAACCTGGTCCCTCTCTCTATCGCTCAGCTGAAACTGCTTTCACCAAGGCCACCAAGTGGACGTTCCCAATCCTCAATTTGCCTGACTGCTTACTAACGCTGTAGGCCATTCCCACCTGGACACTTCCATCTCTCTTGGCTGTCATGATATCACATGCTCTCCTTGTTCTCCTCCAATCTCTGACCACTCTCTCAGTCTTTTTATGGGCTCTGTTTTTCTACCTCTCCTTAAATATCACTGTCCTGTGAGTCGTCATTGTTGGCCCTCTTGCTCCTTACCCCACACATTCTACCTGGCCTATCCCAACCATACCCACAGCTTCAAGTAGCATCTCTGTGTTGCTGAGCTCCAGACTCACTTTCCAGCTACCTCCATTGGAACTCACCATAGACACCATAAATTTGGTGTGATATGTCCATCCACGTCCTGTGGTCTGTACCCCAGTGAACGATCTCTCTATGCATTTAGTCCCCAGTAGCATATGAGTCAAAGAGGAATCCTTTTTCCTTCTGTGTCACATGGTCACCAAGTGCTGTGGATGCTATTTCATGATCACACTCATCCTCATCTCTCAACAATCTCTGCCACTGCCTTAGTTCATACCTTGTGCTCTTTCTTGTGGACTTTTGCACCATTTTCCTTCCTTATCTTCTGGACTCTAATCCTTCCCTCTTCAATCCTTTCTTTGCAATTGCAGCTCAAGTGAAAACACAAATCTGAGCATGTCAGATCTCTGCTTCAAATCCTCCCCATTGGTCTAAAGCATAAAGTCTAAGCTCTTTATCCCAATATTCAAGGCCCTTCATGGTTTGCCCCTGCCCCTCTCCAGCCCCATCATTCCCCACACTCCCCACATGCCCTCTGCTCTAACCATGCTGACCGACTTACCTAGCCCTAACCATAGTATGTTCCTGCCTCCATGCTTCTGCACACAATCCCTAAGCTCAGAATGTTCTAGGCCACCTGGAAATAAAGGCCTTCTCGCCTTCTCTGGAAAGCCCCCTCCATCCTTAGAATTGGGTTCTCCCTTGCATGCTTCCTTAGCTCTCTGTTGATATGTATCACACCCAATTGTAACCACTCATTCATCCAATGCATTTCCACTGAGCACCTAGCATATCCTATATCCTTTTATGGACACTGGGGATGCTGGGACTAGTGAGACCCAGTGCCTGAGCTCAGGCAGTTCCCAATCAAGGACACAGTGGTGCACACCTGTAGTCCCAGCTACTTGGGAGGCTGAGGCAGGAGGATTCATTGAGCCCAGGAATTTGAAGCTGTAGTGTGCTACGATTGTGCCTGTAAATAGCCACTGCACTTCAGTCTGGGCAACACAGCAAGACCCATCTCTATAAAAAGAGAAGTTCCTAGTCTAGTGGTGGAAACACACATAAGTAGATCACTGCATACCATGGGGGAAGTACAGAAATAGAGTTTGCAATGAGTGCTACAGAGCACAGAGGTGGATCCTAGCTATATCTGGAGAGCTCAGGAAGGTTCCTGCCTCCCAGTCTTTTACTAACTCACAATTTCCCCAGGGAAGAGATGGTAGCATTCATCTATGTACGTATAATAAGCCCTCTTTAAATGCAGCTGGCATGTCCTCAATTCATATTGAATGGATGATTGAACAAAGGAATGAGAGCAAGTTTAGTCACTTCCTCCTCTGTCTTCCCACCACTCTATGTATCCCTCTGTTATAGCATATATCACTCTTGTGATTTTTAAATTTTTGCATCTCTCCATCTAGACTGTGAGCTTCTCAAGAGCTGGGACTATGTCTGACTCATTTCTGTTGCCCTGGTACCCAGAAAAGGACCTGGTTTAGAAAAAGCATCACTTGATCTATGTTAAGTGCACACATTCATAACCCTATCCTTACCTTCAGCCTCCAAAGCCATGGACAGGGGAGAGAAGGAGAGGTCTGTTCCTAATCCCCCCAGAGATCTAAGAACACAGCAAAAACTCCCACCATGGAGGATCTCCCCCAGGGCACACAGGGCTTCTAGTTCAGAGAGTTGAGTGGGATCTTAGTAGTCACCTACTGCAACCTCCCGGTTTCTCTCTCCAGCTGAAGAATCCCCCTGCCAGCCTCTGACTTGCTTATGGCCAATGACCAGGGGCTTACTACCTATAATGCAACCAATCCCACTAGCTTGAAGCTTGGCTGCTATAGAGTTCTTCCTTATGCATAGGGGAGGCAGCATGGTATGGTAGGAAGAGCTTGATTGAGAGTTGGGCAAACCTGGATTCAAAGCCTGGCTCCCCATTACCTAACTTTGCAGGTGAAGTATTAATCTCTGAGGCTCTGTTTCTTCATCTGTGAAATAGGGATAATGATAACTTACTTTATTACCGTGAAAATAAATGAGAGGCCTGTGTGACGTGCGTTTCATAGTGCCTGAAATATCCTTATATCTAGTCAAATTCACACCATGGTAACTTTACACCCTGGATGTACCACAAAAGGTCGGGACTCTCAGCTCCAGAGCCTACGGCTTCTCCACCCCTCCTGCCCCTTGGACATACTCTCTCCCAATTGCCACCTGCACACTACTCCCACCCCACACCCCCCAGTCCACTGGGTACCTTCGCAGGTGTCACCACGCTCCTGGAATCCTGCACTGCAGCTGCAGCGGCCCACGGGCACCAGCCACTCGCCGTCGGCGCCGCAGTGCATGCGCGGGGGGCTGCCGGGCTCCCCTTCCGAGTGCGCCACGCACGTTCCGGCCACTTCCACTAGTGTGGAGAAAGCGCTCTGGGCTGCGGTGGCTGGGAACGCAGCCAGGCCCCGCACTGTGGCACGGCACTGCTTGTAGTAGACGCGCACAGAGACCAGGGCCACACATGCGCCCACGTCCTGAAAGGCCAGGTGGAAACCCCGCCGGCTGAGCGGGCCGATCTCCCGCACTTCTGTGTTCAGCTTCATCTTGCGCTCGCCCAGGTCGCCCTGCGTGAAGCTCTCGTCTGCCGCGATCGTGTCAATTTTGTGGGGCCGGCTGCCGCCTAGGCGGGGACGCCCACGGCCCAGGTCGGCCTCGGTTTCCAGGTAGTAGACGTTGAAGGTCTCCTTGCAGGTGCCCGCGGCGCCAGGGATGCTGCTGCAGTCACGCAGTGTGAACTGCAGTTCCACGAAGATGCGCTGCCCGCCGCCGCGGCTGATCCAGCCAGTCTGCAACCAGTTGTCCTGATTAGGCTCCAGCACGTTGCACACTTGGTACGTGCGGATGGGACGGTCGTGTTCATCCACGCCGCTGATCTCCTCCCACTGGGGACAAGAGTAAAGAAGTGGACAGGTTAGAGTCAAGGTGCTTCGAGGGTGTCGAGCCCTAGCAGTGACTCATGCAGAAAACCCCTTTCTCCACCATTTTGCCTTCTCCTGCCTTCTCTCCCACTACCATACACACCCCTGAAATTATAAGGTGCAGAGCTAGGAAAAACTCTGGAAACAAATGAGTCCAATTCTTATTTTTCTAGTTGGGGAAACTGAAGATCCAGAGGGAGAGTGATTTGACTAGGTGTGCACATCGAGATAGTGGCAGAGCTAGGAATGGTGCCCGGAGTCTCCTGACTCTTCACTTCGTGCCCTTTGCAATCTACCGAATTGCTGTTACACTCCAGATCACCTCACCCCATCCCAAGTTCCTGAGCCTCTTACTGATCCTAGACACAGCCGGTTCCCTCCTCACTTATTAATTTTTTTTTCTGTGTAACTGACCGAAGACTCAACATTTTCTAGTAGACCACTCTGGCTTAAAGCCAGGGCTGCTGGAGACCACACACTCTGAGGAGCACTTTTGAGCTGATGCAACCATGGGGAGCTCAAGGGACTGAGTCCTGGACTACCAGAGGCTCCTGGGACAGGGAGGGACAGATTTACACTTACCCCGTTACTTGGTAGTGCAGTCCAGCCCAGCTCAGCCTGAGAGGCTTTGGAGTCCAGGAGGATGACTAAGAGAGGGGAGAGATCAGAGATGTCAGAAAGCCAGTTTAGCAGGAGGATGGATCCTTTGGTGAATTCACTGTAAAATGCTAACTGACGGAATGGAGAATGTGACAAATGATACAGAGATGTTTTCCCCACACCACAAATCCTCAGGAGTGGGTATGGGTAGCTCCAGTCCAGAGAGGATAGCCACGACAATTGGGAAAGGAGTTAATATTCATTTCCTGGGAGAAGCCCAAAATGAGTTTCACTGGTCTAAAGTCTAGGTGTGAGCAGGACTGGTTTCTTCTGGAGGCTCTGCGGGGAGAATCCATTTCCTTGCCTTCTTCAGCTTCTAGTGGCCACCAGTATTCCCTAGGTTATGGCCCCTGGTCCATCTGCAAAGTGCATCACTGAATCTCTGTCCTCACATCGTCTTCCCCTCTGACTCTCACTCTCCCTGCACTCTTCATATAAGGACTACTGTGATTACACTGGGTCCATCCAAATAATCTAGGATAATCTCTCCATCTCAAGATCACATCTGCCAAGTCCTTTTTTGTCACTTAAGGTAACATTCACAGGGTCCATGGATTAGGACATGGACATATTTGGGGGGGGTCATTATTCAGCCTTCCACAGACTCTATGGCAAATACTCTAAGGCTGGCTCTCAAATTGGGGAGGAGGGAGTCAGTGACCCTTCCCAACCTTCCCAAATTCCCCAAAATGATAGCCAAGTGTCAATTAGAGGGAGAAAGTGAGTGTGTCAGGGCTATTCTTGTATAACCTCCTGAATCTACTCAGACTTGGGGGCTCTTCTGAGGTATGGGGTCACCAGGTATGGAGGAGACTTGAACCTTTTAGTTTGATTCCCAGGGCCTCTGGGAAAGCAAAGTGGAGAGATACAACTAGCAACAGTAGAAACAAAATCTCTCATGCCTCAACTAGTCCCTTTCCCAGGGGCTGTCCCCTCCACTGCCTTTGAAAGAATGTCAGGGGTCCTTTCATATAGATATCCATGACCCTTCCTACACCAGAGAAGCTTGGAGTTACTTTATTCCCCCCGGAGACATTGGATCAGCAGTCTTCATACTCTCAGTATGAATCACAGACGCTGGTTTGGACAGGAGCCCACAGCCCAGAGACAGGAGGCCCGGCCGTCCTGAAATCTGGGAAGATTACTCATCTGGAGCTTAAGCAAGGAGGTGGGCCGTCAAGGTGAGGGCCTCTGTGAGGGGTTGGCTCCAGGGGCGTCAGCGACAGTGGGCAGGACCGCCTACGGCGTGCAGATTTCCGCACAACTGACACCACATCGGAATTGCATATTGGAAAGCATCTGCGATCCAGCGCCTCGACCAACCCGGCGGTCAATGCCTCCGATTCCAGCCCGTCAGGATTCTGCACCTGGATATGACGCCTCTGGATTCAGCTGAGCACACAGCTCCCCCAGATGCAGAATCAGAGGCAAGACTCAGGCTCTAGTATCGCGGACAGCCTCACCCCGGGAACGTGGAGCGCGCCTGGTAGATACGCTCAGCATTCAGCACTGCGGACAGTTCCATGGTCAGCACTTTGGGCAGCGCCCGGACCCAGCCCCCTCGGCCAGCATTCAGCCTCCTGTTGTCCACACAGTGGTCCCAGCCTCCGTTTTTCTGGCTTTAACCCGTGCCCCCATACTCCGATCTCACCTCATCTTTCTGTCTCCACTCTCTTCATCTCCCCGCCCCCACACCTCCCACCTCCAATCACTCAGCTTGTCCGTCTCACCAGCCCCTGAACCCCCGCCTCTGGCTCCAGCGGTTCCTCATCTCCTTCTTCCCCAGCCTCCCAGGTCTCCAGCCCCCAAGCTTCTCAACGCCCCTCTCTTCCCTATTGCTTAGCCACCTTTTTCTCTGTCTCTCCAGTTCTTTGCGGTCTCTGCCTGCCTCCTTCAAACCCCAGTACAGACTCTAGTCTCTCCAGTGACTCCTTCCCCCAGCACCCCCTATTTTTTGGCATCCCAGGCTCCGAGCACAGCCATCAATCTTCTCACCTTCTTCGGCGGTCCCTGGCCGCCCGGGTCCCAAAAGCAGCGCGAGACAGAGCGGCATCAGGCAGACGAACAGGCGCAGCGGGTGTGGACCGGCGCCGGTCTCCATGGTCCGCAGACGGAGCTGTCAGTGCGGCGGCGGCTCAAGCCGCGCCAGCCCAGCACAGCTGAGCGGTGCCCCCAGACCCCAGCGCCAGCTGGGGGCGGGGTCTCGCCGGTCACCATCATCCATGGGGGCCAATCACTAGGCACCGCCACGGGAAGTCCACCAATCCCCGCCAGTAGAGGGTGGGGAGGTGGAGTTTCATAGGCCAGGGGCGGAACACCCAACTGGAGAGGGAAAGGAAGGGGTCCCACCGATCTCCAAACCTTGGGGGGTGGGGCAGCGCTGAGAGCTGGCGGGGCTTCGGGGGAGGGGGATGAGCTGGAGTCGGTGGCCCGGAGCGCTAAACCTTAGCCCCTCATTCCTGAGAAGTAGGCAATGTAGGCTTGGCTTAAGGAGGGGCGACCTGGGGGAGGCAGTGACACTCTGAGCTAGTCTGGAAGCTCCCTTGTTCCCAGGACTTGCGGGGGGTTTGAAACCTAATGTCCTGACCCCGAGCTCTGGGGAGCTCTCCTATCTCCCAGCCCTTGGTCTCTTCCTGTGTTCACAGCTCCTAACGTCTGCTGGCTCGATCCCTCCCCTTTCTCTTCCCGCCCTCGTAAGACACACACACACAGACAAACACACACCCCCGGCAGGAAGGAGGGGCCGAGTCTGACCCCAGCAGCTGCCCGAGAAAGGGGAGCAAAGTGGGAGACAGGGTCCCACCCTACCAGCGTGCTTCCGAGGCTGGAAACCATGTGGACGCTGGGATGGGGGTAGTGGTAGATTGTGCACGAACGGTCGGTTCCTCAGGTTCTTGCTCCTGAGGGACACACCCCACACCCCACACGCCACAGCCCCACAACCACCTCTGTCCTCAGTCTGCTCAGAGTCTGGGGTTCCCCTCTTCGATCACCCCACTCCGCCCACCCCAGAGGACTGGTGAGGAGCGCAGCGGCCAGGAATCCGAGACATCTGCGAGAGGCGGTGCAATCGTCGCCGTGAGTCCAGCTGGCGCTGAAGAAGCCGCAAGAAAACGTGGGACACGACCTCTACCTAGTGAAGGTCATTTATGTGCAAGCTGAGGGTTTAACGCTGTGGCGGTGGGAAGGGCTGGGGCCCTCCAGGATGAGGGAGGTGGCTATTGAGCGCCACCATCTGGGCTGAGCTTGAGGGGAGAAAGCTCCACCCACTTTGTGGCTTTTTCAGAGCTCTTTTCTTGGGGAACCTACCCCTGCTCCCTTTGGGGGCTGTTATAGCCAGAGAGGCCTTGCGAATGAGAGTGAGCCCTGTGTCTGCTTGGCCTGCGTGGTCTGAGTGTCCGTGCGTTTTGCATATATGCACTCCTCACCCCTCCAACCAACACTTACAGGGGGCCGTGCTCTGTGCTGAGGCTACCTGGGTGAATCACCTCGTCTTTGCCACAGTCCATGCCTCTTTGAACACTGGGTGTAATGTGAGTTCCCAGCATCATAGACCAGTGTCCATGTACAAGCTGCTTGCATGTGCCATTTCTCTGTGTGTGTGTGTGTGTGTGTGCGTGTGTGTGTGTGTGTGTGTGTCACTCACAGACATACTTGCTGGACAGTAGCAATAGGAGTAGGTGGGAGGAATTGGTCTCCTTTACCTGCAGAAAGAAAGGTCACCAGGAGAGGTTGAGGCTAGGCCGCCTCGGGAGACTGATGCCTGTTAAAAAGGCAGAAGGAGGTGTGGCGTATGTGTGGTCCTTGGATGCAGGCTGGACCTCTAAAATCAGATCTACCTGAAGAAGTGTCCTCACACTCCCATCTCCTTCCCATCTTTATTCTCCTCACGCTTGATTTTTCTCCTCCCCATCCCCCAGTGCCGGGAGATGGTATTTTTAGAAGCTGCTTAGAGACCCAGGACTCCTTTCATTTCAAAACCAGTCCTCACTCCACCACCCCTCGCTCCACTCTTTAAGACCAGGTCCCAACCCCTTAGCAGTCTCTAAGGCTCCAGTGTGACTTCTTACTCGAGCTCCAAAGACTTCAGCCCAAAGGTTCTCATCGTAGGTGCTAAAACAAAATGCAGACCCTTTGAACCTCACAAGGATCTTTCAGAAACCAAACAGATGGAGGAAATTATCTGGGGAGAGCTGGGATGCCCCAACAAACCCCTGGCTGCCAGGAGTCCAGTTCCCACCCTCTCCCACCACGCACACCTGCAGGCATCTGGGGGAAATTGCCAGACTGAGAACCTAGGAATGGGGGAAAGAAGATAAAGAAAAGGAGTGGAATAATCCTCCTGTTTCTTCCTCTGAACAATTCATTTATAATAAAACCGGAACGGAGAAGCCCCAGTGAATGCAGATATATGCAAATCAGCTGGCTTTTAATAAGAGTTGCTCCAAGGCGAACCCTGCTCTACCAGGAAGCTGCACAATAGCACAGTGAAGAAATTCTGAAGGGCCTTAGTAGGAAACCAACCCTTCATTTATCGCCATACTTAAGTGCTGAGGGCTAGTTAACCAAGGGCCAGGACTAGGTCCATGCCTGGAATACGACAGGGGGCTGGCTGGAGCTGGGGTGGGGAGCAGGGAGGGAAGGCTCTGGTCGTGGTGCTGAACCCCCCAGCCCGCGGGACAACTTTGGGCTGCTTTCTGTCCGTGGTGCTGAATCCACCAGGGTCTGGACCTTCCTTCTCCAGCTGGACCTGGGACTTCTCTGAGGCCACGCTCTGATCCCCGGCACACCGGTTGCTGCCTGCTCCTCCAGCCCCAAACCAAGATCCTGCGAGTCGAGTCTCTAGGAGCCAAGCAACCTCCACTCCTTGGAGTAAGAGTGAAGGGGCCTGGAACCCGCCTGCAAACATCTTGTTTTCTCTTTTGCTCCTCTCAGACCCCTACTGAAGCAGGATGGAAGGGATACTTTTGTCTACTTCTACCTCACTATCTTCTAGGATCATGGGGAGAACACCTGTTGGAGCTGAACTTAATTCAACACTCCCCCAAAATGAAAAGTCATCTGGAGGGAGGGAAGATCCCACTTTACCACAATCTCCATCTCCAAGTTCCTGAAGGTTACAAATCTAGGTGCTGAAAATTTGATCTCATCCTTTTGCATCAAAGCAGAAAATGCATTCAGCCTGACTGGACAGGGTAGGTTATCTCCTCCTTGGCGGAGACTAAAATTGTGCCAGAGAAATCAGGGTCAAGCCCTGTTCTCAGGAAAAAGGAGAGGGAGGGGCAAAGAACAGTGGGGGAGTTTTCTCGTTCAAAGGGACATCTTTAATTTGTCTCTTTCCTCATCCATTCCACCTCCCCTCCTCCAGCCTAAGAAACAAAGAAATATGCCCAAGGTGGACTCTTTTCTGGGACAATAGACTCGTGAGCAAAAACAGGTGGAGGTTATAAACAAACTTTTTTCTTTTTCTTTTTCTTTTAAATCCAGCTCCTGCAGGAAACAAACTTAGATAAAGGAAACATAAAGTATTTAATTTACTAACTTTGAAAATTAAGCAGAGTGAGAAAAAAAAGAGAAAAAAAATCCTGCTGAGTGAGGTGGTAAAGAGGAAAAAAAAAGAGAAAATTAAGCAGAGAAAATCTTTAAAATTGTGAAACACAATAACACAATTACTTAGCCTTTATGAGCCTCCACTTCCTCCTCTGTAAAATAGGCATGAAAAAATTTTACAGAGTTATTGTTAGGTCAGAATATAATTTTTATATATAGCTCAGCACACAGTGCTTGGCACATAGCTCTGGTGTATATTATTATTCAACTCTAGGGTTAATTAAGGTGAAAAACAGAAGAAGAAAAAGAAAAGAAAGGATAAAGGAAGGTTAACTGTGAAGTAGAAAATATATATATAATTGGGGGGGTCATAGAAGAAAGACAGAGTGAGGGATAGAAAAATGAGACAACTGGATAATATGAATGTGGCTAGAAAGCACAAGAGTTGGAAAGAAATGTACTTGAAGAGACAGGGGTGTCATCAGGGCAGGCTGGCTGGCCAGCTGCCAAGTGGCATCAGAAGTGACATTTACCTCGGTGAATTCATCATGGTCCAGGCTTATAAACTTGACTTTAACAGCACTAAGAGAGAACCTATATATTGGAGTGTTGGGAAAGTAGATCATACTAACTCAATCCCAATCCTGCTATCTGAGCCACAAAACCAATGTACTAATTTATGATGAGAAATGGAGCTGCCAAGGGGGCCAGAATGTCCACATTGCCATGTCCTGCACATTCTTTCCCTGTAGGAAAATGTGCACAGGGAGCCAATTTATGATGTGAGGCAGCTTTGAGAGCATGAAAGGAGGGAGCTGGATGGTTTAAATATTTGATGGCATCAGACTCTGATAGCCTTGTGTCTCCAAATCCCCAGTAGGGATAAACCTGCCACTGGCACCTGAGAGACTATACTAGGGGCAATGGGATATACCAACATAAGCTTTTCTGATTCTATTTTTTTAATTATAGCTCATTTCTCAATGGCCCATTTTCATATTGAAGCAGTCCTTTTAAATTTAAATTACCAAAGTAACATAAAATAACAAAAATATTATAAATAAAATGTGAAAATATCCATTCATTCCACCCCAGATAGTTCTATTCCAAAATTTTTAATTCTGTTAACAGATTGATGTGTAGCATTCCTGATATTTTCTACACACACACACACCCAACTTTACAGAAAATGAGTATATCTGTTAGTGGGGTATACACTGTTGATTGTCTACCCAGTACCCCTCCCTTCTCACACTTTATATTAACAGCCCTAATTTTATTTGGATGTCCATCCACTGTAATTGTTTTCTAAGGGAAGATGACCCTCTTGCCAAATTCAGCAATGAATAAAGATTGTCTTGGCTAATCATTTTCTTCCCATTCCATGTGGCATGTGATTACAGCCTTAGCCTTCTGAATTGGGGAATTATAGGAAACATTTTCCCTCCTAATAAAAAGAGTGGAAATGTCCCCCTTCTTCTCTGTGTGTCATGTCTCCATTTAACACCTGGAGCTGCTGCACCCATTTTGACATCATGAAAGGAAATATCTCAACACTGTCAGTTAAGATTTTTTAGTTGTATGTAACAGGAAATCCAAAGAAAGCTGACTTCAACAAAAATGAGATTTTATTGGTTCATGTAACTAAATGGGGGTAGATCTGTGTAGAGCAGCAAGATTTTGCATTGTGATTATGGTTGAGTACTAGCTAATCACCAAACCTGGATATTCTAAAAAGGAATGCAATTGAAATTCTAGAACTGAAAAATATAATACACGAATTTAACACAGTAGATGGGTCTACCAGCAAATTAGACACAGCTAATTCTAGGATTAATGATCTGGAAGACAGTTTCAGTATGAAATATCCAAACTTAAGTATGGAGAGAGGGAAAAGAATGGAAAACATAGATAAGAGAGAAGGCAACATATAGAACATGGTAAAAAGGCCTAAATAATGAAATTAGTGTCTTAGAAAGATATGAGAGAGAGAGCATGAAAAGAAGAAATATTTGAAGAAAGAGTAGTTGAAAATTTTTCCAAAACTGTTGAAAGACATCAAGACACATGCTCAAGAAGTGCTATCAATCCCAAGCAGAATAAATGCAAAAAAAAAACAAAACAAAAAAAACCACCTACATCTAAACACTTCATAAGAAAACTGCTGAAAACCAAAGACAAAGAAAAAATATTAAAATCAATTAGGAAAAAAAGAGACATATTATCTTCAAAGGAACAACATTAACATTAAGACTGACAACTGACTCCTTCATATAAATGATAAAATCCAGAAGATGATGGAAGGACATTTTAAGGTGCTAAAAGAAAATAACAGTTAATCACAAATTCTACATCCAGCAGAAATATCCTTCAAAAATCAAGGCAAAATAAATGTTTTCAGACAATCAAAACCTGAGAAAATTCTTCATCCACAGATCCACACTAAAAGAAATATTGAAGGAAAAATTTTAAATGAAAATAAACCCAAAAGAAGTATGAACATTCAGGGAAAAACAAGAGCAATGGAAAAGGTAAATATATGGGTAAAAATAAATGATCAATAACTGTATATACTATAATGTCATGTAGAGTTTTAAATACATACAGAGGCTGAGCATGGTGGCTCACACTTGTAATCCCAGCACTTTGGGAGGCTGAGGCAGGAGGATTGCTTGAGCCCAGGAGTTCAAAGTTGCAGTGAGCTATGATTGTGCCACTGTACTCTAGCCTGGGCAACAGAGTGAGATGATATTTCTAAAAATAAGTGCATGTAGAATTAAAGCACATCACAAAAATAGAACACAGTGTGGGAGCAAGTAAATTGCATTGTCTAAGCAGTGGTAAAAGAATTAATTTATATTAAACTTAAACAAGTCAACAATGCATGCTGTAAAAACCATGGGAATCATGAAAAAAAGTAACAAAAATATGTTACTGATAAGCTAATATAGGAAAATTTGGAATAATAAAATTAATTTAAAAATTTAAAAGAAAAAAAGAACATAGAACATGTGGGAGAAATAGAATACAAATAGTATGATCTCTTGAAACTCAAATGTATAAATAACTATTTTAAATATAGATGGATGAAATATTCCTATTTAAAAATAAAGATTGTCAGATTGGGCTTTAAAAAGCAACTTTATACTGCTTTTAAAAATCTTACATATAAGGATACAGGTATGTTAAAGTAAAAGGTTGTTTTTAAAAAATACTATACAAACGGTAACTAAAAGAAAATTAGGCTGGGCATGGTGGCTCATGCCTGTAATCTTAGCACTTTGGGAGGCTGAGATGGGAGGATCACTTGAGGCCAGGAGTTCAAGACCAGCCTGAGCAACATAGCGAGACCTCATCTATACAAAAAAGAAAAAAAAATTAGCCAGGTCTGTTGGCACACACCTGTAATCCCAGCTACTTGAGGGGTTGAGGTGGGAGAATTACTTGAGCCCAGGAGTTTGAGGTTGTTGTGAGCTATGATGATGCTGCTGCATTCTGCACTCTAGCACCCTAGTCTGGGTAACAGAGACCCTGTCTCTAAAAAAAATAAAAATAAAAAAGAAAAGAAAAAGAAAATCAGTGTATCTAAACCAACATTATATAAATTAGACTTAAGGCAAGAAAAATTACTAGATATTGCATAATGAATAAAGTGTCAATAAACCAGAAAGTTGCAACAATTCTAAATTTACTCTTTTTATTTTTCTTTTTGTTTTTGTATTTTATTTCATTTTTTTCTTTTTTTCTTTTCTTTTCTTTTTTTTCTTTTTTATTTTACCCCCTGATAACTGCACAGTATCTAAATTTACATATACCTAATAACATAGTCTCAAAGCATGTAAAAGTACTTCATACATACACACCTTAATGTCTGCAGTTTACAGAGCAATAAACTAAGAGCACTGGGCATCCAGGTAAAGGGAATTTGTGCAAAGGAAAGAATATAGATGGCAGAGGGCATCCAGGGATATTAGTATAGAATAAGAGTATTGGTTAGTATAATTAACTGCTAACTGCTGCAACAGACAAACCCCGAAATTTCTGTGACTTAATACAACAAATTTATTTCTAGCTTTCATTACACGTCCAATGTGAATTGGTGGGGACTCTGCTCCATCACAGTCCTCAGGGAAAGAGACTGACCGAGGCTTTGCCATCCTGAACTGGTACCATCAAGAACATGTGATGGGGAAGAAGGGATGGACAAGACACAGGAATTCTTAATTACCTCACCCCAGAAGTGAGCCAAGTCACTTCTGCTCACAGATCTTCAGCTAGATCCAGTCACATGGTCACATCCTAATTGCAAGGAGGATGGGAGTTGTAGTGTGCACATGAAATATGTGTTGGGCATTTGCTCTCTGTCACAGGAATTCCCCACATCCTCAGAGGAAAATATATTCTTTCCTAGTGTATGCAATTACTTTAAAATTATGTTTAGCTTGGGTGCTGTGGCTCATGCCTGTAATCCCAGGACTTTGGGAGGCTGAGGCAGGAGGATTGCTTGAGACCAGGAGTTTGAGATCAGCCTAAGAAACATAGCAAGACCCCATCTCTACAAAAAGTAGAAAAAGTAGCTGGGTGAGGTGATGCACACCTGTAGTCCCAGCTACTCAGGAGGCTGAGGCAGGAGGATCTCTTGAGCCCAGGAGTTTGAGTCTGCAGTGAGCTATGATCTTGCCACTGCACTCTAGCCTGGGCAACGGAGTGAGACCCTGTCTCAAAAAAAATTGTGTTAAGAAAAAGGATTTTTTTCTACCTTACTGGTAGTTTCTCAATTGTTCTTCCTTTAAACTAGCATCTATCCTTCCTCTCCCTCTCTCTCTCTCTCTCTCTCTCTCTCTCTCTCTCTCTCTCTCTCTCTCTCTCTCTCTCTCTCTCCCCCTCTCTCTCTCTCCTTCACACCCTTCTTCTTTCCTTCTCTCCCACTATAGCATCTTCCCTTAGCTGGTTCAAAACTCCTAGGAGAGGTCCCACAGTGATCCAGGGTTAAGAGAAAAAACTGTATCCTTTCACACAATGTGGTTCAGACCATAGACCATACACAGCAGGTCAGATGCAGCCCCTTCCTTAGCCTTCACCCAAACATTTGTTGGTATGTTAACAAGGCCAGTAAGGAGGAGGCTCCTTGGTTCCATGGAAGAAGAACTGTGGTGAGACAGGAAGCCCAAACAATGAGTTAGGATCTTCACTCTAAGGTGAGGGCATTTATTTTGGTTTGGATCCCTCTAAGAAGAGAAATGGAGTTAACACATGTCCCCTCACAATAGGAGAGTGGATTCTGGTTGGGGACAATACCAAAAATATTTCAACTAAAAGGGACCTCAGAGTTCCACTAGTCCAGGTTCCCATTGTACAGATGAAAAAACTGAGGCCCGTGGAGGGGAAAGGACTGAGTTCAAGAGAAAACTATTGCAAAGCTGATACTAGAACCTAGGCCTCCCTTTTAACTAACTCAGATTCAAGTGATTTGGGGCCTTAATTATATCTGCAGAATCCTTTACCTTTGCCATATTCTATTGGCTAGGAGCAAGTCACAGGTCCTGCCCACACTCGGACTGCGGGATGTAGATGGGCATGAACACCAGGGAATGAGAATCCCAGGGCCTCCTCAAGGGTCTGTCTGCCACAGACAGAACTGTCCAAACCAGGGCAGAGTGAGGGCTGAAGCAGCATAAGTGGCAGCTGCAGCTTGGGCAGAGGGGCATGAGTTGAGGCAGGAGCGGATGGGCTGGTGGGCAAGTGAGAGGGGGAGGGACAGTGACTACCACACGGTGAACCAGTCCCGCTATTCAGCCCTAGCAGTGGAGGCAATGGCACTGGCAGTGGGGGTAGCACAGGTGACTACATGGCCGAGGAGGATTACTGGGACCAGGACCTGTTGTTGGACCCAGTCTAGGACCCAGCAGCTCAAGACCTGCACAGCTTGGGGCAACTCCCACCTGTGGAGGGTGGCATGCAGATCAGGAACATCAGCCAGGACTTTTGAGACAGGCTCAAGCTCATGTTCCTCCTAAAGATCATTTCAGGGCAGTGGCACCTAAGCCAGAGCAGGGGATGATGAGAGTGCACAAAATCAACACTGTGAACAAAGCACTGGACTTTATCACCAGCAAAGGGGTCAAGCTGGTCTCCACTGGGGTAGAAAAGATTGTGGACGGCAGCACAAGGATGACACTGGCCATGATCTGGACCATCCTCCTCCGGTTCACCATCCAGGACATCTCTATGGAAGAGACCTCTGGCAAGGAAAGGCTCTTTTTCTGGTGCCAGAGAAAGATGGTCCCATATAGGAATGTCAACATGCAGAACTTCCACATCAGCAGGAAAGACAGTATTGCCTTGAGTGTTCTGATCCACTGGCACATACTGGAGCTAATTAGGTATGACAAGCTGAGAAAGGATAACCCAGTCAGCAGTCTGAGCAATGCCATTGAGGTGGCCAAGAAATATCTCCAAGATGCTGGACATTGTGAACCCAGCCTGGCCCGACAGGAAGGCCGTGATGACCTACATGTTCAGCTTCTGCCATGCCTTTTCAGGAGCACAGAAGGCTGAGACTGTTCCCAACCAGATCTGGAAGGTGCCGGCTGTCAACCAGGAGAATGAACACCCGGTGGAAGATTACGAGAGGCTGGTCAGTGATCTCCTTCAGTGGATCTGGTGCACCATCCCTTGGCTGGAGGGCCACATGCCCCGAAGGACCATCCAGGAGATACAGCAGAAGCTGGAGGACTTAGATGACCACCAGTGTGTCCCCAAGACAGCCAAGGTGCAGGAGAAGTACCAGCTGCAGACCAAGGTGCACCTCAACAGCCAGCCCACTTTCATGCCCTGAAAAGGCAAAATGATATCAGACATGACCAACAGCTGGCAGCATCTGGAGCAGGCTGAGAAGGGCCATGAGGGGCTTCCGAATGAGATCCACAGGCTGGAGTGGTTCATCACCTGACAGAGAGTTCTGGCAGAAGCCTCCATTCGGGAGGCCTGAACCCGTGGGAGGGAAGACATGCCGAAGCACCGGGACTGTGCCACCCTGTCGGGTGTCAAAGCTCTTATCTACAAGCACGAGGCCTTCAAGAGTGACCTGACCACACACCAGGACTGCAGGCAGCAGATCAAGGCTCTGAGAGTGGAAAAAACTCAAACTGTTTTTCCCCTGCTCTCACACAACCCAGAAGACTTTGGTGACCAAATGTGTGTGGGTTTGTCCCCACCCACCCAGTAAGCAAGCAGTTCTGCAGTGGACACCAGCTGGGTGTCCTCTAATTCTTTTTTTTTTCTTTTTCTTTTTCTTTATTTATTTTTAAATTATTTTAATATGAAAGGGTGGAGGGTTATGAAGAGGGGTGCTCAGTTGCCTTGTTTGTTTTTGTTGAGACAGAGTCTCACTCTGTCATCCTGGGTAGAGTGCAGTGTCTCATTGTAGTTCACTGCAACCTCCAACTCCTGGGCTCTAAGTGATCCTTCTGACTCAGCCTCCCAGGTAGCTGGGACTACAGGCACTCACCAGGCTAGTCTCAAACTCCTGAGCTCAAGCAATCCTCCCACCTCAGCCTTCCAGTGTGCTAGGATTATAGGAGTGAGCCATTCTGCCTAGCCTGAGTGTCCTCTAATTCAATTCAATTCAATTCAACTCAATTCACTATTTACCTGTAGATAGATAGCATCAGATCCCATAGGGTTGGGGCTCAGTCCCCAAGACTGCCCCACTTCAGATGCCCATCACAAGCCCCAGGTTATTTTACCTGTGCTTCTAACCAACTGGCTATAAATTGGGGTTCCCACAACCTCCTTGGGTTCCATTAATTTGCTAGGGTGGCTCACAGAACTCAGGGAAACACTTTATTTGTAATTATTGGATTATTATAAAGGATATTACAAAGGATATAGATGCATAGGGCCAGGTATGGGAAAAGGGGTGTGGAGCTTCCTCTCTGGCCATGCCACCCTCCAGGAACCTTCATGAGTACAGCTATCTGGACAAACCCTGTCCTCTGAATTTTTATGGAGGCTTTATTACATAGGCAACTTTTTTTTTTTTTGAGACAGAGTCTCGCTCTGTTGCCCGGCTAGAGTGAGTGTCATGGCATCAGCCTAGCTCACAGCAACCTCAAACTCCTGGGCTTAAGCGATCCTACTGCCTCAGCCTCCTGAGTAGCTGGGACTACAGGCATGTGCCACCATGCCCGGCTAATTTTTTCTATATATATTTTTAGTTGTCCAGATAATTTCTTTCTATTTTTAGTAGAGACGGGGGTCTTGCTCTTGCTCAGGCTGGTCTCGAACTCCTGACCTCGAGCGATCCACCTGCCTCGGCCTCCCAGAGTGCTAGGATTACAGACGTGAGCCACCACGCCCGGCCTACATAGGCAACTATTGTCCATTGGTGATCAACTTAACTTTCAGCTTCTCGTCCCTCCCCAGAGGTTAGGGGGTGGGGCTGAAAGTCCCAACCCTGTAATCATGCCTTGGTTTTTCTGGTGATCAGCCCCCATCCTGAAGCTACCTAGGGGCTTCCAGCCATCAATCAATTTACCAGCATACAAAGACACATCACTTTGGAGATTCTAAGGATTTTAGTTGTTGTATGCTCGGAACCAGGGTGGAAGACCAAACATATATTTCATAATATTAATATCACAGAGGCCCCTGCCAAGGAACTCAACGAGCTGGATTACTGTAATTCCCATAATGTCAATACCTGGTACCAGAAGAACTGTGACCAGTGGGACACCCTTGGCTCTCTGCCCACAGTCTCAGGGAAGCAGCTGGAGAGGAATAGATCAAGCAGCCTCCTTCAACACCTGGATGGAGCGTGCCAATGAGGACCTCCAGGACATTTCATCATCCACATGATCGAGAAGCTCGAGGGCTTGATCTCAGGCCACCACCAGTTCAAGTCGACCCTGCCCGATGAAGCAGGAGGCTATCCTGGCCAGCCACAAGGAGGCCCAGAGCACTGCAGAGAGCAACCATATCAAGTGTCAGGTGGGAACCCCTACACCACCACCACCTCCCGGATCACCGTCTCCAGGTGGGAGAAAGTACAGCAGCTGGTGCCGAAGCAGGACCACGCCCCCCTGGAGTGCATCAGCGGTGACTGAAGTTTGGAAGATGGGTGCCTGAGAGATTGGGGCACCCTTGGGTGGGCAGTTAGCGGAAGTGACAGTAGACACACAAGTGGAAATTCTAGTAGATGCATGAAGAACATAGCAGGCATGGTCTCATCTCCAGGATATTGGACTTGCTGTTCCCTCTGCCTGGAACGCTCTTCCTCCAAATGTCTGCATGGTTTCCCTCCTCTTTCCCTTCAGCCCACCCTCACAACCAGGTCTTTCCTGCCCACCCAGCCTCCCTCTCCCCCATCCTGCTTTGCTTTTCTCCATAGCACTTGTCATCTGACTGCTTTGTTGTGTTTGATTGATTGACTGATTGATAGACCTCCTAATAGGAAGACTGGATAGAAAATTGTATTCAGAGGCATTTTAATGTTGTGTTCGAGTGTTTAGAAAAAAACAGCCAAGAAAGATATAGAAAACAAACCAAATGGGGGGAAAAGGGAATTATTAGCTCCAGGAAAAAGAAAAATTGTACAGGAAAGGAGGTATCATCACAGTTCACTACTTGGTTCAAGGGTGAAAAATATTATAGAATGTAATGTATTCACTAGTGATTTAGCCTAAGAAATGATACAACCACATTGGGGCAATGAAAGAGGAGAACTGGGAGGGGATTATACATCAGGATATCTACCAATTTCAGTTGTTCTGGGAGATACCTTTCCTGGATGTCCTCCTGCTTCTGTGGGGATGGATGGCTCTTTGGACTTGCTGCACAACTGAACTTTTTGCTATGTTAGATTTCCCTTTTATTGGATTCCAAATTTGTCTTCACCTTTTTAACTTTTTTTTCTTTTTTTAGAGATAGGGTCTCACTATGTTGCCCAGGTTGGTCTCAAATTCCTGGGTTCAAGCCATCCTCCCACCTCGGCCTCCCAAAGTGCTGGGATTACAGGTGTGAGTCACCACGTCTGGCCCTAAAAAAAATTTTTTTTTTAATTAAAAAAAAGAATTTTGGAGGCAATTCTTCCTTGCCTTCTGGCTTCCAGGGCCATTCTAATTCCAAATCCTTGCTGTACAACTTCTTTTTCTCTAAAAGTTTTTTGGATCTTCTCTTTGTTTTTAATGTCCTAAAATTTCATAATGATGACTCCTGTGTGGATCTTGTTTTCATTCATTTCTCACTTGAGGAGCTACTGCAATCCAGAAAGTCATGTCCTGGGAAACTTTTTTGTATGAGTTCTTTGGTAATTTCTCCTTTCCGTGTTTTCTATTCTTTCTTTGTAGAATTTGTGTTAGTCAGATATTGAACTCCAGGACTGATCCTCTAATTTTCCCATTTTTCTTCCAAATTCCATCTTTGGGATTTTCTTCTACTTCCTGGAAGATTCTTGGACTTTATTTTCCAAATATTTTATTAAAATTTTAAATTTAGGCTCCATTGTTTTTAATTTCCAAAAGCACATTCTTGCTTTCTGATCAACCCTTCCCCCCACTTATAGAGCATCCTGCTCTTGTTTCATGAATACAAAATCTCTGGGGTATTAGATGAAAGTATTTGTCTGTTTTATTTGGCTAGCGCATTACTTCTGTTTCCTCTGATCTACTCTTTCACTCTTGCTCTTCCTTCCCCCCTTTTTCTTTTCTTTATTTCTTTTTTAGTTTGCTTATTTTTATCTCTGCCTTTCATTCAAGGGGCTTTCACTAAATATTTGGGAATCATTGACTGGTTATTAATGTATAGAGTGAGGCGATAGAAAGCTGATTGAAAGATCTGAATGCAAGGGGCATGTTTGCTCACTCATGTGTTTTGCTCTGGGTTGATCCGGCAGTACTCCGGCTTTCCACAATGTGTAGGACTTTCCCCCAAGGACCTTCATGTCAGCATGTTCAGGACTTTTTTCAAGGGTCTTTTTCTCCAGAGGAGTCACTTGGACTTCTGCCTGAAAGGTTGACTTTAAAAAAAATGTTTCTTTGTTTGCTACTTTTAGAGACAAGGTCTTGCTCTGTCACCCTGCGCTGGCTACAGCGCAGGAGTCCAGTCATAGCTCACTGCAGGCTCAAGCTCCTGGGCTCAAACAATCCTCCTGCCTCAGCCTCCCAAAGTGCTGGGACTACAGCTGTGAGCCACTGCATATGGCTAAAATTTGTTTTTTAGTTTTAATTTTTAAAAATGTTTTTAGAGATGGAGTCTTGCTATGTTGCCCAGGCTGGACTCAACCTCCACATGCCACTGTGCCCTGTTCCTGGAAGGTTGTCTTATAACTGTCGGCTTTCTTGGGGCGAAGTGATGTAAAGAGACAGTCTTCTTTTTTTTTTTTTTTGAGACAGAGTCTCACTCTGTTGCCTGGGCTAGAGTGAGTGCCGTGGCATCAGCCTAGCTCACAGCAACCTCAAACTCCTGGGCTTAAGCGATCCTTCTGCCTCAGCCTCCCAAGTAGCTGGGACTACAGGCATGCGCCACCATGCCCAGCTAATTTTTCTATATGTGTTTTTAGCTCTCCAAATCATTTCTTTCTATTTTTAGTAGAGACAGGGTCTCACTCTTGCTCAGGCTGGTCTCGAACTCCTGAGCTCAATCCACCCGCCTCGGCCTCCCAGAGTGCTAGGATTACAGGCATGAGCCACCGCGCCCGGCCAAGAGGCAGTCTTCTTGCTACTCATGTGTCCAGATCCTCCTGGATTTCAACACAGTCCTTCACCTCACCCTCTGCTGCTGCCTGCAGCTCCCGTGTCTGGAGAGTCCCTTGCTCCACTCTTCCACAGAATATATCTGTCATCTCCTGCCATGGTGGGGAAGAGGGGCTCTCTCAGCACAGTCCTAGTTCTGTAAGGAAGAATAGGAGCAGAGACTGGGCAGATGTGGGGGACACTCTTGGCTGTTTAGCCCACCCCCTTCCTCCCTGCTTTGCTCACCTCCTCTGAATGGCCTTGGCAAGCACTTGGCTTAGACAAGAGTATATGACAGAAGTAAAGGCAAGTCTGTCACGAGCTTTAGAAGAGCTTTTTACTCTTTAAAAGGATTATAAGCTTTGCACAGTGGCAGTAATGTGGCCAATGAGGTTTATCTGAGGTGCGATTATCACTAATTGAAAACTTTTCCCAATACCCTGCCATGATGACTTGCAGTATAGTTGGTATTGGCAATTTTTATGGTCCCTACTGGGACTGAAAAAAGAAAAAAAGGATTATAGCTGGGTGTGGTGGCTCATGCCTGTAGTCCCAGCAACTCAGAAGATTTAGGTGGGAGGATCACTTGAGGCCAGGACTTCAAGACAATCTGGGCAACATAGCGAGACCCTATCTCTAAAAAAATTTTTTTAATTAGCAGAGTGTGGTGGCATGCATCTGTAGTCCCAGATGCTCAGGAAGCTGAGACAAGAGGATTCCTTGAGTCCAGGAATTCAAGGCTGCAGTGATCTATGATTGCACCACTGCACTCCAGCCTCAGTGACAGAGCAAGACCCTGTCTCTAAAAAATAAAATAAAATAAAATACAAAGGATTATAAAACAGGGCCCTTCCCTCTTCTGCATCCAGATATTGTCTTGTGGGAATGGGATGCTTGGAGCAGCTTCCATACTTTTCAACCATAAACATAAGGCAAAAAGAAAACAATCACAGAGAAGATGATCTGGTGCCACAATGTCTTTGAAACACTGGATTAACCACCCCTAGAACCAACCTGCTTAAAGACTCCTTAATATGTGGGGTAAAAAACACATTATACTTTATGCCCTAAAATATGGTGTGAGGCCCAGTAGATCCACATCACATGGAGTTTTGTTAGAAATGCGGACTGTCAGATCTCACCCCAGACCCACTGAATCGCAATCTGTATTTTAACAAGATCCCCAAGGGAGTGACACACTCATTAAAGTTTGAGAAACACTTCTTTAAGCCGTGTTTGGCAATTTTCCTTCTTGTGTGCAGGTGAACACATTTTAATTGATAGAGTGGGTGTGGCAGACACCTTTGATGCCATGTGCCACATTCTCCTGGCCCACCGTGACTTCAGGAACAGTTTCTGTGGTAGGCAGAATTCTAGAGATGTCCCCCTCAAGCTTCCTGTTCTTTCGCTATTCAATCAAACACTAATCTAGTTACTGCTGTGAATGGATTTTGTGGATAGAATTAAGTTTACTTGACTTTAAACTGGGAAGTTACCCTGGATTGGATTATCCAACTGGGCCTAATGTATCACAGGTGCTCTTAAAAGCAGAGGAGGCAGGTAGGAGAGAAGAGGCAGCAGGGGAGGTCAGAGAGAGTCGACGTGTGAGGAGGGCAAGACCTGATGTTGCTGGCTTTGAAGATGGAAGAAGGGATCCACAGGCCAAGAAGTGCAGGCAGCTTGCAGCTGGGAAAGACCCCCCAACTGACAGCCAGCAAGCAAATGGGGACCTCGGCCCTACAATTGCATGGAACTGAATTCTGCCAATGCACTGGGATGTGAATTTATTCCTAGAGCCTCCCTAGGAGCATAACCCTGCCAATGTAACCAGCTCCATGAACAAATTTCAGTAACGCCTACATAATTTTTGTAATCCTCTCCCTTAACTAACCATTTGAACTTTTGCGTTTTTTTCCCCAGAAATGATGGATTTTCTGCAAGACAAAGGAGTTAAGATTCTGAAGAACCCAGGGCAGACTTCCTGATGCCAGGACTCATCATCCCTGCCCCAAGACACACGATCCCTCCTTAAAAAGCCCATGATTGGCCGGGTGCAGTGACTCACACCTGTAATCCTAGCACTCTGGGAGGCCAAGGCAGGAGGATCACTTGAGCTTAGAAGTTTGAGACCAGCCTGAGTAAGATTCAGAGCTTGTCTCTACTAAAAATAGAAAAAATTAGTCGAGCATGGAGGTGCGCCTGTAGTCCCAACTACTTGGGAGGCTGAGGCAGAAGGATCGCTTGAGCCCAGGAGTTTGAGGTTGCAGCGGGCTATGATAACACCACTGCACTCTAGCCCGGGTAACAGAGCGAGACTCTGTCTCAAAATAAATAAATAGATAAAAATAAATGAATAAATAAAAAGCCCTTGATCTCCATTACTTGGACAGGCAGATTTGAGGCAGCTTCTCCTGTTCTCCTGACAAGACGTCTGTCATTTTAAAAATTCCTTTCTTTCTTGGCAATCCTCATTACCTCAATAATTGGATCTTTGTGCAATGAGCAACTGGACTTAAACCAAAAATCCCCTTGCTGTTTTGATAACACCATCTTAATTTTGGCCATGTGAGACTCTAAGCAGAGAACCCACTAAGCCACACTATGCCTGGTCTTCTCACGTAAAGAAACTGTGAGATAGTAAATTTTGTGCTGTCTTAAATGCTAAATTTGTAGCAATTTTTTATGACAGCTTAGAAAATGAATACAGTTGCGTGTAAGCTTAGACTCGCCTTGCCCTGGCAGCATCCCACTTCAGACATCCAATGTGTCTGTCTTTATACCTGCCTCAAAACCTTCTCTGGTGTCATGAGTCCTGCTTTGCAGAAGGAGACCCGAAGTACCAGGAAGTTAACACCCTGGGGAAATGCTCAGCCAGTGAGGGAGGAGAGCCAGTAGACAGCTGCATCAGCCTCACACCTTCCAATTCTGGGAGGCATTTGCGTACTTCTCGAAAGGTCTGGTGGCATTAAGGCCCCATTTTCCATAGCAGCACCCTTAGTTTGGCTTTTCTTTCGTTCTTGTCTCCTCTTCAATTCTTCACTTTCACTTCCTGAGATCACCTCCCAAATGACTTCCCTGCTCCCGAGTCCTTGTCAGTCTCTCCGTGAGACTGGCAGGCAACCAGCAGTCTGCTCCATCAGCTCCTCTTGCTTAGACTAGAAGAGTAACTTACCAGAAGGGTAGTCCAGTGTCTCACACTGCAACTGGCCTCAAGGAAACTGAAATCAGGACTTCAGTACCACTAAGGTTCTCTCTGTCCCTTATCCTTTCTCTCCAATGGCATTCCCTTTAGAGAGGGTTAAATCTATCCCCCATACGGGAGAGAAAAATCCCAGAGAAGGAGTGTAATTGATGGCTCTTGGTTTAATGCCCATGAGTGGTACAACAGGAGATGCAGCGTGATCACTGGTTCATCGAGGGTCAGAGTTCTAGCCCTGGAACAAACCATCATGACTGGATGGCAGTGTCAAGGACTCCAGGCATGGCCTATGGGGGCTACCACTGTGTTTCAGGGTATTCCCAGAAATAGCAGAATGATTGGGAGTTGGGAAAACCTTTCCATTAGTTATCCAGAACTATCACCACTCACTCCTCATTCTCTTACTTCTTTAATGATCTTTCTCAGTTTCCTTCATAGGCTCTCTCCTTCCTCCAGCCAACCTGAACGTGCTGGTGTTCCTGAGAGTTTCGTCCTAATCTTTTTCTTCTCACTCCTCCTCACTCCCAGAGTCATCTCATTCCTTGGTAGACATTATGATATTCTCCCCAACATTTGATCCACTCCAAAAATGTAATCTAATCTAGTCAGGGTAATTCTATCCCCCATAGTAGCAGTTTGTTTGGGATGAATAAACCTAAACCCCATTAGACCACTGAGATTCAAGAGTTTGCTTAGGCCGGGCATGGTGGCTCATGCCTGTAATCCCACCATCTTGGGAGGCTGAGGCAGGAGGATCCCTTGAGCCCAGATGTTGGAGGCTGCAGTGAGCTATGATCATGCCAGTGCACTCTAGCCTGAGACCTTGTCTCAAAAAAAAAAAATCGATCTTAATATTGCCTGTTGGGTTGTGATATGCTTGAAGTCAGTGGCGGGGACAGCAGAGCAGTGAGATGGAAACACCTCAGGTTCCCAATGACACTGTTGGACCAGGGAATCTACCCATTCTGCCCCACCACTGAACTTCCTGTTTTGTCAGTTGATACATTGCCATATTACTTAAGCCAAGTTGTATCAGGTATCTGCAACTTGGAACTGAAAGCATTTTATTAATACTTCATTCACACTTACCACCATAAATTCTCTCAAACTCACCCTCCTGGACTTCAGACATATTGACGTTCCCCAAACTTGCTGTTCCTCTTTCTGGGTTCCCTTAATTCATTTACTTAAGAAATAAGAATTGAGTGCCTACTATTATACCAAGTTCTGCCTTAGACATTGCAGATACAGCAGCCAGTGGAAAAAGTTTCTGTCATCATGGACCAGTAAAGGAAGCAGACTATTAACAAAACTATTTTCTGAATAAATGAAGTAATAAGTAATGCAGTGTAGGAACTTGATGAACACTGAGTGGAAAACTTACTGCCTATAAACTACCACCCCAGAGTCTGGTGGTATTCACGCCACAAATGGCTGTAGGAGCTGAGCGTCAGATCCTGTTCTGGCAGCTCTTGGTATCTGGAAAGGTAAGACAGACGGGGACCTGCCCTCTGGGGCTCCCAGAAGAAGGGCGGGCATGTGCTGGCGGCTTAGTCTGCAGGCCCTGTGCAAAGCGCTTTTCGGAACCATCGCATTTATCCTCACGGACTCTAGGAGGTTCTCCAAGGAGAGGCCGCTGGGGACAACAGGCCTGAGCCCAGGCAGCCTGGACAGTGCAAAGAACTCGGGAGAGCCAGTCCTGCCCCCTGGCTTTCAGGCCTGTCCGTGTGACCTTGCGCAAGTCATGGCTCCCTGCACCCGCAAGGCCCTTGCCGGGGTCTGTCGGGTCTGACTCCTCGGGCTCTGACTCAGGGTCTGACTCCCGACGTCCCTCTCCCCAGGCTTTAGCGGCCACTTGGACGTGAGAGGTGTCCGAGGGATGAGGGACGTGGGCAAATAAGCGTGGTCACTGAGACGGGGGGCGGGGGGGTGTCGGCGATGTCAGTGAGGAGGGACCCGCGCAGACTGAGACCTTGGGCCCAGAGCACCACGGCCACTCGCTTTCTTGCCCGCCCTGCCCGCCGCTCCCGCGGCCCCGACCTTCTCCAGTGCTCCAGAGCGTCCGCATTCTCCCTCCCGCACCGGGCGCCTCCGCCGCGGTGCCCCAGGGTGAAAGGGACCATCCTCGGCGGACGACGCACAGCGACCTAAGCCCCTGCTCCCTCGGCCCCGGCACTCGCAGCTGGCGGGCCTTCCTCTCCATCCCGCCCGTCCCCCCTCGGCCGGCGACCGCTTGGTCGGCGCCGCTGCGTCCCGTGTGTGCCGGGCCCGCCCGCACTGCGGGGGCGGGGCCGGGAGCCGCCCACGCCGCGCTCGGGGCTCTGCGCGCCGTCTCGCTGGGACGCGTGCGGGCTGCGCGGCGCGCGGGAGCCGGTCGGGCGGCCATGGCGCTGCGCGCGGGGAGGTAGCCGGGCCGGCGAGCGGAGCGCAGGGGCCGCCATGGCCAGGCGGCGGCGCCGCGCCTGCATCGCGCTGTTCCTGGTGCTGCTCTTCGCCTTCGGCACCCTCATGGGCCTGCGCACGCTCAAGGCCCCGGACGGACTCCCGGCGCTGGGCCCGGGCCTGGAGCTGGCGCCCTTTGAGCGACGCCCGGAGGGGGCCCCCGCGCCCGCCGCCCGGGCCCCGGCCGCCCCGGCCGCGCCACCCCCGCCGCCGCCGCCGCCCCGCACGGCGGACCCTGGCAGCTCCCCCGGGCCGGCCCCGGCGGAGGCCGAGCCCGCCCCCGGGCAGAGTCTCCGCGTCTACTCGGACCTGCACGCCTTCTACTACTCGTGGTACGGGAGCCCGCGGCGCGAGGGCCACTACGTTCACTGGGACCACGTCATGGTGCCGCACTGGGACCCCAAGATCTCGGCCAGCTACCCCCGCGGCCGCCACAGCCCCCCAGACGACTTGGGCTCCAGCTTCTACCCGGAGCTGGGGCCCTACAGCTCCCGGGACCCCGACGTGCTGCGGGAGCACATGACCCAGCTCAAGGAGGCCGCCATCGGTGAGCTCCGCCACCCCGGGCCGCCCTGTCCCCCAGCCCCGCCCTTCTTCGTTCCCACACCCCAACTCCGCTGGTCCCGTCACCGGGCCTTGGGGTCCACTCGCCGGCCTGCCTGGCTTCTTAGCCCTTCCATCCCACTCTCATCCTGGGCCCTCCACCCGGCGCCGGCACCCCTTCATCTGGTGTTCAGCCCCCCAACCTGGCTCTGCTGACCCCTAACAATTCCAGGGTCCTTCCGTAGGGCGGAGCTGCTGGGAGTTTGGCCAGGAAGGGCAGGCAGAGTCTTCATATGTCCCGGGCCCTGGGTCGGGAGATGGAAAGTGAGGCCTGGGTGCCCTGGCCCCTCTGGAGCACAGGCGGAGCAGCAGCTCTTACTGCTTTTGCTGGCTCCAGACAGGAAAGTTTGTCCGTGTTGCGTGGGGTGGACCCTGCTGTTTGCAGGAGGGGTGGGGGTGGGGTTGGGAGCTTTTTGTCAAGTTCCCAGCTAGAATCTGGTGGGCTCCCTGGAAGCCTCCTTTGTAGGCTTGGGAAGGGAGGCTCACTTATTTCAGATGTTGTCACTGAATTTTACAGTACATTTTAATTTACCTGGAGATAGTTCGTTGGGGGGAGGATGGAGTGACACAGACAGGAGTGGGAAGTACACAAAGACAAGATAAATAAGACAGGGGTTATCCTTCAGGATTTTACAGTCGAGAGGGCAGACAGTCCATAGGGATGTTGTTTCTCGGGGAAGCACTGAGATGACCTCTCCTCAGGGTTCTTCTCCACGAGGGACATCAGAGGTGCTCCTCTTCTTCAGAGGTAGAACTGTGGCTTCCAGGTGGGTGTGGCATTGTCCACGGTTCCTTTGTTCTACTACTTGCTGATGCACTGGAAAGCCTGGCTTCTGCCCGGCCTGGTTCCCCAGCCGCTGCGCTTCAGCACCTCTGGCGTGGACAGCTCCAGGACGCAGGCTCTGGGATCCAATCTGCAGGCCGGGAACCTGGCAGGAGCCTTGCTCAAGGCTTTTAGAAACCATTTTGCAGTTGAAGGGATATGTTTGTGAGAAAAATCCTCTCTTGAGGGGGGGTACTGCGTATCTCTGAAGTGGCCTCTGTGTTGTGTCTCAGGCGTCTTGGTCCTGTCCTGGTACCCACCTGGCATGGCTGATGATAACGGGGAACCCTCAGATGACCTGGTGCCTGCCATTCTGGACACCGCCCATCAGTTCGACATCCAGGTGAGTCTCCAAGAAGAGGTCTCGTGCTCTCCGCCCCATTCTGGAGATTTCCTCTGCCCTGCTCACAGGGTTAGTGCCTCTACAGAAGTTCCTGGCAAGTATGTAGCAAGTGTGGTGTTGGGGGAGGGTTCAGCATAAATAGTGCCTATGTCATTCTTATTTTCTTGAATTCTGAGAAAACTAAATATAGGACGAGTGGGAAACTAAATAAATGTCACTGTTATTAAATAAGAATAGAGGTTAGGTTGGAAACCCTGGATAATGCGTAGGCAAGAGCCAAGTGGACCTGCAGACTGAACTCCAAACTCAACTCCGTGGCAGGAGGCAGCGTCTCAAGGCGTAGTGCACAAATGTGCTCCCAGCAGGCGGGCTCACTTTCAGGAGGAAGGACGGAGCTGAACTAAGCCTGTCAAGAATTTCCCCAAATGTACTGATCAAGTCAGTCATTTCCCACTTCTGTGGTGAAAGAAGGAAAACCACAGAGAGAAGCCCCACTCCCCATCCCCCTTCCCCACGCCAATCACTCGGAGCTGGCACATAGTTTGAAATCTGTTAGCCACCCTGCAACAGCCCACACGTGCCCTGCTGTGGGAGGGGAGCAAACTTCTTGCCCCTCTTTTTTGGCCTTGAAGGGCAGTAGCTGTCCTTATCTCTACTGTGCCCACCACCGCCAGGCCCTCTCCTGAACTCAGCCTTGCCTCTGGCTGTGGTTGGAGCATTAGCCTTATAGATACTCACTGACCTCTTGTTACTCCTCTGTTTGTGGCAGGTGGCCTTCCACATCCAACCCTACAAGGGCCGGGATGACATCACTGTACATGACAACATCAAGTACATCATTGACACGTAAGGCTGCTCTGGGGGCTGGGATTTTGGTGGGGAACAAAATGGAGTTGGAGGAGAAGGTCGAGAGATGCAAGGGCAAGATGCTTGCGTTCCCAGCAGCTGTTTTGTGGTAGGAGAAGCTGGACTTAGAGTCAGGCAACCTGGGTTCCAATTCCAGCTCTGTGGCCTCTTCACCTTTGAGTCTCGTGAGAGGTACACGAGTTAATATATATGGAAGTGGCTTGTGCAGTGCTTGCACGTCATTTATTCATTCCAAAAGTACTGAGTGCCCACGTGTGTCCAGGCACTGTCCTACACCCAGTTATACAGCAGTGGGTAGGCCTAGCAAAAGTTCTGATTTTGTAACATTGACATTCTAGTGTGTGTTCGGAGTGCTGTGGGGCAGACAGTAATTAAAAAGGAAAAACTAAATAGTGATCCATACTATGAAAAAATAATAAAGAATAAAGCTGGGTTTTGTGCCAGAGCATGCCCAAGGAACTACTTTACAATGGGTAGTCAGGTAAGTCTCTCTGAGGAGACAACGTGTGAGCTAACACCTGAATAAGAGTCAGCTCTGCAAAGATCTGGAAGTAGAAAATTCCAGGCAGAGGGCTGGCAGATGCAAAGGCCGTAAGATGGGACAAGCTTGGCATGACAACAGAATAGAAAGGCCAGGTGGGGAGGAATAGATGAGGTAAGAGCAGGAATGGAGGTAGGCAGGGCCAGGTCAAGTAGGTGGGGTAATGAATGGATTACAGGGAGGCAGGAATGGGAGCCTGGAGACCTGTTCAGTGGCTGTTGCCACAGTCCAGATGAAAGATGAGGGTGGCTCAGCTCAGGGTAGAGAAGTGAGGCTTAGAAATGGCAAGGCTGGGAGGGATAAGGGAGGGGAGCCAGGTTTTTGCTTAGAGGCATGATGAGTCCAACCGTGGAGACTGACCGGGTCCCAGACTGTGCTGTGGCATCAAGAAAGATCTCATCCATGGATGGTCCTACCTACAGCTGTGCTGGTCTCGCCCATCTAACTCAGGCTCTTCTCTCTCCTGCCCCTCAGGTATGGCTCCCATGGTGCATTTTACCGCTACAAGAACAGCATGGGCAAGAGCCTCCCACTATTTTATATCTACGACTCATACCTGACGTCCCCTGAGGCCTGGGCCCACCTCCTGACACCAAACGGGCCCCACTCAGTCCGCAATACCCCCTACGATGGGGTCTTCATAGCGCTGCTGGTGGAGGAGGGCCACACCCATGACATCCTGGCTGCGGGGTTTGATGGCATGTACACCTACTTTGCCTCCAATGGCTTCTCCTTCGGCTCCTCCCATCAGAACTGGAAAGCTGTGAAGAACTTTTGTGATGCCAACAACCTCATGTTCATTCCCAGTGTGGGGCCTGGCTACATAGACACCAGCATCCGGCCCTGGAACAACCACAACACTCGGAACAGGGTCAACGGCAAGTACTATGAGACGGCCCTGCAGGCAGCCCTGACAGTAAGGCCCGAGATCGTCTCCATCACCTCCTTCAATGAGTGGCACGAGGGCACCCAGATTGAGAAGGCCATTCCCAAGAAGACGCCAACTCGCCTGTACTTAGACTACCTGCCTCATCAGCCCAGCCTGTACCTGGAGCTCACCCGCCGCTGGGCGGAGCACTTCATCAAAGAGAAGGAGCAGTGGCTGATGTGAGGGGCCTGCAAACGGGGGAACGAGGGGCTAACGTCCCAGCCTTGCTGGGAGCTGTCACCATGTGGGGCTCAGCTGAGGTTGTAGACACTCACTTATTCAAGTCAGCAGCTGGGTGCTTATGGGTGGGCCATTGAGCCTGTTCCTCAGGCCAGTGGTGCTGGGGTGCTCTGCAGTGACGGGAAGCCAGGCGGTGTTTCAGAGGGATCAGTAGAGGCTGGCAGGCGACTGGACTTAGCCTAGGGCAGCGCCACATCTTCAGAACACTTTCACATAATCCCTTCTAGCTTTGAGCTCTGTGGCAGGTTGGTGTTGTGTAGTGGAGTCCCCCAGTCACTGTTTTTGGAAGGGTGTCAGGGTCTGGGCCAGCATGCACTCCTTCTGCCAGCCTGTGCCCTCTTCAGGCCTCCTTCCCACATCATCTGTCTTCTCTAAGTTAGGGAACCATATGTGAGACTTTCTGAAAGGGCATTTCTAGGTTTAAGCTCTTCCCAGTAGACTCCTGAACCCCATCAGGACATAATCCTGAGCATTCGTTCAACACTCGCTAATCAAGCACCTTACTATGTGCTAGGTGCTGCGGAAAACTTGACCAAGGAATGGTTCCTGTCCCCCTGACACTTGCAGGATCCAGCTTCCTTATCTGGTGTGGCCTTGTAGCTGGTGCCTGGGCACAGTTGTGTTTTTCTTTTTGCAGTTTTACCTAGCGCTGGGAATTCAGTTCCGTTTCCTCTATAAAAAAAAAAAAAAAAAAAAAAAACCTCCGCGCGCTCCAGAACTCACTTTTCCCAGATTTGGCTCCAGGGAGAGGACTAGGATACCCCCCTCCCTTTAGCTGCCTGAACTGAATGAGACCCACTCTCTAGAGCCATTTTCAGTGCTACTGTGATTTGTATTTATTAAATATGAAGTGGTATTCTCAAGCAAGCATTCCTTTTGCTCTCTTCAACACCTCACAGATCTGACTTCAGTCAGATTCTGTGACTCACTGACATATGGGCAGGGCTAGCTATAGTTTTAGCACAATGAAGAGTGGATTTGCTTCAGAAATTACTAGTTTAAAGGAAATTTATTTCTACAGGAAATAGTTAACAAACTGGTGGCTTATTTACAAATTAACTAATATGCTAATTACAGGGACCCTCATTAAAGCAGGCCTCTAGAACACCTTCTTGGTAAGATTCTTAGGATATACTTGAAAAATATGTGCACAGGAAACCACTGTACTAAGATTATGGGCTCAAGAATTGGAATTCTGGGAACTGGGGTACAAGAAGGGAGGGGGGAAGTAAACCCCAATGGTCACCACAAGGACATGCAGCCCCAGTTAGGTAACTGATCCTAAATCCCACCGGATAGATGAGCAGGCCTGGCCACCTGGCTTAACTGGGGAAACCAGGGCAGGCAGGGCTGGACGTTGACCTGTAGTAATTTGCAGAAGGTAGCAACACTGAGGCTTCATTTCACAGATACACAATTTTGGAAAATACTAAAAAGTATGTCAAGGCCAGGGGGCAGGGACAGCCATTCTCCCACATTGCTGATGGCAGTGTAACGTGAATTCAGTTCTTTTGAAGGCTAATCTCTATCAAGAGCCATAAAAACGTTCGTATACTTTGATCTAATACGCCTACCCTAAGGAAATAATTCAAAAGAAAAATAAACCATTTACAAATATGTTTAATAGCACTTTTTATATTAAAGAAAAACAAAGTTCAAATGTCCAACAATTACATTTAACAGTCGGTACACATACGAATAAAGACAAAAAGCTGCTAAACTGGATTTAAATAAAAGTATTACAAGTATATGGGTATAATTAACTATAACTTACGCTCTCCCCGCCAGGCAATGACAACACACTGCACCACCAGCTCTGCTGGTTCAGAAGTGTTTGGCCTGTGGCTCCACACTTTTTTTTTTTTTTCAGACAGTCTCACTCTGTTGCCCTGGCTAGAGTGCCGTGGCATCAGCCTAGCTCACAGCAACCTCAAACTCCTGGGCTCAAGCGATCCTACTGCCTCAGCCTCCCTTGTAGCTGGGACTACAGGCATGCACCACCATGCCCGGCTAATTTTTTCTATGTATTTTTAGTTGTCCAGCTAAGTTCTTCCTATTTTTAGTAGAGGCGGAGTCTCCCTCTTGCTCAGGCTGGTCTCAAACTCCTGAGCTCAAACAATCCACCCGCCTCGGCCACTCAGAGTGCTAGGATTATAGATGTGAGCCACCACGCCCGGCCGGCTCCACACTCTTAATCCTAACCCGGTTCCAACTTCAGGAGCTGAATCCATGCCTTTGGTTACCTGAGACTGTTAAACAGCAGCGGCACTTCTAGCTGGTTTGAATCTTAAATGCCACCACCCAACAAAGAGGAGGCTCTTACAAAATTCCAAATCTGTCACTTAAAATACTTTTCAATTAGAAAGGAGGAGAGAAGAAACTTATCAGAACAAGGCCACCTAGGAATGTTCTTAACCTCTCCATTCAGCTTTTGGCTGACATATTAAACTATAAATAATAAATACAACCTTTCCCCCAGCAGCTTCTGGGGCTTGGTCTACAGTGTTCTGGAAGATATTTTGCCTAACGGGTCAGGCTAGTGATGTAGCTCCAGCGGCCTCTGCAAATGAGGCCTCGCCAACCACCAGTGGACAGACACATAGTATCCAGCACCAGGCCTTGGGCCTTCCCTCCTCCCGAGTTTCACTAGCAGGATTCATGTGACGGAAGCAGCCCGTATTTCTGTTGGAGGATGGCTGTAGTACTTTCCAGGGCACTGGGGAAGAAATAGAGGACAGTTAACAGTCTGACTTCCCAAAGCCCAGAGCCCAGCAGAGTCAGGTGAACAGGGACCTAAACTCACTGGTCTTATTATGCTCTGTTCATCGAACCCTTGATGAGTCCTTTTGAATCCTGAAAACGCCAGCAAACACTAGCAAACTTAGTCCTACTGCATCTAACACTTTTCCATATCCACCTGTACCCACTCAAGGCAAGACAGGAGTGACAACCTTCATTTTGTCAAAGCTTTTTTTTTTTTACATCTTTGCAACCTCCCACAAGTCCTATCCCTAAGCCACAGGAAAGAGACTTACCAGCCTGGACGAATGATGCCAAACTTTCCAGGTACAGATAAATCAACCACAGTTGAGCCAAGGCGACACTCAGGGCTCTGGCCATCCCCAATTGGTCCCCCATCAATGACCAAGGACAAATGAGGCCAGAGGTCTTGGAACTCCTAGGAAGAGAGGAACAAAGAGCATGGACACCATCCCTGGCATCTGCAATGCTGTCACACCACACACAGGGTTCATAAATCTGTCAAAGGCCTCATAGTTTTAAATCAGGAGGCACTTTCCTCCAAGCAGAGGAAGGAGGAACCTCATTTAGTTAAGGTCAGCTGTGCCAAGGACTAACACCTGCCTAGAGCTTAAAGAAAATCTTGCAATGGCTAGGCACAGTGGCCCAAACCTATAATCCCAGCACTTTGGGAGGCTGAGGCAGGAGGACCCCTTGAGCCCAGGAGATTGAGGCTGCAGTGAGCTATGACTGCACTACTGCACAGGCGACAGAGTGAGGCTCTGTCTCTAAAAAAGGAAAATCTTGCTGTGCCCAAAGGAAATAAGTTCTGAGTAGAAGGCTCTAAACCTGGGCTTTCTACCACATCTCTGTGTGACTGCATGCAAGTTACTTTATCCAGGCCTATAAAACAAGGACACTAGACTAGATGATCACTAAGGGTCCTTCCAGCTCTAGCACTGTGATTCTGGATCTCACTGCAACTGTGGATCAGGGTAGGGAGAGGAAAACAGCCTAGACTCTGTAAGTGCATGACACCAGTACTCAGTCCTTGGGCTATGGGAAGGATATTCCCACTAGAACTGTGGGTTGAATTGTCAACTAAGCTAGAGCTTCCCCTACCCCCCAATGAAGACACTGTAGTTGCAGTTAGGCCTGGGAATTTGGAATGGGTGATCATAAATACCAGTTTCTGTGTTGGACAGATTAATGACTGCTGACAAGTTAAGAACCTCAGCCTCTCCCTGCTGCATTCCCACCCTTGCTTCTTGGGTGTCACCACCAGGACCAAGTAAAACCTGTACACCGAGAATGAGAAGGGATGGTGAACTCTCACTTTCCATGGTCCCTGAGCCCACTCTCTAGGTTTGGGCATGGAAAACCCCATCACTTTATTAATATACACTCTACATTTAGTAAGAAGTAAGTGAAATTTCTTTTGTGTCCTCATTCATTTCTAACCTACGTAGCCAAGATAGGATTACAATGATCCTTGGCTATGTAGCCAAGGTAAGATTAGAATGATCCTTTCTTTGACCTGGCTTGTGGCAAAGATAAGAGAACAGGGTCAGGAATCAAACACTGGGTTAAAATCTGGGTCAGTCATTTAATGGCTCTGTAACTTGGAACAAGTGATTTAATTTTTGGAGGCTTAACTTCTTCATTTTTCTTTACAGCACTGTTGTAAGGACTTATAACCTAACTCTGTATTCTTCAAAAACTGCTAACTCCACAAAAACAGGAAAACAATGATTTTGCTTACCATAATCTTTCCTGTTACTATAAAGATAGTAGAGAGAAAACAATTCTTCCATTGGCCTCTTAAACTTGAAATAAAATCTGTCTAAGATTCTTTAATTTAGATTACCCCTCCCCCATCCCCTGCCTGCTGGGCAGCCTCCCCACTGTTGACCCCAAAGGGCGGCTGACTGTCCTGCAGGGCAATTCCAGTGCACCAGCAACCCAACCGGGTTAGGGGAAATTGTATTTGGGCTGGTGATGTTTCTGGGGGAAGGACTGAGTAACTCACCTCGACATTCAGAGAACTGGCCTGGGAGCTTAGGTTGGCACTAGTGAGAGCAAGAGGTCCCCCAAACATCTGGGCCAAGTCTTGCATAAAGGCATGGTCAGGAATCCGGATGCCTACAAGCTATGGGGCAAGGGGAAAGGCGATCATCAGAAATGTTGGAAGGGATAGGGGATGGGTCTGGTCTGGATTCTAGTGAAAGACAAGTGGCCAGAAGTCTGGGGACACAGGAGAAAAAAAATTTTTTTTTCAACATTTAAACAGGAACCACTCAGAATGCTTTCTCTCCATCTTACTCTCCCAGAGGAAGAGAAGAATGATCACCAATAGCAAATGGCGTTGGTAGGATCTCTTGCAGCAAAGCAACACCAAAAGCCAACTTTACGCTCAGGAACAAGAGAAAATTGACTCACAGGGGTAAAGGGGTTCAGATCCTTGTTGAGAGCCTCTGAGCGTTGCATTACCAGGGTCACTGGTCCTGGCAATAGGTCTTTCAGGAGCTCCTCGGGTACTCTCACATGGCAGTACCTGGGAAACAAAGGAGCGTAAATCCACTCAAAACGAAGGGCCACTGGTGGTCCCTTCCCAGACTCTAGGCAGACCCAGGAAAAGGGTCCGTATCGGACTACAACAGCTGCGCTGCTGTGATACTGTGTTAGCAGTATAGAACTCGGTGTTTTGTTTTCTTCAAGACATTCGCTACTGTATTAAGCTACTGTGTTCGTTTCTTGTTTTTCTTCTGCCTCGGTTAGCACAAAAGCGTCAACAGAATAGGGCCCCTGCCTGCCTAGTGCATCGCTGCGTCCCAGCATGTCGTTCGGGGCCGGGCACACATTAAGCGCTCGGTACACATTTCCAGTTCCGGATTCCCGGGTGATCCTGGACAAGCCCCTCCCGCTCTCTGCGCCTCAGTCTCCCAAGCCTGTCACCGGAAACCCCTCCCGCGGTGCCGCCCCTAGCAGGGCCGGGCCGGGGCGGCCTCACCTGTAGACGTCGGCCACGCGGCCCAGGCATACGGCCAGCGGCTTGGCCTCGCTGCGGCCCTTGAGGCGGTACACATCGCGCAGTGCCGTCGAGCAACTCGCCGAGCAGGCCAGGCCGTACAGCGTATCGGTGGGGACGGCCAACACGGCGCCGGCGCGCAGCTCGGCCACGGCGGCCCGCAGCGCCTCGGTCCAGCCGGCGCGCTCGGGGCTTGCGGCCTGCCCGGCCCCGCTTCCTGGGAGCCGCAACAGCCGAGTCCCCGGCGCCGCCGGAGCGGGGCTTGGCGGCCGGAGGAGGCGGCCGCTCCGGGAGTCCACGGGCCCCTCGCTCAACCCCACGCTGGCAACCACCGCGGCCCTCATACCCCTGCACCGAAGCGCCGGAGACATCCGCCCAGGCCCGCTTCCGGGAGGAAGTGACGTTCCCGGCCAGCTTCCGGTCCTGGAAGCTCGGCCCCACCTCCGCGCCGGGCAGCTTAAAGGGACCACGACCCCCAGGAGGATTGAAGGAGACCGGTGGGGACGGGGCGGGGCGCAGCTTTGCGGCGCCCTAGCGCAGCGCTGGGGAGGGGGGGCGGCCGAAAGGGGGGCGGTGGTCGGGCCGCGCAGGCGGAGATGGAATGGGGCCCGGGCTCAGACTGGTCACGGGGGTGAGAGGGGGCCCGTGGGGCGGGGGGAAGGGTCTCGGACCCCGCGCAAGCGCCGGCCGTGACCGTCTGTCTCTCGCTCTCTCCCGGGCAGGGAGGCTGCCGGCGTGGACCGCGGGAAGGCGGGGCTGGGGCTCGGCGGGAGGCCACCCCCGCAGCCGCCCCGGGATGAGCGCGCCCAGCAGCTGCTGGACGCGGTGGAACAGCGGCAGCGGCAGCTCCTGGACACCATCGCCGCCTGCGAGGAGATGCTGCGGCAGCTGGGCCGCCGGCGCCCGGAGCCGGCTGGTGGCGGGGTCAGTGCCCACCCCGGGCCGGGCCTGGGGGGGTGGGATCTGCCCACTGGGTAGACTGGCCAAGCCCAAGCTTCTCCTGAAGTGGGGGAAGAATGTCCCCACCGCTTTACCCCTAACCTCTTTTGATCTGGCGAGAGGTTTTGGAAAAGTTAATACTATCCAAATGCCAAGTGGCCATATCCTTGTGGGCCTAATCCAAGGCCTTTCCTCCCAGCCTCACTTTTTCCTTTCTGTTCCAACTAGAATGTCTCAGCCAAACCTGGAGCGCCCCCCCAGCCAGCTGTCTCCGCCAGAGGTGGCTTTCCAAAGGATGCTGGCGATGGAGCTGCAGAGCCCTGACCATCCCCAAGCCGGATGCCCTGAATTCTCTCCCCTCCCCAGGGCTCGTGGCTGGACTCTGAACAACTCCCTTCAATAAAGGGGCCAGTCTTCACTGGCAGTGGCTGGTACTTGGCTCTCAGCCTGGGGTGGCAGCTCTGCTAGCAGCTGGGTTCACTCCCACTTCATCCTGGCTGAAAGCAGTGCTGGGCTTTGAAATGGAGCCAACGAATACCCAGTCTGATTACCCGGATTTGGGCAGACTAGCAGTGCTAGCCAGAGTGGTCTGGCCTGCTATGGGGGATCTAGGTGGTGTTACATGACCATTTCATGCTTTGGGGGCTCTTAGCCCCACAAAACACCTTCAGCAGAGCCTTGATTAAAAGGAAACCTGCAGACTTTCCTGGTGACCGGCCTTTCCTTTCTGTCCCCTAAGTCTCTGATGGCTGGGCAGGGGGGAGTGGTAGAAAAATGTCAACCATGGGCAGGGTCGGGAAGAAATGTCACAGATACTACCAGATTTAAATAAGCATTTAATTAGGATTTCATTAGTATTTAATATTGCTTTATCAATTCCAAAAAGTTAAATTTTCACTTCGTAGCAGATATTTTAAAGTACAATATTAAGTTTATACAAAATGAGCAATTAAGCAAACACCATTATTTCACATTCTTCAAAAATACAAATTCATATTTATTCTTTTTTGGGTTTGGAGGTTTCTTCCTTTGGAAGTACTGAACCTGTAACGTTTTCATATCGCTCAGTGGAAGTCCGTTGTTCCCATGTTTCACACTTAAATAAACTCGATAGACTTTTACATAATCCAAATAAAACTATTTGGGATTTAAAAAATTGTCACCAAGACCCCGGCCAATGATTAGTGTGTGTCAAAAAAGGCTCTCCACGGGCTCTTGCCTTTCCTGGCCCGAAGATCTGAGCCAGAGATTTAGGAAAAATCTGTTTCCAGCCACCTTCCCCAAACAGGGACTAGGAGGAATTCACAGGATAAGGGAACAGCCACCTTGAACTCTGACCCCCACTCTCACATTCTCCAAAACACAGCAAAGGATGTAGACTGTTGAGTCAAACAGCCCTTGGGAGGTCTAAGAACACAGGAGGAAAAGGGCAAGAGAAGCCTCTGACTTGGCATCACTACAACAATAACAAGGATATTGCAAAAAACATCCCTGGGTTTTGGTGCAAAAAGGTTTTATGAAAAATTTTCCCATAAGAAAAAGTAGAAACTGCATTGAGCTGAGAAAGTGACACTACATTATCGCCCAATTTTTGGCCCAGCAGGCACACCACCAAAAGAGCAGTGTGTGGTTTTGAACCTCACTTCCAGTAAAAAACTTGTACTATGTACACATTGACATAAAGATCCAGTTTAATTTGCATTTTTCAGTGCAGACTGAGAAGCCCTCTCTTGAACAGGAGTAACAGTGAGAAATGCCCAGATTGTGGTCATCAGCTTTCCCTAAGGACATGAGAAGAAATACAGGACACTTTCCCTCTCTCCCCCAGAAGTATCCGAGAGGAAACAGACTAAAATGACTGACCAATCAGAAATATGCATCATTCAGTTTTGTTGCGCACCGCCTTCCCCCACCCCTGTGCCAATATTAAGGAGTGTGGACAATTTCTGATCCGTGTCACAGCAGAACAATTTACATATTAGATCTATGAAAATCTTTCTGCTTTGGCTGAAGTATATTTTAAAACTTCTGTATTCTGTAGCCTGAGAATTGAAGATAAAACGGATGAACGTGGAGGAGAAGGAAGAAAGTTGATAAAACAGATTATTAAAAGCTTTATTTACTGGATTTAATGAAGGCTGGAGGCCTTTTTGCTTAAGGAACCCAACACAGGTAGTACTGGGAGCAGTATGGAAATGGCTCATGTTGCCTCCCTACTACCACCACCACCTCCCCAAACATATTTCTGATTGGTGGTGTAAGAAAATTATTGTAAACTCTTGAGCAATATTGTTGCAGTTCCACAAATCAATGGTCTGGAGAAGTCTTATTTAAGATTAAGGACAATGGACATGATTATAAATACAAAAGTCTAGAAGGTGCCAGGTTTCTACCTAGGAACAACCTGTTCCTTCCTTTCAGGCATCACTTTGCAATGGTGAAGAGGGGAAAGATGGCAAGGGATCAAGAGGTGATGAAAACGGGCCTCAACAGTCAGCAGAGGAAAACAGGACCAACAGCAGATCTTCAGAGAGCCTGAGGGGCGCCCCGGGGCACACAGGGAAGGCTTGCATAGATTGAGCAGTTGCGGAGAATGCATAATAGTGTTTCCCTATGAACAACCTCATAGCACAGGGCTGTTCAAGTGGAAAAACGCGGCCAGGCCAGGGCCACATGGGACAACGACTGTCAAGCTACACATATTGCACCAAGGTAAGTGCTTTTCTTTTCACACCTCAATTTAACTTTTTATTCTGAGCAAAAAATAAAACTTTGTGGAAAGTATATATATGTATATATATACACAAAAGAAATTGCAGCAATTGGGTTAAAGATAAAATAACCTAAAGTGCTTTTTTATTTTATTATTTAATATACCAATATGAGGTTCTGCAAACTTGTCCCTCTGGACACATTCAGCATTATACAGAGTCTCTCAGGAAAACCCACCCACCTTCCATTATCCCCGTGGGTCCACAGCCTTGACCCTGAAAATAGAACTCTTCAGTCTACTGTCTTTCCCAGAGGTGAAAGAGATGCCCCTTGCCTTCTACCCAGAGAAGTCTTCACATCTGAAGGCCCCTCCTGGGCTTTGTACCATGATCTCCTTCTAAAAGAAGGTGGAATTCAATAAAGGACACCACTTCTGTCACTAAATTAGTGGTGCCCCCACAAGAGTGGCCAGACCCTAACAGGAAAGATTGGGCCACCTTCCCTCAATGCCCTCCCAGCCCACCTACCTGCCTGGAAGGGCCAAATTCACTAAGGCAGTTTGGTGGTGCCAGCCAGAGTTTACTTACCACCTCCTCCTAAGCCCATGAACTCCAATCCCTGGTGCTGAGCACCCTTTAAAGGAGCAGTCTACCTGGAGAGGCTAGTGGGAGCTTGAAGTATAAATCTACAGGATGAAAATGGTTAAGTTTACCATGGGAAGAAAAAAAGGCTTGATTTTACCTGCTAGACTTCTGCAGTACCCCCCTAAACTCACCCTAGCTTCACTCCCAGGTTTGGAAAACCACACTCTCCATGAAGGTTCTTTCTGGCTCCAGTTTAGCCAGGGGCCCTCTCTTCTGCAAGGTCCTTGGCACTAGAGGCCGGGCTTGTGGAAGGATGGGGGGAGAGCACCAGGAGAGGAGGGAAAGACTGCCTACTCTGGGGCATAAATCTCTTCACAATCACTCACTGGCATTTTAAGCACATTCCTGATTTTTCAAAAGCTGATTATTATCTGATAGTCTCTCTTGTAATCTAAAGTCACTCTCAAAAGGCAGATACTTAAACTTCTTCAGCTGGAAAAATCTGTTAAGCTAAACACTGTTTAAGATGCTTCTTCATCACCCCCAGTCTTTGGAGAGTGGAAAGGCCACTGACCTGGGCAGGGCCCAACATAAGCACAGCCTTGGCTAGCCAGGAAGAAACAATATTTAAACCATGGACACCTTGAATGTCTTTCCCTGGGCTCCTCGTCCCACCTCGGCTCCCAGGGAGCCCAAATCTCAGCTAAAGGTAGGATGGACAAGTGGGACAGTCATTACTGCCCTCTGGTACAGGCTAACGTTGGGGTCCCATCCACTACTCTCTTAGAAGCTGTAAACAGCAAGGGCCCAACCTCAAAGCTTCTTATGGTTGCAAGGCCCAGGGGTGGCCAAGGATAACTTGGGCTCAGCAGTTGGTTTTCCAGGAGGACTAACCCACTGTGGTAACAGAAGATTCCTCTTGCCTTTGCAACTTCTGCTGAGGTCCATGGTCCCTAGAACCCACCAGCCTTTTGGGGAGGGGATTGCAGAAGGTCAAAAAGTAATCAATTGTCCTGGCTAGACTCCTGGAACGAGAAGTCAGCTGGTTGTAGTTAAGCCCATTTCTCCTCACGGCAGTAACAACATTCACCACCACTGCCCTCTGGTCCAAGTCTGTCCCTGAACATCCTGGATGAAGGCAGGCCCTCTGGCTCCAAGGTAAATTATCTGCTCTGCGTACTGTGTCGGCTGGCCCTGAGCAATGGCTCAGAGAACAGGAGAGTGACCAATGAAGATTTCCTTACACTAGGGAGTGGAAATGCAAGGCAAGGTTATGGCTGCCTTCTGCCTGACACTGCTGACTCGGAAGAACAGCCCTGTCTGCGGAACACTGATACTCACACAAGGCAGCCGAAGGCTCTTTGGAGGCACAGGCCTATTCCACACCTCGGGCCATGCCTAGCTTCTGAGCTTGGTGAATTTGGTGAGCACTCATGACTATATTAATATAGCCAGTTGAGAGAAACTTTCCATTCTAGTGTGGATTGTATTTTATGTTTTATTTTAAGAGGCAATGACTTGGAGCCAAAGGCAGACAGATGGATATAATTCTATATACACACACACACACAATTTTTTTTTCCTATAACACAACTTAATGAAACACTCCAAATGAGATAACTTATTGCAACATTTCAGGCTTTTTGGTGGAAGGGGAATTTTTTGTTTTGTTTTACCCTGAGTAGAAGATCATCGTTTTATGTTTTTTTTTTATTTAGCAATCACATGATTAAGCTGAGCAAGTCACATCCTCGTTTGCACTGTACTAGGCTGTATGCAAAATCCAGAGGCATGAGGGGCAGAGATGGGAGGGGGGCAACCAAAAGCCTGGCTAGAACCTCGAACCAGGACACCTGGCCTGCCAGTTACATGCCACCTCATACCAACTCCCTTAAATCTGCACCTTCTCCTGCTAAGCAAAATGCAGCCCTTCTGCTCTGAGGAAGCAAATATCATCAAAAGGAAGGCAGACCACCGACCAGCAACTGGCCATAAACCATGTTTGGCCTAGGACAAAAACAGGGATATTCCCCAAGGAAAATTCACTGCAATCTGCAAGCCCTGGCAACTGAGAGACAGAAAGAACCAGGAAGGTAAAGACTGTGACTGTGTTGCTAGAGTCTGCTCTGTACACACGTCATCGACAGATAGCAGTCAACAACTTGCCTAGGGCCTCTGCAGAACCAGGTCATGCCAGCGGCCTGTGGGCCAGGCCTTAAGCTGCCCATTTGTGCTGAAGAGGGCTGCGTTATCCACCCTGAGCTCCACTGACACCAAGCGCAAACAACAAGGCCATCTCACCGAACCCTGTCCAACTCACAGCTGTCTCACTGGCCTTTGCCACTGCCCTCTTTGATGGAGCGGGGGTCTGGCCTTCCAAGCAAAAGTCAGCCTCAGAAGCAAAAGACACACAGGGAGGAGCAACACCCAACACACTGAACTCTCCTGCCCAATCCACAAAGACCCCAGTGCAAGTGATGGGCAGTACCAGATTGATGGAAACCACACCCTTTCATTTAGAATTTTTATGCATACGAGTAACCTTAATTTCCAAGTTCACATGACAAGCAAAAGTGACATACAGTGCAGCCAAACAGTTCATTTATAACTTAGCTTTTTTTTTGTTGTTTTTTGTTTTTTTTTCCAAAGATTAGTTCCTTAAAATGGATGCTCCTGGGATGTGAATAAAGAAAATACATCTGAAAGGTGAGGATTTCAAACAGTAGATTTCTTCATCCTTCAAATTTCTGACCCATGATGGCAGGCATCACACCCATTGCCTCCTGCTTGCTTCCTGTCCAGGAGGTGAGCACACGTGGCCCTTCACTTGGAGAAGCCGCTGGCCAGGCCCATCTCCTCCTCCCCCTGCAGCAGGGCTTCAATGGGAATCAGATTGGACGGGGTGTCCAGGCTCGGGAGGGACAGAAACTCTGACATATCCATGGCACTTAACGTTTCTGTCTGAGGGTCTAAAGGAGTCTCTGCTTGTCTGCCCTGCTCAAAGGAGGAGGGCACGGTGGAGGATGACGACAGGGGGACAGGAGGTGAGGAAAAAGTCTGCGGTGGTAGTTGCTGGCTGGGCCTGTCAGGAGCCTGGGGGCTTGGCTCTGGAGGGGGTGGGGAAGAACAGCCCTTTCTCCTGCCAGACGCCCGCTCCTTTGCAGAGTCCCGGCATGCACACTGACACTGACATGCCTCCTCTTGTTTGATGATGATCACAGGAACACTGAGGCCAATCTGCTGTACAGAGCTCCCTGCGAGAGAGGCGAGAGAGACTGCTCTTCAACTAGCCGCAGGGCGGGGGCACGAGGGGCAGGGGTATGTAGACAAGGTGAGAGCTGAGTGCCAAGAGGCAGGAACAGTGGGAAGGGTGGATGCCATGTTCCAGGCTTTGTTCAGCTTTAAACTGGACCACGTTCCCTCTCAGGTAAAAAGCCTCTGACACTCCCCAGCCCTATATGACAAAGCCCCCCCCTCTTTAGAAAGCTACACACACAACTGAGATGACCCTGTATTTGCAGCTTCATTTCCAGCCACTCTCTGCTGTACCCTCCACATAGCCACAGTGGACGCCACCTTTTCTGACATGTTCTTTACACCTCTGGCCCTATGGGCTCTTCCTTATGCCTAAAATCCCCAGACGCTGCTCTTCTTCTGGAGAACTGACAGTCCTCTTTCAAGTGCCAGCTCACTCCCTCCGTCTCTGTAGGCCTATGCAGAGGGCTAGCCCAGGTGAAGCCGGCACAGAGCTGCCTGGCACACGTGCACAGTGCTGCTGTCTTCCTTCCACGCCTCTCTCCATGCTGTGCAGGACTGGGTTAGCTCTGCCTGCCTGAGAGACTGAGCTCCTTTAGGACATCTCACTTATCTTTGTAGCCCCAGTGTCTGGCACACAGTAGGTGTAATCTCCTTTTACACAGCAGGCCTTGCATGCACGCACACTGTCATTCATATTCATTCCCTCTCTCACGTGTGTTGTGCACATGCATGCTCTGAATTCAGCCAGTCTTTCTGTGTTTCAGCAGAGCTAAAGACCAACAGGCAGGAGAACTGAGTGGGAATTGGGAGGCCTGGGAACTAGTGCTTTGGCTCCATCACAAATTCATTTATGACCTTGGGGCAGTCATTTAATTTTTCTGGGTCTCAGTTTCTTAATCTATAAAAGCAAGAGTTTGAATAAAAGGAACTTTCAGCTCTATATGAGTCTCTGACCCAGATGCTATTTCTTCATTACTGTAATTAGAAAAGAGTCCAGTGAATTAACAACTGCCCTCTTTAGCATTAACTGTGATTCAAACTTTTTTCTGCATTTACAAGTTGTATCTGAAAGGTAAAGAACTATTACTACTTAAGGAATGTTAAACATGGTATATATGCCAGAAGTACATTACCTTCTAATAGTTGTGAGAAAATGAAATACTGTAATAAACAGTATAATGTGATGAATTTAATTGAGGCTGTTTAACGATTTTTAAAGTTTTAAAAACTAAGGCAAAGCAGTAATTAACTGTGCCTCAAGGGGCCCAGAGAATCGACTTTCTCTCAAGACTAACATGGCATTACATACCTGTGCTACTGGCTACTGGTACTGCAGTGGTAAAAAACACCTTCTCAACTTTAGATGCTTGCTGCTGAAAAGAGAAAAAAAAAAAGACAGAAATCACATTTATGGCCGCCATAATCTGGCAGATTTCCAAGGACCTGAATTATAATGGTCATCCAAGAGGACAAAAAACCCTCAGTGTTCAGGGATTTTTGTACTGAGTGATGTTTTGTTTGTGCTCTGACATGAGGTCACTGCACTGTTTGACATTCAGTGCTGACAATGTAGCTAGCTTTGTACCCTACTACTTGGCTGTCTCCCAGCTGCCTAATCCAGTGGGTTCTGTGTCCAAAGGCTCCTCCCAAGGTTGCTTTTCTCAAGCTGATGGTCTTTTCAGAGGGAACCCCAGGGCTAGCTTTCCTTCCAGGCTTTCATCTCCCCCTCTGCCCCCTAATACTTCTATGAAAGCTGGAAAGTTCATTTTCCCCTCGGGGATTAAGCTGCATGCTAAGGACAGGCTAAGGCTTCCTCTCACAGGCAGACAGCCCATGAAGGCCCTGGGCAATGTGCTGTGAGCTGCACAGGATGGTTCAAGGGTGGGCCCTGGACTCAGCCACACCTGGATGCAAATCCAAGTTCTGCCACTCATCAGTTGTTGATGTCAGGCAAGTGATTTAATTTCTTAGAGTCTTAGTTTCCTCATATGTAAAAATGGAAATAACTGCTAGGGTTTAAATATTTGTCCCCTCCAAAACTCATGTTCAACTTTAATCTCCAATGTGGCAGTATTGAGAGGTAGGGCCTTTAGGTGATTGGACCATGAGGGCTGAGCCCTCATGAATGGACTGATTCATTCATTGAATAATGGATTAATAGGTTATCACGGGAGTGGGACTGGTGGCTTTATAAGAGGAAGAGAAGCTGGGCATGGTGGTATACACTCATGGTCCCAGCTACTCTGGAGGCTGAGATGGGAGGACCACTTGAGCCCAGGAGTTTGAGACTTTGAGGCCAGTCTGGGCAACATAGTGAGATCCTGTCTCTTATAAATGGGGGGGAAAGGGGGGAGACCTGAGCTGGCATGATCAGCCACCTTGCCATGTGATATCCTGCATTGCCTCGAGACTACAGCGTTCCCTCCAGCATGATGGCCTCACTAGATACAGCCCTTCAACCTTGGACTTCTCAGCCTCCCTAACTGTAAGAAATAAAATCCTTTTCAGGTATCTCATTATACGCAATAGAAAATGTACTAAGACAATAACCAAAGACCTTCTCAAAGGCCCCTGTGAGGATTAAATGAGATGATGCACATTGACCACTTGGCACATGATGAACATGCAGTAAACACTAGCTATTTATATTATTACTACTAAGTTGGACTATAAACTCACACCTGGAAAATCACCCTTATCACTGTAGTACATTTCCTATTAAATTGGCTAAACAGTTTCTGCTTTCTTCAAGTCTTATCTTAAAGGGGCTTTGTCTTTTATTCCTTTAAGGAAAAAAAAAAAACACCTCTAAGATGAATCTGGGAGGAAAGTGAAAGCTTCTGGCTAAGTTATAGGAGATGACGATATAAAATAATGATGGAGAAATGAAACCCATATTTAAATACATTAAAATGAAGTCTGTGGAAAAGGAATGACATTTGTCCAGACAAAACAGTAAAAACTACATGGAAGCAGTTTGGGTCACAATAGTGGGAAAAACCTTTCAAATGACTCTGGCCATCTAAAGATGGAAATAGGCTGCTGCCTCTAGAGGTGGTCGGCCCCCCACTTCTGGAATCTGAATGCTCTCACTATTTAGTCCAAACCGCCTTTCCAGTTTGTTTGATAGCAGCATACATCCACCCACAGATTCTCCTACCTAGTACACCCTCTTCTCCATCTAATTCCTACTCATGTCTCAAGGCTCACCTGACCTGTATGGCCACTCAACAAGCCCTTCGGGTCTGAACCCCTCACCTAGCAGCACAATGTAGTAGCCAAGAGCACAGACTCTGACGTCAGCCTGTCTATCCCAGTTTTGCTACTTATACGCTGTGTGACCTTCAGGCAGCCACTGAACCTCTCTGGATCTCATCTCTCCATTGGTAAAATCACACCTACCTCTTAGGATTGTTGTACTATGTTAATATGTGCTTAGTGCGACATAGAGATATACAGAGACAGTAAAAAGATCATTGGTTGTTGGCAGCGGGGAAGGGATGACTAAGTGGAATACAGGGAATTCTTAGGGTGGTTGAACTATTCTGGATAATGTAATGGTGGCTACCTGACATTATGCATTTGTAAAACCAAAGAACAGTACAACACAAAGAATGGATTCTAATGTAACCTATGGACTTTAGTTAATAATAATGTATCAATATTGCTTCATCAATTGTAACAAATGTACCATACTGATGTAAGATGTTAATAACGGGGGAAACTGGTGAGGGGAAAGGTACATGGGAACTCTCTATACTATCTGTTCCATAAAAATCTTTTTTTTTTTTTTTTTTTTGCCCGGGCTAGAGTGAGTGCCATGGCGTTAGCCTAGCTCACAGTAACCTCAAACTCCTGGGCTTAAGCGATCCTACTGCCTCAGCCTCCCGAGTAGCTGGGACCACAGGCATGCACCACCATGCCCAGCTAATTTTTGCTATATATATTTTAGTTGGCCAGATAATTTCTTTCTATTTTTTTAGTAGAGACGGTGTCTCGCTCTTGCTCAGGCTGGTCTCGAACTCCTGACCTTGAGCGATCCACCCGCCTCGGCCTCCCAGAGTGCTAGGATTACAGGCGTGAGCCACCGCACCCGGCCTGTTCCATAAAATCTTAAAAAAAAAAAAGTAATCTGAAAAGTAATGTACATAGTTAATAACTGACACATGCTAGAGCCTCAATTTTAAAAAGTGCTTAGCACAGTAAGTCCTTACACTTAGTAAGGACTCAATAAATTATAGCTTTTCTTATTTTTTAATTACCATTGCTATTATTTGGCACTTTACCTACAGATAATATTAACTTTCTTTTACACATTTTAGCCTCTTTAACTAGAATATACGTTTTTATGAATAAGAAATCATGTTTTTCAATTTTCTGTGAATCTTCCAGAGTATCCAATGTGGCATCTGGCAAATATTAGGCTTTCAAAATATATTTAATTGAATGACCAAGTCATTTCCATAGTCATCAAGACCAAACACTTCCTTAGAAAATGGTTCTATGGTGGGCTCTGGCAGCACAGACTATTTCTCTGATTTGGCCACTGCTGCCTGGTTCCATCTGACTGGGTCACATCAGTCCCTCACATCAGTCTGGCTCTGGCTTGGAGACAACCCGCTTTTCTGAGATATTCTTGAGCCTCTGGAGTTTGCTGACTGCTTTCCATATTATGAGACGAGGTGATCAGATTGCAGTATTAATAGGAATATTTGTTCAAGTGCCTCCTGCTAGGTAAACTTAAAGGCTGTTTCTCTGCCTCCTTATTGTAGGTACTGACGACAGCATTCCCTGTATTTATACTATTCGATTATGGGGAAAATGACTAGGAGGCAGAATGACATGTTTCAGGGTGGATATGATAGCCATTTTCCTTTGTGAAGTAAAAGCCTCTGAACATGTCACCAATGTAAATATACTTCACCCCACTGAGTATGTTTATACATAATACTTACAATTTGTTCTTGGTTTTGTGGTGAACTGGTGGCACCATTTAATATCCATTGTAAGTTCTGTTCTCCCATGACTAGGTTGGACTGCAGGATGGCCGTGTTGGGAGTCGGGGTGATGGTTATAGGGGGATTATTAGTTAGGACAGAGTTGGCACCCAGGGGCAGAGTCTGGACCATGGCTGGCAGGGGCTCAGTAGTACTTTGTGGTGGGGCTGGTGCTGCCACAGCTGATGCCACCGCCGCTGCTGATGCAGAGGCCCCAGCAACAACAGAAAGTCCCGGGACGATGGGCTGCGGTGCCTGGGGGTACGGAAGAAACTCTTGATGATTAGCAGCCAACTGTGTGCTGTGGGGAACAGGCACTTCTGGAGGTTGTAAGAGAGCAGGGGGGTTGCCAAATGCACCTTGCTGGGAACCAGTTCCTAGGGAGGGAGCAGGCGGAGGAGCAGACGGAGCTGAGGCTGGTAGTAGAGGCTGGGGTGGCTCGGAGATGCCAGGCTGCAGTACAAGTAGAAGAGATAAAGATGCTGAATTTCCTGTGGATGGCGGAACATCACTGACTGACTCTGCATCACCATTAAAACTTTCAATCAAGGCAGCTGGCAAGAAAAAGAAATAGAAATATATATACATATCCCATGCCTTAGAGGAGCCACAAAAACACAGTCATTATGGGCTAAACAAAAGACAGCTAAAGTCCATTAGAGCCAATTCCTTCACTGCTGGAAGGCTGGCTTTCTGCTTTTCAAAGTACTGAGTTTCATGATCAAGCTCACTTTCTAAATGTGAAGACCTAGTATAGGTATAACCATAAAAAAAAGTGTCAAAGTGTCCTAAGGCTTTTCTGGAAAAGAGACTAGACATCCTTTTCTTGGCATGACCAGTAAATATACTTTCTGGCTACTGTGAAGTTTTATAGACAAATTTTCATTCAAATACAGTATGATCTATGCATCCAAAGCTCAGTTTGTGGGTCCTATCCACTCATGAACAAGGTATTATCACATCAAAAGAAAGAGCTCACAGCTCCTTCCATTTTTTAAAGCCAACAAGAGATTCTGGGAAAGGAGACACTCTTTTTCAGGACTGAGGGAAACAGGGGAAAAGATGGAATTGAATGAAAAGACCTATACTTCTCTGACCCTTACCGGGAATCCCACTTCATTTAAGCTCACTAACTGGGACATTTCTCTGTGCCTGTTACTCGGTGTGTCAACAAGTGCTGAGATGGCAGCAAGATGAGTCTGCAAAACACACCTGTCTGTCGTGGATCTTCCTGAATTGCTGTGTCATCTGAATTCTGGAATATTGACTCAAAGATGACTGTTGGTGAAACTGTGCCGAGGTCCTGGCCCTGTGTCTGTTGGAGAAAGACAGAGATGTGAAACCCTTCATCCTCAGATGGTTCTTCACCAAACAGAGCGTATTCATAACTCCAGAACTCGAATGATCTTCTGATCTGCCTCTTGTTTTCATCTTCTCCTATTTCAAAGTAACATATATTACCCTAAACCTCAGACACTAAAGATTTGAGTCCTCAGATACTCTAACATAGGAGTTGGCAAACTATGACTTGCCTGTTTTTGTAAATAAAGTTTTATTGGAACACTGCAGGACAGCCGTGTTAGGAGTGGGAATGATGGTTATAGTGGTACTCAGCCATTTAAGTATTGTTTATAGATATGAGTAGTTGTAACAGAGACCATGTGGCCCACAAAGCCTAAAATATTACTATCTGGCCCTTTACCAAAAAAGCTTGCTGATTCCTGCACTAAAAAATCAAATCCTACATAAAAATGGGATTGTATAACATCCATTACTCTGCAATTTGCTTTTCTCATGTAATAATAACATATTGTGAATATCTTTCAAGGTCATTATATAATATCTATGATGTTCTAATATGTACCCATGGTAATAAATTAAACAATACAACGAAACAATGACAAACAACGTTGATAGCTCTACACTTAATAAAAGGTCAAAGGGATTTAAAGAAAGATAAAATAAGGGGGGGACCCCAACAACAAAATGTCCTCAGGGCCTGACTCCCAATAAGCACTAACTAAAATGATCACTCTTCACTTGAATTAAGGGAAGGGGAAAAACTGCAGTTCTTTTATCCACAGGCCACCTCCAGGCCACCTCCACCTGTGTGTTCTGTGGGGCAAGAGTGATAACAGCAGCCGCCTACAGAAGTCCCGGCGACCAACAGAAATAAGTGAAGCGAGGGGGCAGATATGGGGGGTTGTGGCACATGACATGGACGAGGATGTGCCTGGTTATCTGAAGGGCTTCAGCTGGATGCTGCCACGTAACTGTGCAGGCAAGAGATTACGTGAACTCAAGATAGAGTGAAATTTGGATTTTTACATGAAATGTGCCATCTTGTATTATAAATAAAAGCAAGTACAGTTGACCCTTGAACAACTGCATGGGTGCATGTGCATGTGGATTTTCTTCTGCCTTTGCCACCCCTGAGACAGCAAGACCAACTCCTCCTCTTCCTCAGCCTACTCAATGTGAAGATGATGAGGATAAAGACCTTTATGATAATCCACTTAATAAATAACAAATTTATTTTCTCTTCCATGTGATTTTCTATCTATCTATCTATCTATCTATCTATCTATCTATCTATTTATTTATTTATTTATTTATTGAGACAGAGTGTCACTTTGTTGCCCTGGCTAGAGTGAGTGCCGTGGCGTCAGCCTAGCTCACAGCAACCTCAAACTCCTGGGCTTAAGCGATCCTTCTGCCTCAGCCTCCCAAGTAGCTGGGACTACAGACATGCGCCACCATGCCCGGCTAATTTTTTTTTCTATATATATGTTTTAGTTGGCCAAATAATTTCTTTCTATTTTTAGTAGAGACGGGGTCTCGCTGTTGCTCAGGCTGGTCTCGAACTTCTGACCTCGAGCGATCCACCCGCCTCGGCCTCCCAGAGTGCTAGGATTACAGGCGTGAGCCACCGCGCCCGGCCCATGTGATTTTCTTAACATTCTCTTTTCTCTTACTTTATTGTAAAAATACAGTATATACATATAACAGAAAATGTGTGTTAATCGACTGTTTATGTTATTGGTAAGGCTTCTGGTCAATAGTAGGCTATTAGTAGTTAAGTTTTGGGGAGTCAGAGGTTATATGTGGATTTGACTATGTGGAGGGCATCAGTACCCCTAATCCCCACGTTGTTCAAGGGTCAACTGTAACTGAAAATAATTTAAGCACACTATATAGACCAGACTAAAACCTATCTTTAGGCCAAGTTTTGCCCCAGTGCCAACTTGTATTTTAAGGTCATTTTGCAACAATTCTGCTTCTGGGAGGGAGAACTCAGAAGGATCATTTTGCTGTCCACCAATCTAGAGGTGCTCAGAGATGAAACTGACCACTGGAGCCAAGAGAGGCCAATTATTCTATTATGATTCTATCAGCTGAAGAGTGAGAGGGGAAGTTCAATGATTCTGATTGCTAGTAGGATGAAAGCTGAAGGCAGAAACCTATGCAGGACTTCCACCTTCTAGTCCAGAGGCAGTCAAGACTCATAGGCCAATAGTGTGGCCTTTAAATTTTCACTGTGACACAAAGAAATGCAATTTACATTATTTATACATATATACTTCATATTATAATCATATTCATATGCATAAGTGAAACAAAAGTCTATGGAACACAGCTTACCCTTACTATGTGCAATGTCCTCTGATATTTTCTATTCTGTTGATGTCTTTGATATGTTGATTGTAAACCATGACTTTATTATATAACCCAATATAAAGGGGCAATCCAGTTTGAAAAATAGTAGGCTAACAAGTACCACTGAGTAGTAAGCTTTGCAACTTCCTCATGGTTATTATTTTTGTTCTACCTATTTATAAATCATTATCAGTAGTAACATCATTAAAAAGGAAAGGGCCATATTTGTCAATGATACCTCAATAACACTGGGGGAAAAAAACAAACAAAAAGGAATGTGCCTGTGCACCTGCAAAACATATGTGTAAGACTGTTCACAGCAGGGCTATTTGTACTCACTCCAAACTAGAAAGTATCCAAATGCCCAACAGGAGAAAGAACAAATTGTGGTATATTCATTTAGTGTAATACTGTTCAACAACAAGAATGAATGATCTATAACTATATGCAACAATATGGTTTAATTTCTTAAACATAATGTTGCGAGAAAAAAGCCAGACACAAACAAGCATATGATTCCAAGCATAAAAGCAGAAAAACAGGAAAAACTGATCTTAGTTGTCAGGAAGTCAGAACAATGATTATCCTTAGGGAGAGATACTGGCTGTCTTGGGCATGAGGGGTGCTTCTAGGGTGCCTCAAATGCTCTGTTTCTTGATCTGGGTGCTGGTTACATGGGGATGATGGATTGTGATGATTCATCAAGCTGTACCTTCATAATACACACACTTTTCTGTATGTATATTGTACCTTAATAAAAAGTTTTTTAAGATTTACAAAAAAAAAAAAAAAAAAGGAAAATGTTGAAGCCATTGTCAGGCTTCAGAGTAAAAATCCTGGGGGCAGAGTAAGTGGGAACAACTCTGAAAAGTGGAAGAGACAGGAACAGGCTGAGCCTCTGAGGCCTGGAGGAAAGAAAAACAGCAGGAAGAACACTGGGGGCTGTCTGGGACCAGGATAGATCCTGGAGCTCAGCAGCCAAACGGAACAGTGGGTCATTCCCTAGCACCTTCAACCCTCCTTTAACAAAAGCTCTGAGCAAACCAGAGTTCATTTCTAGGACATGCATACACATGTGGCTGCTGAGAAACCCATAAAATTATTATCTCATACAAATTTCTCATTTGATTTTAACAAGTTCTAATTTTTATTTTATTTATTTATTTTGAGATGGAGTCTCACTCTGTCACCTGGGCTAGAGTACCGTGGCATCAGCCTATGTCACAGAAACCTCCAACTCCTGGGCTCAAGCTATTCTCCTGCCTCAGCCTCCCAAGTAGCTGGGATTACAGGTGCACACCACCACACCCAGCTAATTTTTCTATTTTTAGTAGAGATGGGGTTTCACTCTTGCTCAGGCTGGTCTTGAACTCCTGAGCTCAAGCAATCCTCCCGCCTCGGCCTCCCAGAGTGCTAGGATTACAGGCATGAGCCACCACACCTGGCCCTAATTTTTTTTTTTAAAACAAAGCAAAATTAATCCTATTACTTTAAGGAACTACAGCCTTAATTTGAAAGACTAAAATCAAACTATTTCCAAATCTGGGATGAATGCTGGGTACAAGGGGCATAATATACAATTAAATTCCAAGGGACAGAGCTCCCTTCTCTTGATGATATAAACCGTGGTAGAAAAGGCTTCCCTTATTTACAAATATTTAATATCCCCTTATATCAAGGTATCTCATCGGATGATCCTATGGCTCTAGAAAACTCCTCAGTAATAGGTCATAGTCCTGGCCAGAGAGTGGCCACAGTTAACACAGTCAAATGTTAAAGGGATATTATACCCAGAAATCTTAGTTGGGTAGCTTAGAGGGCATCTAGGCCACCTAGTATAGAAATTTCTTTTAGATCATTAGTTGTGAAATATGAATATGTACAAAAATCATATGAAGCACTTAATCTTTTTCTCTTTATTCTTCAAATTAGTTCATTTCTATTGATCTATCTTCAACTTAACTAATTCTTCTGTGATTTCCAATCTGCTATTAAGCCCATCTAGTGAATTTTTTATTTCAGATATATTTTTGATTTCCATTTGGTACATTGTTTATATTTCCTATATCTCTGCTGAGATTTCCTATTCATTCAATCATTTCAAGCATATTCCTTTATGTCCTTGAGCATATAAAAACTACTTAAAAATCCTTATTCCATTAAAGAAGTTAAAAAAAAAATCCTTGTCTGTTAATTCTATTATCTAGATGGGTCATCACAGTTGGTTTCCAAAGGTTATCTTTTCCCTTGAGCAGGGGTCATGTTTTCCTGTTTCTTCATGTGTTCACTAATTTTGGATTGCTTTGAACATTGCAAATGATAAATTGTAGAGACTCTGTATTCTTTTTTACATTTTCAAAGAGGGTTTATTTCTTTGTTGATGTGAACACTCTGTTAACACCCGTGCAGTAGACAGCAGCTGCAATCTTTGTTCTTTTTTTTGTTTTCTTTGAGACAGAGTCTCAGTCTGTCGCCCAGGCTAGAGTGCCGTGGCGTCAGCCTAGCTCACAGCAACCTCAAACTCCCGGGCTCAAGCAATCCTTCTGCCTCAGCCTCCTGAGTAGCTGGGACTACAGGCATGTGCCACCATGCCCAGCTAATTTTTTCTCTATATATTTTTAGTTGTCCAGCTAATTTCTTTCTATTTTTAGTAGAGACAGGGTCTTGCTCTTGCTCAGGCTGGTCTTGAACTCCTGACCTGAAGCAATCCTTCCGCCCCGGCCTCCTAGAGTGGTAGGATTACAGGCACGAGCCACCATGCCCGGCCCTTTGTTCAGTTCTTTAGCCTTACCTGGTCTGCTTAGTGTCTCTTCCCCACATCCAAAGTTCAAGGGTCAGCTAGAGATTTGGGCAGAGTTAATACACAGAACTTGGGGCTCCCCCTTTGTGACTCTTTCAGGCTATCTCCTCTCACTTTCCAGGTGCTGTGATTACCCTGCACTCTGCCCTCTGGCTATTCGAGCCAGTAAGACTGAGTTTTCTATTGAGTTTGGCCACCTTGCCTTGTTTGGTGCCAACTGGGGCCTGCCCATTAAATCTGCAAGCCTATCCAGTGCCTTTACCATCTTCCAAGCATCCCTTCTTCCAAGGTTACCTCTGTTTGCTGTTGGTTGCTCACCAGTGCCTTTGCATAGTTGTTTTTTATATTTTTTCCAGTGTTTATAGTTGTTTTCTATGGGACAGTTGGTCTCATAAGAGCAACTCTGCCATTACCAGAGGGAGAATCCAGGCCTTGGGTGCTTATATAAAAATGCAGTTACAGACACCACTCCCAGATGTGCTGACTGAGTAGGCCTAGGGGGAGGCCCAAGAACCTAGAATTTTAGAAGTGCTGTAGTTGACTCTACTAACCACACTTTGAGAATTCAAATACTTCCCATTACATGTATTCGTTATGCATATAGTCACAGAAAATCTAGCTTAATCTATATTTAGGTACCAAGAAAAACAACCAAATATCCAAACTCAAAATTAGTGTTGGAAATACAGTAAAACTCTTGGGTTCATGTGGAGGAGCCTGCAGAGGCTCAGATTCAAAGCAGTAGTTTGTCAGTCACATCACAGAGCCATGGGAATGGTGGGAAAATTTCCTAACAGCCGGAATCAAGGCAATCAGATCAAGATAGAATGGGTTTGTCCTTTAGCAGAGGCCTCTGTAGGAGGTTTCCTTCAAAAAACCCAATAAGGTGAGTTTAGAGAAGGGAAAAGACTAAGCCAGGCCAGACAGATAGGGTTTGAGAAAGTTCAGAAACTAGAATTCTGGCTACATATTACAGTGCTAGACTTTAAGCTCCTCAAGTGCAAACCATACTTACTTTTCCACCACTATAAGCTCAGCACTAGCACAGTGCCTGATGAAGTTATAGATAACTATTTGCTAAATGAATAAAAGAAAGAAATTTTCTGAGGCAAGGAGATTACCAAATGACCTAGGTCAAAAGGCATTAGGCATCAAGAGAACAACCTCTCCTAATAAAACTCTTATAAGGAGAAAGAAAGAAAAAAATCCTAAATGGTAGTAATTAAACACAATTAAATCTATAAGACTTCAGAGACTGGCCTGCCTCAATTTTCCCAGCAAAGGGAGGGCCGATTCTTGCACCTATTTTTCTAGCACCTATATTAACAGGTACACTTACTGTGTTGGAATTTTCTCGCAATTCAGCATCTGTGGACAGAAGGCTCAAGTCACTTAGACAAAGTGAGTGATTTGTATCCTGTGAAAGAGAAAAAATTATAATTGGGTAACAAAAATCAGGATTTATAGCAGCATATCAGGTAATAAAACACTTGATTACAAAGTCTCGAAGGTTCCAAATGTTTAGATGTGTTACCTGGAGAGGTATAAATCACCCAGAGCAAGGGCTAAGTGAATTACTTCATTTTTTAAAAATCCTGATATTCTTAAAAGAATCCTTACATTTATTAAAATTGGTTAATAAAGAGTTTTAAAATTATCTCTTGACTCAGACTCCAGAGTAACAAAAGCTATAATAATATAAAATTAATAATATTTGTATAATTGGTCTAATCATCTATACAGTGATTTCACACGACCTCATTTCCTATTCATAAACCTTGGAAGTATTTTTTAATATGAGGAAATTGATGCTAAGACTGTGGGAATGAAGTGCCCCAAACACATGATAATTAGCAAAAGACAAATCCAGTGCTTCTGACTGAAAAGTCAATGTTCCTTCCAGTATGCCACTGTGTCTCCCGAGGATTCCTTACTCAGAGTGGTACCGAGGACTTACTATTCAAACTCCACTGCCCAGGCTAACTCTGACTCTGGATTCCTAGAATGCCAATCACAATTTATACATGTTAGTTGGTAGCCTAGCTTACCTCATGTGGACCAGATGTTCCCACTCATGCATGCATTCAACAAATACTCATTGAGCATCTACTACCTATTAGGCCTGTTCTAGGTCCAGGGAAACAATAATGAACAAAACAAAGTCCCTGCCCCACAGAGCTTACATTTTAGTGGAGAGAGAAGGGACCAAAAAACAAATAAACATACAGTATGCAAGAGGATGGTAAGTGCTATGGAGAGTAAGGGGAATAAGGAATGCTGGAATAGGAATCACTCTTTTGTTAGATGCTTAGGGACAGACTCTCAGATAAGTAGAATTTGAGCAGAAATTGAAGGAAAGAGGGTGTCGCCACGTACATATCTGGGGAAAGTATTCCAAGCAGAAAGTACAGCAAGTACAAAAGCTCAGAAGCAGAAGTGGACTTTCCTTGGTTCAAGGAACCACAAAGAGGACAATATGGCTAAAGTAAGAGGAAGAGAAGTACATGAGGTCAGAGAAGTGACTGGGTCAGAATGTGTAGGGCCTTGTGGACCATTACAAAGATTTTGACTTTTACTTTAGGCCGGGCGCGGTGGCTCACGCCTGTAATCCTAGCATTCTGGGAGGCTGAGCTCAGGAGTTCGAGACCAGCCTGAGCAAGAGCGAGACCCTGTCTCTACTAAAAATAGAAAGAAATTATCTGGACAACTAAAAATATATATAGAAAAAATTAGCCGGGCATGGTGGCACATGCCTGTAGTCCCAGCTACTCGGGAGGCTGAGGCAGTAGGATCGCTTAAGCCCAGGAGTTTGACGTTGCTGTGAGCTAGGCTGATGCCACGGCACTCACCCTAGCCCGGGCAACAGAGCGAGACTCTGCCTCAAAAAAAAAAAAAAAGATTTTGACTTTTACTTTAAGTGTTACAAGAAGCTACTGGAGGGTTATGAGTAGACGACAGACATTATCTGCATTATGGTTTATAAAGACTACTCTATATATTATCAGGCAAAGTGGGTGGTGGGGGGGAGTGCTAAGAAGCCCACACAGCAGGTTATTGCAACAATCCAGGCAAAAAGACAATACTGTATTGAACAAAGTAATCAGAAGAAGTGATCAGATTCTAGATAAATTCTCAAGGGAGAGCTGATAGACTTTGCTGGTGGATTTGGCATATAAGGGAAAAAAAGGAGTCAAGAATGACTATAAGAGGCTGGGCACGGTGGCTCACGCCTGTAATCCTAGCACTCTGGGAGGCCGAGGTGGGTGGATTGTTTGAGCTCAGGAGTTCGAGACCAGCCTGAGCAAGAGCGAGACCCTGTCTCTACTAAAAATAGAAAGAAATTATATGGACAGCTAAAAATATACATAGAAAAATTAGCCGGGCATGGTGGCACATGCCTGCAGTCCCAGCTACTCAAGAGGCTGAGGCAGGAGGATTGCTTGAGCCCAGGAGTTTGAGGTTGCTGTGAGCTAGGCTGACACCACGGCACTCTAGCCAGGGCAACAGAGCGAGACTCTGTCTCAAAAAAAAAAAAAAAAGAATGGTTATAAGAGTTTTGGCCTCTGCCATTAGAAAACTAGAGTTACCATTTACTAAGGTGGGGAAGACTATAGGAGTAACAGGTTTGGACATGTTAAGTTTGACAAGAGTAGATGGTGTATGGGTGGAGATGTTGAGTAGGTGGCTGAATATGCAAGTCAAGACAGATCTTAACCCTGATTTCTTCCCTGTCACAGATATACAGAGAAGACATTTTAACCTTTTATTGTGATATGCAAACAATTCTTGATGTTCTATGGTGCCCAGATCAAAAGAAGAGACAAGAACACTGCATACCTCTGATCCATTGTGTTGTGGAAGTGCATTGTATGAATGTCCTTTGTTATCATGACCTTTCATGTGACTTTTGAGACTATATTGAGTGCTGAATGTTCTCTCACAGCCATTACTGGGGCAGAAGAAGGGTCTTTCACCTGTAAGAATGACAAAGTAGGGTTAATCTTACCACAAAGTCATTAAGACTGGATGAAGAAACCCACCTTTCCCTAAAAGAGGAAAGTAAATATCGTTAAGAGAGTCTAGATAACAGTTGTTAAGAGTTGAATAAATTACATGTTAATCATCTCAGTCCCAAAACTTAATGCAGTGCAAAGCACTGGGAATGGCCTGCTGCTGGTAAGTTTAAAAAGAGAAGATTAGTTTTCTCATAGGCTCTTTTTTAGAGTATCTCTGTATTGGTTTCGTTTCTTAAGGTTGGATTCCTGAGTCCAACCTTTAGATCCTTTCACCTCTGAAAGAAACTCAAACATTATAGGTGAAGGCTGAGCTGATTAGGATCACTCTCTCCACCTAGCCCTGCAGGTCTCCATGGAAACACTGATAGCTATAGGCTTGATGAAGGTTAAAATAAAAAATAAAAATTGGCCTGAACTCACCAGTATGTGTACGGACGTGAGTTTTAAGGTGGTGGCTTGCTGCAAATGCTTTTCCACAGCCATCGTGATCACACCTTAATAAGTTGTTTAAGCAAAGAGAAACAGAAGTCATTAGCTAACAGACCTTAATCCGCAACCTCTCGTAAATACAAACTAAAACAAATGTTCAGAACACTAAGATCAGATCAATACCACTGGTTTTAGACATGGGAATGAGGAGAGGTCCTTGAAAAAGTAAGGTGGCATATCTGGGATCAAAGGGACCTGAGAGCCCAGGAGAAGTATTTCTTGTCCAACAGGTAAGGCCCATGTTGAGAGCTCTCACAATAAAAAGCCTTCTGATGAATTACTTAACCGAACTCTATTGACAGTGAGAGTCCATATGGAAAACCTACTGCTAGTGGAATATTAGGAATATCTAGAGTGGGTAAGGTGGCTCTCAAGTATGTAAGGGGCTTGAAATACAATATTAGAACAAAATCAGTCAAAACAGCTAGGCTCCAATAACTTATGTTGTGGTTAAGATCTACTTCCTTCTCTTTTACTGTCTTGATAACCAAAGATAGAAGAAATCTTTCCCTCCTCAGAACTCCTAAGCCATTTATCTACCGTCCTTCTTTCACAGCACCTCTCATTTCCAATCTTAGTTTATCTCTGTGTATTCATTTGTTATCTGTTCTCCTAGGTTGTCAACTCTTTGAGGGCAGGGTCCATATCACTCTTTACACATGCTGTAGTTCTTGGGCATAGCAGGCATCCATAATTACTTATATGAATGCATATACTTTCTTACAAACCAAAATATTTTATTTCTTTAAATAGAAAGTTTCTCTAAAGCATTTTGATTTTTACTTACATATAATCATCATGTCTAAAGTCTCATGTAATATTTAAAAAAAAACTAGCAGTTGTAATCATCACAAAAATAAATAAATGCATGTGACTGAATAAAAATCAGAGCCCCCTCAGCAGCCTATGGGGGAAAAAATAACCTAAATTTCACAGCAGGTACAGAGTAACCAACTACAATTTTAACTACTCTTGCCCTTAAAGCGGCCATGGCTCAGGAATACATCTATAATTTAAAAACAATTCCATTTAATTGGTGTCTAAGAGTTGACTGCTTCTGAAGACTTTTAAATTGTTTCTAAGTATCCTAATGAGATGAGTGATTTGAGAATGGACAGGCAGCATATTTAATGCCTTGAAAGTAAGAATGATATCTTCCGCAAAATTCAACGACATTGTTTATGGGCAATTTTTAGCAATACATCTCTCTATATTACATTTAGGGGGATCCTTACAAACTGATTATCTCATAAAAAATGTTGGCCAGGCATGGTGGCTCATGCCTGTAATCCTAGCACTCTGGGAGGCTGAAGTGGGAGGATTGCTTGAGATCAGGAGCTCAAGACCAGCCTGAGCAAGAGTGAGACCCCATCTCTACCAAAAATAGAAAAAATTAGCTGGACATGGTGGTGCACGCCTGTAGTCCCAGCTACTCAGGGGGCTGAGGCAGGAGGATCACCTGAGCCCATGAGTTTGAGCTTGCAGTGAGCTATGATGATGCCTCTGCACTCTAGCCAGGGTGACAAAGTGAGACTCTGTCTCAAAAAAAAAAAAAAGAAGGGGAAAAAAGTCATATAATCATCCCAAAGCTGTTTTTTTTTTTTTCGAGACAGAGTCTCACTTTGTTGCCCGGGCTAGAGTGAGTGCCGTGGCGTCAGCCTAGCTCACAGCAACCTCAAACTCCTGGGCTTAAGCGATCCTACTGCCTCAGCCTCCCGAGTAGCTGGGACTACAGGCATGTGCCACCATGCCCAGCTAATTTTTTCTATATATATTTTTAGTTGTCCAGATAATTTCTTTCTATTTTTAGTAGAGACGGGGTCTCGCTCAGGCTGGTCTCGAACTCCTGACCTCGAGCGATCCATCAGCCTCGGCCTCCCAGAGGGCTAGGATTATAGGCGTGAGCCACCGCACCCGGCCCCAAAGCTGTTTTTGAACACCTACTGAATGCCCAGAGCCATGCTCTAATGCTATGAGCAAAGAAGAAAGATGATACAAGTCCGTCCTTCAAGCTTATAGTATACGTATTAGATACGTATGTATGCATGTTGACATATATAAATAAAAATGGGATGTTTTTATATGTTTGTGTATATGCACATGAGATATTACAAAACAACAACTGAACAAGTAACAATATAAAATACCTGCACCACTAACTTAAGCATTCCTACCCTCATTTTCCCTTTTGTCTCCTCTTCCCCTCCCCACCTCCATTCTTAGGTAGGTATCCCTTCTCTGTGCTCAGGGCACTTTGGGCATCTCGCAGCCTCAGATACTACTAACTTGTGGTTCTTTCCCACCAGACTAAGGTTCTCGAGATGAGAGCCTGCTTCTGAGTATTTCTCTAGCACTAACAGAAGTACCTACCACATATACGAGTTTCAACAAATTCTTCTTGAAAATAAAGGGAAAAAATGAGGCAGAAAGGTCATCATCTGCATAGTAAGGACGCTCCTGGAATCCATCAGCACTCCTCTAACTGCAGCAATTGGTTATGGCTACCCTGAGCCAATACCACCAAAGAAAAAACTAGTGAAGGGAGTTTTCTTTCTCCTTTGAAAAATTTCAGAGTATATCAAGACACCCAGCTGAAACCTGGGTCAGGAATAAATAGAAAACAGTAAGATGTACCGAAATGGCTTTTCTCCTGTATGGGTTCGAATGTGCTTCCTCAGATCACTGAGTGTGGTGAAGTATTTGCTGCAGCCTTCAGATTCACAGTTAAACGTTTTCCCCGTGTGAAGCCTCTTATGTGCTTTCAGCCTGCAAAACATCCCAGAAAAATCCCGTTTGTCAAAAAGTACCACACAGCTCCCCACGCCAGCCTAATGTGCTTCAGGATCAAGTGCATAAGAATTCCGTATCTGTAACTTATTAGCATCCAAAATTTTCTCGGAATTCAAAGAAATTCCAAGAAGTAAATAGCACGGTGGGGTGGGTATCACTCTGAGGACAGACTGACTAGGATTCAAAACCTGGCCGCACATCCTGCTTGGATGGGGTACCTTGCGCCAGTTACAGAATCTCTCTGTGCTTCCATTTAATTATCAGTCACTGTGAGGATTAGCACTTAGAATTGTGCCTGCCCACACTTTCTAAATGTTAGCTATTATTATTTCTGTTATTTTACACCCAATACTGAAGACTAATATAAAAGACTCCTAATACAAATGTGGAAAAGAGAAATGGCTATTGAGTGGGCCACTCTCCATTTCTCAGGGTAGCAAAAAGTTATCTTCAAGGTGAGGTTAGGAAAGGAAATTACAAAAGCTTTAGTATGAAGATCCTGAGGTGAAGGGAGATACTACTCTATGCCAAACCCCCACTAAAATGCCCAGGCCAGAATGTACTCCCTGAGATGCAAATCTAAACACAGATGTACTGTCACTTCTAACTCATCCAAGACAAGTCCACCTTTAAGAAACAAGTTCCTTTAATGCATTTAAATAGTTGAGCACATCTATGCTCTTTGAAGTTCTGAAAGTGAATCTCTCTCCTGTGCAAGAAGAAAGAGCTTTGCAGTCACGACAAGGTCAGAGTCAGAGGTTGGCAGAGCAGTGAAGAGGCCAACCTGTACAGTGTGTTGAATGCCTTCTCACAGCCCTGCACGTCACACTCAAATGGCTTCTCCTTCGTGTGCACTCGCACGTGGATCCTGAGGCTGTAAGAGGTAAGGAAGGCCTTGCCACAGCCCTCCTGATTACAGACAAAGGTGTACTCTCCTCGGTGAGTCTTCTGGTGGGTACGCAGGTTGCCTGCTGTGCTGTAGGTGCGGGGACAGCCCTCAAAGGTGCACTGGTACCGCTTTACCTGGCAGACAAAGGACACCTCATCAATAAGACAAAAGAGCTGCTCAAGGCTTAACTCCCTACCTCCAACCCCTCCAAGCTCAGTGTCCAGGAGATGTGGATAATACACATGTGTTCTCACCCTAAACACAGAAAACAATCTCTAATAGCAAAGTGGGGAAACTTCCTGTTGATCAAATCACACCTGGACAACACATAATGAGGAAGAGATAAGCTTGTATGTAAATGAAAATTCAAAATGAACATAAGGGTATTTTCAGGTTCTAATATATATCTATCACTGAAAGGTGGACATATACTGTTACAGTTAACTGTATTCAAATACAATCTTAACTTTGTTTTAAGACATGATTAAACACCTTGCCCTCTGGTACTATAACCATATTAGAAATGACCAATGTTAAATTGAGTCTAAAACATCCTGAAATTTATATACTTAATCATCAAACAGTGTTTCCATAGATAGTTTCCACTGCATATTTTCAAGTCTTCAAAATGACAACAATGTACTGTGAATTTCTTGGAATATTCGGTGGTATGACATTTCTCAAACTATCAGCCTTTTTGTTTCCTTTCATTACCAAACATCTTTAAAGAGTAGTCAATAGGTGTGCCTCCATTTCCCTCAATGCCCATGTATTTCTTAACCACCTGGCAAGGTGGCTTCACTATATAAAATTATTCTCTTAAACTTTCTGATGTTCAAACTCTTTCATCCTTCCCTACTTTCCTTGACTATGTCCAAAGGTATCTGTGATGATACCCTCCCCTTCTGAAAACATGTCCTTCATAACACAGTCATGACTTGGGGCACTCTGTCTCCTTCTCTGAGACGCTCCTTTCGCTTGATCTCTAAAGTAGGTGTACTCCAAAACTTGTCTCTCCCAAACCTTCCCATACCTGTACTGACGCAGTGGAAGTAGCATCAGATTTGGCAGCAGAAGATTGAATTCTGGCACTTATGTTCAACATTATTCTTATGTTGAATTAGGTTATTGTTTGAGACTTTGAGCAAATCACTTCACTTCTTTGAGCTTCAAGTTCTTGATTTCTAAAATGCAAATATTAATGCCTGCTCTGCCTCTCTCACAGTGCTTTTGGGTGGGACAAAGTGAGATAAAGCATTTGTGAAAATATTTTGTAAATCATTTGATGCAATACATATCAAGGTGCTAGTATTATCTACTTTAGCTTTTTTTCCCTTTTTTATTATTTATTTATGTATTTATTTTGAGACAGGGTCTATGTTTTCTGCTTGTTTATTTTTTAGGGATGAGCTGAAAAGGTGCTCTTCAGGCAAACCAGGAAGAAAAGGGCATTCCAGAAAAGAGGAATAGTATAGGAACTGCATGGAGAGATGAATAATAAAAGTTGTGGTAGAGTAAACCACAAATGTCTGCAGTATGTGAGAGATTGGAAGGAGAAGAGTATAGAAAAATAAGGTAACACCTCCTTAGTTACACTATGGAGTAGAGGATTAGGACAATGGGAGCCACTGACAGGTTTTAACCAAGATAGCAACACAATCACATTTGGTGTTTAGGAGAGATCAGTCTGGTAGCCTTGTAGAGGATGTACTGGAAGGTTAGAGAGTAGAAGAGACAGAAATTAAGGGAAGAGGGATAACTGTCCAGGAGAGAGAAGAAAAGATTCTGAACAAGGGAAGTGACAGTGGACATCATGAGATGAATTTCAGAGAACTCAAGGGGAAAGGAATGACTGGTTGTGGTGACAACTGGGTGCTGAGGAGTGGGAGGGGTGGAAAAGCAGCAAAGCTAAGATCAACCCCCAAGATTAGGGCCTGGATGAATAGACAGAGGGTCACACTACCAATCTGGGGCTGGATGGGGGTAGGGGTGAGATGATAGTTGGGCTGAGGTGCTGCTAGGACTTCCAGGTGGAAATGTTTAGGAGACAGTTGGTCACATAGTCTGAAAGCTAAAAAGAAAGTCTCTGGCAGAAGCCTTTGGTGCCCAGATAATAGCTGACTTTACTTGTATACTTAAGAAAGATCAGGTTCAAGTCCCAGCTCTGCCACTTATTATGTAACCTTAGGAAAATTACTTAAACTCACTAAGCCTCAATTTCCTTGTTTATAACATGAAGGAAACAAAATCTATCCTTTTAGGGTTATTGCAATGACTAGGAATAATTTGTGTAAAGCGTTTTAATATAGTGAATACATAGTAGGTATTCAATAAAATAATAGCTCTTATAAAAGGACAAAGGATAACCCCCTAAAAATCACCAACATTTAAGGTACTGGAAAAAGAAGAAAAGCCCTTGAGTGGGAAAAAGGGCGGGAGAAGCAGGAAGAGAAGCTAAGAAGAATGATGTCATAGAAGCCAAAAGAAAAAGGGTCTCAAGGTTGGGGCATGGTGGCTCATGCCTGTAATCCAATCCTACCCCTCTGGAAGGCTGAGGCAGGAGGACTGCTTGAGCCCAGGGGTTTGAGGTTATAGTGAGCTATGATGACGCTACTGCACTCTAGCTGGGGTGACAGTACAAGACTCTGTCTTGAAAGAAAAAAGAAAGGGAAGGAAGGGAAGGGAAGGGAAGGGAAGGGAAGGGAAGGGAAGGGGAGAGGAGGGGAGGGGAGGGGAGGGAAGAGAAAGAAAGGGAAGGAAAGGAAAGGAGAGGAAAGGAAAGGAAAGGAAAGGAAAGGAAAGGAAAGGAAAAAGAAAAGAAAAGAAAAGAAGAGAAAAAGAAAAAGGGTCTTAAGGGAAAGAGAATGATCAAAATGTTAATGTCAGAGAAAACAAGGAAGATAAGGACTGGGGAAATGACTGGATCCAGCCACTAAGGATTCATTAATGACTTAGCAAGACCAGTTTCAGGGGACTGCTGGGGTCAAGGTCTGGATTAAGGTGAATAAATGCAAGGTGAAGTGGAGGTAGAGATGAGATGAAAGAGCAGCACAAGTGGACTTCTGAATTGATGAGTTTTTTTTTCTTTTAAAATAGGCTAGTTCTTGGGTATATTTGGAGGGAGAAAATTCCTGGAAGTGGGCTGGGTGCGGTGGCTCACACCTGTAATCCCAGCATTCTGGGAGGCTGAGGTGGGAGCATTGCTCGAGGTCAGGAGTTTGAGATCAGCATGAGTAAGAGCGAGACTCCGTCTCTATTAAAAATAGAAAGAAATTAGCCAGACAACTAAAAAATATATAGAAAAAATTAGCTGGGCATGGTGGTGCATGCCTGTAGTCCCAGCTACTCAGGAGGTTGAGGCAGAAGAATTGCTTGAGCCCAGGAGTTTGATGTTGCTGTGAGCTAGGCTGATGCCATGGCACTCTAGTCTGGGCAATAGACTGAGACTCTGTCTAAAAAAAAAAAATTCCTAGAAGAAAGAAAAGTTGAGGATGTCGGGAAGAACATAAAAAGAAAGATATTTAAAAGCCTGGGAGTGGGAGAAAAGCCTCAGATAGGAGACAATCAATTTCAGAAAAGAAAACTGAGATGAGGATGAGTGTGACTCATGGATAAACAAAGTTTTTTGTAAAGGACCAAACAGTAAATATTTTAGGCTTTGTGGGCCTCACAGTCTCTGTCACTACTCCCCTCAGCTGTTGCATGTTAAAGCAGCCACAGACAATACATAAATGAACCAGCAAGGCTCTGTTACAAAAAAAAAAAAACTTTATTTATGGACCTTGAAATTCAAATTTCACATGTCATGAAATATTCTTCTTTTGATTTTTAAAAAATCATTAAAAATATACAAAAAAGAACCCATTCTTTAGCTCAAGGGCTGTAGAAAAACAAGCATCTAGATGGATTTGGCGTAAGGGCCATAGTTTGCTGACCCCTAATACCTGTGCGGGTGGGGTGGGGAAGGGCCCTGACTCCTGCCATCTTCCCCTCCCATTCCTTCCCTCTCTCATCTGTCCAATCCCCAATATGATCTTGCACAAATCTTTAGGTTCCTTAGGCAAGTACTCTCTCACTCATTCATTCCTTACTCTTCCCACTGCCACACAGGAGGCACTCCATAAATATTTGTTAAACTGAATTACTGAACCACTAGTCCAGGCATTCTTTTCAAGTCTCAGCATCTAGTTTTAAAGTCATTCGTTGCCAGATTAATTCTAAAACAGTGTTCTACACATGCCACATCCACTCAAATGATAAAGCACCAACTCCTTAGCTTGATACACAAGGATCTTCCCAGGACCTCTTTTGTCTTCTATCACATTACTTGGTAATCAGCCAAACAGAAGGCTCTGCCTAGGCCTATGGGCAACAATACACTCTTACCCAGTTGCAACACTGAATTCCCACTTCCCTGCCTTTGCTCTCTCCTTTCTCTCTACGGGAAATGCCTTTCTTCTCTGCTCTTCTGAGTCTTTCTCTTCCTTTAATTGAAGCCTCATTATTTCCAAGATCCTCCATGATCATTCTATGTCTACATGACAGTGTTCTTCTCTGAATGCCAATATTATTTAACTATACCATTTATTTGACACTTAGTTTATAGTGTCAATTATCCTCTCATACATGTACCCTGACCTACTATGAAGACTAAAAATCTCTTTGGTGCTGCCAGATAGAGATTTCAAAATAATAACTCACCAGCAAGGGGAACTGGGACTGTGGATGCTGCAATAAAGCAGTCTGCATGTCTTTTTTTTTTTTTTTCTTTTCTTTAGTTTTAATTTTTTTAAAATTTTTCTCTTTTTCCTGCTGCTCTGTGGGTTGGATGCACATCTCAATCACAAAGCTCACAACAGTGGCCGATGGTAAGGACAGAATTTCATTCTTAAGATGCTACAGTAGTTAATAACTTTATAAGTTACTGCAATGAATAATTAACTACCCCTCCTGTCTCCCTGCCCTGCCAATCCCTCCTCCCATCTAGGTTTTTTTTTTACTTGGACAAGTCAAGCTTTCACTAATTATTCTTTCCTCAAGGAACTCTTCCCTGACTGATCCTCACTTCTACAAAGCACATGATACAATTAAGATGCAATAATTATAAGATTAAACAATTTGTATCATTATCTTTGGTTGCTAGGCACAGCAGTGTCTGGAAAACACCAGGCACTAAATAAATATTTGTTGAATTAAATGAATGAACAGCCACTTCCCAGCTAGACTGTAAGCTCCATGAGAGCAGGGACCATGTTTATCTTGTTCACTGCCAACCTCCGGTATAGTGTGGTGGAGAAGTAGCACTCGATTCACACGTTGTTTTTTTGAGACACGGTCTTGTTCTGTTGCCCGGGCTAGAGTGCAGTGGTGTCATCATAGCTCACCGCAACCTCAACTCCTAGGCTCAAGTGATCCTCCTGCCTCAGCCTCCCAAACAGGATTACAGGCATGCAGCACTGCACTTAGCTAATTTTATAATTTTTTTCTACAAAGTCTCACTATGTTGTCCAGGCTGGTCTCAAACCCCTGGCCTCAAGCAATCCTCCTGCCCTGGCCTCCCAGAGTGCTAAGATTACAGACATGATCCACTGTGCCCAGCCTTCAATTCATATTTTTTTGAATGAATAAACGAACCAACAAAACCAGTGGGACTTAATGCTGACAGGGTAGTGACAAGGACTACAAGTGACAAAGGAATAGAGTTTCAAGGAGGATGGTCAACTAGGTCAAATGTAGCAGAGATGACTGACAAAGTATTTCTTGGATTTAGCCAACTTCACAAGGTCATAACTGCCCCAGCATGTTTAGCTTCATTGGAGTGGCAGACACAGAAGTCAGAATGTGAGACAATGAATATCAACTACACTTTCATGAAACCTGGCTGAGAACAGAGAGAGAAAGAGAGAATAGAAAGTTAGGAGAGGATACAGATTGGGGAAAGTATTTGTATTTAAAAGTCAGGGAGACAGTTAACTTTTAAAGCAAATGCCTGCTCCCCCCATAATACACCAAATAAATGAGTAATCTCTCGCCTCATTTGGACAGAGACAGTAAGTAAAAGTCACTATTCTGTGTCTTTCAGAATCATTTTAAAATAGTACCAAATTTCACAAAAAGGGAAAACTAAACCTCCTTAAACTGGATCAGAACAGGAAGTTGCAAAAATCACGTAGCTTTTCATGGTTACATAAAGGAGGTATTGCAACATTTGGTACATTTAAATACAATTAAGTTTTATCATTCATACAGTCAAAAAATTATATTCCAGGAATTATACTGTCCCCAAGTGCTAGGAATACTAAAAAATTGCCCCTGTTCTCAAGGAGCTCAAAATCAAAAGGAGAATCAAACAGATGAAAACAATATGGTTTGAGAAGTTATACCGATAATAGATGCTCAGCACACTAAGAGAATATATAAAAGAAGCATCTAACTTAAACGTGGGATAACTAACAAAGGCTTCCTGAAGGAGGCGATGCCCAACCTGAATTTAAAGACATGAGGGAGATGTGACACATAATTATTTTACTTATCAAAATGAATGAGAGCGGAGCATAGTGGCTGAGGTGGGAGGATCACTTGAGCCCAGGAGTTCTAGGCTGCAGTGAGTGCACTATGATCTATGATCATGCCTGTGAATAGCCACTGCATTCCAGGCTGGGCAACATAGTGAGAACTCCATCTCTTAAAAAAAGAAAAAGAATCATAGTATCTGTAATATAAACATAATGTCACCGAAGATTCCATTGGACAATAAAGAAAACTTGTTTCTCCAAAAGAGCTTCAGACTCTAAACATGACTTTAATTTTCCTGTGTGGCATCAGACAGTTGCCTATTACCACGCTAAGGAGCACAGAGGGAGCGCAAGTTAGGTTCAGCAGGGATGGAGTCTAATGCTAGGAAATGGCATGAAGCATGAGCTTTCTGAGAACTGATGTGGATTTATAAAGTGCTCTGAGCAGTTCTAGATGAGAGAAATATTTAACAAAGATGATCACTCTGTTAAGTCAACAGAATCAAAGAAAAAAGAAAGGTGAATGAGATAAGCAAAAGTGAGAAAATTAAACACTGGAACTCCAGGAGACAAAAGCTTTAAAAAATTAGAAAAATGAAAAAAAGGCTGGGTTTCTCCTGGAGGAAAAGAAAGTGAAACTGAGAACTAGATTTCATACACATTTACAGCCTCTTACACCATAAGGAAAGGGAGTCTCTGACACTGAGCACCTAGCACGTAACATTCCTATACTTAAATGATTGAACTGACTGTTCCGGGTGTAGAAATTGCTCTTTCCTCTCCATCACTAGGCACATTGCATCCTTCTCCCCGAGTCTGACTCTTATTCCCCATCTGGCACAGATCTCATTTCTCCTCCTCCAGAATGGGCAGCCAAAAAGCTCAAGGAAGAAACTTACGAACTCTGAACGGACCCTGTTTCTTCAACACATGTCCCAAGCCCCACCACCAGAGCTGAGTTCATATAGCTTCCCCATACCTCAATCCTTTACCCTTACAGAGCTGATGCCATGCTGTTGCCCCTTTGTTTCTCAGCCCTTTTCACAGCCAACAGGTCTCAGTGTCTGAGTCTCTCATCTTTGCAAGTGTGTGCTGTGATGGAAAGCATGGGCTTTGGCATCCAGAAAGTCCTCAGCTCAAATCCTAGTTCTATGACTTGCTACTTGTGTGTTTCTAAGCCTTGGTTTTTCATCTGTAAAATGGGGGCTAATAGTACCTATTTTATAAGATTATTAAGAAAAGTAAATACAAAACTGTATGATTTATTTATATTTTTTTGTAGAGACAGGATCTCAGCATGTTGCCCAGGCTAGTCTCAAACTCCTAGGCTCAAGAGATCCTCCCACCTCGGCCCATGCAAAGTGCTGGGATTACAGGCGTGAGCCACTGTGCCTGGCCATAAAACTTTATCAAAGCACATAACACAGTGACTGGTACATAGCAGGTACTCAACAGATGCTAGCTGTCTCACCCTCTCTCTACCACCACTGCCAACAGGATAAGAGTCCTCATTCTGTAGTTTTTAGAGCCCTCAGCTCTGCTTGGTACCCCAGATACCCACCATGGAAATAACTTTCAGTGGCCTGGGACTAAGGAAATCAATGGAAGCTGAGTATAAGAGCAGAAGATTACGTATGGCAAGAGCAGTATTCACAGAACCCCTACAGGGGTCTATGAACAGGTTCTCATTTTAAAACATGGTTATAAATGGTGGTCTACATTCCACAGTGCTATTAATAGGACAGTTCACTTACTTAAAAAAAGGGGTTACCAAGACTTCCCTAGGCCATCCTGGAACCTAATCACAATTTATAACCTTGTCTTGAGGCAAAAATGCTTCCCAAAGAGTTCCTAACAAAAGAACATTTTAACCTCTTCTTAACCTGGAGATTACCTCCTTACCTCCTTCAAGAGCCACGGAGGTCTATGAGGAACAAAAAGGACATGAACATTCACTGAACGACCATGATATATCAGACACTATGTTAAACATTTTATGCCTATACTGTATATATTTGTATATGAGTAAATCTCATTTAATCTTCACAAAATGCAATGGGATATTTTTATTTCAATTTTACAAAAGAGGAAACAGAGCAGCTTGCCCAAGGCCACAGTATATACCAGAACAAAGTATACACCAGAACCAAGTATATACTTAGTATATATGAGTAGCATATGAGTATATACAAAGTATATACTAGTATATACGAGAACAAAGATGGAACCTAGGTTAAAACTATTCTTTTGTAGATCAGAGAAGAAACATCAAGAAATAAGCTTGATTTAGATAAGAAGAGGGAAAAACATTAAAATTCAGGTTCTTTGCCAATGTCCTACAACACCAAAATTTTAGCAATACCCAACATGTACAACCTATGTAAAACGTGAACTTGAGACCTATAAATCCTATAGCACCAAGTTTGAACACCAATATGTACACAAAACCATCCCAGGCCAGCAGGCCTGAGTGATGGAAATGCTGATGACTAAGGAGAAGTGTATAATACACATGCAGGCATGTGGGGGACACACTGATAAAATGACTTCATATCGTGGTAAATGGAAAACAATGCCTGCTCCGGATTCCTACAGAGCCTCACACACATAGCTGTGGGAGTTCAGAAGGTGATCTGCAAAGAAATGTAATCACAGTATGCACTGACTAAAAAGTGGGTAGCTCTCCTCTGGGAGAGTCAGCAAAATTCTGGTTTGTTTGAGTGGATCATCCCACTGCCTGAGGGGTTTATAATAAGGAATGAGATCAGAACTAGGTCTCCCAAAGTAAAGGACACATTGAAAAGGTTCCAAAACACTGGAATCCATTTTTTTCCATTATTCTTATACTTAAAATTTATCATACTAAAAAATATAAATCTCCTCTTGGAATGTCACTAACCACAAAATTCATTTGTCATGTATCTAGAAGCAATATACCGAGCAGCCTAATTCACAAAACATCATTGTAGTTGTGCTTCTAGGATATTCTTTCCCAGTCAGTGCACGGGAGTATGTTGGTGCATCACAAAGAACATATTTGGTATATGATTCTTAGGTATTTTTCACATTCCTTGGCCAACTATTCCGTATAAAAGTTGCAAGGTCAGTTAGCCATGGAGAATACACCATGTTCACCAATGTAGTTCAGACACAGGTGGATGAACGGGCAACTACACGGTCCTGGAAGGGTCTCTGGAAAGGCACAGGTGCAAGACAGTTTGGGAAACCATGGACTGCATGAACCAGCCAAAGAAAACACAGCTGCTTAGAAACCTGGAGTAGAAAGACCTTAAAGGAACAACCCTTAAGAATATTTTTGAGCAGAATGACAATTTTCTATTTTTTTTTTTTTTTTGAGACAGGTTCTCACACTGTCACCTGGGCTAGAGTGCAGTGGCATTATTACAGCTCACTGCAATCTACTCCTGGGCTTGAGCAACTCTCCTGCCTCAGCCTCTCAAGTAGCTAGGACCACAGGTGTGGGCCACCACGCCCAGCCATGACAATATTTTGATTGGAAATTTCTCAAAATAATAAAATAGCAAGTATGAGAATAAGATATGTGAAATTAGAGTCAAAATGACCAGCAACTTTGTGGCAGGAAAAAGTAGTACCTGTGGCAAGGTTCTGGTTGGTTTACTTTTGCACAAGACAAGCATGAGGAAAAAAAAATGAAGTAATTAGGTAAGCTAACTACACACACTATACGAAACAATGGAACAATCAGGGGTAAACAGGAAATTCAGGCTAAAACCTGACTCAGAAAATAAGCTGCTTAGGAAGCCAAGACGACTAACTAGTTATCAAATGATTTGATTTCTCAAGAGTAACACCTGTGCATGGAGATGAGGAGGAAACCAATTTTAAAAAGGTGGGAGGGAGGGGAGTTAGGGAGGGTTAAGGGATCATGAAGTGTGTTATCGAACAGTCATAAGCATTGGCCTCTTCAGTCCAATTAAATGCATTTAAATGCCAAAATAGAATCATTGTCAAAGCAAAAGCTGAGGTAAGATGGTGCTTCAGGAAGGCAAACCTCCTGAATGGCAAGATTTTCAACGACTAAAGCTGCTGCTGCTTCTTTCTCAATCCCCATCCAACCCCAAATCTATTGATTTCAAGAATAGTTTATAGAGCCTTCCATGTAAGTCTCTTGAATAGAATGCAAAAATGTGGGTGGGAGGAAAGTAGAGTGAGCTAAATCCACAGTAGACAGAACACAGTGCTCATAATATCCTTGACCTTGTCCTATTTGACATGATTATCAATGACCTGAAGACATGAATGGCAAACCAGGCTTGCAAATAGAATAAACCAATTTGCAAATAGTACAAAGTGGGAAACTGACAGCTAATATCACTGATTACATAATCATCCCCTCCCTACCATCTCCTCTTCTGCCTAGATCAGCATTTCCCAAAATGTGTTCCACAAAACACTGATCCCTGCAAATGAGACTTGCAAAATGGTTTCCTAAGTTTAAAACATTTGAAAAACTTTATTTTCTTCCTTCTAGGTTATTACCACACCAAAGGCTCTGAGAAGTCCTGTAATAAACAAACTTCTGTCCTGGTTTAACTTAATGTTTCCCAAACATCTCATAAAACTCTTTCACACAGTAATCATTAACTGAAAATGGCCTAAAGTTTAGGTCCCAAACCATGTTCCAATTTTCTATGCTAAAAAACTGACTCAATCCCCTTGAGCTACTACTGCCTCATCACTCTTCTTCTTAGTCCAACTACCAAACTTAAAAAAAAGAAAAACACCAAACTTGACACTTCCTGCCTCCTGTTTCCTCATCACCCACTCACTTCTTCATCACTCAAAGTCTGGCTTCAGCGCCCCGTGCTCTCCTGAAGGTCTTCTCATGATGTGAACTTTCGCACAACTAGCAGAACCAATGGTTTCTCTCTGGCTCCTCAATCCCTCTGCTGGGTCACATAGGAATATTCAGATTTCTGGACACTTTTCTTTCTCAGCTTCCACAACACTGCATTCTACCCATCTCTTTGACTATTGTGATCTTCTTGGGTTCCTCTTTCTCTTTCCAATTCTTAAATTCTCAGCCCAACTCTTACTTCTCCCTTGAGTAAACTGCCCGTAGTTTGAACTACTGCCCTTTTGTGGATCCACAATTCTAATCACAAGCCATTTCCTTGACTTCAGACGCACATTTCCAGCAGGCTTTCAACTTGTTCATGTTACTTTTTTCCAAGGAGTATACATTCAATACACTCCAGCCAAACTCATATATTTCCCTACCAAACTTTTTCCTTTTACTGTCTTCTTGATTCCTGTTAACAGGATCACCATTTGCAGCCACTTTCTCCTCAGCATGCACACAGCAATCTGTTAAAGTACCAACCACAGTGAACTGTAACTACTTAACTCTTCACCTAGACTTGAAGCTCCATCCATCAGCTGTGCTAAAACACAGCCGAAACTCAACATACTTGGAAAAATGGATGAATCATTTCAATCAACATGATTCAAAACCTCTGAATCATGCCCAACTCATGGCTCATCCTTCAAACTCCAGTAACATGTACCAAGTTCTGTTATACCTCTACAAAAGCTCTTGATTCTCTCCACGTACAAGACCACTATCCTTCATCAGACTTAAATGAAACCCCCAAATCTAAACTACAACTGTCTCCTTACTGGGCAATAAGTCTTCAGTTTCCCTCTGCCTCTAAACTACCACTGCTGCCAGACCAATCTTTCTAAATGCTATTCTAACCACGTTAGTCCTTAGCTCAGGCACCTTCAATGGTTTCCAGTATTTCCAGAATACAGTCCAAAACCCTTACTATGCTATCACTGCCTTCCTTCTATGTTTGGATCTTTGTTATCTTTCCATCCTTATCTCCTACTACTCCTTACGTTCTAGTCCAAGGGTCAGCACACTATAGCCAGTGGACCAAATCCAGCCTGCTGCTTGTTTTTGAAAATAAAGTTTTATCAGAACACAGACTTGGTCATTCATTTATGTATTGCCTATGGCTGCTTTTGAGTTACAACAGTAGAGTTGAGTAGCTGCAAAAAAGATCTTACGGCCTGCAAAGCCTAGAATATTTATTATATAGCCCTTTACAGAAAAAGTGTGCAGACCATTGTTCTACCAGGAAACTAGCTATTCCCTGAAAATGGCCTGTGTTCCCCATCTCCATTCCATTGTTCATGCTTGTTCCCATCTCTCAGAAAGACCTTCTCCTGCTTTTTTCCTAAATTGTCCACATTCTTTAAGACCAGCTCAAATGCCACCTTTTTCATGAAGACTTCCCTGATACTGAAGCTAAAGGTGAGCTTCTCTGTGCTCACAGTGCAGTCAGTATTTGTACTTCTTCACATCTATCACATTGTGCCTGATGTTACGGTTACTGGTATAAATATATTTCTACTTCTATATTGTAAACCATCATAGTCACTGGCATCCCCCACAGAGCATAACAGCACGTTGCTTTATGTTCGTTGAATGGCAATGGACCCTTACAAGCAAACCCAATACTGGGCTGAAACCAACAAGATAAAATTTAGTAGGGAAGTATTTTTAAGGCTTACATGCACGTTTCCATATTCAATTCCACAAGACTTGACAGCTGCACATATGAGAATAATCTAGAGCAGGGTTTCTCAATCCTAACACTACTGACATTTTGGGCCAGATAATTCTTTGTTGTAGGGGGCTGTCCTATGCATTGTAAAATCTTTAACAAAATCTTTAGCCTCTACCCACTAGATTCCAGTAGCACCTCCCCAGCGTGACAACCAAAAATGTCTCCTGAGGGAGCAAAATTGTCTGCAGTTGAAAACCACTACTATAGAAATTTCCAAGTACGAGCTATAAGATGTTGTTGTTGATAAAACATAGGTTATATAGTAATTGTAGTACAGTGTCCAGATTAAGAGATAAGAGCTATGCAGTATTCAGTTCTAGGTGACTCACACTGTGAGACTCTGTTCAACTCTGGATTTCAAAAGAACTTTGGAAAACTGGAATTCAAACAATCAAAGGTGACCAGGCTGATGAGAGACTAGGGAAAATGTCATAGGAGTGATATTTAAGTAAATTGAGGTGTTTAGCCTATACAAGAGAAGATGAAGAGAAACCCATTATCTTCAAATGACTGATGGGTTGTTCTGTGGGAAGGTTACTCAGGAAGGCAGATCTGGAACCAGTGGACAGCACCAGCAGAAAGGTATATTTTGGTTCTATACAAGTAAAAGTTTTCTAACAATCAGAGCTGGCCAAAAAAATGTATTGGGCTAAGCTGTGAAACACTGTGCTCTTATCATTCTGGAAGTGTGTGAATGGACACCAGATGAATTGATGTTAGAGATGCTGTAGAGAAATTCCTGCATGGGGTGGGAGGTAGGACAGGATGGTCTCTCTAAGGCTGTTTCTAGCTCTGAGATTCTAAGGCAAGCAAAGGAAAAGCCATATGCCATGAATAAGCCATATGCACAAGCCATATGCAATTTCAAGACCTCAATTAGAGTAAAAGAGAAAAATAATTGGCTAAATAATTCACCTTATTTCTGTTTGGTGACACCTTACATTTAGTCCCTGGCATTATAACTACCAGTGACCTATTTTTTCCTAATTGATTTGTAATAGAAATGGATATCATTATCTTTAAATCGTAACTTTTATTCTGCTAATAATAACCACTGGTATAATTTGTAAAATGCTTTACAGTTTTCAAAGAATCCTGACATGCATTATCTTACTCACATTAGCTAAATGATGAACATGAAAACTTATTTTAGATAACCTGCTCTCACTTACTGCCTGTTGCCTGATTTCCTATAAAAGAAAGCTAGCTTTTATTATTCATTAATCATTCACTAAGATAATAAAGCATATTCTGTAATAGCAGATGTTCATCTCCAAAACAAATCATTTATATACAACCCAGAGATATTTTAGCATCAGAAACATGGATTTACTTCTGCGAAATTTCTATTTTATGTATGATTTGGGGAAGAAAATTTGAGAAATTATAATTTAGTATTCTCAAATTTCAATGTGGCTATACAAACCAAAATTTCCAGAAAGCAGTCACAACAAAACAAGAAGTAAAACTATCATAGGCCATAACACCAAGGACTCTTTTACTCCCCAGCTAAAACTGCCAATAAGAGTTGTGTAAGGACTTGCCCCAAACCAAACTGGGCCCTCCCTCACTGCTTTACTTACTTCTTTACGTTTCGTTTCTGGGCATTCCGACTGCAGAGTGAGGGTTGCACCTTCGATATTTCTTGGCATGGGCGTGGAACCAGGGTTTATTGTCAAATGAATCTGATCTGGTGAGATAATGTGTTGCACATAACCCTGGGACATTGCTTCATGATCTATTAGGTGAAAGCCCTCTTCACCCCCTACTAGAAAAGGCAAGTGTTCTCCACACTGTCCATCGTCATCTTCATCCTCCAAAGTGCCAGAGTCCTGCTCAATAAGAACAGTGGTCCTATCATAAACAGTTCCAGATGAGGAAGGCACCAGTCCATTTTTATCCACAAACCTGAGCATCTTATCATCGGGGGTCAGCTCATCTTCCTCTGCCTCAAAGTAGATGATGTTGTTGTCTGGACTGTGTTCCCCCATGGTTCAATTGTGCTCAGCCCAATTGTGAGAAATGAAAAGGTAATGACTTGTCTGCAATAGAACGAAGCCAGAGTTAGAGCCATACCACAAGACCCACGGACCTCCTCAGAAACCTCAGGGCTCATTTTCTGTCTTATTTAAAGAGTAGGCCAGAGCAAACGAAAAATCATCTTCCTTGGGAATCACTTTTTTTTATTTTAATTTTGAAACCATTAAGTCATTTTTAAGGAAAAGCAATGCCTTTTTTCAAAAACTGAAGTAACAAGTAGCAGTTCATAAGACCTTCTAAATGTGCCTTACTGTCAAACAATTTGAAGATTGGTCAAAATACCTAAAGGGAATTAAGGAGCAAACTGAACAGTGGCTGTTTCAAAGCTGAGTTGCTGTAAATCTTAAAGTATGGAAACCTAATTCACATATCCCCCAAATCACACCATGAGGCAAGACATGGCCTTGTGTACTCTATGGTGGAAGTAGCAAGGCTTTGGAGGCAGTCATGTACCTACAAACCCTGGATTTGCTCTTTACTACTTAGGTAACTTTTCTGTGCTTCATTTTTCTTACGTGTAAAGTGGGACTATTAATTCCTGTTCTCTCAAGGTTGTTATGAGGAATAAAAGAGATAATGTATATAAAGCACAATGTCTGAAAAACAGTACAGGAACAAGTGTGAATTCTTTCCCTCATTCCTAGAACAGATGTTTCAGACTCCAGGTGGAGAAGCTAACCCCTAATTAGGCACAACTAATGATGATCACTGTATCTATCTCCTAAAACAATAAGGTGTTGGCCAGAATCTATGCTAGTGTAGGGGGCTCTCTGTCTGGAGGGAATGAGTCTTACTGATTTTTGTTTCTGTAGCCTCTAGATTAGTACACTGACTCTACAAATTCAGAAAATGTCAGCTAAGTGAATGAAAGACATGATGACATACTCTCTTGGAAAGATACACTCTCTTGAGAAAAATACCAAATTTGAAGCTTTCATGTTCTGGAATAGTGATTCTTCCTTCACCTGCAAACACACAGGCTCTACAAATGGGGATTTGACAGGCATAACAGAGAATTTTAAAATTCTCAGCACAATACTTTCAGTTTTCAGTCTGGCTTTGCACTTTATCTTTCTCTTCTATTATGGTTTAGAAAGCGAGCCTTTACCTAGCGGGGCAACTAGACAGAGAGGTAGTTACCAGAGACAGGCCAAGGGATTAGATCCGGGAGGAACCGGCCCGACCCCTAGCTCTGGCTTACGCAACCCCATAGATGCACATGTCGCTACATCTGAGAGGAGAGATATGAGCAGCGAGGGCCCCAGTGGGCTGCCCCGGCACCATCGGCGGCAACGCGGAGACCAACTGTCCGGAACAAACAAGACCAGGATATTTGAGGGAGGCCAACAAGGAGTGCGAAGGCAGCACCCTTGAGAGAAGGCTAGGAAAAGGAACCTCTCTGGGATAGCCTCCAGCCCAGGGATACACAGAAAAATCCGAAGACAAGCTGGGGGGCTCCCAGCACGGCGAAGAGGGGCAGGGTCCGGGTCTCCATGGAAACAGGAGAGGGGGGCTGGATACCCATCCCCATGGAAACGGAGGAGGGGTGGGGTCCCTATGGTGACCGGACCGAGTCCTCTACTGGGAAATGCTTCAGGAGGGAGCCTAAGTCCCGCGCCCCCGGCAAGTCCCAAGCCCAGACCAAGTCTAGTTTAGCCTTTTACCTCCGCGGCTCCCGGCAACGGCGGCAGCAGCAGCTTCTCCCCTCCCCAGCGGCACCATGATTGCCCCCACCTTCCCCTAACGTCACTTCCGCTTCCGCTTTCCGGAGGAAGGAGGGGACAGCGGCTCCGTCTCACTCTGGCGCTTCTGGTTGGCTTAAGCGGTCTGGGGGCTGCGCTCCAGCCTCCAATTGGCGAGCGGGAGGGGCGGGGCGGGGCACCGCGGGGACGCAGCCCGGGCGCTGTTAGTCCCGCGCCGGCAAGGGCCGTGGGCGTCAGCGGGCTGTCCGAGTCAGCGTGTTATTCTGGCTTCACCAGACGCTAGGGAAAGGCAACGAACCCCCAGATACTAATCCCAAATATTGGTAGCCTGGCTTGCGCTGGCAGCTGCAACTGCAACGGGAAGAACCACACAGTTAGCCCTCAGAATCCGGGCTCGGACCCGCAAGGGGACGGCTGGAAGGCTGCGACGTTCCTGGATTTCCCCCTCTGGGGCCCCTGCTCACCTTCATCACCCAGGTGGGGCGGAGGGGCAACAAAGAAGGATTAGAGCCAAAAGGCAGAACTAGGACTATCCCAAGCCAGCCAGAGAGGACGGCGCCGCCTCTTCCCCTTCTCACATGCTTTCATAAAACGCCCAGTTTCTTTTCTCCTCACACTCCTTCCCAGGCCGTCCCAACTTTTTTCCCCTGCAGAGGATTCTCGACTTCGACGGGACTCGTGCCGGGCCAGTTAACGCCACCTACTGGCCGCTCCCTTCTTTTAACTGTTCCCACTGTCCTGGCCCTAACTAAATCACATTTTACACTGCCCAGAAGTAGTGGCATTCTAGGGCCCAAGAAGTGACTTTGCGTGTTCCTTTATTATACTCCTGTCTTTTATAAATGCCTGGAAGATCTATATATTAGGTCCTCCCAGCAGCCACTGCCTGTTTTTTCCCATAAACTGCTTTTCTAGACTATTCAGAGTGAGACAAACCCAAAGACTAGATCAGGGGTCTGCGGGTTCAGGCCATGCTTGTACCATCCACCAGACTGGCAGGCATATGTCTCTTTAACCCCTGACCAGCTGCCCCAATGCTTAAGCCACAAAGATCCAGCTGCAGAAAGATGCCATCTTTTAAGAGATAAAAACATATACAACAACCATTGTTAAAAATACATTTATCGTTAAAATATGTTACATATATGAGAGAGGATGCATCATATGCAGTTTGGAAGACTTGCTGGCCCAGAGCATCCCACTTGTTTTACCAGAACACCCATTTCTTCATTTTTTAAGCCACTGTTTTGCCGCCTGGGATTATTGAGCCTTATCTGGAAAGGAAGAGGGGTAGAATTTGCATATGCATATACACATGTCCTCAGATTGAGCACTGGAAGCATCTCGGGTGGCTGTGGGCTATTTATCCAGCAGGTTCCACTTGCATTCTTGCTGTCCAACTCATTGTCCTTTCAGGACTCCAAAGTCTATTCAAATGTCTGACCACAGGGAGCTCAGCCCAGGCCACAGGGAAAGCACTAACTATGCCCTGGAGGCAGGTTGAGTGAGTACAAGTACAGTTATTTTAAATTTTTTTAAATAAGAAAAATGAATAGAGATCTATCTGTCTTAAATAACTAAAGATAAACATCGAATGTCAGTTTCACTGTGGTGGATCTTCCCCCAAGTCTTCACAACTCACAGTAGCACTGAGTGTACTAGGCTCAGCAAACAGGCAGCTGCCATCGTCCTTCCAAGTGGCCTCACATAACCTTAAGGCATCTCTTGAGCTGGAACAGGTAGGGCTGGTAACTGGCTGCCTCAGGTAAAACAGGGGAGGAGATAACGAGGCTCAGAGTGGGTTGCAGAGAAATTGGTGAATAAATTCTTGAGCTTTCTTCTTCTCTGTCATTTCAAGCTTTTGGTCACCAGCTGGGTTTCGAAGCAGTAAGCTGCCAAATATGCTAGCTGCGTGAAAAAAAAAAAAAACAGAAAATAAATTAATTCAGCAAAAGAAGGTATTAAAGTCATGCATTGGTTAACAACAGGGATATGTTCTGAGAAATGTGTCACTGGGTGATTTCGTCATTGTGGGAATATTATAGAGTGTACTTATGCAAACCTAGATGGTATAGCCTACTTAACACACTTAGGCTCCATGGTATAGCCTTTTGCTCCTAGGCTACAAACCCGCACAGCATGTTACTATACTGAATACTGTAGCAACTGTAACACAGTGGTATTTGTGTACCTAAACATATCTAAACACAGAAAAGATACAGTAACAATACTGTATAATAGTCCTATGGGCTGGCTCACCGTCCTATATGTGGTCCATCAGTGACCAAAATATTATATGGTACAAGCCTGTACATACTCTTGTGATGTTAGGAAGGGGGAGGGGTGCTCAAAAGCAACATTTTCTAAGAAAAACTGTTTGGGTATAAACTTTGCCCAGAACTCATTATTTTCGTTCTACTGCAATGAACTTGGGACCACCCTCAACCCCATTTCTCATAATGAGTCTCTCAGTTTGCACAAATGCTTTCTATAGACACTTTGTTGCTTACCTAAAATATTCTCATCCAAATGATTTTTTGCTGAATTTTTCAGCAGCTCTTGCAAAAACGCCATCAAGTAGTTGAAGACATTTTTGTGGAATGTGGGAAGAGTAGAAATGACCTGAAAGAGGGAGAACTGGGAATTGTGTTTTTGTGCATTCGATCATTAGTCCAGTGCCTACTATAGTCCAAGAAGTGAGTACATGATCCAAGTACATGAACAAGACTGGGCACAGGAAACTTTGATGGCTTACCACTTGATGTAAGTACCAATAGAGAAGCATAGGTCAAATGCTACATGAATTCAGAGATCAAACTTCTACCTGCATGTTCTCAGAAGACTTAAGGGGAAAGAAGACATTTTAGCTGGGTCTTCAAAATAAAGCAAAATTGGACTTGCAGAGGGGTAAGGACTAGGGCAGGCATTTAGGGCAAAAAAGAAAAAAAAAAAAGCAAGAGAAGGAAAATAGGTAAGTACAGAGAGCACATTATGAGAAGTCAATTTTGGCTGGAGCACTAGAAGGGTTGACCAGCTAGAATTCAAGAAGTACCCCAGCCATAACAGAATTAGTTCAGGAATTTGTACAAAATAGATTCCAAAAGAGATTCTGATTCAGTGGATTGGGGTGAGGCTTTGGAACCTGTATTATTGGCAAATTTTCGCGATTATTCTGCCAAGTTGGTGGTTGTAAACCACCAGGCCAGATCATAAAAAGTCTTGAATATATTGGCTGGGTGTGGTGGCTTATGCCTATAATCTTAGCACTCTGGGAGGCCGAGGTGGGAGGATCGCTTGAGGTCAGGAGTTCAAGACCAGCCTGAGCAAGAGCAAGACCTCCATCTCGACAAAAAATAGAAAAATTAGTCAGGCCTGGTGGCGTATGCCTGTACTGAGCCCAGCAGTTTGAGGCTGCAGTTAGCTATGATGACACCATTGCACTCTAGCCTGAGACAGAGTGGGAACCTGTCTAAAAAAACAAAAAACAAAGAAAAGTCTTGAATTTTTGTTTAAGAAAATCATTAATTAGCAATGGAGAGGCTGGGCGCGGTGGCTCACACCTATAATCCTAGCACTCTGGGAGGCCAAGGCGGGAGGATCACTTGAGGTCAGGAGTTCAAGACCAGCCTGAGCAAGAGCGAGACCCCCGTCTCTACTAAAAAATAGAAAGAAATTATATGGACAACTAAAAATATAGAGAAAAAATTAGCCGGGCATGGTGGCTCATGCCTGTAGTCCCAGCTACTCAGCAGGCTGAGGCAGAAGGATTGCTTGAGCCCAGGAGTTTGAGGTTGCTGTGAGCTAGGCTGACACCATGGCACTCTAGCCCAGGCAACAGAGTGAGACTCTGTCTCAGGAAAAAAAAAAAAAAAAAATGGAGAGCTCAGTATTGTTTTTGACCAATGGTAACATGACAAGAGCTTTAGAATACACAATCTAATGGCAGCATGCAAAACAAATCAGCAGAGAAAGAGCCTGAATGCACGGCATTGAACCACGGTGAGTGGAATGAGAATGGAAGCAAGAGGATGGGTGATAGGTTGATGGGACTGGGCATGTGGGAGATGAGGAGAGGGAGGAGTCAGAAATGACTCATGTTTCAAGGTTGAGTCACTGGAATTAAGGATGATGCCATTAAAGAAAAAGGGACATGGAAAGAAGAACGGGTTTGAGAAGGAATGCCTCATGAATGGGATTAGTGCCCCTATAAAAGAGACCCCAAAGAGCTCCCTCATCCCTTATGCCATGTAAGGACACAGTGAGAAGATGGCCCTCTGTGAACCTGGAAGTGGGCCCTCGCCAGATTCCAAATGGACTTGCTGAGTTTCTCAGACACTGCACTTGAGGGACTGTGTCCACTTTGTTCCCTGAGGCCCCATGAGGCCTGATGCTAGCAACATGTGTCTGCTGATGCTCGGTGCTTCCCCTCACCTGTTTGCTTGCTGGGTAGTTGCCAGCACACTCCAAGCAGTTATGGTAGGCACTGTTACAGATGACAGGCTCTGGCAGGCTCTCCAGGAAAAGCAGCAAGGCTTCAGCTACAGAATGATTGCTAGCGGCTTTTGGCCCATGGTTAAGGAACCAGTGATGCTGCTGCCCATGATTAAGAAGAGGCTTGGGAGCACACACACCAGAAGTGCTGCCCGTCCAGGCCTAACATCTCGAAGGGGCCACGCTGTTTGTCAAGTGAGCCAAGCCTTCCTGAGTTCCTGCTATATTAGTTGCTTAAAGTTGTAAACTCTTCTCTATGCAAACTTTAAGTAAGAAAAACATGACAGCTGAGGACACAACATCAGATTTGAAGCCTGAAAATATTCAAAATATTCTTTCCTTTTTCTCATCGCTCTCATATTCTCTCTTTCTCTCTCTCTCACACACACACACACACCACACACACACACAGCTGAATGTCCAAAGGATACAGAGGTTATCAATCATCCCAGTATCCAAACAGTCCCTGATATGTTCAAATTCCAACCTCAGGCCTGGCTGCTGAAATAGATCTTCCTGCAAAAGGGAAGAAAGTCATAGAACAATTATTTTCTCAGAAAATCAGCAATGATGTCCTGACCTAGTAGAATCACCAATAAAGTGCAAAAGGGAGCAGTGTAGTGAGACCTCAGAATCACGCTGGCAGACAATCTGATTTAGGCTGAGATGGCTAATTAATCTTGTAGGCTTTCTCAGGCATGTTTCTACAACAGGTCTTTAGGCATCTATTACAAAAGTATGGGCAGGACACACTGCACATGGCAAGAAGATCCAACATAAGAGAAAACTTAAAAGCAGCTATGTCCAGTCAGATGAGGTCAAAAGGAAAAGAAAAAAAAAGGTAGTCATGTTTTCTGCAGTGCTATGGAGGGATCAACCAGAAAAAAAAAAAAAACCCTGAAGAAAATCTACCATGTATAAGATGGAGAAAGCTAAAGAGGCATCTCAGTGCTTTGGGCAAACAAGATTATGACAGTAAAGGTATTTCCATTAGTCACAGGATACTTTATGTTCATTTGTTTTATGAAACGACTTAATGCCACATAACTGCATTAATAATAGCAATATTATATGTATTACTCAAAAGTTACTTTTTTTTCTTTTTTTTTGAGACAGAGTCTCAGTCTCCCAGGCTAGAGTACAGTGACATCATCACAGTTCACTGCAACCTCAAATTCCTGGGCTCAAGCGTCAAAAGTTATTAATACATTTGAAAGGTGTTCTACAAAGAAGGCAGAACAGTATAGTACTTAAGAATGTGACTTTTATGGCCAGATTTACTGGGTTCAAATCTCACCTCCGCCCATTTATCAGCTTTGAGACCTTGACCAAGTTATTTACCTTTCTGGGTATCTGTTTCCTCATCTGAGAGCTACTGTGAAAACTAAATGAGACAATGCTGTAAAACACTTAGAATAGTGCTTAGGGCCAAGATAGCTCATGCTTATAATCCTACCACTTTGGGAGGCCAAGGCAGGAGGATTCCTTGAGGCCAGCAGTTAGAAGTTACAGTGAGCCATGATGACACCACTGAACTCCACCCTGTCTTAAAACAAACAAACATACAAACAAACAAACAAACAAATGTATGTTGCTCTGAAGTGGTAAAGCTATAGGACTATAGTTTGTATAGATCTCCCTGGAACCTATAGAAACAGGTCAGTGAAACTGATCAATCTGTCCCCATGAAGCTTGCCTAAGTCACTCTAGAAATCAGGCTTCCAAATTCATGGCTCAGGGGTTTCATCTGGCCCCCTGCTTCCACCTGGCTTGCTGACAAGTTAGCCCCTCCCATTCCCAGAAGCTGGTGAGAGTTCCTGCAACAGAGAGCAGATGACAGCCTGAGGCCTCCAGAGGCCAGGGGAGGGAACATGCTGTGCTGGGAAAGCCATCCCATGCAAGGCTGCTTCCCCTGGGGGGGTAATCAAGTAGTGTGACAGCAGGGCCTCACAGGGTATGAAACATGGCATTCTGTCCCTCGTTCCCACCCTGGGGGAAGAACTGTACCCCACAGGTTTCTCAGGGTAAAAGTTTTCAATGCAAAAGGTTCCTGGGGCTGATGGTCTTTCTCAAGGCAGCCTGGCTACAATCAGGTCTGACTTGCTTAACCACAACCTACTTGCTGGACAGCATTTCGGTACAAGTAATCAACCATCATCCAGAGCTCTTTGGGGATGTCCATGGGGGTCTCCAACCGGCTCCCATCATCTTCAGTCTGTAGTGGCATCAGAGTCTAAAAGCAATAAAAATCATGACAAGGCAGCCCAACAGTGGACCTTGTGCCAGGCTGGCTTCAGAAGAATGCATAATATGGAGACGGCAAACCCATGGAAGAAGAAAAGCCCCTAATTCCAATGCCCCTAACCAGACATTCCACAGATAAAAATGAGATCAGGTGGTATAATCAAGGGACAAAAGTGATTTTTGAGAACTGGGAGAGGGTTATGACAAGTAGTTTCAATGAATCAGGTGAAATATGCACCTGACTCATAGGGGGAAAAATCATGCCTATTTATAGCATCTCACTATTAGAACCAGAAAGAAGGTGTGGTCTGGTGAGGAAAGAACACAGGCTTGGGGGTCCAAAAATCTGAGTTCCAAGTCCAGGTCCACTGTTAACTCACCATGTGACCTGTGACAAATCACTCTTTTTGATTTGGCCTCTGTTTTCATCTATATAATGGAGAGGATAGAGTTCAAAACTCCCTAAATAAAAAAAATCCATTGGAAAAAAAAAGCTTGCATATTACCATAAATCTGCGCCAAACTAGTTCCGTTGTATTAGACTTGTCTCTATAGGAGGCTTTTAGATCTCAGCAAATTTAGTTTAGAATGATAACCTACCAAGCGATGATTAAAAACACAAATGAACAGTATCACAGGCCATGGAACTTTCTTTATCTAAGGATCCATGGCTGAGTTTCTCTAACATGCTACTATAAACTGAATGCTCTGCCCCCCATAAAAGCATATGTTGAAACCTAATCCCCAATGTGATAGTATTAGGAGGTGGGAGGTGGTTGGGTCATGAATGTGATTAGTGCCCCTAGAAAAGAGACCCCAGAGAGCTGCCTCACTCCTTCTGCCATGTATGGACACAGTGAGAAGACGGCCCTCTATGAACCAGGAAGTGGGCCCTCACCAGATTCAAAATCTGCTGGTGCTTTGATCTTGGATTTCCCAGTCTCCAGAACTATAAACAACAAATTTCTGTTGTTGATAAACTGCCCAGTCTATAGTATTCTATTATAGCAGCCCAAACAAACTAAGACATGTACTATATACGAAAGACTGAAAAACATGGCCATGACATTTTGCAGCTTTTCCCATCGAGACGTGGAGTCTTTCCCCACTCCTAGAATCTGGGCCAGCTTCATAACTTGTTCTGACCAGTGAGACATGGCAGAAGTATCATCATGTGAGTTTTGTAGCCTATGTCACAAAGGCCTTACAGCTCTGCTCTCACGCTCTTGCCATCACTTACAGAAGCCTGAGCTAGCCTACTGCATGAAGAGAACCCCTGTGGAGAGGGAGGCCCAGAGAACAGCCAACACCAAGACATGTGTGGGAGGCCACCTGCAGCCCTCCAGCCATCACAGCTGCCATTTGTGGCCTAGGCGAGACCAGCAGCAGAATGACGCTGGAAACCCACAGAGTCATGAGAAACAATAATTCACTGTTGTTTTAAACAACTAAAATTTCAGGGTGGTTTATTGCACAGCAATATATAACTGACAGACTAAGCAAAGTCTCAGAAGCTGAGGAATTCTTAAGTCCCTAGGAAGGTAGGCATAGGAATATCTCATTTGGCTTGGCTGCTACAAAGTTGTAGATGTTTCCTCGTGGCATGTTACTCACCAGCTCACTAATAACTTCAGGTGGTAGGTCCAAGATTGGTTCCCTCATGTAGCACAATGTATGAATGGGAGATCCGAAACAGCTGGGCAGGTAGTTCCCAGACACAGACAAAAAGTAATCCTTTCCCCTGTCCAAGTGCAAGACCAGAATGTCCTCAATTTTATCTTCACCCGAGTTGAGTTTTGTAGCTGTAGTCTTATTTACAAAGAGCTCCAATTCAATCTCAATGTCAGAATCTACAGAAAAGTAAAAACAGTAATGTTGGCTGGGGGAGGCCAAGAGGAAAGGGGAAAAGAAAATAGGAGGAGCCAGGCACAGTGGCTCATACCTATAATCCCAGCACTTTGGGAGGCCGAGGCAGGCGCATCGCCTGAAGCCAGGAGTTTGAGACCAGCCTGGGAAACACAGTGAGAACCCATCTATACAAAAAATTTAAAAATTAGGCGGGCATGGTGGTGCACACCTGTAGTCCCAGCTACTCGGGAAGCTGAGGTGGGAGGATCACTTAAGCCCAGGTGTTTTAGGTTGCAGTGAGCTATGATTAATACCACTATACTGTAGCCTGGGCAACAGAGCAAGATCCTGTCTCTCAAAAAAAAAAAAAAAAAAAAAAAAGAAGATAGTAGGGAACAGGGTAATACATAAAGGGTTAGAGAAAGGAAAGAAAAGGTATCTGGCAACCAACAAGCACCTATGTGCTCAGCACTCAGGGACACAAGAACAAAGAGTTTATAGTCCAACTGAGAATATGAAAACAATAAACAAAAACATCTGAATAGACAAATGCTATAAAATCCAAGTACCAAGTGGCACAGCTCAAGCTGGAAGTATTCATACAATGAGAAGGCATGGATCAAAGAGTCTTCCTTGAGCCAGGTGAGATGAAGATACCTGATCCAGCAGAAATGTAATGCAATTATCAGCCTTTGAACTGTCCACCAAACAGCCTTCATCCTTCTGCCACACAGCATCATACGGAGTGCAAAGGAGAAGTCAGGGGAAAGATGCAGATGGTGCATTCCAGGGTCAGATATAACTTCTGGATCACTTCCCCAATATCGTTCTCCATAAGAGCCGAGAATTGGGAGTTGATTATAGTGAGACAGAAAGTGAAAATGGTTCCTTTACCAGCAGCACCTGCTCTATAGAAATGTTATGTCTTCTCTTTCTATGAAATTATGAAACACAGAAACGACTAAAAATGCTTTTGAAACTCAATTTATGCTTCCCACTATTTTATATTTTATTTATGAATGGGTTCTTTTACAGGGCTTTAAAAAAAGTTTCAAGCAGAGAATAAAATACTCAAGTAAAAAGCTTATTTTAGGAAAATGAGCAAATACAGGGTAGGGCATTCTCCCAACCAGAAGCCAGGAACCTGGGAACAGAGGCCTTACCTGGCAGGAGGAACCCTCTGCTGGGGTTGGCATTCAGCCACTGCTTACAGTAAGACTCTTCATCAGGTTTGCTGATGAATTCAAACTGACAGGGGACTTGTCCATTATGAATCTTAAAGGATTCTACTTGCAACTGCATGTACTTCACATTCTGAAAATAGAACTGGGAACAAGCCGGGGGCCAGTCAGAACTAGTACTCTTTCCTCAGGAACCTGCCCAGCCACCCCAACTGAGCAATCCTTACTCTGGAAAGAAAATGAAAGACCATTTCTTTGAAACGTTTCTGCTTTAAGTATTTACCTAGGAGACTGCTAAACACCAGTTGTCTGTGTTTAGCCCCAAAACCCAAAAATTCCATTTGTTTGGGTATGTACATTTCCTGAAAGAGTCAAACTTTACATCTTCTATACCCAAAAAACATTTCCAAAATACCCTTCACAAATTCTACCCCTAAACATGAAGATAAAATTCATCCTTCCGGCTGGGTGTGGTGGCTCATGTCTGTAATCCTAGCACTCTGGAAGGCCGAGGCAGGAGGATGGATTGTGGTTAGAAGTTCAAGACCAGCCCAAGCAACAGCGAGACCCTATCTCTACTAAAAACAGAAAAAATTAGCCAGGCATGGTGGTGTCCGCCTGTAGTCCCAGCTACTTGGGAGGCTGAGGCAGAAGGATTGCTTGAGCCCAGGAGTTTGAGGTTGCTGTGAGCTAGGCTGACACCACGGCACTCTACTCAGGGCAACAGAGCGAGACTTTGTCTTTAAAAAAAAAAAAAAAAAAAAGTTCATCCTACCAAGTAGCTGAACATCTAAGTTAACATTAAAAATGCCTTCACCATAAACCCCTATTTGATCGACTGTTTGGTACCATCAACTTTGAATAATCTTCCCTGTGGCTCTTCCATGAAAAACCTCTAGAGCTAATTCAACCTCCTCTTCTGCCTATCACTTTTCTATACTGCCTTCCCTCCCATCAATTCATGGGTATCCAAGAAATTCAGACTCAATTTAATCTCAAAGCAAAGCATCAGTAGGAAGACAAATCCATTGCAAGAACATACATCAGTTATTCTAAAATCAAAACACACTTTCACAGATGTGGGGGGTGGGGGAGGGGATGGGTGTATACCTACATAATGAGTGTGATGCGCACTGTCTGGGGAATGGACACGCTTGAAGCTCTGACTGGGGGGAGGTGCGGGGGCATGGGCAATATATATAACCTAAACTTTTGTACCCCCATAATAAGCTGAAATAAAAAAAAAAAACACACTTTGAATCATCCTCTGTTTAGGAGAGCAGAACATGAACGTAACCTAAGCTAACAACCTCTGTCTTCTTAGCTAGTACCATCAGCCTCAATTTACCCAGAAGCAGCTTGTCAAGAAACCACAGCCCAATAGTATGATAGGTGCCTCCTGGAATTCTGAGCTCTAGTAGATGAGAGAAATTTAAGTTCTAGGAATTGAAGACCCCGATACTAATATTCTTAACACATCTTTCCTACCTCTCGCTTGGAGAGGGACACAGAAGGAATGTTGGCATTTTCCATCTTATCCAGGGAGCGAACAATTTCCTCCAGAGTCTTCCGGTAAAGTTCTTCATTTATGACCTTCACCTGGAAGGGAAACATCAGAAACTGAGTGCCTTGGCTTGTGCCCATTTCTTCTTTTCCATTATAGAGGGCATTCACGGCATTGGGAAATGGCAGCTGATAACAACACAGAAAAGTAAAGGCTAAATAGATTTAATTAATTTATAAAGAACCCAATTAACAGACTTAGAAGGATCCCCCAGAGGCAAAGCTTGTGGCAAAGGAAACTGCTTCCTGATCAGCAAAAAGAAGGCATGGGAGTGAGAGCATGGCTGGCAGTTGGTTCTGCCAGGTCCTAGGCCCAGGCCTTGCTTCGGGTCTGGCTCTATTTTGCTTGCTGCCACCCACAGGCTGGCAGTGAGAAACTTCTCGAGGGCTTTGATTTAAAGCAGCATTTCTCAAACATTTTTAACCCATGCTCTATCAGCAAGGAAGATTTTTTTTCAGGCTCTCTCTTCCCTATTTTTAATTATAAACACAATTTTCCTTCATTTTCCAATAATAAAACTTTAATTATAACATTCAGTAGGCTTTTCTCAAACTACTCACACCCGCATAGATTCTTATACCCTTGAGAATTGGTAATATAAAGAAACATAGAAGTCACTGCAAAAGAAATACAAATAGATAATAAAGAAATAAAAATAGAACAGTTTGGAATTATAGGAAGAAAAAAAAAAAGAAATGAAAAGATGTTTGACCTCACTAGGCATCAGGGAAATATAATCTCACATGATAAAATTTTTTTTTTCTTTTACTAATTGGGTTGGTAAAAATTTAAAAAGATTGATAAAATCCAATATTGGCAAGGGTATGGGAAAACAAGGTCATACATGGTTGGTAGAAGTGTAAAATAGTAAGGACTATTGTGAGGATAATTTAGCAGGATCTAATAATTTTAAAATAAATTTTTCTTTGAACCACTAATTTCACCTCTAGTAATTTCATTCTATAGAAATACACTAATACACAAAGATATACATGAAGGATGGTCATGATAGCCATGTAACAGCAAAACTTGGGAAACAATTTAAATGATCATCAGTATATATATTATAGTTCATCCATACTATGGAATACTTTGCAGCCTTTAAAAATAATGCAGAGAGGGCCGGGCGCGGTGGCTCACGCCTATAATCCTAGCACTCTGGGAGGCCAAGGCGGGTGGATTCCTCGAGGTCAGGAGTTCGAGACCAGCCTGAGCAAGAGCGAGACCCCCGTCTCTACTAAAAATAGAAAGAAATTAGCTAGAAAACTAAAATATATATATGGAAAAAATTAGCCGGGCATGGTGGCGCATGCCTGTAGTCCCAGCTACTCGGGAGGCTGAGGCAGTAGGATCGCTTAAGCCCAGGAGTTTGAGGTTGCTGTGAGCTAGGCTGATGCCACGGCACTCACTCTAGCCCGGACAAAACGGCAAGACTCTGTCTCAAAAAAAAAATAAAAAAAATAATAAGAATAATGCAGAGAAAGTTCTACCTTTACTGTCATGGAAAGATTTCCTAAGACATATTCAGTAGGGGGAAAAAATGTTCTCAGAGCAGTATGTATATATGACCTCTTTTACAAAAAAGGAAAAATATCCTCTATGTTGTATACAGAATACTGACACACTCATTTGTAAATGCATAGAGAAAGATCTGGAAAGATACAGTTCAAAAAGCAAAAGTAAACTTCTGTGCATATAGAAAAACATAGAAGCATATCCAAACAATTATTAATTAAATTTAAACAAAATTGTTAAAAGGAGCTTCCTCACATTCAACGAGAGAGGAGGAAACCAGAAAGACAAGAAGTAGTCTTGGGTGTGAGAACCAATTCCCTACAGAATGATTAAAACAGGTACCAGCTGCACACCTACCCCAATGTCAAACACTGAGCTGACGGGCTTGTGGTCACTGGTCTTCAGGGCCATGTGGCTCTGGTAACTCAGCTGAGTGATGTTTTTCCCTTTCCAGAGGATCCGGTCACACCAGGCAGGAGCACGACATTTCTCGCTGAAATGCAAAGTCCACACTGGGAACACTGACAGAACAGCAGTGCCTGCTGCCTGGCTAGTGCCCTGGCTCAGGCAGGGAATAACAAACCAGAACCTTCGTGTCCATGCAGCCCGGTCACCTGGGACAGCAAGAGCAGTCTGGGCCCATCAAGGGATAATATATATCCTACTAGTAACATCTAAAACAACTATGAAAGCTCAAAGCCAAAACACAGTTCAAACTGATTCTTTGCTCTTTACTCTCCCATGAGGATTAGGAGAGCGTGAAAGAGGCAACCCGAGAGTAAGCACTCTATGGTCCTTAAAAGATGGTGATTGCCAGCCATGGTGGCACGCGCCTGTATTCCCAGTTACTCGGGAGGCCGAAGCAGGAGGATTGCTTCAGCTCAGGGGTTTGAGACCACCCTGGGCCACATAGTGATCCTCTGTCTCTAAAAAAGTAAAAAAATAAATAAATAAATAAAAAAGATGGTGGTTAAGAGAACAGGCTCTGAATTCCCACTGTCTGGGTTGAAATCCTGCCTCTACCACTTGCCTGCCTGGGGAACTCTTTAATTTTTCTATGTCTCAATCCCCAATTTAATAAAATGAAAATAATAAATCATACTTAGCTCAATAGGTTGTTGAGTATATTAAATGAGAATATACAAGTGTATTTTCATAGTATGTGGCACATGATAAGCACGAATAACAACAGTTAACTACTATGTAATGACCAAGGACACACTAAGTTAGTTGGAATCATCTCATTACGCAAGGCATAGCTAAAAAGTAAACCAATATCAAAAATTATTATGTTAGCTGGGCATGGTGGCAAATGCCTGTAATCCCAGCTACTCAGGAGGCTGAGGCAGGAGGACTGCTTGAACCCAGAAGTTCAAGGTTGCAGTGAGCTATGATCACACCACTGCACTCTCACCTGGGCAAGAGAGCAAGACCCTTTCTCAAAAAAAAAAGGAAAATTATTATGAAACAAAGGCTAAGGCAGTCAGAAAGAAAATATGTGGGAAGGCAGGCTGCTTAATGAACAGATACTGAGAGAAAATGTTTGACCAAAGTACAAAACATGGGGGGAAAGTTACAGGAAATGTATATTCTGTAGGTCCACAAGGGCAAGTGCTCCCAGAATTTCTGGGCTTCCATTTGCTCAATCCCCTGAAGCAACCTCTGACCTACCTGGTATCCCAGTCGTCAGAGCCGGTATCATACTTATAGGTAGGCTGGAATGTGAGCTCACCCTCTGTGAAGCCTTCAAAGACAGTCTTTGCAGCCACCTGAATTTTCAGCTATACAAAAGAATGGGAGAAAAAATGTCTCAGTACCACTCAGCACAGTTTTTCCCTTGCAGGTATCAAACACTTCATCTGCGTAGCACAGATGCTCCAAATATACACAAAGATAGAATTGTATCGTCAAATTAGTTATGTGAACTGGGGGAAGCTCTGTGCCTTGGTTTGTTCATCTGTAAATTTTGGATTTATAATATTAATAGCATCTACCTCATAGGGTCATTAGAAAGATTAACTGTCAACTTAGAACAGTGCCTGACACATTATGAAAATAGCTAACATCCTTCCTATTGTATTAATTTTTTTTTTTTTGGAGACAGGTCTCGCTCTTTTTGCCCTGGCTAGAGTGCCGTGGCATCAGCCTAGCTCACAGCAACCTCAAACTCCTGGGCTTAAGTGATCCTACTGCCTCAGCCTCCCCAGTAGCTGGGACTACAGGCATGTGCCACCATGTCCAGGTAATTTTTTCTATATATTTTTAGTTGTCCAGATCATTTCTTTCTATTTTTTTTAGTAGAGATGGGGTCTCGCTCTTGCTCAGGCTGGTCTCGAACTCCTGACCTTGAGCCATCCTCCCGCCTCAGCCTCCCAGAGTGTTAGGATTACAGGCGTGAGCCACCGCGCCCGGCCACTATTGTATTAATTTTAAGAGCTCCTTCCTGATCACACTCTCAGCAAGAGATGAAAACCACAGGTGCTCCTGCCTCCTCCCTGGAGCACCAAACTTGCCACTGCATGACTAGCGAAGGACTATCAGCTCTAATGACGGAGACAGGGTCAGCTATCCAGGAGATATCACTTGTCAAATTCCTGAAAATATGATTTCCTTTGAAAACTATTAAATGAAAGGCAACAGGATATAGGAAAAATTTAGGTATGAATATAAGCTGATACTTCTTCAATGGATACATATAGACCTTAAACCATCCGGAAAGCAGATAACACACAAAATGGGTAATACTACTTCAGAAAAGCCCAGAAAAGAAGGCAAGTGAAGATGGGCATCAAACTACAAGGGAAACTAGAAAGCCTCAGTGAGAACCAGAAGGGACAGAGAAAGACTGGGTTACCCCTGACATTGGGATTAAGTAGAATGAAATTAATTTACCAAGGAAAAGAGCTAGAGAGAAAAGAAATGGGTCAATAAAGAAATTATTCCAGAAAACAAAACAAACAAAAAAAAAAAACCAGATATAACAAAGTTGAAATTCTTTTTCTTCAATTAATCTGTACTGGGGAAAAAAGATAATCGAAAGATTTAGACTAATGACAATACTAAGGTTATTAAAAGGGGGAGGATATAGACTAAAAAACAAATAGGACTTTAACATGCTGAATAACTCTGACCACTTGAACAGGTTTGAAATCTACTGAAGGAGTAGCCAGAAGAAAGAGAGAAACAGATTTCTCTTGTACTGTGAAAGGGCTAGTGCTCTGAGAAAGAAACGCTAAGTCAGACATGGTGAACAGCAGGTTACGGAACTGGTTCCTGCAGGAAGTGAAGAAAGCCACTTAGGAAGAGTTGTCACTCACACTGGAAGAGTCTGGCGAGGAGAAGGACAAAGGGAGCAGGGGGCTCATTCTGAAAACATTATTAAGTCAGCTTGAATATACCAAGTACTTTTTTTAAATAGAAGATTGATACCCTTTTAGCCCCAACTCTAGGCCTCTCGAATGAATGAATGAGAGAAAGTGAGAGAGACAGAAAGAGAGAAAGAGAGAGAGAACTCACTCTTGCTCTCAAAGAAGACAAGGTGTCTCAGGAAAGAGCCGACAGGGAGACAACTAAGGAAGAGGGAAACACAGGTGAAATGAAGAAATGACCAGACAACATCAAGGAAGTTTTCCAAGCTGAGGAAGAAGAGGCTGAGAGTTTGGGAGCTAGGCTTTTCTGTACCCTCACGGTGGGCGGCAGCTGCCTGAAGAGGGCACAGTGGCCATCTGTACCTGATCATACGCATACAGGGTTTGAAAGGCCTTCTCTTCGATGAGCTTTTTCACTTTTTCCACATCCAGCTCTTCTATCCTGTAGTTGAGGTCCCCCAGCCACAAGATCACACTGTGAGGACAGAGCACAAAGGTAACAGGGTTTAGGAGGGACTTTAACCCATCCTATCCAGGGTGCTTCTGACAGAAGGCCCCTGAGGCTCAGCCTCTTGGGAGCTGGGTGGGGAAGTGATTCAGCTGTTCAGGAAATTTTTTTCTCTTGCCATCCCATTTAATACCCTTGCATGCTGCTTACTCAACTGTCTTGGTCCAAGTTCATTATAAATAGCCTTGAGTTCTCCTTGACTATTTCATTCTTGTATTGTTAGAAAGATAGTCTAGTAAGATCTAAAAGCCAGGCAGTAGTTTACCCCATTCCTGGGAAGAAGCAAAAAAGATCAAGAACTGGGACTCATGCCAATCACTTAGGGACCCAAAACCAGATGATGCCATGATGCCGCGTCTGCCTCTGTGTACACTGCAGTCCACAAAACACACTCTCAGCCTTTGTTTCTAGAACAGAGTTCCTCTGAAACAAAGCTCAACCTTTATAGTGGAGCCTCAATTTAACCACCACCGTATCATTGTGGTTGGCTCTTTTTGCGCTCCTGGGCAGCATGACAGGTGTTTTACTGTACCTGCTGCTTTGGGAAAAAGCTAACTGAAGGCTCCCTGATGACATCACACATCTCATGAAGTTCAATAATTCTCTATCCGAAGCCAATAACCATGTCATTAGAGAGTCTACACAGCAGCATACACAATCCAAAATAAATGTACCCACAAGCTAAAAACAACTAATATGTAAGCTGCGACCTCACAAAGTAGGATGCTGCAGGTTCACCAGAACGGGAGAGCTCAGCTGTAAGACAGTCCCAACTGGGTGCCCTGGAGGAGAAAAGCCATCTTGTTGGCTTCCAGAACACCAGAAAGCTCCAGACAGTTCCACCGCAGCAGGCAGGATGAGAGGTGTGACTCTGTTTACTCCCTGCAGACACCATGGCCTCAGTGGCTTCTTCCTCTTTATAAAAGAAGCAGCATAAACTTCAGCTGTTATCATAAAGTGAAATTCTAAGCCTTCGAATTTAGACAAATAGGAAGTTTTGGAGATAAATGAAATAAAGAGAATAAATGAAGAGAATAAACAAAAATTAGCACAAGATGCTCTAATTGCAACTAGAGCTTTGTAAAATTGAATTACGAGGAAAAAAAGACCAAGTGGAGGCAAACAAAATGCAATCCAACTCTCAATTACACATGCTCTGGAAAGAACAGACATAAAATCCTAAAACCTACTTCTAAAAGCTGGGTTTGAGATGCCCACTCTTTGGTTGCCTTCCTCAGAATGTTGGATTGAGGCAGACCCATATTAAAATAAATCTTAAGCAGGATTCAGACTATAATATAGCTATTAAGGGCTGTGTTGTCATTTCCCCTGCTGAAAATAAAGTTGTTTCTTAACTATACCTCTCTGCTTACTCCCTCAGCAGCCAGGGATGCTTGGTCTCATACATGTGCTGACAAAGTTAAATATTGAAAAGAAATCAAATAAAATAAATCTTATACTTTTCCTAGGACAAATGATGCTTGAGAAAGATTTTAGAGGTCTGCCAGATGGTAAGTTAGGAAGCTAAACATTTCTAAGAGATATAATCCACATGTAACTGAGAGCCGGCGGATACTACCACTCCAGCAGTGGGAAGCCGCCCCCAGGAACCTCCCCAACAAAAGACAGAGCCCACAACTCCGTACAGCAACGTGGTGAACTGTATGGGTTCGAACCCCAGACTCACTCGTGCCTGCTGATGGTGAGAGGGGGAAGGCTCGGGTCAACCTGACAAAACTGCATTCGAGAACAAATGTCTTTATAGTCCTGGTTCCTCCTCTCAAACTCTTCGGTGTGGGCTGCCAAGTGAGAGTTCACGACACATATGCTGGTGTTGTGGAACTGGAACCTGATTGCCACGCCTCCTTTGTTACCCTGTTAAAAGGATCCAAAAGAAATCTAATTCACAACTTAATTGTGTTAGCCATTTAAACCTACAGACTTCCAAAATGCTCTTTTCACTAAATCATAGGTAAACCATAGGTTCTCCTTTCTCCACACAAAACTAAGCTCTTGCAGGAGAACCTAAAAGCAGAACTTTAACAGCCTCAAAGAGGAGGAAATTGCAAACCTACTATTAGCACTCTTTGTTTTTCTTGGTGACCCAACATAGTTTCTGCAACATACTTCATGGGTTAAGTGGAAGGCTCTAGTGTCAAGTGAATATGCGGACAGGTGCTAGCTGGGCAAGTCAGCCAGCAATTTACTAAAATATAGATTTCTAAATGCTCTGCTCAATCCAGCCCTACCTGAGGGTGCAATTCATCTTGCAGTACTGGTACCCTCAGAGTGGGACACGTGCAGTTACTGCTTCATGAGAAGCTTTGTCAAAACCTTAGGGGTCAAGGTCTGCACCGTGCCAAACACACCAACCCAGGACTCACCATCCTCCCCATGATTCCTGTCCCCACAGTCTCAGCTTCCACTTCTGAGATATATGCTGCATGCTCCTGTTTGACGTATAACAGCAGCATAATCCCAACTAGTCGGATGAGCTTCACCTGGAAAACAGAGACAAACATTCAAGTCATAGCATTACAGAGAAGTTTCAAACAGGAATAAATGTCCCAAAGGGAAAGTGGTCTGGAAGCTGGCTGAGATATTAATGTATCTTCTTTTCCATGCTGGAACATAAGGTAATCACCCGTTCAACTCACGAGCAGGCTACATGATAACCTACAAGCCTACAAGGGCCAAGACCCTGCATCTTTCCCACCCAGAGGCATCCCTTCTGGAGGACCTGGGACTGAAAATGGAAGGATAATTAGGACTGGCTTAAGGTAAAGGTAACAGATGAAAAGGTATCCTGGAATTTCCTTGTATGGCAACATAAAATTAAAAGGTCCCTGACTCCTCTCTCACCTTTGCATATTTGGCATCTGGATGAAGACCTTCTGATACAGCTTTAAACCACTCTTCCTCTTTTGGGGTATCATGAAAGAAAAAGGCTTCCTTACTCAGATCAAGCTCCTGGAACCTAATGGAGAAGCAACCCGTTAGATAGTAGAGAAAGGTAATGTGCAGATGACACACTCTCAGACTGGTTTAGGTACGTAACCCCCAGCTTTCTAGCTAAACTGCAGGACCCTCAGGAGGGAAGAAACATAAACACTCAGAGCCAAAGAACTAAATGCTAAGGAACTCACCAGATGCATCTGCTAACATCAGCCCACTTCCTCTTCAAGACTAGCCTATGAAATAGTTGCCCCTATTTCATATCTGTGATCACTAGTTCACAAGCACCAAGCAGCAAACTGGGATTCAAGCCTAGGTCTGTATAAATTCTAAATTCTAGCTCTTTGCAACATACCATACAGGCTTCCTTTGCTGTCTCTCCCCCACTAATAGCGCTCAGTACAGTGGTGAGAGGATAGTAAGAATGCAGGGGAAAAAAAGACTAATTGATAGGACTTTCTTTAACCTTTCTTTCCTAGCAAAAGTGACAATAAGTGTTGAAGGTCTGAGCAATAAAATTCAATTCAGGATGCACTGATTTTAACAGAGGGTTATGCTAAAAATTAAATATTAGCATTTAAATATCAAGCACAGTAGTTTAATAGTGCCAGACATTTGTTTACCATGAGGAAGAACATCAAACAGAGAGGCAGCTGTTATTAGGTACATGCTCATTCTTCAATTCCTTCCCCTGCTGTGAACACTCAGCTACATACTCAAGTCCCCATCCCTTCAATCCAGCTCTAGTTCTTGAGGATGGAGAGACGACCAGGAGAGAAGCACTCACCCTACACAATATACATCTGGGGCCTGGATACCGTGGCTCAGCCAGGGCCGGAGGCCTTCTTTGGGGGACTGTCCATTCACATTGTATGTTCCCACAAAAAACCTGTCACCAAAGAGAATCGATCAGTAACTCAGAAGCACTACGGAGATGACAGGGGAAAGTATTTTATGCTGATTTATGCTGGTTTCAGTCTCTGTGGAGTGGCATTTTAAGACATAAGAAATGTCATATCTGACCTAGACCAGTGACTGCAGCACCCAGGGGTGACTTGCAGTCTGCCACGACATCTGCTGCTTTTGTGATAACAACTTCGAATGGTACAGGCCTACTCTGAACATTCCCACCTCCCTTAAGCAGTCATTATCAAGCCATCATCTACAAAATCATTCTTTACCCTGTGCAATGTTACTGAAATGAATAAATGAAAAATACCTTGGTAATTATTTTTAGCAGGAAAGCAACACCAGTGTTCAAAAGGTTACTTCTTTTTTTTTTTTTTTTTGAGACAGAGTCTCACTCTGTTGCCCGGGCTAGAGTGAGTGCTGTGGCGTCAGCCTAGCTCACAGCAACCTCAAACTCCTGGGCTCAAGCGATTCTCCTGCCTCAGCCTCCCAAGTAGGTGGGATTACAGGCATGCGCCACCATGCCCGGCTAATTTTTTCTATATATATTTTTTTAGCTGTCCATATAATTTCTTTCTATTTTTAGTAGAGACGGGGTCTTGCTCTTGCTCAGGCTGGTCTCGAACTCCTGAGCTCAAACAATCCGCCCGCCTTGGCCTCCCAGAGTGCTAGGATTACAGGCGTGAGCCACCGCGCCCGGCCTAAAAGGTTACTTCTTGACCATAATTCACTGTTTATATCCCTAGAAACAATGTTATCTTATCTTACAGTCCTGATGCAATGATTTTTAAAGATCTAGCAGAATCCTGGAAACTTTATTTATTTAGCTTTCAGTTACCTGGCCTAAAAAGATTACCAAACACTAATTTCATTTTACTATCTTCATCTTAAATGACTTTCTTCAAAGGCCCAGAATGACCAAGGGAGTATAAATCCTCAGAGGGATACGTAAGACTCAGGATATCGCTCCTTCTTCTGTATCCATTTGTCTCTGCAAATATTTCTGTAACTGTTTGCAAGCTGTATCACTCTCAGTATCCCCACCCCTGCCAGAGTGCCTGCCCAGGAAAGGAATAGAATAGATGCCTGTTAATGACGAGTGAACAGAATCACTTATTCTGACAATGAGGGGAGAGATTCTATAGAATAATTTGCTTCCAAACCCAGGGTATGGGGTGGGGGGATTGTTTAAATTCTAGAGAATTGAAAGATCATTTTGCTTTGAAAATAGTCTAAGACCCAGTTAGCTACCTGAAGTTCTGGATATAGGTATAATCCTCTTCTTTCTGTACTAGACGTGATTTTATAATTGTATCTCGCAGTCCAAACCTCTGCATGGTTAAAATATGAGCCTTGTCTGATATTGTGATAGTGGAGGAACGAACCATGTCAGTAATTTCAGACTTGGATTTAGTCTGTCTGGAAAAACAGAAACATTTTTTTTTCATATGTTGATGAGTCCTCCATGAAAAAATAAACAAATACAAAGCTAGAAGTTCCCAGACATACAAGCATGTGAGTCACAGAAGACTAAAGGAGACAAAAGTAAAATTTTTTTAGTAAAACAACACTATTTCTATGTGAGATTAAGTGAATTTATATGTTGCTAATTGCATAGTATATTGGTACAGAGATTTTTCTGATAATAGATTCATAGAATCTCAGACCAGAAGGGGACCTTGAAGATAATCAATATAATTTCTTCATTTTCAAATGAGAAAAATGAAGCTCAGCATCATCAAAGATTTGTCCAGCTGGATGGTGGCAGTTATGAGATTAGAACACAGACTTCATGGACAGAAGCAAAGGGAAAAAAACTAAAGCAAAAAAACTCAGTCCTGATAGGGCTCTTTCTGGACCTTAGTGCCTCATGGAACAAGACTATAACACCCTCCAGGTCCTTTACCGTAGTAATTCTATATCTCTATTTCATAGGAATAATGCAAAATAAAAATGCAATGAAATTTTATATTTCATTATTATTTGTGTAGTACTGTGTTTACAGTCATTCTACAAATCATTCAAATGCCAACTTAAGCAAAATTTGACATATTTACCTAACAGAACCCTATATAACAGCTCAAGAAACATTTGTTGAAGATTACTTAATGCTAAGAGGTTATAAAGCACTTAAAAACAGTTTCTGACACTGAATAAATGTCACATAAGTGTTTGATATTACTATTGTTATATGCATACTAATTAAGGCTATGTAAAAATATACCTGTGTTGAGATGGCTCAATAGTGAATTAAGAATGATAGATGTAGCTACATTTAAAGTTTCCAAGGATTGTTCATTGCTGCTTATGTGCATAATTAAAATATGGACACAAATAAGAAAGTGAAGTTTTTGTTTTTGTTTTCTCTTTAGAGGCAGGGTCTCCCTCTGTTGCCTGGGCTAGAGTACAGTGGGGCAACCATAGCTCACAGCAACCTTGAACTCCTGGGCTCAAGCGATCCTGCTGCCTCAGCCTCCCGAGTAGCAGGGACCACAGGTGTGCACCACCATGTCCCGCCAGAAAGTGAAATTTTGATGATTCTGGTTACCATCAGTAGGAGGTACTGGAGTACAGACTAAATATAACAACACATCAGGAAAAAAAGAAAAGAGTAAATAAAAAAGAGGGAAAAAAGTATCTTCAGTCAGGAACTCCTAAAAGAATGAAAGGGAGAAGTCAAACGTTTCTAATCTACATTTCGAAGGTAAGGTGAGACTGCCAGTTTCAAATCCTTGCTAGTTCTCGGATGTTGGGTGAGTTATATAACTTCTCATCACCTGAGTTTCCTTGGCTGTAAAACAGAAAAAACTGCCTACCTCTTAGGTTAAAATAAGATAATCCATGTAAGCACATGGTGCCTGGCATATACTGTAAGGACTCAATAAATATCAGGCAATATTAAGAATATTCCCTAGGCCAGCCACCCTGGGACAACTCATATTATGCACAGTAATGGTCTCAGTTCTATAAGGAGGAAATCCTTAGTCCTAAGAGATACAAATGAAGGGAGAGTTGCATTACCTTGTGAGCAAGTTTTCTGGTTTATCCTGACCCCTGGAGCTTGGATCCACAAGCAGAGCTTTCCCATTTGGCCTTGAATTGTCACAGTTAGAACCACCTAAAGAGAGGGAGAAGGATTAAAACATACTTACATATGCTTTAATATATAGACCACAGCTCCTCAATCTGTAGTCTGGGAATTACTGGTAGTCCACATATTTCTCTGAAGCACAGGAAAGGCCTATGCTGCTGTCTGGGTGAAGTCAGAGCATGCACAGAGGAGAAAAAAAGTATTTCATCTGGATGTTTTTACTGCTGAAAACATAACTATTCTAGCTAGTCTAACTTCCTTTTTCTGGAGACATTGTACATTATAGAAAATATAGAGCTATGAAATCCAAAAACCTAACTTTTATCACCTGCTTTACTATTTATTGGCCTTCTGACTTTGGGCAAGCCATCTACCCTCTCTTAATCTCAGTAATTTGACCTGTCCTGTCTTATTCACAGCTTTACTGTAGAATCGAATGAGCTGACATGTAAGTGGGTACTTTAAAAGCCACCCAACATATTATAAAATATAAGATAGTGATTTTGTTACCTTCCACTGCAAGTGAGGCTTTCTCCAAAGAGGAGAAAGCCAAGGGTCAGAGATCTAAAATTGGAAAGCATCTAAGTTCTCTAGGGAACGTCATTGTAAACAAATTGCCTTGAAAACCAAAGAGCCCGAGGACTCTCAAAAAAGAAATGAAAGTTGTTAAACCAAGATAAACCTGAAAATGAAAATTAATCTGCCAATAGCTTCTCTGCTCCTTAAAAGTCAAATTTCTTGTCAACAGGGAACAACACGAAGAGGCCACAGAGAGATTTGACTTCAATACCCAAATTACAGGAAGGAGCTCTGGAGGCATGAAACATCACCGAAGAATTTTTCTCTGACAACTATTACTAAACATGGAATTCTCAACCATGCTTTTCACACAAACCACAAAAAACAAACGAACTTTTCAAAAAAAGAAAACAATCATTTGGGACATGAAAATAATCACACTTCAATGCCTCCAATCAATCACCAAATGCTACAGACTGAATATTTATGCCCCCTCCCCAAATTCACACGTTGAAATCCTAACCCCCAAGGTAATGCACTAGGAGGTGGGACCTTTGGGAGATGTTTAGGTCACAAAGGAGGAGCCCTCATGATTTGGATCAGTGCCCTTATAAAGGGCTGAAGAAACCAGAGTTCCCCCCTCCACCATGTAGGGACACATGGAAAAGATAGCTGTCTGTAAACCAGGAAGTGGACCCTCACCAGACACTGAAACTCCAAGCACCTTGATCTTGAACTTCCAGCCTCCAGAACTACAAAAAATAAATCTCTGTTGTTTATAAGATACTAGTCTATGGTATTTTGTTATAGCATCTGAATGAACTAAGACACCAAATTCAATTTTGCTTCCTAAATGCTCCCAAATCAATTTATTCCTATCCTCAATGTCACTGTACTAACTAGTCCAGGTTACCAACATCTCCCTTGAGTGACTACAAAAGCCTTAACTAGTCCCCCTGCCTCTTTTCTCACCCCACCCTCTCCAACTCAATGTCTACACTATGGCCAGAAGATTTTCTGAAAAAGTAAATCTAATCACATTACTTTAAATCTTTTAAAGGCTCCCTACTGGATAAACCCAAATCCCTTCCTATGGTTGCCTAGGTTCCATAGGAGCCTAGTCCCAGTCTGGACCCTTCCCAGTCTGGACCCTGCCCACCTCTTTAGCCACATCACTCACCACAGTGCTCTGGCCCCCTGCCTCCTTGATGTCATGCTCTAAGTACTAATATGTTACCGTTACTGCAGCTATACAAACATCCCATCAGAAACTGACTTCCCTCTTCCTCACTCTGCTTTATATGGCTAACCCCTACCTATCCTGTGCCACAGGTCAGCAAACTTTTTCTATAAGGGGCCAGAGAGCAAACGTCCTGGGCTTTGCAGGCCATACGTCTGTGTTGTAACTATTCAACTCTGCTAATGCAGAAGCAGCCATGAGCATGGAGGCACTGCAATGAAGTTTTATTTATAGACACTAAAATTTTGAATATCATATAATTTTCATATATCACAAGCTACTATTCTCCTTTGAGTCTTTTCAAACATTTAAAAATGTAAAAACCATTCTTGGCTCGTGAGCTGTACCAAAGCAGGTGGCAGACTGACTTTGGCCTATGGACTGCAGTTAGCTAACTCCTGCTGTAAGCCACATTGTAGAGGTCATTTCTTCCAAAAAGCTTTCTCTGACCCCTTGTGGGCTGATCAGATGCCCTGACACAGCTTCCTGTACTTCTCCCATCACAGCCTTGATTGCTGTGTATTGTAACTGTTTTTTCTCCCCAGGTAGTCTGTAAGCTTACAGAGGATGAGACATCTGATTTATTCATCACTATATCCCCATCATCATAACACCGCTCAGCACATTATAAGCAGTACAATCACTCAACAATTCAGTAGAAAATACTAGATGAACCTGAATCCCTTATGTGCCTTATATGAATACATAATATCCAAGTTCCAGCCTATAGCATTCTTTTGGAACATCTGAGGTAATCTTCCCACATTGTCTCCAGCATACAACAAAAATAAGGAAGGGGAGAATTAGAATAGGTTGTGTCTAGAGTTCTACTACCTCATGGTTATTTAACAGTTATTATTTCTGGAAGCCAAATCCTCAACTGGATCCTACTTCTCTTGTTTTGCCTTCACTAAGCTATGAAGCTTAGAGAACTAAGGTATTTGGGGAAAAAAAGTGACAATACCAATTGCTGACAAGGATGCAGAGCAAAAGCAATTCTCATTAATTGATCGTAGGAATGGAAAATGGTATAGCCACTTTGGAAAACGGTTTGGTTTCTTATAAAACTAAAGTCTTTTCATATGATCCAGCATTTCTAAGTACTTATTGATTTGAAAATTTATGTTCACATAAAAACCTGTAAATGTTTACAGTAGCTTGATGTACAACTGTCAAAAACTGGAAGCAACCAAGATGTCTTTTAATAGGTGAATGGATAAACAAACTGTGGTACATCCATCTAATGAAATATTACTCAGCAACAAAAAGGAACAAGTCATCAAGCCATGAAAAGACATGAATGAATCTTAAAAGTATACTGCTAAGTGAAAGAAGTCAGTCTGAAAAGACTACATCTTACGTGATTCCAATTATACAACATTCTGGATAAGGCAAAACTATAGAGATGGTAAACACATCAGTGGTCGCCAGGGGTTCTGGGGGTGGGGTTAATTTGGTGAAGCACAGCAGACTTTTTAGGGCAGTGAAACTATGCGGAAAGAAACCGTAATGGTGGATACATGACACTATTCATGGATTCGAAAACCCACAGAAATTTATAGCACAAAGAATGAACCTTAATGTATGCAAATTTTAAAAAATCATTTAAGACATCAAGGGATCCCAGGGTAAAATGTAGAAAATGACAAAAGACTCTAACTATATCACAAATGTATGAAATAACCTCACTAAAGGGGGTATGGGAATCTAAAACTTTTAAAATTTAAATTTTTATTTAAAAAAAAAACACATATTGGAGACGGAAATCAAAACTCTTTGAAAAGCTTATCTAGTCTCTGCCTCGCCTCCCATTCTCTTCTGAACCCTCTGCAATCAGGCCTTGTCTCCACTACTCCACGGCAACTGCTGTGTTAAGGTTACTGACCACCTTCCCACTGCCAAACCCAGTGGTCAATGCTCAGTTTTCAGCTAAGTCTACTTCCACCTCTTTGGTTGGTCTTGATAGACGGTTCTTCCCTCCTTTGATAAATAGTTTCTACAGTTCTCCACACCTGAATGACCCCAGACAGAGTCCTGGGATAAGGTTCTTATCTCAAGATCTCAGTTAGTCTCATAGGTGTAAAAACCACCTGCATGCTGATTACTCTCAAATTTCCATCTCCAGCCTGGACCTTCCACCTGAGCTCCAGATTCTTTACTACTGGTTCTCTGCTTAGTCATCCTCGGCTCAGTAAATGGCACATCATCCAACCAGCTGCTCAGAATAAACACCTAGGACTCACCCCTGACTCCTCCCTGCCCCACACCCATAACTAATTCATCTGCAATTCAAGCAAGCTCTACCTAAGAAAAAAAAAAAGTGAAAACAAAAACCTCAAAAAACAGAAGTTCTCACCAAGACTACAGCAGCAGCTTCCTAACTGCTTTTTGTGCTTAGAAGTACACTCCTACAGTTAGTTTTCCATATAGCAGCCAGAATGAGTTTGGGGGGGAAAAAGTGTATCAGAGTATCAGATGAAGTAACTTCCCTGCTTAAAACATTGAAATAGATTCCCATCACATTTTCACATTCGGAATAAAATCCGACCCCCTAAACAAAGTTAATAAGGGCCTACCTGACCTGGCCTCTTATGCCTCTTCAACCTCACCGGCCACGGTCCACCTCACTCAGCCGGACCCTGCCACGCTTCCTTTTTGGCTGTTCCTAGAGCATGTCAAGCTCATTTCCAACTCAGGGCCTTTGCTCTTGCTGGTCCCTCTACCTGGAGTGCTTTTCCTCCAGATCTCCACACTGCCCACACCTTTACTTCACCCAGGCCTCTGTCCAAATGTCAGAAGCGCTCTCGGATGTCCCAAATAACAGTCAGAGGCCCCACCACCCTGCATCACTCTATCCCCTTAGTCCAGAGGCTCCTAAACGTGCTGAGCTCACCACGCCCTGCTGTCTCAATAATTTTCTCAAGGCACCTCTAGGCCAAAAGAAACACCTAACAGTTCTACTTAAGTAGTTAGGGCCAAATAAATTAATAAGTATTTAAGCCCTAACAAATTAGTAGCAGTTTGAATAAAATAATACACATAAATACAAAGAAAAAGCATTTCCATTTAATCTTAACCACAATTACTAACGAGATGTGTATATCTGTTGGGTACTGCACAACTTCTCAAATGTTGGAATCAGGTTAGACACCAAACACAATTTTCCACACTGATTTTTGCACAGCACTTGTTTTTAATCACAGCAGCCACCAAAAACCCCGCTTTCCAAAGATATGTCATCAAAAGGAATGCAGCACCATATAAAGTTGAAACTGTGAACTACCTTGAGCCAGAAGTGCATCTGGTGTTCCAACAGATTTCTGTGTTTACCTTGAAAATGTCAATCTCCCATAGTATCCCTGTGAGTGTCACTACAGAGCCCAGGGTACCTTGGCACACAGTTTGGGAGCCACACTGCTGCTTTTTTAAAAAAAATTTCCCCCTTAGCACTAATACCATTTGATATTAAATCTTATATTTATTTATTCTTATTGGATGCCATTCCCACTAAAATGTAAGCTCTGCCAGGTGTGGTGGCTCATGCCTGTAAAAACAGCATTTTGGGAGGCCAAGGCAGGAGGATCACTTGTGGCCAGAAGTTTGAGATCAGCCTGGACAACACAGTGAGACCCTGTCTCTATAAAAAATTTGAAAATTAGCCAGGTGTGGTGGTACACACCTGTCATTCCAGCTACTTACGAGGCTGCGGCAGGAGGATCTCTTGAGCCCAGAGGTTCGAGGCTGCAGTGATCATGCCATTTCACTCCAGCCTGGGCAAAAAAGCAAGATCCTGTCTCAAAAAAAGTGATCTCTATGAGGCAGGGACTTGGTATTCTTTGTGCTATTTCCCTGAGATGGAGAATGCTACTGGGTTCTCGGAAGGTACTCAATGTGTTAAGTGCAGCAAAATATCAGGAAACTTGATGTCCAGCTCTACCATTACCTTCCTGTGTGACTTCCTCTCTTTGGGTCTAATTTCTTCATCTCTAAAGTAGAGACTTTAGTATAAATATGTAATGAGGCTTTATAATATGCAAAGGCACCTGTACTTTTTAAACTAAGGAGTCATGAATAAGTGCTGCTTCTGCATGTCAGTACTTCCCTACGGACTCCATCAGGAGTTTGCTTCTTTGGGTACTTCCTAACAGCCTGGCTGAAAGGACGCCTCCTGGGGACCAGCGGGTTTGCCCCTGTGGATTCCGCTCACAGCCAGGGGTGGGTAGTGGACTAGTGGGAAAACTGCCGCGCAGACGTATATCTTGTCCACGCTCTCACATGGGGTCTCTCTCTGGACTTAGTCCAGCAAGGACTGGAACATCTTCATTCATGACTCTACGGATGGAAACTTTAAGGCACGACGTGGGGGATTTCCAGCCACAGGGCTGTCTTCTCGGAATCTCTTCTCTCCAGAGTCTCACACGGAAGCCGGCTGTCAGCAGCTCTCTACCAGATTTGCCGTTACACAGCCCCACAGTTCCCTCTCTGGCCACAGCTTCCTGTCTTTTCTCCACTCCTGCTTCCCCACTCCCACTCGGCCCTTTTTCCAACCTCAGACCTCTAATCCTTTAGGTGACAACAAGGATTTTTCCTTTCTTCCCACATTCAGTCACCAAGGCCTATGAATCCTCTCTCCTAAATTTTATAGCTGACCCTCTTCTCTGTCCCTGCTGCCATGCCTTAGTTTATTAGGCCCTTAATATTTCTGGAAAGCCCACTTAGTGATTTCCCTGCCTGCATTCTGCCAACACTTAGAAGAAAACACAAATTTGAGCAGGTCATTCCTGTGCATAAAAATCCCTTAATAACTGACATCACTTTTGGAATAAAACCCAAATCTCTGAGTATTTCACACAAAGGCGTTAATAAATAGCCTCAGTCTACCTCTCCAGCCCCATTTCCCATGCCCACTCCAAACTCCCTGCTCCCACCTCCCAATCCAGTCACACCAGAACCAATTATCTTTTCAAATAGATGTTACCTCCTCAGCCTACCCCTACTCCTAGGTATATCCTCACACCTCCCAATTCCACCCCCATGTTATGAACAACAAACTCGTCCTTCAAGATTCAGCTCAGGAGTCATCTCCTCCAAAAAGCTTCCTCTGGCCCTCTCCTTATATGCTCACACAACACAGTGCTTACCTCTATCAAGGCATTTATTGTAATGGAACCGCAACTGGGTTTAACTGTTGTTATTTGTCTTACGTCTTTAGCTAGATCACAAGCTTCTTGGGAGCAGGGACTGATGTTTTTCTCTGTGACCCCAGCTGGCCATAATACATGGCTCACACGAGGCAGTCAAATCCTGAACAAATAGCCTCAGGGCACAGACTAAGCTCAGTGTAATTCTCGCTGACCACCTTTCACGCTACACTTGAAACCATTTCCCAGTAACAGCCTACCTAGTAGGCAAACTATAGTAACAACTGCAGCGTGATCTGGATGTGTAAAAGTGCAAGTATTCTATTTTTCTTGCAAATACTGCACTTTGCACTGTACATCTTTTAGAACCAAAACCCCTCTCCCACATCTCACCCAATAGTCAGTGTTAACACTTGAGGCCCTTTCCTTAGCCCAAGTATAGCATATATAAACCCACAATCTCTTATCTGAAACCCTTTGAGCCAAGTATATTTTGGAATTCAGAATTTGGGGGATTTTAGACAGACAACACACTACCTATACCAAATGTTATATAACAACCCCGGCAGAGTCTGAGGTAACACCCAGTAATCAAACCCTTTTATATTTCCACAGTATAACTTATGAATAGTAACACAGTGGGATAAACAAAACCTATAAATAGTCTCATGTCAGTTCAGGCAAGTCTTACTGCCAAACTGAGCTTGGGCCAAACTTACAAGAAATTTTTTTTTAGCTTTCAGAGCTTTCGGGACTTCAGAATTGCCCATAAGGGATTGAGGATGGTAGTCATGGGCATGGCCTGACATATCTATATGCATTAGAAAGGACTGGAGTATATGTCTGCTTACATATATAACATGTTTATAAATATACACATATACCGAATTTATACAGACACATACATATATACATAGAAAGTCTGGCAGGGTATACACCAAAATGTTAACAGTAGTCACTTCTCAGTGGTAGGATTTTTTTTTCTTTTTTTTTTTGCTTATATGTACTTTCAAAGTTAGCAAAAATAACACATATTTTTATGTGTTTTATACACACACACACACACACACACACACACACACCAGCTTTGGATTCAAATATTTAGGTTCTATTTCTGGCCCTGCTTCTTACCAGCTGTGTGACCTTGAGCAAGTTACCTAACATCTTGAAGCTTCCACTTCCTCCACTGAACAAAGATAACAGTATCTGCCTTTATATGGTTACTGTCTTCCTTTCCCATGGTCAGCTGGAGGCCACCCTTCACTGCATGACCAACAAATGCTCTAGAAGCCAAACCAGACCTGTTGAAGGCCCAGACCTACAAAACAAAGATAGGAGGCAAGGCCTCAATTTCAATGTCTTGTAGCCTGGCCTACCAGACTTCAGGTCTGGGCTATTTCTAAAACAGAACATTATACAAGGGAAAAAAGTAAACTCAAATCAAAATCGAAATATCCCCTTTTGAGAATTGTCTGAGAGGCCACAACATTATTTTTTCATTTAATTGCTCCTTCTGTCTCCTTATTTTGCTCTGTTTCCTCCTCTAGGCCCCCAAGCTATTTGTAGGCACTCTGCAAGGCCTAGACCAGTGCTGCCCAATAGAATTTTTTTGATGATAGAAATATTCTATAACTGCACCATCTTATACAGTAGCCACTAGCCACACTTGAACACTTAAAATGTGGCTTGAGCAAATGAGAAACGGAATTGATTACATTTTACCTAAATTAAATTTAAATAGCCACATATGGCTAGTGCCTACCATATTGGACAGTGCAGATCTAGACCTTGTTCTTCCTCTACAAGCAGAACCACCAGCTATCACAGTTGATTATAAACAGAGCTGTCCAGCCCTGCTAGGCCCCTCCATTGTCCACTGGGCATTTCCATAGGATGTTTTATACACAATGTGTCCCAGGTAAAACCATGGCCAACTTCTGGACCCTTTCCCAGAGCTCTCCCTCTGTCACCAGCTCCAGCATTCTCCCCATCAGCCAGGGGTGCCATCCTGCCATCCACTCACTTCTCTCCTTGGGCCCCAAAGAGTCAGTCATCCGGCTCCTCATTCTCACAGCTGCCTTCCTCCAGGTCATCACCTCCTCACTTGCGACCTCAAAAGTCTCCCAAATAGGAGATCCTCCCACTTCTTCTCCCTATCCTGTCTGGTCTCTGGACTTGGCTCTAAAACTCAGTGTTACACCACTGCCTGCAGGTGAAGGCCCAAACTGGTTCAACTGGCATCTGAGGCCCTTTGCATATTGACTCTATTTACCCTCATCAATCCATCACCCGAAGATGGCCCAATCTAAAAAGACAGGCTCCCCACGCATGCCACCCTCACTCCTGCCCTCACAAGCGGTCCCTCCTGTTTTCTGGCCACCTCTGCTCCAGAGCCCATTCTCCACCCCACTTCCCGCTTCATGAAGCCCTTCCTAGCCACACCAGTCCAGTCCTCAGCAGTCATTCCTCAGAATTCTGACAGTGTTCTTCTCTACATAACTTGTTTGGCACTTTAAGAGACATTAGAGTATTCTAGAAAATGCTTTGGGCTTTGTAATAAAATGGAGCTGGCTGTTTTACTGGCTCCACCCATCACCTCAAATGAAACCTCAAGCAAATTACTTAATTTGGTTCCTCATTTGTAAAATGGGGGTAATGCTATCATACTTACAGAGAAGCCAAAGGGATAAACAAATACAATCTATACAGGTCAAGAACCTAGCACAATGCCCGGTACACAGCAGACATTCAAGAACTGTGTTCTTTTCCCTCTCCTTTCCCACCCCTTATCCCCCTCTGCTTTCATAATACTGACTACCATTTATTCAGTGCCCTCTCACAACCAGGTACTGTGCTACGTGCTTCATGTACTGTGTCTGATTACTGGCCTCCTTTTACAAGTAAGGTATTGAGGCACAGAGCAGACACACACAAAGACACAGAGCCAGTAAGTAGAGCAGTTGACATTAAAACCCAGATCTGCTTGACTCCGAAGCCTCATAGCCTTCCCATGGCAAACAAGAACACAGCATCATCAGAGAAACTGTAAACTCTCAGGAGTAAGTACTTTGTGAACAGAAGGGTTAAACCTGCTTGGACAACAAAGCAAAACTACCATCATGGTTTCTACAGGATGTGTGGGTGTGCACCTGTCACTGCTGGGTGGAGATCACGTCCTATCCTTCCTGAGCATCTACTAGACAGATCTAATAGGAGGTGTCCCCTCCTATCTTCTCAGTCACCAGCCTTTGCATTTCATTTCCAACACACTGGAAGAACCTGTAAAGCCATGTAAGCAAAATAGCTGCAAACCATGTGCTCCAAAATACCTGACAGTTCAAATGGCAGGATTTGGTGGGTTGCTTGATGCTTACCAGTGACATCATGCTGTGTACACACCACCAGGGGGCCGTTCCAAGGGCTCTCTCAGTCTAAGACAAGGCCACACATACTAGCAAGGAATGCGTTCAACTCATGGGAAGATAAACCAATCTAGATCCAACTAGCCAGAATCCAAGCCCAGCTGTGTTGATGATGACAATGAGAGTAATATTATCACGAATAATATTAATAGCAGATATTTAATGCTTACTACACATTAACCACTTCATATATCTTTTATCCTCACAACTACTCTGTGAGGTAGGTGCTGTTATTATGTTCGTATTACAGAAGATAAACACAGAGAAGTTAAATAACTTGTCCAAGAGTACATAGTAGTAAGAGTACATACAGAGCCAGCCAGGATTCAAACCCAGGCAATCTGAGTCAAGAGTCTATTCTCCCAAGAGACTGTCCAACCAAGAGACTGTATCACCTATCAGAAAAACCAGGGGCTCCTGAGTGGCATGAGTCTTTAAAAAGATTTAAAAACAGGCCAGGTGTGGTGCCTCATGCCTGTAATCCTAGCACTTTGGGAGGCTAAGGTGAGAGTATTGCTTGAGGCCCAGAGTTGGAGACCAGCCTGGGCAATAGCAAGACCCCATCTCTACAAAAAAATTAAAAAATTAGCTGGGTGTGGTGATGCGCACCTGTAGTCCCAGCTACTTGGGAGGCTGAGGCAAAGAGGATTGCTTGAGCCCAGAAGTGGGAGGCTGCAGTGAGCTATGACGACGCCACTGCACTCTAATCCCAGAGACGGAGTGAGACTCTGTCTAAATAATAATAATAATTTAAAAAAATATAGGCCGGGCTCGGTGGCTCACGCCTGTAATCCTGGGAGGCCGAGGCGGGTGGACCGCTCGAGGTCAGGAGTTCGAGACCAGCCTCAGCAAGAGCGAGACCCCGTCTCTACTAATTTCTAGAAAGAAATTATCTGGCCAACTAAAAAATATATATAGAAAAAAATTAGCCGGGCATGGTGGCGCATGCCTGTAGTCCCAGCTACTGGGGAGGCTGAGGCAGTAGGATAGCTTAACCCCGGGAGTTTGAGGTTGCTGTGAGCTAGGCTGATGCCATGGCACTCACTCTAGCCTGGGCAACACAGCGAGACTCTGTCTCAAAAAAAAAAAAAAAAAAAAAAAAAGTAATAAAATAATAAAAAACAAAAACAAAAGATTAGGAGCTCAGAAAACATTTTCTGGCAAAGGAAAAAAATGTCAGCAAAAGCACAAAGACAGCTCTGTCACTGACCAGGTGAGTGATCACGGGCATGTTACCTACCCTCTCTGAGCCTCAATGTACCTAACTGAAAAATGGAGATCCTTTTCCAGAACTTTTGCCCACAAACCTTTGCAGCATAAACCCACAGACCCACAGTAAGTCTTTAACAAATGGTAACTGCTAGTAATAATGATGACAACAGTAACTAATTTAGGGTAAACTGTAAGACTTGAATATCACTTGCAGTTTGGATTTTACTCTTATGGCAAAGGAGAGCTAAGTGTTTACATAGCACACGAGGCGGGGAGCTCCTGAGTGAAGTTCATAACACAGGACACCTGGCATTAAAAAGAATGGAAAGAATTTATTTTTCCCATTTCAGCCTGGCCACCACATGCAAATAGTTCTGTTATTATAAGTCAAATATCCATGCTGAGTTTTCTTTTCTTTCCTTTTTTCATTTCTTTTACCATTTCTCAGTATCTCACGACTTTAAAAAAAAAAATTACCATGATTTTGGCATTTAAAATGGGCACAGACATGGCTAAAAACACGTCTCATGCCCTTGCACACCTGTAAGCCCTGGATTGAAAATCCAATTTGCACTCTGTGCAAATAGAATTTAGGCTAGTAAGGACTAAATATGACCAGTTTAGCATTCAAGGAGGAAGACTACAGTGCAATTACTTCATGGTTAGTGGTGATAGGGCACTGGAGAGATGACTTGAATTTTTCCTTCAGGCTCTCCCCTCAGTGGGCCTTCTGTGAACTGTCTGTGGTCTGGTGATAAAGCTAAAAGAGAAGTGGCCAAGAGCAAACCAGGAAGCGGGGGAGGGCAGTGCAGAGCATGCTCAAGGAGGAAGGGGGCAGGAGGTGTTCAGGCTACAAGGCACTGCAGGCTAGGAATTGTATGGGCCTCTACATTTCAACCAGAGACACACAGACATTTTTTGAGCACTTACTCAGGTACAAGGCAGGCATTGGGCTGGCATGTGGAAAGAAGAGAGAATGCAAAATGCTAAGGGCAGCAAACTCAAGCTTACTAAAATGTAGCTAAATGAGAAGTCAACACAGAGGTGAAAAAGTGCAGGGCTTTATCCATAAATAAGAAGCCGTTATGTTTGAAGTAAGAAGAAATAAAGATTAGTTGTGGCAGATAAGACCAGTGAGGCCAGATAAGGCCAGGCTGTGCAGGACCTGAACACCACACTAAGGAATTTGAACTTTATTCTGTAGGCAACAGGGAGTGGTGCACATGTACGATCTCTAAGGGAGAGAGGAACTTAAGGTTAGGAAGACTTGTGAGGAGATCACTGCAATAGTTCAGGTAAGAGGATACCAACATGAACTATGGGGATTTTGAAATGTGGGGCAGACAGGAGAGACATAGCAGAAAAAGAACAGACAGAATTTGCTTATTATACGTAAGAGGTGAGGGAACAGTCAAGGATGACCAAGGCATCGAGTGACTGCACTAAAAGCAATGAAACTGGAGGGAGGAAAGGAGTAAAGAAGATAGTAAGTGCAGTTCTTATTGAGAAGGAATTGTCTTAGGATAGGCCCTGAAGAGGGCAGCCAGATTCCAAACTCTTAGAGGTGGGCATTTGCGATTTCTACCTTAACCAAACGAAAGTACTCCTAAATAATTTAGTATTCCTTAAGTCCTGCACGATCTTCCAGGAGGCAAACATTCACTCCCATTTTACAGATATAAGAGAGGAACATCAAGAAACTTGCCTAGTATTATACCAAGGAGCAATAAAGAAAAGAGAAAGAAAAATATCCAGTCCACTTAGACATACACTTTGTTTAAATCCTCATTCCCAGAAGCTCTTCGCATTTATATTTGCTAGCCTTAGTTCACGTGCAGATCACCAGTAATGTCTACAAAATTGTTACAGAACATTTTAAGCAGGAAGAAAAACATGCTCAGCTAGCTTCTATGCCCCCAAACTGTCTTTCCTATAATAAATATTGATGCCTCCCTCTCTTACTGAACCGTCCGTCCCTGAGCATTACTCTGTGCAAAGCTCCACTTCTAACTGAATCTTTATGGGTCACCTCTCCTGCTCTAGACAACAACTGTAGAATTCCAAACAAACTGTTTTCAGAAAGAAAAAAGTCTGTAGGGGGTTCTCCTACATTAGAAACAAACACAGGGTTAAATGGGACAAAGAAGGAAAATGGAGAGGGGAACAACAAAAGGAGGAAGAAAAACGAATACAGTTCTCTTTTGTTTAAAGAAATAAGGGGACCCAAAATAAATTAATTTGCTTAGGAGCCTGCAGAGCTTCCCACAAAGGTAGAAATGATGAGTGTTGTTTCTGTCTCTAGGATAAACCAAAGCAAATTCATTTTCTCCATGCTAAAAGGATATGTTGGTCGTACAGGTTTTACTTATTAATACTGACAAAGCAAGATGAAAGAAAAGAGAGAAAACCAACCCAGGGGCTACTTTTCTAACATTCTCTCTGGCTTCTACCCTGGTAATCTAGGCTACCCTTTCTGTTACCCTGACACATAAGTAGCAGTCATTTCCTTTCACAGGCCAGACTTAAATGCTTTGTTTCCTGGGTCTAGGGGAAAAAGTACTCCTAACACATTTCTTTCTAAATTTGAGTTACTATTATAGAAAGCTGGCTGCTCACTTTGAATCAACCATGGGATTACAGAACCACTTCAAAAGACCAAACTTTGTTTGCTATTACCACTTTGTTAGATTAGCCCAGAATGGCCCCTGTGGGACTTCTCAGTAGCTGTTTCCTTTCTAGTGCATAGCTCAGAATCCTCCAGAGCACAGCTCCAGGTCTTTGCATACACCTAGGATGAAGTGCCAGTGAACACTTTACGCGATGACTTGGATGAGTCCTGGGCCCTGTGCAGGATCCTACTGGGGTTTTCTGGATAAGAGCTCCTTCAGTTGCTAGATAGAAATAATAAGGCGGTTATATTTGGAAGGGCATGTAATTTAAGAAACAAAAAAGAAACATTTTTCCCAAATGAGACCCCATTCTTTTTTTTGTTTTGTTTTGTTTTGTTTTTGGAGACAGGGTCTTGCTGTCTGCCCTGGGCAGACTGCAGTGGCATCATCATAGCTCACTGCAACCTCAAACTCCTGGGCTCAGGCGTTCCTGCCTCAGCCTCCCGAGTAGCTGGGACTAAAGGGCGCCAACATGCCTGGCTAATGTTTTCTATTTTTAGTAGAGACCGGGTCTCACTCTTGCTCAGGCTGGTCTCAAACTCCTGACCTCCAGTGATCTTCTCACCTTGGCCTCCTGGAGTGCTAGGATCACAGGCGAGAGCCACTGCCCCGGCTGACCTCATTCTTTTTAGGGAAAGAAAACGCTAGACAAAGAAGTTAAGTGCAGTTAAATAAATGAAAAAGCAGAAAAGCCCCTGCCAACAACTACCAGTCTAAGGCCAGTGTAAAGGTCTTAGCAGTTGAAGAGGCCAAGAGAATCAGATGAACAGGCTGCCACTCAACCAGAAGCACCACATCTCACTTCAACATCACAACTTAACTCCCAGACAACAGTCTCAACCTGAAGACATGGATTCCAATCTGAAACTAGCTTCATTTCATTTTTTTACTATAATCCCTGCCATCTCGCCTTAACACTCCTGCATTCAGCAGAGACAAATCAAAGAAAGGAATGGACATTTTGGAAAGAATCATCAAAGTGAGATCTTTCCTTTCTCTGCCAAGGCAGAGATGAGGAATGAAGACCAGATTCACCTTGTCCCCAGAATACTTAGGCCTTCAGGGTGCTGTTGACCTAGGCTTACCCTACAAGGACCAGTGTTCTGCTGGGCTGACCCTACGATTTCTTACCTCTATTTATGGACTACCAGACCTCTCTCTGTCAAACTGCCATCTCCTGGGGTAGGTGTGGGTGTTTCTCTTGCTGTACATCACAAAGAGCATTTTTCAAAAACAGAGATGGGGCCTATGTTGCCCAGGCTAGAGTGCAGTGGCTCAATCATAGAACGCTGTAGCCTCAAACTCCTAGGCTCAAAGGATCCTCCTGCCTCAGCCTCCCAAGTAGCTGGGACTACGGGGATGCACCATCATGCCCAGTTCACAAACAGTGGGATTTTTTTGTTAGTTTTTTGGGTTTTTTTGAGACACAGTCTCACTCTGTTGCCCGGACTAGAGTGTCGTGGCGTCAGCCTAGCTCACAGCAACCTCAAACTCCTGGGCTCAAGCAATCCTACTGCCTCAGCCTCCCAAGTAGCTGGGACTACAGCCATGTGCCACCATGCCTGGCTAATTTTTCCATATATATATTTTTAGTTGTCCAGATAATTTCTTTCTATTTTTAGTAGAGACGGGGTCTCGCTCTTGCTCAGGCTGGTCTCGAACTCCTGAGCTCAAATGATCCGCCCGCCTCGACCTCCCAGAGTGCTAGGATTACAGGCGTGAGCCACAGCACCCGGCCACAAACAGTGTTTTTAAGCAGCCTTTTGCCTTGGGTTCCCCAGGCCATTTGGAAGTGGGTATTTTGATCCTATGTATATAGGAAGAACAAAATCTACTACCCTGTTTCCCCTGGGGTCTGGACTGACATCCAGAGGCATCCCAAAGGGTTCTTCCTATCTGCCTTTCTGCTTTTTCACTTATTTAACTACACTTAACTTTGTGTAGCTTTTTCTTTCCTTAAAAAGAATGGGGACTCATTTGGGAGAAATACTTCATTTTTTTTTTAATTGCATGCCTTTCTGATATAACTGCCTTATTATTTCTATCTAGCAACTGAAGGGGCTCTTATCCAGAAAACCGCAGTGGGGATCCTGCATAGGGCCCAGGACTCATCCAAGTCATCCCAAAGGGTTTCTTCTGCCTGCCTCAGAGTAGAGATATAACTCTATTCTGAGGCTACAGCAACTCTGGAAACAGAGATGACCTGAACAGAACTGGGGGCTTGGTGCCATCTCTTACCAATTTTAACAGGAACAACTTAGCAATTAATAATAGTGTAACCCCACTTACTGTACGTATTACAATAGGACAAAATCTTTGTTTTTTTTAGAGACAGGGCCCTGCTCTGTTGCCCAGGTTGGAGTGCAGTGGTACAATCACAGTTCACTGCAACCTCTTAACTCCTGGGCTCAAGTGATCCTCCTACATCAGCCTCCCAAAGTGCTAAGATTACAGGCATAGCCACTGCACCCAATGACACATTCTTTTAAACTAAAACAAAACCAAAACCTTGACAGTGATTCCTCTTCAGCACGTGGAATAGTTTCTGTTTTACGAAAGGGAAGGAAAGATTCTGAGATCCCTGCACATTTCTCACCCAGGGGCAGCTAACTGGCTTCTGAGCTGGCAGGGCTGACTTCTCATGGAAGATGTCCCTCTACGAAGGGAATGAAGCATTCCAACAGTCCAACAGCCTGGTTCTGGAGACTCTGGCTGGAAAGACAGAGTCCACCTCTTTCTGCTGTCACTGGGCCTGTCCTCCACCAATTATCTGTAAGGATTCTGGCAGCCTTTTGCAAAGGGGCAAGGAGAGGGTATGAGGATATACTCTTTTTTTTTTTTTTGAGACAGAGTCTTGCTCTGGTCCCCCCAGGTAGAATGCAATGGCATGATCATAGCTCAACGTAACTTCAAACTCTTGGGCCCAAGCGATCCTCCTGCCTCAGCCTCCAAAGTAGCTGGGACTGCAAGTATGTGCCACCATGACCAGCTAATTTGTGCATTTTTGGTAGAGATGGGGTCTCATTCTTGCTCAGGCTGGTCTCGAAGTCCTGACCTCAAGCGATCCTCCTGTCTCAGCCTCCCAGAGTGCTAGGATTACAGGTGTGAGCCACCGCGCCTGGCCAAGGATATGCTCTTAATCTTAATCTCTCACCCAGCACCATACCCTAGAATGTCATAGAAACTGAAGCAATAGCTGTCTCAAAATCAGCTCTTCAAGTGAACTGTGAGATAAGCCCAAGAATGGTGCAAACAATCAGCAAGCACCACCAGGTGCTTCAATCGCGCCTTGTGGTAGTTGCAATGAAAGAAGAACATAAGCACCGAGGAAGTCCTCTGCCCGCCTAGTTTCCTCTCATTTTACAAACTTTTGTGCAACATACTCCTCCCTGCCCCTTAGTTTCCAAGCCCTGTTAGAGCAAGTGGAGTGCTGGCCACTCTTTACACAGCTACTTAACAGACTCTCCATTCCTAGCAAATGACTGAGAAAAGGGGTACAAGTGGATACTAGTGGGCATGCCAAAGCTTGCACATAACTGGAGTTTCATGGGCACACCCAGGGGAGAGAAAAAAAAAAAAACACCAGGAGGCTTTGCAGAAAACCATAGAACTGGACACAAAAGACAGGTTTTCAGGTCCTCCCAACGAACCAGAATGACCCAAATTTCAACCCTGAGCCTCTCACTCTCTAAAAGACAACCTCCTGCTCAATAATTGGCCTTTTGTGCTGCACAACATTATCCACCAAAGCTGGGTGGAAAAAAACCTAGTCCTTTTCATCTGTAACCTCATCCTGGCCTCCAGCCCCAGGGTGGACAGGGCTCTCCTGGACTACAGCTCTGTGGGCAGCCCAATCTATCACAAGGGCTGACGACTGACAGAGAACCCCAACAAGCACCATACCCACCCAAAGGCAGGCTCTGTCACAAGGAGTGCACCCACGCACACGCCAAAGACAGAAGGTCGGGACTAACGAGCAAGCTCGGTTGAAGGAACTGAGGCCCAGAGAGGGACAGCGAGTGGCCCCACGTCACACAGCGAGTTAGGAACGGAGCTTTACTAAAACCCCAGCCTCCGGATTCCCGAGTACCCCATTCCCACCCGCCTGCTCTCGTCACGCCCGGCTGAGAATAACATCACGGAACTTCTGACCCTGTGTCCCCGCCTCCGGAGGGCCAGGACCTTGGTCTTCACCCCGTGCGTCCACCCTCGGGCCGGGCCCGCCGCCGCCCCCGGCCCAGCTCCCCAGCCCCGCTTCCCGCCGCCCGCCGGACCTGCAGAGTCGCGCTCCCGAAAGCCGGCGGCAGACATTTCTCTGCCTACTTCTTCAAGCTCTTCATCCCGCCGTCCGCCCCGCGCGCTCCGCCCCCAGGTGGGCCCGCCCCCGGGCGCCACCTCCGCCAATCGAAAGTCCGTCTGGTCCACAGCCCCGCCCCCAAACAGAACGGAGCCCGCCCCCTGAAGCTGAGCCTCCTCCAATCCCCACCGCCCCTTCCGAGATGGGTACCTGCCTCCGCCAATTGTCGCGCACCCTGGCCAGGTACCTGGGGCCGAATTCCAAGCACCGGGCGTGGGCGACTCCAGCTGTGGTTCTGTGCACCCATATCGAGACAGCCACAGAAACTGAGGATCCTGAGGTGCAGAATCCAGGCCTGTGCAGGAACAAGGAGGGCAGACTGACCACGGGCTTGAAGAGCCGGCTCCACCTCTGCATGATTGTATCTTCTGGAGAGTCTCCAAGCCCGTTTCCCTGGAGCACAGGGTGGGTCTGAGGTTCAAATGCATAATTGTGAACACAGAAGTACTTCCAAGGCAAACACCCTCGCCATTCCTCTGACCTCATGGTAACTATGTGCCAAGGTCTGTGTTTCGTGTATATATATAACCTTAATCCTCACACAAACTTTATGAGGTAGGAAACTATTATCTCAGTTTTATATAGGGGGCAACTGAGTTGAGAGGTCTAAGGTCACAGAGTGAGTGGCAGAATGAAGGACCCAAACAGATGCCAATGGGTTGGGGGCTTTAACTACCCATAACTTCCATCTGCAATTTGCAAGCTGCTCCAAAGAAACACATGCTCTAAGTAAAATCAGTGTGCTTGCTATTAATATACCACCAAGACAGGTCCTCTGTTTTCCCCTTAACCAGATTGCTACCCTTTCTTCCTAGAAATTCTTTTTTTTTAAAATCATCCAGCCCAAAATGTCAGTTCCTAGACATTCTTGAGCCACCTCTACCTCTGAATTAAACCCAGGTCTGTCTGACTCCAAAACACTTGCTGTGAACCCTTCTGCTGTCCTGCCTACTGTGCTTTGTAGAACTGCATGAGCCTGACCAAACTGAATTGGATTTGCAAGAACATGATACACAAGCAGACTCGGGTTCCAGCCCTACCTATGGCACTGCCAGACAAAGCTTTTAAATTATTAATATTTTCAGCATTTACATACTACTAACCCATACTTGGCCTCATCTGATCCTCACAAAACCCTTTGATTAGGTAAGGCAAGTTTATATTTCCATTGGACAAATAAGAAAGCGAAAGTCTGTAGAAATGAAATAAATTGTCCACATTCATATCTAGGAAGTGGCAGAGCTGGGATCTGAACTGAAATCTCTGGACTTTATGGACTCTGGCATCAGAACCTAGGATTTCAAACTTGGTCCTACTACTTCAATCGATGAATGAACTTGGGTAAGTTACTTACTTTATCTGTGTCAGTTTACTCATCTATAAAACAGGATATCTACTCCTTGGTATTGCTCAAAAGACTAAACAGAAAACAAACATGGTTGTTGTGGATTGTCTAGAGATCTAGAAAAATGTCTAGCACATAGTAGGGTCTCAATTAATGTAGCTAACTGTGGTCTCTTGTTAGCTAATGTTTCTCTTACTGTCGTCTCTTGGCCAAGGCACTTCCACTCTCTGGCCTTTTGTACTGTACAACATTACCCATCAAGGACTGAGTGGAAAAAACCTAGTTCCTTTCATCTGTGACCTCATCTTGGACTCTAGTCCCTTTATCTACAAAATACAAGGGTTGGGCTGGTGGATATCAAAGAGTCTGTCAATTCGGAGAGTCTCCTCCCATCCAGGGCCCTCCCTGAGGAAATCCCCATCATGACCACCACTCAGAGAAGTTGAGTTGGTGCAAAGTTTCCCTGCTGGTTACCCCAGGTGCCATTCGGACCCCTGAAGTAAGAGTGGGTAAGAGGACTGCAAGACACACACCTAACCCTAAAAGAGAAGTCACCCTCCACTCCTCTCTCTCCTTCATTCTCGCAGCCAGGTGCCAAGCTCTGTTCAACAAATTTTTTAAGTGCCTGCTACATGCCAGGCACTGTTCTAATCACAGAGGATAAAGCTGTGAACATGACCCAAATTCACTGCCCCCATAGTGCCTTCATTCTCATCAGTTTGACCTCAGTATCTCTCCAGTCCCTCTCTCCTTCCCCACTTCCATGACCAGGGCCCTGGTCCAAGCCTCATTTTTTCATTCCTGAACCACTGCAATACATTCCTATTGATCTCTCTGCTCTCAGCTCTCCTTTTCCATACCAATTGCAAGAAAAATTTTCTAACTTGTAAATCTTTCCTTATCATTCCCCAAGCTTAAAATTCCTTTTAGGCTCCTCACAAGCAGTAGGGCAAAGTCCAAGCTCCTTTACTGATTAAGACCCTTCATGAGCTGCCCTCTGCTGGCCTCTCCTGACTCAGCTCTTGCCACACCCCCCTTCTACCCCAAATTCAGCCCCACCAAACCAGGGCTCTTCCCTCCTCTTCCCTAGGGACTGTCATGCCCTTTTCCTCTTTGTTGCCTGCCTGAGAAAAAAACTCTTGTTCATCTTTCTGGTCTCAGCTTAAACACCACCTCCTACATGAAGCTTTCCCTGAGCTGTTTATAGGGGAGAGGGTGGCATGAGGTAAGGAAGAACTAGAGCAAAATACTCAAGAGCTCAGGCTCCGGAGTTGAACTGTCAAATCCTGCCTAATCCTGGCTCTGTCATTTCTTATACTAGCTAAGTACTTAGGCAAGGCTCTTACCCTCTCTGAGCCTCTGTTCCCTCATCTGCAAAATGGAGACATTGATAATACTTACCTTGTAAGACTGTAGTAAAGGTTAAAAAACATTTTCTGAGCTCCTGCTATGTGCTGGGTACTTTTACATGTATTATCTCATTTAATTCTCGCAACCCCATGAGGAAGACATTAGTTACATACAGAAGCTAAGGTTCGGAGAGGTGAAGTGGCTCCCCCAAAGTTGTACAGTCAGGGTCTGGCAGAGATGAGTTTCAGACTCAAGGAGTTGTACAGCTTCAAAGCCCAGGCTCTTTGGTGTTATCACTATTATTACACTTCCTACAACTATTATTTATAATCATAAGTAAGCTGTCCTTATTAAGATTTAGAGATAAATTTCCCCCTGCTTATAGAATGAATTTTAAACCCCTTAACCATGCAGTCAAGGCTCTATAATCACGTTTCTACTTCCTTTTTCCACGTACCCCAGTTTGTATCCAAAGTCAGTCCCCTTCCTGACATAGCAAACAAAATAATCTGGAGCGCCTGGAGGTTCAGGCTCCACAAGGCAAGCCTTTTCCCCTACCCACCTCCCCCCTTCTTACAGAGACAAGATGTTAGCTTGAAAGGAAACAACTGAAAGTGTTGGGTAAACACTGAAGCCCCAGCACCTGGTGGCTTGAATTTGCATCTTCTGTGACTGATCCTCTGCTCTATAAGTAAATTCTCCTTTACCTGCCTGGCTGATTTCCTGATCTAAACAAATTCTGTCCTAGAGGCCACTAACCTCTCACTGCTAGCCCAAAGCTAGACCATTTTCTCAGCTGCAGAGGAGGATAGAGCAGGGTTCAAGGGCAGGAGAGAGCACATATGACAGACTTCACTTGGTTCTAGCTCTGGGTGGCAGAGAGAGGGAAGATGATCCTCTACAAGCTGCTGACATTGCCAACTTGTAAGAGATTCTGCATCACAGTCACAATCTACCCTGTGCAGCCCTGCCCATGGCTAGGCGGGCAAAGGGGCCCTGCTGTAGTTAATATTCAAGTCTAGAAACCGTAAACAGAAAAGCATACACCATGGTTGGCTGGCAGCCTGGGGGCACTGCAGCTTCATGCCAACAGCTTTGAGAGGGCACAGAAACTGTGGAGTGTGAGTCCAAAGGGTAGAAAGTCAACTGGAGTAGGTAGGTGAGTACCTGGCCAACACCCCCACTCCAGGAGCCTGGGGTGTTTCCTACCTGGATAGGCCCTGGCAACTTCCTGGAGGAACATCCTGGTGTGCGAACCAAAGGGTAGCTGGAATATGAGGCTGAGCTCCGCTGTGTCCAGCTGGACAGTCACATCTGAGCCTGCACAAAGGAAACAGGAAATGAGCCCTTGGCTGCCAGGAGCTAAGTGCTTAATGCATCTTAAAGCTGGAGTCCCTAGAATGGAGAATCAGCAGCCCAGGCTCCCAAAGCCACTTCAGCCCTTAAGCAACTCACTTGGGGATGGTCCTGGGACAATAAGGGAATCCTCTGTACCAAATTAACATCATCCCCACTTTATAGAGGAGGTAGACCAAGGCTTTGAAAAGTCAATAAGCCTCACCACCGCAGTACTAGATGGAGCTGGGAGAGCACAGGTTCTCTGGAATTGTGGTCTGTTCCTCTCCCACTGGGATGAAAAGCACACAGAGGCAGCAAGAGGGGCTGTCCATCAGTCAGTCCACCTGACCTTGCCAGGCCCCATGCTAGGCACTGGGAACACCATAGTGAAGAGGACAGATGTGGCCTGTCTTCAGGGAGCTAGACTGTGGAAAACACCCTATTCATGGCATGTACCCAGTACCGGGCACATAGTTGAGTACTCAAAAACATATGCTGAGGCCAGGTGAGGTGGCTCATGCCTATGATCCCAGTGGTTTGGGAGGCCGAGGCACTTGAGCCCGAGAGTTCAAGGCTGCAGTGAGCTATGATTGCACCACTGCACTCCAGCCTGGGGACAGAGCGAGACCCTGTCACACACACACACATACACACAAAATTTAAAAACCAAACATGCCAAAATAATGAATGAACAGAAGCAACCTAGCAGAGTGATTAAGAGTGTAGGTTCTAGAGTCTGGATTCTAAATTCGAATCCTGGTTCCACCCCTTACCAAATTATTTCATTTCTCTGTGCCTCAGTTACCTTGTCCATAAAATGGGGATGAAAATAATGATAACTGCATAGAATTGTTGTGAGAAAAGCCTGATATGATGTGTGTAAAACTTTTAGCATAGCCGGACTGGGTGGCTCACACCTGTGATCCTAGCACTCTGGGAGGCTGAGGTGGGAGGATCACTTGAGCTCAGGAGTTTCAGACCAGCCTGAGCAAGAGCGAGACCCCGTCTCTACTAAAAATAGAAAGAAATTAGCTGGAAAACTAAAAATATATATAGAAAAAATTAGCGGGGCATGGTGGCGCATGCCTGTAGTCCCAGCTACTTGGGAGGCTGAGGCAGAAGGATCACTTGAGCCCAGGAGTTTGAGGCTGCAGTGAGCTACCATGACGCCGCTACACTCTACCCAGGGTGACAGAGTAAGACTCTGTCTCAAAAAAAAAAAAGCTTTTAGCATAGTGCCTGGTACAAGATAATCACTGGTGAAATATTTGCATCTATTATTATTATTACTGTCTAGCAAAGTAGACAGACATTAAATACATCAATATGAATAATTAAATCACTATGAGTGACAGAGGGCTGGCAAGAATGAGAAAAAGGCATGTGTATCAGTGAGATACAGACAACTTCAGGGGTTTAACAAAGGCTTCCTGGAAAGAGAAGTGCATGAACGGAAGCTCTGATGGCTGAGTAGGAGTTGGCTAAGTGAAGAGGTGTGAGGCTTTCGGGAAGAGGAAACAGCATGTGCGAGGCCCCCGCGGTGAGAACTGTAAAACTGCAGCAAGGAAGACAGTGATGGGGGATGAGCCCACCGAGGTGGGCAGGGGCCGATCCCACAGGGTCCTACTTGCCACAGGAAGGATATCAGGGGTGCTCTTACTTCACACCATTCCTCTCGCTGAAGATCCTGTACCCCCCTGGCCCAAGCAGGACCCAGACAGAGAGGACCACTCACCAAGGATGTAGAGTTCACCTTCTGGGAACACTATGGAGAGGAAACAAGAATGCCCTTAGCAGTAGAGCACCCCAGCCCCAGCACCATCCTTATTCCCACTAGCCCCCCCAAAAAGGCAGGGATGACCTGGGGGGCCCAGAGGAGAGGGATTCATACCACCCAGCTCCCTGTGGCACCTTCTTTCAGCGTAAAATCCTGCGAGATTGGCACTATCTGGTCCAAAGAGACATCATCCCCGGTAATGGCCATCCTCCGGTGCGTATACAGGAAAAGACTAAGGGCAGGAAGCAGAGGTAAGGACGCGGCCCACTGCCCCCACTCAGGCCCATCTTGGAGGCCCTGAGTGCTTGTATTCCCTCCTTGGCTCCCAGCACTGTGCTGGTGGTGCCCTGGCTATGCACACTGCTTGTACGTGGAGCCCATCTGAGCCTCCAGTTTTATGGGTAAGGTCATCAAAAATGACCTTATTGGGGGAGCTCCTGGCTTCCTTAGTGAAATACACATTTGATCTACCCATGGTGCATTCTAACACTGCATGTGACAGGAACAGTGCAACCTTAGCCACTCCCTTTCTCTCCTTGAACCTCAGTTTCCCCATTTATAAAACTAGGGTTGTGGATTAAAAAAATCTCTAAGGCCCCTTCCCTGCCAGCTCTGAGACCCTGAGCTTCACTACCAGCGATGAGACCTTTGGCAAGTATTATTTACTCTATCTGTCTGCTTCTACGCAATATGCAGGAATTATTAGGCAACATTTATCGAGAACTTTCTATATGCCTCATGGTGTTTTAAACACTTTATACATACTGACTCACTTTAATCTTTAATCTGAACAAATGGGTGCGGAGGAGTAAACCAACTTGCTCAAGATCAAGTGACTTGTTAGCAACAAGGCAGACCGACCACAAGGCTCAAGATCTGGACTAGTGTGTGAAACTCTTCTCAAGAAGCCTCCTCCTCAAATCCTGAGCATTATATGAGTGAATACATGTCTGTCACATGTAGAATATAGTGTTGAAAAAATATTAACTATCATTGTGATGATTATTCTAGACGACTCAGACCCTGCCCTGGAAGGATGGTTTTAGTCCAGCGGGAGGGCGCAGTGAAGAGTATCCCTGTGGCCCAGGCAGGCAGGGGCCGAGCCCCTCACTCACGCGTGTTCCTGGCCACCATGCTCCAGGCGGTGGCGCACGAGCCCCAGGAGGCGGCTCTGCCGGCTGTCTCCCTCACACAGCACACCTTGCACCGCCTGCTGCTCAGAGTCAAGGGAAAAATGAATGGGAGCCAGGCTTCTCCCAACCCACCCTCCCTGCTCCTCCCTCCCCCTCCCACCCCCCGCGCCCCTCCATTCACTGTGTGAGCTTGGGCAAATTGCTTCACCTCTCTGAGCCTTCCTCATCTATGAAAGGGGGATAATAATCCCCAACTTCGTAGGGTGGATGGGAGGTCCAGGCCTCAGTAAGTATAATACTTAGTAAATGCTGGTTTCCTTCTCCCGGGAGAGCTCAGAGAAAAGAAGGAGAGGGGACAGACATCGCGACAACTTCCGCTCCACTTGCCAAGACCAGGGCTGGCGTGGGGCTGGGAGCTCAGCGCAGGGAAGGATATGATGATGCAGTGTTCCCCCTCAGCCAGGGTCTCCTGGATCGCCACAGACTGGTCCATGCTGGCCCCTGCAGACACACACCCTGGGGGAGGGCACATGGGAGCCCCCTTTGGTCAACAAGTTACCCATGAGGTGATGGAGCTGCCTTAGAGTGCTGGGGGGCAGGAAAGAGGGGCCTTTGTGGAGGTGGAAGCCAGAGGGAAGGCTTGGTCCTCCTCTTCTTTCTCCTCTCTAGAATAGGCCTTTTAGAGTTTCCAGGGACAGGGCCCAGTCCCCTTGCCCCTGGTGGGATGTACACTCTGTCTGACTGCCCTTTGCCTGGGAGGGCATCCCTTTGTTCTTGAGTGGGGTCCAGTCAACTTGTTGGAAGTGTGGTATCTGGTTCCGTGATTGGAGAAGGGGACCCGGTCCCACTGCTCCTGGGACAGGGCAGAGCCCTTTGGCGGGGAGGGGAGCAGTATTTGTCCTGCAGGCACCTCTCTGGGAGGTGTCAGTGGTGTGTCTGTGTGGAGATAGGGGAATATCCCCTTACTCTCAGGAAGGGCGCGTCCCATCCTGGAGAAGAAACCCAGGCCTGTTTCACTTTCCTGGGAGACAGGAAAAGCATCCCGTTGCTCCTTGCCCCTCTCTGCCTAGCAGGCCCGTTGCATCAGCCGCAGGGGGGGGTGGGGGAGTGGGGGTGGTATCCGGTCTGATGGAGGCAGGACGGGGGTCCCAGCCCTCAGCTTGCCCACTTCCTCCTGCCCAGCCCTGGCTTTCCTGCTCTGTACCCGCTCCCAGCCCCTGGCCAATGCCGCCTACCTCCTGAGCTGTCACTGCTCGCTCGGCGCGTGGGACACTGTGGCCGGGGCAGGTCAGTGACTACGTTTCCCAGCAGCCCCTGCGTCAAGACGGTCAGCCAGCCTGCAAGTCCCAGCATGCCTGAGCGGATCATGGGGGAGTCTCCTCGCCCCCATTAACCCCTTAGGTCCTGGGGTACGCTGGGCTCCCTATTCTGGAGAGTTTTCTAATGAGTGCCCTAATCCCCATCCCTGGCCCTCTAAGTCATGGGGCCAGAGCTGCCTGTCCAGAGCCCGAAAAGAAGATGGTCACGTTTACCTTACGAGAAGAAAATAATGCATTTTTATCTTCTCCTTAATTCTGTTCTCAGCTATTCTCACTCTAGGAGGGACAGTCTGGCCTGTACTGAAACTCTTCCCTTCCAAATAACTACCCTATCCTAGCTTAATGGAGGGAGAACGAGACTAGGAAGAACAATTACCCCCTTTTTCCAGGCGGAGAAACAGAGGCTCAGCGAGGGTGAACAATTTGACAAAGGTCCTACAGCTAGCAAGTGGCAAGATTGGGGCTCGGCTGGAAGTCTGACTCCAACTCCCGGGCCATTTACACTGACTGCCACACTGCCCTGCGTCCTTCCTCAGCCCACCCAGCCCTGCCTGCCACACGGGACTGTGTGAGGGTCCTGGATGTGAACACACTTTCATGTGCGGCACTGCGATGACTGTCACCAGGCTAAGGCGTTTAGTCTCTGGGTAGGACAGAGGATGTGAGAGGGACCCCTCGGCTCTTAAGACAGCCTGAGAGTGGACTTTGTGGTTCTCAAGCCTCTTCTCTGATTCACCTGGCCACGTACCCTTGACCAAGACCCTTCTCCCTTTGGGCCTCAATTTCCCCATCTAAGATGAGGCGGTTGCTCCAGGTGGCAAAAGGGCCAGGTCAGATAAGGGATTCTAGGATGGTTCTCTCCCAGCCTGCTGGCCATTTCTCGGAGCTGAGAGCTCCCCGCGGACAGGGCTGTGCCTTTTCCTCATGGCCCTGGCAGTTTCTGGCACACAGTTGGCACTCAGAACACATTTATTGAGTTAGTGAATTACTTAATGAATTATTTTAATGAAAACACCTTCTCTCAAGCTTTGTCCCCAACTGAAGAAACGGGCGAGTGCTGGAGAAGGGGTGACTGTTGTGACTTCTGACCAGTCTCCCCTCCTCTTTCCCTAAGCGAGGTAACCAACCCACTGACCAGTTACCATCCTAACGACCAGTTCCACTTTGCATATGTAAACCCTTCCCAGAAACAGACATCGCCTTCTTCCCAATCTTCTTGTCCTGGAAACATCCACTGCACTAAGGGAGCTCAAGTTTATTTGGATTTGGTTTCAAAGTCATGTGGAGGATGAGATTCAGAGCCTTAGAGATGGAGGGAGCAGAGGTCACTGCAGGAAAGCAGGGGACCCCAACTCCAGGCCTGCTCATAGTGTCAAAGGCTAGGGGGAGGAGGGTCTGGGAAAACTGGATGGGATTGGGTACTTTTTTTTTTTTTTTTTTTTTTTGAGACAGAGTCTCACTCTGTTGCCCTGGCTAGAGTCCCGTGGCGTCAGCCTAGCTCACAGCAACCTCAAACTCCTGGGCTCAAGCAATCCTCCTGCTTCAGCCTCCCGAGTTGCTGGGACTACAGGCATGCGCCACCATGCCCGGCTAATTTTTTCTATATATTATTTTTAGTTGTCCAGCTAATTTCTTTCTATTTTTTTAGTAGAGATGGGGTCTCGCTCTTGCTCAGGCTGGTCTCGAACTCCTGACCTCAAGCAATCCTTCCGCCTCGGCCTCCCAGAGTGCTAGGATTACAGGCGTGAGCCACCATGCCCGGCCGGGACTGGGTAGTTTTTACAGATGAAGAAACTGTCCCTGTCCCTGTAGGATTTTGGGGTCCTCCCACTGGGATGGGGGTCACACAAGAGGTTTTCTACTTTTCCAGACAAACCCTAGCCTCTCCCTGGGATTGGGGCTAAGGGCCTGCCCCCCAGGAGGGTCCATGTCCAGTCGTAGGCCTTAAGAGGGGAGAAGTGAGGCCCCTCAAGTCCAGTGCTGTGGACTTTTACTAAAGGTACAACTACAGGAATCAGAGCTGGGTGTGGGCCTAGGGGCTGGCAGGGCCTACCGGGTCTTCTTGGCCACTGCTCCCTGATTCTGCTGGGCCCAGCTAAGGCGGCAGGAACAGGAGCAGGGCAGAGTGGAGGAGCAGCAGCATGGCCGCAGCCAGGGCCCAGTGCAGGGGGCTCCTGGTGGCCCCTGGGGCTGCCTGGTTGAAGTGAAGGCTCCCATCCAGCTGGAGGCAACTGCCTGAGTTCAAGGCTTGACAGAGCTCCTGGTAGCCGGGTAAGCCACAGCCCCATGACACCTGGGGGGGTCCCTGCCTCACAGACCTGGCTGCAGCCCTCGGTGTAGCCTGAGCTGGACCATTTCAGCTGCAAGAGATGGGACCATTCATCAACGCTCTGCCCCTCTCCCACACTCACAGAGGCAGAAAGTGTTAAGTGGGTCATGGGCTGAGCTGAACCTCCGTGGACCCAAACCTCCTTCTCCACAAGGTCAGTCAGTCCCCGGTGAACATGCAGAGTGGTCTGAAACAAAGAGGCACATCATGGAAGCTTGGAAAATTCCAGCTGCTGCCCTGGGTTTTTGGCATAATGCAGAGCTGAGAGGCTCAAGCTTGTTAGACCCTAGGCCGCCTGGCTCCTAGCTACCCACTCCCCAAGCAGGAGGAGAAAGGCCTGTAGCACCCCAGTCCTTGGAGCAGGGCTCACCTTACAGAAGTCCAACCCCTCATGGCACATGGCCACAGCTTTCTGCCCTTTGAAGCAGTTGCCACCTTGGCAGAAGTTGGCAGATTTTCTCTTGGAAGAGAAAGCAGGAGGAGGTTTGCGGAGTGGGAGCTCTGTGCAGACTGAACAGGGGGAGAGTGCTAGACAGAAGCGAGGCTGGAGCCCCGCTGTGCCCGTGCCACTGGGCCCAGACAGCACATGCTGTCCATTCCAGCCTCCACTTCCCAGAGCAGGCAGGAGTGAACAAGACACTCAGACTTCTCTTGTTGGCAAGGTGGCGGTCACCAGGGGTAGAATGGGAAGCAGCTTGTCCTCCAGGACCGTCAGGTGGCCTAGGCCTGGGAACAGAGCAGGGCTGCCTGGGAAAGTGCTGTGACACCTCTGCAGAGCCCCGACCCCCACCCTGCCCCACGGGAGGGCATCTTGTGTGTGGGCAGCTCACAACCCGACACCTCCCCTTGCGCCCCGTGAGGCAAGCACAGGCACTAGCTCCAGGTCTCCTTGGAGCTTGGTGGGGAGGGGAGCGCTGGGTGGGCTGGGCTGGGCAAAGGTGGGGACATGGGGGGTGGAATCTGGGAGGGGTGGGGCACCAAAGGTAGAAAGCTCAGACCTGGGGAATAGATGAAGACGGAAGACCTCAAAGGCAGGTCAGTCAGATGAGGTTTAGAGGTTGGGTTGTGTTCATAGAGGTTGGGGGGTTGGTGAAAACCAAGCTGAGATTTGAGGGCCTATCAAAGGGTGGGCTCAGAGTTGGGGGTTAGTGGGCAGGAGGGCTCTAAGCTTATGCGTCAGTGGGAATGGGAGTCAGAGCTGGGGCTCGGAGCAGCAGGTTGGAGGGACAGGGCTCAGCTTCCAGGGCCACTTACTGGGCACCAGGCAGAGTGGCCTCCACTGCAGCACTGCAGCCTGCAGGGACCTAGGCTGGGGGCAGAGTTGTTGGATGGCAGATAGGGGCTGGGACTGGTTTCACTTCACCCCAACAACTGAGCCTGCACCAGGCCACATAGTAGGAAGTGTTGAGTGGAATCGGGGAGGGGAGAGTCAGGCACGTCCAGGAGGATGGGGGAACAGCCAGCTCTGGGCTGCATCTCCACTCTGCCCAGCAGTATCTCTTCCTCACTGTTCCTGAGTGTCAGCCCTCTCCAGTGGACCATGCACTCCCCTGTGCCCCACCGTAGCCCCAGCCCCACCCTCGCAGTGGTGCTCCCCGGGCTGCACTCTGCTGCCTGGTGGGAGAACTTTGCCTCCTGGTAGCACACATCTTCATGGCCTATCTGTGGTTGGGTCGAATGCCTTGGCCCCCTGCCCATGAGTTGGAGGCATTAGGAGGGCTCTCCCCTCCTTCAGTGCTGCTTCCCTGGACAGAAGCAGGGGTCAGCTGACTTTCTGGCAGGTTCTGGGCTGCCAGTAAGACCAGCAGGGGGACTGGTAGGAGGAAAAGGAGAGAGGGAGCCACTGCAGAGAGTAACCAGCTCAAATGTTGCAAATCAAGGAAAAGTCATACAGTGTTAAGGTCATGAGGTCAGGGAAAAGTAGGGGCAGTCCTCGGGTATAGCAATAGTCATGGGATAGGACTGGTCACAGGGTCCAGGAAAGGCCAGGGTCCAGGAAAGGTCAGGGTCCCTGAGCTGAGGGCAGCTGCCTTTGAGCAAAGCAGCCCTATGGCCTCCCCTGGCCACAGACGTCTTTAGTTGAGGCGCTGTAGGAGCTGGTGAGGGTGGAAGGACCAGTCCTAGGCAGCCCGGGTGAGGGCTGCAAACACCACTACCATTATCCCACTATGAATAAACTGAGGCTGGGGAGCAGGGGAGGTCAACCAAGAGGGAATAAAGGGTCCCAAGAGCTCAGCTTTTGCTTCCTGCAAGTCACACTTTTAGAGTGACATCAAGGCAGGCACAAAGGGGCCTGTGTCCTAGTAACAGCCCCTCTGAGAATGATGTTGTTGGCATGGCAACAGCACCATCGTAGGCCCAGGAGGGTTGCCGGGCGGTAGAGCTGGAGCAGGTGCAGTGACAGGAAATAGATATCTGGTGCATCTGGTGTGGCCTCATTTGCCTTTGATGTCAGAAGGTGCCCGGGGGTGGGGAGTTGAGGGGGGTGATGGGCTTCCTCAGAGCCCCGGGCAGGGAAACCCTGGGCCACAGAGAGGATCAGAAGTTAGCGCTCACCTTGTCTAAAAGTTCTTCAGGATTCAGACCCCACCTTATCCCTAAGTGAGAGCTGTGCCAAGGGCAGGAGGTAGCTCTGACTCTGGATCCTGGATCCCAGGCTCTGCCTCCCCCAGCACTGAGGGATCAGCCCTGGAAGGGTCTACTAAGCCTGGGATTAGGTTTTTCCATTCAAGGTAGAAAACTGCTAGAGATGAGAGAGTGGGGGGTGTTATTCCCATCTTCCCACCCCATGGTTCCCAGAGCTAATGGGGCATCTATGGCCCTGCCCTCATGGCTATAATCCTGCATCAGCACTCAGGTCTGTGCTGCCAAGCCGCTATGATACAGAGGAGAGCCTGCAGTAAGGACCCCCTCTGGACTGGGGTCAGCCTCTCTGTTGTTCCCTCCCCTCCAACACTACACTGAAGAAACAGTTCTCACCCAGCCAGCACCTCTACAAGGGGACCTCAGTCTCTAAAGGCTAATAGGTCAAGGGCTGAAAGGTTCTACCCAGGTCCCTGTAGCCTTGTGAAAAGAAGAGCCCAGGCCTCCTACACAAGCCCCTTTCCTCCTCCTTGGTTTGGGTAGATGAGGCGGAGGGGCAGGCTCAGGAATATGACAGGGTGGGTCGACAGACATTGGGCAGAATCGGAAGGCTGTGCAAAGCCTAGATGGTTACCCCCTAGGCTGTATTAATTCAAGCTTCTTGCCCATATGCTTTAGTCTGTGTACCCCTCCAAGGCTAGCGAGAATATTCCCAGTATTCCCTGTGCCCACCCCATCCCAGCTGTAGACCTACCTGCTCACCTGAAGGTGCAGGGGCAGCGAGTGTGTATGCACAAGTCAGGGAAGCTTCAGGTGCAGTCCCTGGAAGCTGGCAGCTGCCTGTCCTCCCCTCCAGTCATTTGTCAGCCCTGGGAGTTCCCTCTGACATTGCTGCCACTGGGCATACACAGGTACCACAGGCAAAAGAAGAAAGCACAGCTGATGTCCAGACAGTAGTCAGAGGAAGAACACAAAGCCAGCTAGCAGCTTGGGCAGATCAAAAGAACCCCATCCCAACATCCCACCGGGAGGTGCCTTATTTGTCTGGATCAGAAACATGGCATGTGGAGAAGACTCTCAGAACAGGAGGGGAGACCAGTGTCCTCCCAGAGCCCACCTGAAATGGGAGGACTCTTTTGGCTGATGGTGGAAAGGGTCACAGGCTCCCACCCTGAGAATGTTGAGGTGACGCTGACAGTATGACCTAAAGGATGAGGGGAGAGCTAGCTATCGTCCCAAGGATTTTTAAAAAAAAATGCAGAGGGAGGAGGAAAATCTCAGAACTGTTCCCCAACACATTGGTTACCTTTAGGGTGTTCCCCTCCCAAAGCCTTCCAGCACAAGCTGACCCCAGGAAGGAGAACAGAAAGGGAAAGGAAAGGGATAACTGTTTGAGGCCACACAGATTCATTCACTCTCTTCTGAGAGGTGAGGAGTGAGGAGAGTCCTGCATCTGGGAGGGGTCCTCAGCCTCTGCGTTCAGCAGCACCAGGCTGGGGGCCGACCTGGGAACAACTCCCCAAATGCTTCCTGCAGTTTTCCTCCTTGAAGAGCTAACTGCATCGACTGTTCTCAGCAGTAAGCGCCCTGGCAGAGGTTCAGACTCCACGTCTAAGAGAGATTCTTGTAAGACTCAGGAACCAAGAATGGACTTCTGGAAATTCATGAACCCCTGAAACCGTGTGCAAAAATGTACGCAGGCTGGGCGCAGTGACTAGCAGCTTTAATCTTGGCACTTTTGTAGGCCGAGGCAGTAGGATTGCTTGAGGCCAGGAGTTTGAGACCAGCCTGAGCAACATAGAGATCCCTATCTCTACAGAAAAAAAGAAAAAAAAAAAAAAATGAGCCAGGTATGGTGGCATGTGCCTGTAGTCCCAGCTACTCAGGAGGCTGAGGCAGGAAGATCACTTGAGCCCAGGAGTTTGAGGTTGCAGTGAGCTATGATGATACCACTGCACTCTAGCCTGGGTGACAGAGCGAGACCCTATTTCTAAAAAGAAAAAAATGGTATGTGCATGTACATTTTTCTAGAGAGAAAGTCCACAATTATCTTTGTATTTCCAAAGGAATCCATGATTCTAAAAAGATTAAGAACTACTGATCTACACCAAGAGAAAGGAAACTTGTACTCCTTCCCCAGCCTGGTCAGGAGGCTGAGCTGAAACCCTGTTGGCAAGGGTGATAGCAGGACCCCTCAGGCCACCCACCTCCCCTCCACACTATACAGGGATAGCCCACTAACCCTGGAGTCCCAAGCACCCACTCCTCAGAAGGGCTCTCTGAGGAATGTGACAGCTGGAAAGCAGCAGGTGCATTCCTTGGTAGCCGCAGTGTGGCTGCTGTTCCATCGGGAAGGCTGGCGGGACATCTCCTCCCCACATTTCCCATTTCCAAGGTTTTAACTCTCTTCCCAGATGGCAACGTCTCCTTGCACCCTGAGCCAATTTTCAGTCATCAGTGTTTCTTGTTGGCTCAATTAGGTTTAATTATCCACTCACTCTGCTTCAGAAGCTCAGGCCCTGGAGGGATTGTCCAACTGGGGTTTCAAGCAACTGAAGGAACCAAAGGACAAACGAGCATGTGTGGAGTTGCCCAGGGTTGAACCAGGAAGGAAAATACCAACCCAGAGTGAAGAGCCATAGGGGTGGGGGTGGTGAAACCTTACTGCCATGGAAATGACTAGGACAACAGTAAGTGTGAGGCAGATGCCCTGTTCCAGAGTTGGGATTTTTTTTTAAGTATATATATTAAAAACAAGCAAACTGAAAGAAGGTCTGAGTGCTGAGGGGGCAAGGGGGCCTCTGGGGAATCCTGTCCTGGAGCAGGCCCTGGCCTTCAGGTGATTGCGCTTATGGGCAGATTAGTGCCTCCTGGCTTCCCCAGTTCTCCCCCTTTGGGACACCAGATTCAGATGCTGGGGCAGCTACTCAACTCTACCCAACGTCTTGGCTAGTGGGGGCTGGAGAACACAGGGATCTTGTAGAAGAAACCGGCAGACAGGCTCGCCAAAGACTCATTCTGAACCAGCAAGTGAGTGGAGTCCCTGCTGGTCCTAGTGCCACTGTGTGCTGGGCTGCTGAGGCCCAGCGAAGGGGCAGGGCTGCAGGTCCATTCCCAAACAGCCCAACTCCTTTATGCAAACAGAAAAGGCAAACCTTGGTGCCACACTTAGCCCTTAGGAGTAGCCCTGGCCCACCTTCCCCATCTTTCCCTAGTATGTGCATCAATGGCTGACTCAACTAAGGGCAGGGCTCATCCTGGGGTGACGCTTATTTTGGGATGTGGCTATTGTGAGGACAGGGAAAGAGGTCAGGTCAGATTTACCTAACCTAACTTGCAGCTTAACAGGTGTTCACTGAATCTCACCTGCTACCAAAGTTGGTGAGAAAAAGACAGGGAGGCATTAAGACCTGAAGGATTGAGTTAGTCCATAACCCTGGGCCTTCAGAACAATACACATTCAAAACAAGGGATGGTTTTATGTTCTGGCAGAATCTTTTTTAATATAAAACAAAGATAAAACACATCTCAACCCTGCAATCTGTCAGCATGCCTTGTTTCTACAAGATGCACGCTAGACCGTAAGACTACATAGTAAAGGGTCTTTGAGCATTTGGTTGGAGGAAATAGAAAATGCAGATTTCAGGGAAGCATGGGCAAGCCCAAAAGCTGAGCTACATCCCTGAACACTAGAGCAGTCCTTGTCTTTTCAGATCCTCATACGTCTTCTTATTCACAACATTCCCACTGGAGTCTTCATATTCTTCCTACAAAGGAAGGAGTATACTTTGTTAGCTATACCTGCTAGGAGAAATGTTTGGAACCAATCTCCAGGTACCTGAGCTCACACTGGCCTGACCACGGCACCCCTTGGTACTCTGAGATTGGCATTCATCTAAGACAGCCTTTCCCCACTGAGGTTCCACAAGAGAATTAAGCCCTGCTGCCCCTAAGGCAGCCACTGTGTGTAATGAATTTACTTCTCTCCTAGACATTTAGAATGGTACCATTCATGACCTATCCTTAGGGTATGTGAGGAAATAGTTCAAATTACTTTCTGTGTTTAAGATGAGGAACCCTGGTTGAGAAAGCCTAAGACAGCAGTTTTCAAATGGTTTCGAAGAACTCTAGTTTCTGCAGGAGTTAAAAGGAAGGCTAAGCTTCCCTACTTCCAGAGCAGTTTTCTTTATTGTATTTTATATATCAGAGTTCTGTATTACAGCAGGAAAAGGGTTTTGCTGCTTAAAAAAAAAAAAAAAAAAAAAAAAAAATCTGTCTATCTAAAAACCACTGACCTAAAAGAAAGGGAGTCTATTGCCAGTCACTGTGGGACATGTGGTGAGTTGCCACCATACTTAACATACATGTCATTCCTCGTCTCTGAAACCTGCTGCTTGAGATGACTACCTCAGGACCAACAAGGATACCTCCCCACCCCTATGTGAGCATCATCTCTTCTTAGATGCTTTCCTCAAAGAGGATCTGATATATGATAGGGATTCTCAACTTTTTAGTCCATAAATCCCCATGGCAGGACAAGAGATTGGGTACTCCTGCCTGTCACTTCAACATTTCAATGGGAGAATACAAACTGCCTTGAGACACAGATGAAAGCCTGACAGTGCTCACTTCAGCAGCACATATACTAAAATCGGATACAGAGCAGATTAGCATGGCCCCTGCTCAAGGATGACACAAAAATTTATGAAGCACCCGTATTTTTAAAAAAATTATAAAGTGTGACAAATATCACAAATAAATTAGGCTTATATACCAAGAGTCAATTTATAGATATTGTCACATTATACTCGCTACTGCAGTAAAGCAGGGACCATCTTTCACCTCCCTTCTACATGGTGAGAGAGCTGTCACTTGACATCACCCCAGCATTGTCCACATTCGCACCCACCTCAGTGTCAGGCTGCCATCGCTCTGAAGCCTTCTGCAGTTTCAGCTTGGCCCACACTGCAGGACAAGAAATGAGCAGCAGTCAGGACTGACTGAGCAGCCATTACCACCCCCATTAGGATCCCTCTAGATGACTCTGTCTTTCAGATTCTTGCCTGCCCCAAAATAGAATTCTGGTTCCCAGCCACCTATAGACAATACTCCTTCCACCGCAAAATTTATCATGATCTTGCTTTGTTGTTAAAAACAAACAAACAAAAAAAAAGTGGGATCAAATATAACCAAAGACCTTTTAGAATGAAGAACTGATACTCTCAAAGTTAATGTGAAACAAACTATGGGAATTATGGAAGAAACTGATTTTACTGTCTTAAAAGTTCACAATGGAAGAAAAAAGGAACACTAGATACTATCAAATATGTAAAGTCTGGTGCATATATTTTAAAAATTACTGTGGGAAAAAAAGGTGAAATTTCATGGCCAAAGGGTCTAAAGGATAAGACTGGTCAACAGACAATGGAGACATTAAAATAAAATTTGACAGTTCAATAACAAATTATCCCATGAAGATGAAAAGGTGAAGACATCTATAAAAACCACCATAGCTTTAGAGGGAGTGATCAGACATATACAGAAAAAAAAAACAGATACAAAACCAGGGAAAGAATGACTTGAATCTTTAAAAATGGTGTTAGGAAGGTGAACTCTTAGAACAAATGGCTACGTGGAATACATAAGACAGGTTTACTGCTAGAGGGGGAAGATGATAAAATATCAACAGATGATAGTGCGTAGGCAGACCTAATTGGTTCCATGTTTCTACCTTTCCCATCAAGCAGAACAATCCCTAAATTTGATAAGATTAGAAGAAATATCATACAGAAAAAGTTGAAGCCTAACACGGGTAAAGAAATAGTAAATGAGACAATATATCAGAAAATGCTTCACTCTGTACCTGGCATATAGATGCTCAACTAATCATCTTTTCCTTGCCTGCTAATTGCTTTAAATGAGCTAAAGTCTTCAGGCCCAGATAATATGCATATCAGGAAACAATGGCAAATTTATCACATGCTTACTATGTGACAGGGCAGGGCCCTGTCATATTCTTTGTTTAGGCCTTTCAGGAATCCAACCTAGAGTGGCACTAAAATACTGGAGATTGGAAATGCTGTCATGATTTTCCTAAAGAAAAAAATGCATGCAGGAAACTGTAGATCAGTAAAGGAGATGTTACTCTTCAGAAAAATCTGAAAGCAATTGGAAAAGAATATGATTATCACTGGGTGCCCACATGGGTTCATTAAGAGTAAGTCAAGGCCGGGCGCGGTGGCTCACGCCTGTAATCCTAGCACTCTGGGAGGCCGAGGTGGGTGGATTGCTCGAGGTCAGGAGTTCGAAACCAGCCTGAGCAAGAGTGAGACCCTGTCTCTACTAAAAATAGAAAGAAATGATTTGGACAGCTAAAAATCTACATAGAAAAAATTAGCTGGGCATGGTGGCACATGCCTATAGTCCCAGCTACTCGGGAGGCTGAGGCAGTAGGATTGCTTCAGCCCAGAAGTTTGAGATAGCTGTGAGCTGAGCTGACGCCATGGCAATCTAGCCAGGGCAACAGAGCGAGACTCTGTCTCAAAAAAAAAAAAAAAAAAAGAGTAAGTCAAGCAAACTAAATGAATTTCCTGTTTCTGAATGGGATATCTGACACAATAAAAAGCCATAGATATAGGATATCATTATTTTGGCAAAACAATTGCTTTTATAGGCGCAATGTCCCTGTATTCCATTAAAATGTTTAATCTCCTGTTATCATAGTAAATAAGATGGTGAGGCTGGCGCGGTGGCTCACGCCTGTAATCCTAGCACTTGGGAGGCCGAGGCGGGCGGATTGTGTGAGCTCAGGAGTTCGAGACCAGCCTGAGCAAGAGCGAGACCCTGTCTCTACTAAAAATAGAAAGAAACTATATGGACAGCTAAAAATATATATATAGAAAAAATTAGCCGGGCATGGTGGCGCATGGCTGTAGTCCCAGCTACTTAGGAGGCTGAGGCAGAAGGATGGCTTAAACCCAGGAGTTTGAGGTTGCTGTGAGCTAGGCTGATGCCACGGCACTCTAACCCGGGCAACAGAGCAAGACTCTTTGTCTCAAAAAAAAAAAAAAGAAGCTTACTGAAGCCACTTTTCTTTTTTCCTTTATATCAGCATTTCTTAACATACTAAAATCAATTAAAAAAGCCACACATACAACCATTCACTCAAAATCTTACTGGAGGAGTTCACAGACCCAGGTTTAAACCCTGGTTTACACTCAGCATAGGGCTCTTCTCAGGGAAGAAACAATTAGTGCTGCTAACTCACTCCCCTCAAAAATGCAGTAGATGACTGCTCTTGGGCCTGGATACACCAGGGTATTGGGACACTGAGTTGAAGGACTGGCTACTTGGTAGCCCAGGAAATAGTAAATACAGCTTACTTACAGGAGACAGCATCTTCAATCTGTGTCACATTAGCAAAGTGGGCAGTGTTTGGGATGCCCAAACACCTCATGCCATGAGCATGACGCCATTCCTGGAAGGAGAGAGAAGCAAAAGGACCATGTGAAATGGGAAAACCTGAACACAGAGCACTAACTCCATTCTACTCTACCTACAGGCAGCATTCCGTTTGTGGTTCATGTAAACAGCTGGCTGTGACTGAAAAGAGGCTGGTATTTCAAAGCAGCATTGCATTGTTTGCCTCACTGGGCTGGTTTATAAAACCTAGATTCTAGATCTAGTAGTCTTACAGACAAAATCTCTGGGTCACGACCACAGAAACATAACTCTAACCAGTCACCTCCCATGTTAGGGGAGAACCTGACATAGCCCCAGCAACTCTGACCACCAGCATGAATAAAGGTTCTGACGGCAGGTCAGTATCACCTTTGTAACTAAAGGAGACTGTTTATCAGGTATAAGAAAGGATGTGAGACAGGAGAGGGAGACATACTGACATAATGACAGTTTTGGCTGAGGGATGATAAATGGCATGGCGTTTATCCCAGATGCCAACTCCAGTCATTGGACGTAGTGTTGGGAAAGATTCAGAGGCTACTCAGGGGCTCAGCAAAAAAGACCCAGGATCAATCAGTAATATGTATGTCTGAGAGAGAGAGAGAGCTCTCATATGGATTCACTATCCTTGGTCTAGCGTGAGTTTTTTCCATTCTGTAAAATTTCCTTCCAAGTATTGAGAACTAAAGGCAGAAACAAAAGAAGGGTGTTTCTCAGGTAAGAAGCAACTTGAAAAAAAAAAAGTAAAAAAAATTAATAAATAAATAAAAAAAAAGAAGGGCGAGTCTACCTATTGGAGTACCACCCAGATGATGCCTTATCTCAAGAATAGCTTGCTAAATGTCAGTCCATTAGTTTCTTTTTTTCAAAGAGGTAAAGGCCCATATAACACCCAAAGGAGGCAGTTAGCTCTGTTTTCGGTCCTGACTACTAGCAATGGGGAGGAGAAATGACCAAGGAGTCAGAGATTAGGCTAAGATGTTGGAAGAAAGACAAAAAAAGAGACGTACAAGAACAAGCAGGAGAAAAACAAAATGAAGTTAAAATAGCAGGGTGGCATGCCTCCAGAACTCTCAGGTATTCAAGACTAGCAACAGTGGTGCCAAAGGCCAAATGCTACAGGCATGCTTTTAGACCCATCCTTCTCTGATTCCCTTCAGCTCTGGACACTAGTGGTCCTCTCAGGCTGCTCTTATCCTGTTCTCTAAAAGTCTCGGGTTTCCACTTCAATTCTCAGGAGAAATGGCTCTGAATTCCTTACAGCAAAGTGCCGTTGGAAGGCCTTGGGTCCTCGGTAGGTGTAGTTTCCACAAATTTCACAGTTGTAGTTGATGTTTAGCCCATGAAGCTTATACAGCCAGTAGGGAATGGGCTAAAGAAGAAATAAAAAGTAAGAAACAGCATTAGTCTACTAAGGTCTGCACCTGCTTCCAATACGGGGAATGGGGAGAAAGTGGTAGTGCTGGGACTTACTTTGCCATCCCAGCCAAGAGGCAGGTTTTTGGGGTTGTAAATGATCTCATTCTCTTCATCTTCACTTTCACTCTCACTGATCTGTTCTTCCTCCTCTTCTTCTCGCTCTTCTCCTGTCCTTGCTTGCTTGCGTTGCACATTTTCATGAGTAAGATGTCGCTGTTCCTAAGGCAGGTCCATAAATGAAAACTCAGAGAAAAGTACTGCAGAATAAGAAGGGAAATTTCCTATTTTCCTATGACCCTTGCTGACCCCTCACTTCCAAGGATAAGGTTCTTTCTTGTAGAATGAAGGGATGGTCTTCCCCTCACAACAGAACTCCTTATCAGCAGGCCCTACCGGATCCTGAAGGGAAAAGTCAAATGTTCTACATCACTTGCCTAATTACTCATCAGAGGCCAGCAGACTATCACAGAACACAGAACAGTCAGTCTCATCTATCTTGCCTTTAAAATATCTCCTGAACCAGTCTTTTATTCTTCTATCACCAAAGTGACTACCTTCTAACTTTCCCTAAGTCTCTCCCCATTCCAGTTCAGTTTCCATTTTGCTGGCAGATTTATTTATCTGTTTAAAAAACCAAATCTAATGACACATTCTCCTGCTTAAGGAACTTTTATTGGCTTCCTACTGTTTAAAGGACAAAGTCCAAATTTCCAACATAACTCTTCCAAATTTTTCTGACCACTCTCTTCACAAGGCACACTCCAGATGCACTGAATTTCTCATTATTTCCTGGACATATAATTTCCTTTCCTAACGTTGTATCTTTGTGCTTGCCATTTCCTGTACCTGAAACATTTTCTCCCTCTATTTAGAAAACTCAACCTCAGTGTGTTATGACACGTATCACATTACACTACAATCATCTGTCTCCCCAACCACAACGTGGGTTTTTCAAGGGCATGAGGCTGTGTCATATTTACTATTGTATCCAAAAATTTAGCATAATGCTCACAAACTAAGAGACGTCGATAAATGGTAAAATAATGGCAAAAATCTTATCAGAGCAATGAGAGCAACTTCTGGAAACTGGTCAGAATTCCAAAGAGAATGGTGCCACCTCCTGGCAGGGAAAACAAATGCTCTTAAGGGGGAAGAAAGTGGGCATACCTCATGTCAAGGGCATCATGTCAATGGCCTCCCAGCCATCCTCAGAGGACTGGCAATTCAGATTGCTACCCACACTAGCACAACCCAAGTTCAATGTGAAGAACATGTGTCCCCAATGTCCAATGTTTGGCTGGCCTTTCACTGAAAGCAGTTTTAACAGAACCAAGAGGTGACTAGTTCTATAGCTACCATATGTGTGGTCCTCAAACAAGGGGAGAATGAAAATGTCCATGGCAATTGACAGAGATGTAAAAAAGCTATCTAAGCCAGAGCCACCTACTCAAAGCACCACGTGAGCGTGTGTAAAGGGAAGGGCTCCGAGAGCAGGTGAAAATTGTACAAAGCAGACACCATCAGAAAGCCTGGTCTTCTGGATGACTCCCAGAGACACTGACCATCTTCTCTGAATGAGGGCTACCCTGTCTTCCGCCTTCTCTTCCTGGAAAGAGATCTATTTTCCTCCTACTCCTCCCCCTCTTTTCTCTCTGAGATAAGCATCCTGGTCAGGCTAGGCCTTTTCCTACCCCAACCCACCCTTCAACTCCTCCTAAAAGAATACTCAAGGAGAATATTCACAGCCAGCTTTGTACTATAATATTCTAGCCCTATTAAGTTTCTCACAATCTTCTGAACATGTAAGTAATGCCTTTTCATAAGTAATACCTTAAAAGGTACCAACAGCCTTTCTCTTACTTGCCTTTTGAGTGTCTGCTGCTTGAGCCACCCCTGGGTGTATTCTGAAGCTCAGGCAAAGAACCTACCCTGGATGCTGTATTGAGAGGGGAGTCTGTTCTCTATGCTTGACCTTGTGGAAACTGGGCAACCTTGGGAATATCACCTAACAACAGAACAGGAACTTACCAAAGGGCCAAGTACCCTGAAAGACCTCTATTTTGTGCTGAACTAGTTTAACACCCATCCCTTCCTCTTCTGAACCTTAAAAAAATACTCTCCATGAGTTCCTATCTCTTACTCCCATTCTTTATAGCATTTAAAGCCCTCAGCAGAGTCAGTTACTCACCCCAAGAATCTCTACATATTCATATATCTGGGCTTCTAGAAAAGCAATGTCTTTGTTCCTCTCAGTGTCTCTGAGAAAAAGAAACAAGCTGCATTACTCAAGGGTTCTTTTGCCCAGTGCTTGTATCTGGGAACATTTATTCCATGGTTGTGTTACAAACTATACGCACATGAGAAATATCATTTCTGTGAAAGCAAATAAATGCTCTGTTCATTGCAGAACTCACAGACAAGTACTGAGGTTATTTCTTGGAATACATGGAAGCTTATTTTCTGAACTCATCTAGAAGCTGAAAGACATATCAAAATCACTTAAATTTCCATCACTATAATCTACAAAGAAAATATGGCCCTGCAGCAGGCAGACCTGGGCCCAAATCCTCACTCTGCTACTTAGAACTATGAGACAGGACACATTCCATAACCTTACTAATTCCTTATCTGCAAAAGGATCAGGATAACTACTTTCCAGGGTTTTTTGAAGATTAGAAAAAAACACATATAAAAAATACCCTGTACAAGCATGTGGCTCAAGAATACATTCAACTTTTGTCATTAGCAAAAAAAAGTTTAGAAAAATATTTTTTGGATCTATTTAGACTTTTAGCCTCCATAACCTATTGGGGTAATAAGAGGTACTTGAAACACCATTTCCACATTAGAAATTTTACCCACTCTCAATCACCTGAGTACAGACTGTCCTTGGTTTATATTAACAGTGACACAACTGTACTCTCTGCCATTAGCAGAAATAAAGAGCAGACTGGATCTCTATGAACCAATCATGGTGATGAAACAGGCTTTAAAATCTGTTGTTGTAAAAATTCTGCACGGAAATAAAATTTAAAACTATAAGCAAAGGTGCCACCTCGGCCACTCACCGCTTGGTGCCCTTTGACTTGGGATTTTTGGCAAACAGAGAGGTGTCAAGTGACTCCAGGGACTTTCCTTTGGTGCTGAATAGTCTCTGGGCTCGCTCTTCTAGGGTCCTAAGGAGACAGGAGGGGAAAAGGATTCCAGGTCACTGTACCACACGGGCTTGCTTAATTTTTGCAGGGTGGGGTGACAGAAAAAAATGTAATCAGAGCCACTTAGAAGACTGCACAAATGCACAGTAAGTAAGATCATTTTGGTGGAAAAACCATTCTCTTACCCGCCACATTTCAGGCCTAAAGCTAAGAGTGCAGATTTCAATCTGTCCAGACCCAGGGAGGCCAACTCCTGTATAAAAAAGACAAATTACAATATTATATAAACAGATTTGGGGAAACAGCAAGTGCAAGCTGTTCCTGACGCTATGGTAGGACCACACATTCTACAGCCAATCTCCTAGCATTAAGTCCAAACTCTCCAAAGGACTGACTCTGTGATCATGTTCAGATTTGATTTAACTACACTGGTAATGTTCAATTACCTCTACTACAACTTAATGTAGTTGTATTATTATTTGGCAGTTTTTAAAGTAGTTATTCTTCTTTTTTTTATTTTTTATTTTTTTTGGAAACAGAGTCTTACTCTGTTGCCCGGGCTAGAGTGCCATGGCGTCAGCCTAGCTCACAGCAACCTCAAACTCCTGGGCTCAAGCAATCCTCCTGCTTCAGCCTCCCGAGTAGCTAGGATTACAGGCATGTGCCACCATGCCCGGCTAATTTTTTCTATATATATTTTTAGATGTCCATATAATTTCTTTCTATTTTTTTTTAGGAGAGACGAGGTCTGGCTCTTGCTCAGGCTGGTCTCAAACTCCTGAGCTCAAACCATCTGCCTGCCTCGGCCTCCCAGAGTGCTAGGATTACAGGCGTGAGCCACCGCGCCCGGCCTCTTTTTTCTTTTTATCTTTCCACTTTCCTTGCAGATGCTTGGTCCCAGGAAATAGTGTCTTATATAACACAGCCATGGTATTAAAGACAGGAATGTTGAATGGTTCCTCTGAACATGGACATGGAGACCAGTACTGTTGCCGAAGAAAACATACCTCCCAGGAAGAGAATGCAGAGAGGTCAAGATGGGCTCCAGCATGAGTCAGGGCACTGCTTGTCTCTTTCTGGCAAGACGAACAATATAATGTTTATTAAGATCCAGGCATAGGAGGAAGGTAAGGGGACTATCTAAATTGCCAGGTGCTGGCTGGCCCGTTTCTTATACACATTTATGAATACAGATTAAATTCCTACAGGAGCAAAAAAAAACAAACAAAAAATCCAAAAAACCTCCCTCCCTCACCAAAAAACCCAGATGGTCCATTCTCTCCCTGAGGGTTCAGGAAAAACTCAAGTTTATCCCCAGAAGTGAAAATACATAGATTTCTAGCACATAATCTAGTCAGTTTTGGGTCAGGGATCCACACAGCACTAATGATGTGGCTGGTGAAAATCCTCGGCCAGTCAATGGCAAGTGGGCCCTGATACATCTCATTCCAAAGTACACAAAGAAAACCTTGCATACTTGGTACGGAATACTTAATGGCTCCACCTGATACTGAGGGATGGATATCTAATCCCTAAAGTGCAGGCTCAAGAGTAATGTAAAATAAATTCCCTGGCATATCCTCTACCCACACTCCCCCTGAAGCTCACCGGCCAACCAGGGAAGGTACCATTCTCCCACTTCTTCTCAAACTCAGTCTGAATCTTCCCAAAAAGTTCATTCTGATCTTGGAGGGGCTTCACTCTATCTGTGTAATCCTGAAGGTACTCAAGCAGCATCTCTAGGTATCTACAGAGGAACATGCAACACAGATAAAGCAAATAGGGTTTCTGTTTCTGATATACTGTTATGCCCTGTAGAATATACATACTTGTAATTTTAGTTAACACTATTTTTAAAATAGTATTTTTAAATGGGCTTAAAATTGAATTTTTTCCCAACATGTTATTTTGATTCTGACCTTTCCTACCTCCTTTCATCCTTATAATGCCAAATACTAAGGTGTTAATTAACTCACACATAAAAGATTTCAGGTAAAAAGAAAATGAGAAAAAGAGAGGAAGTTAGGTGTATAAGATCATTAAACTCCAAAGACACATAGATCCCTGAATGAGAGATTTCTTTCTACAATAAGACAAAATTAAGAACAGTATGGGCATAAGATTGAAGATATACCCAAAGATACACGCTTGTCCAAAGCCGGACTATTACAATTTTTTTTTTTAAGAGACAGGGTCTTACTCTGTCACCCAGGTTGGAGTGCAGTGGCGCAATCATAGCTCACTGTAGCCTCGATCTCCTGGGCTAAAGCAATCCTCCTGCCTCAGCCTCTCAAGTAGATAGGATTACAAGTACATGCCACCATGCCTGGCTAATTTTTTTTATTTTTTGTACAGACTGGTCTCGCTACGTTGCCTAGGCTGGTCTCAAACTCCTGGCCTTAAGTAATCCTCCTGCCTCAGTCTCCCAAAGGGCTGGGATTACAGGTTTGAGCCATGCCTGGCTACAAATGTTTTAAAACCACATCATTCACAACACCTATCCTCCAATAAACCTGGAAGTCACTGATGTATGCCTTTCAGGGACAAAATTCAGAACTTCACCCTCAAGCCCGTGACATTATCTTCTAATTAAATCCAGTAGAGGCCTAGAAGCTATTAGTGCTTACCTTTTATACTCTGCATTCTTCCTTTCTTTAGGAATGTCAAATAACTGGTCGAAGATGGACAGGTATGTGATATAATCCAGCTTCTAAAAAAAGGAGAGAAATGACAAGAGATTCAGTTAGATGTTTGTACCAGTTACAATACAATCTCCAATAAGTGAGATCAAATTGAGTGTTCTTTTTTTTTTTTTTGAGACAGTCTTGCTCTTTTGCCCGGGCTAGAGTGCGGTGGCATCAGCCTAGCTCACAGCAACCTCAGACTCCTGGGCTTAAGCAATCCTTCTGCCTCAGCCTCCCGAGTAGCTGGGACTACAGGCATGTGCCACCATGCCTTGCTAATATTTTTCTATATATATTTTTAACTGTCCAAATCATTTCTTTCTACTTTTAGTAGAGACGGGGTCTCGCTCTTGCTCAGGTTGGCCTTGAACTCCTGACCTCGAGCGATCCACCCGCCTTGGCCTCCCAGAGTGCTAGGATTACAGGCATGAGCCACCGCGCCCGGCCTAAAATTGAGTGTTCTCTAACAAGGCCTAGCTCATTTTAGTTTTTCCTTTCCCATCATTCAATCCCTACAATAATTGGAGTGTCAGTTCCACTGGACTGAGAAGAATACCAGACGTAATTCACTCTACAAAATAAAGACTGAGTTAATGAACAGTAAACTAAAAGAAACATTTGTTGAACATTTACTGCATTCCATACTCTTGGTTAAAGACTTTGACATTCACTACATTCTAAAATAAGGTACTGAAAGGTGCCACTTGTTCATTCATGTAACCATTTATCGAGCATCTTTGTACCAAGTATGGGGATACAGAAGAGAACAAGACAGACAAGCGATTTCAAGTGTAATCACTGCACTTTTGGGACATTTCCTCACAACTCCATAAGGAACTTAATTATATACTTCTCATGACCCTTCTGAGATTGTCATATTAACCTCATCTCTTGTGATAAGTTATTTTTAAATGTCTTTTGGAAAAGACATTCAATAGCCTTTTGCTGGCAGAAAGATTATGTTGTTACATCTTCCATGTACTTAGTATTTTATGTGTCTAAAACAGGAGCAGGCTATGTATTTGTGGGTTTAAAAAAATTTTTATTTTTGCAAAAATAAAATATGCTTGTTGTATTTATTGTAGAAAACTGACTTTTATTTTAAATACTGTTTCATTCCAAGAAAGCATATCACTTCTTTAATATTTATACAACAGTAAAAATGCAAGCAAAACACTCTGTAATTGCTTCATATCTCGTAGTACCAGAGCAGTGTCCTGACTCACTCCTAGAATCAGAACCTCTCCCCCCTCTCACAGGCCTCACCTCAGATGCCTTCAGGTTAATGTACTTGAGGTAACAGTCATGGAGATCAAGGTAACGACCATATCCCTCTTCATCTGTGAACTCCACCAAGTCTGAAGAGATCAGATATGTCAATAATTCAGATACTACAGACCACTCTCTTGGACTTGCCTTTTCACCCCAAATGTCCTCCTTATGCTTCAAAAAATAAACAGAACTCAGCTTTCCAGGCCAGTGAATTCGAGCCAGGATAGCACAAAATGAACATTCTGCCCAAGGCCAATTTAGGAGGTCATTGTAGCCCAAAAACCAGCAAAGAGAAAAGCAGCAAGAAAACCTGGCTATAAATTTCTCTAAGGCCCTGAGGGCAAATGTGAGCTGTCATTAACCTATACTTTTGCTAGTGCTGAAGAGAAAGGTTAAACCCTGCTTACTTTGCGCCTCTTCACTTGGATTCTCTCGAGCCTTCAGGAGCTCCTCAAATTCCACTGACATTGGCACACAGATCTGAGGGAAAAAGAAAAGCTCAGGTGGACTTTTCAATGTACAAGTTGCAATATCACAGAAATGGGGTGTACAGAAATTTCGACTTCAGATGCTTTATTTGGCCTTGATTTTTCACTAGGAGCCTATTACTGTTCTCCAATTACTGTGCTTTTTTCCCTTTATGTACTGACTAAAAACTGCTGAAGTAACACCTGCTCACAAAACCTCAAATAATACAAAAAGAAAAAATGAAAAGTGTCCTTTATTAATTCTCCTGAAAATAGATCTTTTTCTATGTTGAGAATTACCTGTGGTAGTGTCCAAAAATCCTGATGCATCTGGTACCAATTAAATCAAAGTGGAGCAGATTCCAGCACTTTTTAAAGATCCCCAGGTAACTCAAACATGCTGCAAAGTTTGGAAACTACTTCTCTGTGGTTTTTTTTTTTTTTTTTTGAGATGAGGTCTTGCTATATTGCCCAGGCTGGTCTCAAACACCTGGGCTCAAGCAAACCTCCCACCTCAGCTTCCTGAGCAGCTGGGATTACAGGTGCGAGCCATTGTGCCCAGTGATTCCATGTATTTAAAGACATGTATTTGTACAAGCACATTCATTCATGCCTGCACGGGTTTTTGTTTTTTATATAAACAGACTTGCTTTGTTCACTTAGTGTATGTTGACCATCCTTCTAATCAGTTATTTAACTATTTATTCCTCATTATCTTTCAATCATGGCTGGAAGAAGGTTACCACACCAGAACAGTACTCCTGTCTTCTCTCCTGGTTAGTAGAAGACCTCACACTCTATCCTCGAAGGGGGATGGGAGTGGGTGTATGAGGGTACCTTCATCTACCTCCACAATACATACTTCAATAAACAACCTCTACTTTCTGTTTTTTTAGCCTCTTCCTTTTTCTATCAGTTTCTTCAAGTATCTCCCCTATCTTCCTTAAGACCTGTTCTTTTGTTCTTCTTTTCCTGCCAGCCTTTCAAATGCATGTTCCACACTCCATGCTTCTACTTCTCCATTAACCCACCTTTACCCCTGTGACCAGATTTCTGTTCCCACTACTTCAGTGAAACGGCAAGCCTGGCAGTTACCAATCAACAACTGATACCATGACTTTCTGAAACTCTTTTGCTTAGCTTCAGTAAGACAACACTATTTGGAGCTGTCATCTGACCTTTCTGACGGAAGTCTTCCCAGGCCCCTTTGCTGTTAACTATCTACTGTAAGTGAGCCCCACAAAGCACACGGAGAAGCTTTGCCAGTCTTTCACTTTCTCTCTCTCCCAGAACTCAAGGATTCATGGCTCAACTATCAAGTCCACTGTGACGGTTCCCAAATCTAAATTACAAACCTTTACTTCTTGCATGGAGGTAACCAACTCCAACTGCTTATGGGTCACTTCTATCCAGACATAACAGTACCTAAAAATCTACATATGTAAAAACTCATTTTCCACTGCAAATAGGTTACCTCCTTCTTCCTTATTTCTATCAAAGAACAAACAACTTTTCAGTTACACAGTCATGAAAGCTCAGAGTAATCTCTGACTCATCCTTCTCCACCTTCCCTGTAGAGATGTCTTACTCCTTATAATCTTACAGCATATCGGGGTGGACATTCATTGTCACAAAATATGACAGGATCATCAAGAAAGATTAATTTTGGGGGGTAGTAGGAAAGATACTTCATGAAAGAGGAAAGAGTTGGCCTCTGGGCTGAATCCTGAAGGTGTAATGAACTTCGGAAGTGCGTAAAGTATCTTTGTGTTAGTTGGATCCTCCAGGTAGAAGATTTCAAGACAAAGTTAGGAGTACAAACTTAATGGGAAAACAATCTAGTGAAAGATAAAAAAGATAAAGCAGGATTGGAAAGGGACAGGCTAGATCACAATGCAGATTGGACAAAATCTTAACCAACCCAATGAGGAGCTCTGAAGCAATTATCAGTCATCAGAGGAGTCTCACAATGGGCAGAAATAGCTATGCCATAGTACCCCCACTGTACTCAGTCACTGGCTGGAAGCTGCCCAGGAAGAGTGTGGCTTGGCTTAAAAGCTGAGAGGTAATCCTGAAAACACTATGGTTAAAGGATGTCTGCTAACTATGCCCCATGCAGCTAAATGGCAAGTTCTTTCTTGAAGGGACATCTGAGTGGCACACCTCGATTTTCCTTACTTTAGTTGCTCTTTGGATAGGAGAAAATACTTTTCTAAAGCCATACCTCATTTGGGTGCTTCCGGTGGAATTCCTTTATTTGCTTGAGTCTATTATAGAATTCAGCAAACTCATTGGGTCCTGAAATAGCATTGAGCTCCTCCTTTCGTAACCTGTGATTTCAAGAAAAATCCAAAGAGCACAGAGCACACTGTCAGTCCTTTATCCATGGCTCCTCAGAAGCACTAACTCTCCTGGATCAGCTGTGACTGTCACTTACCCATCCTTATCGTCATACAAATCCCTCAGGTTCCCACTGACCTCCATATACCTCTGAAAGGCAAACACAAACCATCAGAATGAAGTGATTTTTACAAGTGTAGAGTTAAGCAACCAACAAGGACTCTAGTCAAAGCCCAGGGTAACCTCAAGAGATATGGCCTTAAAAGTTCCTGTGTTTTCTAGTACTTTTAACAGACAGCCCTGATTCCTGGTTAGTTTTTAAAAACAGGTTGATCTGAAGATTACCTGAGTGATATGATTTGAGGGATGACAGGGAGCTCCTATCTTTACATACTACCAATGCTTAGCTTTCCCTATAAGAGACCCATCCCCTTTGTCTAAACAGAAGTTTCCATCTAAGACCCTCAAAGATAAAGATGATTTTCACTATTTCAGAAAGCTAGATCGAGGAGTAAACAGACTAAACTACCACATAGCTTCTTTTGGAGTCAATGTATATTAATTCTGGATGGTACAGGTCCACAGGCCCTTCTCCAAGAATTCTGGAACTAGATTTGTTTCAGAATTTGAATTTTTAAGTTCAGGAAGGTACCATATATTACATAACATACCTAGTGGAGTCTAGAACACACATTAATAGTTCTGCAGTAAACTTTATGTGTTATTTACTAAGAAGAATAAATAAAGTCTGTAAAAAGCCTTTAATAGCTTCAGGCCAGCTTTTGCTGCCAAATGAAATTGGGTCAGATTCTGCCACCAAATAATTAAACAAACAAACTTCTTGGCTTTCAGTGTATTTGGGGAATAGGGGCTTGTAATATAATTACCTCTTGCAAACCAGAGCTCTGATTAGGTCTTCTATTCCTTTCTAAACAGATTTCAAACATATGCAAGATACAGAGCATAGTATAACGAACCTCCATTTGCCCATCAACCAGCTTTAATAATTATCGGCATTTTGTTTTCAAAGAGTTTTTCTAAAAGTAAGAAATTGGATTACCAGGCAGATGCAGTTTAGTCAAAAGTACTTCAAAACGGTGTCCTGGGAGGAAAACACCAATATTCAACATTTCGTTTTTTTGAGGGATGGGATTATACCTTCTGTGCCTGAGTCACGGACTCCTAAAACTATTCTTTGCATATTCAAGGGACACAGGATGCTATAAAAAGGGGCATCTTCCCAAGTAATGGAGAATGAATAAGAGTTCCCCCTTCAAGGAGGTGAGGAAGGGCAATTCAGCACCCTCAGGTTCGGCAGCTGCTTGGGTATCTCTTCAGGCAGATAATCCACGACTGGCCAGTTACCTTTGGCCAAGGCTCACGCTGAGATCCCGCACCTCGCTTCCCCTGTTTTCCCGCCTTCCCAGACCCAAAGAGAAGCAGACAGCGGGGCACTCACATCTTGCATGGCCCGAGTGCGGTGGTCGGAGTTGATCTGGTCCCGGAGCTGAAGAAAGGCAAACGGTGACACGGGCGCCGTTAGTTTGAGTTCTGGAGTTGGAAAGGCCGCCCGAGGGCGGAGCTTATTCGCTCAGATTTTAGCGGCTGAAGCAGAGGCCTCTGCGACGCTGGGCCCCCGTAGGAGGTTACCAAGGCCGGAGCTGGGAGAGGGAGCCCCGGGAGGAGGCAGGGGGCGGGGCGCAGGGAGGGTCTGAGGGCCAAAGAAAGCTCTTTGAGGGGCCCAGCCTCGGATGTAGCCCCTGCCCAGGTCCCACTCACCGTGGACTTCTTTGTGAGCATCTCTTTGGCCATGACGTCCATGAGCCGTTCCTTCTCCTCATGATAGCGCCGCTGCTGCTCCAGAATTGTCTCCATTTTCCCTTGGCCGCGGCACCCCAACCCCGACCACCAAAAGGGCCGGAAGCAACTCCTGTCGCTCTGCGCGCCTGCGTCCCCGCGCTACGCGTCCGGCGGCACCCGAGTTCCGCCAGTGCCGGAAGTGCCTCAGGGACTAGAAGAAAAATGAGCACCACAAGGAGATCCAGTCAACACTATCGAGGGCAACAGTGCCCCCTGCTGGTCGGAGGTGTCGTGGCGCGAGGCCGAGCGGTTTGCAGCTGCCTCTAGGGGTCATAGAAAAATCCAGGAACTGAGGTGAGTGGTCGGCTTCCTGGGGCAGGGATCGTGTGGACCCCGGGGCAGTGGAAGTGTTGGATGGGAGACGGGAAACTGGAACTGGAGTCGCTTTCAGAGTGACCTATGACAACGTTTGCCCCTTCTCAGTAAAATGGGGATGGTAGTGGGTTTTTTGTTTTTAAAGAGATTCACATGTGGAAACAACCTGAATGTCTATCAGCAAGGGGGCTAGTTAAATAACATATGGTACATCCAAGCAGTGAAATGCCATACAGCCTTAAAAAAATGAAGTCCGTATGTCCACTTTTAAGTAGAGAAATGAAAACATGTCCATATGTTCGTACGTTCATAGCGGCATTATTCGTATTTGACAAAAACTGGAGGCAACTCAAGTCCCCGAATTAATTGGTGAATGGATAAGCAAAGTGTGGTATATCTATACAGTACAATGGAATATTACTCAGCAATAAAGAAATACTACAATATGCAACTTATATACCCATAATAATTAAAAATAAAAAAAATTAAAAAAAAAAAGGAATACTACAAGAGTGAACCGTGAAAACATTATGCTAAGTGAAAGAAGCCAGACAGGAAAATGACAATGTATGTCCAGAAGAAATGCCCAAAAAGGCAAATCTATGGAGAGAGAAAGTAGATAAGTGGTTGTGACTAGAGGTGAGGTTGGAAGTGACTACAAATGCACCCAAGGAATCCCTTTTGAGGTGACAGAAATGTTCTAAAATTGGATTGTGGTGATAGTTGTACAACTCTATTAAATTTGCTAAAATTAATTGAATTGTACACTTAAAGTGTGTGAATTTTATGGTATGTAAATTATACCTCAATAAAACTGTTAAAAAATCTGTGTGAGCTCATATGGAAAGATGGCACACAAACTGAAAAAAGCTAGATGCACAACAGTGTATAAAAATAGATGTGCAAAGAGATTATTTCTGTAAGGATATCCAAGTACCAGTAAACAGTGGTTGTTCCTGAGGAGACAGCTTGGAGATCTGGTATGGGTGGGAGATTTTTCTTTGCATATGCCCAAAGCATAGCATGAAAAAAATTTTAAAATATATACTTGTATTACTTTTTCAATTTAAAAATAAATTTAGGCTGGGCACAGTGGCTCATGCCTGTAATCCCAGCACTTTGGAAGGCCAAGGCAGGAGGCTCACTTGAGGGCAGGGGTTCAAGACCAGCTTGAGAAACCTAATGAGATCCCATCTCTACAAAAAATTTTAAAAATAGCCTGGTGTGGCGGGCGCATCTGTAGTCCTAGCTACTCCTAGCTACTTGGGAGGCTGAGGCAGGAGGATTGCTTGAGCCTGGGAGTTCGAGGCTGCAGTGAGCTATGATTGTACCACTGCACTCCAGTCTGGGTGACAGAGTGAGACCCTGTCTCTAAAAAAAATAATAACAAAAATAAAACTCAAAATGAAAATACATATATATGCATTCATGTTTAACAAAGAAGAACAAGGAGGATATAAACCTCAAGGAGTTAATAGTAACCTTTTGTTCTTTACTTTTTGGAATTCTCCAATTTTTCTTACAGTAAGTATGCATTACTTTTTGTTTTTAAGTTTGAAAAACAAGCCACACTTGGTAGCTCAGGCCTGTAATCCTAGCACTCTGGGAGGCTGAGGTGCGAGAATTGCTTGAGGCCAGGAGTTCGAGATCAGCCTGAGCAAGAGCTATGCTCTGTCTTTACAAATAATAAGAAAAATTAGCTAGGCGTGGTGGTGTGTGCCTTAGCCCCAGTTACTGTGGAGGCTGAGGCAGGAGAATCGCTTGAGCCTGGGAGTCTGAGGTTGCAGTGAGCTATGATGATGCCACTCTAGCCTGGACAATAGAGCAAGACTCTGTCTCAAAGAAAAAAAAAAGTTTAAAAAATAAAATACAGATAATGACCCATATTTTGCCTACTCATGGGAGTGTTGTGAGGATTATATTTGTATATGGAAATCTAAGTAAGACCTCCAACCTACGGGAAAAGACCCTAGTTGCAACTCATCTGGGGCTTTTCCTGGGCCACTTAAGAGATAAGGTAAGAAATCTCCCCCAGCACCATGGCTCACGCCCATAATCCCAGCCTGAGCGACAAAGGGAGACCCTGTCTCTAAAAAAAAAAAGTGGAGAAATTCAGTGAATGTTTTTTTGTTTGTTTATTTGTTTGTTTTGGTAAGGTTTGGGAGCTCCTGTACTCCATATTTCATCAAATATGAGATGCCAACAATTGTATTATTTTATGCTTTACGAACAGAGAAAAAATAGTTAAACTATGACACACCTTCAGTTAAACACCTGGGTTTCTGAGATGTTAAGTCTGAGAAACTAAGTTTATATTGAAATAGCTGAAACTCAGTGTAGTGGGCTGCACGTTTCTTTTTCTTAGGTGAGGAGACAACCTTACTAACACCATTCTCCTTGTGACTCTGCCTCAAACCTGAAGGCTTCCTGCCCCTAAACGCTTCTCCATCCTCACTCTATGGAACCAGTCAGCAAGAACTGCCTTTTTTGCTGCTGCTGCTGCTATCTGCCTCTTGATCACCCACCTGGACCACTACAATAGCCTCCTAACGAGCCTGCTAGTCTTACAGGCCTCCAATCCATTATTCATGCTGCAGCCAGTGTGATCTTTCTAAAACTCTGCTCTTCTCACGCCCCTGCTTCAACATTTCCCTTGGCCGCTCTACCCACAGGGTGAGGTCTGTTTTAGCATTTGGCTTTTCACGACCTGGGCTCTGCCTGCCATGTTAGTCTCTTGGCACTTCCACGAAATGAAATTACTTCTGCTTCCCCCAAGCACCATATGTTTTCAGGCCTCTGGGCCTTTGCATCAGCTGTTTTCTATGCTGGGACTGCTCTTCCTTAACAAGCATTTACTGAATGCGTAGTAGGTGCCGGGAGCTGAGAAGGAGGGGTGGGCAAGGCAGGCCCCAGCCCAATTCTCAGCGAGGCTGATGGGAAATAGAAACAAGCAAAAACTTAAGCATCTACGGTAAGTATTATTTATAAACACACATGGTGGACATTCGTAAAGCTTTACTGAAAATGTCAACCACGGCCTCAGAAAGTTTAGGACTAGACTTGGGCCCGGTAGGCAGTGTAAAGTGGATTGGAATCCCGAATCTACTAGTGACTTTGGGCACCTGACTTTGGGAGTCTTCACTTCTGTGTAATGACAGTAAAAATGCCCGCCCCAGAAGATTTCGGGAGGGTTTAACATGAGCTACATATAATCACGCGGTTTCCGCGGGCCGAGGAGCCCCTCCCCCGGGCGCCGGCGCGCACGTACCTGCCCCGCCAGCCGGCCGACCGCGGGCCCAGACCGCAGCCGCCAGCGGCAGGGGCAGGGGGCGTCGGACGCCGAGAGAGGGGAGCGTCGCTCCGCCCCATCGCCCCACTTCGGGGGACAGCCCCCCTCGCTCATTCCCGCCCCCGCCCCTGAATCACGGGGGGGCGGGGCCATGACCCATTCATGCCGGGAATCGGATCCAGATGTTCCCCGGGCGCGTGCAGCTGCATCCTTGCCTTTTTTGGCAAAAAACGTGCGGCCGCGAGCAGATCCCGGGCCGCCCCCGCTAATCCTCGGGAAGAGGGGGAAGGGGGCTGAGGGTCTGGGGCCAGACTGGGGATCGGAACCGGGTGCTTGCTCTGCGGGATTTGGGCAGGGCGGGAACCCCACCATCACCCCTGCTCCCGTCCGGAACCTCCCCTAAACGTCTCCCTTCCCCACACGAAAGAAAAAGCCCTCCGCCTGCAGGGGCGAGGCAGGCCAAGAGGGGCAGTAGCTGTGGCGGGGATCCCCTTCCTGGGGAGAGACTTCCCACCCAGTGGCCAGCCCCCCTTCACCCCGCCCTGCAGGGAGGATGTCTAGAAGAGGCTCAGAGTCTCCCAGTCTGTGAAGGAACTTTCCTTCCCCCTCAACAGCCTGGACATACACACACAGGCCTGTGCTTCCTCACGCTGCTTTATTGAAGAATCTGGAAGAGGGGCAAGCCAATTCCACCCCTCTGCCCATCTCTGGGCAAAATGGAGCTGAAATAAAACAAGACACTCGACGGACAGGGGCTAGGCAACAACCTGTACCCTAAGACCCTTTGTCAAGCCCCTGACCTGCTGCTCAAACAGCCCCAGCCCTGGGGCTAGGGATGGGTCAAGCCTGAGCACAGTCCACTCATGAGGACCTCTCAGGCACCCTCAGGACACCTAAAATCTATTAAAAGAAGTCTAGATTTAAGGCCATCTAGGTCTCAGAGTCCTGGTTTGGAGGGCTGGGGTCTAGAGCCCTGATCTGGGGAGAGGGCCTGGCCTGGGACCCAGATTGCAGGGGAGAGGGCTCAGTACTGGAGTCCATGTTTAGGGAGGGGGCTTGAATCATGGAGGCTCTACAAGAGCCCAGGTTTGGGGGCCCGGGTCAGGGAGTACCAGTTTGGAGATGTCGGAGTGGGGAGACTGAATCCTGGAGGCCAGGGGGAGACCCACTGTGGGGAGGGGCTGGGTCCCACCAGTGGTTCAGAAAAGGAGCCATGGTCCTGGAGCCCTGTTGTGAGAAAGCCTGGGCCCAGGATCCCTGACTCAGGGTCCTGCCTGGCTGCAGCCCTGGCACAGCACTTGGTCTCCGTCGGGCACAAAGCCTTGGCCCACCAGGGATGTGGAGCAGCGGGCACAGGAGAAGCAGCTGTGGTGCCAGTGTCGGTCTTCAAAGGACACGTACTTGCCTCCACTGAGTCCTGGAGGGAGGCTGGAGGTTAGCTCTGCAGATCTGGGGATGGTCCTGCCCCCACCCAAAACATCCCACTCCCTTGCCTGCACCCTGCCCACTCCATTCTTTGACCCTTGTCCCACCTACGATGGGGCTCTTGCAGCTGCTGCACTTAGGTGCAAAGAGTTCTCCAAAACAGGACACACAGTAGGGATCTTCATCCCGGGAGGTGAACTGCTGCCCTGCCAGGGGCGTCTGGCACCCAGTGCAGACCAGACATTCTCGATGCCAGGGCTGATCACGGTATGTCACTCCACCCTGTGTCAGCGTCTGTGGGGGCAGCATCCATCAGCAGGGCTCAGTGGGGATTCCCACCCCACAACAAGCCTTACTCGCCCCCCACCCCACTGGCCCGGCCCCCACCTTGCTGCAGCGGGCGCAGCGAGGAGCAAACTTGTCCTCATAGCAGGGGACGCAGTAGTAAGCACCCTTGTCGGGCACAAAAGAACAGGAGCCCAGTGGCTGATCACAGCCGCTGCACAGGAAGCAGTACTCATGCCATGTCTGGCCTCCATATTCCAGCTTCCGGGACCCTGTGGGGAACAGGGGTCCCACTCAGATGCTGTGTCACGAGCTCCTGAGGGCCACCTCTGTTACTTCTCCAGGAGGGTCCCCACTGCTCCCATAGCCTGAGCAGGATGGTGTCCATGCACATGCAGCAAGGCCCCTGCCACATAAATTATACATGCTAACCTCTCCCCAAACACACGTCAAGCCTCCATGTAATAGTCATGATGTCTTAGCATATGCTAAGCCCTTATACACCAGACATGATGGTTTTAGACCCCACATATACCAGGCAAGCAAATCTCTGCCCACACAAAGTTCTAATGCTCTGAGTATGACAGGTTCAGTACATGCTTAGCCTGCACATCTCCTAGGTATATTATTCTCCATGTATGCTAAGTCCTCACATTCCTATTAGTCATGCAGGTCTTCATACATGTTAAACCCTCTGTTTATCTGTCTCTGCACACACTAAACCCCGAGGCACCAAGCACAACAGTCTCAGTACACCCTTAGCTCCTACATGTACCAAATGTGAGTATCTTCACACATGCTAAGTTCCCAGGTACGTATCAAGCATGTCAGTTACCCACATATGGTAAGCCCCCATGTGTCTAGCAGGCCTACTGGTTCAGCATACACTAAGCTCTCAGGAAAGTGTCAAGCTTGTGAGTTTCTGCACATGCTAAGCCTTCATGTGTATACCTGGGCATGCCAATCCCTGTACATGCTAACCCCATAAGAACATACAGGCATGACAGATCCTACATACACTAAATTTCCAGAAACATGCCGTGTGCGCAGGTCTTTACACATACCAAGTCTTCACATATAAGACAGGCACATGCAAGGACCCCCACACAGATGCCAGACATGCCAGTCCCTCTATAGGATGAGCCCCTGGCGATGTACCAGGCATGACGGTCTCTCCGCAGGCGGAGCACTGTGAGGAGAAGGCACTGCAGTAGCAGTCATTGCAGAGCAGCTCACTGTCCTGGCAAGTGAAGGGTTCATCGGCTAAGGAGCGCTGGCAGCGACAGCAGCGGAAGCAGCCCTCATGGAAGTGGCGGTCTTCATAGAACAGCTCCTGTGGGGAGCACAGCAGGGGCACTGCCACCAGGGCCTGGTGGATCCATCCTGTGCCCCCTCCCACCAGCCTCCACCCACTCCCTGCCCTGCCTGGTCTTATTCTTACCCTTGAGTCATGCCCAATAAGCTGCTTGCACTCAGCACAGGTGTTGGCGAAGGTGTTGTCATAGCAGGGCACACAGTAGGGGCCGCTGTCTGTCTGGATGTACTTGCGGCCAAACAGGGACTCACTGCATTTTGCACAGTCAAATGCCTCGGTCATGATGGCGATGTGAGGGGGCCCTGTTAGGAGAACAGGTGGGGTAGAGGTCACTCAAAGGGACTGTGGCTTAGCCCCTGGCAAGACAGCAGGCATGGGAAATGCCAGATCAGAACAGATGGGGATGGGGAAGGGGTGCTTCTGGGAACCCAGGAGTCCTGCATGTTTATTTCTGTATTAAACGATGGGGGTGGGAAGGGGTCAGGAAAAAATCAGGAAGCAGAAGTTGTTTTCTTATCTAGGCCCTGGCAGATCTGGGGGGAGGGGGCTTTTCCTGGGTCAGTGACTCATTTCCTGCCCCAGTCTGAGTTTAGCCCCCCCTGTCCCTACTGTCCCCAGGGTGGCAAAAGCAGGGGTAGGGAGCCACCCCACCCTACTCCCTGTGATCATTACTCCCACCCTCTTCTGACTCCCAGGAAGGGATTCCAGCAATATGGATAAAGGAACCTTTACCCAGAGCTCTGGAATGGGGAACTTAGGCATGGGAATGGGCTGTTCCCGTCCCCTCCTGATTCAGGAAACAGTGGAATGCTAGAGGGATGCTGGGCTGATGAATGGTGGAGGAGGCCAGTGTGAGAAGTTGGGCCTCCCCTCCCAGGAGAATCAGCCAAGCAACAAGAACTTCAGAGGCTCAGCCGAGGTTCAAGCAGGAAGGAAATCCTGCAAGCTGGACACAGCCAAGATTCCCCAGCTGGACCCTCTGCCCTCATCCCCCCTCCATCCCTGCTGTGTCTCTGGTCACAACAGCCTGGGCAGCCTTGGCCTGCAACATCTGTAGCAGCTGTGGCAGCACAGATGGCCAGATGTCAGGTTTTGCCAGCAATAGAGGAGAAAAAAAGTAAATGAGAAGCTCGGGGAGGCAAAGGGGAACTGAAGACAGACTTTGAGAGCAAGCGCAGCATGCCCCTGCCACCCCCTACCTCCCCACCCCCGCCAGGCATCACTCCTGCCAGTGGCAAAGCCTCAGCATATTTCCATCCTGGGTCATTATTTCCCGCCCCCTGCCTCTATCCACCTTTTCTGATTTCTCAGGGTTTTGGACCAGAGAAGTGAAGGCAGAGAGAGCAGGAGCCACTGAAGACATTTTCTCCCCAATCAGGCCCCCTCTTGGGTGGGGAATAAGACAGGGGGGAGCCCTGAAAGCTGCTGCTGCAGACACCCAGCCCCCCACCAAACCTCAGACACTTTCCATTTTCTCAGGAACAAAGCATGTTTGCGGGATGAGGTCATCCACGCAGCTGCCTCTGGAACAGGAGCCTGGGGAGTGGGGCAGTAGGGAAGTGGGGTTCCCAGACCTTCCAGCTGCCCTGCGTCAGTCTCTAGCCCCAAAGTCAGAGCTGCCCAACCCTGCTCTCCTCCACCATGAAGCCTGCTCTCTAGGGGCTGGAACCCTGGGGTGGTAGAGAGGAAACACCAGGACTCATAGGAAGGGGATGTCCTCACAGCTGCAGATGAGCCCGGGGAAGTTGAAGGGACATACAAAAAACCCCACCAAACCACTCCCGCACTTAGACCCAAGTCACTGGCAGTTCCCCAGAGCCTGCCCTGGCTCAAGTTGAAGGAAAAGTCTTCCTTTCTCAGCCACCCCCAGTAGGAAATTCTGGACAAGTGTTGCTCTGGCTTGAAATTCAGACTCCAGGCACCAGCAGATGCCCCCAGCCTGGCCTGGCTCTTTGGAGGCATGGCTAGTGAGCTTGAGGCTGTCCTTTAGTACAATGGGAGGCCACCAGAAGCTGGGGTCTTTAGAGCCAGGACTCCTGGGGTGAGAGCTATGCTGTAGGGTAGAGGATACCCCTCCTTCTCAGTCCCCTCCCCACCACTCAGGCCCAGGTTTCCTCTGGCCCAACATCTGAGGATTGCCTGGGCTGTCAGCCACTGGGCAGCAGGGGGCCACACAGGTGGAATGTGTCCATCAGGGGTGCCCAGGGCCTTCCCCTTCCTTCCTGGCTTGGCTCGCAGCCGCCACCACCTTCCCAGGCCCAGGCTAGCCCTGGGTCCACCCCCCGGGAGGCAGTCACTACTCTGAAACAGGGGCACCCCAAATAGGGTATGGGTGTGGCTTCCATTTCTTTCCCAGAATCCCCCAATGCCTTAGTCTCTCCAGCTGGGCTCTGGCGAGGACAGAGTGAAGGGCACCATCAAGGCCCACCTGTCTCTGCCCATCCCTCCCCCTCCCCCTCTTCCTCCCCTGTTCCCTGGAGGAGCCAGCCTTGTATTCCTCCCTGGCTGGCAGAGGGAGTTTGGGAGAGACTGCACTGTCTGGAGATGGCTCTCATCCCCTGCCCTCCCCCTGCCCCCCAAAAGGCACCTCCTAGTAAACCTACTGGAGCTCATTATGGCTGGATAAGTGCTGTGGTGTGCGATGTGCAGAGGCTTGTGCTGTGAAATATAAACTTGGGTTTGAATCCCAGCTCCTTCACTTACTAGACAGGTTACCTTGGGCAAGTCACTTAAGCCCCCTGAGCCTGTTTTTGCAACTAATTAAATGAAAAACTACTACTTCCTACCTCCTAGGGCTGTTGTCAGGCTTAAATGTGACAATACTTGGAAAGCACCTGGCAGATAATAAGTGCTCAGTAAATGGTAGCTGTTAATATTTTTACTATCAGCCCCTCACTCACACTGAAGGGCAGACAGCAGTTTCTCCAGCAGGCCTGGGTTAGGGAGCTGGCCTGGCACTTGACCTGGATGTTCTCAGTGTAGGCCCAGGGAGAGAACAGGAGACCCCAGACCTGTGGGACTTCCTGTGGAGACCACTGGGGCCAGTGGTTGCTCTGGCCCAGTCAGCCTGACTCCAGTGAGCATAACTGAGACCCCTCACACAGGTACACAGGTGTACACACCCGCATGCTGCTTTGCTCCTCGAAAAGTACATTCTCACCACCATCTCACCACCTCTCACAAAAGGCAGGCAGGATAGAGTATCATCCCCATTTTACAGCTGAACACAAGGAGGCCAGGGACAGGGCAGGGGCATGCCCAAGGTCACGCAGGTATCAGAGCCGAGGTCCCTCGCCTCCCAGCCTGAAAGTCTTCCCTCTCCCCAGAAAGGCTGCTATGGTGATGGAGGAGGTAGGCAGTCAGCTACCCCCTCCTGGCCAGGGGACAGGAGGTGCACCAGAGCCTGGCTCTTCTCCCCAGCTGTTGGCCCTATGATTGGAAGACACCCAGAAGCCTTTCCAGTTACCCCTGCCAGCCAGTCAACCCTTCTACCACCTCCCAGCACTCCCCACTGTCCAGGAGGACCCTGGCCAGGCCCCCACAGCTGTGAGTCAGAATCAGAACAGACCCCTCCCCCACCTCCCAGGAGTTGACAGGAGACTTAAGAGGAGAAATTGAACTCCTCTCCCACCCCCACCCCCTGCCACTAGGCACCAACCCCAAACTCTGTGCTCTCCCCGGGGAGAGGGGGGTGGGGAGCAGGATCCCACAGCTGCTCTGGGGACAGGAGAGGAAAAGTTCATTCACCTCGGGTCCCCTAGGGCTGAGGCAGCACGTCCAAGATTTGAGTTTAAAAATAAGTTAGTGCTGTCTCAGTGGCTATGTGTGCACACAAGACTCCTTCTTCATCCTGATCTTACAGTCTCAGGTCCTCTGCCTCATGGGGGATCGGTTGGCTTAGAGTTTCTCTTTCCCCACAGCCTTGCTTCCCAAAGTTTCGGGCCTGGGTCTCTCAGTCTGTCTTGGAAGCTGTCAACCTCCCTAGGTCTTGCTGCCTCCATTAAGTCGCGGCCTCTGGTACCTAGCTGTGCTCCCCTGGGCACCTCTCTGTGTCCCGGCACACTTCTGCTGCTGTCCTGGGTTTGGGGAGGCTCTGTATCTCTGACTGGCTATCCCCGAGTGGGGCCCATGCCTCTGCGGTCTCTACCTCAGTGGCCAAGTCTTGGTCTCTCAGTGTCTCTGTACTGCTGAATGTCTCGGACTCCCCTCCCCTACCATTTCTCTGTCTCTGCAACCAAGTCTCTGTCTCTTAGCATCTCTGCATGGCTGAGTGTCTCTGTCTCTAGTCTCTGAATGTCTCTGCAGGCCTCAGGGAGGCACATTTAGCATGAGGCTAATGAAGCTCAAGCTTCAGGGCCCCAGCAATGTGTTCACTGGGGTCGTACTTTGCTTTTCCTGAAAATGTTCCACAAAGCCTGGGTCCGCCCCTGCGCCTCGGGTCTGTCGCTCGGAAACTCTGTACGCCCAGTCTGTCCTTGTTTCAATGATCTCGGCAGTCTCCTGTCGTTCGTGTCCCCGCCTGTCTCGGTCTCTCGCTCCACCCGGCTTCTGAGAGCCTCAGTTTCTCCAACGCTCCTGGTCTGTATGTCTGTCTCTGGCTTTTCTATTTCAAACTTGGCCCCCTCCCCCGCCCCTCCGGACAGCCTGGAGCGGTGCAGTCCGGGCGGGCGCTCGCCCGGGCTCAGCGCGCCCCGGGCGCCGGGACCCGGGCGGGGACAAGCGGCGGGGGCCGCGGCCGCCCTCCGCCCTCGGCCGTCGGCCGTCGGCTGGCCCCCTGCGCTCCCCCGCCCGCGCCCGGGTTTGGGCAGCCGAGGCTCGGAGCCAGGGTCCGCGGGGCGCTCACCTCGAAGCGGGAGGCAGGAGCGGGGCGCGGGGCGCGCGGCGCGGGTGGGCCGGGAAGCGGGCGCCGGGTCCCCCGGCAGCTCCTACCTGCGGGCCGGGCAGAGCGGGGGCCGCGCAAGCTGCAGGCGAGGCTGCCGGCTGCAGACGGACGGTGTGGGCGAGTGGGACCGCGGCCCCAACCCCTCCCCGAGGAAGTGGGCGCGGGGGCCCGCCCCGGCCGGCCACGCCCCCGGCCCCCCAGCCCGCAGGCGGGGGCCAGACCCCGCCCCCACCTTCGTTGCAGAAGCCAGCCAGCCCCAGCACCCCTCCTCCCGCCCGGCCTAACCTGGCTCTCCCAACCTGGCCAGGCGGCCAGGACCCCGCCCCTTCCCCCTCCCTGCAGCCTTTGCTGTCCTCTCTCCCCCCACCCCCAACCCTCTAGCTGCTAGAGGGAGGTATTCAGTGTTAGGCAACGAGTACACTTGGGTACCAAGAGTCCTCACGTCTCCTTGTGTTCCCCCCCAACGTACCCCTAGGGGTCACTCAGCCTGAGTTTGTGAAGGAGGCCTTAAACCAGCTTGAGGAGTGGGTGGTTTTGACTCTACTGTCATGGCCCTGTCAGTGGAGACCAAGGTGTTCTCTGAGAACATGGGGTGAAGAAAGGACCCTTCCCCACCATAGGGTCTTGACCTTCAAAGGGCTTTATTTCCCAACTCCTAGGGGCAAAACCAGAGGTAAGTACCTCCCCACCTCCAGCTGCACCCTGACACTGAGAAGTCCTGCCTCGCCTTGGTTTCCACAGTGCCCAGGAATAGTTTTGACCTTTGACGCCCATGGGAGATCCTAATTCTTGGCCCTGTGATCCTTTGGCTTCTGGGGAGGAGTGTGAGTGGATGGGGTGCTGCAAGGGTGGTGGAGGAGAGGGGAGGGAACCTCTGCAGTGTCTGAACCTCTGGCTTCCTCCCTGTGTCCGTGAAGGAAGAGGGAAGACTGGCGCCTGCCAGGGACATGAGGCCCCTCCAGGTCCTTGAGGCCAGCCCCCCTGGGATCCTCAGGCTTGTCACTAGGAATAAATAGCCTGGTCTGGACGCATGGGGGAGGGAGGGAGGAGGCTCTACTGTGCTGTTTGCAAAATAAGAGACAACAAACCAACCCTGGAATAACCTTAGCATCTAGAGTGAAGATTCAGGTGCCTACAGAGGCTTCCCCATTCTCCAGGCTGGGGGTCCTGAGGACCCTTTCCCCCCATCTCTGCATCATATGCCTGGCTTCCTGGGTCCTAAGTCACCCTTGAGGCCAGGTTTCCTTTCGAAATTAAGTAGGTGCTTTTTTTTTTATTGTTGCTGCCTACATGGTAAGAACCATGAGAGCAAGGACTGGGTCCTTTTTGTTCACATCTGCACTTACTCCAGTACCTGGTGCATAATAAATATCTGATGAATGAATGAATGACAGATACTGCTTCAGTTTGGACCCCTCTCCCCCCTGCACCTGAATTTGGACCACAGGCACCTGCTATCTGGAGTCTAGAGAGTGAGCAGCCAACCCATGGGTGGGCCCTTTCGCTGGTATTTGTCTTGTAGGCGTAAGGGACTCCCAGCCCTGGGGAGTGCAGGGAAGACTACTTTGTCTGCTTCGAGCAGACAGCAAGAGGAGGTCTGCTCTGGGGTAAGGGCAAGGCAAGGGTAAGGAGCTTTCAGAAAGGAAGAGGTTATGCATGAGTAAGGAAGGTGCTGGACAAAGGGCAGAGTGTTTGGATCTCTTCTGAATGAGAGAAGAGTACTTCTCTCATTGAGAGCCAGTACTTCCTGAGTTCTTACTTTGCACCAGTCCCTAAACATTTTATATATGTCAACACACTTGATTATCCAACAACCTTATTAAATATATTTTTTATCCCCATTTTAAAGATGAAAAATGTAGGCATACAGAGACTAGAAACCTGCCAAGGGTGACAAAGCCAACAATGGCAAAGCTAGGATTCAAACCCAGACAGTCAAAAGTCAAAGTCTTTTATGACAAAAATGAGTTTAACCATTAGGCTCTACAGCATCTATAGTCATTTAACCTCTGTAAGCCTCATCTGTGAAGAGTGGATGACTGTCTCAGAGCATTGTTGTGAGGACTGGATGAGAGCATGCAATAGGTCATCAATATGTGGGGACACTCCCCTCCCTTGGACTTGGACTCCAGGGGCCAGAGAAAGTTAGCTCTCTGGTTTGGGGCAGCCTATGGGTGAGCACCCCATAGGGAAACTGTGTCCTTTCCCCTCTCTATTTCCAGCTCCCCAGTGGGCTCACATTTCTCTGCTTGCTCTATTTTGGCCCAGGAGGACATGTCTAGGGAAGTCCAGGATCAGCCACATGGACTCCCTGTTCCTATTCCCCATCTGTCCTCCCCCCTCCCTGGGAAACAGGTGTGTCTGAGCTCGGGCTGGAAGCAGAGCCTGAGTGTTGGATGACTTGCCTTGGGTGAGTGGGATCAAGTTGTCCCTCCACCACCCAGGAGGTCCCCACACAACCTTCCTTAACTTGTGCTCAGGGTCCTCCATCTGTTCTCTCACCTTGCAAGGATTTTTGAGAGGAGGCTCTGGGTGACTACTGACAGGTCTGTCATAGCTTCCTTTGGGTGCTGAATCACTATCTGATGCCTGTAACCACAAGCCCTCCTTCCCCCTAGTGAGAACACGTCCTTCCTTCTCTGGGTGCACTGCTCACTCTTACCACTGGCTGCCTAGAGCCCTTGCGGGCCTCAAGGCTTAGCAGATACCCTCTTTCAAATTGTCCAGAAACTTTCCTTGTGACTCTAAGCCTGATGATGGATTTTTGGGTGGAGAGTGTGACATGGGTGACTTTCATAGAGCATGGGGAAAGTGGGGAGGGCAGAGGGAGAACTAACAGGGTTAAATGCTGACTTTGTGCAGGGCACCATGTTAAGTGCTAGTCATTGCCTCTTTCAGTCCTCACAAACACAATATGAGGTGGTTATTATTAGTATTAGCACCATTTTACATAGAAGGACATGAAGCTCAGGGAGTTTGACAATGTGGCCCCAAATCACAAGCCAATAGGTGGTAGATGTGCAATTCAAATTCAGGGCTGACTCCAGGGTCCCCCCACCTCCAGTGTACAGAGCTAGCTTCTCCTGGGTGTGCTGGTCACTGAATACCTTCTTCAGGGGAAGCGGCAGGAGTGGCTGGAGCTGCCACCTGGTCACCCTGCCTGATAACTGGGCTTTTTAATCAAAATGAGGCTGGAAAGGTTGGCATGAGAGGTCTTGTCTTTCAATGGTAAGTGACAAATGAGATGGAATTTTGTTAATGCATATTGTTAAGGCTCAAACTCATACTTTAAGTTCTTTCTTGCCTACTAGTTAACTGGATGGGCACCTCTCCGGACTGAGGAGAGAGTTTACCCAGAGCTCCTCAGCTGGAGGGCTGACCCCTGTCTTAAGACATGGGTGCAATTACAGAACCCGTTTCACATGATGGAAAAGAAACCAAATGCCTCTGGAATGCTCTACTATACCCAATCCTCTCTCTAGACTTAGAGGCAGGTTTAGTAATAATAAAAATAACAATAATAGCCCCATTTTATTGTGAACTTCCTAAGAGGTGAGCACAGCATTGAGTACTTTATTTATTTATTTATTTTTTTGAGATGGAGTCTTGCTCTGTCACCTGGGCTACAGTGCCATGGCATCAGCCTAGCTCACGGCAACCTCAAACTCCTGGGCCCAAGTGATTCTCCTGTCTCTCAGTCTCCCAGGTAGCTGGGATTACAGGCGCATGCCACCACGCTTGGCTAATTTTTCTATTTTTAGTAGAGATGGGGGGGGGTCTCGCTCTTGCTCAGGCCGGTCTTGAACTCCTGACCTCAAGCAATCCTCCCACCTCAGCCTCTCAGAGTGCTAGGATTACAGGTGTGAGCCATTGCACCTGGCCTAGAATTAAGCACTTTAAACGTTATTTCATTTAATCCTCACAACAGTTCTCTGGATATAGTATTATTATTACCTCCAGATGGAGAGAGATGGAGGCTCAGTGAGTCTAACTTTACCTTAGCTGGTAGCCAAGAGTTAGGATCAGAACACACCTTCATGGGTCATAATCTTAATCATTTCGTTGTACCACCTCTGACACTCATATTGTCAGCCAGCCATTCCCTTGTGGACATGAGGGAATCAGAACTTTGTTAACTACTGCCATTAGGTTACTCCTGTCTATGCTGCTTACAGATACGACTCCTCAACTTGACTGTGAGCCCTTGACAGCCCTGTGAGGAAAGAAGTGAATCTTATTATGTTCCTCATTTTATGGGTGAGAAAAATTATGCTCATTCAAGTCAAGAAACCTGCCAAAAGTCACACAGCCCATTAAGTACGTGGCAGGGCCAGATTTGGTTTTAAAGTCTCTTGTCTCTCTACAGAATGCTCTTTCTTGTACGCTGTTGTAGGAGAGCAAAAAATAGAAGAAGGGTCAGAAAAATAGAAGCTTATATAGCATCCTAAGCTACAGAAAATAATAGTGGTGTGGAGCTTCTTCGGGGTGGTGGCAACGTAAGTTATGGGAAGGTAAGGGGAGGACATGTATGGTGAAGAAAGGTTGTCCTATTATGCAGATAAAGTCTCTCAGGTAGTAAAAGTCGTCAGCCCTCTTCCTGATACAGATAGTTTATTAATAACGTAGATTTCCTTTATAGGAAATCTTTACATCCTTTATAGGATGTGAATTTGTTTGACAAAAGGACAGCATTTCAGAGCTACTCCCATGTCTGTAGCTTCTCAGAATAACCAGCTGAAAGTATGCCAAAGAAGTACCGTTTCGGGTGGTGTAGTCTGGTCCCCTACAGTCATATTTTGGGGTGGTGTGTCCTGAGCTCCAACACTGTAAAATTCACAGACTCCTAGCTTTGTGCGTAAATACGGCAACCGGTGCCGAGGTCTAAGTGACTGCACATGCGCATACTCCAAGCCCAGCTCAGGAGGAGGGGGCAGCGCCAGCCACGTGTTCCCAGGTGCCCACGCAGGCCGAGCGCGAAGGCAAGATCGCAGTAGCGTGGACAGGCTCTGGCGAATAAGAACCGCGTCTTGTAAAGTCACGAGATTAGATCTAGGAAACTACACTTCCCAGTAGTAGCCTGCGATGGCCGCCTTTGTTAGAGGACGTATTTCCGGAAAGGCAGGCTCTGGATAGGCTGCGCAGAGGAAGTGGGCGGGCCTAAGCCACGGCAGTTTGGCCTGTTTCCGGCAAGAACGGAGGACGCGGTGGCAGAGGCAGTGCGAACCGGCGTTGTCCACTGAGCTCTTCCAGAACTAAGCAGACATGTCGGCGGCTTTTCGGAAGGCGGCTAAGTCCCGGCAGCGGGAACACCGAGAGCGAAGCCAGGTAGGACCGCACAGGCTCCAGGAGCGCTGGCCCTTGGCCCCATGTACTGCTTGCTCTCGTAACCCTGGAGCCCTGGTGCCGGCAGTACGTAGACGCGCCATGTAAATACATGCAAATATATGCTAATAACGCTGGCTTGGCCGGGGCGTAGCCTCGCAGGGACGCGGGTGGTGGGTTGTCGTTCCCTCTCTAGGAAGAGCTCGGGCTGCTCCCCATTCCTTGGGGATAATCAGACCTACCCTGCAAGATTTCAGTGCAGTACTTGAGTGAGATAATGTGTGTAATGTGCCTGGCCTTCTCTGAGGAAGTTGAGGTCATAGCTCACGTAGCCAATAACTGCCACGCTGGAATTGGAACCCACATCTAATGCTCAGCTCTGCCCGCAGCAATATGGGGGCCCCGACCAAAGAGATTGGTGTTACTAATGTGGTATCATCATGCGTGGGCTTTGTAGTTCATGAAGATCTGCTACATGTGCTTTTATTTATGCCTCACCCTGTATGTTGGTGTTTTCCATCCCCATTATACAGGTGAGGAAACTGAGGTCCATAGAGTGACTTGCCCGTTTTCAAACACCAAATTGAGGCAGGATATGCAGTTGTAGGATTTCTATGGAGGGTGTGTTTGTGCGGGGAGGTTGAGTAGAAATGAGCTTATATGCAGAATTGATGTTTCCACTTGACTGCTCTCAGGAATCGCATAATATATGATTCAGAAAGGCCCTTAGAGATACCTGGTCCAACTTTATTTTACAGATGAGGAAGAAATGGGAAAGGATGTGTCCAAAGTTGTGCAGTTAACTAATGGGATAGAACTAAGGCCTCTTAACCACTGTCCAATATTGCTTAATAGCATTTACCAGACATTTATTGAGCATTTGCTGTGTGCTCAGTTGTGTGCTAGGAGCAGTAGTGTAATTTCCCACCTTGTTTGGGAGTCTCTGTGTGGACCTATCTAAAGTTAATAATAGCTAGAATTCTTACTGTGTGCTGAGCCAACGTGCAAAATGATTTACTCTTATTGTCATTTAACTCTGAACAGCAGCAGTGTGGAAGTAGGTACTATTATTTCCTCACCTTTGCAGATGAGGAAACAAAGGCTCAGATAAGTACTTTGCCCATAGACATACAGCTATAGCTGACAAGGAGCAAAGCCAGGAATCACACCAGGTGTTTTGAATCCAGAGGCTACAGAAGATGAATAAAGAGGCAACTTTGTAAGAGATGGCACGTAAAAAATGCCAAATGAGTTTTATGAGTGGCAAGAGTCAAGATGATGAGAAAGTGTTATGGTGAAACTTCTTGAACTTGGAAGGCAATTTGCCTTCAGAGGCAAAACTGTCACCTTTTGAGTACTTACTGTATGCTAGGCACAACCCTACGTGCTTTGCAATTGTCTTACATAATCCTACAACATCCCTATGACGTGGATGTTATCCTCATTTTACAAATAAGGAACCTGGTGCTTAAAGAGATTGAGTAGTGTATCCAAAGTCACAGTTGTAAGAAGTGTATTTGGATTAGCAGAGAGAGGGCTTTCAAGGGTGGCTGTGGACATGGCAAAATCTGAGTAGAAATAGCAGGTCTTCGTGGGAGAGGTGAAGAGAAGGCCATGCAGGAAAGGTGGGGGTTTACATGTCAATGTTCATTGACACAAACATTTCCCTGTTTGGGTAGTTTGGGCTTCATCCTGTAAGTCCTTCAGTGAAGCAGTAGGGGGGCTACTGAAGATATTTTATGTGTTATTATGTGAACTATTTCAGATAGAATACCAGATTTCCTTCTATAATGCAGATGTACATTCAAGCAGATGGGACAGATTTCAAGATTTCTGTCTCACCTCGTGTTGTTGCTCTTTTGACTCTGGAGTTTTCTTTCTCCACTCTGTCAAACTCCCTTTATCTCTTGTAATTAAAATAAAAATTATCAGGAGAGGTTTTGGGTGTTATTTTAAATTCTGACTTACTGCATCACTTGAAGGATAAAAAATGAGAAAGATGACTGTTAAAAATCTTACCCAAATCATTATATTAATACAAGTTTAAACAGTAGAGAGGTGTATCTAGTTCCTCAAAAGTCAAGATTATTCAGAGCAGAATAATCTCAGACTGTTGGATATGGAAGAGCTCAGATTGTGGCCCCAGATAGAATGCATTCTAGTTTTAGCTTTGCCACTTACTAGTTCTGCGTTCTTGGGCATATCATTCTCTAAACCTCATTCCCCCTCTGAAAAATTGAGTAACAATAGTGCCCACTTTACCTACTTCCCATGATTGTTGTGGGCATTAAATGAGATTGTGTACCAAGCATAGCATGTTGCTTTGTAACTTCATAAATGTGACCTATTATGATGATGCAGGCAAGGAATCTAGCACAGACCCTGACATATACTAATTGCTCAACAAATGGTAGCCTGTAGAAAGATCATACCAAGATTTAATCCTTGTACCCTCCATGCTATCCACATCTGTGTCAGAGAAAGTACTTTCTTTCATACTTTGTTTTCCCTCATACCTTGTACCACAGGTACAATAATAACAATAAATTTATGGTGGGCACCTGATGTGTGTCAAGCCGTGTGCAGGCACTACCACATACAGAGGCTTATTGAGTCCTTATAAGAACCGTGAAAAGTAGGTACTATTATTCTCATTTTACTGTTGGGAAATAGCAGCTCAGAGAAGTTAAGTGACTTGCCCAAGGTCACAGATTGTTAAGAGGTAAAGCTTTGGATTTGAACCTAAGTCTCTAGACTCTAAATTTAGCTCCCTTACCACAGTTGCCTCCCTGTTACTATGTTTTCCCTTTGTAGTATTTTATAAACCCCTGGATTAAGTCGGTAGTAATTTTAGTACAACTGGCAACTGCTTGCTTACTGCCGAGTCATTGTTGCCTCTCTCTGTCCTTAATAGGCCAAGAAACCTACTACAGCAGTGCTTGTGACCTCTCTGGTGCTGGCATGGTCCCTCTCATCCTTGGGCAGAGCCCAGTTGTGGGGAGGGAAGGGAACAGGGTAGTGGGTTGGCTCCAAGGACATGGATTTACTGAACACTCCAGAGACTCTTGTTCCCACTAGGTGTCATGTTGATTTGAGTATGTGTTTGCTGAGGAAAGAAACTAAGCACTATTTTTTATTTTGTTTTCTAGCCCGGCTTTCGAAAACGTCTGGGCCTGCTGGAGAAAAAGAAGGATTACAAACTTCGTGCAAAGTGAGTTTGGTCTTTCTGGTAGAAGTGCTGCCAAGAAGGCTTACAGCCTCCCTGCACTGAGCTGAATTGCCTGAGTGTCCAACAGGGAATAATTTCCTGCCATTGATAAAGTGGCCAAAGCTCTGGCATTGTGTCACATAATTTTCTGTGACCCTAAACTTCTCTCTTTATTCAGGCAGATCTTTATTTATTTAACTGTAGTTGCATTGTGAATTTTTTTTTATTATGTTGTTCCAGATCGTTTTGTCATAATGGCTTTGATTTGCCTCTGCCTTGGTGTTTGAACAAAAAGCTGAATCTTTTTTCTCTTCATTTTCTTGAAGTGCAAGATATAATCTAAAATGCCATTTGTTGAGTCTCTTACATCACCATGTGTGTGGTGTGGCATGAAGAGATGTGAAAGATGGATTCATGAGACAGAGCGTGGGTGATAATGAACTCTGAATACATTTTATAAAACAATTATCCCCATTCTTCTCCACGAGAACTTTATTTGCAAAATATTTCATAATTATTTGTTAGCCATACATATCATTTGAGGTCCTTCTTATGATACTGGTACAGGTGGTGGTGATGGATTAAGTGGTTTTCTGTAGGTCCCAGAGTTTTTAAGGTTAATAATAATTAGGCGCTGTTATTGGGCCAGGCAGTGTTCTAGGAGATTTATAAATTTTACACTCATTTATTCCAACAACTTTCTGGAATAGGTTCCTATTACTGTACCCATTTTACAGATGAATTTGGGATACAAAGTGGTTAACTAACTTATCCAGGGTTACTTAGCCAGAAGTGGTGGAGTCCAGATTTGAACCCAGACTTGGCTCCAGAGTCCACAATTGTGGTCATTATGCTGTACGGTACGTTTAGTTTCCAAATCGTATTTGGTCATTTGGTGCCCAACCTTGCCTAGAATCTTGTCTGAGGAGTTTTAATTTGTGTTTTGTTTGTTGTCTCCCTGTAATGATATAAATGGCACTAAAACATATGTAGGATGAGGACAGTGAATGTCAGGTTCCATTGGGATAGGAGAGGACTGCTAGATAGTGCACCCTGTGGAGACATGAGCTCAGCTCAGTGACATGGAGTGGTGGGGGTCAGATCCAGTCACTGTGTTGGCTCTTTTGAGGTTCGCTTTGTAAAGTCTGCTCATTGTGGGGTGGTTATTTTTGTTTTTTTGTTTCTTTCTTTGTTTTTGCTATGAACCTCCTTTAACCTGCTTTCTAGTGACTACCACAAGAAACAAGAATACCTCAGAGCTCTCCGGAAGAAGGCTCTTGAAAAAAATCCAGATGAATTCTACTATAAAATGACTCGGGTTAAGCTCCAGGTGGGTACCTAATGGATCAGTTGTGTTTTGAGCTCCAACTGTTGGAAAATAATGATGGGAGAGGTGATGGAGAGGAAGAGTCCTTGGCCTTAATTTAGTCCTCCTCTGGTTACTCCAGATGCTTTCGGTCAGTATCCAAGGCACACCTGCCCCTTCGTGAGGAATGTGCACTTCTGCCTTTGAATCTGAGCTGTCTTGCACATGGAGCTGTTCTAGGAGTGGAGGCGCTACACTGAACACACACCTCAGGGGCCTCGTGCCTTGAATTGCTGTTAGCATACAGCATTTGGTCGTCTTTATTCTAACCATGAACTATGCCAACAACTTATTGATGATTTCAATTTGGATTTTAGGATGGAGTTCATGTTATTAAGGAGACAAAAGAAGAAGTAACTCCAGAGCAGCTAAAGCTGATGAAAACTCAGGATGTCAAATATATAGAAATGAAAAGGGTTGCAGAAGCTAAGGTAACAATTAACTTCGTTCTGATGTACTTCTGTTGGTTAAGAAAGGAAACTTAAATCCATCAATCTCAAGTTATCAGTTGATTTCTTCTGGCATTTACAATCTTGCTTGATTGTGATACTGATCAAAGTGTAGTCAGCGTGGTGGAGTGTCAGGAATTCAAGTTTGAGAATGAGACAGGCATAGGTTTGAATTCTGGCATTGCCATTGACTAGCCAGCCCTATGACTATGGACTAGTCATAGGGCTAGTTAATCTTTCTGAGGCTGTTTCTTCATTTCTGTCTTAGGATTGTTGGAAGGATTGAGTTTGGAGGGGCACCTCACCAAGTACCTGACATGTACTTGGTGCTTGATGAATTTTAGTGGTTCTTTCCTTTAAAATAATGAAGAAAATTCTTACTGTCTGACAAACATGATGTGAAATGGTTTAAACTTTTTACAAATTTATTTTCGATACCCTAGAAGAACCCAATATAAAGGAGACCATATTCTGTGTTCTAGAAAATTGAAAGACTAAAATCAGAGCTCCATCTGCTGGACTTCCAGGGAAAGAAACAGAAGAAGCATGTGTTCTTTTTTGACACCAAAAAGGAAGGTATGTGAAATGTTTGAAAGGTTTCTGGGACAGTCTACCATGTGAGTCTGTGTTGTTTGCTGTTAGAAACAGGCAGTTCTTTAAGGATTATCTTGAATTTTAGTTGAACAGTTTGATATCGCAACTCACCTGCATACAGCGCCGGAACTAGTCGACAGAGTCTTCAATAGACCCAGGCTAGAGACATTGCAGAAGGAAAGAGTGAAAGGAGTTACCCATCAGACTCGACTTAAGGTAATTTTCTCTGTTGTTGTTTACATGTGAGTTTAGGGGAATGTAGATTCCTTTTTTTTGTCCCTTCATTTAATATAAGTATTTATGGAACATTCATCAAGGTCCCTCAGAAAAGTGGAAGGAGGATTTGACGGTGGGGATGGAAGTGGAGGAGGGTTCCTTGGTTTCTAAGATTGGAGTACGTGTGGTACAGTGGTTAGGAGCTGAGGTTCTGGCTTCTAGATCTGGTTTGATTTCCAGCTCTGACCCTGAGCTTTGTGGTTTTAATGCTTGTAATGGATACCAGCATTTTTAAAATGTAGAGAAAAGAGGGGACACTGAAGATTAAGGGATTTGGTATACTGTGGTATTGAATTTTCAGCAGTGAACACATATATCAGAAGGTCTCTCATATTACGCATTTGAAACCAAAATTTTGCATTGACTTTTCCTTATCGTGCTTTCCATCACTGTCACTGGGTTGTGCAGAAGACATGCTTTTCCTCAAAGCTGTCTGGAGTTGAACTCTCACTTCTGACTGATTCATTTAAAAAAAAAATGCTGTCAATGTGTTTCAAGCAGACAGCTGTTCTGTTTTGATTTGAATCATTTACACCGCATCAGTTTTGCTTCCAGTGTTTAATTTCACAGCAGTTTCTCTAGCTCAGAGGCAGCTAAACTTGCTTTAGTAATATAAATACCCCTAATTAGTTTGACTATATTGGGTAATCCCATAAATTTGACAGTCTGTGCGATAAAGTGAAAACAAAAGCTGTCTGAAACCACTGCTGTGAGAGTATGCTAGATCCGTGAATTGTTGAAGTCTGAGGTCCAGTAATATTCCCCTCTACGTAGATAACATTTCCAGCTGAGGAGCTGGCTCACTGTTGTTCTTGTGATCACTCTGTCAATTAGTAGTGTTTGCAATGAGCTGTATCACTGACATTTCTCAAGTATTGTGATAGTCCCTAAAGAGATTAGTATTCCAAACTCCTGAGTAAAGTAGTTCACCAAGATGGCTTCTGAGAAGTTATTAATAAGAAAGAAGGCTTGAATTTTGCCAATTTTGTCTAGCAGTGTTGTTTTTTTTTGATTTTGTTCAAAGCAAAATTATTTTTATTAAGATACTACTCTTGGCTGGATGCAGTGGCTCACACCCATAAACCCAGCATTTTGTGAAGCTGAGGCGGGAGGATTGTTTGAGGCCAGGAGTTCAAGGCTGCAGTGAGCTATGATCACACTACTGCACTTCAGCCTGAGCAATAATAGAGCAAGACCCTGTCTCTTAAAAACAAAACGAAACAAAAAAGAGGCTACCCTTGGGTGGACTGCAAGGGAATTTAGTCTATAACTTGGAAGGGGTGGGTGTACTTTAGAAGGTTTGTGAACACCGCCCCCCCACACTGAAATTTTGTGCAAATAGGTATATATGTTGGCACAAATTTGTATTAAATACAAACATGTATGTACATTTATTTCAAGAAAGAACCCAAAGCTTTCCTCAGTTTCTCAGAGATTTATTATGATTCTTCAAAACTTAAGGACTCCACTGGTCTTTGAGGCACCAGTTAGCAGTGAGAATTCTCAAAGTCAGCTTCTGCTGAAAAAAATCCTGCTCTCTGAGCGCTAAGATTCTCAGGCACCAGCACGCCGCCTGGGGACTCTGCCGTTGCTCTCTCTTCCCTTTGTGTAGGGTTTCTGATACTGGTTCATTGCTGCCGTCATCTCAGGTGACTGGGGCACTCACACAAAGGTTGAAGCAGCTTAGTGTAGTCGTGCAAAGATTCCTGGATCCCTGAGACACAGGGATAGTCTTGACTCTGTTTCAGGTGAACCATGTGTCCCTGGGCCAGTTGTTTTTCTTCTCTGAGCCTCATTTTTATGCATTTGTAAAGTGACACGTTTTGATAAGATAGTCTCTAAGGTTCCTTTCAGCTCTTGAATGCAATGTTCCTAAAATGGGCAATTTTATAGTAATCATGTTTTGTTGTTTCTGGAGAAGGGAGGGAGTTAATGAAACCATTTATGCATTTGGGCTTAAGTGATTTAAGAAATAGCTCCTTATTCGTTACTGTCCTTTTAATTATTTTACTGTGTTTCTTCTGCAGCGGATAGCTAAAGAAAGGCAAAAGCAATATAACTGCCTGACACAGCGGATTGAGCGAGAGAAGAAATTGTTCGTTATTGCACAGAAAATTCAAACACGCAAAGATCTTCTGGTGAGGAGAGAGAGCCTTAGGCCTTTTTTTTTCCTTTCCTTTCTTGTAAAGGTCTTAACTCAGACTGGATTTCAGCTGTGTGTAAATCAACCCCAGTGAAAATGTCTGCTCCTCAGGGGCAGTGGTTTGAGCCAGTGTCTGTTACTCTGACAGTGTTGAAATGTTCCTTGATTAAGAAGGTAATAAGGGGGTTATTAGTCAGTGCTTTGGAACAGCAAAGGGTAGGATCGGGTAGCATATGAACTTTATAGCTTATGAGCAGCTCCCGTAACATTTAAACAGGTTAACAAAACAGTGCATGTCACTCATTGGTGTTTAAAAATAGACAACATTGTGTAGTTAAATAGCAGAGCTAAGGAATATAAGATGCCTCTTTCATATTATTATCATTCCTCTAAATGTCAAATTCTTTACCTTTGCAGATCGTTTAGGTCAGCCTTTCTCAACTGGGGTTCCGTGAGAGAATTAAAATTATAATTTTAAATAAAACAACTATTTGAGCACCTTTCTTCTCAATTTTCCCAAGAATTATACACAACTAGTACCATTCTAGATGCTCAGGGGAGAAGTTAATTCATTGCATACCGTGAATGCCTAGGGCAGTAGGGCTGTGTCTCGTTTGAACTTTGAGAAGGGCTGAGTTGGGGGCTTTTTAGTAGGTAGTCTATTAACCTTCCTGTTTCACAAAGCCCTCTTCTACTGTTTACTGATCACCTTTTTACTCTTTCATAGGATAAAGCTCAGAAGGTGAAGGTGAAGAAAGAAACAGTGAACTCCCCAGCCATTTACAAATTTCAGAGTCGTCGAAAACGTTGACATGTTATAGATAAGCCTTGTCTTTCTGCATTGAAAATAATTCTATTTTTTTTTTTGTAACTTCAAATCCCATTAGTCCAAATGATGTGGTTTTCCTGTTTGTAACCATAATTTTTTGCCAATCTAACATTCGATCGATGCCTTTCTGTGAGCAACATTGTATCCCCTTCCCCTCTGTTACTATTTTTGGTTTGTGAAATCAGTCATATTTTTATATACATAATTTTTTTTATTATGAAAGTTACAGAATCTCATTATACCAAATTTGGAAAATAGATTAATTCATTCCTAATCCCAATGCTTATTCAAGAACAACAAATATTTATTGCATACTTAATTGCGCTAGGAGGTAGAGCTATGGAGGTGAACAATTACTGTGAGCATTCTGGTTTATTTCCTCCATTTTGTAAAGCTATGCATCAGTTTTTGTTTGTTTTTGTGTTTTATAGTTGTAATTATAAGTAAACAATTTTATGTCCCACTTCTTAATGAAATCATTAGCTCTTTTCCATTTTGTTAAATCACAATTTTTTTAAAGTAATATATGCTCACAGTAAAAATTAAAATAAATATTATTTTTAATGATTGTATAATGTTTTATCCAGTGGATAGACTGATTTTACCCTCATTCATTCTTCTTTTATTGGCTATTCAAGTGGCTTCGTAAGTTATCCAAAGAGGAATTTTTTTCTCTTATACTTTATAGCTACAAATAGAAACTCTTACAACTAGAAACCCACAGGGGCACCGCTTCTTTATTGATTAAGCTCAAATGAGAATAGATCTGGCTCAGTTCCTGTCTTCACTCCATGCCAGTTCATGATTCCAAGGCTATAAATGACTTGGTACAGTGCTTCACCCTGGGAATATGGACCCCAGGGTATGTGGGCAACTTCTTTTCTTCCCAGAGTCTCTCCCTTCCCTGCCCTGCCCATAAGGGATCACAGGCTGAGGCCAGTCAGGACAGGACTGAGCATGCTTAGAACAAATGTGGGAGAACAGGGAGCAGGGTTCTGGGGGGGCTTGCTGTGCGTGGATTTTAAAGATGTTTTTAAAAAAATTATTGTTAATACATAGTAAGTACCCATGACCATTAGGTTCCTGCACAAGCCTAGAATGGAAGTCTGTTTCTTCAGGGTATACCCAGTGAGATTCAGATCTGGGAGCCCTGGAAAACAGGAATAAGAGCCAGGGGAACAGAAGCTAGTAGCTTTTGCCTGCAGGAAGGAACTGCTTCCCAGTCTGTGTGTGCACACTCCCTTCTGGGGAGGTGGTGAGCTCAGTCAATGCTGATAGTCTTAGGAGACTTGAGTCTCAAGCCAGGGAAGGGACTCATCACAGTGTTGTTGAAGAGGAGTGAGCAGACTAAGCAGTGATCTGCTCTTGGGATCAGACAGCTGGGTGGCTGCTCTGACTCTGTCTCATGCCCCTGCTGGGTAGGAAGGTAGGGGAAGATAGGGAGTGTACCTAAATGCCTTCTCATGAAGCACACACCCACACAAAGGTGCAGACACTTCACAGGCTCTCACGTTAACAGACGCACAAGGCACATATAACTCAGGCCTCATAAACAGGTACAGGCGTACCTACGCACCCTTTGGTACACGGGCACAAGCAGTGGCACTTGAGCAGCCTGTTCATGTGCCACATGGGGCAGAAAAGTCCATCCTCTTGGGGTCGCATAAATTCCAGCCTGGAGGTAATCAGAGAATTATAAGGGGATGAGGTTAGGTGTTCTGAATTGCTATTGGACTGTGGGCTGTCTCTGAGGCCCAAGGATTTTAAGGGAAGAGATGGCTGCCCCTGTGATTAACGAAAGACAGGCTCTGCCTTGGGGGTTCTGAAAAGAGGTCAGGCTTTGAAGCTTTGGTGTTCAGTGGGACCCTTGACTCCTGGCTCCTTGGGAAGAGGAGAGAGCACTGTTTCCCTAGCATCCACCCCTCTTGGCCCAGCAGGTGGTTTGGGCTGGTGACAGCATCCTGCTGTAGCTGTGTCAAGGGGGGGCTGTGGGCAGCCTGCGGAGGTGGGGAGCTTTTCTGTGAGTCAGGACTTCTGTTTGGCTCAGGTCTCACATAAACTGAGTCTCTAAAGCAGCAGTTACGTGAGTGCCGTGGAACCGTCAGGTCTGTCCAACAGAGAATCAGTGAGCCTGGCTCAGTCTCAGTCCGCTGCCACATCTTCGAGCCCCTCTACCCAAAGCAGGCGTGTTGAGCCCTACCTCTATTCTTGAATGAAATAATCGTTTTCTGACTATCTGTATTTAGGAGGAAGTGATTCCTGGTGTCAGGGTGGAAACAGGCCCAGCAGGTGGAGCTGCTGCCCCTTTGCAGGGATGAGCTCAGGGAGCCGGCGTCCACCCACATAGTACACTTGGCTTCTGTCAGAAGCCTCCTGTACTCAGTAGGTGCTTGGCATGTATTTGTTCCTTGAGTTTAATGCCATGGGGGAGAGCGTCCATGAAAAAATGAGATTTTCTCCCCCTGAGCTTGAGATTAATGTGGTCCTAATAGGAAGACTGGGCAAGAAAGGGCTTTCGCTTCCTATTTGTGGGAAAGGCCGTGCAGGGAGGTTTCTGTCATCCAGGCCTAGGTTTCCCAGAGGGTGGTTCTACCCAGACTTGGGAGGGGTCTCCCTCCGTGCGGTTTTGAGCATTCGTTGATAGCCTGCTGCCTCTCTTAGTGCTGCTGGCTGTGGGGCACCGAACAATTGGAGCTGCACGTCCTCCAGCAGGGAAGGCAGCCAGCAGACGCAGGCTCGCTGTGCCTACCTGTGGGGGCCGGCGAGGCCAGGGCCTGTCGGGACTTGACACAGTGAGGTAAGTGGGTGTTTGGTGCTGGGCTCCTTTCCTCCTCGAGCTCTCCCAGCCTGCCAGTTCCTGGAGCCTGGCGCACAGGGTGTTGGGGAAGGGTGGGCCGAACCTTGGATGGGAGTCCTGCCCACAGGCCCAGGTGAGTGGAGGAATTGGAGGCGGACCTGAAATACCGCCTGGAGGCTGAGCTGGCTGGTTTTGTTGGGCTTGTGCAGCTACCTCCTGGGGTCAGAGGGTGTGCCCTCTCTAGCCAGCCAGGTCTCCCATAGGTCTGTCTAGTCAAAAGTGCAGAGAAGGATCAGAGAGAAGCTATGAGACAAAGGGAGGCAGAGCTTCCTTTGCTGAGTCCACTGCTTGGAGTTTAGGAGTCTAGAGGAGGTGCCCAGTTCATGCTTCTGCTTGTTCTTTCCTAAACTGCTCGGGTCAGAGGACAAACCCTGCTGTTTCAGACTCCCTATAAAGAATCTCCCTGTTCCTGGACCCATCATCCTCACATTTGGGAAGTCATGTCTAGTCTGTACTTCCAACTGAAGTGTACTCTCAGCTCTCCCTGTCCATGTTGTCTGATTCACCGATGGCCCCAGTAATGGCTATGGCTGTTTCCTCTCTCGTGTGAGGGGTGCAAAATGCTTCGGGCGGTTTTACAGTCTGGAGCCTTCCACTCCTGCAGGGTGGTAGGAGAGGCTGGTCCAGAGCAGAGCCAAGGACCTGGCTATTTCTAGGCAAGAGGAATTTATCCCGGGGACTCCTGTGTTTGAGGGTAAGCAGAGGGTGGGAAGGAAGCCCTTTCCTCTTACCCTGTCGTCTGTCACCAGAAGGCCATGCTCTGATCATAAGTGTTAATGTTTAATGAAATCGTGGTGCCCGGAGGCAGCTGGGCAGCCCCCCCCCCCCCCCCCCCCCCCCGCCCTGAATCAGCCTGACTCATTTACAGCTTTCTCCCAGTTACCCCAAAGGCTTCTCTCAGAGGTGACAAATGTGGGGGGTTGGTTTCGGGTTTCATGTTTTCACATTACTGGGTGGAAAAAAAAACCCAAACCTTTCCAAACTAAAAAACCAGCTTCTACAGCAGAAACAACTTGTCCCGAGAGCACTGAAAATTTCCCCATCGTCTCTCCTCATTTGCTCAGAGACACTGAGACCGTGACGGAGGGGTTAAGAGGAGGTGGTTGGAGCCAGGCTGAGTAGAGCGTTAGGGACAGCCCCTTTCGAGGTGGCAGCACCTGCCTTCCTGCTTAAACCTTTGCAGGACCCTCTAGCTCTGGGGCCTGTGGTCACTGGATGGACTGCCAGGGCAGGGGTTAGTCAGCTCAGGGTGGGGAGGGACCATCTCCTTCTTCCCTAGCTAATTTGATCCCAGGAGGTCTGAGACGAGTGTCCGTCCCTCAGGGCTCTTTAGGTAGAGTGGTAGGTGGGAAGATACAGGGTCCATCTGGCACATGGAGACGTGGGGGGTAGCTTATAAACCACCCCACCCCATGCCAGGGGCAGATGGCCTCCATGGCAGATGGAGACTAGGCCGGCAGTGGCTGGATGGGTTTTCTAGTCTCAGCCTGGCCTCTCTGGCTAATAAGACAGAGGGGCAGTGACAGGGCTAACCATGAGAGTGTGTTTGTGTGTGTATGTGTAGGAGAGGGAGTCCTGGCCTTTTGGGGCTATTCTGGGGGAGAAGTAGAGACCCTGGGTGGGGTCAGGGGATCTTGGAGAGGACACAAGACGGCAGGTGCTCAGGGCCCTGACACCACCCACCTGTCCGGGCTCTGGAAGCTGCCCTGGTTAGTTCTCACGGGAAGGGGATGGTTCCTGGGGTTGGGAGCCTCTGCTGCAGCTGGAGCCTGGTCTGCTTGATGCAGAACCCCCTGCCAGGTCCCCAGAGCTCAAGGCCTGGGCAGCAGCTCCTCCCAGAGGACGCGCCCGTTTATTATGCGCTCCTGCTCCCTCACGGCTCAGGCAGGCAGCGGCCTTCATTAGCGGAGGAGCTGGGGTCTGTTTTGGCTGCCTCATCAGCATCAGTGAACTGCGTCCCTGCGAGATTTGATACAATTTAATTAACCTAATTAAAAGCTCTGATTGCAGAGATGATTGGGGTAGCGCCAGCAGCGACTGCATATTTATAATGAGCTGCAAGGTGTGGGACCGCAGCCAAACGCCACGCATCCTAATGAGCGGGAGCCGGGAGCCAGGGAGCGGGAGAGGGAACGTTTATTTTTGGCAACAATGCCCAGTTCCTCTCTGCCAGGGAGTCAGAGGCCCAGGGAGCAGAGACAGACCTGCCCACTGTGCTCTTCCCCACAAGGTGGAAGCAGAAATGTGTGCTCTCCACGAGTTCTTAGGCCCTCGGGCCCCCACAGGAGCACACAGTGCCCACGTTCCTGTTTGCAGAGTGGAATCCTAGACCCCAGCAATGCACTTTCCCTGCCTCTCTCCAGCGCTGGGAGGCACCTGGGAGGCAGGGGCTGCCTTCTGAGCAGTGAGCCCTGGTGTGAGGAAACAGGGCCCAGAATCACCTCGCTTCCAGGCTTCAGGATCCCTGGGCCATTTTCTTTCTTTTGTTTTCTTTCTTTTTTTTTTTTTTTGAGACAGAGTCTCACTCTGTTGCCCTGGGCTAGAGTGTGGTGGCGTCAGCCCAGCTCACAGCAACCTCAAACTCCTGGGCTCAAGCGATCCTTCTGCCTCAGCCTCCCGAGTAGCTGGGACTACAGGCATGTGCCACCATGCCTGGCTAATTTTTTCTATATATATTTTTAGCTGTCCAAATCATTTCTTTCTATTTTTTGGTAGAGACAGGGGTCTCGCTCTTGCTCAGGCTGGTCTCGAACTCCTGACCTCGAGTGATCCTCCTGCCTCGGCCTCCCAGAGTGCTAGGATTACAGACGTGAGCCACTGCGCCCGGCCTGGGCCGTTTTCTTAAACTTGCCAAGAGAGGTTCAGAGGCTGGCAAGACTGAGGCTGAGAGGCTGGGTGGGAGTCACAAAAGGGGTCTGAATGTTCGAGAGTTCCAGGTGAGGATCCTGGGCCTGGGGCAGACAGGAGAACCAGGAAAGATGGACGTCCCACTTATTCTGGAAGCTGGGGGCCCAAGTCCACATCTCACTCCCTCCAAGAACCCTGCCCAGAGAGGGCCAGCTCCCCTGGACTCCCCTCTCCCACTGCCTCTGGGGAGTCTTGGTTTGTCTGACTCAGCGTTTCCGCTGTAAAATCACATCTAATAATAATGAGAGTGAGAGCTGAGGCAGAGATGCCGTGGGTGAAGGGGCATCAGTGAGAAGGGTGCGCTGTCCAGGTGCCGATGGGTGTTGCCCCCGGAGGGAGCTGTGGGGCGGCAGGAGTGGGGGCTGGGCTCCACCCCTCCCCCCCAGGCCCCACTCCTGCTCTGGAGCTCCCTGTAGGTCATGAGCTCAGCTGGGCTGGCCCAGCCCCCCAGTTCTTTGAGCTCTGCCAGGACAAGATGAGATTTGTCCCAGCCTACCTTGCAGAGTTGCAGCTGTTCAGCTCCCTTATCAATCTTCTCTGTGGGTTTAATCATCTCTCTGTCATCCTGCTGGGGCAGCCCTCTCCTTACTGGAGCCCCCAGAAGGGCTGGAGCATCTCAGCCCCCGCTTCCCTCCAAGCCCCTCCCCCAGACACAACCATCTTTCCCCACCTGACTTCCCCTGTGGGAGGCAGAGGGTGGGCCAGGGCGGCTTTGCCCTGATAGGTGTCCTTGGTTTTGCAAGGTGTAAATAGGATTAAGAGTGGGTAGAGGTGGCACTGGCAGAGAATCTGCCCTAGCCGGGTCCCCAAGGTCTTTGACTCCATTCCAGGCTGGGTAGAACAGTGCCTAGAGGTTGGCCATGAGGGCCTTCAGCCCAGATCCAGGAGACTTGTGTAGGGTCACTGTCCCTCCCTCCTGCCAGTCAGCTCTGGCTGCCTTCCCTGGGTGGGTCCTGTGGGGCTCAAGGCCGTGGGCAGGAACCAGGGCCATGGCTTTGTGTGCATCTTGGGCAAGAGGGTGCACAGGAGTCAATGGCGCTTGTGTTGTGGTCCAGGCTGGGAGCCAGGGCACAAGGGGCTCTGGGGCCCATCCCAGTGCTGACGTACAAAATGACCTTCAGGGCCATGCTTCGGTCCTCTCTGCTGTGCTCTCTTTCCCCACAGAGCATCTGGGGAGTGGGCAGGGAGGTGGCACGGATGCTGTGAGTGCCCCTCAGAGGGAACATGAGGAAGAGGGCCCTTCGTCCTCTGCACCCTGCTCCTCACCCCATGCGTTCTTGGTGGAAATGGAAGGCTGGCTCCTCCCCATTTCCCAGAAGGGGATGTAAAGTGCCAAAGAGGGATGGGATCCTGCTGAGCGTTACCCAGCTTTCCCTCAAGATGGGTGGGGGCTGAGGAACCCCTTCAGAGGGTCCCCTCAGGAGGGAACCAAAGGTTCTGGAGGGTCACCAACCAGTCCTGGGCTGGAGGATGCTTGTTCGGTTCAGTGCAAGGCTGGGCTCTGGAAGACAATGGAGTGTTGATGGCGCTTTGGTCCTGGTCTCACATGACCTGACCAGGGGAGTGGGTGGACTGCACGTGGCTGAGCCGCCTGAGCTGACCTTTGGTCGCTGGCTAGGGAAGAGAGGAAGCCATGAAGTCTCCTGCCCACTCGATGCCCTGCACACCCTGCCGCCCCCACCCCAGGAACTGCCTCTGGGAACACACACTGTCTTCCACCTACCTCCTTCTTTTAGTCTTTCTCTTTGCTCCACCACGTGTCAGCGCATGTGTATATTGTGTGTGTGTTTGTCTGCGAGTGTATCTGTGTGCATGTGAGAAGGGAGACACATAGAATGAAAGAGAAGAAACTTTCCCTTTCTGGGTTCTTCCCAGTCAGTGATAAAGACCAAGTTCCTTGTCTGGACAGTGCCAGGGATGGGACCAAAGGGTACATTTGTGTGTCTCTGCATGTGTGTGCACATGGGGTGCGTGCCCCTGCCCCCTGCTCTGCCCAGGCCTCCGACCTGTATCCTCTGGTGGGAGGGCGTGACTTCTGTGGTCAGATTCTTCTAGCTCGGGCTAGAGCCAGAGCTATGACTTTCAAAGTGACAAGACCAGAGTGTCACTTTCAAAAGGAAAAAGGAAGGCTTTTTGGGGGTTGTGTAATTATTGTAATCAATTGAATTAACTAAAAATTACCATTCAGTGAGGAAGCAAAGTATGCATGTGTGTACACACATGTACACACAATGAGAGTTACACACGCACATAGTACACAGAGGGAAAGTCAAGCTATGGAGAGACAGGGAAATACAGGCACACCTATGATTACAGAAGGGTTATCTGTCCTTTCTCCTCCTCCCTCACCAAGACGCTGAGGTGGATGTAGCGAAGGGGGTTATCTCGAGAGAATCCTTTTTCCCCAAGTTCTGCAGGGGATTGAGGGCCAGGCCTTGGCAAGCCAGTACAAATGGCTTGAACAGCAGTTTGAAAGAAGCTCATGACCTGACTTTGTCACATATCATTACACGTGAAGTGTTTTGGATGAGTCCTCCTTTGCTGGGAGCTCCATCCGGTTTCTTCATTAGGGCTAGTCACCCGTGCACCCTTTTGGTGGCCCTGAGCGTAGGTGGAAGGAAGCCAGATTCCCAGAGCTGGGATTAGGTGAGGGTGGGGTATCCAGACACTGACATGGGGAGGCTCTGAGCGAGAAGGGGACAGCACATGTGCCCTCATACTTACCCTTTGGGCTTCTCTCAAATTCACAGCTTCAGATGGTTTGGCTGAGGAGTGTTTCAGGACAATCCCACCTCCTTCCCCTCTGTTCCCTTCTTTGACCCCCTCCCCCAGATAGAGTCCTGTGAATCCTCCTACTGGGGGAGACAGTTTGGGAATGGTCCTTAGCAACTAGTTTGGGAATGGTCCTTAGCAACTCGGCAGAAAGGGCAGGGCCTGGAGGGGCTGAGGTTGGGGATGGGCATGGGTAGGGGTAGAGCTGAGGGCTCGAAGCCGAGTGGATGTTGGAGATTGGGTTGGCAGGGCATCTCTTGCAGTCTTAACAGGATTCTGAGATGCCTATTTTTGGAGTCCAAGGCAGATGTTCTCCCCCAGTGAAGAGAGTGCTTGGTGTCTGCTCTCCCCTGGGAGGGCTGGGGTGGGACAGGTCCCCTCCCCCTGCTCCCCACAGCTGAGCAGAGTCATACATCACCAAGGGGCCTGGGCTCCCTAGATGTATTGCCCTAATACGTCGCTATAGCAACCCCTCTCTAATCCTGCATTATTCTAATGTGGTCCCCCTCCCCACTGTGATGTATAGTTTGGGTCTCAGAGCTGCCAGGCCCTTTTGCTGAGAGTCTGCTCTAAGTCCCCCAGGGATGGGTGGGTTGGGGGCCCGGCTTCCTTGGATCCCATCTTCTCCTCACCATGTGCATGGGGTTCTTAGGCTGGGTGTGGAGGTGGGCTCTGGCCTATCAGCCTACCCGCCCGCCTTCCCAGAGAAGGGAAGCAGCAGGCCCCGTGTCCCAAGCCCTGGCACACGAGTGCCTGACGCACCGACCCACGCCAGCCTGCCCAGCCTGGGGACCTGAGGCCTTGGGGTTGGGGGCCAGGGCAGGACAATAACTGCATTCCGGCTGTTAGCCACAGGCCCCCATTGTTCCTGTGGACACTGCCTGCTTGAGGGCCGAGATTCTGGCCCTCACCCTGTGTGGGGCGTAGGATGCTCCCTGGACACTCCCCCAGCGACCATAGAGGGGTGATTCATGGGGTGGCCAGGGCATAGCAGGTCCCAGCTGTGCCCAGATTCTGGGGGGTGGGAGGGGGAGGCAACTGAGGGCTGTTTGTGTCAGGGGAGGGGGTTGAATAGCCAGAGGACTCGGGGCCCTGGACGCCAACCACGTCATCTCCTATCCCTCCTTGTGTGTGGGCCGGTCAGAGAGGCCCCATTGTCAGAGGAGAGGGCCCACCCGGGCTGGAAGGGAAGTGGGGCCTGAGCAGGACCACCCCTCACTCTGCACTGGTGGGGAGGAATTGAGGTCCAGAGAATGGCAGGGACTTGTTCAAGGTCACACAGCTAGATGGTGACAGGCCTAGGACAAGAACACTTCCCCATATCTCCCTGGTGCTGAGATACTGCTGCCATTTCTGACAGAAACCCAAGTCCCAGTGGGGATCTTCAGTACTGGCAGGAGTTATGTTCATAAACTCCTTCCTCTCCCCACTTCCTTTGCAGTCCTTCTAGTTTAGGTCAGCACTTGGCATCCCTGAAGTAAGACATTAGAGCTAAGAGGCATACTAGGGCCATGCAGAGCCATGTGGACTCCACCCCCCACCCCTGCCCCGTGGGGCCCAGAAGTCATGGAGGGCATGGAGGTTCCCAGGGCTCTGACACAGGAGTCATGGATGCAGCAGTAGGCTTCATTATTTCCTCCCAGTTTTCTCACTTGGTCCTTCACATACCTACCCTACATGACTGAGAGGTAGACAGGGGAAGAGGCTTATCTAGGAGTGTTTTGAGGACAGAGGGACTGGTCTTAATCTATCTCTGTGCTTAATATAAGGCCTGATAGTTAGATTGGATGATTGGATGAGTGTATGGTAGATGGATGGGCGGGTGGTTGCATAGGTGGTTGAAGGGTGGATAGATGAGTGGATGAGTGGGTAGATGTGTGAAAGGATGGTTGTTGCATGGATAGGTGGGTGGGCTAATGGATGGGTGAGTGGGTGGATGTAGGATGGATGGGTGGATGGATGAAGGAATGCACATTTCATATACTGAGGTCTAGGGATGACAAATGGCATGACTTGAGATGAACAGTGGAGTGAGGCCTGTACCCAGGTAGCTGGGTCCCAGCTTTGAGGCTGGGCCTCCCTGTGGCATGATTTGGTGATCAACCTCTGGGCAGGGTTGCAGTAGAACTAGGAGTTGGGACCTAAAGGAATCGATAGTCAGACTTAGTCTCATGGTAGGTGGCTTCCCAGGGTCTAGGAGCCTTGACCCTGGGTTGAATCTTCTGTGCTTACCGTTGGTCGAAGGGTCCCAGGAAGAGGAATGTTCAAGAAAGAGGAGTGAATGGGATCTAAGGGCTCAGGCTGAGTGACTTTGTCTCCGTGAGATCAGGCCCAGAGCCAGGCACCCCCAGGCAAACCCCCACTTATTTTTCATGACCTAGCTGAATGGTACCACCTCTATGAGGCCTTCCCTGACCCTCTCTCTGGGTGCTGTCTGTCTCTCGAGAACCCAGCACAGACCCTTAGTACTTAGAAGGGGGCTGAGTGTGCATTATTGGGGACATGGAGTTGCCACAAAGAGGCAGAAGTGGGGAATAGGCTGAGACTGCACCTGTCACTAATTTTCTGGGTCATCTCGGGCCAGGCCCTAAACATCCTCGGCCCCAGTGCCTCATCTGTGGACTGGGGTGGAGATCTTGAACTTTTCTTTCCAGAGTGGTTTTGAGCATGAAGAGAAATAATTCTAGGTGGAGAGAGCACAAAGTATTATTTTCCTGCTCTGCTTCAGCTCAGCAATAATATATATTGTATGTATAAAATTATTTTTATAGCTAACATTTAACGTGTACTTACAATGTGCGAGGTTCTCTTCTAAGTGTTTATATAATAATCATGTCTCATCTAATCCTCACAGCAATTCTTCATTTACAGATGAGGAAACTGAGGCATGGAGGGCTTAGCAGATTGCCAAAAGCCCCATGGGTAGGAGGTGCAGCCAGGATGAACATCTGGGCAGATGCCAGGGCCCATATTCTTTTTGTTTAGAGACAGTGTCTCACTCTGTCGCCCAGGCTAGCTAGGGTGCAGTGGCATGATCACAACTCACTGTAACCTCGAACTCTTGGGCTCAAGTAATCCTCCTGCCTCAGCCTCCCCAGTAGCTAGGACTACAGGTGTGTACCACCACACCTGGCTTGTTTTTAATTTTTTGCAGAGACAGGGTCTTGCTGTATTGCCCAGGCTGATCTCAAACTCCTGGCCTCAAGTGATCCTCCTGCCTCCGCCTCCTAAAGTGCTGGGATTGCAAGCAGGAGCCACTGTGCCCAGCTAGAGCCCACATTCTCAGCTGCTACATGTGGCTGCTCAGCACATAGTAACCTGGAATGGGCCGATCAGGAGGGCTTCTTAACTGTGTTAGTGATCCTAGGCAAATTACCCACTTGCCTTGAGCTTCAGGGTGGTGGAAAAGGGGGAAACTTCTGGCTAGTGAGCTCCAGCACGCCTGGTCCCCAGCTTCTCTCCCTGGCCCTCTCCTGAGCTCTGGAACCTCCTTGGCATTGGGCAAATACCCAAGCACTGAACACCACTGTTTGCACCAGTAGGGGGTGTAAAAAGAACATGGACCCGGGACCCAGACAAAACGAGTTTTATCCCAGCATCTATCATTAACTAGCGTTACTGCCTTGGACAGGTCACTAACATTCTCTGGGCGGCACTTTCCTCATCTGTAAAATAGGAATAATTAATGTGAGATAGTGAAAATAAAGCACAGAGTAAGTGATGGGTAGGCATGGCAGGGTGCTTTGGACAGAGTGGGGCCAGGGTGGGGTTTGTCACATTATGGCTTTGTTCCCTGTCCACTTGCTTCTGCAGTGCCCTGCGCAGACCCCACAATAAGACAGCTTTCATTCATTCATCACTTGTGCTAACACTATGTGTACATTATCCCACTTAATTCTCAAGATAACTCTACGATAAGGGAACTGCCATTGTCACCAAACCAGGAAACTGAGGCACAGAAATGTAAGCAGTTGGCCTAAAGTCACATACCTGATAAGGGGTAGAGTCAGGGTTTGTACCTAGGTGCCTTCACCATTCTGCTCTTTGCCTTCTCTGAGGCACAGAGAGCTTCTGGGGGGACTTTGATGACAATGGGAGAAGACAGGTGACCCACACAGGCTGGAGGAGGCCTTGTCATGGGCTCGGTCTGTCCCTGAGCTGCTTGGGTCAGCTCTACCAGCTTCTTGTGGAGGGGACACTCCCTCCTCCCCAGGCTGGCTCAGCTCCAGGGAAAGCCCAAGGATGGGGACAAGGTCCCATTTCAGGCCACCAGCAGTAGCAAGGCAGGGTCCAGGTCTGTTCTGGCTCCTGCTCCTGCTCAGAGCAGAATAATCTGGCGCCTTTGAAGAAGGATTTCTGAAAAGCCATCAGGAGTGAATCATTGACTTAGGGAGGCGATGAATCAACGGGGAGTTCATAAAACGGCAAATGAATCGGGTGTGAGAGCGACAGAGCCACTGCTATTCCCCAGAACCCTCCGGGGACAGAGAGCCGAGAGAAAAGAAATAAAAATAACACGGGGCCTTACGCCTGCCACAAACGCGAGGCAGCCCCTCCTTCCATGTGGGAAGACAAAGTGGGGCAGAGGGATGAGACCCACCGGTGGTAAAGTGGGGCCAGAGGGAGGCTCCCGTGGCACTGCTGGCTCTCTGGGTTCAGGCTGTGGGTGTAATTAGCAAATGCCTTTCTCCCTTCTTTTCAGGAGCCCTCACAAGAAAGAACACTGATTTTGACGAACACCCAAAATAATGTGAGATCAGGCACCATGCATTATGCATGAGGTCTGATTTAACATGAACATTATTTCTTGTGTACGAGACCATATGCCTCCGTGCTGTCTCTGCAGCCTAATAATACCCAGACCCACCCTGGTCAGGCTCAGCAGGAGACATGTCCACTGGTGTGTATGCGTGGTGGGAGGGACTGGAGCAAAGCCCTCCTGGTACTTAGGTCATGTAAGGAGAGCCCACTCAGATGCCCAGGAGGGAGGTGGGTCGTGGGAGGTGGGTCATGCCCTTGGAGAAATACCAGGGAGCTAGAGGTTGGGCATAACTGTGTGAAAGTGCCACTGTATGTGTGCGTGTATATGTGTGTGTGTGTGTGTGTGTGACATCAGGACCCCGTGACGAGGTGATGCTGGGTTCATCATGTGGCGATGTGGGGGCATATGCGTAGTGAGGTTTTACTGCACAAGAAGGACGACGGCAGGAACGGATAGATCTAATTGCTGTGTGTTTGTATATATATACGCATATGTATGTGTGGGGGTGTGTGTTTAAAAAATAAGATCACACATACATACAAACACACAGCCTAACTTTAATTATCTGAAAGGAGCAGGAAGAGATCTGGGAGGAGCTGGGAAAATGATGGGCAGGGATGTGTTTGGAAAGTGGTTTGTGGGGTAAGTGCTTGGAAATCCAGAGAGAAGGGGACCCGGTCAAATGCTACAAAGGATGGTTGTGTGTGCTTAATCAAAAATTACAGGTGCCAGGTACTGGGGGACTCCCAAGAGCTCAGTGCCAAAGACCAGGAAGCTGGTCTTGGACAGCCCGTACGGTGGCGTGGATGTGCCCACAGGTGTGTTAGCGTGTGTGTGAGTGAGCAAGGCAGCTGGAGCCTGGACTGGGGTTTTAACTGGCTGAGAGGAGGAGGGATGGGGGGGCAGTGAGTGGAGAGAGACAGAGAGGTGGTGTGGGATGGTAGGTTTCTGAGGGTGGCTGTGAGTAAGAGGCAAGGGTCGTGGGCAGTTGTGTGTGAGAGAGAGAAAGAGAGAGAGGGAGAGGGAGAAGGCTTGCTTCCTTTGGGGGCTAAAGTGGCCTCTGCTCTACTTGGCAGCCCCCGTACGGTAGTCAAGTTAAAGCTGACTTTTGGGGGGCATGCTCAACTTCAAGGTGGCTCTGGAGACTGCTGCCACGTCCCCGCACTGGGACCAACAGAGGACAGTCCTCGCACACAGAGGCCTCAGAGGCAGCAAGGGGAGCCCTGCATGGCCAAACATCATTTGAACTCTAGGGCCTTCTAATGTGACAGGCAGGCTCCTCCAGCTGCCCCTGGAGTCACTAAGCCAGAGGCCCTGCGTAGATGCTCTTGGCTAAGCTCAGGGGGAGCAGCTGGGCCAGATAACCAACCTCCTCTCGCTCTACCCCTGGCTTAGGTGGGTCTCTTTCTGGAACTGAAGCCCTGCTGGGGAAAGTCCCAGGGAAGGAGACAGCCCGGTCCTGGGTGTGTTATTAGAGGCCCAGGGCCTCTGCAGGGAAGGCTGAGTTCCACACAACTCTAAATGGGAGCTGTGGTTGGGGGTCAACTAGTCCTGTGGGCATCCAGTCGAGTCCCAGTGTCCAGGGTTTATCGCACAGGACCTAAGCCGTGCAACATGTTATATAAGCTAGTGCAACCTTCTAGGGCAGGAGGTGGGGGAGAATATAGATGTTCTTGGGGCTCAGCGCAGGCTACCTTCTGGGTTTGCCTTGATGACCACAGGTGACCACAATGGCTATCTTCTTTCCTTCCAGTATTGGCCAAACTCCACCCAGAAAATGTTCTTCCGGCTCAAAGCATTAGCGGTGTAGCATGAATTTTATTTTCCCCCTCCTACTTCTGGGATCAGCTATGGATTTGCACACACAGTGGTATACACACAAATTCTTACACCAACATGCAGAGGTTCACATGGGGAGAGAGAAATTTTAACTACCGAAATCTGTGGCTACAGGATCACAGAAAATAATTTTGTTCAAGTGAGAAAGGGAGGGAGATGAGATCAGAAAATTCCAAATTTGCTAGGGAAAGCTTGGACTTCGTTGGAGGTTGACGCTAGGGACACATGCCTCTCTTGAATAAACCAAGTCTAAGGCTCTCAGGAGCAAGCAGGTAGATACACATACACATGGGATGAAGAAGCTGCAATTAAGCCCACAGCTGACTGTGCCTTTCCTAAACTCTATTCTATCCAGGGGTAAGACTCCAGGGAAAAATATTTCTCTTCCTCTGGTTTTCTCCTTAGAAAGTCAAAGGAGCGGGGGTTCCTACCATCATCCCAGGCTGGAGTCTGGGTGGGGAAGGATATCTGGGACCGTCTGGGGTTGATCACTGGGTAGCTATTCCAGGCTGGTGTCTCATTAAGCAAAATCCTTGCAAAGTGAAAGATTTTCTTCCACCTCTTTTTCCACTTTTTTCCCCCATTTTTTTTTTTGTTCTACTCCTCAGCTGCTGCTGGTTCTTGGGAGGCTGCATTGTTTTGCTGTTTTTGAGTTGACTTGCTTAAATAATAAACCCACCCTCTTGTAGAGGATTAAGCAGACAATTAGGAAATCAATCAATCAATTGGTGTCAGCTGCAGGCAGAGGCCAGTGAAAGGCCCCATCTTCCCGGTGGCCCTTTCCAACCTCAAAACCTGCTGAGGCTCTGGGCTGCGCAGGCAGCGGGAAGCTCTGAGCTTCATTTGCTTCCATTTCAGGGCCCCGAGGCTGGGACAAATCCAGGAATGGAGAAATAAGGAGGGAGTAGGGAGGAGTGTGGGACGGCTTCGAAGTTTTGTACTTAACGGAGCAGGAAACGAGGGGCTTGAGGCAGGGTGGCCAGCTGCTCCTGGCAGGCCGTGCCATCACCCTGCAGGATAGTAAGTTCCCGGCCTCCTCCTTAGGAAACGCAAGGAGGGTAAGTGGCCCACCAGTGTGTGGAACAGCTGGGACATGGGTGCCAATTATAGGGCTTTTTGCTCACTAGGCTGGACTAGAGAGGAAATTAAAAAAAAGGAGCAGGCTGTGAGAAGCTGAGTCTTTGGAACCCGAGGCAGCTTTCATACTTGCAGAGACAATTTCCCCCAAGATTGAGGGGCAGAGCCCTGAAAGTCACCAGGAACTCTCACTATGTCACAGTCATCCTGAGGCCCCAGCCTGGCCGGAGACCACCAACTTCGGGGTCTAGGAACATCTCTCTGGGTATCCCAGATGCCATCGGCTAGAGCCAAGGCCTCTCACAGGCCTGGACTTGGGCAGCTTCCCTGGCAGGAGGGGCCCCACGTACACCCTCACTAGGGACAACTTTCTCCCTGGCTAAAAGATTGTGCCTTCAAGCTCTGGCTCCACGGAGAGAAAGAAAACTTGTGTGGTTTCTCCTGAGAAGGGAAAAGAACCGCATCTATGGAGGAATCAGGAACAGCTCTTTTATTAGTATTTTTAAGAACAGGTTTTTAAAGGAAAATATAAGATCTTTCCTGGGACGCAGGTAGTCTTAGGCTCTGGACCTGGAACCCAGACCTGTGCCCTGTCAGCCTGACTCTCGGAGGGGATGTACCTGCTGAAGGCTGGAGAGAGGAGCGTCTGAGGGTGTCTGTGCTTTTCCTCCCTCCCTCTCACAGGCATCACTCTCTGTGGTGGTGGGGTCTTGGGCACCACTCCAGGATTGGAGATGTCAAATCCTTCTGGTGGCACAATTGTTTCTGCCCTTACTTCTCCCCAGGAGAAGTTGGGGCAGGTAGTTTATTTGCAGAGAATTGGGACTGGCTTTGCCCAAGCAGATCGGCAGGGCTCCCTCCCCAGGCTGACTCAGCTCATGGGGGACCACTAACTGGACCTCTGTCTATGCTGTTAGAACTCCCAGTGGATCCAGGAGGGTTTGGATTGCAGGTGGGGAGCCAGCTGGGGTAGGATGGTGGGGCCTGACCAGGCTTCCAGCTGCCCAGGACCTGGGATGGTGAAATCGGCCTGGACTCCACATATGAAGTACAAAGTGAAATCAAAGTTGGGGGTCAGGGTGTCGGGTACGGGATTATAGAGATTCTGGGCTGGTGATCCAGGCCGAGATGGGCTTCTTCCTTGGCCGAGAAGAGTGGTTGAGTTTTGCTTGAGGAATGGCTGACCCAAATCGCATGTGGTATCTGTGGTTCATTGTCCCGGGCTCTGGTCTGGTCTCAGGAGAGTCTGTTTATGGGAGGGGGACATGAGGCAGCTTCATCTTCCCTAAACTGACACACCTGAAGCAGGGGCCCAACTGTTGCCCAAGTCCTGATACTGGCCTGGAAGAAAGTCTGTGTGATCACCTTCCTCTGAGATCTCTCTTACTGAGGCCAGAACCAAACTTTAGGGAGGTGAGGCAGGGTATCCCATCACTTCCCCCGAATACCGACCCAGCCCTAGCAGTAAAGAGGACAGGACACAGCCCTGGGGTACATGTTTATGTGAGTAATAAAATATTTACTATAACATAAATATAAAGGGAACTTCCCAGTCTACATTATTTTTTTTTTTGCAATAAAGATACAAAGAGAATGCACCGAAACATTGTTTCAAAAAATAATAAAAAATAAAATAACAAAATTTAAATTCATACCATAACAAACAGAAGAAGAAATGGAGAAGAGGGGAAGCTCCAAACACATCCAGAAAATAAATAGAGATGGGTCAGAAATCCGGAAATCATATTAAAATATCTTTTTCGGATTAGTCGGTGTACAAAATCCTTTAGGAGGGGAGGAAGGGCAACTCGGAAAACCAAAAATAAAAACCAAGCACAAAATGTTTCTTCTCCCCACCAGTGTGTACATATCTCACATATTTACATGGTTCCCACCTCACCCCAAACTTGGGGGATTTTTCTCCCGGCCTCCCCCAGCGTCCCGCATCCTCGGGAGCTGGAAAAGGGAGCAGAGGGAAGCCGCAGGGAGTCAGGCAGAAGGTTCTCAGGGAAGGGCTTATTTCTACAGCTGGTTAAAAAATATCTCCAACTTTTCCAAGTTTCGTTTGTTACGGCCAGGAGGGCAGGGCCCCGCGGGGAGCAGGGGCCCCGCTGTGCGGTGGTCAGTCTGCAGCGGGGCAGAAGCCCCTTCCCATCTGGGTGTGTGTGGGAGCGCAGACCCCTCCGGCGTGGCCGGGAACCAAGCCCGGGCTCGGATGAAACGAAACGAAAAATGAACACTCGATTTTTTTTTTGTTAGTTTTTTTTTTTTTTTGCTTTTTTGGGGGAAGGTAGGGGAAGATAAGGGGAAAAAATAAATTAGGCTAGATTAAAGCTTTGGCTATTTCCTGCTTTTATACACAGACGCGGCTCTCGCGACCTCCCCTCCAGGGCCCCGATAAATACAGTATACAGCGATTTAAATTAAGGGCGCGGGCGGAGTTAGAAGGACCCCAGGAGCCGAGAGGCTCCACGAATAAATAAAAACCGTAAAAAACCAAGCCCGGAGAAAGGGGAAAGAGGGGTGGGGCGCATCCTTATAGGAGAGAAGAGGCGTGGAGCGAATAGAGTGTCTGCCCCCCACCCGTGACCCGCAGGCTCGGGAGTCCACGCGGGGAGAGGGATGGGGAACTCTCCTCTTTCCGTCCTCTCTCCCGGGGAATCCCTCACCCTGCACCGCGTTACCTGTCGCTGTGGGGAGGCCGCTGCCGGGATCCGGCCCCGAACAGCCCGAGGGGCAGGGGCGGGGGTCGTCGAGGGGATGGGGGCAGAGAGCAGGCGGCGGGCGGGATGCCCGGGGTGAGTTGGCAAGTTCCGGATCTTCGCTCCTCTCTCCTGGGGCTTGGGCGACGCAGCCTATAAGCCGTCTTCGCCGATCACCGAAGAGGGTCGTCCGGGTGTTTGGTTTTGTTCGAAAGTTTCTGGGCTTTTTGTAAAATCCAAAGCAACCGAACAAAAAGAGTCCAGGCCGCGCGGGCGGGCTGCGCGCCCGCGCCCTGCTGCGCGCCGGCGGGGGCCCAGCCCGCAGGGTCACTGCACCGAGCCGGGCAGTGTGTGGTGATGGTGGTGGTGCAGCGCGGCCGGCGGGGGCGGCGGGGGCGCCGAGGGCGGCGACGCGCCGCCCCCGCCCGGCCCCAGCTCCCCAGGCGCGTAAACGTCGTCCATGGGTGGGTGGCCCGCGCCAGCCGCAGGGGTCATGCGCTTCTCCTTCTGCCGCCGGTTGCAGAACCAGACGCGCACCACCTCCTTCTCCAGCTGCAGACTGTCGGCCAGGCCGGTGATCTCGTGCGCTGAGGGCTTGGGGCACTTGAGAAAGTGGCTCTCGAGCGCGCCTTTGACCCCTACCTCGATGGACGTGCGCTTCTTGCGCTTGCGGCCCTGCGCCGCGATCTTGTCCAGGTTGGTGGGGCTGCCGCTGGACGAGTCGGTCTCCTCCAGCCACTTGTTGAGCAGCGGCTTGAGCTTGCACATGTTCTTGAAGCTCAGCTGCAGGGCCTCGAATCGGCAGATGGTGGTCTGCGAGAACACGTTACCGTAGAGCGTGCCCAGCGCCAGCCCCACGTCGGCCTGCGTGAAGCCCAGCTTGATGCGCCGCTGCTTGAACTGCTTGGCGAACTGCTCCAGGTCGTCCGAGCTGGGCGCATCCTCGTCCGAGTGCTCGCCCACCGACGAGCCGCCGCCGCCCGCGCCCGGGTGCAGGTGCGCCGCTGCCGCGTGCAGGCCGCCCGCGTGTGCGTGTCCGTGTGCGTGTCCGTGGGCGCCCAGATGCGGCGGCGGCGACGGCTCCAGCTGCGCCTCGTGGCCGTCCTCGTGCAGCGCGTGGTGCAGGCCTGGCCCCGCGCCGCCGCCACCCGCCGCCAGCATCCCGGCCAGGCCGCCGCCGCCGCCCCCCGGGTAGGCCGCCTGCGCGTACAGCCCCAGCGGCTGGGGCTGGTGGCCCCCGCCGGCCCCGGGCGACGGCGACATCGCTGGGCCCAAGTGGTGCGCTGTGCCGCCCTGCGCCCATGCCGCGCCCGCGTGGGCCGCCCCTTGGTGCACCAGGCGTGCGTGGAAACCTCCTCCTCCGCCGTCGTCGGCTCGGCCGGTGCCGCCGCCGCCCGCCTTGCCGTGTTCCAGGTGCGGGCCGCCGGCCCAGTCACTGCCGCCGCCTCCTCCCGTGGGCAGCCACTGGGGGTGCGCTAGGCCCACTGGGTGGCCCGCGCCCGCGCCCAGCCACTCGTGGTGCATCAGCTTCTGCACTTCGCGGTACGCGGCCCCTGCGTGCAGCCGCTCGGCGGCCGCCGCCGCCGCTGCCGCCGCCGCGGCGTCCGGGTGCATGAGCGGCCCGGTGCCCCCGGCTCCGCCGCCGGGGCCCCGCGGCAGGTACTGCGCGGTGGTGGCCATGCCGCCCCGCGCCCAGCGCCGCGCCGCCGCCGCCGCCGCTCCGCTCCGTCTGCGGGCCCCGCCGCCGCGCTCCGCCGGCTTAAAGCCCCGACCCGCTCGGCTCTCCGGAGCCCCACCCCACCCGCCGCCCATTGGCTGCCCGCGGAGCCGCCTCCCGCCCCCCTCGGCCCCGGCCCCCGCCCCCCGCGCCCGCCCGTCGCCCGGCCTGGCCGCGCAGAGCTCGCCATTGGGCCTCGCTCCTGGGGTCCCGCGCGCCGGCCGTGCTGATTGGCCGCTGGGGCTTCATTCACGGCCCCCCTACCGTCCGCGTACACACTCACGCCCCGGGGGCGCGGCCGCCACGTGGGGAGTGGCGCGGGGGTGGCACTGGGACCGCACCCCCTCTCGTCCTGGTTGCGTGGGCCCCGCTTTCCCCAGCGCTGGAGACTCGGAGCCCGGCCGGTCCCACATTCCACGCGAGCTGAATTCCCGCCCGCATCCCGCCGGGGCGGCCAGAGGCGGCGGCGAGGATTGCGGGCTCCGGGAGGCGCTCGGGCTCCGAAAAGCGGCTTTGCCGGGCGCTCCTTCTCCGCAGAGCCGCTGCGGGCGGCCAGGATTCCCGCGGGTCCTGGCGGCTGCGAGCGGGAGGCAGCGCGGATTCCCGGCTCGGTTCCGGCACGGCCGCTCCCCTCGCCCGCCTCGCCTCCCGCGGCTTCCAGCATGCACAGAGCGCTCCTCTGCGTGGCTGCGCGGCCCGGCCGGCCCCGGCTTTCCCTCTTCTCCATCTAGCCTCAGCGTCGCAACTCCGCCGACCTGTGTCGCCCTGAGAGCGCGTCCGGCGCGGGCAGAGTCGGGCCAACTCGGCTTCACGCCCCGCGCGGGCGCCCCTTCTCCCAGCACCGCGGCCCAGGTGAGTACCGCGCGGGCGCCTCGGGGCCAGGACGGCGGGCGGCAGCGGTTCCACCGGGATGCGCGAGCTCCTGCAACCCGGCCGCCTTCCAGGGTTCCTGAAGCGGAGGACGTCGAGGTGGAGGCTGTGGCTCCGGGGAGAACGCTGCCGGCGGGGGTGGGGGGGGTTGGGGAGATGGACACTGGGCCCAGGAGTATCTGCCTCGCGTTGCCACAGCCTTCTCGTTCCTTCTCTCAACGTGAACGGCTCATTGGCCGGGCTCACACCCCGGAATTGGAGAGGGATGGACACAGGGAAGGGCCGCCAGCACTTCAGCGTGCAGACCGAGAGCTGTCCAGCCTCGCGTGGAGCCCTGGGCTGGAGTTTACTCTGACTTGCCTGGGGCCGCTGAAAAGGGAATTGAGATTGAGGAGGCCTTGTTGGAACGGTGGGCCGTGCAATTCAGCTACCTCCTTATCCCTCTAGCTCTTCCAGGACTCCCTGAAGGGCCCCCAGTGGAGCTGGGCCTCAGCTGCAGCTCCTGTGTGGCTCTTTACCTGACATCCATCCCAGGCTGAGGGCAGTGAGCTGAAGCCTCTCCTCTTTCCCACACTGAGACTTGGGTCCTAGGGAGTCTTCAGCTGCCAGTCCTACCTCTTTTCTCTCCCTGATCTTGTCTCAAGTGGGTTCATAGATTCCAGGGCCCAGATCACAGAACCGAGCTGGGGGCCTAGCCAAGGGCCCTACTAGGCAAGTCAGGACTGTAGAATAAAACCTCCATGTGTGAATAAAGGTGCTGAGGTTCAGGTGGGAGCTGCAGTGGGGGTGATTTGAGCATGCTGAAACATAGTTGACAGTGACAAGGGTCACCCTGGGCACAGACTGTGCTCATCTGGGCCCTGAATGCCCCAGGACCAGCCTCTGGCTAGTCCCCAAGGGAGAGAGTGGGACAGAGCAGGGTCTTTGGCCATTGGCCACTGTCCTGAACAGGCTCCTTAGGTCCCACCCTCACTGTAAGAGCTGTGATGGGCCCCGTGTCTGAACCCAGCTAGAGATGCTGGGCTTTGCTGGACGCTGGCCCAGAAAGTGGCCACCGTGAGGCAGCCCAGGTCCCCGAGGTAGGACCAAGGCTAGGAATCTTGCAGTGAAGTCTCCTCTCATGCCAGCTCTAACCAGGCCTGTGTGACAGTGAAGGTTAGGCTTCTAACCTGGAGCTGCCACTATCTTCCTGGGCAAGAGTAACTCTGGTCCAGTCTCTCCAGCCCTTGGTTTTCCTTCCTGTAAATTGGGAATGACTGTACCATAGGCAGCCCACCTGTCTCACTAAGGTAGGTCAGATAGTGGTAGGAGACAACGGGGGTGAAAAGCTCTCAGGGCTTTTACTCTGGTTGTTTCTATTGTTGCTGTCCAGTAAGTGGCAAGGTATGCCCCTTCTTTGATGAAATCTCAGTGTCCTCATCTATAGAGTGGGATCGTGGAGGTTTGGACCAGTTGACCTCTCAGGCCCTTGTAGTTCTGATGATCTGGGAATTTGTGAATCTGTGCCTGTTCCTGTTAGAGGAAGAGGAATGTCTGGATAGTGGATAGGTATGGTGATGTCTGGCCACTGAGGCTTGAAGAATAATGACCAGCAGGCATGGTGTTTTACAAAGTGCTTTTACATTCATCATTTTACCTGTGCCTCTCTGCCCTGTGAGAGAACACTGAGATTGTCATCCTCACCGTGTAGATCAGGGAACTGAGACTTGTCAGAGGGCGCAGGACCTGTGAGTTACCACTCCTCATCACTGTCCCCAGTGCTATGGGTTGGGGGGATGCCTATGGAGGCAGCAGCTTTGGCTGTCACAGCAAAGAGAGCCCATGGTCCTGTTTCTGGTAGCTCTCAGGGGCAGGCCAGGGCCTGCGGGGGCTCCCAAAGCTGTGTTTCCAGGTCTGTGCTGAATTGAACAGCATCTTCAGCAAAGCAGTAGCCAGGCTCCTAGGTTACCAGCCTGTCACCCAATAAATCAGAGTTCCAATCCCATCTCCCCCTGTGGTAGTCCTTTGACTTTGTCGCAGTTACATTGCCTCTTAGAGCCTCAGTTTCTTCATCTTAAAATGAGGACAGTCATGCCTGCTTCTCAGGATTCCTTTGAGGCTCCAAAGATGAAATAAAGCATGTAATTTTGGTGCCCTTTAAATGTTCAATGCTGCCCTGGGGTGAGCAGCAGTATGAACTAGGGAAGATAAAATTCCTTTCTCTGCTTTGGAAATTTTTGACCCGCTATAAGGACGTGGGTTTGGTCGTGAGTCACCATTTTCTTGTGTTTAGAGTTAAGTTTCCCCCAGGAAGTCTTGACATCCTTTTCACTCTCATTCTTGGAGATTCTGTGTGGGACTCTGGGAGCTGTGAAATGGCCACTGGCAGAGACACCTGCAGCTGAACAGCCCCTCTCTCCAGGAACTGCACCTTCACAGACCCTGGGGAGAACTTGTCCTGGGACCCACAGCACACAGCCACAGGTGTACACGAGAAAGGCCCACCTGACCCATGCAGACGCAGAACGGTGTGGGCACGCAGACAGTGTGCATTCACACACATCCACACATGTGACACACAGATACAAACATGCAGTTTAACACAGGGCCAAACATACAGATTCACAATAGGAACACATGGACTGGCATCATTAGGCCAAAAGTTCGTAATCACCCAAAACAACACCCCACGATAAATACAGGTGTGTACCTACATAGGGACATACATGGAACTCACACATAGGCAGAAATAGGCTCAAATAGGTATTCCTTCAGTGACGGAGAGGTACACGAGACCTACAGGTCCTTGGAGTCACAAACATGGAGACACTCAGCTGGCATGCCTGGTCACACAGATAGACACCCCTTTGCATTCACACCCATGAGCACGCAGAGATAAAAGGAGGCCCACCCCACACACACCACGCAGACAGACATATACACCCACACCCTGTAGGAGTTAACAGATCCTCCCAAAGGGATCAGAAAGCTCAGGAAGGGGCTGTGTCCAGCCCAGAGTTTGTTCCGCATGGTTTGGTGACAGTGCTAGTCCCGAGGCAGCAGGGAAGCCCTTTCTTCTCATATTTTTTCCACTCTCCTTGTCTGTGGAGGGCAGCTCCCAGCCAGGCTGCCAGTCTCAGAGCCCCTGGGCCTACCTCCCCAGCGGGGCCCCAGCCCAGCCTGCCCCCCGGGCAGGAGCTGCTTGGACTTTCCCAGAGAAGAGCGGCCTCCTCTGGGCTCTGGAGTGTGACCGAGCGCCTGCTCATTTGACACAGGTCACCGAGCCTCCAGCAGATGGGGCTCTCACTGTGGGGGGTCTCTGAGCCGGAGGGACTGTGGGGGGTGGGGGTGGGAGGGAGACTCTGCAGGGATGAACGGCAACTACACATATACTCCAGCCCTGAGTGCTCTCACCGCAAAGCCCGGGCCACAGACACAAACCTCGGCCTGCAAGACTCAGACACGGGCTCTAGGACACAACCACACTCACAAGGCAGTTGCCACTGGCACCCTGGGGCCACGTATGCGTGGCAATATTCCAGACACACGTCTCAGACAGGGGAGCCTACACAGAGGCACGCTGAGCACACATTTGGGAAGGAGAAAGAGGCAAGGTCTTGCCAAGCTCTCCTGGAGGCAGCTGGGTCTGTCTGCTTTCCCCCTTTGGGCTCTGAGCCCCCTGAGCTCTCTCCTGTCAGCCGGTCACTTGGTCAGGAGTCCAGGACATGCTGAGAGCAGACGCAGCCACAGACCTCTGCTGGGGGAAGACAGGTTTCAGGACACTGCACCTGGATCCCTTGCAAGTCAGGAATGCTGGGAAGAGGTAAAAAGAGGAGAGATGGGGCCCATGGGGAGGTCTGTTGAGGGGCTGTGTTGTGGGATGCCTCTGCTTGTGTGGGCTCTGAGTCCTTGTCCGAGGCTGGCTGGGCTGGGGCAGCACTTCCTGTCCTGCCAGTCTTCTCACACCCTGGGTCTTGCCTTTTCAGTCAAGGGTCTTGCTTGGCAGTCAAGGGTCTTGGGTTCCATCTTTGGCCCTGACTCAGGCCTGTTGGATGACATTGGCCCAGTCTCAGCCTCTGTGACCCTCAGTCTCTTCATCTGCAAGCTGGGCAAGATGTTCTTTGTTGGGCTGCTTGAGAAGGTGGAGTGAGATCACTGCTCAGATGGAAACCTGGAAAGGGAAAGTGTGGCTTGGTTTTTTTCTCCCTGGCCAGGTATCTGGGGTGAGTAAGAGGCTGTGTGAGCAGGAGTGGAACCTGCCTGCTCCCACAACCAGTTCTTGCTAAAGAGTGTCTGAGTGACCACGCCCACTGGGGCTTGCTGCCCAGCTAATTCTGAGCTGGCATGTGGTTTTGACTGGAAGTGTCTGGCAGGGTCCTGGATGTCACAGATTTCTAATCTTGGGAGATGGTGGTGGTGGGGTGTGAGGGTCATCTTACCCATCCCCTGCCTGGGTGCAGGTGAGTGCCAGCTAGACAGATAAGTGTGCTTATTGCCATCCTAAAGCTCTTCCCACATGGGGTGTAACCATTGTTTGATCTCTCAGGCCCCTACCTCTTTCCCTCTAAACTTGGCCCCTCCAGGTATCTGGGTCTTCTGTTCTTCCTGGGGTCTCTAGAGCCTTGGACAGAGGAGGGGAGTGGTAGCAGGACGTTGTTGCCTTTGTCAGAGGAGAAAGGAACAGTTTCACTTATTTAATCTCAAGTTCTCTTTCTCTCCATCTTGGTGAAGGGAAGGAGGAATGGAAGGTGAAATATCTCTTTGGGATGAACTTTTCCTTGCATTTTTTCCCTGCCTCAGGCCCTAGGATTATGGGTGCGGAAGGGGGTCCTCCCAGTGTGTCAGTGAAATATTCAAATTAGGGATGGTCAATTGCTCTTGAAATTTACTTTCATTTTTAGCAGAATGGCAGCCTCTGAGCTGGTGTTAATGCCCACAATCCGGTTATGCAGAACACGCTCTCTGCAAATCGGTAAATCATTAGCGGGGATTAATCACTCTGAAAGGCTGGGGCTAGGTTTCAGTTTCTTTCTTTTTTTTTTAAAACACACTTTTTATCTGGATGGCTGCAAAATTCACCACCACAGGGTGGAGTGGGAACAGAGAGTGATGATTTAAGTCATCACCATCATTAGAAAAGTGAGGTGCCTTCGTGGGCCTGGCATTGACTTTGTGGTCCATTTGAAGGTTGAGGGTAGGCTGGGTGGGGTGAAGGGAGGGAGGAGAGTTCCCTTGTGTTTGTGTGTGTTACAGTGTTTGCAATAGTGTGTTGGTGGCATGGTGTGCTTGTGTATGTGGTGACTGTGTGTTAGCATGCTTGTATGAATTCATGTGTTTATTTTTTAAAGATGTCCGTAAGTATTTGTGTGCTTGGTTTGTGTTAGTGTGTGTGCATTAGTGTTTGTAATTGTGTCAGACAGTGCTTCTGTTTGAGAGTATGTTTTTGGGATACTGTTTTATTGCATGTGTGGAGACCACACCTCACCCTCCTCAGCCTCAGGGTAGCTCTTCAGGGGAAGAAGGTAGAACAGGAGGGAAGTCTCAACCAGCACCTGCTGGGGGGCGTGGCTCAAGGCTTATTTACATATTCATGAGCTGGCTGCCTGCGGGAGCTCCCCTCTTGAAAAGACTCTGTCTGAGCCCAGTGGGAAGCTTCTCAGGCCAGACAAGGAGGTCACTGTTAACACCTCTCACTTCCCCATCCCAGGTATGGTGGCTGCCTCCTCCTCCATGGCCCAGGAATATCCGGTACCCAATGGCACCCAATTTCTGCACAGCCACAGTACACACAAGTCTAGCTTCCCCCTAGGAGCTACCTGGCCACTCCTATCGGGAAGCTCTCAGGTCCCCGATGCCCCTATGAGGGCTCTTGGGAAAGAAAGGTCATTCTTCCACCAGGACCAAGCTGAAGAATGGGACTGTCTCCCCACTCTGTTCACACTGGGCCAACCTCCCTATCCCTCTTCTCCCTAGCTCAATGCAGCCCAGCTTTGGAGTAGTCATTACCTTCAAATGACCCAGTAATGACATTCCCTGGGTGTTGGGTAGAATGTGTGCATGTGGGGACGAGGTCACACAGCTTTTCCTTCTTCTCCAGTCCCAGAGTGTGGGGTTTGAGGTAGGATTTAATGCGCCTGGTCCTTAACATCAATCCACTCCTTCTTCTAGTCCCCACCCCCTCTCTCTGTGCACGGTCAGCGTGGTTAGCTGGCATCACTGTCTACCGCTCTCCAGATGGCACAGGTGTCCTGTACTGCTGTACGTGTGCCTCATTCATTGTCCCACTGTACGTCCCTCCCTCCCCTCCATGTAGCAGTTTAGCCTGGAGTCAAGGGGAGGAGGAGGATGATATGACTCCTTAGCTTTTACGAGTTGGGAGGGTCTGGAGAGAGCTGGCTGGGCTCAATGCTGACTGTCCTCAGCTTTCTCAGGGGTAGCAGGTGGAGGATGGAAGTGGCGAAGGCGGATTTAGGAATTATATTTTACCAGGGACCTCTCAGCATCTTTATATATCTCTGGTGGCAGACATCTGTCTGAGCTCAGGGTAGCATCTGTCTGGGCTGGAGACAACATCTGTTTGAGGCTGGGACACCTGGCTGAGGCTAGCACATTATCTGGCCCTGGGACAGCTTCTGTTTGGGCCCAGGACATGTGTTTGAACCTGGCACAACATCTGTCTGGGCCTGGTGCAACATCTTCCTGGCCTGGGGGCAATGTCTGTTTGAGCCCTGGATGTGTGTCTGACTTGGGGATGTCTGCTGGGCCTGGAACAACACCTGTCTGAGCCTGGGGATGGACTTGTCACTACAGATAAAATCACCCCCAAGTCTCAACTTTGGTTTGTGGCTGAAAATAGAGTGTGTGCAGGGCTCACATCCCTGCTCTCCTTTCTAGCAGAGAAGGGCTCTTAGGTGGAGTGCCTCAGTTTACCTTCCATTGTAGGCCCATTGGGCTGGTTGCTCTGGAAATCTGAAGGGATGGCCAAAGCTTACACCCCAGTGGCTCCAGGAAACCAAAGTTAAAAGGCTGTGTAAGGGGAGTGATGGGCTATAAACTCTCGTGACTTGTCTAGGATGATTCCTTGCCTCCAGCCCCGCATCCAGGTGGGTGAGTCAAGTCACAGTGCTCCCACTGAGACACAACTCGAACATGTCCCTTGGCTCCTGAGAAGCCTGCCATTGCCCCTCTGTGCACGTCGTCAGGCCCAAAGCCCCTGGCAATCCTGCTGCTGCCGCCCTCTGAATCCAGCAACACCAAAACTCCCTGGGCCCTTACGAGACTCCCCACCTTTGCACATGTGGTTCCCTCTCTTGGAATGCCCGTGCTTCCCTGCTTCACGTTCTTCAAGTCCCAGCTCGACGGTCACCAGCTCTGGGAAGTCTCTCTCTCTAGGTTAAGCCACGGCCTGTGTCCTGCTTCCACGGTCCGTTTGTGTGTTAGCCTTTACGAGCCTGTGTTATCATTAACTCTTTGTGTGTCTCTCTCTCCCATGGGACTGTGAGCTCTGGGGCTCAGGGACTGGCTCTGTTTCCTCCCTGTCCCCCAGCACCCAGCTCTGTTCCTGGTCTATGCTAGGCACCAATAAGGAATGACCACATGATTATGCCACTGTGATCTCATTTTCTTCTTTTTTTAAGTGGGGTGTCAAGGGGGGGTTACGGTAGACACAGGCTTTCAGTCTCAGAAGAAGTGGGCTTCAGAGAAGAGGCTGTATCTTTTTTGTACCTGGTTGGTTGACTATAGCCAAAGGAGGCTGGGTAAGGGGCCCAGAGCACCCTGGACAGGGTCCCGCCTAAGATGAAGATGTATAGGACGGTAAGATTCGATCCATTTGCTGCTGACAGGAGCAGGGAAGAGCAGTGAAGGTCAAGGGGCAGCAGTGAATCCAGACATAATAGCCTCTCTGTGGGCTGTGGGGATGGGACTAAATCTAATAAGGGGGACTGTGTCAAGGCAAATGTCAGGACCTTGACCTGAGTCCAAGCCCAACCCCTTGAGTGCAGGTGGGAGAACAGAGGCCCGGCTCAGCTTGTGTGGAAAAGTTGCAGGCTTCCTAGGTTTGCTCATCCTGCCGGAGAGGGAAAGTCATGTAAGATGTTATCAATATCCATGCTGTGTCCAGAGTGAATTGCCCACTGGTCAGGCCTACCTGGCACCTGGCCAGGCTCAGAGGGACGTTGATCCCCAGGAGAGTGTATGGGGATGGGATGTGGAACTGTGAGGAGGTGGTTGACAAGTGATGTTCTGGGGACATGGTTTCTGCCTTTGTGGCTTTTATTCCACCAAATAGGAATATCTTTGTTTATTTTGCTGAGGATAAAAGCAATACAAGCTCATTTGTAAGAATTCTTTACTTGGGAAATATGCAAGATAGAAAGTGGAAGCCTCCATCACCCTCTCTGCCTTACTCCTCAAAACTAGTCCTACTGGATGTGTCCTTCCAGAGCTTTTTTGTGTGGACAGACATCGGTTAATAGCTTAGACTTGTCGAGTGCTTATTATGTGCAGGAACTGTGCTGAACGCTTCTACCGGAGCTTACTCATTGCATCCTCACAAAAACGAGGTGCAACTATTATTCTCATTTTACAAATGAAGAAACTGAGGCTCAGAGAGTTGAACTAACTTGCCAAGGTTATCCAGATGGTGATACATGTCTATGTAGATGTATAGGTAGATGTAGTTATGATTTCTTTTGACAGAAGATGGAACTACAGTACATACGGAGTTTTATAATTTTTTTTTTAAATTAACAATACATTTTGGATGTGTATATGTGTCTATCTATCTTTTTTTTTTTTTTTTTGACAGAGTCTCACTCTGTTGCCAGGGCTAGAGTGAGTGCCGTGGCGTCAGCCTAGCTCACAGCAACCTCAAACTCCTGGGCTTAAGCGATCCTCCTGCCTCAGCCTCCCGAGTAGCTGGGACTACAGGCATGAGCCTCCATGCCCGGCTAATTTTTTCTATATATATTTTTAGCTGTCCAAATCATTTCTTTCTATTTTTTTTTTAGTAGAGACGGGGTCTCACTCTTGCTCAGGCTGGTCTCGAACTCCTGAGCTCAAATGATCCGCCCACCTCGGCCTCCCATAGTGCTGGGATTACAGGCGTAAGCCACCGTGCACGGCCTATCTATCTTTTTATACATCTCATCTACTTTGCCTTTTTGAATGGCTGTATAGTATTCAATAGTGTCGATGTACTGTCATTTATTTAGCCAGTCCACTACTGATGGACATTTAGATTGCAGCTTTTTTTTTTTTAATTTTCTTGCACCACCATGCCTGGCTAGTTTTTCTATTTTTTTTTGTAGAGATGGGGTCTTGCCATGTTGCTCAGGCTGGTCTTGAACTATTGGCCTCAAGTGATCGTTCCTCCTCAGACTCCCAGAGTGCTAGGATTACAGGCGTGAGCCACTGTGCCCGGCTAGGAGGAGAGTTTAAGTAAAGGCAGAGTAGCTCCTCTCAGGAATGCCACAGGAGGATTTTTGTACAGGCTGTGATTTGTGGGGAGAGTTGGGTGGGGCCTGAGGTATAGTGGAAGGAACACTGGTCTTACAGCCAGGAGATCGGTGCTCAAGCCCCTGCTCTAGCTCTTGGCAAACTTCCCAGAGCTTCAGTTTCCCCATCTGTAAAATGAAAATAGAATACCACAATGGTTCAGATCATGGGCTTAGAGCCAGGCAGACCCAATCTGAGTCTAAGCTCTGCCTCTTACCAGCTGTGTGACAATGGACAATTTGCTTAAACTTTCTAAGCTATACTTTCCTCAACTTTAACTCAGGAATACAAATAGTTTATTCTTCTATTTCAACTAAAAATTTTGATCACCTGTTTTGGGCCAGGTATTGGGGGTACAACCGTGAAAAAGACAGACAAGGCCGCCGTCCACAGGAACGTGCATTCTAGAAGAGGAGGGAGGAGAATCAGACAGTAAGCAAGCTAACTAGTTCACAAAGGAGATGGCTACAGATTGTAGTAAGAGTTAAGAAGAGGCCTCATTGGATGCTATGACAGAGTTTGTGGAGGGCCCTGGATTTGGGGGTTCAGAAAGGCCTCTCTGGGATGTGACATGGGAGCTGAGGCTTGCAGGATGGGAAGGGCTGGTCATGCAGAGAGCCATGGAAACAGCGTCTTGGCAGAGAAGACAGCAAGGGCACCAAGATGTCCTGGTGTGTCCAGGAAACAGGAGGAGGCTGGTGTGGCTGGAGCAGGGAGGTGGAGGAGAGAGCAGCTAGAGCGGAGATTCCCGAGGGAGGAGAGGCAGATCCAGCAGGGCCTTGTGGAATGTGGCCAGGAATCTGATATCCTGCTAAGGGCAATTTCCACCCCTTAGGGTTGTCATGAGGATTCAACAGGATGTGTTGTCTTAGTTCAGGTTTCTGCTTGGATTTGCATGCATGTAGCAAAGTGGCTCAGGGGAGCGGGCCTGTGGGACAGGGAAGGGGAGGAAGCCAACAGAGGGGGCCTCATCGAGCAAGTTGCCACTATGGGCAGCTGGTCCACTGAGGACCCCTGGATGCCCATGTTGAACACATTTCTGAGAGTTGTCCCACTTGGTAGATGAGGGAGCTGGTCATTTATATAGCAATGTATCAGTCATTCTGGGGGTGGAGGTGGGGGTGAATTCCCCGGCACTTCAGGCCTGCCTTGCCAGGGCAGAGCAGCCTCCTGGAGCCCAGAAGAAGCCCTCAGGCACAGTTGCAGCTACAGGCAGTTGGAAGTCAGTCTGGAGTGCTCTGAAATGGTAGGGCCTGCAGGGATGGGGGCGGAGCACAGCACTATCTGCTCCGCCAGCAGAGCTGTGGCACAGAAAGCAGCCAGCAATGGTAGTAATTATTACTATCGATATTATTACTTATGGTAGTTATACTAATGATTATTGTTATTGTTAGGGTTAAATTATTTGATATTAGTAATAGCTCACATATATTGTGTCCTAACTATGTGCCAGGTACCCGTCTAAGCACTGTGCATGCTATCTCATTTCATACCTGCGGTGGCTGGTATGTAGGAGAATGCCTAGTGTGTAGTAGGCAATCGGTGAATGGGAGTTGATACTTCCAACTTGGAAGTTCTAGAATCTCAGATGGTGAATGAAGCTAGGATTGTTCAGTGGACTCCTAGATGCCGAGGACTCTGGTCTCAAACCTCCTGAACTACAGGCGGCCTCCCCATGCCTCAAGATGCTGACTCAACAGAGAAAGATGTAAATTCCTACCTTGGTTTGCATATGATTTACACATATTTATTTATGAGTGTCTTTGATTAATGTCAAAGTGCCTGTGTGGTTTTTCTGCCAGGCTTGGGGCCCTGCAGAGGGCATGGCCAGTACGGACTTGGCTGTAGTCTCCAAGTGTGCGTTTGGGGGCTCCTCGGTGGGGTGACAGCTGGGGGTAGTGGCTGGCAGCTGCAGGCTGAGTAGCGGGCAAACTGGAGCCTGGCGCTCGGGAGGCGGTGATGTGAGCGGCTGATGTGAGTGGGGGGTGTCTGTCGGCATGTGGCTGGGTCCAGCTAAGGGGCTGGGGGTAGGGTCAGGCCTCCAGACTCTGGGGTGAGTGACTGGAGGGCCCATAGGTGGCCATAGTCTTGGAGAAGCCAGGCTGCCAGCCAAGCTTTCTGGGCAGGAGCTCAGACCCAGGGTACCAGGACAGGATCACAGAAACGCAGAGGCAGGGAGGGGCCTCCCAGAGCACCCTCACCTCAGCACTGCCCAGGGCAGGAATTCCCTGCTCCCATGCTCTGGGAAAGGGAGTGCTCTCTGCAATTAAGGCCTGGGACAGGAATTGGCAAAATCTGCCAATCAGCATGAATTTTCTATGCATGCTGGCAATACCCAGCCTTGTGCCTGGAACCTCAGGGAAGATCAGATCAGTCCCAGCCTGCAAACCTTGGCAGGGGTGTTGTGAGATAAGGAGGGAAGGGCAGGCCCCGACCTTGATTGAGGCTTCGTGCCTGGCACCATGTGGTACTTACATTCATTATCTCCTTTCATGCTCACGAGGGCCCAGAGAGGCAGTGGCTGCCTTATCTCATTACAGAGGAGAAGCAGAGACTCAGAGAGCTGCAGTAACTTGCCCAAGGTCACACAGCAAGTGAGTGGAAGAGTTCAGATTGGAACCCAGCTCCGTCTCATTGCAGAGCCCCAGCACTTGGCCAGATGATTCTGCATCAGCTAGGTGTAAAATAAGGATAAGGGTATATCCTTATAAATCTAAATAAAATAAGGATAACGTTTACCTCGTTTAGTTGTCGTGAGAGTTACATGAGCTCAAGTGTATAGAGAGCTTAGTACAGTGGTTGGCACACAGTAAGTGCTCAATAAAAGTATTTCTTAAGTTGTAGAGCAAGGATTCTTAAATCCTGGTCCGTTGCACTCTACTGTTTGTGTGGTACCATGGTTTTTGCCAAGGTTGGTTGAGAGGGTGGGTGGTCAGGGGCAGAGTGTGACCTTCTCCGTGGGATGAGTGAGCCCTTGTCATTCATGGAATGGACACTGATGGCCATCATCATATGGGTGGGACCACCTTCCAGGCTAGAGCTCCTGTTGACGCAAGCCCTAGCCCTGGATACGGTGGGGACATTGAGGTTGTCTAGTCAGGATTACCTGTGTGTGTGTGTGTGTGTGTGTGTGTGTGTGTGTGTGTGCACGCGTGTGCTCGCGTATGGACTTGGTGAGGGTCCTTGTCTGGGGAAGGAGAGACAACTTTGGGAGGAGGAAGCTCTATCAGCAGGCAGTGGGCAGGGCCCTTTCTTATTCCCAGTTGCAGAGATCTGAATCACCGTGTGAAAATGTGTGGGAAATTTCTCCTGGCAGAGGGAAATAGCAAGTGCAAAGGCCCTGGGCTGTGAATGAGCTTACTGTGTACATCTTCCACAGCATCTGTAGAGACAATATTAAATCCAATCCTCCAGGGGTTGAAGTAGAGGAGCTAAGTGGGAGCAGGATACGTTCATCATTCAACAAATATTTAGTGCCTGCTTTGTGAAGGACGCTATCTTAGGTGCTGAAGGCCAGCACGTATTGAGTGCTTACTGTTTCTAAGCATTTTTCGTATAATACCTCATTTAATCTTCACAACACACAATGAGTTGGGAAAACCTGGGGAGACAGTTGGTCTCCCTCTGTTTCCTCCAGCCTCTACCCATTTCCCAGCCGCCTCGGGCCCCCAGTGTCTGCCACCCACAAAGACCAGAATCCCCACCATGGGTGAGGTGGGGTGGTTCTGGGAACATGACTGCTCCAGGGTCTTTCCTGTCCTGACTGGGCCCTGCCCAGGATCAGGCCCTGGGCCTCCGGGAAGCCACCCAGTAGACTGAGGCTGGAGAGGGTGGGGTGCCATCCAGCCAGGCATACCTCAGAACTTCCCCTCCCCAGGGGACTCCCGGTCACACCTTCCCTGTCCCGTCTGCATCACGCAGCTCCTGGCCCCCCTCCAGCCCCTCTGCATAGTTAAGCCCTGTTTTTTGGTCTCTGCTCAGGGAGCCAAATCCCAGCTCAGGGTTGAGGCTCTTGGCAGAGAGAAAAGAAAATTCCACACCTGTTTTCTTAATGGGACTGTCCCAAAATACTTCCTGTGGCTTCACTAACTCTGCTGGGGGCAACAGGGGTGGTATGCACCCTGCCTGGCTCATTCTGTCCTTTCCTTAAGATGATCAGCTCACAGGGCCTCAGCCAGGGTGGGCTTTGTAGTTCCTGACTGCCCACCTGTGCACCCAGCCTGTGCCTGTGACCTGGGCTCCACAGCTTTACCTGGAGCAAAAGGGGCAGAGAAGAGTAAATAGAAAATTGGTCAAAATATAGAGGCCGTGGAAGGAGTATGGTACTTCCTTCAGTCTTTGGTGAATAAGTAAACCTGGCAAAGAGGGTTTTCTGGGTGGGCTGTGCTAACCTGGAAACCATGACTCCATCTGTCTTCCTCTCTGTCTATCCATCCATCCATCCATCTGTTTACCCATCAATCCATCCATCCATCATCCATTTGTCTACCCATCAGTCCATGTGTCAGTCCATCCATCCGTCCATTTGTCCATCCATGTGCTGAGTGCCTGATGCAGCCACCAGCTCAGCTATGCTTATTGAGTAAGTGTTTTGGGGAGCTGGTCAGTGTTTATACTTCTGTGACCTCTCTGTGTCCTTCCCCTCTCCACCTGATTTGCAGAGAAGCTCCTTGTGAAGTGAGGTCCCCCATCACTATGGAGCCAAGAGGAAGGGCTCTGTCTTGGTTGTGGGGTTGCCAGCAGCTGCCTGGGCTTGAGCATCTTTGGGGGGCCAGGATAGTGGGGAATCTTGCATGCTGCTCCCATCCCTGCTGGACCAGGGCTGTGACCCTCAGTCCCAGCTGTGGAAGATGCCAGAGTGGTTGCCAGGAGGGCAGGGGCAGGACCTTGTTGCCTGGCAGCTGGCCCAGGCTGCTGAGGGGCTGCTGGCCCCTTGCCAGCACCAGGCTTCTGGAACGATATAGTTGTGTTGCTGCAGAGCCTCTGCACACCACTGTAGTAAACAGGCAGGCTGGGTCTGGGCCCGGCAACCAGCAATGGTTGGGGTAGCTGCCGTCTTGGCAAGAGCAGGAGCCAGGAGGGGGTGGGAAGAGTGGGTGGGCGAACTTTCAACCCAGCGGCTGCTGCGGGCTTGAGAGTTCTGGCCACTCTCCCTGCCCTCTTCCCTGCCCAGGCCACACCTGGCTTAGACAGCCGATGTGGGGCACCAGACAGGGGCTGGGCTCTGAGCTGCCTTAGCTGGTGGTGACGCCACCGGGAGGCCACAGGCAGAGACCCAAATCAAGATGGAGATAGGGACACACAGAGAGGCAGCAGGATATACAAGTTGAGAGGGGAGAGAGAGAAAGAGAGAGAGGCTGACTCAGAAGGCTGAGACAGAGGCAGGTGAGAGAGGGAAGACTCAAAGGACTGAGAAGAGAAGGATCAGGCTGGGGAGTCCAGGGCAAGGGAAGAAAGCAGGGGAGTGAACGCAGGGGAACAAGTCTTGGAAGGCAGAGAATGCGGGGTAATAATAGCTTAATAATGGCCCCTCCTCTGTGGATGGCATCCTACAGTGAACAGACTTTTCCACTTGCTTAAACTTATTCAAGCCTCAAGTGGCCTGGCTGAGATGGGACTGGAGTCCCCCCACCCCACAGGATGGGGCCTGGAGAGCTGGAACTGGGACTGAGGATGGCAGCGATGGGGGATAACAGGGGTGTGGGTGGGGAGGCCCCCAGCCGGGCATGAGTCCCTGTAGACTTCCCGGCTGTGTCCCCGAGGCCAGGGCCCGCATCGCTGGCTTGTGTTCCCATTGGACCCTGTGACACTGTTGCTCCCTTTCCTGGGAGGAAGCGTCGTCTAAGTCAGGTTGCCTCTCTCTCCTGTCTGTAGTGGGTGCTGGGGCGGGTGCCCAGGTTCCCCTTCGGGTCTGAGGTGCTCCCTCCCCAGCTGCTGGGCGTGTGGGCTGTAGATGACTCACAGCTGAATCCATCTCAGGGACTTGTCTTTGGTGGAATTTGGGGGAGAACCTCGCCCAATGTTATGCTTCTGCTCTGGGGGCAACCTGCATCCAATGGGCGATTTATGGTGGGGAGTATAAAAGGTCAGGTCCCCTTGCTTCCACTTGGGACACTTCTGAAGGGCCTCCCAGCTCCAGAGCTCCTTGGGAGATTGGCTGAGGCCTCTGGTGTGACTGCATCGCTGATCAGTTTCTCCCTTTGCCCAGTCCTGCTTCCCTTACTTCCTGTTTCCTGAGAGTACACCCCAGTGAACTCCCCTGTACACCTCCTGCATGCCAGTCTCAGTCTCAGAGTATTTCCAGGGAACCTGACCTGTGACACTAACCTTAATCATTGTGCACCAGCCTGGACTCAGCTCAGCCTCCCTCTCCTCATCCTGGTTTTCTTCCTAACTCCCATCGCCGCCGTCAGACAGGGCTGGATTCTGCACACAGGTGTCTGTGGGAGAAGGAGGAGGAGGGGATGTCCATCCAGCCACCCCGACCTTGGGCAGAAAACCGCTCCCCATTCACAGAAGAAAAATCACAGGGAACGTGTCCCCAGTGGGTAAGCTCAGAAGGGCCAGGGCCCCAGCGTGCTGCCTGGCATGTGGGAGGTGCTCAGCAGTTTTGAGTGATGATGACTGTGGTCCATTTCTGCAACACCAGACAGGCAGGGGAGTGCGGTGGTTAAGGCTCTGGAGCCAGAGTGCCTGGTTCACATGGCCAGCCCTGCCAGTTAGAAGCTGTGTGACCTTGGGTAATGAGGGTTAAATGAGTTCATCTGTATCCAAGTTCTTTGAGCACAAAGTGGCCCATGAGTGTTAGCTGTTAAAAAAGTTATTATTGTTGTTTCCAGACAAGGTCTCGCTCTGTCACCCAGGCTTGAGTGCCGGGGCATCATCATAGCTCGCTGCAACCTCCAACTCCTGGGCTCAAGCGATTCTCCTGCCTCAGCCTCCTGAGGAGCCGCAACTACAGGCATGCACCACCATGCCTGGCTAATTTTTCTATTTTTTGTAGAGATGGAGTCTCTCTATGTTACTCAGTCTGGTCTTTTTTTTTTTTTTTGAGACAGAGTCTCACTCTGTTGCCCAGGCTAGAGTGCCGTGGCGTCAGCCTAGCTCACAGCAACCTCAAACTCCTGGGCTCAAGCGATCCTCCTGCCTCAGCCTCCCGAGTAGCCGGGACTACAGGCATGCGCCACCATGCCCGGCTAATTTTTTCTATATATATTTTTAGCTGTCCATATAATTTCTTTCTATTTTTAGTAGAGATGGGGTCTTGCTCTTGCTCAGGCTGGTCTCAAACTCCTGAGCTCAAGCAATCTTCCCATCTCGGCCTCCCAGAGTGCTCTCTGGTCTTAAACTCCTGGCCTCCAGCGATCCTCCGCCTTAGCCTCCCAAAGTGCTAGGATTGTAGGCGTGAGCCACTGCGCCTGGCAAAGTTATTATTTTTGTTAGTCATAAAATAATACCTGATCCTCCAGGTTGGTGGGACTGTGTATTCCATGTCTAAGAGATACATGCACACATCAGGAGTCATTTCCTTACATGAGCAGGGAGTCCCACATATTACCCTGCGTTCCCCTAACCTCATGCAGTGCAAGCTCCTCGTGTTGCAGGCAAGGCAGAGAGGCTGGCCCAGGGCCGTACAGTGCTTCTGGGCTGAGGGAGACCCAGGCCCTGGCGTCCACTTCATAAGCTAGGCTCACAGCTGAGTCCTCAGCCCCCCTAGGGCTGGCCTCTTCTCTCTCTCATCCTTAGAGCCCAGGGCCAGGGGACAGGACTTGTCCCAGCAGTCCTGGTGACATCTGCAGGCAGGAAGGCTGTGTTTGCTCAAGGATGGATTGTTTCAGAGGTGGCAACTGCTCCAAGCTTGTACCTCCCCCTCCCCACTCAGTGCTATTGTTGGGGGCCAGGGGCCGCCCATCTTGGGTCTCTAAGAAATCAGATGAGAGGACACTGAGGGTCTAAGGATTGGCCCCTGGCACTGTGCCTGCTGTGTAGCCAGAGTCCGCAGTGGCCAGGCAATTGTAAGTAATAACACCAAACCATAACTGCTACTGCACACTCATAACGTAACTCGTAACTCATAACAGCTACCCAACACTCTCGTAGCAGCCCTACCTCATTTACCTGCAAGGATCCCACAAGGTAGGACTTGCCCCTTCTGCTGCTGCCATTGGATTTTAAGCCCCACCTCTCTGCACCTGGCAACTGCCTCCTACCTGATCTTCCTGCCCCTCTTGAGCTGTGCTGTCCCATACAGTGGGCACTTGAAATGTGACCAGGCCAAATTGAGATGTGCTATAAGTAAGTATAAAGTATTTACTGGATTTTGAAGACTTAGTATGAAAAGAATAATGCAGACTATCTCTAATAATTTTTTTATATAGATGACATGTTGCAATGATAATATTTTGGGTGAAACAAAATATATTATTAAAGTGAATTGCACTGTTTCTTTACAGTTTTTGATGTGGCCGCTAGGAAATTTAAAACTATACGTGTGACTTGAGTCATATTTCTAGGGGGCAGTGCTGCTGTAGAGCCCATTATTTACATGGCAGCCAGGGGAATCCTCTAAGATCTTGGTGATTATGTCCCTTCTTTGCTCACAATCCTTTAAATGTTTTTGTCTCACACGGGGTAGAAGCCAAGTTCTTATCAGGGCCTTTGGGACCCTTTGAGGGCAATTCACCCTCTGGCTTCCTTGCAGATCTTCCCTCCTGCCGTTCTCCCCATTGCTCCCAAGTCCAGCCCTGCTGTAAGTTCTTGAACTTGCTAAGCTCATTTCCACCTTGGAGCCTTTGCACTCGCTGCTCCCTTTGCCAGGAGTGATCTTCCCTTCTTCCCCATCTTTTCCTGTGTTCACCACCTCACTTGATTCAGATTTCTGCTCAGGTGTCCCCTCCTCTCCTCAGGGAGGCCTTTTCTGTCCTCCATGGTCAAAATAGATGCCTCCCTCCTCTTCTCTAACCCCTTAGGGGTGTGTATGCATGTGTGCGGTCTTTAACATGTGTGTGCGTGTAACGTTAATTCTCATGTAACGTTATGTACATGGCCTAAGGTTTCTCACTCTGTAGTCATGAAAAGTCTATTGGCACTTGGAGGGCTGTTAGAGATCAACTAGTTCAACCCCCTCATTTTGTTTTATTTTATTTTTCAGGCTAGTCAAGTGAAGCAGTGGGAGTGGAGAAGGAACAAAGGAATCTGTAACTGGTTGTGATCAATTAGTTGTAAACACCACTGCACTCAAGACCAAACAACCCCCTCATTTTATAGATGTCACGACTGAGCCCCAGGGAAAGATGCAACTTGCCCAAGGTCATAGTCACAGCAATAATAATAGCCAGCTATCATTTGTTGAACATTTACTATATGCTCGGGGTTTCACATCTGTTCTTTTTTTTTTTTTTTTTGAGACAGAGTCTCACTCTGTTGCCCAGGCTAGAGTGAGTGCCGTGGTGTCAGTCTAGCTCACAGCAACCTCAAACTCCTGGGCTCAAGCTATCCTCCTGCCTCAGGTTCCCAAGTAGCTGGGACTACACAGGCATGTGCCACCATGCCCGGCTAAGTTTTTCTCTTTCTCTATTTTTTAGTTGTCCATATAATTTCTTTCTATTTTTTTTTTTTTTAGTAGAGCCGGGGTCTCGCTCTTGTTCAGGCTGGTCTCCAACTCCTGAGCTCAAACGATCCACCCGCCTTGGCCTCCCAGAGTGCTAGGATTACAGGCATGAGCCAGCAGCGCCCGGCCACCTCTGTTCTTTTGTTTATTCCCACTGTTTTCTTAGTAATCTCTGATTGTGTAGGTGGAAAATCTGAGGCTCAGACAGGGAAGGTGATTTGTCTGAAGTCACACAGTATATGAGCATGGGCTAGGATTCAGACCCAGATCTGTTTGACATCAAAGCTTAAGTTTGACACCAAAGCTGTCCTCTGCAGGTTCCCAAACTCCAGGACCCAGGTCTCCTGCATCCCAGGCCAAATGATTTTCCACATTGGCTGAAGCTTCTGCAGGGTGCAGGCAGTAGCTAAGGAGGGAAACAACAGTTAGCAAAATAAAGGGAGCACCAGTATCTGGCCTTAGTGTTGGGTGTGCACAAAGCAAATGGGCGAAGGAGGAGAGGGGCTCCCGACCCCTGCCCCAAGGCCCAGCCAGTCGGGCCCCCAGCAGCCTGGCTCTCTCCCTCCCTTGGGGGCTGGAGCTGCCTCTCTGCCTCTGCCCGCCTGATCCTGATCGGGGTAGAGCTCGGCTTCATGTATTATTAATAGCACTGCCAGCCTTCCTGTTTTCACGCTGATAACCTGCAGGGGAGGGCTGGTGGGAGGGAAAGAGCAAGGTGGCAAACCCTGGAGCTTCTAGGGCTCCTTCCCCCTCGGTAGAGCAGCTCTGCGGGGGCTGGCCCAGCCCCAAGTCTCTGAAGTTGGTTTCTAGAGCCTCCCCCATCCGAGCCCATGAGACGGGACCAGGGCTCTTAAAAGGGAATTCACGTGGGAGGTTGGAATGTGGGTTCTGGGGAGGTCCTCATCCCTCAATCCATCTGGGATACCAAGGACTCAAATCCCCTTGGCCCTCCTCGGAGGCAGATGTCCCCATATCCAGGTGGGCACAGGGCTCAGGGCTGAGGATTCCCGGGTGAGTGTGTGCATGTGTTCAGGGGTATATGTGTGTGTGTATGTGTGTGCTGTGTGAGTGTATGTGAACGTGTGTGTGCGTGTGAGAGACAGAGACAGACAGAAAGAGAGGGATTGGCCCCCAAGTTCCCCAGAGTGAGGGATCTCTGAGGTCTACACATGGGCTTTAGGCCATATCGGAGATGGCCTCTCCCTGCCCTGACCCTGTGCCTAATCTTTTTTGCTTCTATAGCCCAACATGAGGGCCAGGGGTGGGTGAAGATGGAGCCAGCCCTGCCAGGGACTAGGGTGGGGTCAGGTGGGCGAGGCCCTCCCTTTTGAGCCAGCCTACACGCGCAAGTGCTGGTTGTGCACCTCTTCCCAACTTCTTGTTCAGTGATGTCACATTGGTAATTTGAAATCGGCCATGGTGGGAGCATTTGCATCACAAAAATCAGCAAATGCTGCAAGTCAGGGCCCTCCACCCCCACAGCCAGTAGTTGGAAGTTTAGTCGCACAGCCCTGGGACCAGTACAGATGGCTCTGCTATAGCTCACTTGAACAGGAATATACTTTTTCTGCCTTTAACCTCAGCCCAGACTGCTCCCTCAAATGCTTTCCTCTTCCACCCTGCCTGTGCATTTTTCAATAGCAATAATAAAAGCAGCAATGGTAATGGCTAATGTTTATCGTGTGCTTATTAATTATGTTGTGAGTCTGTTCGAAGAGCTTTACAAGATTCATTTCATCTTCACAGCCATCCAGCGAGTAGGCACTGTACTATTTCCAGTTTACAGATGAGGTAACTGAAGCACATGGGGTCACACAGCTGGTAAATGGCAGAGCTGGGACCCCCTGCCCACGGGCTCCAAGGCTTGTGCTGCCAGAACCTTTGCTCCCCCTGCCTTCCTGCAAGGGCTGCCTGTGCCCTGTAAGTCTCTCTGACTGTCCTGGCACTTGGCCTTCCCTGGCTGGTTCCTCTGCCGTCTCCCAGGGGCTGTGCATTGAGCACATGGAACTGCCCCTGCTGGATCTGGGTCTCTTCTGCCCTCCAGACCGGGAGCTGCTTGAGTGCAGTGCCTGGGTTTGATTCCTCTGGTGCCCTCGGTACCTGGCACAGGAGCAGGCACTGAAGGTGCTTGCTGAATGAGCCACTAGCAGCGGTAACCGTGGGGAAGGGTTGTGCACCCTGTGCACAGTACCTGGCACCTTGCATATACTCCTGTGTACAGTGTCCAGTAAGGGGCAGCTGTGCTTATTAGAGAAGAGGCTCAAATTTCCAGCAAATCTTTTATTAGTGTCTTTCACATGCGAGATCCTGTTCTAGGAGCTGGGGATTATAGTGGTTAAAACAACAACAACAACAACAAAAATCTTTGTCCTCTTGGACAAAACTTATGTTTTCGTGAGGGAGACATCCAATAAGCAAGATAAAGGAGTAAAATATAAGGCATTTTGTGATATGTGCTAAGGAGAAAAGATAAAGCAGGAAAGGGGACAGGAAGTGTCTGGGGGAGGTTGAAATTCTCCTGGGTTGAGCAGGAGCGTGGTGGGCTTCACTGAGAAGGTGTCAGGGATTGAGCCATGCTATTTACTGGAGGAAGAGCATTATAGGCCGTGCAAAGATCCTGGGGCAGGAACTTGCTGGGCATGTTTGAGCAATAGCAAGGAGGCCAGCGTGCTTGGCATGGGATGAACAAAGGAGAAAATAGTCGAGTTGTTGGAGTCAAGAGAAGCAGGTGGGTGAAAGGGGCTGGCGGGAGTGATGGGGGAGGAGGCATGGGGGAGGGGTGTGGGAGGTGGCAGCTTTTCCTCCCACCCTAGGACAAGCAGGAGGGGGCAGCTGTGAGGGGAGGGAAGCAGGAGAGAGCTCTGCTTTCTGTAGCTAAAAACAGTCTTGCAACTCTTGACTGGGTCTTTGGATCCTTGTAGACCCTGGTGTAGCACAGAATTGCCTCAGTTTCCCTTCTAGACTCCTGCCAGCTGCTCTCCTGTGCAGAACACAAGAAAGTTCTGCCCTAAGGGCACTTCTGGTCTGGAATGGCACCTTCCTTGTCCTTGGGTTTCTGCTTCCCTCTCTGCCTGCCACCTCACATCTCAGGGACACTGAGGCACGGTCAGGTTCATTAGGTGCTAAGCCTGGGCTGTCCACTCCCAAAGCTTCTGCTTTCCAGCTGCCCCCCCACCATGTTCCTGAGGTCCAGCCTCCAGGTCCAGCCTGCCCAGGAACAATCCAGAAGAGATGCTGGGGAGGCTGGCAGTACAGGGGCGAGACAGCAGAGGAAGGAAGAGTCTGAGTGGGGCAGTTGTGAGTTCAGTGGGCACAGGGGGCTACGCAGGGGTCTGCCACCCAGCGAGAGTCTGGGACTGCCAAGTGGAGGTCAGGCCAGGGTAGGTGATGTGTGGGCTGGGAGTGTGTGGACTGGATTTATTTGTCCGATGCCACACCCCACCCCCGAGCCCTAAGTGCTCAGCATCATAAATAAAACTCATCTAATAAATCTCCCCTGTAAATTTTCTGCATGGAATTTCATTACTCGTCTTGTTTCCAGTCATTAGGTTTTAGTCCAAGCCGGAGTTGTCCCGATGGCTGTGTAAATCACGCCTGCACCCTGGGGAGCATGAACTCGGGGGAGAAATTGTGCCTGGGCCTGCGGGGGTGACAGCTCAAGCCTGAATAGCTGGACCCCGAGTGGGTGCCTGAAAGGTGTTGGCTGCAAGCACCAAGCTCCTGCTGCTCTCCTTGCCCTGGGAAGGGGAAGGAACTGTCATTAACTGAGCACCTAACACGTGCCAGGAACTTCATACACATCATCTTGAATCCTCACAGAGCCCCACGAAGTAGGAATTGCCATCACCGTTTTAAAGGATAGACCGAGGCTCAGAGAGGAGAAGTCACTTGTCCAAGGTTACACAGCTCAGCTGGTTCGTACCTGACATAATCTAGCTTTGAGACCACATTATCTGACTCCAAATCCACTGCATCCACTGCCTCCTAGTGTCACAGTTAGAGGAGACAACAGAGAACCTCACACAATGCCACCCCTTCCACGAAGCATTCCTTTACTAGCTGGAGTCAACCCTTCTGTCATGTGTTCCCCCCGTACTAACTTTGAACCACTTAGGAGGCTTCCGTCACACCCATCCTTCCACGACTCTACCTGCTGTGCTTTCTGACACATGGCTCCCTGGGCCTTTCTTATAGCCCTTTGTGCACTTTTAATTATGCATCGAGTACTGGGAATGTTGAATTATTGTCTTTCTTCCCTTCTAAAGCATAAGCTCTGTGAGGGTGGTGGCCACATCTGCTTGCTTACCAGTGCATTCAGGATCGGCACATAGTAGGTCATTAATATTTTTGTTGAATGGAATAATGAATGAATGCTGTAGTCACCCCAGGGAGGGGAAGGAGGAGATGTCAATATGCCAGCACCTTCACTGTTGCTGGTCAGTTAGATTCCCAGAGCCCAGTGGAGGTCTGGGTGGGCAGGGAGGGTTCTGGAGCCTCATGGCTCCGGCCCCAACTCAGAGCCAATCTCAGCTTTCACCCCAATGTCAACCTTTAGCTCTTGACCTACTGAAACTCCAACCTACTCTGATCTCATTTCCAAATCCAGCCCCAAATTCAACCCTTGGCCTCCAACCTCAAGTCCATCCCAGCTCTAAACTCAGCCTCAACTCCAAATTCAGCCCCTGACCCCACCTCAGCCCGACTCTCAGCTCCGACCAATCACGGCCTTAACCTCAATGGTTGCCCCAGCCCTAGTTCCATCTCAAACTCAGCTTCAACCTCAGCCCCAACTCAAATGCAGATCCAACCCCCACCTTAGTCCCGAGACTGGATTTCAGCCCCTACATAACTAGTTGAAAACACTGGCTCCTCCTCACCCACGGGGCAGGGAGGAGCCATGGTCACTAGATGCTGGCGGTCCCGCAGGCCTGTCATCCTGTCCCCACCTCACAGCTTGGAGAGGGGAGGAGCCCTGCTGGCCTCCTGTGTGAGCTCAGGAACAGTTTCTCACGTCTGTATCATGGTTACAGTTTACAAACCACGGCCATGTCCGTCAGCCCACCACATCCCCTAACGGCTTGGGCAGAGGTCTGCGTTTCTTTATGTCACACAGGCAGAACGAAGGTGATTAAATGCCTTAGCTGGCTCGTGGCAAAGGGGGTGCTCTAACCCAGCTCTTCCCACTCTAGGCTCCGTGCGGTTCCTGGTTTCTACCTGACCTATGCGGAAGATGAGAGAGGCTCTGGGATCCGTGTGTGTGTGTGTGTGTGTGTGTGTGTGTGTGTGTGTGTGCGCGTGCGCAGCAGGGACACCCTCCCTCAGCCTTCAGCACTCTGGGCTGGTCTCCACTAAGGGATGTGACAGAGGCAGTCTCCATGTTTCCCACCCCGAGCTTGGGAGAACTTGTAAGGGAGAGACGGTGGGAGATGCCGAGAACACGGAAGCACGTGGGTTGGGTGAGGAGTGTTTGGTGAGGTCCTGGCGGGAAACAGGGCTCGCCTCAGATGGTTTGCACGCAGACGCTGTGGCAGACAGGCTACCTACAGAGGCACGGGGACGGGGGGGGGGGGGAGTTTAGGAAGCAACAAGAGAGGTGAGGCTCCGGGGACTAGCAACCGTCGGAAGTCCCTGCCACCTTGAGGGCTGATGGGACGAGGGGAGGAAGTGGTGTCCTTGGAGCCCAGCGTGGGCTGGCGGTGAGGAGGAGGGGGCGCCTGGTGCGAGCTGTAGCCATGGAGAAGTACAGCCACTGCTAAAAATGTTGCCCGGGAGGAGGAGGGGGGAGATCCCTGACCTCGCTCTCCCCTCCCTCCAGTCTCTGCCAAGTGCTTCCCAGCAGCTGAACCCAACCAGGGGCACCCAGGCCGTCCTGTCCTCTGGGGTCAGTCTCCTGGGGCACGGAGCAGGGCTGGCGAGGGCAGGGAATGAATATGGGCCAGGGGATCAAATGGGGGATAAACAGCAGGAGGAGAAAGAGTGCACAGAGCAAGTCTTCAAGGAGAGACAGACAAAGGGAAGCCCGGGGAGGTGGAGGGTGTGTGAGAGCGGGAGTGAGAAAGGGCTCAGCCCTGTTGTCTGGGCAGGTCTGCGGAGCCCAAATCCGGCTCATCTGTGTCTCCTCAAATAAACTTCTGGGAAGTGAATGCCCCAAGCTGGCAGAGTGCAGAGAAGTCAGCAAATATGTGTGCGGTGAATTCCAAGCCTTCTGTTCCCAGCTCCTGGGAGGAGCAGCAGAGCCTTGGGGTGTCCTCCCCCCCCGCCCCCTGCCCCATCCAGTCCCTTGCCTGGCTACTCTGATCCCAGGGAAAGGCCTCCACCATGGGCTTACGGAAAGAGGGAGAAGAATGTCTCCTCTAGCAGATCTGAGGTCCAGAGGAACTTGTCCTGAAGGGGAAGCTGATTCCTGAGGCTGACATGAGCCTTCACAGGCATGACTTGCTGGCACTCTGCCAGGATGTCCCAGACGGAGCTGGACAAGGATCATTCTCATTTTACAGATGAGGAAACTGAGTCTCACTGAGAAGGGACTTTCCCAAGGCTGTGTTATGAGGTAGTTGCAGAGCTTTGAACTTGGACCCAGACTGAGCCTGAAATTGAGCCCCAGAACATGGCATCAGATTGAGTCCCAACACTGACTGAGCCAGGAGGCTGGAGGGGCCCAGGGCATGCCTGAGCACCCTCATGCCAATTCTGTCATGGACAGACTCCTGGAATATCCCTGAGGCTTGGAATTTTTCCAAAAGAAACTTTTACTAAAGAAAGATCATCATTATTCTCTGCTGGGCATCATGCAAAGCACTTTGTGTGAATTATCTCATTTAATCCCCTCAACAATGTATAAGTTTAGTGTTATCATTATCCTCCTTATACAAATAAAGAAACCGGGGGTCTGAGAGGTTAAATAACCCTTCAGTATCCCACAGCTAGTACGTGGTGGAGCCAGGATTCAAACCCAGGTCTCTAGGATTTTATAGGTTTTCAGGGACCAGAAATTGTAGTTCTTTCTTCTTCTTTTAAAAGCAAACACCCTACAGATCCCTGGCTAGGAGGGGCCACAGGTAGGCTTGGTGGGCACAGCTCCTGGGTCTTCCAGCCCTGGCCTGGCCATACCTGGGCAAGCCCCAGCCCAAGGGGCAGCCTGTGACGGGGGAGACTGGAGGGTGTGGCCTTCCTCACCCCATGCCCCAGGGAAGGAGGGGTATCCGGAGGACCTGTAGGCCAAGGAAGGCACATTCTCAGTCTTGCACAGGACAAAATATCTGTACTCATTACACACATGGCCATGGTCCACAGGGTAAGGGCCTGCTACACGCCTCTGCGAGATGTATGTGTGTCTGCCAAGAGAAGGTGCTAGGTGTGTGTAGGGAGCCCCGCCCCACTCTCAGTGCTGTGCTCAGTGCCAGGCATTTGAGAGATCTGAAGCCCCAGCTCAGGACTGTGGGGAGGAGAGGTAGGCAAAGGGCACTTTTTGGGAAAACAGGACTAGTGCTGAGCTCCCAGGGAGAACCCAGGTTTCTTGCCACCATCTCTTCCCCCAGGCAGCCCCTTCCTGGGTCTCCCTGTATGTCAATAACTCTCCTCTTGTGTCCCTAAAGGTTCCCAGGAAGGAGAAGGGGCTCAGCATCCTGACCTTTCCATTTATGGACCAGCATGAGATGGGGAGATGCTGTGCCTGGGAGCCAGAGACCTGGCATCTTCTTCGTGATTTTGGGCAAGTCCTTGGCCCTCTGTGGTCCCGTTTCCTCCTAATTGAAGGGAGGTGGTTGGCCTCAGTGATCTCTGGGATCCCTTCCCGTGAATTTCCCCTCTGGCTCTCCGACTCTGAGCCCTGCAGCATCTCACCCTGCCCCTCCCCTCTCACCTCCAACTTCGGGCAGAGGCTCTGGCCGTGGTGCTGAAGGAGGCCGTGGCCTCCCCAGGGGCTTGGAGGCGTGGAGGCAAAGGACTAGTGAAGGCAGAGGAAAACTGCCCCAATTGAGAACTTACTGTGTGCCAAGCCCATTGCTGTTCACTTTACGTGCACTGAGACACTGACTGACGACAGCACTCTTGGAGTATGAGATTATCATGGGGAAACTGAGTCTCAGGAGCGGTGGGTCCCGCACCTTCTAGGAAGCTGAGGGCTGCTCTCCTGACTTTGGATTTCAGGTAGCTCTGATTCCCAGGGATGGGACAATTAAGGGCAGCTGAGAAAACAGTGACATGCAGAAATGGTTGATAAAACTGTGAAGGAACGTCTGTTGACATTGATTCTGAGCCTGCGGCCAGAGATGAATGATTGAAACACCAGGCTTGTTAAAGCGAGAGCACGTTTGATTTCTCTCCCCTGCACTGCATGCGATTTCGCTGGAGGGAAGTTAGCAATCAGCTAATTGACATTGAATTAACCATGAAACTCAGCCCGAGCCTTCTCTCTGAAGCGCTCTCCAGCAAGACTTTATCAAGGCTTTGAATTATTGATTATTACTTATGGCTCTGATGGGGTGATTTCCTTTTATTTGTTTTCACGTTGGGTGTCCTTCATAAGTGTCCCTGAGAGTCGGAGGCACCCAGATGCAGAGCTTTGTAAGAGGAGCAGAGGCGAGAAGGCCAAGTGCAGGGAGGACAGGTCTGGACAGTCCATCCTGCCCCAGAGAAATAAACCTGTGTTTTTTAAACCATGGAGCTTTTGTTTTTCATTTTTGCTGCTGTTACTGTAGCAAAGTGTAGCTTAATCTGACTCCCGGGGCTCTGAGGGCCAGGGCCTTCCTGATTTCCTTCCTGATGCACGCTAGGGTCTGTGCTCCTGCCCCCTGCCACTTAAACTCTATCTGTGAGGACTCTTATTGATGTCTATTTCAACTCCTTCAGACGCCTGAATTCTTCCATAACATCCAAACCAAATAGCTTTCTGGACTCTGCGTGCATATTCTTGGGACAGGAGGACACACTTTCCTGAGGCTGTCTTCTCAAAGAGCTCAGCTCTGACTGTGCCCCTTGGAATTGTCCCTGTAACTTCCACTGGTTTGGGCTCTGCCCCATGGAGCCCCACAGAGTCATTTCATTTCTTTTGTCCCATGACAGCCTTTCAAGAATTTGAAAAATAATAAAACGATATCTGGTTCTCTAGGTCAAACATCTTTTCAGCTCTTCACAAGTCTGAATTTTAAGTCCCTTCCTCAACTTAGTCTCCTCTGGTTTTGGAGAATTCAACATGTCTAAGAGCCTCTGGAAATCTAGAACTGGATCTACCACTCCAGGTATGGCCTGAGAGTGATAGAGCTGAAAAGAACCATCACCTTCTTCAGATTGGATTTTAGACCTTTAATGATGCAACCTGACCGGGATGAATAATTTTGTTCTATGGCAGAGATACGTACTATTTATTTATTTATAGACAGAGTCTTGCTGTGTCACCCTTGCTAGAATGTAGTGGCATTATCATAGCTCACTGCAACTTCAAATTCCGGGACTCAAGCGATCCTCCTGCCTCAGCCTCCTGAGTAGCTTAGGCTACATGCACATGCCACCATGCCTGGCTAACTTTTCTATTTTTTTGTAGAGACAGGATCTTGCTCTTGCCCAGGCTGATCTCGAACTCCTGGCCTCAAGTGATCCTCCCACCTTGGCCCCCCAAAGTGCTAGGATTACAGGTGTGAGCCACTGTGCCCAGCCGATGCTTCTTATTTATTGGCTTTGAGCTCCTTAAGGTTGGACCATGTTTTATCCTTGGCATCTCACCCAGGGCCCAGTCTGCTTGCACAGAGGAAATTGACCTCTGCAGAAGGAAGGGAGTAAGAAAAGGAACTTATGGGTCCATCGGGATGGAGGCAGAAGACATTTCTCTGGAATGAGGCAACATGGACTTGAATCTCTAGTTCTGTCACTGACCAGGTGTTGTCCCTTGGCTGGTTACTTATCCTCTATGAGTTTCTGTCATATAGAGATAAAATGCCCAGTCTCTCAGAAGTTGAGAATGTACTAATATATTTTATAAAAAGTGCCTGGCACATTGTGTTGCAAGTAAATACTGGATGTCATCATAACCATCACCATCATCGTCATCACTGTCATTGTCAGTGAGATCAGGGGATGCTGTTGCCCCACATACCGGTGGGGAGCAGAGAGGAGGGTCACCCAGGAAGGGTCTCAGCCCAAAGGCAGCTGTAGATGCAGGATCAAGTAGATCCTCTCTGGTTCAGGGACAGATGTCCTGGGCCCAGCTGCGTAGCTGTGTCCCCGCAGGGTGCTCACATACCCGGGCCTCCTCCTCCTTCCTCACTGGATTTCCACTTGACAGGCATGTTTGGCTTGAGGTGCAGCTCGTCACGTCCATCTGGCTGGTTCCTCCAGGGCAACTCTGCTTGGTTCTGGCAGAAACCTGGGCACGTGGTGGGATAGTTGGGTGTCATGTCTCTCTCCTAAGAGGTGTTCAATATGCAGGGGGGGAGGGTGGCCTCCAGACAGATGCCACATTAGAGGTGGACAGTATACATGGGCAGGTGTCATCTAAAGATTTAAAAAAAATTTGTGCACCATAAACGGGCCATCCTAGACAAATGTCATTGTGCAAGCGCACACCATCTTGGATGCCTGAAGTCCTTGGGGAGGAAGAGAAGAACAGGAGCTTACATTTTTTGAGCACCTACCGTGTGCAAGCTATAATTGATATCTACTAGAATCCTCACAATTCCATGGGTAAGGTTTATTATTCCCATTTGAGAGATGAGGAAACTGAGACCTAGGTAGTGTTTGAGCTGGAGACTTGAATCCAGGTTTGCCTGACTTCGAAGCCTGTCCTCTTTTTAATATACCCCCAGCTCCTAAGCCTTGTCCTCTGGCCCAATCTTCACTGCCCTCCACCTTGACAAATGCACAATTTCCTTTCCTCCCTAAGTATTTTAAAGCCACCAGGCACTGTGGTATGTTCTGAGCCTTAGTTTCCTCTCCAGAAAATGCTAATAATAACAGCACCTACCTCTTAGGACTGTTGTGAGGATTGATGGAGTTAATACACATAAAACATTTAGCACATTGCCTGGCACAGTTAGCATTACGTGTTCACCATTTATATCATAATAGCCAACGTGTATTGAGTACTGTTTATCGTGTTCCAGGCATGGTACTAAGTGCTTTATGTAGTGCATCTTATTTAATACTCTAAACAACCCTTGAGGCAGGTGTTGGGACCTTCATTTTCAGTTGGGGAAATTGAGGCTTAAGAAAAGTTAAGTGAATTCCTTATGTTCACACAGTCAGGAAGTGGCAGCGTAGGAGTCCAAATTCTGGTCATCTGACTCCAGGGGCTATGCTGTATATGGTGAAAGTCAAGCACTAATAATAATACAGTACAACTTCCATGTATTGAGTGGTTACTATGTGCCAGGCACAGCTCTAATTAATCTATATCTATATAGATATAGATATAGTTATATCTATACTTACATCTCAATTTTCAAAACTGCCCTCTGTGAGGCGGGTCCTACAATTAGCTGAATTTTTTTACACCTGAGACTGAGAATAAGAAAGATTAGGTAACTCAAGATGTCACAGCCAGGAAAGTGCAGTGTGGGGACAGGAGTTCAGGTCGTCAACGTGCATTTAACCTCAGCACTGTGCCACCTTCATAGCAGGGAAGACGTATGTGTTATATGTGCTTTGAATGTGACGTGAGGCTTGGATTAAAAATATTATTTACAAAATCCATACTGAAAACAAAATGATTCTGGAAATTTTAGAAGGAAGGGATAAATGAAGATTACACTACGTAAGGGCTAAAACGTTAAAGAAGTAGGTGTCAAAATTGCCAGCCTTCCCATGGCTCCCAGTGGTTTGAGCAGGTCGCAACCAGTTTGATTCAGCTTGATCCAGTCTTGGCCGGCCCCACACCTTTGGAGCTGGCCCCAACAGGTCTGGTTTGATTCGAGCCATCTTAGATCAGTTAGATCTAGTCACAGCCAGTTGGGACCAGTCTGAACCAGACTGACCTAGTTTAAGTCATTTTGCTACTTCAGGGTAACTTGCTTTTCAGCTTTCGAGTTTTGGGACTCTCTGTGGAAATTCTCTTGGACTCCTGGTTGAATGGCTTTGGTTGGGCACTAGTGAGGGAGGGAATGCAAATAAATTACTGACCTTACAGGGTCCAGCCCTTGGACCCTTGGGGGTCTACAGCTGGAAGACCTGGCTCCACTAACTCTGCCGGAGCCCCTTCTCCCCAGTTTCCCTTCCGACCCTATCCGTGTGGAACCCCCTTGCTGCATGCTTCCCCAGATCTGGACTTTTCCTTTGTTTTCTTTTTGAAGGTACAAGCACAGGGAAGCTGAAAGAGCAGACCTAGAGCCGTCCCCCAGCCGTGGGGCTTGTCTGGGATGTCAGGGCTGTTGTGTGGGTGACTGGTGGGTGTTGCTCACTTCATCCCTAGACCCTGAAACAGATGTGACGTGCACCACTACACTGGCGATTTAATTAGGCATTGATGTGCCCACGTGGGGCTGGGGGAGGAAGGTGGGCAGGAAGGGCAGGTGCCGGCTACTGGGATGCCACGTCGCATTATCATCCTGCAGAAACCATGCCCCCTGCGGAGGGTAACGAGGGCCGGAGGGAATGAGTGCCAAACAGGCCTGGCGAACAGGGCTCCTGTGCGGGCTGAACCCCCACTCTGGGGCTGGCTGCCCCATTCCCAGCTGGTCTGGGTTGCGATGGAGTCTCAGGGCTGATCAGACCTAGGAAGCGTCAGAAAGTCAGCACCAGCTGCCTCCTGGAGGCTGAAAATCCCCCAGGACCGGCAGCCTCCCCCTTCCCTGTTAGTGCCATGCCTAAGGTTGTGGGATGTCGGTGAGAGGACAGGGCCAGCCATCCAGCTGGGAATTTATAGCCTTACGACTGGAGGAAACTTGTCTAACACGCTTACCCGTGGGTGCGGGGAGACTCAGTACCTGGGCCAGCCGGGGCTCCTTGTACACACCTGTGGGTGCATCTGCGTAGAGGGAGGGAGCGCAGGGTACAGAGGAGAGACCCCTTCTGCCGTGCTTCACTGCCCTCTCCTGTGTCGAAGGCAGACTCCGGAGGAGGCCTGGTGGGGCCGGGCCTAGTTCTCCCCCACAGCTCTCCTGCCCTGCCCCTCCCACCTGCCGTGAAGCAGGCCCCATGCCAGGGCTCTCGGGACCCTGAGGGTGCTCCCTGTCCTCTCTGTGGGTCTCAGCTCTCCAGGGCCTCTGTGGAGGGACTGGAGCCACGAAGGAGTGGGGCGACGGTCTATGCGTGCCAGTCAATGGCGGTGGGCTCAGAGGGTTGTGTCGGGGTCCACTTTGCCCTACAGTCAAGGATGGACTCTTTCTCAGGGACTGACTGCTTGGGGGACCAACTGAGCCCAGAAACAACTGTGCCCAGGGACTGACTGTGCCCAGGAACTAGCCATGTCCAGAGACTAATTGTGCCTGTGGAGTGACTATGGCCAGGGACTTACAGTGCCCAAGGACTGATGGTGCCCAGGAACAAGTGTTCTCAGAGAGGCTTTGGGGACTCACTGTGTCTGGGGCTCATCTGTACCCAGGCCTGACTTTGCCTACTGTGACTGAACCCAAGATCCTACTGGACCCAGTATTGCTCAGGGACCCACTATGCCCAGGGACTGACTGTACCCAGGGCTGACTTTGCTTAGAGACTGTGTCCAGGGACCAACTGTGCCCAGGGACTAGCACTTCCCAGTGATCGACTATGTTCCAGGACAGCTGTACCTGTGGCAAACCAGCCGAGTCCAGGGACTGGCCCTGCCAAGGGCTAGAGAGGGCCCAAGGATAGATTATATCCAGAGACCTAAGACCCGCTGTGCCCAGGTACCAGCTGTGTTAGGAAACTAGCTGTGCCCAGGGACTCTGGGAGGGAGGAGTTTGGGGACAGAGATTCTTCCACCTGGACACAGAGTTGTGAGCCTGGCACACAGGCTGCCCAGTGCGTGCCACCATGCCTGGGCTGAGGGTCTCCAGCAGCAGCTCTTGATCTGGGACAGTGCGAGGGGGACACCCCCGTCTCCCCAGCGCAGGCGTTCTTGGACTCCTTGCCCAGTGCAGTGCCTGGTGAATAGGGAAGGAGAAGAGCTACTGAGCACCTATTATGTGTCAGCCCCGTGCCTGGTCCTTTCTTCCCATTGTGTCATTTTGTCCCCAGGGCAGCCCCACGAGGCAGTAGTTACCATCCCCATTTACAGATGGAAAAACCGAGGTTCACAGAGATGAACATTCTTTTCTGGTCTTTCTGACTCCAGAGTCTTACCCATGAAGCTCTTTTGTCCGTCCCCACACCCGACATGGCCTCCCTGAGTGTAGGGAGAGGCTGAGGCCTCTCCGCATCTTACAGAAGAGGGGACTGAGGAAGGATCAGACGGGGAAGGTCTGCAGCTGGCAAGTTGGACCTGTTCATGCCAGCGACTTCCCGGGGAGAGGGCACTTGGCAGGCCTGGTGGGAAGGGCTTCCTGCGGGCTGCATTCCTGGTCGCTGTCTTGGAGGCAGGCAGGCCGGGGCGCGGGGGCCGTGGAACTCATCACAAGCCCCCTTTCATGGTGCCCAACAAGGCTTCCTCACAGCCCGGACTCGGCTGTGCAAACACGCACATCTGGGCTGCCGGCTGGAGCGGGGCAGCGGAACTGCCCCACAGCTGGCCAGCTGCTCCCGACCTTCTGGACAAAGGGAGCTTTGGCCCTGTGGGGCTCCCAGGAACTCGGGGCTCTGGAGGGTGCAGCCTGTCTCCCCGGCCCTCCGCGGGGACAGTCCTCTCTGGCTGCCGCCCGTCATTTTCATCAGGACTGGACCTCTGCCTCTGACAGCGTCCCGCTGCGGGCATGCCCTTTCCCTCCCTCGCGGCCACGCCCAGCCAGAACTGGGGAAGTGGAACAAAGGCTGCGGGCAGAGCAGCCCTCCCAGTCTAACCCCCATCCTCATGGAGCTTCTAATTTCCTGAAGGAGAAAAACCCAAGTCAAATAATCACAAAAACAATTATAAATAACAACAGACTCTTATGTAGCGTTCTTTAGGTTCCAGGTGCTGTTCTTGGTGCTTTACACATTTTAACTCATTTCCTCTGCACAACCACCCTCTGAGGGGGTGCTATTATTATTCTCATTTTACAGACTAAGCAGTTGAGGCACAGAGAGGTTGGGTGACTTGCTCAAGGTTGCACAGCTAGTGAGTGGCAGAGCCAGGATTTGAACTCAGGGAGTGTACAGTCTTAGCAATGATGCACATTTACGAACCACTGTAAGGGCAGTATCAGGAAGAGTGAGGGTGGGGAGTGCGGAAGCCACTGGGGAGGGAAATGGGATTTGAGCTCAGGGAAGATCACTCTGGCTGCTGGGTAGAGGGTGGATGGTGGGGGCGTCCAGACCGGAGGCTGTCAGAAGAGTGTGGGTGAGAGATGACAGCGATGTGGCCGGCATCAGGGCAGGGGCAGTGGGCATGGGGAGGAGAGGGTGGGTTTGGGAGAGATGCTGGGTCTAGAATGGCAGTGCCTGGAAGCTGAGAGGGTGCGGGAGTGAGGCTGGAGGTGGGGGTTTGAGGCCTCTGGCCTGGGTTTGGGGGGGTGAGCTGGCCAGCTCTGTCCGGGCTGCTCCCCTGGTCGGCCTGGCAGGCCTACGTGGGCTGTCCTGCCCCCTGGGAGGAGGGGTGGCCAGTGGGGCTTGTTGGGAGCTGTGGCTGCTGTGCTCCAGCTGCCAGGAGCGCCCCCCAGGGCTGACGGGGAGAGAAGGTCAGTGGTGAGCGCAGGAAGCCCCGAGCTGGGTACCAGACACAGATTTAAATCCCGACTCCTCCCTGATGAGCTGTGAGACTTTGGGTGAATCCCTTATGTCTCTGAACCTTAATTTCTTCTGAAATTCAGGAAATGATGCCTCCCTCCCAGGGCCTGCACAAGACAATGAATATGGAGGTGAAATGCAAAGTTAAAGGGCTGAGGAGTGACTTGTGGCTGCTGTTTAATCGCATCATTTGAGGCTCCTTCAGCGTGGCCGGGGAGGGGGGCCAGGGGAGGCACAGGAGGCCTGGGTACCAGCCTGTAGGATGTCACGTGGTGCTGGACATGCCTCCCCTCTCTGGGCCTCAGTCTCCCGACCTGGGATGTGACCCCCCACCCTGGCCCCCGCCCAGGGGAGGCAGCACAGCCAGGGTGGTCCTGCCAGGCAGGTGCCTGAGGGTACTGGCCGGAAAGCTCATCTCTTGTTCATTCCAAGTTCATTCACTCCTTTAACAAATATTTGCCTGAACACCTGCGAAGTGCCAGACCCTGTCCTCGGGCCCAGATACAGTGGTGAAACGAAGTTGTCCAAGTCCTGGCTTTTTCCATAGCTCATTGTACAGTAGGGGTGACAGATAGTAACAAGTAAAAAAAAAATCAACAAAGAGGATTGAAGCAACAAAGTGTTCTATGGAGACAAAAACAGCCCCAAACCAAACCCTAGTATTGTAAAAGAGAGTGGTGGGGAGGAAGGCTCCTCTGGATGGGGAGGTCAGGGGAGGGCTCCTGAGGCCGGGACAGGTGAGCTGGGGCCTGGCTGAGGAGAAGCAGTTAGGGAGGAGCTGGCAAGCCCAGGTGGCCATCGAGGAAGGCGGCTGTGGTAGGAGAGGCACGGAGTGAGACAGGAGACGCGGGAGCCTGGCCAGGTCAGGTGAGGTAGGGAGAACGCAGGTCCCGTTGGGCTTCGCAGGCCCTTCTAAGGAGCTCAGACTTTATTCTAAGGGCAGTGGAAGCCTTGGGAAGGTTTGAAACCAGGGCATGACATGGCCCGATCCGCTGTTTGAAAAGGTTACTCTGGCTGCTGCACAGAGAATGGATTGAGCGGTGGCAAGGATTGGGATACTTGGCCACCCGTGGCTGTGACTCCCGCCCCAGCCCTGCCGAGAGGACCAGCCCTATGTCTGTTTAGGTCTTACCTCCCCTCCACACTCTGCCCGCCCCTCCTGCAGGCCAGGGCCTCCAAGTCGCGCCAGGGCCCCCAGAAAGCACCAAGAATCTCGAGGCAGAGGCCTGGCGGGCCGGCCCAGGCAGGCTGGGCTGCGAGGCCACAGGCGGTGGCCCAAGCACAGGGACAGTGGGTGTGGCACGGTTGCCCTCCTGCTTCCACCCCCATGCAGGGCAGGCCCCCCACCCCCACCCCGCATGGGGCTTTTGAATTAAAAAGTCTTAACTTTTTCTTTTAAATGGCAGCTCTGTGTACTGTACATGGTAATTAATACATTAGCATTTATGCAAAATACCATCACAGCCAGGCTGGTATGTCAGCTGCCTTCCTGAGCTGCAAAAATGTGAGCGCCCCGAGGTACCTCAGACAGGCCCCCGCCCCTAGCAGACAGCTCCGTTTGACCTGCCTCATTCACTGACGCGTCTCAGGGAGCCTGTCTACATGTGCGCATCTGTGCACGTCGGCCAGTGTATGTGCTTCTCGTGTGAGGGTCTGTGGCGTGCATTTGTGTGCTTGTCTGTGGGTGCACATGTGCTGCCTGTGTTTATGTGTGTGCACATGTGTGGGACATGAGGGCATCCTTGCGTCTGTGTGTGCCTGTGTGTCTGGGCGTGGGTGCATGTGAGGGAGCCTGCGATTTTACATGGTATGTGCACATTTCTGTGTGCCCATATGCCTGTCTGCAGGTCTGCATTCGTGACTGGGCAGGTGTGCATGAATGTATGTGTCGGTGCATGTCTGTGTGTATCTGTGCCTCCATGTGGGTTGTGCATGCGTGTGCGCATGTGCATGGATATGCCCGTTCACGCTCATGTGTGAATGGTGAATGCCTCTGTGTGGGTCATTAGGCACATCTGTGGCGTTTGCTATTTGTGTCTGTGTGTCAGTAAGACTATGCATGTGTCTCTGTGTATGTTTGGATATATCCATGTGCATTCCCGTGTGTGGCTAAATTTGCGTGCATGTGTGTGTGTGTATGAAATGCTTGCTAGAGTGGTTGGGAAACGTAGCTGTAATATGGTGGAAAGAACAACTAGCTGGAAATAGTGGCATCGGGGTTCAAGCCCTGGCTCCACCCTTTGCTAGCTCTGTGACCTTGGGAAAGTCACTCCACCTCTCTGAGCTTTAGGTTCCTCGTCTGTAAAATGGAGCTGATGGAGCCTACCCTGCCCATGATAACGACATGTATTTACTGGACTCTGGGCACCCTGCAGTGGGGGTGATGGACCAGCACATGCTGATTAGGGTGGTGGCTCAGGCCAGCACAGGGTGCCCTACAGAACGTCACTTAGCCCCGAGTTGGAGTTGGGGTGAGGTGGGTTAGGGAACGTTTCTCTGAGGCTGTTGAGTGGCATCTTGGAGGATGACTGGGAGTGAGCCAGGTGAAGAGTGAGCCGGCCTGAGGGGACACAGGCAGGAGGGGACACAGGAGTCAGGAAAGCACCTGGCCTGTTCCCAGTGGCTGGAGATCAGGAGCGAGCTGGCGGCAGTGGGGACAGCTGGACCAGACTCCCCAGGGCTCATATCCTGAGGGCGGTGGGGACCCACTGAAGGCCTTCAAGAAGGAAAGAGTCAGGGTCAGAGTAGAAATGTCGCTTTGTGTCGACAGGGAGGTGATAACTGGTGGTGAAACTTCAGCGACTGGCTGCCTGGGGGTTACACCGGGAGACAGTGAGGTCCCAGCTGTGGCAGTGGGGAGCAAGGGAAGGGGCTGGAGTCAGAGGGTGTTCTCGGGGCAAAATCAGTTGTACCCAGAGATGATGAAACAGTGAAGTGAGGGGAGGGAGAGGGAAGCGGCTGGGGTGATGGGATGGTTGAGGAGGATGTTCACTGAGACAGTACACACGGAAGGAGGAAGGAGAGGGCTCTCTGTGGGGAGAGAGTGATGCATTTAAGACATCTGCAGTTTGAGATACCCACGAAATGCCATTTGTTCATTCATTCGTTCATTCATTCATACAGCACGTACCAGGTATTTGAGAGACCAAGATGAACAAGACAGAGAGACGGTGGAGCCCGGGAGGAATTATAAAAGGCTCAGGGAAGTGGGAGTGTCACGGGAGAAGGGAGAGAGCAGAGGCCCCATCGTGCAAGGGCCTGGAGTGGGGCAAATCATTTCAACGCTTGGGGAGGACAGTGGGGTGGCGTGGAAGGGTTACACTGGTGTGGGGGACGGCCCTGTGTATTTCTGGGAATCTTTTCCTTCCTCCTCTGGCCCATGTCCATAGTCAAGGGATCCCTGGTTTTCTGATGTGTAAAATCGGGCTGATGACCTGTGCTGTTGGCACACAACTGTGCAGTGGATTCATGCGGGTCCTGGGAATGTCTCTGCCCTCAAGGAGGTTACCGTCAGTGCAGAAGCAGGTGCAGGGACAGACACTGCGGTGCGGTGGATGCCACGACGGAGCCAGCACATAGTAGTAGGCGCTCAATAAATATTTGTTGACTAAATGGTTGTTTGAATGGGTGATAGCACAGGGGTCTCTAGCACCTGGGAGGAGGGGGCTGGAGAGATGACAGCATCGAGGACGCCCTTCGGTGGAGAGGGCTGTGGCGGGAGCCTGGCAGAGGCCCTACCACAAAAGTCCTTGCGTGCCAGGCTAAGGAGCTTAGATTTCCGTCCCCCCACCCCGCCCCACACACAGGGAAAGTGGAGCCACAGAATGATTTCAAGCAGAGGAGTGGCTGGTTAGTTTTGTATCTTAGAGAAATCACTCTGGGTCCTGGGTACGGGATCCTGACTGGCAGGGAGGCCATGGGGGGAGTCTTTTGTGGCTTAATCTGGGGTAACGATCATGCTGCCACACCTCTTAGATTTATCTTAAGGGAAGGGGCACCAAGCGTTTTTTTTTTTTTTCTCTTTCTTTTAATGTTTTTGAAACATAGAATCGAAGCATGCACAAACCAGGTGGCAGGAACCCTGGCTTCTACCCTGGGCCCGGCCATTGTCTTGCTCTGTGACCTCGCACTGGCCAAGTCACTTAGCTTCTTGGGGCTTTAGGCGGCTCTTGGGTAAGGAGACCCAGTTAGAAAAAGGAAGGACATTGGGAAGGGCTTTGTTTTACCTCCTGGGGAGTAGGGTCCTCTCAGGGCACAGGAGGGATGCTAGGGCGGGGTGCAGCTGCCTTCCTTCTTCCCTCTCCTCCACAGGAGGAGGAGGAGGAGGAGGAGGAGGGTGAGGACGAGGACAAGGACGAGCTCATGTATTTTCATGCCGTGGCCTCGACACTCAGCCCCATAGTCCCAGCTCACAGAGGCTGGGAGGCCGCTCTGGGGTGGGCTGACCCCTCCCGCAAGCAGGCGCTCCGCTATTGTTCAAAATGGAATTGGTCCCAGGAAGCTTGGAGCCTGCAAAAACTGCTATGAATTTTGCAAAACAGCTCTGAGGCGGTAAAGCATGTCAGAAGAATCAAATGCGGAAATCCCTATTTAGAAACCCCACTCTGGACAGGCAGAAAGGACGGGCGGGGGCAGGGGTCTGGCCCTAAATGCCCCTCCTTTGTAGCCTGGGAGGGTGACCCCCAAGCCAGAAGGGGAGACAGCCCCTGGGCTCCGTGGCCCCAGCTTCTGTCCAATTTCCCATTTCCCCCAATTCTAGCCCCTCACAAAGCACCCCCCCAGCCTTTCCCAATGCACCTATACTTTTTTTTTTCTCTTTTGAAAGCAGCTTTATCATTTTATAAAAAAGGATACATATGCTCATTGCAAAAAATTCAGACAATATGGAAAAGTTCAAAGAAAAATGTAAAAACCACCTCAGATTTCACCAGCCAGAGATAACCACATAACATTTTGGTGAACGTCCTCCCAGACTTCTCACTGTGCATAAATATACACAAATAGATTCCACGTATGCAATTCCACCCCGAGTGAAATCAGACGACACATGCTGTTCTGTCACCTGTTTTTTTCCTCCCCACTCGGCAATATGTCATGGACACCCTTCATGTCAGTTCATATAGATCCACCTCGTGGTTTTGGTGCCTGCATTATGGGTATGGATGTACCGGTCTGTAGATACACCTTGCTTTACTTACCCAGTCTCTAGCTGATGGAGATCTACGCTTTTCCAATTGTTTTGCTCTTATAAACATCCCTGCAATGAACATCTGTGTGCCTATAACTTTGTGCATTTCATTTATTCATTCATGCTACGGACGTTTATCTAGTGTGTTCTGTGGACCAGCCTAATGCCAGGTGCTGGGGGTAGAAATGGTGAATGAAACAGACGTGGTCAGTCCTTGCTCAGATGGAGTTTATGATGTAGTGAGGAGACAGGACGTCTGGCCCCTACCAGCAGAGAAGACAGCAATTTTTTTGCAATGAGCATGTGTATTAAGCAGTTACACAAATAACTATCCAGTTAGCAGTTGGTCTGTAGCACGAAGGAAAAGTACACATAGCATGCAGGAAATGTACAGGCTCTGAGAGAATAAAATGAGAGAAGGTAAGCCAGGGAAGCTGGGAGTCAGGGAAGGCTTCTCGGAGGAGGTGACATTCAGGTTGAAAGGTGAGTGGGTGAAAGTCATGGTCAGATGATGGGAGGGAAAGGGCAGTGGGCATGGTGGGGAACAGCAAGAGCATTTCACTTGGAGGGAGCAGCATTTTCAATGATTAACATACGGGACGTTCCTAGAAATGGAGTTGCTGGGTCGAAATGTAAGGAGAGTTTGCATTTTGTCACATATCGTAAGTTGCTGTCCACGAAGGTTGTACAAATTTGCAGTCCCATAAAGGGTGCCCGGTGAGGTTGTTGGGGCGGTTCAGTGAAGTAGCAGTCACGGAGGAGGGTTAAGCATAGTGCTCACACAACAGGCAGTGAGCTGGTCACCGCTGTTACCATTATGATTATAATTATCTTTGCCAATCTAATCGGTGAAAAATGATATCTCATCTTTGTTTTTAACCAACGTGTCTTTTTTTGACTCTGCAGGAAATTGAACCCTTGAGGGGGAAATGAACCATCTTTCTTTCTTAAGCCACCTTTGTCAGAAACCTTCCTGTGCCCCTCGGGGAGGCAGGAAATGTCCAGGATCCCTGGCCTGTGGTCCCATCCTCACAGCAAAGCCCCTGGGACTTAGAGACGTGGCTCTGGGCTTCGGAAGGCAGGCACCAATCAGGGAGGATGGACAGGAGATGGGAGGGTGGTTTGGAACCTGTGCAGGACGGGCGTTGTCCCCTTGGGGAGGGACAGGTGGAGAGGTGGGGGCCCTGGAGGCAGAATCCTATGCCATTAGGAGTGCTTGGAGATCCCAGGTGCTCCTGGAGGATATTAATGCAGCTGTATGAATATTAATAGCATGTCCATTAATATTAATGACAATAATAAACAAGTGCGAGGATTATTTTTAAAGAGGGCTGCTGCTCCAGCTGTTGCCTCCCTTCATTAATAAGCTTCTGAGGTTCTCGGCCTTCCTCTCCCCAGACCTCTGGCACGACTCAGCGGCATCCTCACGACCTCTGCCTGGGCAGGGGCTGAGCCAAAAGCACATTTTCAACACTTTGGATTGCAGGAGGATCAATGCAGGAAAGCCCGGGTTTCCGTCCAAGGCGCTCTGGGCCGTGCGAACGGACAGGGGGAGGCCAAGGGCGGCATGAATTGGCCTGTGTGTGGGCAGCCAGCTGCGAGGACTCCACTTCTGACCCTCTCGGGCACCACGCCCCAGCCGCCTGCATCCCCACAGGAGCGTGGGCAGGGGGTTTGCAAGGGGCCAACCTCTTGCAAAGGTGGTTGGAGGAATTACCCTGCTAAAGTGGTCATGAATTATAAAAAGGAAAAAGGGGGAGGAAAACCCAGAATATCATATGTGTAAATAAACCGGAGTGGCGGCCAGACATGAAAGCCCGCCACCAAGCCCTCGTGCCCACGGAGCCCCTTCTCCTGCGGACCCACCTCCCGCCAAGTACCACTGCGAGTCACTTCCAACCTCCTTCTTCAAAGGGTTTGTTAATAAGTCAATGACGGAATATCTAAAAGGGAAAAATATTTCTCTTTATAGTTGGAGATAATTGTCCCAGGAAAAAAAAAAACAACAAACCTTTAATTACAACTCACATGGAGAAAGCTTGATTTGTGGGCAGAGCCCAAATGCTGAGGAGCTGGATGTAAAATATTTGTAATATTTAGGGAACCTAGAGTTTTACATAAAAGTAAACAGCATTGCCTGAAGGCACAATTTCCAGCAACACAATAAAATGTGCAGTGAATTTATGGCGGCCATCCATTAGCTCTTACCAAGGCAACGTCGCCCCTATCTGTCGTCCATCATTATAATAGAGGGTTAATGCACCGAATTTACATAAAAAAGTCATATTGTCTGCATGAATTATTTACACTCGAAGCTGTTTTTACAGCTTGGTTTCAAGCTGGATTCTGGGAGAGATTCTGCCAGTAAATTACTCTGTGGAGACCTGGTTCTATAACTGTGTGCGGAGCCGGCAATGAAAAGAAAGGAAAATGGGCAGGCCCTGGCGGGTCGTTGGTGCTGACGCCTCTCGGGTGGGGGCTGGAGGCAGCGGTGGAGGCTTCTGGAGGCCGTCGGATGTTGCTGCAGATGGGACTCTGCCTCGGGGCTCGTGGCTTCACGGCTGCTGCCCGGCTGCCCGTGTGGTCACAGCTAGTTCGGACCCATCACAGCAATCCTCCAGAGGTGTCCGGGGACTCTTGGTGGCTGAGGTCTAAGGCCTTTTAGTGATCAGCGTCTTGCAGAGGGAGAGAGGCTATTGCGTTTTGTTGGAGCAGGGCCCCGCTCAGCTGTGTGAGCAAGACCCATCATCCCCATTGTACAGATAGGAAGATTGAGGCCTGGAGAGGCACCTATTTAAGAGGCAGGAAGCCCCTTCGTCCAGGTGGGCCTGGGGAGTGTGAGGTACACACACGTCAGACTTGGGGGAGAGTGGGGCTGGCCTGGGACGTTTTTGGGAAGACACACAGAGAGTCCCTATGTCTCCATCCCAGCCTTACTCTGTTTTCTAGGACCTTAGTTCATTGAAGGCAGTTTTAGTGGTTGGTCTGGGGTGGGATACAGTGCTTTGTGCCTCTGGGTTCTTAAATTCTCTGTACTTTGGGGTGTGGAGCGCAGGGGAGAACTGCTCGTGTGTCCAGGTGGTGTGGAGTTACAGGGATCAGGTTGTGCCATGGAAAGACCTGGATTTTTAATCCTGTGTCACCTCTGTGGACCTGGGTAAGCTTTGAGGGCTCAGTTTCCTCATCTGTAAAATGGGATTTCTAATCTCGACCTTCCTAGCCTTCCCCAAAGGAAGGGCGAGAGGCTCACAGGCAATAAAATGCTCTGGGTGTGTGTGGTATGTCACAAGCGAGGTGACAGGGAAGCTTCGAGGTTGGAGCTGATGGAGCAGCTTGAAAAGAAGAGGGCAGGCTGGACGGATGGAGGGACGAGGCCAGATAGGCAGACAGAATGTGGCGGAAGAATTATAGAGGCAGAGACAGGGAGAGGCAAAGAAAAACACAGTAACAAAGAGAAATGGAGAGAGACAGGGAAGAGGTGGCTCTCACTGGGAGAAAGGAGTCCGGGCAAACTCAAGCTCAGGGCTCTGACTGCTGGAGCCCCGAGGATGCTTTCCTGGCCAGTGGAGCCGTTGGCAGCGCAGGGCCTGCCCTGGGGCTCGTGCCACCTCTTGCCTGGACCCTCTGCCTCTATCCAGGCCAAGAATGGCCTGGGCTTCTCTCTGACCTGTGGGTCCCTGCCTGTTCTCCCTTTGCTTTCTGTATAGCACAAGGAGGCCAGAGCGGGATGCCAGCGCCCTTCCTCCCCCATCCCCCAGCACCCGGGACGAGCATGTGCTTGTTGTCGCTGTTGCTGCGCTCTGGTCTCCCACTCCTGGAGCAGCCACAGCAGGTCCCAGGGGCCTGGAGACGACAAATGGCTCCCTGCTGATGGGCTGCTCGCTGCCTCCTGCCCGCCAGCCCGTTCCGCTGCGCACCGGCAGATAATCATGTAAGGCAAGGGGACCCCTCCTGCCTGTGGTGGTGTGATTTAAACCTGAACTTTGCTTTGCTTTCTTTCATCCCCTGGAGAAGCAAGATTTAGATTATAAATTTCCCTGTCTTCCTGGGAACGTGCACACACACACACGTGCACAGACACACACTTGCAGGTACACATAAAGGTGGTCACACACTGGCGACTCTCTATGCATGCTTGCACACGTGTGAATACTTACACACAAATATGTCCACCCATTTCCAATTGCACATGATGCATCTGTATGCACACACCACTCACGGCCACAGGTGAGGGCAGGAGGAAAATTCGTTGATGGCTGGAACAGCTGTGACAGGTGGGAGATGGTGAAGTGAACCAAGGATGCTGCAACTGTAAGAAATTCTCCAAACCTCACCCTACCTTGTTCCTGAAAGAGGGGAATGAGGTCTGTGTTCTTGCACGAATGTGAACGCCTCTGTGTGTGTCCCTGTGGGCAAGTGTGCGCGTTTATCTGTGAGTGTTTTGCAAGTGTGAGTGTCTTTGTTGAGTGCTGAGGTTGACAGTCTGTGGACAGGGGAGAGTGTGGTATATCGCACAGAACTCAGAACAGGACTCATGTCCACGGCACCATGGCCACGCTGCTGGCCTCGAGCAAGCTGATGCCCTTCTCTGCTGGTCCCTGAGGATCCTGCCTGTTCTGACCTTCTAGTCCCTCTAGTGTGACCTTGAGGGTGTGTTTCTCGGAAGCGTGAGTAAGCCGGGCTCGGGGGTGTATGTGTGTTTGATGAGTGTGTGTCTGTGCTGCGTATGTTTATGTGCGTGTTCATGCGTAGGTGTGTTGTAGGTGTGTTTGTGTGACTGTACTTTTCACAGCAGAGAGGGTTCCCGGGTGCCTATGTTTGTATTGTGAGTCCGTGTGGAGTTTGGCCCGAGCGTGTGCGACAGTGAGTTTGGGAGGTGAGCTGGGGGAGGATTGCACGCCCCTCCACACTCCTTCCCTGCTTTCATCTTCTGCAAGGCACTGATACCATTGGACACACTGTATATTTACTTCTTTGTTTATGTTTTCGCTCCTAGAAGCTAGAATGTAAGCTCCAGGAGGGTAGGACTTTTAGCTGTTCTGTTCATGACTCTGTCCCCACTATTAGAACAGTCACTGGAACACAGTGGCATAGTGGATGTTCAATGAATATTTCTTGAGTGAATGAATAAAAGAATGAACAACTTGATCATCCCCCTTCAAGAATTCTCTTAAGTGTCCCTCACTTAATGAGGTCTCGATCACTTTACTTAAAACTGCCACCTGCCCCTCCCTCTAGCACTCCAATTCCCCTTACCTTGTTCTAATTTTTCTTTTTCTACATCACCTTCCAATCCACTAAGTGGTTTACTAACTTAAGTTTATTTTTTATTTACTATCCTAAATTTATTTCTCTTTGTTTACTTGTCAGTATCCCTGTTAGAATGAGAGCCCTCACAAGGGATGGAACCTTTGTCCAGTGTGTGCACTAATGCAGTCCCCAACCTTTTTGGCACCAGAGACTGGTTTCATGGAAGACACTTTTTCCATGGACCAGCGGGGTGGGGGATGGTTTCGGGATGATTCAAGTGCATTAATCATGTCTCCACCTCAGATCATCAGGCGTTAGGTTCTCACAAGGAGTGTGCAACCTAGATCCCCTGCACATGCAGTTTACGGAAGGGCTCGTGCTCCTATGAGAATCCAATGCTGCCAGTAGCGGTCCGTGGCAGGAAGTTGGGGACCGCAGCACTAATGGACTGCAAGTGCCTAGAGCAGTGCCTGGCATGGGGCAGGTGCTTCGTCAATATTGATTGAACAAATTCTGTGGTCATGAGGGTAGGAGCGGACTTGTGGAGTGTTCTGTGTGAATGTGCTTGTCAAGCAAGTGTTTGTGGGTGTGTTTTTGATTGTGTGGGTGACTGTGTTTGGAAGGCGGGTGGCTTTGCTCCAAAGCTCTGTCATCTGAGGTCCAGAGGGCAATTCTCTGACACAGGCCTCAGGTTCTGGGCATCCTGCCTGGACATTGTCCAGGGTTTGCAAACAGACTCACGAATGGCTTTCCCAGGAATCTCTAGGAATCTTTTCCTTGATTGGCTGGCCCCCTGGGGCCCACAGGCCTGAGCCCCAGCCCTGGCTGCCTCCTGGATCCACTCCCTCCTCTCCCCAAGGGCAGATCTGGGCCTCCGGCCTAGGGAATTCCCTCAGCCTGCAGCCCAGTCTGAGTCCTGGACTGCGAGGAGTCAGGAGAAGGGTGACGGCTGGTGGTCGGTGCTGGAGGATGCAGTGTGGGGTGGCCGGACTCAACATCTTGGTAGTCCAGGCACCGTGGCTGGGAAGGGGGCAGCTGGGCTGCCACTGGGGCAGGTGTGGACCTGTCTGCGGGGGGTTCAGGAGGCAGCGGTCAGTCCAGAGACATCAGGGTTTGGCAGCAGGTGGCTGCCCCTGACGAGGGCTTGGGGAAGAGGGTCAGGCTGGCCTGGTGCCTGGGCTGAGGGGAATCAGGGGCCCCGGCACTGAGGGGCCTCGCCTGTGAGTGTGGAGATCTGGGGCCCAGATGAAGAACCCACTGATCTGGTCTTCAGGGATTGATGGAGTCTGTGCCTCAGTGGTCCCTTTTTATGTGCAGGGAGTGGACACAGCTGCTGTGAGGTGGAGTGAGGAGAGGCCACCCTGTGGGACTCCAAAGGTGCTCAGCCAAGAGGAACTTTGGGCTGAGGCCTAAAAGCCACATGTAGCAGGGCCAGGGACAAGGAGCCCCCTTAGGCCAACATTTAGGAAATATTCTCCATGTTGAGAGTGCAGGGGGCCGTGGTCACACCCTGACCGGCTCGGTGTGTGCCCTGCTCAGCTTCCCAAGGGCTATTTAGTCTCAGTTTCCTCATGGGCAACATGGAGATACTTTTTTTTTTTTTAATTCTCTAGTGGGATTGGAAGGATCACATTGTCATCACTACTGTTATTTTGCTATTAACTCCCCACCCCACCCCTCTACAGGTCCAGGAAGGGAAGAGTCTGTTGGCAGGAATTCGGATAAAAAAGATCCAAGGTTTAGGCTGATCTCAAATTAGTGTGAGGCTCTAGTGTCACGGTGAAGTCTGTGGCACTTAGAAAAGAAGACAGTGATCCCTGGAGCCAACATGGGTTCACCAAGACCAGGCACATCTTTTAGGTTCTCAATAGCCGGTGGACAAAGAAAATGAGCGAGCATGGGGTGGAGAGGAATCTGTTATTTACTGAGCACCTACTGTGTGCTGGGTACATCACACACATGGCCTCACTTAATCCACACAAGTTTGTGTTCCAGATGTGACAGTCTCCATTTTATGGATGAGAAACCGAATCTCTGGGAAGTGACTTGCCCAAGATCAGTTGAGCTGGGATTCAAACCTGGATCTGTCGGAGCCTTTCTGCCCTGTCACACTGCCTCCTAAGACATTGGACAGAGTCCCTCAGGACTCTTGAGGATGTGAGGGTTGGCTGTGAGGGCACAGAGGGGGCTCCCATCTGGCTGGATGACAGCCGTGGAATATTCCTAAAATGCAACCAGGTCAGTCTGCAGAAGGTCTTTAGAGACTTTCCACCTGTTCTGAGCACTCTGTGCCAAGGACCCAGAAGAGGATATGGCGGGTGCAGGCCCAGGACAGTAGGAGATGGTAGAAAGCTCCGAGGGACAGAGAAAAGTTCAGACAGCAGAATCAGGATTTAGAAAGATTTCAACAGGCTGGAGTGACAAGGTGAATTTAGCATGGTGAACCATCACAGGGACAAATGCTGGGGGCCATCTTGACTATAGGAAAAAATTGTGGAGGGGAACAGTAGCTCATGAGAAAGAGATTTAGGAGTTCCCGTGCCAGTGAGTTTCGAATGCGTCAGCAGGTACATTAATAGAGGTGTGGCGTTTGGGACAAGGGGGGGCCCACCCTCCAGCCTCAGTTTACTCTCTGCCCCGTGGCAGTTTCTGTTGTACTTGGTTGAAGATCCTGTGCTATTTTCTGTTTTTCAGTTCTCCGCCTTTCCTTTTGGGCCCTTAGGGGAGGCAGAGCCCTTCTGGAGTTTGACCCGTGGATTCCATCCAGAGCAGCCCCCAAAATGATACTTTGGAAGGTGAGGAAGAGGCTGCAGATCTTCTGAGCTTTTGTTTGAGCAGCACATGTTGGATTTGAACTCTATGTGCACCTGCCCTCATTCAAGGGAGAGGAGAGTGCTGGTCCCCGAATGTTCTGGACCTGGGAGGGATCCTGGTCCCCTGGCACTGGCCAGGTGTAGCCACCCCTTTTCCAGCTCTTTCCTCCCTGCTTAGGGCCCCGTCCTGGTGGTCAGTGGCGTGTCAGGGCCTGGCTGGGCTGGAGGCGGAGCAGGAGCAGGGAATCTTGCTCTGCTCACGTGGGGTCTGGATCCCTGCTCGAGCTGGGGTGTCACCTGCCAAGCTGAATCCGGCACAGGAAGCGCCTGGCTGGGAGACGCGCTGTTTGATTTGGAGGCTCTGTTCTACTCCGAAATGCGCTTCTCCTGGCAGCTGCAAGGAAGTGAAGCTGTTGAGCTTCCCTCTCTTATGCCAGAATCACAGCCACTTTTTCCTGAGAAAGAAACAGGGCTGCAGACAGTTTTACTCATTAAATACTTTTTTTCCTCTTAAATCTGTTTTTGTAATTTTTTTTTTTGCACGAATGGAAAAGTAAAACGGAAGATATTGAAATAAACAAGGCATTTGTGATGGGAAGGTTAAAGCAGATTGTTGGGGGTGGGGAGGGGGCTGGAAACGCCCCACGTTCCTGCCTGCAGGCTGCTCATAGCCTGTCGGGGACGAGAGCGAGAGAACATGTTCGTGAAGCTGCCCAGCTCCCAGCCCAGAGGGGTCCATTTCTCCAGGTGTCTTGGGCCGAGAGGGGCGGTGGGGAAGGGAGCTACCATTTATTAAGAGCCTACTAAGTGCTAGGCTTGTGATAGGGTGAGCTCATTCAGTCCTCATAACAACCCTGGGTGGTAGGACCTATTTTACAGATAAGGCAAGTTGAGGCTCAGATGGATTAAGGTCAACCAATCAAGGACATACAGAGCTAGGATCTGAACCTCGATCCGTCTGACCTCAGATGCCATGCTCTCGTGGCTATACTTTGTTCCTCTGAGCAGTTGTGTATCACGCTGGGGGATGTGGAAGGAGAAGGAGGAGCAAGAAGGTGGTGAAGAGTCATCATCCAGCCCTGCGGAGTGGGCATCCTGCCTGGCAAGACTGAACAAGACACTGACCGCATGTGAGTGAGCCAGGCCTGAGTTGCTGGGTTCTGGCAAACACGGTGGTTGGGAAGGGTGTGCATGTGTGGGCGTTGGTGTGGGGTATGGGTGGGTTCGGTCTGATAATTAAGATCGGCTTTCTGAGGGTGGAAGGCCCTAGAAGTTGAACGGAGTTGAGGGAACGGCCTTGCAGCAGCCTGAGCCGAAGCAGGGAAGGTGTGAGTCTGGCTTGGGCGAGAGGAGGTGAGTCAGGGTGGGGCAGAGATGGCTGCAGTGAGAAAATACTTGTTGGCAGGGGATGATCGGGTTGGAGACTGTAATGCCAAGAGCGAGCCCTGGCTGGGAGGCAGAGCCTGGCTCTTGTCCTGGGTCTGCCATTAACGTGCTGTGTGATCTTGGGCAAATCCTTTTCCTTTTCTGGGCTTCAGATTTTCTATCTTTAAAATGGTGGAATTGGACTACAGGATCCCTAAGGACATGTGCAGGGTTCCAAGAAGATAGAAGGTGACCATAGAATCCAGGGGGCCTTGAATGTCAAGACTTGGCATCAGAATCATGAAATATTAGGACTAAAAGGGCCTCCAGGAATCATCCATCTAAACTTCTTGCTTTACGTCTTCAAGGATGAGTAGGAGTTGTTGAGGCAGAGGAAGGGAGATGGGAGGGGGAAAGAGGGCGTTCCAGGCAGGAGGCATAGCGTGAGCAAAGGCATGGATGGAGGCAAGAGACAGGCGTGCGGGCAACACCAGACAGGTTGGTGTTGTTGGAGAATAAAGACCAACATGGGGTGGGGGAAGAGGCGAGTGATCTCTCAGGACAGGGACATGGGGCCAGACCTTGGAGGACCAAGGGGCTTTGATTCCATCCTCTGAGTAATGGGGAGCAATTGAAGGGGTGGGAGTGATGTGCTCAGAGGTGCACTTCTTGAAAGATCACTTTGGCAGCTTTGTCGATGACAGATTTGAAAGGGCTGGGAGTGGGCACAGGCCAAGAATGAGCGCTGAAAAGACCAGCTAGGAGGCTGTTGTGTCAGCTCAGTGAGAGATGGTGGTGGTCTGGGCCAGGGTGGCAGAGGGGGCATGTTGAGGACAGCACCGGTTCACGAGATACTTAGGAAGTAGAATAGATAGGACTTGTTGCCTGATTGGATGTGGGGAGTGAGAAAGAGGGAGAGTCCAGGACTCCCAGGTTTCTAGCTTGGTGATATTCATTGAGGCAGGAATCACAGGAGGAGAGAGAGATCTTGGGGGAAACATGATGAGCCCAGTTTTAGATTTGGTGAGTTTGAGATGTCAGTGGAACGTGTATGTATTGGCTTATTCATTCATTCATTCGCTCATTATTTATTGAGCATTTACTATATGCCAGCCATGGTTGGACGCTGCCTTCCTGTAGCTGTCAGTCTAGAGTGGCATTTAGAAAGTTCTTCCATATGCTGAACCTCAATCTGCTGAGTTTTTTTTTTTAAGTCAGGGTCTCACTGTGTCACCCAGGCTGGAGTGCAGTGGCGTGATCATAGCTCACTGCAGCCTCAAACTCCTGGGCTCAAGCAATCCTCGTGCCTCGGTCTGTCTCCCAAAGTGCTGGGATTACAGGCGTGGTCTCAACCTGCTGAATATTTACCCACTGATCTTCTGCCCTGCAGGACCTTGTAGGAGTCCCCCTCCTTCAGAGGTCAGAGATCAGTGATCGAGGTTCCCTGCATTGTCTTCACTTCAGGGAACATGGAGCTGTGAAGAGAATGTGGACTTCAGAAAATTGTAAAGAAATGGATTTCAGCCTGAGCTCCTTTTGTGTGGTCTCATCTGTTAAGTGGGCTTAACAGGCAGCAGTGTGCTGGAGCGGGTTCCTACTGACATATAGAACCGATTGAGGGCATCTCATCCCAACTCCGTGTTTGGTGACATCCCTTTGGTGGCTTGAACTTGACCATCGTGGGAGTATTTACACCACAGAAGTTGGCAAATGCTATGAAATCAGGGCTCCTTCTTTTCTTTCAAAGGGCTGGTTGGTAAATATTTACCAGCTAACATTAAATATTTACTGCTTACAGAGTTGTGGTTAGAGTGATGGATGTTGAGCACCTGGCACGTGGCACCCCCCCACACACACACACGGCACACAGTAGGTACCTATAAAGCGTGATTCCCTTCTCCTTTGACGTCTCCTTTGTGTGGACAAACTCTTGCTTCATTTGCTCGGAATGAGAACTTCCCTTCAGCTAGGGACTGCTCCTCAGACAACGTGGTCCCGGTGGAAGCCGCCACCTTCTTACTCCCCTTGGCCTCCAGGGATGGGTGGAGTCAAAAGGATGAGGATTTTGGAGTCTAAGAGTCTAAGTCTGAATCTTGGCTCTGCCTCCTGCTAGCTGTGTAATGCCCCCGGGCAAGTTATTTAATCGCTCTGAGCCTCAATTAAGTCACCTGTAAGCTGGGGATGGGCCTGCCCCTCATTAAGTTGTTGTGAGGATGAAATGAGGTAATGGGTACACGAGGGCCTGGCACTGAGGTGGCAGTTTCAGTGAGAGCTTGACCGGCGCTGGTCTCCCTGCCCTGAAAAGTCCAGTGTGGCCAAGCAGCTCTGCGACGGGGAGGTGGACGGAGGGGAGGGGAGGAGAGGGGAGGAATCGGGGCCGCAGCCTTGGGAAGGATGTTCCTGGTGGAACATGTAGGTCGGGAGAGGCTGTGGGCTGTGGGACCCTCCAAATGTATTCCGAGCGCAGTGGAGGGGAACTCCCCCGGCCGCAGTTCACGCTTCTCACCTGCAGATCGGCAGATAAACTCCCATCATCAGCTCGGCTCGTGGGTTTCTGGGGCGGCTGTGGCAGCCTGGGCTCCCCTGATTTACCACCCCGGCCCCGAGCAGATTAAATCACCCGGAGTCATTTGAATTTTACCCGGCCTTGTCACACAAATCTTGGAAACTGCTGTCTGGCAAGAAAACTTTCTCTGTACTTTCTGGAGGAAGACTAAGAGCTCTAGAAATTGAGGTGAAGTGGAAAAAGGAGGGGGCTGCAGGGGGTTTCTGCATCCTCAGGTGAGGCCTGGGTTGGGGGTTGGAGGAGGGAGTGTGTGTGTGTGTGTGTGTGTGAAATTGCTGCAGAGGCCTCTGGGGCAATGTTGTCTCTGGCTGTGTGACATTGGGCAAGTCACTTAACTTCTCTGAGTCTCACAGAATTGTGGCGAAGGGCTAGCTAGTCTAAAATGTTTTGTGGACTTCATTCAGTTCTGTGATTACTAATTGGGAAGATGAGACAAATAGATAAGTTATATGTGGCAGTGGTTACCATGTGTTGAGCAGAGGGTAAGAGCTCTGGGAGCTAAATGGAGGGGCACGTTGCCAGAGGTCTGGGGCTTGACTGGGCCTTAAAGGAAGCCCAAGTCCCAGGGAAGAGAGGTAGAAGAGGTTGTCAACACCATGTTCATTTCTTGTGTGGGACTCTGGGGACGGGTCCTGATTGGTTTAGCCAATCAAGATATCGGTCCCTTCCTCTGACCTTGGCACATTAGTTGATTCTGAACCAGTCACACACATAGTCCGCAAGTTCCAGGGTTGATTCAGGTTGGCCAAAGCAGACAGAAGCTCGGGATTTCTATTAGATGGCTGGGGAGGCGCACAGCTAGTCTCTGTCTGGATTTGAATGAGGAAACATGTGGTCCTAATTTCTGGCAGGCATCTGGTGACTAGAAACGGTAACCTGAGAATATAGCCACCATATGGAGGAGGGAAAAACCTAGAAAAATCACAGAAAAATGGAGTTCCAGCCCCGATCAAACTGTGCCTGAAGTCTGTTGCATCTGGAGTATTTGGTAAGTGAACTAATGAATCTACTTTACTAAACCAGTTTGGATTTCATTTTTGGATTACTTGTAACATAAAAGTTGATGCAAGAGCTGACGGAGGCATCTGCGTAGGGAGGCAAGAGCCTGGTTGGTATTAGGCGGCCGTGAGCGCGGATGGCATCTAGGCTGGGGTGCAAGGTCGGTGGGGTGGTGGCTGGGGGACCACAGGAAGCGAGGCTGGAAGTCTGGGGTTTAGGGAGGGAAGGACTCAGACACCAGTTTAAGAATCTGGGCTCGGTTCTGTAGGCACTGGGGAGGAACGGAAGATTTGTGAGCAGAGAAGGGGAAGTGATAAGCAATGTGAACACAGTGGTATTTTGGGAAGATCAACCCAAGAGTGGGATATATATGTATATATAGATTGGATTAGAAGGAGAAGTTGGAGGCTGAGACTTAAAAAAAATTTGTCATTTACCGATATTGCACATAGTTCATGTATTATCTCACTTAATCCTTAAAACGGCCGCTCTTTTTTTTTTTTAAAGTTGAATTTCAAGATCTTGAATAACTTGACTTGATCATATAGTGAGTAAATGGTGGAGTCAGGATTTGAGAACAGGTCATCCGACTTCAAACCCTGTGCCCTGTTCATCACATTCATGATAACACAGGTGACAGATTAATATGGGTTAGACTAAGATATTGGCAATGGGGTGGAGAGAATGGGACAAGAGACATTAAGGTGGTGAAACCCTAGGTATAGTCTCACTAAAGTCGGAAACGAGACCAGGGTAGCTGTTGTTATCAATGTTTTTAAAAACACTTTTCCTAAAGTGCTGGTGCAATTAGATGAGAAGATGAAATAGGAAGTACAAATATTGGGGGAGAGGAGCAAATAATCATAGTTTACAGATAAAATGATTATTTATCTGGAAAACCCAAGACAATTTCCTGGAAAACAATTGCAAAAAATAGAGTTTAGTAAAATAGCCAGTAACAAAACAATTTACACAAACTAATAGCTTTTCTATTTATAAAATGACTATCTAGATGGTAAAATAAGGTGTCAAGAAGAAAACAAAAAACACAAAATACCTGGAAATAAGCTTTAAAGAAATATGTATAATTACATGAAGAAAACCAGAAAATTCTTCTGAGGGATATAAGAGACTTGAATAAATATGATATATACCTAGTTCTTGGGTGGAAAGATTTGATACTTTAGGGATGTCAGTTCTTCATCCATGAGTGTATAAAATTAAGATAATCCAATCAAGATCTCAACGGGATTTTTAAAGAATTTGACAAAATAATTATGAAGCGAATCTGGAAGAATAAAAAATAAGAGGAGTCAGAAAAATTCCAGGAAAGAAAAATGATGAATATTTATTTACTCTATCAGATATTACAATGTTTTATAAAGGGACAATGATTAAAATTCTTGTATAAGAATAGGCAGATCATTGGGACAGAATAGAGAGTCCAGAAATGGATGCAGATATTTAAGGGGATTTTTAAAATATGATCAAATGGCATTTCAATTGAGTTGGGAAAATGTAGGCTATTTTATAAATGGCCCAGCCATTACAACACGAGCTGGTTTTCTGCCTTACTCCGATAAGATTAAACCATGAAGACCGTGGTGGTATAAATATTTTGATCTTCTTTTTGTAGAGATGGAGTCTCGCTATGTTGCCCAGGCTGTAGTGCACTGGCTATTCACAGGTGTGATTATAGCGCACTACAGCCTTGAACTCCTGGGCTCCAGTGATCCTCCTGCCTCCGCCTCCTGAGTACTTGGGACTACAGGCATGTGCACCACTGTGCCAGGCTTGAATATTTTGATCATTTAAGGTAGGGAAGATTATTCTAAGCATGACAAGTATGATATCCAGAAATCATAAAAGAAAAGATTGATAAATTTAACTCTATGAAAATTAAAAATGTAAGTACCTTAAAGAACATTATAAGAAAATTTTTAAAAAGAGGGAGGGAATATATATGATAGACAAAAGTTTAATCTTGTCTCTAATGCAGCAGTCCCCAACGTTTTTGGCTCCAGGGACTGGTTTCATGGAAGACAATTTTTCCACAGAATGGGGTGGGGCGGGGGATGGTTTGGGGACAATTCAAGTGTATTACATTTATTGTGCAATCAAACCTCTCTGCTAATAATAATCTGTATTTGCAGCTGCTCCCCAGCACTAGCATCACTGCCTCGGCTCCAACCTGAGATCATCAGGCATTAGATTCTCAGGAGCCACAAGCTAGATCCCTCGCATGCGCAGTTTACAGTAGGGTTCGAACTCCTCTGAGAATCTAATGCTGCTGCTGATCTGACAGGAGGCGGAGCGTATGCGGTATGTGAACGATGGGGAGTGGCTGTAAATACAGATGAAGCTTCGCTTGCTCACTTGCTGCTCACCTCCTCCTGTGCAGCCCGGTACCTAACAGGCCACAGACTGGCACAAGTCTGCTGCCCAAGGGTTGGGGACCACAATTCTAATGGGCAAAGAACTCTTATAAATCATTAAGAAAAAGATAAATATCTCATTAGAAAAATGGGCAAAGGACACGAACAGGCAATTCACAAAGAAAATAACTACAAAGGACTGAAAAAACAAGATATTTATTTACCCCCGCCAATAATCTCAGCAATGCCAATAAAAACGAGTGTCATTTGTCTTCTGTCAAATGTGTCTTTTGCCAAATATGGCTGGCAAAACCCAGGGTTGGTGTGGGTACGGACATACAGGTGCCTGAGCACTGCTGATAAGAAGTACATTGCTTGGCTGGGCGCGGTGGCTCACGCCTGTAATCCTAGCACTCTGGGAGGCCAAGGCGGGTGGTCGCTCGAGGTCGGGAGTTCGAGACCAGCCTGCGCAAGAGGGAGACCCCGTCTCTACTAAAAATAGAAAGAAATTATCTGGCCAACTAAAATATATATAGAAAAAAAATTAGCCGGGCATGGTGGCTCATGCCTGTAGTCCCAGCTACTCAGGAGGCTGAGGCAGTAGGATTGCTGAAACCCAGGAGTTTGAGGTTGCTGTGAGCTAGGCTGACGCCACGGCACTCACTCTAGCCAGGGCAACAAAGCGACACTCTGTCTCAAAAAAAAAAAAAAAAAAAAAAAAAAAGAAGTACGTTGCTGTAAGTTTTCTGAAGGGCAGAGGAGTGGTAAAATTAGAAATAGCACCCCCTTAATTGCAGCGATCTCATTTATTGGATTTTATTCTAAGGCGATTTTTGCAAAAATGAGCAAAGAGATGAGCACAAGGATATTTATCACAACATTGTTTATGAGAATAAAATGTTGACAACATCCTAAATGATCATCAGCAGAGACCCAGTTAAATAAAGTATGATACATACATACAATGGAATACTATGAAGTAATTAAAATAATTTTGTAGAGCTCTATTTATTGACATAGAAAGATGTCTAGGACATATTGTTGGGAGAGAAAAGCAGGTGTCAGTGAGAACAGTATGTATAATACAATTCCTCATCTATAAAATTATATACATAGATCTCTATGTGTATATATGCGTAGAGATATGTCTGGAAGGCTGTTCACCAAAATGCTAGGGGTGGTTATATCTGGGTGGTAGGATTTTTACTTTCTTTTTCATACTTCTAAGTATTGGTTTGATTTCTTTTATTAATGAGGCAGTCAGAACAAATGATAATGCTATTTTCATTTTGGAAATCAGACAAATGCTAAATAGGAGGAATCAGCACGTGGTGATGTGACCGGTGTGGGTAAGGAGTCAAGACATAAGCCAAGAATTTGATCCTCGGTGCCTGGAAAGACCATGCATCATGGCAAACCCAGGGCAGGGGCTGATTCAGGAGGAAGGAAGAGGCTCTGGGTTTTCAGAGCTTTGGTCTGTGGCAGTGGGCAGTGGCCAGTAGGGCTGCCTCTTTGGAGAGGTGGAGTGGGAGCGGGCTTTTCCCTAGGGACAAAGCTGTGGATGAGATCTCGGAGGGAGGGAGTGCACCGGCAGGAGCAGGAGAGGCTGGAATGGAGCCTGGAACACGGCCATGTTGACGAGCTGGGACAAGAAGCAGGATGCGTGGTCAGGAAGGCGAGGGACGACCTGGCACATGGAGGGCCTCAGAATTCGCGGGCGTGGGGACAAGTTTCCAGAGAAAGGTCAACCATGTCTAATGAGGCAAAGGCCACAGGATTTGACAAATAGGAGTTTGTTGGTGACCTCAGAGAGGGCAGTTTTGGTGGAGGAATGAGGCTGCACGTTGTCGTGTATGGGAGCAAGGGAGGTTGTCGTGGGAGAAGGGCGGATTCTAGCTTGGCGGAGCAGATTTGAGGGAAAGGGAGGCTCCAAGCCTCGATTGGAGCCCAATACATCTGCAGAATCTTCCTCCCAGTATCTAGCCCCGGGAGCCACTACCAAGCTCTTGGACTTGGCTGGTGAGATGAACCCATTTTCCATGCCTGGGCTTGAACACGTACTTGAAGGATGGTGAGAAGGAACGCATGGAAGGGGTGACCAAAGGAGCAAGAGAGCAGGGGCTTGGTGAGGCCAGGGCCCCCAATCTGTGCAGGCAGGGATGGTGGCCTCAGTTTGGGGAGACTTGTGGGCCAGAGCCCAGGATGAGTGGAGGGCCTGCCTGCCTGTGAGTCTGAGCTGACCAGGTGCTAGAACAAGTTGTGCTTTGGTCATGCTGTGAAGGAGCCCCACTGTGTGTGAACTACCAGGTGGTGTGCAGATACTTGGGGCTCACTGTGGCCCACCGTCTGGCTGTCCACAAACCCATGGCAGGCACCCCATTGTCTGGAACACCGAGCACCCCATTGTCTGCCTGTGGGTTTCAACTGTAGTGCCCGAGAGCAGGACCAGGAGTTGCGGCTCAGGGGTGGCATGTTGGAAAGACTCTTGAGGAAGATGCTCATTGTGGGTGGCTGCTGGGCTTGCAGTGGTGTTTTGACTGCGTCTGTGGAAGCCTGGGGTCCTGAATATGGGAGGCTCTTCTGGACTCTCAGTGGCCAGAGATTGTCTGGAGCAGTGGAGGAATGTAGAGCTCACCTGCAGAAAATGACCGAGGTGCAGGGAGGCCTGGGCATCATGCTCATCTAGGAGAAATGCTCGAAGGAGCTCAGGCCAAGGAATTAGATGTTCGCTTTTACCCTCCTGAAGCAGTGTTTCCTAAAGCATGATCCTTGGAAACATAGTTTCTTGATACTCTTCCACAGAGAAGAGTTCTGTGTGTGAATATGTTCATGAAATGCAGCGCCCACAGCTTGGTGCCTGTGAGTACAGTAAAGGCTCTGAGAAGTCCTGCAGGGAAGAAACTTGTTTAACGTAGAATTTTCCCCAACTTATTCAGCTGCAGAAACTTTTCCAGTTTAACACCAATTTACCTCTTGCAGGACTAGTGGCTGACCTGGGGCAGAGGGAGTGATATATCTTGTGCAGTCCCAAGGGTAGTGTTTGGGCCAACCTGGGGACATTGCAGAAGCAAATTTTGGCTCAGTTCAAGGAAGAACTTTGAACAGTTGCAGATGTTTTAACCACGAAAGAGGGAGTGAAGGAATTGTAGTTCCTAGAGGCCTCAGACAGAGTGTGGGCTTCTCAGGAGTGCTGCAGCAGGGAGCCTGCCTCTAGGTGGGTGTCGTCATAGATTTCTGGGGTTCTGTGAGTCCCGGGAGAGGGTCTCCTTGGCTGCCTAGTGGTGCTACTCCTTCCTTGGAGCCTGTAGCCTCGCTTGTATTGCTGTGTTCTGTGCCCAAGAGGACTTGGGATGCTTGAAATGAACAGTCTGTGAAGGTAAGATGTGAACACATAAATATCCTCATTAAGTCCCAAATACACATCCCAAACTTTACATAACAGGAGCAGCAGCTGGAGACGCCCACAGCCCTAATTGCTTTTCTGTGCTAAGAGGATGTCCTCTCTCCAGCTCTGCCTCTCCCATTCATTTAGGTAATTACTGGAGGGAGCCAGCTGCGGCAGACTGGCGGGCAGGCAGCCACGTTTGTAACACCACCTCATGGGTGCTGCCACAAGGACGGGGTGCCACGGAGCTGGAGCCTCTCTGTAGTCTTCAGGGGGAGCAGGGGCCTGAGGATGGGGGGCCGGACACCCAGCTCCGGTCCTGATCTCAGTGGGCCCGGAGGGAGCTGCCAGGACAGAAGGCCTCTCTGCCCAGGGACTTGACAAGCATGATTCAGAGCAGCAGGAAGGACCCAGGGCCAGGTACGGGCATAGGGATGGGAGTGGAGAGAATTGACTCCACTCAACAGATTGCTCAAGATGCCTTCTCTGGCTGTCCTGCTGGGGCAGGGCCCTGAGAGCCATCAGTCAGCGATAGCCCACCCCCCAAGCTCACAGGCCGGGTGGGAACAGTCATGGGCAGGAAAGCGCTGAGATCAAGGGTAGCTGTCAGGACTGGGGTGCGCAGAGAACACAGGGACTGACTCTGTCTTGGGGACAGGGGGTCAGGGAAGACTTCTTAGAATAGGAGGCAGTAGGATTAGGCCTTGGAAATGTGTGTGACCCTGTATTTGGGGAGGTCCCTCCTGCAAAATGGGGCCAAAGTTACTTCGCAAAGTGACTTCTGGTTTGTCCTCTTTCCTCCTGGTCTCTAGTAACCATCCAGGACTCCTGAGGACCCTCTTGAGGTTTCTTCAAGGCAGTCCTGAGCCTGGGGCTCTCAGCTGGGAGCTGGCCTGGAACTCGGGTCCCTGGTGGTCAGGGTGGGTGCCCTGGAGCAGTCGGGGTTGAGCCTCTCTTCTGAGGGGCTCTGGGGAGGGCTGTGGCCCAGGCGCTCTGCCCACCAGGCTTCCTGTGGGTGGCAAGTGAAACTTTTCTTCCTGGTTCTCTCCCAGCAGCCAGCTCCTTTCCCCCAGCCCCAAGTGGCGGCTCCTTGGGCCGGAAACAATGTGCTTTCTCCACGCCTTAGAGTGGAAGTCAGCAGTTTGGCACCGTCTGGCTGGCAGCCTCCACCGGCTTCCTTTGGCACTTTATTGGCAAAGGCGGTGACATTTCTTTCAGTTGGGTGGGTGGAGCTGTTATGCAAACTCCCCTCTCCTCATTCGCCAGATGAATATTCATGACTCAGGCAATCTGTACCAGCCAGACTTTCCTGAGGGCGGCAGCTTTTCTTCTCTTCCTCTCTCTCTTTTTCTTTCTCCTTCTCTCCTTCCCAGCTCTTTGGAAAGCCGAAGTGCAGCTATATTTAATTTACAAATACAGAGCCGTTTAGCTTGCCTTTTGAGGTGCAGGCGTTGGGGAGGAGCTGCAGGGGACCGGGGACAAGGTTGGGGTGCTTGGTGCTGACCCTGTGCCTCCAGGTGCCAGTGTGCAGCACCCAGGTCCTGGGTCCTGGGTCCTGGGAAGCCTCAGGGCCCTGGGGGTCCCTTGGAGCTTGGCATCTTGGAGCCCTCGTGGCTGAAGGTACTGTAGCTCCTGCCATCCTGTCCCACACTGGCCTCCGAGGTCAACATGGAAATTCTCAGGCAATGGAGCTCTCCTGCTCAGTTCACGGGCCAGAGCTCGCCAACGTTTCACACGTCTCTCTCCTGCTTGTCGAGGCCCACCCAGACCCTGCTCCACGCACTAGGTCAAAGCCCAAAATGCACTGGCGCATTTGCTAGTCATGGGCTTCCCAGGGAAGGAGCCAGTCCCCAGCTGGGGTCCAATTCCTTGAGGATACACTGCTCCCTTTCTAGGAAGGTCAGCTACCTCGCTTCCTTTGTCTCTTTCTAAGGAGGCACCAAGAGCTCTGGTGGAGGGGTCAGAATTTCCAGAATTTGCCAGGAAATTTGGTCTTAGCAAGGATGTGCTTGCGTGAGTACATCTTGTGTGTGTGTGTATGTAAATATTTACGCACAGCTTAAGGGAGTCTGTATGCCTACATCTATGTTCAAGTGTTTGAGTGTGTGTCTGTATGTGTAAGGGCGTGAATGTGTATGTCTCGGGAAGTCTGGGAATGTTTGCATGTGCGAATGTGCCTCTCCAGTTAGAGTTGCATGTGTACCTCTGTGGGGCTGGGGGTGTTGTGTGCGCGGGTGCTCCGTGCACGTGAGTGTGTGTGTGTGTGTGTGTGTGTGTGTGTGTGTGTGTGTTGTAAGTGAATTGCAGGTGTGTGTAAAAGTGAGAGTCTGGAGAGAAGCAGAGAGGGAGAATGTGTGTTGGGGTGAGTTTCCCGTGACCTCTGTTCCCTTCCAGACCTTTTCCTCTGCAGGAAGGTGGAGGGGATGTTCCCCTCTTCGCAAGTGTTAGAGATTCTATCCAAGGACGTGAACAGAAGGTTCTCCAGCACAGAGCGTCCTGAAATTACTTTATATTCCCCCCTCCTTGTTTCATCTAATCAAAATAGCAGCATTAGGCTGCCCATTCTCCCTGCGCACCACTTAGCCCCGGGGGAGGGGGTAGGGTGGGCCGTCCTCTCTGACCCCCTCTGAGAGCACCTTGCAGCCCTGAGCCAAGGAGCTGTCTTCCAAATCTCCTCTTTCCTCGGCGGCCCATGCTTAAGTGGCAAGAGCCAGCTGCCTCCCTGCCTGCCAGCAACTGCCAAACTCTTCCAGAACCCACATCCAGGCCCGGCCTCATTTATAAATATGCAAATTTGCATCTTTTCTGGTATGCAAATGGAGACATGAGAAATAGCTAATTAGGGTCAAAAGAAGCATTCTTAACCAATTAGTTGTAGGGTTGATCCATTTCTGCTGGGAGGAGCCTGGGCCTTGCTGCTGCCCTCCCAGCCCTGGCGCCCCGATGCTCACACTCTCTCTGCGCCCTGTCTGGCTGGGACCTTGACTGTAAGAGCACTGACGCAGAAGTCGATGCTTGGGTCCCTCTCCCGCCTCTGACTCTCAGCTGTGTGACCCTGGACTGGCTTGCCTGAGCCTCAGTCTCTTCCTCTGTGAAATGGAGCCATGACAGTGACTGTCTTGTCCTGAACCGTCTGCTCCAGTATAGGGAGACTTGAGAGGACTTGGATGTAAACAGCCTTTGAAAACGGTACTGAAATGTCTCTAATGGGCACATCACTTGGACTCTTACAAAGTACTTTCTACCCTTAATCTCATGCGATCATCACATCAGCCCTCTGAGTTAGATGAATTCCATGTAGTGACAAGATGGCAGTAGGTTTCATTCTCTGTGTCAACTCTGGCTAATTATGAATGGCTGCTTGGAGTGGTGTGTTGAGAAGGATTCAGAGGCCAAGTCTGGATTCGTCATAAAAGAGACTGTGGCCTGTTAATGATGTCTGCTGTGGGCTGGTGTTTGAACTCTGTCAGGTCACGTGCTGCGTATTTATTGACCATGAAAGATATGGAATTTGGAGCAGGGATTTGGGTTCCAGTCCCATGCACTCCCTTGATTAAGTTACTTACCCTTCCTGAGCTCAGCTTCCTGGCATAAAATAGGGAAAAGAAAACCTATGTATCAGGGTTATGGTACAGATCAAGCAAGGGAAGGAGATGTAAAATCTCTCTGTCATCTGGGAGGGGATATTTAATTGATGTGTCAGTGGGGCAGGCATATTGTCCCATTTCACAGGTGAGCAGCCTGAGGCCTGGAGAGGGTGGATGATTTGGACAAGAAGCTGGCAGCCTCGCCAGGCAGGCCCACACGGCATCTGGGGCTGCTCTGCTCTCTGCTGCTACAGGATCCTGGCTCCCTCTCGCCAGCCCCGGGCTGATGCCCTAAGCGGGCTGTAACAAGCCCCGCTGGCCTGGCTCCACTTCTGGGTGTGAAATTTGGCTGAGTCGGCACCTGGGAGAATGGGGCAATTGCTATCCCGGAGCGGGGGGCCTGGGCCTGGGCCAGGGCCAATGGGCACTTGAAGGTATGGCAGGCGGGTCTGAGCACTGGGGATCTCGCCAAAGCTGGGCAGTTGGCAGGAGTGGGGTGGGAGAGGGCTTGGCTTGAGGACAGCCTGCTCAGGGAAGCCGAGAGCCGGGACCTGAGCTCAGAACAGAGTGCAGCAGTGTGTGTGTCTGCCTGGCTGCTGGCAGTGCCTGAGCATGTCGGCCGGTGTCTCTGAGCATGTCTTTGTGTGTGTGCATGTGTCTGAGGATATGTCTGGGCGTGTGCATTCTTCTAAATGTGTATGTGTTGGCCTTTTACAAGATAGGTACGTCCATGTAGTTGTGCACATCTATGTGTCAAGGTGTGTCTGAGACAGTATGCGCCTGCACATCTGTGTATACATGAACTTCTTGCATGTATACATCTGTCACTGCTCGTGTGCGTGTCTGTGCATTTCTGCCTGTATCTGCCAGTGTCTGTACATTTCTTTCAATGTCTGTGCAGGTGTGACCATATTAGTGAGTGTCAGTGTCTGTGGACGTGGCTCCGTGCCTTTCTGTTGGCATCCGTGCGTCACTGGGCATCTGTATCGGCATGTGTGTTCTTTCCAGCACCTCTGTGTCTCTCTGTGTCTTGTACATGTCTGTAACTGCCCATGTACATATGTCAGTGTCTCTGCAGCTGTCCCCTTTGTTAGTGCATTTCTGAGTGTGTGCATCTACCTGGGAAGATTCGGGCATGATTGTATCAAGGTGAGCAGGATGGAATCTTCCATGTGTCTGCGGCAGCTCCAGGTCATCACTTCTGTCTTTGCCCTGCGACTGAGGCTTCCGGGACTCTCACGTGCCTTTGCTATACTCGAAGGGAGGCTTTGCTGTGCGTTTCCCAGGGTGTTGCCTCTGACCAGACCAGGCCTTGGTGCCACACAGGCTCTGGGGCTCTTTAAATTGAAGTCATTGTATGCCCCACTGCGTTTTAATAATGAGCCCTCAGCAGTAGCTCGAGTGTGAACTCATGACCTTCTCTCCTTCCCTTGTGGGGAGCCCTCTCTCACCATCCTGTAAGGCGGCCCCACTACCTGCTGGAAGACCTGCCGGCTCGGACTTCAGAGCACCTCTGCCCCAGCTCCACTGCTTGTCAGTCGACGATCCCTTCTGCCACATTGGACCGTTTCTAGGATTTGACTTAAGGCTGCTCTGTCTGCATCCAGATTCCGGCCTTCCCTGGCTGGACCTCTCTGCTCAGTCACCGATCATCCCCAGGCAGCTGCACCCCAGAGATGGCTCCTCTCACGTGCTGGCTGTCTCCTGTATTCAAACCTGCCGAGAGATCCTTCTGGGCGGGGACTGGGATCCAGCCCTGCCTGCCCCACAGTTCCCTAGCCCAGGGCCCGGCCCAGGGCAGTGCTGACAGATGATTCCAGTAAGAAACAGGATGTCCCAGCTCATGTTTTGCAATTGTCAAATGCCTCCCCTACCCTCCCTTCTTCTTGCAGTTCTCTGCCTTCACTGATGACTTTGGATGCAAATTAAAATAAGAATATTGATTAAAAATTGGAAGCTATATAAATAAGAATAAAAATGCTTAATACTCATAAATATTATTTGGACTTTAATATAAAGAGAAAGCATGTTCAGATGACATTTTATAGACAATTCCAAATTAGCTTGAAGGTCTCAGCTGGTGGGTGTCTTGACTTTGTCCCCCTGTCACTGGTTCTGCGGCTGGATGTTCTCGGTGGAGTTCTGACAAGGCAAGCAGTGGAGTGGAGTATGAGGAGCTTGGGCTTTGGGCTTGGATAAGCCAGGGTTGAATCTCCCACTTACTAGCTGTGTGAACTTTGTGAACCTCTGTTTCCTTATCTGAGTAATGGGGAGAAAGGCCCTACTTCACAGGGTGACTGTGAGGTTGAGAGACAGTGGTGCATAGGGCCAGGAGCAGTGCCTGCACCTGTCATTCCACCTTCAGATACAGCCAGAATCCAACCACTCCCTGCCCCTCCACTGCCGTGGCAGGGGGCCACACTCAGGGGTCTATTCTCTACACCGCAGCCGCAGTGATCCTGTTAGCATTTAAGTCACAGCACATCACTTACCTGCTCAAAACCTGCCATGGCTCCCATCTCGTCTGGAGTAAAAGCCAAGGTCACCGCTGTGGCTCAAGGCTTCATATGATCAACCTCCACCCCAGCCAATCACTGTCTTTGCTGTTCTCCCCCATCCATTTCCCTCCACCCATGCTACCCTCCTGGCTGCTCCTGGGCATTTCTGGCTCACCCTGCCTCAGGACCTTTGCATATGTGCTTTGCTGGAATGCTCTTGCACCAGATTCCTTGTGGCTCCCTCCAACACCCTCTTCAGGTCTTTACTCAAATGTCACCTTCTCCAAGAAGAACACCCTGCTGTTTCTGATTTATTTTTATCTGTGGCATTTGCCACCATCTAGTGTGCCAAGCTTTTTACTTAATTATTTTGTGTGTTGCTTGTCTGTTCCCCGAGAGAATGGAAGCTCCTTGAGAGCAAGGGTTTTGGTCTTTGTCCTCCCCATCTGGAACAGTGCCTGGCAAATAATGAATGCTCAATAAATTTTTGTTGAATGAATGAATTGCTCATCATTTTGGAGGGTACCAAAGCATTTAGGCAATCGAAGGTCATTGTTCTCATTCTCCTGCAATTTTGAAAGGGCGTCACTTCAGAATTACTTCATTAGCGAGGCAGTAGGGGCCCCCGGGAGGAAACCTGCCCCCTGGTCCTCCTGCTTGGGGCAGCCAGCTCAGGAGAAAGCACCCCTGTGCTGATTTCGGACTCAGCCTGGGAGTCAACAGGGAGTCCTCTTGGGCCAGCCTGGGGTCAAGGCTGTCTGCTCCCCGGTAGCCTCTCTCTGTTAGCTCCCTGCCCCGTGGCTGCAAGTGTTTCCAAGGCCAAGGTGGTCCTTCTTGGGGGACGATGCTCAGGCAGCCCCCTCCATGGAAGTCAGGGCACTGGAACTTGGAATAAACTCAGTTTAAGGTAGGTAGTCCAGCCAGATCTGGAAGGTTGAGGGAGGATTAGTTATCAGAAGGGCACGGGCCGGGCACTGCAGACTCAGGGAACAGCATGGGCAGAGCTGAGTACATAGGAAGCACTTGGGGTGCTGGGAAGGGACAGGCAGCAGGGTGTGGCTGGAGCCTGTCTCCTTTACCTGGTGAGAACCTCCCGAAGCCAGGACTGTGTCTGATCCAGCTGTGCCCGCACCTCCAGTGCTCGGAACAGTGCCCGGCCCTCAGCGCTGCCACTGACGTCTGCCGGGCGGCCTGTTCTGCTCGGGCCCAGCAGTCTAGGAACCTGGCGGTCTGGTCACCTCTGATGGCGCAGGTCAGACCTCGGAGCAGGTTCGGAGAGGCCAGGGGTGAGGGTTGGTGGGTGGGAGGATGGTCTTATCCTCCTTTACCTGTGAAGCAGTTTCTCCCACGGTGGGCATGAGGGTTTCTCCAGAGCTAGAGATGCACCCAGGCCAGAAGGGTTTGCCCACCCGGACACACATGGCTAAACGTGGCTCTGTCTGGATTCTGCAACAGGGTTCTTAACTTTAATGCTGTGAGTTTCCTTAGCAGTCTTGTCAAATAGTGTTTTTAAATGCATAAAATAAAATACATAGGATCACAAAGGAAAGTCATTCTATTGAAATATGGTTCCAACCATAGACCCCAGGTTAAAATGGCCAGTTATGCTCTTTTTGAAGACAAATATTCCACTCCCTGAAAAGAGAGCAGAGACGCTGGCTTCTCCTCCTGCATACTTGGAGGGTGGGGGTCTTGGGGAGGTGTTTGTGCATAGTTTTCCAGGGCTGTCCTGGGGTGGAGGGAACAGTTATATCCTGAGATGTGTGGGAAGCAGAGTTTGGAACCTTTGGGAGAAACCACAGGGAGGTGGTTGGCCAGGGTGCCCGGGGCAAGGAGTGAGTGTCCGGTCTCTGGAGCTGGAGCTGGAGACCCATCTGTCAGAGATTCTGGGGTCAGGATGGGGTGGGTGATTTCTGCCTAGGTGGGAGAGGATTTGGGTTGATTTTCCCTGATCTTTGGGAGGTGGCTTTAGGAGGTGCCCCAGGGCTGTAGGGTCTTTCTCCTCTGCCAAGCCCTGAGCCACCCAGGCAACCCCGGGAGTGAGAGAATGGCCAACTTTCTCCTGGCATCTGCTCGCCAGGCCTGTGGCAAGGACTCTGCAGCAGTGCCACCTCAATTTTGCCCCAGAACTGGTAGTTGGTCTTGGTCTTTTGAAGACATTGGGCTTCAGGCTAAGGAAATACTTTGCTATTCCGAGTCTGTCCCCCTGAACCATTCCTTGGGTGGGGTAGATTGTAAACCATACCGCCTAGCCTCCCCCATGGCTGTCTAGAGTTTCGCTTCTGAGTCTAGGATGGGGTCCCTCCTTTCCTCTGTGGCATTGTCACCATCCCCAGCAGCTCAACAGCCTTCAACATCACCTAAGACGGTCTTCGAAATTGTCCAGTCCAAATCCCCTGTGTGGTGGTGTGGGTGGGGTAACCAAGGCCCGCAGGGCAAGGGCTTTGCCCACTCACATAGCCCCCGGGGGCAGGGGTGGTTCTCAACCCCCAGTGCCTGACTCACCCGGCTGCGCCTGAGCAGGGAGCTAGGCAGGAGGAAGGCAGCCTCGGGTCCCCTTTGACAAGCACATCATGCTTCCCACCTGAACCTCCTCCGTGGGCGGGGAGCTGGGGACTGGGCTATTAGCTTTCTCCCGCTGTCCCCCGAGGGTGCATTTGTCTGTTTTGCATTTTTTCCAGGCTGTAGTTAGACAACTCCTGGTCCTGGGGGGAGCGCTGCAAAGAGAAAATGTCAGGGCGACACGCCGCCAAGATAACATTAGCGAAATATCAAGTCCTTTATGATGTCAGGAGGGATTCCTTCCCGCAGCTGAAGCTGCCTAATGACATCATAAAATAGGCCTGCGGCAGCCGCAGTCCCCCCAAGTCATCAATCAGGCCCGTCTGCGGAGGGCCCCAGCTTGCGGAGTGGGGGGTGCAGGATTTTAAACTCAAAGGAGACCCCGACACAGCAGCACCGTGCTAAACTGAAGACACTCACAGCCCCTGGAAAGAGTCAGCCCCGAGGGCAGTGCCCCTCCATGGCTGACCTGGGCGCTAGGGGACCCACGTGGGCCCTGGGGTCCTTGGAGATCTTGAGGCTGAGTTGGCCGCCGTGGGGTACTGGTGCCTCCCGGGGAGGATTGCACCCAGCCTGGGGCACCTCGGGGGTGCTGAGTGAGGAAAGGGCGTCACCCAGCCTTCCTGTCTGCTGAGGGCTGAGCTGTCTTTCCAGGAACAGACAGGACTTCTGGGGCCACGTTCCTCATCCTCTGGTACGACGGGACCAAGAGTCACCGCACTAGAGACAGGTGGAGGAGGTCTTTGATTCCTTTGTGGCTGGCGTGTGCTCCCGTGTGTGTTGTGTGCTCCCGTGTGTGTTGTGTGTTTGCTTGGGAGTGTTCGCAGCACATCTACAAACGGGTTGGTCCGAGTGTGTTTGTGTGTGTGTGCACACGCACGCCTGCGTGCCTGTCTACCTGCCTGCCTTTGTGTGTGTCTGAGTCTCTGTCTGGATACCCCTGTATGTTCACGTGCTTGTGCTTATGCAGAACAGAGTGTCTGCAGATGTGGGAACGGAGATGGGGGGGAGGGGACGAGGAGGACTGAAGAGAGAAGGGGACCCGAGAGGGTGAGCAGGTGCTCGAGGTGTATGTGTATGGAACACGTCCCCTCATCGCGCCAGGCTGAGGCCGTCGGGTGTGTATTAGAATCACTTGGGGAGATTGTAAAAACTACCCACGCCTTGTTCTAACCTCAGATCAATTAAATCAGGATCTCTGGAGCCAGGGCCCAGGTACTGGTATTTTTAAAGACTCCCCGGGGGATTCTAAAGTGCAGCCAGGGTTGAGAACCAGGGGTGTCCTGAGCCTTGCTATTCCAAGCGGGTCCGAGGGCTGGCAGCACCGGCCTCACCTGGGAGCTTCTAAGAAATGCAGACAATCAGGCCCTGTGCCAGACCTCCTGGACCGTAATCTGCACTTTCACCCCATGATCTGTGTTGGAATAGGATCCCCAGGTGATCTGTACATCCGTTAAAGTTTGAGAAGAGTAGAGCGGCGCTTCTCAGTTCGAGCCTGCGACAGAATGTGTTTTAACAAACCCTCTGGGGTGATTCTGTTGCAGAATTTCTGATTCAGTGGCTCCGGGGTGGTGTCTGGGAATGTGCCTTTCTGATGAGTTCCCGGGTGATGCTGCTGCCACCGACACAGGGACCCCACTTTGAGAACCAGCGGTACAGCTGGAGCATGTGGCGGAGGCCAACGGGAGCAGAAGGGAGTGGAGGGGTGTGGGCTGGGGGCATGCAGGAGGGACAGAAGGGGAAAGGACACCCAAGGCACCTGGGAAGATCATGTTCCTCCCAGAGTCTGCCCTGCCGTTATCCTGGGGCCTTGATTTCTCTGACTCCGGGGCCAGGCCAGGGATGGCTAGTAAAGGGAACAGGACACATAGACAAGTGTCCTGAGAGCTGCTGGCACTTGCTTCCCCCCACCCAGTTTCTGATCCCCAGAGAACCTCCCTCACCCTCGTTCTGTTAAGAAAAGGCACCCAGGGCTGGATACTTATCTGGTTCCTGAGAGCCCTGAGCTCAGCAAAGTGCCCCCTGCCTTCTGGGGTTCCAGCGCTCAGCGGGGGCTCCATAGTTAGGGCAACCGTACATCTAGCTTGCCCGGGACAGCCAGTTTGTGATTATCTTCCTTTCATTCTCAAAAGTTTGCATGATAAATTGTATGGCTTCCCTACTACTAATGGTTACAGAAGCGATTGAAGTTTGGTTGGGGTAGAGGTGAGGAGGCCACGAGGCTGGGGAGGGGTGGTGACTGAGTGGTTCCCAGGGGAAGCCCTCTGGGCACTGGCTTCCTGGGTGACGGGTGGGAGGGAGGGTCCCTCCCAGGACACCCTGCCAGGGTACAGGGTTCAACCTGGCTGTGGTGAGCTGGGGAGCCAGCCCTGTCTGTCTGTCCACCTGGTGGGGAGGTAGGAGGTGGGGTGGGGGCGGGGGTGGGGTGGGAGCAGCGCAGGGGCAGGTAGAGGCTCGGTGGCAGCCCCCGTCTTGCCGGGGGCCAGTCTGTGGTATCAGCACCTCTTTTGCCCGCATCTCCGCCTAAGGAACCCGAGGCCGGGGGAGGAGATAGGGATCAGCAGGAATACCAGAGGTGTGAGGCAGGCATGACCTCACCCAGGGTGTGCCTGCTCTCTCAGCCCTGCCAGGCCACCCTCCGCCCGCTCCCAGGTACCCCCCAGCCGGCCGGGTTAGACAACATGCTTCAGCCGGCCATGGCAGGGGCGTCCCAACGCGCTGGCCGGGTCCCAGCCAGGCTCAGGCAGGGAGCTGGGTGCCTCTTCTGAAAGCAGCCCCATAGTGAACCCTGGGACCCCTGGGGGATTGCGTCCCCTCCCTGGGCCCCTGTGGGCTGGGGCATTGGAGGGGGCAGTGGGAGGTAGGGCCGGGGCTGGGGAGAGCAATTTAGGATTGAAACTGCGTGCTAGAACTGTGGTCCAGAAAGAAGGGAAGTCAATACTTTCCAATGATCAAGGGAGCCTGGAGACCCGTCTCAGCTTGGGACAGGACGTGAAAGTCAGGAAGAAGCAGGTCCAGCAGTGCGGGCTGGCAGAAGATGCCTACTGTGTGTCGGGCAGTGTGCTGCCAGGCACCGCGTTGGAAATTACAGCCAGAAAAGCTGGACGAGACCGTGGAAGTATTTACCAAGCCAAATATATTAAAACACCTCTTGGTAACTTCAGATTCCGACTGAACACAGAGATTCACACTGTGGTAAGATGGGCTGTCAAAGTTGAGGGTTGACCCTGGCCTTGGTGGAGGGTGGGTGCACCCTAGCATCTGTGGGCACCCCAGAAATCCGTGTGCAAGGGCTCTGGGAGAAAACGCCCCAGCCCTGTCTGCCGAGGGGCTAGAGCACAAGGTGAGCTGCGAGGCTGCAGTGGGGACTGGGCCTGAGACTTCCGGTTGGGGGCTGCCCCCGGGCCCCTTCCAGCTGCCCATCATCACTTGGTGGTCCCCACTTGCCCCTCCAAGCACACTCAGGCCCTCCCACACATGCTCGCCTACCCCCATCCCACTCGTCTGCAACCGCACCCACTCCACCCCTACACACACTTGCACCCGCCACCTCCATACACGTCCCACACCCACACGCACAGGGAGGAAGGGGCTCTCACCAGGAGCTGTGCACAGAGTGCCTTCGACATCTTTGCATAATGAATGCATGGATCCACCCGTGAGCCAAGTGGCCATGCTCCTTGTCTGTGAGCTCAGAGTCCCAAACCCAGCAAGGAATGGGGGAAGGAGCGCAGGCAGCATTCGCCCCAGGGCCAAAGGCCACCACTCCTGCTTTCCAGAGCACCTCCTGGTGGTTGCTTTCCCGGCCTCCTGGGTCCGAGCTGCTGTCCAGAGCCCCCTTTCTCCCACGTGTTTATAAGGGGCCCGGCTGTATCTCTGTGTATCTCTCCCTGAGTCATTTATTCAGTTCAACAAATGTTTCCTGGGCTTTCCATGTGCCTGGCTTTCTGCTGAGCTCTGGGGCCCAGAGACAAAGAGAATAACTCATCGCTTTCAAAGAAGACCCTCAGGCTGGCGGCCACTCTGTCCTAGGATTCCAGCCCTCCTGGACCCCTCCCCACCTGTTCACTCCCACTTCCGCCCTCACACGCACACGCTTTTCTCTGCCATGTGACAGCCACCCTCCTCCTCCTTGTCATTCTCTTCCACCCCCCTCATTTTCCTTCTTCACACTGGCTTTGGAAGGATGACAATGCCTGGTTGCCTGGTCATGTCCCCTTGGTTCTGGGGCAGGGTCAGGAGTGTTGTGGAGGGTCTCAGACCCCTCTCTGGTTGCTCACACCCCCTCGGTGTCCTGCTTTGGCACTGGGAGAAGCAGAGCTAGGTGGAAGCCATGGGGGCGGGTGGAGGTTGCCCCTGCTGGGTTCTGGGTAAGGGTCTTGGCTTCTTGAGGCCTGAAGCATGGTGGGGAGTGGGCAGATAAGAGAGAGGGAAGAAAGGAAGGAGCAAGCTGGGGAGGGAGGGAGGGAGAGAGAGAATGGGAGATAGAAACATGAGTTAAAGAAATTCACAGAGACTGAGAAAAAGAATAGGGACAAATGAACCAGCAGAGAGATTCTAACCCTCTAGCCAGGCACTTCTAAAAATTCGCCATCTTTCCTTAAGGATGCACTTGGGTCTATCCCAGTGCGTCAGGAGATGCCGCACATATAACACATATCACTGCCCTGGAATGGTGCTAGGACAGGGCCCGGTCACGCTTGGGCCCCGGCACCCACCCCTGCTGTGAAGGGCTGGAGGAGCCTCAAGAAGGAGGCTTTTGGACAGTGGTGGTGACATCCCTTTGAGGGCGTTCCAGCCCTGGGATTCTCTTATCTTCCCCTCCACGGGCCCAACTTGCTGTGGTCTTGACACCTCTCAGTTCAAGTTTTCAGGTTGCTGTGTCAGAGATTGGAAACCAGCTTTGTGGGAAATTTCACAAATTCCCAGCAGCCTCTGGCCCCACCTTGCATGGGTGGTCTTCAGCCTGTCCTCGGATGCTGAACCCTGGGTCTCCCTCCTTTGTCCCCTGGTGTGGGCTGGGACCTCGTGAGCCCCTTCCTCTGGTCCCTGTGAGGCTCCCTTGGCGGGGGTGGGAGAGGGGGCTCAAGATGAGGATTCTGAGCTCTCCCCCTTCCCAGCCGAACTGTCAGGAAGCTCCTGAGCAGGTTCTGATCCAACCCAACCTGCTCTGCAGGCCTCCCAGGGCCCCTCCCTTGCCCTTTGCCTGGGGGACCCCTCCCCAGCCCTGGCCCAGGCACCCTGCTAAGCGCCATGAGCAATCTCATGGACTCAACAAGGGACTGTGGCAGGAGCAGAGTCCCTTTTTGTCCTCACGGCACAGCATGCACCCGCCCCAGGACAGAGGGGCCTTGGCAGACTCCAGTCTGGTTATCTGATTTGGGGGCTGATGGGGTTTCTAATGGAAAACAATATGGTAATTTCAGAATGTTCCTGATTAGATGAAAATGATATTGCATCAAAGTTACTTCCTTAATTTATTCAGAAAATAACAAGAGAGAATTCTCTCCTAAGATCCTTAATTAAACCAGAGCTTCCACCACAGGCAAAGCAGACTCTGAGCTCCAGGTGTGGGGAACAAAGGCCGTTCCTGGCCTGAGTCTCCGAGACCCTGCCCTGGGCTGTAGGGTCTGGGCAGGTCTTTACCCAGGTAGGTTGCCCATTCTGCCTGGAGGCAGCATTGGCAGCAAGAAGGCAGGCGATGAGTCTCCTTCCGCTGCAGGGACCAGTGGGACAGCCAGCCTGGAATCACTCCAGTCTCTTCCTGTCTTCCTGTCTTCTCCAACTTCATCCTGCTGGGTCCTCAGGGACCCCAATCCACAGAGACTCAGGCAGCTGGGGTGGCAGAGCTGGGAGCCCAGGGCATGTTCAAGACACAGAATAGCCAGTGCGAACATGGAAGGCACTGGCAGGGCCAGTTAGGATCTGCGCTGGAATCAGCCTGGGGAAGCTGGCGCACTCGGGCTCAAGGGAAGGGCCTCCGACTTGAGAGAGGGAGGCAGGGTTAGGAGAAACAATAAAGGATGGTGAAGCACCTGGATATTAGCAACGGGGAAGGAAGCTGTGGCCACTCTTAGGCCTGATGGGGCAAGGGAAGGAGGGACAGAGGAGGGGCCCCTAGACAGAGCTGTGGCCACAGAATATCTCTGCCAAGCCAGAATGCAGGGAATCAGAGAGGAAATGGGGAACATACTCCCAACCTCTCTTTCCCTGCCCTTGAGTTCCTGCTGTTGTCACATATTAGCTGGCCTGGATGGGGAGGCAGAGGGCGGGAGAGCACTGAGCAGAGCAGGAAGTGAATCTGGGGGCAGAGCAAGCCCAGCCCCAGGGCAAGGGTAAGCACCTTGCAGCTGTCTGATGCTTCAGAATTTCTCTAGCATACACACTCATTTTCCTTGTCACTCCTGACAACATTCCTAAGTATGCATTTTTGTCTCTAGGAGGAAAGCTCAGAGAGGTTGAGTGATGTCCCTGAAATCACACAATAGGGAGGTGATGGATTTGCATTTGGTTCTGCCTCACTCCAAAAGTACCCACCCCCTTTCCCCCAACATAGAGGCTTGGACGTATAAAAGTGCTAGTCTGAGTTGGGTATCACGAAAATTCCTGGCAGGCAAGGGGCCTGTCTAGAAGCTTCTTTGAGGCCATGAGGGAAGACCTGCCTACTGCTCATGAATGACGATCTGCAGTGCCCTCAGCACTTTGCAGAGCTGACCACAGCAAGCTCCCCAGGAAACGAGAATGCCCAATTCTGCTGGGACCTCCTGTCTGGGGGTCTTCTGCGGAGGGCCGCCGGGATCTGCTGGAGCAGAAGCTGACACAGGAGGCGTCATTCCTGCGTTGGAATCATTTTGGAAGGAGCTCCTCATCCTCCCAGGGACCATCTCCATTTGCTCACACACCTGCTGGTTATCCTGCACCAGGCGCCCGCCCCTTGCCCACCAGGTGCCAGGCCCCCACCCACTGGACAGTGTAGCAGGGCCAGGCACTGTCTGGGGACACAATGTGCCCAATCCTCTGGGCGGAGGGAGGAGTCTGGGTAGGGTTCTTGGGGATCTTCTGACTTTGAATTCTGACATGGCAAAGGGGTAGAGAGTTAGAGACCAGGGCCCCGAAACTGCAGCTGGAGAGGACCGCAAGTGCAAGGAGCGTTCCGATGCTGGAGAGGCAGGCGAGGGTGCACATGGGTACTTGTATGCTTCGGCGGGTGTGTGTGTGTGCACCTGAATACACAAATCTGGGCACACGCGTGTGTGAGGATGTGTGTGCATGGGAGAGAACTGTCAGGTCGTCAGGGAACAAAAGGTCAAAATCAAAGGGAGTGGGGCTTGGCTGGGTCACACAGGGTGATAATAATAAAAGCAGCTAGCATTTATTAATATATAATGCTTTCTATAAGACAAGCCATTTCCAGACCCTTTACATATATTAACTATTTTAATTCTCAAAACCAATTTAGGCGATAGGTACTATTATTACCCCATTTTACAGATGGAGAAACTGAGGCACAGTGAGGTTCAATGATGAGCCCTAATACTGGCCTAGGATTTGGGCCCAGGCCCAAATCTTGACCACTGGGAGGTCCTGTGCCTCTCAGACTTGGAGGGTGTGGTCCCGGACTCTGACTTACCCACGGGGTCTGGACCACTACTCTGATGCTCTCTGACTCACTCATGTGCTGTGTTCCCAGCTGGTCTTTCGTGGGGAGGATGTGAGATTGATCCCACAAAGCCCAAGTATCAGGCAGGTGGTCCTAACTGAGCCGAAGCAGGAGAGTGTCAGAGGGGCTTGAGTTTGGGAGGGCTGTTCCCTCCTGGGTGCTTGGTTTATGGGGTGTATGGAGGTGAGGCAGAGAGGTGAACAGAGCTGGTGTGGAAAGGGATTTTTGCAGGCTAAGCTAAGTCATGAGACCTCCATTCTATCGCATAGGGAGCGGGAGCCCTTGGTAAAAGTCTCATGCATGAGGTGGCATGTGGAATGGTGACCCTGGGAGGCTCACTCCAGCGCAGCATGGGCTGCAGCGGGAGAGACGGGAGGCCCGGCAGCCAGGGAGCAGAGCGATGCAACAACCTCCAGGCACAAGGCGAGCAGGCCTGGGCTTGGGGGGCCGGTGTGGAGACAAGGGGAGGCTATTTAAGGGGTGGAAGCCTCAGTATTTTTTGACCACTGGGGAGGGGGAAATGAGTCCTTGAGAATGACCCCTAGGTTTTTTGGTACCTGGGTAGGTAGCACTCCTGGGAGGAGCACTCCTGCCACACCCATGGGTCCCTCAGGAGGGCAGAGAAGCCTGTGGCCCTGGTGGGTGAGACACGGCTATGTAGAAGAGCCCATGAGAAGTGATGAGAGCATCTTCCCCTAGGAGGGCATCGGGGGCCCTGGAGATGCTTGGATCGGCCTTGGATTCCTTCCTGACAGGCACCAGAGGCTGGGGAGGCGGGAGGCCAGAGGCGTGGCCAATGGACAAATCAGAAAATGGGGGCAGGACAGGTATTGATTTCCTTTTAAATAGTTTTCACTTTCTTAGGGTTCCTCCTTTCTAAAAGACTCAAACAGGGGATTGCACGAGAAAGAAAGCTGTATATTACTGATTTTAAAGTCTGAAACACCAGAGAGGTCCTGTGGTACAGTGGTCGGAACTCTCATTCTGTGGTCAGCTGGGGTTCAGATTCCAAAGTTACTGCTTTGTATTAATAGCTGTGTGTTCTTGGGCAAATCACTCTACCTCTCTGAGCCTTGGTTGCCTCATCTGGTGGTTGGGGATCACCTACAGCACTACCTCAGAGGCTTGTTGTGAAGTTTAAGGTAGATGAGCCACTACATGGCAGCTCATTCTGATATTCAGGCTCTGTGGGGTGGCAGAGAGAAAGGCTGCTGCACACGTTGCTTTACCTGTCTCCTTTCCTGTCTTCACCCTCTCCACAGGGAGGGGACACAGCCATTCTTTTGGGACTGGGGAATGGAGGGAGAAGGGGAGGGGCGCTGATGAGCCTTTGCTGCCTGGCAATTCCCCAGGCCCTGCCTCTCCTCTGCAGTTCTGAAACAAGACGGCAAATACCCCATCACCCCTGCCTAGATGTAGACGCCCCGGATAGGGTCTGGACCTGCCCTTTCTCAGCCTTTCTCCCTGGCTGCAGGCAGTGCATTTCAGCTCACCTTCTCCCCTTAGGGCAGCGCCGGGTTTCAAGCTGCCTCTCCGCCCGTAGGCCCCCATTCAAAGCCGGGACTAGTGGTCCCTGCGCTCTCAGATGTCCCAGAGGGGATCTGGGGTCAGGCAGGGCCCAGAATTGCTACAGATCCCTTTGCCTCCTTCCCAGGCAGGGGAAGGCAGCAGGAGACGGCCCTTCCCTCTCCCCCTGGCTCCGGCTCTCCGAGGGAGCGGCGGGTCCTGACCCCTGGGCTGAGCTGGGCTCTTATCCCAACCCCAACTCAGAGAGTTTGCTGGCAGCAGCGTAGATGACTTTGGTGTAGTTTCTGTGGTTTAATAAGCTACAAAAACGACATTATTTTAAGCCAATCTGGATATAGCACAAAAACTCTCACCCCGTCTGTTCTGTGAAACTCAGATACCCTGACGAGAACACAGCTCACAACCAACTAATACAATATTCCACTGGGCGCGCTGTCAGCGGGCCCCACGCGGGAGCCGCTCCCCGAGGACGGCCCAGCCGCGCGGCGCGGGCCGAGGAGGGAGGCGGCGCCCGGGCGGGCGGGCGCAGGCGGAGGGCTGGGCCGGGGCCTCCGGGGGCTGCCCGGCCTCCCCCGGCCTCTCCCCAGGGGCTGGGGCCGACCGCACACGGCCCGCCTCCGCTGCCCTGCCCCCTGCACGGGGACGCGGGGAAGAGAGGAGAGGAGAGGCGAGGCGAGGGGAGGCGAGGGGAGGAGAGGCGAGGGGAGGAGAGGCGAGGCGCGGCGCGTTCTGGCCTGCTGACAGCAGTTCTACTCCCACAACTCACATATGTCTGATTCCGAAGCAGGGAAGTGTGTCCAATACACCCAATGCAAAGACAGGTTGTTGAATATTTTTTCTCTCATCACTAAAAAGGATTCCCTGCTGGGTGCAATCAAGATCCATAAACTCGCGGCTCGAGTCGGTGTGAAAGCAGCGCTCCAGCCCAGACTCCCTCGCTGGCGCTAAATGCAGGCTCCGGGCGGGCGGAGATGCGCAGACATCCGCTAGCAGCCTGGCCTTGCGACCGGCAGTTCCCGGCACATTAGGCAGTGCGCTTATTTTGGGCTCCGCTTCAGTGGATTAACTTTCAGTGTAAAGTTTTCAGAGCTCGGGCATCGTCCCCGTGGCGCTGCCTCGCTCCCCTCTTGGTGGGTACCGAGCTTTGCAGAGCCAGAGGCAAGGAGAGCTGGCGGACAGGGCTCTCAGCAGCCTGCGGGTTCAGGGAGGCAGGGAAGACAGCTGCCCCACGGCCCTGGCAGCCCCGAAAGCCGGCCCGGCTTGCTGCCCCAACCTGCCCCAGGGTGGACCTGATGCCGAGCGCCTTTCTCCCTGGCAGAGACTGAGCCTACAGGCTTTGATGGGCTTGCAAGCTTCCCTGGGGGCGGGGTGGTCTGTGTTGGAGCCTCCTCTCTTCTGCTGGTGGTGGCAGGCCAGGTCCCCACCTCCCACTCCCCGACTGGGCTCTGGCTTCCTCCTATGCTGGGGCCAGGAACCCAGGACACATGCTGGAGGTTGAAATCCTGCTGTTTATATAAAGACAAAGGTGTCTTTTCCTCTGAGATGCCCTTTTACATCCCACGAGTAAGGAAACTGAGGCAGAAAGGGAAGTGGTGGAGGTCTTGGTTGGGCCATAGGGGAGCCCTGGGGGTGCTGAGGAGAGTGGAGAAAGGACATGAGAAAAAGGAACATAGTCAGCCCGAGACCCCTTTCCGATGCCTTGGGAAGGAAGAGCTCAGGGGTCTTGCTGAGACCTGGGGCTCCTCTTTTCCTCTGGGAGGTGCTAGTTCTCACGAATTATTCCCACCCAGGCAACTAGGGGCTGGGCGCAGTGGCTCATGCCTGTAATCCTGGCACCTTGGGAGGCTGAGGTGGGAGGATCACTTGAGGCCAGGAGTTCATGACCAGCCTGAGCAAGAGTGAGACCCTGCCTTTACAAAAAATAGAAAATTATCCACGCATGGTGGCACGCCTGTAGTCCCAGCTACTTGGGCGGCTGAGGCAAGAGGATTGCTCAGGCCTAGAAGTTTGAGGTTGCAGTGAGCTGCGATGATGCCATTGCACTCTAGCCTGGGCAACAGAGCAAGACCCTATCTTAAAAAAACGAAAAAGAAAGAAAGAAAAAAAAGAAGCAACTAAACATGTTTTCTCCAAAAATGCTCTCTCAGCAACCCGTTTTTCTGGGGGGTCATAATGTATCTTAAAACCAGAATGAGCTTCAGAAATAGCATGAGGGCAGCCCAGCGAGAGTGTGGCTGTGCTATAGGGTGTGGACTCTATTAGTCACTCATTCATTCATCCAGAAACATCAGCTGACTGTGTACAGGTTCCTGGATGGGGGCTGTGGGAGGCACAGCTGGAGAAGGGGAACAGACACAAACCCACCCATCCATTTGTTCATTTCTGAGCACGGACCACAAGCCAGGCACGGTGTTTGGGTGCCGAGTGCAAGCAGATGCAGCTTGAGTATAAAGCAGAATGCAAAAGGGGCTGTGAGGGAGAGAAGGGGCTTTGGAGGAGGGCTACACGGCCCCCGAAGGCAAGGCGGTGCTGTCCCGGGCCTCGTCCAGCTGCGAGCCGATGCCCAGTGAGCGCTGAGTGGCCTGGGGCCACCTCCCAGGTTCTTCTCGGCTTTCACAGGCCCACAGGGCTGGGATCATTTTGCCTAAAAGTTACACCAGGGCAAAAGCAAATGATGAGAAGGAGGAAATATTGAGGCAGTTCGAGGGAGCCCTGGATTAAAAAAAACAACCTCTCTTCACTCGTAAATCACCCTCTCTTTCTCTCAACCCCTCCTCCACTCCCTCCCCCTCTCTCCAAGAGATCAGCACATTGCAAAGACAGGTTGTTGAATATTTTCTCTCTCATCACTAAGAAGGCCTCCCTGCTGGGTGTAATCAAGAACCGTAAACTCGCCTTGTGGCTCCAGTCGGTGCAAATCGAGCCCCACTCAGCTTGCCTCAATTCAGACACGCTCCGGCCGGCTGGCAGCGGGCGGGAGGGCAGGGGGTGTTCACACAGCTCCCCCAGCATCCGAGGGGGCTGCAGCCAGGGGTGGGGGGAGTGGGTCTCATAGAATCTCCACCACCAGCTCTGTCATGACTGGGCCTGGAATTCAGGCCGCCTCTCCCGAAAGGTCAGGAAGGAGAGAAATCAATACCTGCAGACACGGAGTCCGTGCATTGACAGGTGCCACAGGCACTCCTTGTCCCTCACCCCATGTCCCGGGTCCCTGGGGAGGGGAGACAGGAGACAGGATGACCTCTCAGACCTGGCAGTTATTTCTAACAGGTGGAGTGACTTCTGTTTTTCAGAGTTGTCCCTTTCACGGTGGAAGAGGGCATGGCCCTGGTGTTGCCCCAGTGGGCCGGGGAGAGCCTGGGGGGTGGGCACACTGGGATGAGGGGGCGGGTTGCCACCCTTTGTCTGAAAATCTATCAGCAGGACTAGGAACAGGCTTCAGAGGCAAAGCCGGGGAGGAAGGAGCCTTTTCCATCTTTCCTTGACTTTCTGCCTCTGACAGTGTCACTGCCACTGCTTGGACCCCTGAGTCAGATCACCCTTTTTCCCTGACTCGAAACCTGCCCCCAATATTCCTTTCAAAACTTATCCCCCTGCTGCCAGCCAGCAAACCTTTTGGACATCCAGGCAGTTTTCCAAATATTCCTTGCATTTTCTCACCTCCAGCCTTTTTGTTTGCCATTCCCCCGACAGTCGTGCCCTTTCTTCCTCCTCTTTCTAGTGAACTCCTACTGGTCCTTCAAGGCTCTGTAGAAATGTCCCCTCTTCTGAGGAGCTTTCCCTGACCAGGTGGAGGTGACCTGTGCTTCCTGGGCCGTTAGTACAATTCAGCCCTTGCCACGCTGCCTTTGATCATCCGAGACCCAGTGTCTCTCTCCTCTCTGGGTGTGAGCTTCTCCGTTAGGGCTGGGACTGAGTCTAATTCAGCTCTGCGTGCCCAGAGCCCAGTATCTAGTTTGTTGGGATGAACAAAATCAGAAGTTTCTAAACCAAGTTTCAGCACTGCTTTCTGTCTATACCTGCCTACCTGTGCACCTGCCTACCTGTGCACCTGAGTGGAAGAGTGTACCCTGGTTTCCAGGCATCAATCAGTTGTGGGTATGTCCTTCTGTCCACCCTTCCCCTCTCCACCCTTTAAACCAGATAGGGAGCTCCCTGAGGGCAGGATGAGCTCTGCTTCCTCTCTGAAAGCACAAATGCAAAGTGGGTGCTGGTAAAGATTTGTGGAACTGGATTGGGTTTTGCTAAAAGGGACCTGCTCAGGCTCAGCCTGGGAGGTGCAGGGGCTCTCCATGCAGGGGTGCTGTTATGGCTTCCCGTGAAGGGCCTGGGGAGCTCCCTGTGCAGGGTTCAAATGCTCAACCTTCATGGGGTGGGAGGCCCTTTCTGTGCAAGCTTGGAGGGGCTGCAGATCCGGAATCTGCGGGTTCAACATCAGGGGCTGGCTCGCTCCCCACGCACCGTGCTACGATCTACTCTGGGGCTCTTCTCCCAAGGCTGCCAGATATTACGGATGTCCAGGAGGAGAAACGGCAGCGTGGGGCCTATTGGCGGGGCCTTCCTCTCCCTCTGCTGGGAGCCCCGGAGCAGGGACTCAGGCAGAGCGAGGGTTTCTTCACAGGCAGCCAGAGTGCCCGCCCTCCTGTCTTTGCAGAGGCCACGGAGATATTGCCCACCAGCTTCAGGGCTCTCATAACTCTTTCAAGACAATCACTTTATTTATATGAGTTTGTTTAAAAAAACCCACAGATGATCCACCGCAGGGACCTCTCCGACCGCCTCTGCTTGATTCTATCCTATCCTCCGAGTCCATAACTCTTAGTCTTTTGATTCTCCCAGTCCACAAACTATAAAAATCTTATTTCTATAAGGTCTTTTATGGTTACCAAGATAGTCAATAGTGTCATTTTCATTCATATCATTCTGCAGGGAAGTTAGAGGAAACGAACCAGACAGAGGAGAGCTATAAATAAGGTTCAGCTACACAAGGCCCCAAGCGAATCCCACTGCGTTCTTTTAAAACTACTCATGCATGGAATACACACACACACCATACACATATGCCACAAATACGCACACGTATGCCCATTTGTGCCTAGAGACAGGTGTGCACGAGCTCACCCATGCACACAGCATACAGGATGCTGGTACACATGGTGCTTGTACATACACGTAGCATGTGCATATATATGTGCGCACACACTTTGGCAGTCTTGAAAATAAAAAGCCTGGCTTTGAAGGGCCAAGAGCAGGCAGCAGCACTTGCTGTGGCGAGATGGGGGGACTGTAGCAGGCCAGGCCAGAGAATGCATTCCAAAGCCATGAACTGCAGCGTTGGGCACTTAGCCATCCATGAGCTCATGTGTGGGGAGCTTCAGGATTCCTGCCAACACAGGAGCCTGTGCTCTGGCCCGAGCAGCAGGGGCAGCCGCTCAGCCAGTACTGGGAGTGGCGAGGGAGCTCTCAGGGCTCCCTCTGACTGTCTGTGGGTGTCCTCTGAGGGCTGAAACCCTCATTCTTGGAGGAGAGCCAGCCAGCTTCACGATTCAGGTTTGTGCCTAGCTGCCACCCACCTGAGCCTGTCTACAGCCAGGCTGCCGACGGCTTTGCCCTTAGGGAAGGACCCCAGAAGAAGAGCCTAGGGTGTGACCCTGGAGCAGAAAAAATGAAGTCTTGGGCACTGTGGCCCACGTGGTGAGGTGGAGAGAGTGAGCTGGCAAGTCTGTATGCTGGGGAAGAAGGGGGCCGCCCAGGCTGGACCAAGCAAAGATGAAGGGGGCAGGTCCAGGCCCAGGGCAGGGGGAGGGCTGCAAACCCTCCCCCAGGCAGACATATTCTGGTCTCCATTCCTGCCCCTGGGAACAGGTGGGGGAAAGAGCGGGCTGTGTGGCTGGTGCTGGAGAACTGTGCTCTGCTCAGAGAATTCCAGGCCTGTTGGCTGGGGGTGCAGAGGGAGGAACACCCACTGGAGTCAGGAGGCCTGGGTTCTAGCGCTAACTCCACACTGTTGCCTTGCGTGGTGTTGGGCAGTCACCGTCCGGTCTCTGGGTCACGGTTCCCACAGCGAATCATAAGGAGGGATGAGTTCTCAGTCCCCTCCCTCCTGGTCTGGGAACTGCAGGTGGACTTGCTACATGTCAGGGCCCCAGGGCAGGTGTATCTCCTTAGTTTCCTCATCTTCAAAATGGGGATAATGATTTTTGGCTGTTGGCAACATCCCAAGGATGCCGTGTGGGGCAGGGCACTGGGCAAATGTCCAGGAATGCAGATACACTTATTTGGGAACTGGTGGATTTGGAACTTGTAAGGGCTACAGCCCACCAGGGAGCCTAAGACCCTGGAAAGGATCCCCTCCCACCCTCAGCTTTCTCCGCCCTCCTTACTACTTGGCACCCCCCACCCCTCCGCCCCCAACACTGAGGAGCTGAGAATGGGGCCCAGGGCTCTGAGCTCAAGGCCCTGGAATTCCTCTATCTGCCCCCCACCCCCCACCGCCTTCTTCAAGGGAACTATTAATTGTAATCTAAGCCTCCCAAGTTAAAAGCAGCCTGCAGATTTAAGGATTCTTTCATCCCAATTACACGTCGTTTCTGGCCGCACTTTAGTGCCAGGCTTTTATCTGTTGTTCTGGGGAATCACTTATCGGCCAAAGCAGCGGGCTGCACACAGATTTCCCCCTGATTATGTTTAATGGCAAATGGAGAGTTAACGCTCCTCCCTGCCCAGAGCTGTGTCGGCAGTTTTCCCAGCCCAATCAGAAAGCAGCCCCGGGGGGCAGGAGGGCATGGAATGGGGGAGCTGTGGGGACCTCCAGGTCCTGGAACTGTGCCTGCAGGGCTTTGAGGAGACCGGTGTGGCTCAGGGTGGCAGAGGGAGCACACTGCCCCCACTCCCAGGTGACTCAAGTGCTCTGTTCTGAACACTGATAGCAGCTATTTGTTTTTTTTTCTTACTATTTTATTTTATTTTATTATTTTATTTTATTTCAGAGTATTACAGGGGTACAAAGGTTTTGGTTCCATAAATTGCTTTTGTACAGTTTAATTCAAAGTCGTAAGGTGCCCATCACCCAGATAGTGCACGTGGTACCCATTAGGTGTGAATTTACTCATCCCCTCCTCCTCTTCCCACCTGCTTGATTTCCGATGAGTTTTATTTCCATATGTGCACATAAGTGTTGTTCGATTAGTCCCAATTTAATGGTGAGTACATGTGGTGTTTGTTTTTCCATTCTTGTGATACCTCACTTAGAAGAATGGTCTCCAGTTCCATCCAGGTTAGCAGCTATTTGTCCATTCTACAAATTCCACAACCAGGGGAATCTACTGAGCACTCCGGCCTCAGGCTGGCATCCTTTCCTCCCCACAGTGGAGGGTGCCCAGCTGCCAGGGCCACTTCGTCACTCTCATACATGCTTGCACACTGCAGGTGTGCTCAACCCTCGGACCTGCACTGCCACACACACACACACACACACACACACACACACAGTTAGCACCTCCATGCATAGGGACACGCTCTACTTGCACAGACTCGCTACTCTCACCGCCAAACACACCAAACATGCACACAGGTAGACCCTTCTTCACTGCCTGTGCTCACAGGATTAGGCTGCCAGAGGAGCCTGAGTGGGTCTTGCAACGTCAAGTGACGGGATGATAGAGTTAAGCCCCTGTGCCACTGAGCCTTCAGTGCCACCCACTTTGGACTGTATTCAGCCCTACTCTGCAAATTGCATACTCAACGCTGCAAAGCAGAGCTCCTGGCCTCCCCAGACCTGCTTTCCCGGTCCCAGCTCTTGGCAAGGCTTTGCTTCCATCGCATGGGACAAAGCACCTTGGAGTCATGCTTGCCTTCTCTCTTTTTCTCACCTCCCACATCCGGGTCCATCAGCAGCTCACGCTGGCTGTATTTTAAAAACACATTCCTGATCCGATCACTTCTCACCACCCCCACTGCCACCAACCTGGTGGACCCCGCAGAGACCACCACCTGGCTCACTGCAGTGGTGTCCCTGCTCCTGCCCCTCCCCTCTACACTGCAGCCAGATCATGTCCTTCTCTGCTCCTTTTGGAGAAAAAGCTGAGACCTACGGTGGCTTTCGAGTCCCTGTGTGGTCTCCCTTTGCCTGCTGCAGCCGCACTGGCTCCTTGCCGTGCCCTGCCCAGAACGCCTCCGCCAGGTCTCACCCCTCTGTCAAGTCTGCTCCCAGGTCACTTCTGAGTGGATCCCCTTCAGTACTCTGCCGAACCCTGCAACCTGCTGCCCCTCAGTCCCTGCTGACCCAATCACCCTCCTCCATGGTTTTCTTTTTCTCTTTTCCCACAGAACATGCACCTTCCATCAACAGGCTGGGTGCATTGGGAAGTGGACTCTGATGGAGACTTTGGCTTGCAGGACGCTAACTGGGGAAGCCTGTCCCATCAAGACCCCTTGCTGTGGGCAGAGCGGACTCAGGCAGAAGGACGAGTTGGACTGTGAAGAGGTCAAGGCAAAGGCCTCGACTGGCCCCACAGGGAGCTGAGAGCTGTGATGCCTTTTGGAGTTGCTCTGCGTTAGGGCGAGGGGCTGGGGCCTTTGCAACCCTCAGCTGCCAGACACCAGGTGTGGGCTGCCCCGGGAAGGCGAAGGCCTGCAGGTGAGGTGGCTGTCTTCTCTGAGGGCAGCTCCGCAGAGGGATGCAGCCCATGCCATTGGCCACCCGCACTCCCAGCCGCTGGGGGAGCGAGTGCCTCATTTCAGAAGTGGAGAACTGGTGCCACACAACAAAAGCCACTGTGCCTTTTAACCTGCACAAATGAGTTGTATTTATTGTTTATCGTCTGTCTCTCTTGCTAGAAAGGAGCCCACGAGGGAAGGGAATCTCTGTGTGTATGGTTCCCTCATGTTTCCCAAGTGTCTGGAGCAGTTTGGGCTCATAGTAGGCTTTTCATAAATATTTGCTGAATGAATGAATGAACCTGCCCATCTCAATGTACTGCTTGTCTCTGTCATCAGCCTTACTGGAATGTCAACCCAAGTTCTGCCACCAACCAGTTGTGCACACTGGGGCCAAGTTGTCTAACTTCTTGGAGCCGCTGCTCCTTCATCTATAAAATGGGATAATAGAAGTACGCACCTCACAGGGTATGGGGAAAATGAAATGAACTAATATTTGTAAAGCACTTACTAGGTACCTGGAACAAAGCCGGTACTCAATAAATGTTAACTGCTGCTGTTGATGATGTTGTTAGTGTCTTGGGCTCTCCTTGCTTTGGGTTGCTGCTGGGATTCTGATCAGACTTAAAGACAAAGCCAAGACTCCAGCTGGGGTACCTTGACCTTCCAGGTGCACAGGGAGAGGGAGTGTACAGATGTCTTCATCTGCAGAGGTCAGTTTTTGGCTAATGAGGGTAGAGATCTTCTCACAAGCCTCTGGCTGCAGTCTTTGCCTTGGGAAAGCCCAGTGTGTACCTGTGTGTGTACACGTGTCCTACACATGTTTGCATGGAGCTAATGCAAGTGACACTCAAAGCCGTGCATTTCTAAAGGACAACTTGTCTCAGGCATTAGCCCCATACAGGAAGCCAACCATTAGCAGGGCCTAGAGAGGCCAAAAGAGTCACCTTCCCTTCCCACCTTCTGCTCACACTTTACCTCCTGCACAGGCTTCTCCCCTATTGCTCTCCTGGATGAACCACTACCCAATCTCCAGTAACTTCCTTGTGGTCAAACCCAGTGGACACTTATGTGACCTCAGCAACAATACTGACCATCACTCTTCATCTTTAGTTCCCTAATATTGGGTGTGATGGAGACCATGGTACAGCCGCCAGGTTTCCCCCAAGGGGACTCATTGAGGTACTCAGTGGCCAACAACAATTCAGCTGAATTGCCTTTGGCCAAGTGGAACTTTCTCTCGCAAGGCTTATCTCTGCTCCCTGGAGACAGTTTGAATTCAATGGCTAACTGATTACCCTTGCCTCATTTGGGGAAACATCTCTAAAAGGCCATACCTGCTCCAGAGCTTTGCACCGAATGGCCTGAGGCTCCTGTTGCCAATGCATCAGAGTTCAACTTCTCCTTCTGCCCGGTCCTGCTTCCCTCCCTCTGTTGCTGGTGCTGTTCCTGGGATCACTCTCCAGTGAGTCCTCTGCACGGAGATCTCCGTCTTTGATCTATTTCTAGGGCACCTGACCTGCTACTACAGTTGGTGCTAGAAGTGGTTCCTAGGAAACAGACTGTGAAATGGGATTTTGGAGCTGGATCGCCCACCGGCCAGTGGGTAATGAGAACCCCACCACGGGTGGTGGCTGGAGGCACTGATGGCCCCTGACACGCTCTAGCAGTGCAATTGTGAAAGCTTGTCCTGGTGCGGAAGTAGGATGGGACACCCGTGGAAGGGACCGCACTGGCAGGTGTCATCTCTCAGACATTTGAGAGGCTCAGAGGAGGTAGCAATTATGAGGTCTGTGGAATTAGGTGATTGTTGCTGTGGGCAATCAATGCCTTGGACAAAGATAACGAAAGGCTGAGGGTGATTAATCGCAATTGCAGGTGAAGTGTGAAAGCCAGGGGGCCTCCTTGCCAGCAGATAGAGTTTCTCCTGCAGCTGGAGGGCAGAAAAAAACCCTGAGGTTTGGCTCAGGAATGAATTATAAGGGTAGCAGATTTCCAAAGAAAATTTGAGTTCTCACCATAGCAAGTCAGCTAGGCTTTGATGGGTCGGGACTTGGTTGGGGGCTCTGATACTACGCATAGGGATATCGGGATTGATTCCCTTGAATACCTGGAAGCCCTGGGTCACCCTGAGCCCTCTGAGGCAGCAGAGTGTCCTTTGCCTCCCTGTTGAAAGGCTGGAGGTTTCCCGGCTGGAAGACGGCGCAGGGGCTTCTATCTCACAAGATGCCACGTGTCATGCACCCTCCCCACCCTCCTGCCCCAGGGTGGTCTCCCACCTCCCCTTCCCGCCACCAGACCTATAACTTGGGCTAAGCTGCAACGCAACTCGCTGCTCAGGGCCCTGCTCAGGCAGGGTACACCAGCAAGAGCTGGGAGTTTAACTTCATCTCTCTCCCCCTCCAGTCTCGACCTTCCACGTTGCCGTCAGAGGAATCTTTTCAGAGATCTCACCATGTCTCTGCCCCGCTCAGAACTCTTCAGTGGCTCCCTGTTGCCCCGGGATAAAATCTCCATTTCTCTGCTCAATGTTGCTTCCTCTCTCACCCCCATTTTTGTGTCTTCTTCTTTTTGTGCTTGCCGCGCGGGTTCCTGTGTTGGTGCCTTGGCCTGGAAACTCTCTCCCCTTCCTTTCTTGTCTCAGCTCACGTGCCACCAAATCCCCTCCTGTGGGGACACTGTCCTCCTCCCAGCTCCCTCTCAGGGCTGGCGCCTCTCTCCTCAGCTACTGGGAGTACCGGCCACTGCGGGCTCCCAGCTGCGTCCCTCCACGGGGCTGTCCGCAGCCAGACAGCCACCTTGCCCAAGGTTATGATGCCCCCTCCTGGGGCCAGCCCCCAGCTAATACTGGCTGAGGAGGGATTCACAGCCCCGGCCCCCTTCCCTCGGTTTGGGACAACCCTGAATTTCCTTCCCACCTTCAGGGCTTCTCACAGCATCGGCGGAGGTCTTGCTGGTCCAGTCCTAGCTTCCTCACTGCTTTATGGGTGTCTCTCCAGAGCACCCTCGCACCCCGACTCTGTTTTGAAGTCTGTTTCCAGAGATCCCAGTCTAAAACAGCTTTTAAGGTATTCTTAGATCGTCTTTCTCTGGGCTTCCTCAGAACCACGCGTACATGTCTGATATTGCATGTTTTTTCGTTACCTGTTGCTGTGTAACAAACCATCCCCAAACGTAGTGACTTAAAATAATGATTGATTTTTTTTCCTCGTGATTTTATGGGCTGACCAGCCTCAACTGGGCAGTTCTGCACCATCTGGTGTAGTTTAGGTCGCTCACGTGGCTGCGCTCGGCTGGGAGCTCTGCTGCAGCTGCAATGTCTGAGAGGGCCGCTCATGCTCCAGGGAGGGCGTCTGCCCACCTGGGCTCTCTTCACCCAGCAGTCTAGCCCTGGCCTCCTATGCCGTGGCAGCTGGGCTCCAAGAGGGAGGACGGCTTGAGCTTATAAGGTTTAGAACCTCACTTCGGCCACACTGTATGGGTCAAAGCAAGTCACACGGCCTGGCAGGCCCAGGAGGAGGGGAAATGGGTTCCACCTGCTGATGGGAGGAGCATCGTTTATGTCCAGGGATGAGAGGGAGTGGCCAACGACCTTTGGAACTATCTGCCACAGCGTAGGGCAGTCCTTATGCTGGGACTCTCCTTGAGGGCAGGGATTCAGCTATACACCCATTGTCCCTAACCCAGGCACTTCCAGGAGCTGTCAGAGATTTTTGGTGACAGTGAGCACCAGCCCCAGTATTCCTCGTACTGTGGATGGTCCCCATAGAGCCTGGGGAGGGGTAGAGAGGTATTGGAGCCAAGCCACAGGCTGTCAGCTGCCTCTACTGGGACATCTCTTTAATTTTCAAGATAGCACATGCAAATGCTGTCTGGAAGTCTATTTCTGGGCACAGGCTCTGCCCCCTGGGGTATGAGCAGGGGCACATTTTATCCAGCCACATGGCTACACAGGGCCCCAGATCCAAACACAGACTTAATAATTAAAGCTTGTCTCTTCTCTCTCTTGTCATTGTACATTTAGAGCATGTGGAAGTCATTAGTGTTGTTTGTCAAATATTTCTGGCGATGCACCTGCTGAACACATGGAAGGATTGCACTTCTTGGCCCTCTTGTGGTTGGGTGAAGCCTTGTGATGAATTCTGGCCAATGAGTAGTGAATGGAAGTGACTTGTGCCATGTGTGGGCACTTAATTGCTGTGTGAGGCCCTCCGGAGCTCTCTTTCCCTCTGCCTGGGTGACTGGCAGTGGTGAGATGGTGTCTGCTCCGTCAGTTGGATGAGGATTCATGGAGCAGAGCCCCAACCAACCCATCTTGCCCATGCAGCACGAGTAAGAGATAATATTTCTTGTTTTAAGCCACTAAGCTGAAGGTGTTGTTGATTTTGGGAGCATGACCAAGGCTACTCTGCCTGATACGAGGGTCCTGGCTTGACCCAAGCTGAGCTCATCCTGCCATTCAGGTAGATCCGGAGTGGGATGGGGACGGGGCTCTGGGGAAAGAACTCACCTTCAGGGAAGAAGGAGTAGAGGCTGGAGATGTTGGGGTGGGAATCCAACACACAGGCCAACTAATATAAGCACCTAATATATTAATATGTGTTACAGTTGTAAAGGCTTAATACTAACATTGAATGGAATAAATATTTGGGAAAGTGGGACCATTAAAAAATTCCTACCTCTGTCTCCTATACGTACATCGCTTCCCTCCCCCTCCCCATCCAGCTCCCCTCATTCACTGCTAGGGATTTGAATAGTTGTCTTAAAGGCAGAGTGATTTGAATGCCCAGACATTTGCATATGGGCTTTCCTTCTGTTGCTTTCTTTATTCTAGTTCAGTGGCTCTCTAACTTTAGTGTGCCTAAAAATTTCTGTTCATGGCTGTATAAACAAACCCATGTATACTGTACTGTGTGAGTGGCTTAAGAATTTTTCAAGGGTACTTTTGACTACATGCAATTCCTGTTCTATGCACAGATTTCAAAATCTAACCCCCGTGTAAGATGAGATTCCATTGTTCAAAACCAAAAGAACCTTGCAAATTTTATGAGACACTGAGAGCACAAGATGTCAGCCGCAGCTGCTCTTAGCCCATTATCCACCCACCCCCCAAGTCCTGTTGATTTCATACTCAGAGTCTGGGCCCCCACCGTCTCCTGGATTACTGTGAAGGCTTCTAACTCATCTTTTTGCTTCTATTCTTGCTCCCTGCAATCCATTGTCCACACTGCAGCCACTGGGATTCTTTCCAAACATCCGTCTGGTCGTGTTTCTTCCTCCTTCTAAATCTCTTCCATGGCCTCCCATTGCTCTTACCAAGAAGACAGACATCTTCAACATGTTGGAGAGACCACAGGACCTGGTTTCCCCTTTGGCCTTTCACTTTCACCAGCACGTTCCTGTCCCTCTCCCTCATCGCAGAGCCTTGGCACCTGTTATGCCATCTGCTTAGAATGTTCTTCCCCACCCTCCTTTTTGCCTGGTTAGCTTCTACGCGTGCTTCAGATGTCAGTTCAAATGTTATGTCCTCAGAGACGCATTTAAGCCAGCTCATTCTTATCTGCCTTCATAGAATGTATTGCTTCCCTTCAGAATATTTATGTCAGTTCGTAATTACACACTAATTTGTTTGATGATCTGATGAGCACTTGTTTCTTCCACTAGAATGTAAGCTCTAGGAGAGCAGGGTCTGTGACTCCTTGTTGTTCTTGTGTTCCCAGCTCAGGCAAATACGTATTTGCTGCGTGGATGATTGAATGGTACTGGTAGTGGTTCAGTGGCAGTGACAGTGGCTGTGGCACTGACATAAGTGATGGCAGATCCATTTCTGTCTGCTTTGGGCTAATAATTTGCTCGCATTCCTACCTCCAGCTTCTATGGCCTGGGAAATAGGAATTATCTCCAGATGCAAAAACCAAGACCTAGAGAGTAGACAAAACTCAAGGCCAGTGAGTGGCTGAGTCAGGTCCAGAATCTGTTTTCCAGATGCTAGGTGTAGAGTTCTTTCTCAGGCACCACCCTGCTCCCTGGCCTGGACTCTGACCAAATAGGAGATGTCTCCTGAGGTCTCCAGCGTGGGTGATTTGTGGGGTAGAGATAGCACAGTAGCATCTTTTAAAAACAGTCCTCTTACCTCTCTTTTCTTTCTCTTTCTTCTCTTTTTCAGCTTTCTCTTCTTTTTCCTTCTCTTTTGATTGAAAAATCATTTTTTTGTAATAAGGTGAGCATGAGTGAGACTTTTCGAAATGTTGGTGAGAGAATGGAAAGAAACCAGGCTGAGCACAGCCTAGCCCAACCTGTGGGGCCAGTGAGGACCCATATGTGGGATCAAGGCTGAAGAACTCAGACTTTGGGAAATGTGTTAATGTCAAAGCATTGTTGGGGCTTTAAGGTCTGATCACACCTCTGTGGGTGGGGGATGAGACTTCTCTCGGAAGGGACTGACATTGCCAATTTCAATCATCCTAGAAGGAGGTTAATCCTGGAGAGGAAAGAAGGGATGTGAGGTAGAATTTAGTTTTAGAGGACATTTTCCTCCTCTTTCTGGAGCTTTGAATCAGTTTGTTCTGGATTTTGAGGCATAGAAGTAACTAGAGCATTGTATTAGCTGTAAGGCCAGCTGCTATAACAGATAAACTGTTAACATCTCAGTATCTTAAGAGAATAAGAGTTTATTTCTTGCTTCCAAAATAGATGTCCTAGTAAATGGTGACTTTCTTCCAATTGGCAATTAGGGACCCAGGCTCCTTCCATTGTGTGGCTTCTCCATTTTCAATATGTGACTCTCAAAGTCACCATAGAAGAAGAAAAAATTACTGGGGTCAGTGTAGCTCAAGCAGGGAAGTTCAGATCCTACTCCAGGAGGAAATAGCTTATTCACCAAAAAAGCCACACAGACTGCCATAATGGCCCTGCAGGATCCAGAGGAATACATGTAGAAGGTTTGGGGCTGGGGTAGGAGTGGGGGTGGGACTGTAAGTCTAGATCAGGGAGTGTTTATTGATATAGGAGTACTTTCATGGGAGTCAGGATTTAATGTCTAGCATGGACACTTGGAGTCAGTGCTAATATGCTGCCAGGTGTCTCCGTGAAGCTTGGACTGCAGTAAATTAGATGGAGATGCTGGGATTGCCTTAGTAGAGTATTGAGGAAAGTATGGGAGGATTTAGAGTTGGGGCCTGAGACTATGACACAAGCTGACTATGTTTTCTAGAAGGGTCCAGAGGATACTCCCTTCACTAAAGGAATGAGGAATGCCCTAGAGAGGGGTGCACAGCATCATCAAGGAGCTCAGTAATGGCCATCTTCTGTAGGCAAGGTTGATGGTAAGAGATGCTGCCATGGAATTGGGCTCCCTGGTGACAATGGGAATGACAGGACTTCAGAATAGCAGAGGCCAGGTGCCAGCAGGTAACTGACAGAGGAAAGGTAGACTTGTTTATCATATCAAGTAGCAAAACCAAGTGGCAGCTAGAGATCTTGACCCAAAAGGATCTGTGCTGAGAGCTAGTAGACCACATTTCTATGAGCTAGACATATGGCAGCCAACATGGGTCCTGCTTGACTTATATAATCAAAAAACATCAAGAGCAGGTGAGCAAAAAAGATCAAGGCTTATTGCAGCCTCTATAATAGAAAATAATGAATCTTCATCCCTTTTTCAGATCTGAGCCACAAATTTTCAGACCCAGGGGCCACTGATGGAAGGGGAGGCCAAGGCCCCTTGAGGAAGGACTCTGCAATGCCGCTTCAAGTATGTGCAGCAAGCACTTCCCCAATCCTTCTCCAAAGGGACCTATAGCCATTTATCAGAGTAGCTGGACATTAGGGAAAGAGGGAACAATAAGATCTTTTGAGTCTGAGCTGGGAACCCAAATGCCACAATGGCTCCCATATTAAAATTGGGACATGTTAAGGCCCAGTGATAAAGGAGCCCTAGCTTAACTCTGTCTCACAGTGGGACCAACGGACCCACACACTGACTCTTTGTTCATTTTCCTGGTTTCTGAGTCCATGATTAGAATGAATGGATATACTTAGCAATTGCCAAAGCCTTCAGATTGACTCCTTTACCATTATGGTAAGAAGCCCAAATGGAGGCCTTTAAAAATGCTAACACCTTGGCCAAGATATTAAATCAAAAACAATTCCACGTCTTAGGTGGCGTTGTAGCAATTAGTGCTGCCATCAAAGGCTTAAAGGATTTAGGGGTTAGTTTTCCCCAGCACATTCCCATTTAATATATTGATAGAGCCCTGAAAAATCCAGGTGGGTCAAGGATAATGACAGTGGACAGCCAAAACAAATGGTAGACCCAATTGTAGCTGCTGTGATAGATATGGTATCTTTACTTGAACAGATCAACATAGCCTCCAGCACTTGATATGCAGTATTTGATCTTTTCAATTCACATCAGAAAAAAGGATTAGAAGCAGTTTGTATTCACATGGGAAGGACAGCAATATATATTCACTGTCTTGCCTCAAGGCTATGTTGATTTTCTTGCTCTCTGTCACAATATAGTCTAAAGGGACTTTGATTGTCTTGACATCCAAAACCATCGTGCTGGTCTCCTATACTGATGGTATCATTTTCATTGAACTCAATGAACAGGAAGTGGCAAGTACTTGGATGCTCTAGTGAGAGACATGCATGTCCAGTGGTGGGAGATAAACCCAGGGCTTAATGCATTGATGAAGCTTTCAGAGGTATTTCTCCTTGACTTTCCTACCACTAAGAAAGAGGCATAGTGCTTGGTGAGCCTCTTTGAAGCTTTGAGGCAGTGAATACTACACTTAGGAATAGTGTTCTAACCCATTTATTGAGTAGCCCAGGAAGTTGCCAATTTTGAAGGAGTCCTAGATTAAAAGAGAGTTCAGTAGCAAGCTCAGGTTGCAGTGTAATCTCCCCTACTTCTTGGGCCATATGACCTGGTAAATACAATAGTGTTAGAGGTATCTATAATAGAGTCTGGTAAGTTCTACTAGGAGAGTTGCAGGGAAAACCCCTAGAGTTATGGAGCGAGGCTATGCTTTCTGTAGCAGAGAACTACTCAATTCTAGAAAACCAGTTCCTGCAGTGTTACTAGGCCCTAGCAGAGACTGAACACTTGGCCATGGACCATTAAATGACTATATGGCCAGAGCTGCCCATCATGAGCTAGAGAATATCATATCTGAGTCACAAGGTTGTGTAGATTCATCTGCAATCCATTTTATGGAGGAAATGGTATTTTTGAATCAGATCCAAAGAGGTTCAGTGGCTCAAGTATGTGCATAGGTGTCTTAGACTGCCATGCCATTGATCTGTTGAACTGACACCTTCCTCTCAGCTCAGATCTATCCCTTTGTCCTGAGATCCCCATGACCAGCTGATAGAGGAGAAAGAATCCTGGTTTGGTTCACAGATGGACCAGTTCAATGTATTGGTGACCCCAAAGAACAGTGGTGAGAGGAAATCTTCTGCTAGGTAGAGCTTCAAGCAGTACAGTTTGGTCACCAACTTTTTATGGAGGGAGAAGTGATGCAGAGACTAACATGAATTGCTTGGCTAATTTGTCAGGGACCTGGAAGGAGCAAGACTGAATGTCAGAGACAAGGAGTCTAGGGATAAGGGGTAGGGATGGCCCCAGGGGAATGGACACAACATTTTCGTCTTTTTGCGTCTCACATTAATGCTCACTAGTGAGAAAAGGCATTAAACAAGTAGGGGACAAGAAGACTTGTCCATTGGATGTCAGGCAGCCTCTGTCCTCAGCCATCCTGTGCATGCACAGAGTAGCACTGTGGCCGGGAGGAGGCTCTGTACAGGCTCAACCACATTGGTTCCCTCTTTCCAGGGCGTATCTAGGGAATGTAGCTGCTAAGTGTGTGGCCTGTCAGCAGCAGAGACTACCACTGAGCGCCAGTATGAATCTGGTCCTGGTGGAGAATAGCCAGACACTTGATGGCAACTGCCTCTGGAAGGGGCAGCAATTTGTCCTTACTGAGATGGACAAATACTCTGGACATGGTTTGTCTTCCCTGCCTGTGGTGCCTATGCCAGCACTAATGTCCAAGGGCTTACAGAGTGTTTAGTGTAGTGATGTGGAATCCCACAGAGCATCAGCTCAGATCAAGATTCCCGCTTTACGGCAAAGGAGGTATGACAACGGACACATGACATTGCAATGCACTGGTCTTATTATGTATCAAATCACTTGGAAGCTGCTGGCTTGCTGGAATGTTGTAATGGTTTCTTAAAAACTCAGTTAAGATGGCAGCTTGAGGAATGGTAGCCAGCAAAGTTGGAATTCTGTCTTCCAGGATGCGGTGTGGATGTTATGTTAATGGGCATTGAGTGGTGTTGTGTCGCAATAGCTAGCATATGTGGATCTGGGAAGCAAGGGGGGAAAGTGGGATTGGGGCCATCATCACTTCCAAGGGCCAACTTGGGGGAACTTGTGCTTCCTGTCTGAGAATCTTAAGACTCTGTAGGATTAGAGATCCTGGTCCCAAGGAGTGAGTCCCTGCCACCAGGGGAAACGGTAAAGACTCCTTTGAACCTAAAACAAAGATTCCCACCAAGCTGTTTTGGGTTCCTTGTGCTGGGAGACCAGCACACAGAGAGAGGAGCTAGGTTTGCTGCTACGTAATGGGGATAATGAGGAATCTGTCTAGAACTTTTCTGCCTTCCCCCTTCCCTACTTTGCCTGTGCTTCTTGGGGACTATCTCCTGCATCCAAGTCCACGTCTCAGGTTCTGCTCTAGAGACAACACAGTAAGGCAATGAGATTTTACATTTTGTCTTAAGTGCAATGGAATTCATTGAAGGGTTTTGACCAAAGGTGGACATGATCAGAATTTGCATTTTAAAAAGATAACTCAGGTGGTTGTGTGGAGAGCACATTGGAGAGGCTGGAGTGGACTTGGGGAATCCAGTTAGGAGACAATGATAGTAGCCCAGAAAAGAGATGGTGGTGGTGTGGAATTGTATGATGGTGGTGGTAGAGATGGAGAGAGAAGTAGATGAACTCAAGGTATTTAGGGAAGAGAATCAGTAGGACAAGAGTTCCCTTTATCTGTTTCAGAACAACTTGTTTAGAGCTTTCTCTTTGTCTGTACACTCCTTGACCTCTCTGAGGCTGGCAGTGGCTCTAGGACAATCCCTGCTTAGATCTCTTACCAGCAGCTGTCTTCTGGGAGGAAAGGGCTGTCTGTGTGAATCCAAGGGTTTTATCGTTGAATATTGAAGCACCATGGTGCTCAAGAACTGTGGTGGGGCCTCTCTGGCTTAGCCTAACAGAGAGAGACTGTTCTTTCTTCAGGAGAGCAAAGACTCTGTGTTCCATCTGGTAGTGGCACCTCTGCAAAATCTTGGGCCCCAAGGCTGTGGTGTTTAGTTGGTTATCACTGCAATGAGCAGGGGTCAGGACAGAATTGCGGACACACAGTGGCAGCCCTTAAGATTCCCAGAGAGGAGGTAGGGGAGGTGCAAGGAAGTAGAGTTGAAGACAACTCTTCAGAAGACTGGATTTCCTGATGTGCATCAGCTGGGGCTTCGAGTTATCAGAGTAAGGTGATTGTGTTGGTGCTCAGAGGCCGGGCAAGCCTGATGCATTTGGATTATGGTGTTTATTATTTCATGGATCCAGATAATTTTGGCTCCCCAGACACTCTTCTTAGAGCCTGGATTTCCCAAGGCCTGCAAAAGGTAATTTCTAGAGATGGCGACAGTGACCTCAGAATGACCAGGGCCTGGCGATGGATCACGTGGGACCCAGTAGGGACCCGGTAAATGTGTACTGGGCAATATGAGAGGTAGGGCAGAGCCTGATGATTCCCAGGATTCTGGCTTAGGGGACTGGATGGGGCATATCGAATTCAGTTTTGGATACACTGAGAGACATCCAGGGAGTAGTGTTCAGCAAGTTGTTGAATATATTTGTATTTATGGTACCTAAAATAATGCTTGAAATAGTAGAAACTCAAGAAATAATTGTTCTCCCACATTTGTTAAATTCTGCTCTCAAATTCCCCCTAGCAATATCCAACCTTCGTGACAGCCCAGCAGAATTGTGGCTGAGGGAGACATGTCTTTGGACGGTCTCCATAATGCACTTGACTCATTGAAGCCTCCTTTGGATACTCAAGGCCATGAGGACTCAGAGGTGGGAGGTGAAGACCCCCAAGCATTCTGGGACCCAGCTTTTCTGAGTGAGGTGGATTGGGGGGTGGGTGTGGAGGGGAAAGGCAACACCTTCCTTCCAGATCAGGACACTACTGTAAGCTTTCTGATTGTAGAGCTTTGAAATACAGGCTTTGGAGTTGGATAACATGGGTTCAAGTCTTCACATTTTCTTGCTTTGTGACCTTGGGCAAGTTATTTAACCTCCAAGCCTTATTTTCCATTTTTGTAAAATGGAGATATTTTTATTATCTTCTGTGTTGTTGTGAGAATTAAATGTGATAAAGCATGTAACGTGCTTAGTTCAATGTTTGGCATACAGAAAACATTCAATAAATACTATTAGTGATAATAATTCAATGATCAATAATACTAATAATTATTTTTATCTTTCCAGCAATATTCCTTCTATGAGTGAGGTGTCATTATTATTATTCCTACTGTGTGGACAGGAAAGAGAAACTTGGAGAAGTGGAAATGACTTTACCCAGCCAAGAATATGGTGGAGCTGAGCCAGCTGGTCAAGTCCATATTTCCCTTGGCTCATGTCATGGAAGGCATAGGTACAGGTGAGTAGGTCCAGCCAAGTCCAGCAGCAATGCTGAAAGGTGAGACTCAAGTTCTAGGAAAGAGGACATACCTGCCAGCTCAGCCAAGGGGAACGCGTGCTTGTGTGTGTGTGTGTGTGTGTGTGTGTGTGTGTGTGTGTGTGTTTGTATTGGAGGGTGAGGATAAAATGGTGAGATATCTCCACTAAATCCCAGGAATCCCCAACTCACAGAAGGCATATTTTTTGCCTGTCTTTTCTGAGGCCACCCTACCCAGATCCGTCTTTTGAAAAGCCTTACCCAAGAAAGCTGAATGCAAATGAAAGAGAAAGGCATTCCTTTTCCATGGGTCTCTGTATTTCATTGTCCAACCTGAGTCAACTGAGTAGCTCAAGACTTGGGAGAAACCTGAGATCAGGATATCTGGATTTTAGTTCTGATTCTGCCACTCTGTGACTCTGAATAATTCCTTTTCTCTCTCTGGTCCTGAGTTTCCCTGTCAGCACCAGATGGGGACTACTCCAGCCTGACACCCCGTAACTCAAGTTTGCACCCACATCTCCCACCTTTGAGGGAAGAAGGGAGGGGTTATGGGGCAGTGGCATCAATTTCCTTCCTGGGATGGCTCCTCTGAGCTCCATCTTTCTTGCCTGTAGTGACCGGGGAATTTTTCCTATTGATTGCTTTCTGTAATCGAGCTTAACAAATAGAACTTCCCTCAAATGATTCTTCCAACTAAACTGATAGAAAGCTAACCTTGTTATATTTATTGACAGAACATTGAAATAAATATTATAGGTCTAGAGGGAATGTTTCAGCCCATTGATTTTTTTAAGGAAATAATAAATGGAGCCTATTCCCTTTGGCATATTATGCTGGGAATAATCTGAAAAAATGCTTAGCTTGTTCAACACAGAGCTTAGAAACCCTCCTTCCACTCCCAGTGGAGCAGGGACCCTTTGCATAAATCTGCTCTGGCCCAGACAATCAATTTTCAATTTTAATTATTTTTAAAACTCGTTTATTATTTGCTTGTTCTGTGAGTTGGGAGCTTTCTTTTTTTAGTGAGCTTGCAGCCAGAGTGATCAGACCTCTGTCTTGGATCTGGCTGCATGAGATCTCTTAGTTCTACCCACCAGGGAGGAAAACTCACCGTCCCTCTTTCCAGGGACTTTTGTTCTAGAACAGGGGCCACCAGATATGGCGTGTAGGCCAAATCCAGCCCACTGCCTATTTTTGTAAATAAAGTTTTATTGGAAAACAGTCATGCCCATTTGTTTACATGTTGTCTGTGGCTATTTTCCATTGCAATGGCAGAGTCGAACAGTTACAACAGAAACCATATGACCTACAAAGCCTAAAATATCCATTATGTGGTCCTTTGTAGAAATAGTTTGCTGATCTCTGTTCTAGAATTTCTTCTCTCTTGCCCTTCTAAATGAGGCCAGCATGCTCCACCCACTCACTTGGGGGTCTCCCTGGACCGAGTGGCTACTACAATAATAACATTTGCCAAAGCCTATATGGTGCTCTCTAGGCACCTGGCACTATCCTATGTGTGTTACACATATTAATCTTCATTTAGTCCTCACAACTACACTGTGAGGTATGGAGATTATTAGTCCTTTTTTAAAAATGAGGAAACTGAGGTGCAGAAAAGTTAAGTAACTCACCCAGGGTCACACAGGTAGAAAATAGCAGAGCTGGGTTATAAATCCAGGCAGACTGGCTTCCGAGACAGTGTCAGAGGCAGTGGATTCTCAGAGAAGGTCTAGGTCAAAGTCCTCAAAGTACAGATGGGCAAAATGAGGCCCAAAGAGTGGTCACATAGTTGGTGGTAAAGCTTGAAGTAGAATCCAGGTGACTGGTTCCAAGGCCGTGTCTTTCTGTTGTCGTTAGGACGTGGATCTGCTCAGCTTCTCTTTATCAGAGCCAGGCGGGGAGTTCAGACACCATTAAAGCAGAGCCCTGCATCGCCCACCCCCCATCTCCCACTCCACCAGGACTTTGAGGGGCATATTATCTGTACCATCACTTGTTACATCTCTTTGTCACAGTCATTTCTCCTTTTACTCTCCCATGTTGGTGGAGGAATTTGGTACCTGGCTCAGGGGTTTCTTTTTGGGGGCAGTTTCAACATTCACTCATACCATAACATTGCTGAGTAGCCAGAACAAATTCATTTAGTGATTTGCATGGTCATTAGCAGCCCTTTGGGAAAAAACTTAAACCACGTTATAGACTAACACACAATCAAAGGTTTTGGCTGCATATATGCCAGTCCTTTCCAACTTAAAAAAATCATTTTTTGGTCCCGTGTCCTTCCTGGCCATTACCTTATCTTTGATTGTTTGAGTTTCCACCTCATCATTGTGTCCGCGTCTTTCCCTCTCATTCTCTCCAATTTAGTGTCCATCCAGAGCTCCTCATCCCTGAGACTGCTCTAAGGAGGCCCCTGATGGGCCCCGACTTTCAAGAACAGTACTTTCCAGCCTGTACCTCCAAGCTCTACTCTGAAACTTTTGACCACCCCGTTCTCCTGGAAAGGTTTTCTCCCTAGCCACACCCTCCCAGCTCTTCTATGTCTCCAGACACACCTTCTCAGGATTACTTTCTGTCCTGCTTTGTCTCTCCTGTTAGGTTTTGGGCTGCCTTGGGTGGCATCCTAGGTCCTCCTCTTACTGCACTCAGGGTCAAGACATGATTCCCATTACCTACCACTTATTCCTCCACGATTTCCCCAAATTTCAACCAGCAGCCCAGATCTCTTTGCTAAACTTCAAAATACACAACTGGACACCACTTGGAAGTCCCTCAGGTACTTCAAAATCAACTTTCTGACATTGAACTCATCATCATCCCCTCCCCATAAATTACCAATATTGACAAATGATTTCGCCACCCAAGCTGTGCAAACCCAAGGCCTCTGCCATTTCATCTCCTCTTTAGAGCTGGTCCTATTGATTCTAGTTCTTAAATACCTCTCACGATCATTGTCTCCACTTCACTCTAATGCAACTGGCTGGGATTATGCCCCATCATCTCTCACCTGGACAATTAATTAGCTAATTAGCTTAACAACTATTTGTTACATATTACTATGTGCCACTCACTGGGGGAAACAGTATTGAACAAGACAGACACTGGCTCCACTCTCAAGAACTCAGATTCTTAGTGGGGTGAGACCTTCAACAGACAAGAAACAAACACTTAAATAAGACAATTGCAGATAGTGTTAGTCCTGTGAAGGAAATGAAATCAGATCATGTGAATGAAAATGACCAGAGGTGAACTGTAGGTTGGGGATCAGGAAGGGTTCTCTGAAGAGGTGCCATTTGAGCTGAGACCCAATGACACGAAGGGGCAGCCGTACAGAGATGCATGAATATTCTAGGCAGACAGCACGACTAGTGAGGTGACCCAGAGGTGGGAACGAGCTTGGCTGGGTTCAAGGAACAGAAAAAGGCCGTTGTTAGCTACAGTGCTGTGTGTCTGGGGAGGACCAGCAGGAAATGCTTTGCAAGAGGCTGGTAAAGGCCACAGCACACTGGACCTCGTAAGCCATGATAGAGAGTTTAGATTTTACTCTGAGAGTGATGAGAAGATCAGATGAGTTCTGACTGCAGTTTGGAAAGCTTGCTCTAGCTGCAGCACTGAGAGTGGGTTGCACGAGGGCAAGTATGGAGGCAGGAGCCGGGGGGGGGGGGGCAGAGCGGCACATTGCAACCACGTGGTGAGGATCAGGGAGGTAAAACTGGATGGGAAGGGGTGTGGTGGGCTCAGGATTTGATTTGGAGGAAGTGCCATCAGGCTTGCAGATGGACGGAGCGGTAGGGGGGTGAAAGGAAGAGGGAGCAAGGACATCTCCTCAAGACCTTACCCGTCTTCCCTCCCTGGGCTTCCTTCCCAGAGGAGAGAGAGGCCTCTGAACAAGAACTCCATCTCTTTCCCACCCTCCTGCTCTGACGACCTGGCGCAGAGAGGGTCTGCAGTCCAAACTCCTCTTGCCTAGAGACAATCTGCCCTGGGGTTGAACAGCTTGGCTGGGCCCCATCATGAACTGAGCTACTGGGGAGGGGGCTTGGTCATCCTCCCACCCCCAACTGCTCTTCGTCCTTAGAGCCAAAGCTCTCGTCCCTGTTGCCATGTGTTAGCCAGGAGATGCTCCTACGCCACCTTAGAGGCTGAGGAGCCACCTGATATGAGTTATGTGAACCCCTTCCCCAGCCTGGCTCAGCCCCAGATGCGTCTAGGTGGTGGTGAGAGCAGTGGGCTTGAAATCAGATCATTTGGGTGTGAGTCCCATGTGGGCCACTTATAAGCCGTGTGACCTTGGATAACTTATTTCATCTCTCTGGGCTTCACTTTCTTCATTGTATATTGGGGCAAATTAATTCTATCCCCCTGGGCTGTGTTTACACCACAGTGTGGCAGGATGGAAAGGCCTGGCCTTGACTCCTATCTCTGTTTTGGGCTTTGGATGCTTTGGATGCCAGAACCCTCTTCTCTGCCTGTTAGGAATGATGAACTTGTGCCTCTGGAGCTGAAGGAGAAAAGAAGAGCTTGGTTTTAGTTTTGTAGACACAGGCAACTTCTCCATGGGGGAAGGTGGGAATAGAGTGAGGAGGGTAGTTTTCCAGAATTCTCTACACGTGCCTTTCCTTGACTATGATACTCTGGAAACTCTTAAGCACAATGGGGGACATTATCCTTACATGTCCCCCATACAGCTGTCTTTTCACCCTTACTGATCAACCTCAGCGGGCAGAGCCCAAGGGTAGTGATGTCTTCAGGGCTAGGCAGGTAGTGAGTGAAGTGGCTATGTGTGGACTGTGCCTGGCGCCAGTTCATGCTCTATGCAAAGGGAGCGGGGCAGAGGGGCGGGGAGGAGCCACTGCTTGGCCCCAGCTGATTTTTGACACATAGGAAGCTGGGCCTGGTGCTGCCAGGTCTTTTGAGTTTTCAGGGGAAGTCAGAAATCTGGAATTGTACATGACATTTCCTGAATTTTAAATGTTGGCAACTAAGTCAATGAAAAGAAAATATTGGTGTGGGCCAAACAAAGCTACAGGATGCATTTGGCCCATGGGTGGCCATTTTGTGATGCCTGATGTAGAATCACTGAGGACTAGCTAGGGGCTGACAATAGCCAGGTGCACCAGCTACTGCAGGATACAACACAAAGTACCTGGAAACACTGACAATATAATGCTTGTGTGTTCTCACCAGGAATACTTTGTTCACACCTGTGGAAGATGGAAATGCTTGTGACTTTTCATTTCCACTAAATATTGAACAATATCCAGTGTCCCTGTTAACAGCTTAATCAGTTGGCGGTTGAACACAAAGTATGTTATACCCATTCTCATATATATGCATGTTCGTTTATTTATTCATTCATTCAACAGGCTCTTGTGATTATGGTATAGGATGCAAGTCTGGCTCTGTGTCATGTTAAAAATTACCTATAATACCAGACAGGACAAAATAAGTGCTGTAAGAATTACAAGAAAGGGGCTGTGGAAACGAGGCAGAAAGATAATATTGATTACCTTTAGGGGACCAGGGGAGGGCTCCAGAGAGGAGGTAACATTTAACTTGAGCCTTGAAGGATGAGTGGCGGAGTGGGGAGGAAGTAGATTTCAGTAAGGATTCTTGTCTGCAAGTAACAGAACTAACTCATCATAACTGATTGTGATGATTATTTTGATGTGTTAGCTTGACTGGCTATGGGATGCCCAGATATCTGGTTAAACGTTATTTGTGGGTGTCAAGAGATTGGGATCCCATCTACTGAGGGCCAGAATAGAATGAAAAGGCTGAGGGAGGTGGAACTGGCTCTCCTTGCCTGCCGGCCTGAGCTGAGACATCGGTCCTCTCCTGCCCTCGGACTGGGAGCTGCACTGGCGTTCCTGGCTCTCAGGCCTCCAGTCTCAGTCTGGCATTTGCACCACTGGCTTTCCTGGGTCTCCAACTTGCAGACGGCAGATTGGGGGACTTCTCAGCCTCCACACAACTCTGATGAATAACAGTGATCAACTGGTGGCCGAGAGCTCACACACAGGAAAGGCAGGGATTGAGGAAGACTTGGAAATCTGGGATTCAGGAAGCAGGAAGCTGAGAAACTGGTTCTCAGCAGAGGCAAATTCTGCCACTGTCCAAGTCAACCTCCGCATGGCCGTGATCCTTGTGCCACTCGCTCAGGATTCAGCATCCCAGGAGATAGTGACCAACTGGCCAACTTTAGGTCACGTCTTCCCCATGCCCCAGACAGGTGGCCTTCTTCGTGTGCATAGTGGGGGATGAGCACCGGACAACTGCCCTCCTGCCATGACTCTCTGCAATGAGGGCCATTCCCAGCCGGTGCTCGCTAGTGAGGGGGGCACCCCATAGCCTCCCACTGAGCAGTCAATTCTGTGACGTGGCTGTGCAGGGCCTCAAGGGGACTCTGGGCTCCGTGGGGCTCAGCGAGGCGAGGAGATATGTGGCAGAGACTGAGGGGGGAGGCCTCGGTGACCTGGGGCTTCCTCTGGAGCCCGTCGCCACGTGCTCCTGCCTCTGGACCACGCTAACACACACGCTACCGTCTGGAGCACAATGACTCCCTTTGTTCTTCTGGACACAGTGCCTTGTTCCTGTCTCAGCTTTCATTCCTCCTCATCAACCGGAAAGAAATAAAGACTTATTTCCTAAAGTCAAGCACCTTTTAGTTCCACTTATAAAAAGAATGAACAAAACTGAAAAGTAATTTAATTAGTATTGGAAACAACCTAACTATGTAGTAATAAGGGATTGATTAAATAAATTTCAGTACTTAGAATTAATCTGTCCAGAGTGCAAAACAGCCTGGCTATTATACCTCTATTAAAAAATTATATCAGGCCGGCGCGGTGGCTCATGCCTGTAATCCTAGCACTCTGGGAGGCCGAGGCCAGAGGATCGCTCAAGGTCAGGAGTTCGAGACTAGCCTGAGAAAGAGCCAGACCCCATCTCTACTAAAAAAATAGAAAGAAATGATCTGGACAGCTAAAAATATATATAGAAAAAATTAGCTGGGCATGGTGGCGCATGCCTGCAGTCCCAGCTACTTGGGAGGATGAGGCAGAAGGATCGCTTGAGCCCAGGAGTTTGAGGTTGCTGTGAGCTTGACACCACGGCACTCTAGCCCAGGCAACAGAGCGAGACTCTGTCTTAAAAAAAAAAAATTATATCACACACACAAGCCACATACACAGACCACACTTACACACATAAGTGCACATGTGTGTGCATATATGTGCAGAAAAATGACTGGAAGGAAGTACACCAAAATGGTAACAGTGATTATCTCTAGGTAGTAGGATTCTGGGTGAATTTTATTTTTTAATTTTTGCTTATTTTACCGTTCTATAGTTTCTATAGTAAACATGAATTACTTTTTAATCAGAAACAAGATTATCTTAGAAAAATAAATTTGGTGAGTACAATCATCATTACAGTCTGAATAGACTACTCTTCTAATACCAGATGTGAAGAACATCTGAGTGTACACCGAGTTGTGTGCAACACGGGCTCTGAACAAAGCCAAGAATGTGGCTGAGAAATGGGTTGAAAGACGTCTATGTTGTCCTCAAGTTGCTTTTCCCTCTCCCTGCCCCCACCAGGGACAGCCATCTGCTTGGCGGTTTCTAGGGGGTGGGAAATGGGGTCACAGCTCCATCAGTCCAAGGCCTATGTCTTTGTTTTGCTCAATGATTTTGCCCATGAGATTTAGGACACTTTTACCATAATATTTATTCAGTTTTATGGCTTTAAATATAACACTAACTCCTAATAATCGATATTGATTTAGCTATAATATCTTATTTATAGACACAGCCCTTTGGTTTGCATATGGACTCAAACTGTAATGCAACAGAAATAAGCCACTCAGTCCTCTGGCCCTGGGCCAGCAACGAGGGACATGTCAGCTCCTGATGAATGGCTCTGGGGCCAAGATGGAGTCTGGGGTTTCTGATGCCCTCTTCTCCCCACCCCCTCCCAAATGGCTGCTTCCTGTCCCCCGGAAAGCCATGAAGTCATCCTGGGGCTCAGAATGCCCGTTTAGTTCATGCCACATAATTGTCAGTCTTAAGGAGACAGCATGGGCCTGGCCTCATTGGAGGGCAGTCATAACCAGTAGAAATGCTAATAAAATAGGACCCTGAGGGAGAGAGAAATAGCTAGAAGTAGAAAGGCTAAGGCAGGGCTTGGGAAAATAGAGACTTGCCCCTGACTCACCCCAAGTGGCCCTGCCTGGAGGGTGTGGATTTCTAGAGATGTTATTGTTGTTGCTACAATTAGTGTTGAAGAGGTGGCCAGGCAGTAAGGCTGGCAGCTGCCCCACATAGGGGTGGCCGCTGTGATCCTTTGTGCTCAAGGTCTACGAGGAAGGGTAGAAGAAGCCAGAACTATTTAGCCTGGAGAAGGGAGGACTCAGAGAGACTGGCGAAGCCTGCCTAAGATTCCGAGGTTAAGGAGATGACCTTATCTTGTTCTCCAATGGGCTGTGCCTTCCAGGGACCAGAATACAATGGCCACTGCTCAGAATATCCCCCTCTCCTTCCTGAGGTTTTTGGGAACCTTCATTTATACTTCATGAGTGTGGCAGGGATTTGTTATTTATCCCCTGAACCCCCCACACCTCCAAACACACACCAACATCCATTCACCCTGCTCTGGAAATGGTTCCAGCTTCCACAGGTGGAGTCTCTGGTCCAGGCCTGCCAATCAAGGCATCTCTTGCCCTTGATTGCAGATTGGTTCAGGAGGAATCCCAGGTCTTTTAGAGGAGCTACCAGAAATGAGTCTGGTTCTCTTCCACTACACTTGAACCTGAGAGGATATAGTAGCTGGAGCTGCTGCAGCCATCTTGACATTATGTTGGGCTTGGGGGAGAAACCAACACAGAAGAAGTGAACTGAGAGACACCTTACAAGAGACACCTACTATTTCCTTCATACCCACAATCCTTTCTTAGGGAATGCCCTCCCCCCTGCCCCCAATATGGTACTAGGAAGCAGGTGACCTTCATTCTTGATTACGAATGATTTTATCAGGGGTGAACACCTAGCCCAGCCTGACCAATCAGATTCTTCCTCCTAGGCATTTGGAACTGAGACCCAGGGACTAAATCAATAAGATGCTGTTGGGCACTAGAACGGAATAGTCATGTAGAGTGAGGGCCAGAGTAGATGCTCCCACTTGTCTCCTTGCTCCTGGGACCACGCCCATTCACATGCAAGTCAGAGTTACGGGAAACACACAGAAGCAGACATAACAATCATATTAATAATGTTTTTGTCTCTCGCTGTGTAACAGACCAACCAAAAACTTAGCGGTTTAGAACAACAATTTATTATTATTTCTCATGGTTGTGTGAGCTGACTGGACTTGGCTAGGTGGCTCTCATTTGGGGGTCTATCATGCTTTTTTTTTTTTTTTTTGAGACAGTCTCGCTCTGTTGCTCGGGCTACAGTGCTCACAGCAACCTCAAACTCCTGGGCTCCAGTGATCCTCCTGCCTCAGCTTCCTGAGTAGCTGGGACTGCAGGCATGTGCCACCACGCCCGGCTCATTTTTCCTGTTTTTAATAGAGACAGGGTCTTGCTCTTGCTCAGGTTGGTCTCGAACTCCTGACCTCAAGCAATCCTCCTGCCTCGGCCTCTCAGAGTGCTAGGATTACAGGAGTGAGCTACCATGTCTGCCCTCTCATGCTGTTTTAATCAGAGTATAGCTGGCGCTGCTGTCATCTGACAGCTCAGCTGGGCTGGATGTCCAAGGTGGTTCCTGCATTGTGTGGCACTGACACTGACTAGCACTTGAGGCTGGCTGGCAGCTGCCATTGGCTGTAGGCCAACTCTGCTGGGGCTGTTTCCAGAGTACCTACAAGTGGCCCCTTCATATGACTTGAGCTTTGTACTGCATGGTGGCTGGGTTCTAAGCGGAATTGTCCTGACAGTAAGTGTCTGAAGAGAAGGGGCGAAAAATTGCCAGTCATTTTAAAAGCTAGGCCTGGAACTGGCATACTAACTATCACTTCTACCCTATTCTGTTGGCCCAAGCAGCAAACCTAGACTCAAGGGGTGGGAAAGATGTGTCCACCTCCCAGTGGGGGAAATGGCAGTGTTCTAGGGAGGGAAGGAATTGATGGTGGCCACCTTGGACGTAAGCTGGCACAAATAATAATGATTTCTAACGGTAACAATCGCTAAATGATTGTGCGAGTGCTGTTCTACGTGCTTTATATGCACCATCTCCTTTAATCCTTAGAGCAATTGTATTATTAGTCACATTTTACGATTGAGCACGTCAAAGTATGGAGAGGATGAAATAAAGTATGAAGGATGTTTCAGTGTCAAGAAGCAGAACATGAAACTAAGAAAGATGTAATGATACTCCTGTCCCCTCATCTTGGCAAGATGGCGGCAGCAGGTGACTTCAGACCTCCTCGCAGATGCTTGGAGCAGGGGGAACCGCCTCACCGGTCTGGACCAGTTGCAGGGCAGCAGCAGCATGTGGCCACACCTATGGCTGGAAGAAAGGATAAGCTTCTCCTGGGTCTCTTTCTTTCATTAATGTCCCTGCAGACGTTTCCTTCTGTGTCATTGTCCAGAACCGGGACACACCAACCACTGGCAAAAGAGAACAGGATTATCAAGACTGGTTTAGACCAGTTATGATGCATCCCTTCGGCTGGATTCATTACTGCCTGATTTCTGAGCAAACTCTGGGTTCTGTTAGCGAGGAAGAAGGTGGGGGTAGAGCTCTTTCAACAGCAGCCAACAGTTTCTGCCGCCTGCAGCTTTAAGAGGCAAAGAGAATGGCTTCTGTTCCTGAGGTTCCAATTCCACTTCTGGGCTCCCGTGGGCTGGATGTGCCATTTCCTGTCCTTGAGTGTCTGTGAGATTGCCTGTCATAGCTGGACAACCAATTCTCATTTACTTAAGCTAATTTGAGCGGGTTTCTTTTCTTTGCAACCAAATGTGTCATGCCTAAGAAAACCACTGAAACACTTTGAGATACTTTTTTTCATAATTTTCTAGAATAAAATTTTCTAGAATGTTTCATAATTGACTAGAATACTTGTGCCTGAGGGGCATTGGACTTGCAGTCGGGATCCTGAGGCCTAATCCTGGGTTGGCATTACCTGGCATGCTTGCCGCCATTACTTCTAGAAACCATCATGGGCATTGCTGGTTAACTACAGGATTCCTTCCCCCTGAACCCTTATGTGGCCCTAGAAGTTTTCTCAACACAATGCTGAAGCAAGCCAAATGGTCAGAGTTTGTATATGAGATGAAATCCATTTTCCATTGCAGCTCTAGGTACCTCAGTGGCGCTGGAAAGCCTCTTCCCTTCTCTAGGTATGGGTTTCCTTGTGTGTAATGAGGGGGGTTGGATGGGGTGACTTCTAGGGCTCTTCTGTCACTGAGTTTCTTCTCATCTTACTAGCCAAATTCCATTTTCCAGGCCTGATATAGGCCATGGTCTCCGGTCACATCACTGGGAGCCCAGAAAATCAAATGACATGACCATGAGTGTAGGTAAGCGATGTAGACCAGTCATATTCCAGTAAGCAGGGATGCTTGGTCTCTTCACAGGATTCTGGAGGAGCTCTGGTCTCCGTGGGGAGAACTTGAAGCTGTCATCTCCTTAGTGTCAGTGAGAGGAACACGTAAGAGCAGCTGGATTCTGTTGCTTTGTGAAAATCCCATGGGCAGTACAGAGCTATGGTCAAGAGCACAGCCTTGGGGTGACAAAGGCCAAAGTTTAAAGACCATCTCTACTTCTTCCCAGGTGTGTGACTGCAGGAGGGTCATCCAATGCTCTAGCTCCTTAGTTTCCTCGTCTGCAAAATGAAAATAACTCTACCTTTATTATAGCAAAAATTAAATAATGCTATGCATGTAAAGCAATCAGTAGAGTGCCTGGGACAGAGGAAGTGTTAAACAAATGGTAGCTATGACTGTATACCATTCAGGGGGACATTTTTCATGTTGTTGGGGTGCTGCAACCCCCTTCCACATATGGAGTCCAAGATGGTCTCTTGCCTGAGTCCAGGGAAGGCAGGAGGGAGGGAGGACAGTCTCTCCCAAGATGGTTCGGACAGTCCATGAGCTGCTATTTTGGCTGGACATTGAGCCAATCCCGCTGTGACCCATATTTTAGGTGACAGTGGCAGATGGGCCTCATTTGGAGGACAGGGGCTGGGAGCTGGGGTCAGCAAGCAGATGGGAAATATTGTCTCATGAGGCAGAGCGGAGGCAGCTCAGCCTGGAGAAGATCCATGCAGGGTCTCTGCTTTTATTTCAGACCACTAAGAGGCTGCCATGGGCAGAGAGAGTGGACACTTGCAGTAGCCCAGGAGAGGACGGAGGGACGTCACGGAAGGTGCTCTGCAGCAGTGCGGATTCTGACCCAAGCTTCCCGAGTGGGGCTCTGTGCTTCCTCCTCTCTTCCCCTTGTGCATCAGTGGCTCTCAGTGTTGGCTGGTTGCCAGAATCATATGGGGTACTTTCTAAAAACACCAATCCCCAAAATCCCCCATGAAAACAACTGTGAATTCAGTGGGTCATGGTAGTCGTAATGTGGGGTGCAGAGTTCCCTTATCCTCCCCTGTAATCCCCACTTTTCCTTGAGTTATTTGTGTAGCTTTTGCCTTCTTAAAATCAAATGACCCACACATTGGGGTGCCTGGACCCCCTCATCCCCAACATGGGGGACTTTGTCCCTCCTAGGTGGTGGTACCATGCCAACAGAGGGTTGACACACCTAGGCCGTGCTCTGACCCTGGTTTCTTTGTGGCCTTGGCCATGCCAGCCAGGCCCAGCTGGCGAGGTTGAAGCCCCTTGTCCTCTCTTTGTGTAGTGTTGCTTGGAGGCTCAGACTCTCAACACCACAGGGGACATTCACACCCCTCCTCCCCACCCAGGGGGCTCCCTGCTGCCTCTGGCCGCCTTGGGGACTGGGTGATGGGGGCCAGCCCAGGGGAAACAAACACCTTGCTAAGGACCCTGGACTCTCAGTATGGCACTTCCGATACCCAGGAGCGTTCAGGAGGCACTGACAGTTGTTGGTGGGGGCTGGGCAGGAGGAGGGAGAGGGAGAGGCAAATACATTTTTAAAGATAACCTGGAGGCAAATATAATATTTATACTTATTTATCCTCAGAGCTCACTCACAAGGCCCCAGACATGTCTAATGAGCAGGCATTGCAAAATGGCCAGGAGTCCTACTTGTTTGCCTTCGCAGAGTCTCTGAGCAGTCACACGGACCCAGATTTTTCAACTGTGTGACCGCTGCAGGCAAAACGGCTGTAAGGAACACCAGGATGTGCAGCAAGTGCCTGACTCCCAGAGGCATTGAGCCACAAAACTGCCAACCCAGGAAAATGAGGCGCTCCCTTCCATCCCCCTCCTCGGCAGAACACAGAGCATTCACACAGACACGCGTGTGCCCACACTCGGTATGCTGACACATGCATGCACACACACATGCACACAGAGACTCCCACATCCTCATGGCCTCCCACACAGGCCTGCAGGCCTGCCCCTGTCCGTTCAGACGTGTGGTACATTGGGACAGGAGGTTCCCTGGCTAAGGACTCGTCATAGATGATGGCTCTTCCCTGCTCTGCTCACCCTGGACACCAGTGACTGTAAATGACATGTGAAAGGGCTTCCTATGTATAAAGTCGACCACAGGATTAAAGGAGACCAGCACAACCTGCTCTGGAATGAGAATGACATACAGTTTACTACATGGTTAACTCAGGCATCCATGCATAGTGTATATATGTATAGTTATATAAATATGTATACAAACATATATGCATAGATGGAAATAGAAAAATATGTGGTTATATATAAATGCACAGAAGTAGGTTGCTGGGTGGGTACAATGTGCATTGCTCCAGTGATGGATACACCAAAGGCCCTGACTTCACCACAGTGCAATACATCAATGCAGCAAAATAGCACTTGTATCTTATTAATATTAACATATGCAAATAAAAATAGAAAACAAAACAAAACCCCCAAACTATACAAATGCTGGACAGTTGGACCTGATATTAGGTGCCAGGTCTTCCTCTTGGGGATTGATGAAGCTTTCAACTGGTGGGACTGTGTTTGTCCTTGTCCCTGACTCCCCAGATTGGGACAGGTGTGCTGTTGTAAGCTCTTGGAGTCACTGGTGTTTCTTTACTTTGTAGCACTTGTTACAATTGTCATTCTACCTCTATCTGTGATACTGGTTTTTCACGCTAGGTTACACTGGCCTGTAAGCTCCGTGAGGGTAGGGAGTATCTCGATGGTCACCATGACATTACAAGTGCCCAGCACACAGCAGGTGTGCAGCAAATAGACATTTGAATGCAGGCACGGCTTTCTCTTCTGCTGTGTCTACTTTCTGTGTCCTGTGACAATCAAGTCTCTCTCCTTGGCATCAGGAGGGTGACTTCTTTGCATGCTAACAGCAGCAAATTCTCAGGCTTGGTCTGAAAAGTGCAAATTTCAAATACAACACCAATGCCAATCATATTTCTAACAGGGTGGTTGCTCTGGCTTCTGGGTGGCTGGATGCCTGTCCCCTCACCTCCAAAAGCAAAGAAAGGACACGCAGTTTTCTGGGTGCTATGGACATGATTTAATTTGAACAAACCAGGAATTTCTTTGATAAACAGCTGGTATCATTGGCTAATGACTGTCTAGAAAGAAGCATTTCTGGCTAGCAGCTGTAACACCCACATCATCCTTTTGGGGCAGAACCCTTCTTTCTGACACATAACTGGCTGATAAAGCCATGTACATGGCACCTCGTTTCTTTATATAACAAGGTAAACTTCCAGGTCTCACCAGTGTCACCGGTGGGTGGGAAAATCCTTGGCTCAGATGCTGGGCTGTAGTCCTTGTGACTGGCCGTCACACAGTGTCTCTAACTCTCTCCTTTTAATTTATTTGAGATGTATAAATAAAACAACAATGATAAAAACATAAAGCAAAGTTAGCTCCCAAAATGCCTCCATCAGCCTTGGGCCCCTTCCCTGGAAAACTCCTTTGGTGCACATCCAAAGACCAGCAGTGCAAGGGTATAAAGGCTCTGCCCCCTGGCCTCCACCCGAGCCTTCCCTGAACTCCCATCTAAATCCCAGAGCTCCCCTTGGAGTGGCTGAGGCCTTCGTGGAGACTGCAACACAGTTCAAATTCTCTTTCTCTCTGGTCCTGCTTCCTTCGTCCCTGGCAGGTGTTGAGTCCCTTATAAACTCCGTTCATGGAAATTTCCATCTCAGGGTGTTTCTGGGGAATCCGACTTGCATCTGCCACATTGGTCCTTTGCAGCATTCCACTGCTTAGGTGATTTTAGTGTACATGTGGGGCTATATGTTTTCTTCTGATGGAGTTTGGCATGACCTTGGCTGGTGCCAGGTAGCCAGGATTCAGGGTCAAACATTCAGAGTAAGATCTCAGGCGCTCTCTGCCTGGACCCAAGACTTCCACTGAGCTCAAAGCTCTGGACAGCAGGCAGGGTATGGCAAACTTTGCCAGGTGGCATGTTTATGCCCATGCAGATCTGCTTGTGCTCTGCATCTCTGCCTGTGCTCAAAGGAGTGACCTGTCTGAGCCTGGGACAGTTGGGTTGGAGCTAATGGATCCCTGACACTTCTCCCTTTCCCTTGCCTTGGGGATCTTTTGGGAGGAAGACATCAAGCTCAAGAGTTCATGGGAAACATTTTGGAGAATTATGCCTATGCACTTGAATCCATCCTGGGTAGCTACCCCTGCTGACTGCATTTCCAGGTTCCTCTGTCAGCTGCCTGCTGGGATGGATTTGGCCAATAAGAGACATCGTTGGGAGCCTGGATGATGGAGGAAGAGGGACGATCCAGGATATTTGTCCCCTTCTCTTTCTGCCTCGGTGTCTTCTCTAGTAAATGCTGTGTCCTCTCCCCTCCAACTCCCCTAGAGCCTGTGGTTCCAGCTGTTGGGTGGCACTGCCCCATGATGTCACCTCCTCCCTTTGTCCAGTCTAGAGATGACAGTGACTTCCTGCTCATCTCTGGTCACGTCTCTGCCACCTGGTTGGGTTTCAACTTCTCTGTCACCTATGTCACCAATTCTCTGCATTAAATTCCATCTGCTATGAATTCTTAAGGTGGTTTCTGTTTTCCTAGTTAGATTCTGACTCCTATAAGAATTTTTGTTGTTCCAGTTGGGTTGGGGTCTAATTTGGAAAGAGGGCAATCTATTTGGCTCTGTCCCTAGAACAACTGGTCTCGTGACTGAATCATTCCTCAGACCTGCCGACAGATCACCCCAGGTCACTTGTACGCTCCTCCTCCGCCCCCATGTCAGGATCCAGTCACGGAAGAGCTCTTCTTACCATGTCTGCCATTTCTGGGAATTTCAGGTGACTTTATGTTTGCATCTTATTGAATTTTAGTTTGGCCCATGTTACAGGGAAGAATTTCAGTGAGCAAGGTGCTACTAAAGCTAGATTTGTTTCATAAGCTAAAATGACAGCTCCATGGCAGAATTTCCTAAAGTTGTTCCGGTACATTATGGCTGGAGCTGCTTAAGTGCTATGTAAGAAAAAGGGTTTGCAGGGCAAGGTATTTGGAGAACCACTGGGTTAAGCAGGATTGGGAGGTTCCTTTACTCTAGGACTTTTCAGCACCCTTAAGATGCTAACAGATTTCCTGAATCTCCAAGAGGGGAATATAGTCTACAGAGTTTCCTAAGCTCATTTAACCTAAGAACCCCCTTTTAATGGAATATCTCAGGGGAATATACTCAATAAGACCCACTCTGGAAAACCTTCTTTATGGCCTACACTTGGATTTTTGATGGCCCATTTGTCCACTTTCAGGGTAGGAGCTAGAGCTATTTTCAGAGGAAAATACTGTACTCTGCATGGACAGGAGTGACCATCGTTTGGGTGCAGGTCCTGGTTTACCTTGCTTTATAAGCTGGGCACCATTTCTTATTTCCTCAGTACTTCCTTAGGGTTTATCTGTTCATACCCAGCCACAGTAGAAAGCTGGGTCTGCAACTTCTGATTATAATTCAAGAGCTTAGGACTTCTAGTAGGACTGAAAGGGGCAACACACAGACCATGCTTAACACAGCACTTGGCACTTGGGAAGGTCTCAAGAAATGCTAGCTGCCGTGGGCTCTCAGCCACACTGATGCAGATTCTTTGTGTGTCCTCCCTCAGGTCAAAGAGGGTGCTGAAACCTACCCCAGACTCAATGGTTTCACAGGCCCCTGCATGGATTCTGAGTTCTGGCCCATGCCTTGGGGATCCAGGCTGTGTGGAAGCCCCCAGAGTCTCTTGGATGGGTTAAAGCCCATGACAATCCTTGTCCCCTGCAAAGTTTATTCAGGCTCTACCTGGCCTCTCTCAGGGGGAGGGGTGGTCTCAGCCATTCTTCAATTCTGTCTTTTGAAGGCCCCCCTCTCTGCTGTGTCCCCAGATTGTTAACTCTGCTTTGCCTGGCCCAGCCCATGTAGCCTGGAAATCCCTGTGACCTGACCTCCAATCAATTCCCTTGCCATAGACAACTGTTCCCCGTTATGCAGTAGAAACAAGGAGATGAGAAGAAGTTGCTACAGGAGCATTTGGAAATGGGAACCAGCAGCAACTCTTGCACCAGGAACCAAAAGCTCAGACCGATGCAGACAAAAGTGTTTTTGTTCCAAGGGGCTGGTGACCATGGTCACCTCCCAGCCAAGGAGCAGTGAGCTTCACAGAACACTCCTTACTCCAGCCTTCCCCAGGGACAGGGCCCTCCTTGATGCCTGGGGAGCTGACCTTTCCAAGAGTGGGGTGGTGGGGGACGTGGGGCTGCAGCTGGGCCCCCGACCCCCTGCCATCCCCAGCTTGGAGCCAGGGCCGGAAGGACCACTTCCAGTGGTGACTCAGTCTTTGTCCTTGGATAGCCCCGCTGCACAGGGCCGGGCAAGGCCTCTGCAGCTGACTGAGTTTTATTCTTCTGACCCCCCAGCTTTTTATTTTGGAAGTTTTCAAACTTACAGACAAGTCAAAAGAATAGTCTAATTGTTACCCATAAACCTTCCATCTAGACTCAACACTTGTTAACATTTTGCCATATTTGCTACAACTTTCTCTCATTTTTTGTATAGTATTTGAAAATGAGTTGTAGACAGCATGATTCTCCTTGCTAAATACTCCTCATGCTTCTCCTAAGAATAAGGACATTCTTCACAGCCACAGTGCCATTACTGCACGTGAGAAAATTAACAGTAATTCCGTAACATCAGTTAATTTCCAGTTCACATTCATATTCTCCAATTGTCCTAAAATGCTTTTATGTTTTGCATTTGGTCTTTTGTAATAAAATCTAGAATAGTCCTTTTAACTTTTTGCTTTATCACATTAACTTTTTGAAGTGTCTAGGCCAGTTTTCTTGTTACAGTAGAAGTTTCTACACGCTGCATTTATCTGATTATTTCTTCCTGATGTCATTTAACTTGTTCCTTCACCCCCATTTTTTCTGCAAACTGGAAGTTCCTTCTTAATTAGATTCAAATTAAACGCTGCTCACGAGAATATGTCCCAGGTGCTGTGCACTTCATATTGCCACACATCAGGCACGTATCCTAGTTTCTTTGAACTTTTCTTGACGTTCAACTTGAAAGCATGAAATAAGGTTTGACGATCGCCGATTATATGCCAAGTACTTTGCAGAGAGCTTCTTATCTGGACTCACAAAGCAATTTTGAGGAGAGGAGATTGACCTCCCTACATTATAGATGAAGAGCTGAGGCTCAGAGGTAGCAAGGGGAGGGAAAGAAATGGGTATTTGTTGAGTAACTGCTGGGGGCCAGGCTGTGGTGCCTACATCACAGGGGATACGATGGTCCCAACTTTCTAAGGTGGTTTTGCCAATCCAGTGATGCTCCTGTAAGTGCTTGGCAGGTGCCCTGAGCTCCCAAGAGACTGTAAGCACCTTGTGAGCAGGAGCACGTTGGCTGAACCTCCTCCCCGGCCCCAGCACGTGGCTTGACACAGAACAGGGCGGGGGAGCTCCTTGGTGATCATTTCTGTGAATAGCCATCTCCCCCAAATAGCATCGGGTCCTGCAGATGCAACAGACACGGGGCTTTCCTGGTTTTCGGCTTTTCCTCGGCACCCTCAGTGTGGGACAAGACTGGGCTGGGCCCACAGCAAGCAATGAAGTGGTTGCTAATAATATCATTATATGCCGAATAATTAACTGTCATTTAAATATTCATATGCTGTTGGGGGCAAGGCCTTTTATCAGCATCTGGGGATGGAAGAAGGCGATGGATGTTGGCAAGGCTGACTTCGCCTGTGAAGGGCGACCCGGAGTCCAGGGAGAGCTGCAGAGTGGCCACCAGATAGTCAGCTAATATATAACTGCAATATCCCCACGTGATAAACTGCAACTTCATAAATGCTTGATGCATATGAGCAAGCCTAAAACAATATTGGAAGCATTAATTTCATTTGACTAATGCTTATCTATATTTTATTCTGTTTCATCTTTAAAGAAGCCCCTCTCTCATGCAAAGGGAGGTGGGGCCGGAGACTGCGGAAGGGCTAGAGCAGAGGGGCTGGGGCTTCTCCCCTGTCTGCCCGCTGAGCTGCAGGCAAGGCTTGGGGCCCGTATGGTGCACCCTGACACCTCAGGGTCTCAGGGCTGCCTCTGAGCCTTGGAGCCCTGCTTCGGGGAGTTCCGACTCTGGGTTCTTGGGAGAAGAGCTTGGGCTCTCCGGTGGGCTCAGGGGAGAGCAGCATGGCACCTAGTTCCTGGCCAGTTGGGCCGAAGCTGCTGTAGGTTTGCCACTTGTTTGTTAGGAATGAGCCTGGAAGGGAGACCCTAGAGACCCTGCAGGGAGAGGCTTGGGAAGGCAGGGACTGTCACAGCACAGCTACCCCAAGGTTGGGAAGCCGGAACAGGAGGAGAAGGGGGGGAGGGGAAGAAGGAAGTTGAGGGAGAAGGACAAGAGGAAGGAGAGGAGAGGGCAGAGGAAGAAAGGAAAGAAAGGGATGAAGGAGCTGGGGGTGGGTGGCTGGTGCCAGGGGAGCTGGCTACCCTGGAGGGACGGGGCAGCTTGGTGTGGCCGTGGAACAACGGTTCTGGAACTGGGCAGCCCTGGGCTTAAGCCCCAGCCGTGCCCCTAAGGAGCTGTATGATATCAGTTTTCCATTTGTGAAATGGGAAGAATCATCGTACTTAACTGATGTGTTAGTTGCCCATTTCTGTACAAATTCTAACAAATGACCACAGACGTAGTGGCTTTGAACAGCACGCATTTCTCACAGTTTCTGCGAGTCAGGGGTTCGGGCACGGCTCAGTTGGGTCCTCCTCCGAGGATCTGGCAAAGCTACAAGCAAGGTGGCGGCCAGGATGCTTTCTCCTCTGGAGGGCTGGCTGGGAAGGGCTCTGCTTCCAGGCCCACTCAGACTGTGGGCAGGACTCATCTCTCGCAGTTGTGGGACTGAAAGCTCTGGCCCCTGCTGGTTGTCTGCGGGAGGTGGCCCTCAGCGCCTAGATGTCACCCACGTTCCTTGCCACGTGGGCTTCTCCAGCACACTACTTAGGTCCTCCAGCCTGCTAAGCCAGTCTGATACAACGTGATGTCGTCCTTGGAGTGACATCCCATCACCTGTGCCTCAGCCTATCGGTTGGCAGCATGAACGCCAGGAGGCTGGGGCCATGGGCATTACCTTCAGGCCTGCCTGCCATATCCCAAAGTGACAGCCTCTGACTGCCTAGCACCAGACACTTTTCTAGGTGCTTCTCACGGACTACGACTATTTTGTTTAATAGGACAAGCCCATGGTGTGCTATAATTGTCACCACTGTGCTGATGACGAAATGGCAGCACAAGGGGTTAAGTAACAGCCATGTGGGCAGCAGCAGGTAGAGTTTAGACTTGAACCAGGTTCTCTGGCTCCAGGGCCCAGACTCTTTGCCACCGTGTGATCCAGCCTCCCCGGCTGCTTGTGAAGGTAAACCACACAAGATGCCGAGGACAGGTCTTGGTACAAGACCTGACAAATATTACCCCAAAATAATGCGTCTGTGAATTGGCCTCCTTTGGCAGCCTCTGCTTGCACCCTATACCAATGTTGGGGCCACGTGGTTCACATCCCCGGCATAACCAAACCCAAGCCCCAGAGCACTGCAGAGCAAGACGGGGAGGTGGAGGAATGACAGTGTGTTGTTTCCTTCCCCTGAAACACTCCCAGCCCTAATCCACTCATCTCTCAGGCCTCACATGTTTCCTGTTGCTGCTGAAACACAATACCACACACTTAGTGGCTTAAAAACAATATGCATTTATTGGCTTACAGTCCCAGGGGTCAGAAGTCTGAGATGGGTCTCACTGGGCTAAAATCAAGGCGTCAGCAGGGCTGTCTTTCCTTCTAGAAGACCTAGGGGAGAATCTGCCTTTTTGCCTTTCCCGGTTTCCAGAGGGCACCTGCATTCCTTGTCCTGCGGTCCCTTCCTACACCTTCCAAGTCAGCGATAGCTACTCGGGTCTTTCTCACTTCGCAGCACTGACTCTTCTCTGCCCTCCAGTTCTCCTGTTAAGGACTCACGTGATTACACTGGGCCCACCCAGAGAATCCAGGATAAGCTTCCTATTTTAAAGTCAGCTGATTAGTAACCTCATTCCATCTGCAACCTTAATTCCCCATTTGCCACATAACATAACACATTCTCCGTTTCAGGGATTAGGACATGGATCTCTTCGGGGGCCATTCTTCCGCCCAGCACACTTGCATGGGGGTCAGGGTTGGGTGCTGTGCCTGGGGCTCTGTGGCCTTCTTTTCTCACCCCATCGCCACCGTTAGCCTCCTTCAGGGTCTCAGACTCACACTTGGGCCAGGAGCTGATGTAAATTAATCCTCCAAGTGTAAGGGAATGAGGGGTGGTAGCATGTAGCCAAGGAAAAGCTGTTTCTTTCTTTCTTTTTTTTTTTTTTGAGACAGAGTCTCACTCTGTTGCCCAGGCTACAGTGAGTGCCGTGGCGTCAGCCTAGCTCACAGCAACCTCAAACTCCTGGGCTCAAGCGATCCTACTGCCTCAGCCTCCTGAGCAGCTGGGACTACAGGCATGCGCTACCATGCCCGGATAATTTTTTTCAATATATTTTTAGTTGTCCAGCTAATTTCTTTCTATTTTTAGTAGAGACGGGGGTCTCGCTCTTGCTCAGGCTGGTCTCGAACTCCTGACCTCTGGTGATCCTCCCACCTTGGCCTCTCAGGGTGCTAGGATGATATGCATGAGCCACCATGCCCGGCCAAAAAGCTGTTTCAAATTCAAAAGTTTTAAAACACTTTGCTGGCCAAATTTGGCCTGCAGATGGCCAGTTTGCTTGTTGGGCTCCTGTTAGACTGTGAGCACCCTGTGATGGGAAGCTGGGGCTGCAGAGAGGCCAGCACCTGAGTGTGCAGCAGGCAGAGCCGGAGAGGCTCTTCTGTCTTCAGGCTGAAGCAGCCTGCGCTGGGTCAAAGGTCAAATGTCCTCCTAGCCGGGTGCCTTGTGCAGGGCACAACCTGCATGCTATCTGTGGTCCCGTCCCTGCGACGCACAGCACAAATGTGGACTCAATATTTGTTGAATGGGTAATTGAATGAAATCTGGTGCCGTCTCACTTGCTCTCTACCCTGTTCAGGGATATATGATCTCCTTCGAAAGTGCTCAGCTCCTCTTGACAGGCGCCAGCCACAGCCACAGGCACCGTGGTCGCCTGAGTACGCGTGCATCAATCACAGGCTTCAGTGACTTGGAACCCAAGGTCTTTGTGCCTTTGCAGGAAATCACCACGGCCTGTGACCAAAAGGCTGGGGCCAGGGGCTGACCCACGGAGGGGGTCCCGGTCTGCCCTTGCCGCTGCCCCAGCCTCTTCCTTTCCACTCTCTCCCCACCGCCCCCCTTGAATTCAAGATTCCCCGGAGGTCGAGCCTGGTGTAATTACAAGGTATCTGCTGCCTCCCCATAAATCTAATAGACTTTTTGGCCTTGTCAGATTAAAACTTACCTATCAACCCGCTGCAGTCCTCTAGATCTCCCTAAATCTGTACTTGGGAGAGAATTTATGGCCAGGAATTGCATTTTGCAAAATGATTAAAGTTGCCAAACAGCCATAAAAAGTTGCAGGAGGAGATATGGTTTTTTTGAAAGTCTGCTTAATTTATAAGGGGTGGAAGGTTTATTGTCATTTAGAGTCCACAGCGAGGCAGCGATGGAGCGTTCGGCGGCAGCTGTGCACAGCTGCTCTCGCTTTATGCCTTTTACATGTTTTTAAATTGCCCTGTTTGAATCCTGCCTCCTGCAGCAGCAGCAGCAATGCCCCGGTTTGCAGGAGAGAGGCTCCCCCTGCCCTCTGGTGCTCCACCCCACGTGCCCCCAGCTCCCGGCCCCACCCCGGGCACACCTTCCAGAAGCTTTCCTGGCTGACCTCTCCCCACGCTGACCGCTCACTCCCATCCCAGGGTCCTCTGCTGGCCCCTCTGAAACATTAACAAGCACTCACATGTGGAAAGGCTTTTAAGTTTATAGGCGATTTCATGTGTCGTATCTTAGTACTTATCACCCTGGATTAAATGATTAAACGAGATAAAACATGTAAAGCTCTAAACACAAGGCTGCTACCTAGAGAGCTAATAAATAGAATTAGGGCTCCCATTTATTGGCTGCTTATGAGGTGCCAGGACCTCTGCTCTAAGCCTCACATGCATTAATTCGTATCATCTTGGCTGCCACTATATGAGGTTGCTGTTAATTATACCGGTGTTTTAGGAAGCTTAAAGAACTTAAACCCAAGGTCATGTAGTAAATGCTCAGCGAATATTAGCTGTTATTATTAATATTATTAGAGGAGTCCTTTCTGTTTTTCCTCCACATTGGCACATAGTAGGCATTCAGTAGGCACTGCCGAATGCAAGCATGTGTGTACACACAAACTGGACTCTTGTCATTGCCTGTTTGATGTCCCCTGTCCCCATGAGTACAAGGATCAGACCTCTGTCACCTTACATCTAACCTAGTACTGAGCCTAGTGCTAGACACATACTAGGGCTTCTTTAAATAGATGAAAAATGATCGGATAAATTTAATCCTCACAGCAATCCTACAAGGATGGTTTTAGGAATTCCACCTTGCAGAGGAGGAATAGGAAGCTGAGAGCACTTATGATACCTGCTCAAGTCACAGCAATGAGGGCAGAGGCGGGATTTGGGATTCCAAGTCCAGTGGGGTTTTTTTGTTGTTTTTGTTTTATTTGTTTTTTACCACCACCTAGCTGACCACCTGTTAGGCGTTTGAGTTAGATTTAGGAATTTTTCTTCTTCATCGTTATCATATCTAATATTTAGTAAATACCTATCATTCACCAGCTACCGATACTATCCCAAATTATCCTCACAACATACTTGCATGATGTATAGTATTTCCTCCATTTTATAGATGTGAAAACTGAGGCTCAATGGGGTGGAACTGCAATTGGCTGAGCTGAAACGTAAGCCCAGGTGCGTGAGATTCCAGAGGCAGCAGTTATGCCATAGGCGGAGGAGGATGGCTATCACAAGGGCCGGTCTCCAGACCCAGCCCGGAGAAGGATGGGAGGAGCAGAGGAGTGTCAGGGAAGGCTTCCGAGAGAAAGTGGTTTCTGAGCTGACGTTTGAAGGATGAGTAGGGATTTGTCAGAAAAATGATAGACGATCACGTTCTTGGCAGAGGGAACGGCACGAAGGCAAGAAAGAGCAAGGCTCGTTGAAGAACTTGAGTTGAAGGACCCAGTCTCGAATTCCCTCTGGCCTCAGTCTGGAACTCCACCTCCCCAGGTGCAGAGATGCTCAAGGTGGGAGAAGGGCCCCAGGTCATCACCTCTGCCCCCATACTCTCTTTTTACTGGGGTCAGGCTCACTCTCCTCCTACGAGCAAGCGTCAGGGACATGGAGCACTGCCTGCTGCTGGCCCTTGGTGAGTGACTTGGTCCAGTGCTCTCAAACTCACCTCTGTCCCCTCATCCGTATCCTGAGGCTCTCTTCCCTCCTCCCCACAGCCTGGGCATGGCAGGTGAAGGAGCCTCTTTCTCTGCTTTCCCTGCTTTGCAAATGCTCCACGACTGGAGAGAAGCCCAAAGACTTCTCCAGGCTATTCATTCATTCATTCAACAAGTGCTTTCTGAGCACCCGGTGTGTTCTGTGTTCTGTTCTAGGGGCTGGGAGCACAGCAGTGAGCACAGCAGGCTGGGACATCGTCTGCATGGAGGTTAACGTGAGCAAGTAAGATGATTTTAGAGAATGACGTGTGTCTTGACGTTAGTACAGCAGGTTGGCACGATTGGAAGTGACTGGGGGCACGAGGGGCACTGCCCTGGTGAGCATGTGGGAAATCCACTCCAAAGAGCGACGTTCAAATTGAGATTTTAATGAGAAGAAGCCAATCCAAGGGAGGTCTAGAGGAAGAATATTCCACATCAAGGGAGCCAGAAGTGCGAAGACCCTGAGGTTGGAATGAACTTTACCAACTCAAGAAGTGTAATGAGGCAAGAGCTTGGAGAGCGAGGGGCAGAGGCAGGGAGGGACCCAGTTGTGCAGGGGCTTGGAGGCCACAGGCAGACTTTAGATTTTACCCTAAGTGCAACCAGAGCTCTTGGAGGCTTGGGTCAGGGGGAAACATGATCAGATTTATGTTTGTAAAGGATTGTTCTGCCTTCTGTGTTGAGAACAGACAGATTATCAAGAGTTCTGACACCTACACATCCTAACCCACACCAAACTCTTTTCCAGATACACACTGAACCCTGTTGTACCTCCAGGTACCTGCAAACTCCTCTGCCAGGAACGCCTTTCTTCTTACTTTCTAGAATGTTCCTGTTTATGCTTCAGGAGCCAGCTCCCCAGAACCCTCCTAGTGGGCCCTTTGTCTCCCTCGAAGGCCAGGGAAGTTCATGTTCTCATTGTCACAATCTAATTACAGCCATATGCAGACACCTGTTTCTGAGTCCCTCTCTCCATGGGACAAGGAGCTCCTCGCACACCAGGATGAGCTCTCTTGCACAGCTGAGAGCCCAGGACCCTTCACACAGCCCAGCCCAGCGTGGATGCCTGACAACTTGACAAATGCTTTCTAGGTTGACACGAACTCTTTGAGTACCAAAGTCATTGATAGAAGCGCTAGGTGAGCAAGCACCCTTCGTTTAAACAAATAATAAGATCAAAAGCACGGCAACATACTACTTACCCTAACATTTCAACAAACTTTATACTTACCAGGAATCTTGGCCCCTGGAGGTTGAGTTTCTAAGTGTTTACCAAAAGCAACAATAGCCTATGATAGTCAAAATTTGAATAGTTCTCTCTCAAGGACTGTTCCCTTGTTACCTTGAGGCTGTGAATGTTTGTTAAAAAAGAATCCGTTTGTTAGAATACTTCTTGTAAATACTTGTGTTGGAAAGAATACGTCTGTTAAAATACTTCCTGTGTTCCTGTAAATACTCGTGTTTGTGCCCTTACGGTGGTAAACCTGTGTTTGTCACAGGTTGCTGCATATGCTGCCTGATTTTTTTTTCTAATTAATCCACCCATGTAGAAGAACTGTGCATCTTTTTATTAATCTAGGAATGTAAGCAGTCTTTCTTGTTCGAGACATATGCAAATAAAAATTAAAGAATTTTGAAACAATGCGGCATCTCATTCTCCATCAACCCTGAGCTCGGTGAGGGCAGGGACGTGGGGGCCTTATTTGCGGAGGTGTCCCCAGCACGGAGCCTGCCTGCCGCAGAACGGGCATCAGCAACATGGTTGTGGGTGGAGGAATGGGTGAACCTGGGCACGCATGGGCCGGAGCTCCCTCCACCAAGCTCAAATGCCCCTCCTCCCCGCGAGAGAGCGTGTGGCCAGACTGAGGCCTGCTGATTGATCTCACTGCACTGGGGCATCTAGCTCACGCTCAGCCTACCTGGTCACTGTGCCGGGACCTGTCCTCACCCAGGTAGCCCTGTGAGCATGGCACAGACCTGGGCTATGGCTGCAAGGCCTGGCAACACCTGGGTAAATGCTAAAAACTGCATCCTAAGATCTGGATACTTGACCACTGGGGTGCCCAGCCATGAGATCTGAGGAAACAACTGGAAATTTAAAATATTCAGTTTTTACTCAACCAGTGGCAAAGACACTAAGACCCTGGACAAGTAATTTAGCTTCTTTGAGCCTCAGTTTCCTCATCTATAAGATGGGTATCGTAATATGCTTTGCAAGGCAGCTCTCCAAAGCCAAGTGGCCCTGTTTGATTGAGGAGCAGACAAGGGTCATTGATTTCCCGCTGCCTCCATCCTACCTTGGCCTCTGACATCAGGGTAGAGGATCAGGAAAAACGGCCTTGTCCCAACTCTGGTTAAATCCATGATGGCTTTGCTCAGACACCCGGGAGCCCAATGTGATGGGAGGTTTCAAGGCTACACCAGACGGTCATTCTTAACGCCCAGTGCAGGTGGCCAGCGTGTACACCTGACTTGAGCACAGCTGCTGCTTGTTGTGTGCCTTGCTTCACCCCTCCAGGACAAAGCATCCTGGCAGGTGGCTCTGTGTGACGGGGTGCCAAATCCTGACTCACCCCTCTCAAATCATGGTGTTAAATTTTGCATCCTAGGGCCTCTCTTATAATATTAATTCATTCCACAAATAGTCACTAAGAGCCTACTATGTGCAAGTCCCAGGCAGCACTGGGGATAGAGGAGAAGATGACAAGTCCCTGCCCTCATGGGACCTGCATTCTAGTGGGAGAAGGTGGGAGTTTTGGGGTAGAGACTCACAGGCAGCTGGGGTTTGTGAGGTCGAGAGTGTCTGATTTGAGGTCTGTAGGCGTTAGATACTCGCTATGAAAGTCAATGTCCACCCTCAGGCCTCAGGCCTCTCTAACGCCTGCTTTGGAGTTGCGGGGAGAATCAAAGGAGACAATGTCTGTGGAGTGTCAGGTGTGGAGTGTCAGGTGTGGCGTGGGCACATCCTGGGTGCTCACATGTTGGAGATCCCTTTCTCCCTCTAGACACAGATCTTCTTGGGTTTTTCTTCTGGTGTCTCCTGCTCTGGCTTAATTTTCAGGCAGAGCAGGAAGTGAGAGATGCCTTTTTGCTCCGGGCTGAAGGTGAGCCACTTCTTTGGGCTCAGGGACAGCCTGCTGGGGGAGGTGGTATAGGATGAGGTCTTGGGGGAAAGGATGCTCGGTGCTTCCACCCTTGCTGCCAGTACTGAAGCACAGGGAGGCAGGGCCCACCTGAGGTCCCCTTAAAGGTGACAGAGAAGAGGAAGACACAGGTAGACCAGAGTGAGGGAACACGGGACCGGCAGAGCAAGAAACATCAAAAACGGTTACACCCACTTCCCACAGTCCCACCCAGGAGCCATGGCATCTCTCCATGTCACGCATCCAAGTGGCTGCTCCAGAACCGAAAAGACCCCCGCTTGAAACCCCCCACCAGCAAAGCGGAGGATGGCATTGTTGTCCATCATAAAAATCAATGGTTCTTTTGCTAAGTGGTCAATATTTATTTGGCTTTAGCATTGTTTAATTCAATGCCTCAATTAAAGATAGTGTAATGTCTGCTTTGGTCTGCAGCCCCGGCTTCTGCGTGTCGTTACCTCATCTGTTTGAGATCACTCACGTCCTTACGTCTCTGCTCCTTTGTCCCCTTGCATAACTCAAGGACAGGAGTAATTGACGTGAAACTTTTAAAAATTAATTTCACTGCATATGCCACTGAGGGAGAGTGCAAGTCCTCCCAGCCATTTATAACGTCACGGTGATTGGTCCTGACAAAACAATACCTTAAAAACTCACCAAAGTAAATTATGGCCCGAGCAAATGGCTGCTCCGCGGCGGGGCCGGAGGCTTGGAGGGGAGCCAGGCACAAACAAAGTAATGTGCTTTTGATATTAATAACAGAGATGATATTGATCTGCAAGCTAGTGTCACTTCTCCACTCTGGCAAGGAGATTGCTCCCGGCATTTAGTCCACTGAAAGCCACTTTCCATGCAGGCCATTTAATTTTGTGAGTCTTTAATTATGTGAAATGGAGTCTAGTTAAAGGGCCAGGTCCCAGTTTTGCCGGGCGGAGACGTGGGCTGTGATTCAGGAAGCTGTCAGAAATGAATATAACTCAATTCTTAGATCTGCAAATGCAGTTGTCTTTCTAAATGTTTATTTCATTCCTGCACTTCTCTGGCCTGGTGCCACCGTGCATCAGGACAGACACAGACTCTGATTACAGGACCACATTTTTCAAAGGACCTGAAGTTAATGTGCCTGTTTTCTGCATAATAAAAGTCATAACTCACAGGGGCCGCCAACGCCTCTGCCCTGAAAGGGGGCCTGGACAGGCTGCAGGAAGGCAGTGCATCCCAGCCCGGGCAACCTGCGTGTCCTGGGCTTGGCCCAGTTTTGGACATTCTGTCTCCTCGTGGAGCTGTGACAGACCACGCTGGCAGACCGCAAGTCAGACCACAGGCCAGCGTGGGGCAGATTATGTATCAGATCATGCAGAGGCTCGTGAGTCAGACCGGGGAGGAACCCACATAGCAGACCACAGCAACGTCCACAACTGCTGATTTAGGCTTCAGGAAACATCATCACTACGCCTCTCTCTGTGCCTTAGGTTTACCTGGGTATCCTTCCTTGGGTCAGATCAGGTCAAAGTCTCTTTCTCCCCTTTTCTTACACACACATAGCCCTGTATGCATCTGTATGTGCTGCAAAGGCACCGTTTCACCTATGTGCACACACACGTGCTCCTGCAAGCACACACACACGGCTTAGAATCTCTCTCGGCCTCTGCTTGTTCCTCATGTTGCGTGCTGTGTCTCCTTTCCGCTTAAATCCCTCCTGAGTGTGACTGAGGGTCCTCTTGTTGCAATACATTTTCATGTTTAGAGTTCAGCCTGCCTGGGACGTGCTGGGGCTGTTCTGGTGCTGCCCGGGTGTTACGTGATAGGAGCTACCTGGAGGTGTACAGGCCAGCCTGTCCTGGAACTCTCTCCTGTCGCCTGGGCCCCGAGGACTTTATTACAGAGAGGGGTCAGCGTAGAATAGCATGTCTTGAAACTCACCTCTCTGACAGCTCCACCTCTCCAGCCAAGGATTAAGGGCTGAGATAATCAGAACCCCAGAATCTCCACACTTTGCTCACAGGAGGATGCATCAGAACTTCACTCAGAGTCTTTTTCTCTTACTTCACAAATAGTTTTTTTTTTTTTAGACAGAGTCTCGCTCTATTGCCCCGGCTAGAGTGCCGTGGCATCAACCTAGCTCACAGCAACCTCAAACTCCTGGGCTTAAGTGATCCTTCTGCCTCAGCCTCCCGAGTAGCTGGGACTACAGGCATGCGCCACCATGCCCGACTAATTTTTTCTATATATATTTTTAGCTGTCTATATAATTTCTTTCTATTTTTAGTAGAGATGGGGTCTCACTCTTGCTCAGGCTGGTCCCGAACTCCTGAGCTCAAACAATCCGCCCGCCTTGGCCTCCCAGAGTGCTAGGATTACAGGTGTGAGCCACCGAGCCCAGCCTACAAATAGTTTTGACAGTCTCTATGATTGTTTGTCCAGCCCACAGAAGATTTAGAAGTAGAAAAAAGAGGTGGAGAGTGGCTTCTAGAAGTAAAACACCCAGTGCAGCAGGAAATCACAGCTGAACATAAGGGACAAGAGAACAACTCTAATTTTTAATTTTTTAAAATATATTTTATAATAATAGAGATGGGGTCTCACCCTTGGTCAGGCTGGTCTCGAACTCCTGACCTCAAGCGATCCTCCTGCCTTGGCCTCTTAGAGTGCTAGGATTACAGGTGTGAGCCACGGCGCCCAGCCAGAGAGAACAACTCTAAAAGCAGACAAAAGAACTCAATACAGTGAAGTTTTTCAAAGTGAATTTTATAGGGAAATGTGAAGAAATGGGTTGTCTTAGTCTATGTTGTGTAGCTATAACAGAATGCTCGAGACTGGGTAGTTTACAAGCAATAGACGTTTATTCAGCTCACAGTTCTGGAGTCTGGGAAGTCCAAGAGCATGGCACTGTCATCTGGCCAGGGCTTTTGTGCTGTGTCATCCCACGGCAAAAGGTGGAAGGACAAGGGAGGGTGAGAGTAAGAGAGCAAGAGGGGAGTGGAACTTGTTTTTATAACAAAGCAATTGTCCTGGTAACAACCTAATCACCACTTATCAGGCCCCATATCCAACACGACCACGTTAGGGATTGAGTTTCCAACACATGAATGTTGGGGGACACATTCTAACCACAGCAGGGTCATATACCCAAATACATTTAAGAAATGTTGGGTTAAAGAAAGTCAGACAGGTTTCTTGTCTGCAGGAGGCTTCAGTGCCCCTAATATGCTAATATGCTATTGTGCAATGTGTACTTCGAAGGGCAGGGGGTTAGAATTCAATTTTTCACAAATTTATTTACCCATGATTTTTTTTTTCTTCTAGCCCCTACTCCAGAGGATTTTGAGAGTTTGGTATTCAGCTGAACATCCTCAGGGCAGTACTGATGTTTACACTGGCAACTGTAGTGGACACCATCTGTTTTTGGCAGCCATTGGCTCTCCTTGCAGAAATAGCCCTCCCCAATTTTTTTTAGTACATGTGGTTAGTTGGAAGTCTATTCTTCAACTCCAGAAGTGAGCACATAGCCCATGCTAAGCCACTCATGACATTGTATTGCCTTGGCCACAATGATCGGTTTGAGGATAGGCACATGGTTCAGTCACAGCTATTGAGATGCTATGGGACTTTGCAGGGAATTTGGGTAAGAGGCAATTGGACTCAAAGGAAGAGGATGTGAAGCTTGGAGCTATGGCAGCCATTTTGCCACCACTTGGAGCCCAAGAAGAAGTCAACATGGAAGAGATCAGGGCCAAGAGGTGGAAAAAAACTACGTCTGCCTTTTGAAAAGATCAGTTTGGGTGTGTGTAGAAATTGGAATTAGAAGAAGGGTTCAGCATGGAGACCAGTTAGTAAGCAAGTACTGGAAAGAGATGAGAGTTGCCTGGATTAGGAGGAGACAGTGAAGATGGGGAGGGCTATTTAGGAGGTAATATTAACAGGGAGAGTGATTGGAGGGGATGAGGAAGCAGGAGGGAAAAAGGACAGCTCCCAGGTTTCTGACTTGTGAAACTGGATGGATGGGGGTGACATCTGAAATAAGGACCAGGCTTATTTTGGGAGGATAGAGTGAGAGGAAGGTCATGAGCTCATTTTGGTTATATCGGATTTCAAGGGTGGTTGAAAAATCTAAGTGGAAATGTTGATATTTGACTTAATAGTTAGGTATTGACTTGAGATCAGAGGAGAACCTTGAGTTGGAGATATCACTTGCGGAGACATTGGCTCACAGAGGGTAATGAGCCACCCAAACCCACGCATGGGACAAGAGGATGAAATGTCAAAGGAAATTGGAAAGGAACCGTCAGAGAGTTAGAAGGGAGAAAATGTTTAAAGTAGGAAGGGTCAATTTTCTGAGAGCTCTAATAAGAAGAGGATTGGAAGGTGCCCTTTGAATTTAGAGACAAGGAGAACATTAGTACCTTTAGCTAGGGCTGTTTGGGTGGAATGAAGGGGAAGAAGTCAGATTGCTGTGTGGAGATGGGGAAACAGCGCAGTAATAATCACAGCAAACAATGGTGCATAGGAAGTAAACGCTGTGGGCGGCCCTGTCCTAAGGGCTTTCTGTGTATTGACTCACTTAATCCTCACGTGACTCTTTCAGGCAGGGACAGCTATTTCCATCCTATAGACAAGAGGAAACTGAGGTTCAGAGAGGGGGGAAGAGGAGAGGAGAGAGAGACTTGTGAGGGGATGTGTAGCCAAGAAGGTTTCCCCTAAGATGGGAGAGACTTCCATGTGTACATGTCAATAGAAAAAATTGTCTTAAGAGAAGTGGAAAGATTTGGAGGAGAGAGAAGAAATAAAGCATAATGTGGGGTGCCTGAGAAGGTAGGAGAGGATGGGCCCCAAAACACAGGGGAGGGTAGGAGGAGGGACCCCTCCTCTAGTGCAGGGGTCGGGGAGAGAGTGGGTCCTGATGTAGGTAGGTTTGTAGAAAGTTATCCTTTCTGATGACTTCCGGGTTCTCCAGGAAGGGGGAGGAGAGGTCATCTGGTGACAATGAGAGGGCAGGAGTAGAGCATCTCAGAGGTTGGAGGAGTCCGGGAATGTCTGAAATGGCCATGTGGAAGGTAGAAGGGGAGGGTGTTGGGGAATGTGGGAGAATCACAGGAAGCCAGTGGTCATGAATTTGTAGGTGTGTGTGGCACAGAGAGAGGGTTGGCTCCATCCCAGATTGGGATTTTGATAAACACATGGGGAAGAGATGGGGGGAGGAGAGTTTGGGGCATTGGTAAGAGTGTTGTAAAATGAAGGACCACAGAATCTGCATTGGATGAAAGGAGAGGTGAGGGAAGAGACGGTGGAGGGTTGGCAGACAGCTAAAGAGGCTGATGGAGGTCTTGAAGCGGAAGAACTAGGATGAAGCTTGCAGAGACAGGCAGGCTGGCCAGAGAGCAGGAGGCTTGAGTTAGTGATGCCAGGGTGGTGGGCAAGGCTTGTGACGAGACAGAGAATGGGTGGCCGGGGCAGGAGGTCATGAGGGATGAGGTCAAGGATCCAAGAAGCCTGAGTGTTGTGTGGCTGGTTCCCATGGCCGTCGAAGTCATCCAAAATAAAGGCACAGCTCAGGGTCAAAGGAAGACCTGGGCCAGGTGCCAAAGGTGACAGTGACAGAGGGGGCCAATCAGGATATCAACAGCAATATATCTGCCAGCAGTGAGGCAAGGAGACAGGTTGGCAGAGCTGAATGACTTGGCCCTCAAAGGTGTGCCACGTCAGGGGAGTAGTGATGGTCTAGAACAGCAATGGAGAGTAAGAGGGACACTGACCTCACCTCCTGTCCTTAGGGGGTGAGCAAGCAGATTGCAACGTCTCCAGGGGGCTGCAAGTGAGGTGGTGTCCTCAGGAGAGAGCCTGGTCCCAGTTAAGGCAGGAGATGGCGGGAACACTTAGGGAAGGTTCTCTGGACTGCAGCTCCAGGTACCTCTGGGAGTTGGTACCTTTGGTGGTGGGGAGGAGCTGGGCAAGGGCAGGGAAGAGCAGCACTGTGAGGCTGGTGAGTGTGGAGGAAGACTGATGGCCCAGGGACTTGCACTCTGAGCATGGACACAGGGTCGTGGGCACGGAAGGTTGGCTTCAGCGATCTCTCTGAAGATGGTTGGCTCCAGGGTCCATGGCCAGGGCGCTTGGCTCACTCAGCTGGGGGCACAGCTGCAACACGAGCCTGCGGAGCCCTGCAGGGCAATGGTCAGTGGGGGCTGAGTGGGCTGTTCCCTTTGGATGGGGCAGGATGGCTCCAGTTCACTGCGGTTGCCCCAAGTCTCCAAGGTATACAACTAGTCTGATCCTTTGTTCTCTGCTGGGACATTTGTGTGTCTGACCCCTGATTAATAATTTAAACTCTGGAGTCAGACAATCTGAACCCGAATTTTAGCTCAGCCATTTAAGAGCTATGAGAATTCAGGCAAAATCACCTCCTCTGCGCCTCAGTTTTTCCATCAATAAAATGGGGGCTATAAAAGCACCTCCCTCACAGATTGTTGCAGGGATTAAATTGATGCAAATATAGTGTTTAGCATAGTACCTGACACACAGCGAATACTCAGTGATAAGTAATGTATATTTATTGAGCACTTACTACGTGTCAGGTCCTCTTCTAAGACTTTCTGTCTTAGAATGTTACATCCATGTAATTGTCATAACAACTCTATGTGGTGAGTGCTATTATCCCATTATTCCCATTTTACAGATGAGGAAACTGTTGCACAGAGAGGGGAAGAAGCTTTGTTAAGGTGAAAGGACCATTGAGTAGTGACACTGAGGTCAAAGCCAGGCAGTCTGAGTACAGAGACCTCACCCTTAACCGTCATGCCATATGGCCTCTCACTGTGCTACAAACGTTGGCTATTAGTAACTATTATCATGTAATTATCATATAATTTTGCAAAAATTATATTGCCAAGTTTAATTAACCAAAAGTTGGGACTGGTGCCCGTAGCAGGTTGGCAGTGGTGTGCAGACCCTGACGCTTCCTGGGCATGCTCAGCCTGCCTTCCTCTGTCCACTGGGCTGAGCCCATCTGCTTCCCAGATGGCTTAGGTGGGGACATCTGGCTCTCCCGGAAGCCACTGGCTGCCTGACCCAGGTCTTCTGTGCACCCAGCAGAACCTCCATCAGAGGCACAATGTCCTCTCTTGATAGGGCCTGGGTAGAGGAACTTAACTACAGGAACTTAGGGTTCTTTCCTGGCTTCCCTCTTTCGCCCTCCCTTGCTGTTCCGACCTTGACCACAAAGTCACTTTCTGTCTTTTGGGGTCCTTGAGAGACTCTTCTGGCCACTCATTCCTGCAGGCCACACCTTCTCTCTCTGCATTATGTTCTCTCACTTTTTTTTTGGAGACAGAGTCTCATTCTGTCGCCTCCACTAGAGTGTAGTGGCATCATCATAGCTCACTGCAACCTCAAACTCATGGGCTCAAGCGTCCTCTCACCTTGGCCTCCCAGAGTGCTAGGATTACAGGCGTGAGTCACCACTTCACCACCTTCTTGATGTGTCCACAAACACCTGTTCCCCAGGGTCCCAGGTGAGAGCTCGGCTGTCAGGTTTGGGGTGGATGCGTGAGGTTTCTCAGGGAGTCCGGTCAGCAGGGCCCTGGAGGCCCTAGTTGCCCCAAGAGAATTCCCAGCATCAGATGAAGGTTCCACGCTGGTACTGGGAGGCCTGGCCCGAATTCTGGCTCGCCACACTGGCAGGCTTCCTGGAAGAGCAGCTCCCTGTGCAGCGGGTGCTGAGCGGGTGCTGGGAGTGCAGCTTTGTCTTCCTGGTCCTGGAGCATGGGGTAGAGGCCCCTCGGCCACCCACCCTCACTGAAGCAAGCCCTGGAGGAGCAAGCCCACATTAGCCTAATTGCAGGGTATGGCTGCGTAGCACACATCGTAGGGATCCCATAGATATTTGTTGAGTATCTGATCCTGTCCTCTAGACTGGAGAAGAGGGGAGCTGAGCAGGGAATGATAAAAAATAGTAAAATACTAACAAATACTTATACAGTATTTACTATGTGCTAAGTATTGTTCTAAGTGTTTTACATAAATGAATTAAGTGAATCCTCACAACCAGCCTGGGAGGTGGATGCCAGTATCATCCCATTTTCCATGTGGGGAAACTTCCATACCATGAGATAAGTAACTCACCTAAGGTGACACTGCTCACAAGTGGCAGAGCTGAGACTTGAACCCCAAATATTGTGGCTTCAGGGTCAAGGCTCTTAACCATAACATGTGCTTGCTCTCTGTTTCTGAACCTGGTCACCCGGGATGGGAGCCCAAATCCAATAGCTTCGGCTAAAAAGAGGTAGTGGCTCAGGTGGGGGAGGTTCAGGATGGAGTCTCCCCTGGGGACTCTGGGGTCCAAATGATGTTGGTAGGGTCACCATTCGTGCATTCTGTCTCCCTCTCTCTGTTCTGCTTCTGTCTGTGAGTCAGCTTGTGCCCACTCTGTGCCGGGGGGGCCAGGTCCCAGGACTGGGTGCCCCACCAGACCCACACTGTGGGGGAGAAGGGCTGGCTCAGCATAGAAGGGGGTGCCATGACCAGAAAATGGGGCAGGGCAGCAGAGCAGACAATACGACAGATGGACACCACAAGTTCCTCCCTCCGCCAGGGGTTTATACCTCTTCATGTACGTAACCCTCACTACAGCCTAGAAGCCGGGGATTATCAGGCACATTTATAAATGGGGAAACTGAGGCACAGAGTGACTTGTCAACGTTCATACAACTTGAACTGGTGGCATTCATGCGCAGGGCTGCCTGATTCTGAAACTCCACGCTGCCTGGAGCTTCTCAGACAGATGCCCTGGGGGACGCATTGACCGCAGCCCACAAGTCCTCTGGGCAGTTCTGTGGTCAGAGGACAGAGGCTGCCAGGCCCCTAGTGGGAAGACGCCGGGCCAGGGCTGGAGGGAAGGAGTCACTCGTTAGATGATGCTCAGGGCCCCACAGCTGGCGACAGTAGGTTCCCTGCCCTTCCCTGGCCCTGCCCAGTCCCCAGAGCTGGGAGCCCGGGGACTGGGCACCTCCCCTGGGCCTCTGGCAGGGAGCGAGCAGTGCCGGAGGCAGGAGGCAGGCAGGCATGGCGCGGTCCCTGCCCATCTGGGGAGTGCTCGGTGGCTGGCTGGAACTGAGCAGTGGACGGCGTTTGGACTCAGCAGCGCGAGCCCAGCTCGGAGGCTGCGAGGCAGAGCCGCGAACGCCAACAGTCTGGAGGCAGGCTCCGGAGGGAGACAGGCTCGGGCCCATGCGCTGAGCTCGGTTCCCACGACAGCTCAGCAGACAGATGGACCTGGGAATCCTCGCCGCCTGGCCAGGAGGGCGTGCGTACACACGAACGGGAACACAGGCGCCCCACGGGGAGGGACGGGCTGGAGTTCCCAGAGAGGACCCGGGGTGGGGGGCCAGCCAAGGGGCGGGAGCTGTGGCCCTAGCTGGTTTGTTAGATAAAGCAGTCCAGTGTGTGGGGCTCCTTGGTTAGGCCGACCGCTGGACCTTGGCCCAAGGACAGCTCTGACCTTGACCTTAGGCTTTGTCTTGACCCCCAGCTTCAGACTGAATCCTGAACTGGGACCCAGACTGAGCCCTGACTCTGGCCCCTGCTCAGCTGGGCCCAACCTTGATCTTAGACTGAGTAGTCTGAGCCCCGATCCCAGTCCCTGATGACCCCTGATCATGCCAACTGCTTTCTGTCAAATCCACTTGCATATGTCCTTCTCTGAAAGGAGCCCAGAGCTGCCCAGAATACACCCCAGGAGGGGTGGAAGGTGAAAGCCGGGTCCTGGTGGTGCTGCCAGCCTCAGGCAGGCACAGGGAGCAGGAGCAGTGCGGCCAAGAGCGGTGGTGAGGAGGGGCAGCGTAAGTGACGATGGAGACAGAGGGCGGTCCGCCCTGGCAGGTCCAGAGTCGGACCTGAGGACAGAGCCCAGGCGGCTGGGCCTGCAGGGTCTGGGGAGGCAGGAAGCACTCGAGAAAGAAGCAGGAAAGGCAGAGCTTCCCGAGTCGGAGCCAGGGAAGGGGAATGCGGGTGCAGTTTTGTCCAGACAGGTAGAGCTGGGGCCTGGAGAGGAACCCTTCTCCCAAGGCCGGAGAGACCTGGAGCTCGGACATTAGCAGCAGTGCCTAAAAACACAGGCAGGCAGTGAGGAGGCAAAGACAGCTTATTTTGGAATGGCCCAGGCATGGCTTGGGTAGGGCGTGGTAGCCACGATCAGAGGTGTGGAATATTAGGGGGCACTGCCTGTTCTCAGTACTTCCAAGTGTTACTTAGCTCGTGACTCAGTGAGACCGTAGAGCAGAGGCCCTGGATGCCCCGGCCCCGAGTTCGGCACTCCCTGCTCTGGACCCTCTGTGACACCCTGGGGGTTCTTCTGGCCACTGGAGTGTGCCCCCCTGGCACTGGGGGTGTGTGGTCGGGGGTAGGTGTTACGGCCCCTGGGACAGCCAGGGGTGGACTGGAGGTGATGGATAGACAGGCCAGCTTCCTCTCCTTCAAGGGGGACGACTCTGGGGTGGGTTCCACACTCTGTCCTAGACCAGGGGCTGGCAAACATTCTCTGCAAAGGGCCAGATAGTAAATACTTCAGGCTTTGAGGACCATACGGTACCTGTTGCAACTATTCAACCCTGTCGCTGTGGCTGAAAAACAGCACAGACAATACATAAATGAGTGGGCATGGCTGTGTTCTGATAAAACTTTATTTGCAAAGTCAGGAGGCAGGCCCGATTTGGCCTGTGGGCTGTAGTTTGCCAACCCCTGAGATGGTCCTGGCAGGACTGGGCCCCGCCTGGTTTTCCAAAGGGGTCACTCGCTCCCTGACCCACCTCCCTCCTCGCCATCCATGTCCCACCCCTCTACTCCCTCCTGGAGCTTCCAGGATGTCTTCTCAAATAAATGACTTGCTCTCGAATTCTTGTCTCAGAGTCTGCTTCTGGGGCCCCAACCTAAGGCAGTTCTCGTCATTTACACAAGAAGAGACAAGGCAGCTGGAGGCTCAGCAGCTTGCGCAAGACCCCACAAGAAGAGGCATGACCACCTTCTTGAACTGCTGCGGTCTTATCCAGAGCCACCTGACTCTGTCACCTGGGGGGAGGCTGTGTCTGCCTGCACAGGTTGAACAACCTCAGGACAGGTCCCTGGAATTGACAGAGCACTGGGGGAGGGGTGTGGCACACAGGACGAGGCAGTCCTGCCCCACGCTCCAGTCTGGGCAGAGAGGGGCACTTAACATCTGGGAAAGAATGGGACCAATGTCTCCAAGGGGCAACCATGTCCTACTCTCCCCTTGGATCTTCTCTGGGCATAAATGATCACTCCCACTTTTCAGATGGGTACACTGAGGCTCAGAGAGGGGAGGGCCTTGCTCCACACCACACAGCGCAGACTTGGCAGAACTGAGTCTCATCCCAGGGCTCTGTGTGCATCTGGGGAGGCAGAGGAGGTGGCACATGCTTCTCTGGGGGACCTTGGGAAGCTTCACGGCTCTCAGGGACCTTGGCTCACTCTCTTCACTGCCACAAGCCACTGGATCTACATTTGCTACCTCATTGGATCATGGCACCTTGAACAAAAGGGTCCTTAGGCATTATCTAGTCGAACTCCCATTTTACAGATGGGAAAGTTAAGACCCAGTGAGGGAGGGAGCTTCCCAGAGGGTTATCCAGTGAGTCAGGTCAGACAGGGGCAGGAGCTTCCAATTCCTAGGAAAGCAGCGTGGTCCTCGCGTCCCCCGCCAAGCCAGGTGGTATCCCCGACACCTGACTCCCAGAGGCCAGCCCTGGAGAGGACACCTGGCTCCGAGCCAGCCTTCCTCTCCTCTCTGCCAAAGCTCAGCTCTCTGGGCTCCCGCACTGTCTGAAAACTCCTCTGCTGGTCTGCTCTCCGCAGAGCACAGATTATCGCTCTTGTGCTAATTATTTTTATGATTAAAAGATGATAAATTATTAAACAAAGTCTGAAAAATGTGCCAAGATCTGCTCCGAGGCTGGGCCTGAGAAGTTGCCCCCTTGGCGTCCACATTAATTAATAAATGAGGCTCTCCATGGAGAGGAGCTACAGCTGGTACATCTGGCAGCCAGGCAGGAGCTGGTGGAGGGCAGATGCCGGGCAGGCGGGGAGGAAGGGGACTCCCTGGGAGCGCCCAGCCTGGGCTTTGGTAACAGAGTCCTCTCCCTCCCTGCTCCCAGCCTAGGACGCAGCAGAGGGCCTGGTGGCCCCAGCCCGACATCTGGCCTCTGGAAGAAGCCTGGCCTTTCAAGCCTAGAAATCACAGTTAATCCTGCAACCCTACGCCCTTCTCCAAATTCAGGCTTGGGAGAATCCCAGGTCTCTAAGGGAAGTGCAGGAGAACAGGATTCAAACCTCTGCCAGCCATTTCCTCCTTGGGTAACTTCCAGGCAGGTCACTTAATAAGACTCTAAGCCTGTTTTCTCATCTGTAAAATGGGTGGAAATGACATCTATTTTGCAAGGGTGTTGAGAGTGTAAAATAGAATGATATCTATTAAGAGCACCCAGTTCTCAGTAAATGGTCAATAAACGTTAACCAGGCTGACTTGAAGCTTGGGTTTATTGCTGCTGTGCAACAACTAGCCATGGAACCTTGGTAGAGCAACTTCGCCTTTCTCAGCCTCAGTTTCCTTACCTGTAAAATGGGCATGAGAATTCCTAAATCTCAGGATCAAAGGAAAAACCGTGTGTGAAGTGCTTAACAGAGTAGGTACTCAATTAATGATGGCTATTTCATTGTAACTGTTTATGACAACTCCAATGCTCTGAAGGGTCAACAAATGGATTTTCCTTCCACCCCACGGGCTGCTTCTTCCCTGGCTCCTTTGCTGGTCCTGCTCCCTCACACCTTACTCACTGCAGTGCCCGGGGCCCAGGCCTTGGTGTCTCTCTCTCCCTCATACCCTCTCCCTTGTGACCCCATCCATCTGGATGCTGGGGGGGGGGTCTCACATTTATAGCACTAGCCTGGGCCCCCTTCCCTGAAGCCCAAAGCCTTGCCTGTGGCTGCCCAAACTGTCCCGTTGGATGTATAATGGACGTCTCAAATGTAATATGCTAATGACACATCCCAAATGGAATTCCTCATCTTCCCCACCCGAACCTGCTCCCCTCAAGTCTTCCCTGCCTTGGTTAACAGCTACTCTGTCCTTCCAGACAAGGAGGACACCTTGGAGTCATCCTTGACTCTGCTCTCTCTTTCACACCAAATACTTTAACCATCAAGAAGTTGGGCAGCTCCACCTTCTGCCTCTGTTAGAACCTGACCACCTGGCCATCTCCCAGCACCTCCCCTGCCCACCTTAGGATAAGCCCCTCATGTCACACCTGGATTCTTGCAGCAGCCCCTAACTGGTGTCTCTGCCACAGTACTTGTCCCTGTAGTAATGCACCACACAGCTGCCAGAATGACCCCTTTAAAACACGTCAGACCCAGTCACCCCTCTGCACAGAATCCTCCAATGGCTCCCATGTCTCTGGAGCAAGAGGCAAAGCCTTTGCCCAGGTCCCAAGGCTGGACACTTGGTGCCAGCCGCACCCACCTTGGGGCTTCCTTGAACACACCAGGCACACCCCCACCTCGGGGTCCTTGTACTGGTTGTTCCCTCACCCCGCTCAGACCTCTGCTCAAATGTCACCTTCTCGGAGGGGCTTACCTGGTCCATCCTAGAAAAACATCCCCCCTCCCAGCCCTCTTTATTGGGCCTTCCCTCCTCCATAGCGCTGCCCCTCTTCTTACATGCTAGAGCTTCTCACGTCTTGTGTTTATCGTCTGTCCCCTCCTTCTAGCGTAGGAGGCCCCAAGGGCACAGACCCTTGTCCATGGTGTGCACTACAGTATTCCCACGGCACCAGCGCAGGGCCTTGGGCAGAGGAGGTGCTGGGTATACACAGACAGTGCCCACCCTCCAGGACTGTGGGCCTGCAAGTCCAGCGGGCAGGCAGAAGAACAAACCGGCCATTTCGATTTTAAGATGAGATCAGTCAGAGGCAGAGAAGGCTGGATGAAGGAGGTGAGGCCTGAACCATGTCCTGAAACCGTCGGGGTTTCTAGGAGGAGGAGGAGGAGGAGGAGGGGCAGAGGGCATTCAGGTGGGGAAGTCAGCCCCAGCGAGGTCTTGGCAGCTCAGGGAGGTCAGCTCTGAGAACCGGCAGGTCATCACTGGCAACCTGGGAGAGGGGTACGGGGAGATAAGCCGGAGAGGGGCAGGTGCCCAGGTTGGGGGTGCTGGGGGGGGCGGGGAGGGAGGCCAGCTCGGGTCTCCTGGTCCTGCCTGGTCCTCCCCCCTCGGCCTAAGCAGATGAGGCACGTGCCCACTCTTATGACTTCCCAGAGGGGACAAAGTAGTTTAATTGCCAGAAACACAATTTTAGCAAAACAACAGCCATATTCCATTGGGTCTAGGATGCTCGACTATTTTCCATACTGCTAAGAAACGCTGTCAATGAACGTACGCCATGGCATTAGGACCCCTGTGAAAACACGTGCAACTTCAAATTGCTGCCGTATGACCGCGGGTAGTGCTGGGCCTGTAAAACCGCTTGAGATGGATTCTCTCACTGAAGTCTTGCACTCCCCGATCAGTACCTGTGAGACAAGTGCATTAGTTCCCCATTTTACAGATATGACAACCCGTGTGCACAGAGATTAACCTGCCATCCAGCTGCTAAGTGGTGGAGCCGGGGTGAAAGCCGGGCAGTCTCTGAAGCGTTGCCTTCCGGCATGAAATGGAGTGTGAAACGGGGAAGCCGCGTGAAACTGCAGCAAATCAGCCATGTAAGACGGGCAGCAATGGTTCCATTTATTCAAGGTGACACCCACCGCGCTGCATGTCAGTAATCCGCACCCTCGTCCCCAACACCCTCGCCCTGTTCTGCCTGTGCCGGCCGAGGTGGTCTCCCGTGGTGAGGCAGACCTACCCTTTTCTCTTGGTCCTGAAAGCCACAAACCTCGAGGCCATCAACGCTGTGTGACCAAGTGAGCATCCTGGGAAGGTTCTGGCTTTCCCAAAGGGCCCTGACTGCTTCTGGGGGCCCCAGCCCCATCACCCTCATAGCCTTCACTTCCAATGCTCTGGAAAGGGCTGAAACCAATGGGTTAACTTGCTTTCCCTATTAAATATTTACATAAACACGCTCGGGAAGGTGTGTGTAAGTTATTAATAATGCAAGGCTAGCCTAGGCTCGGTGAGAGCTAAGAGACCCAAATTGTATCATCATAATCCATTATTCACATATAATGCGTCTATTCTCCTCCATTAGCGCAGGCAGGAAATGCCCCTGAGTGCCGGGCAGGGCTTCGGAAAGCGCAATAAATGGCGGCTAGACACATGGCAGGAGGGCGGCAGCTGTAGTTAAACAAGTGTAAATTAGCGCCCAGCCTCACTCCCTGCCTGCAGCCGGCAGGGAGGGGGTTACGGGATGTGGGCAACTCACTATCAATCCAGACAGCCCTAGTGGCCTCTCTGGAAACCCTTCTGGAGGGGCCCTCCCGCCGGCCACGTGGGAGACCAGGCCTTAGAAAGCTCAGCTTCTGCTCTCCGGGGCCTGGGCTGGAATCTCAGCTGGTGACCTGGGGTGAGAGGGTGGAGGGGGCTGCTCTGCAAGCTGCTGCACACTGAGCCTTGGGCCCCATCTGTAGAATGAGGGCGAGAGTCGCCACCTCGCAGGGGGGTTGCATGAAGGAAATAGAATGAGGGAGGGGAAGTGCCCAGCACAGGGCACACTGCGGGCCCTTAGAGAGTGAGACAGCACCCCTCTATCCCCCCAGGCAGTTTCAGATCTAGGGGTAACATGTGGGAAGCTTAGGCCTCCGATGGATGTGGGCAAAGACAAAGCTAGGTAGAGACAGAGTGGCCTTATGTTGTCCCCTCTTCAGCTTTGCTGTCACTGCAGGAGGCTCCTCCCCTCTGGACCCCACCTGAGTACCTGGTGCCGCGGTCAGGCTCCTGGCCCAGCAGGCACACCTGACCATCCTGGCCCCATCTCCAGTGTGTCCCCAGTCCTTAGGCCGTCCTCAACCTCTTCCCCAGCACCACCCCGCTCCCCCAGGAGCCAGGCCCTGCACGGAGCAAACGCGTCTGCTGTTGGCCCCAGAACAAGCTGAAGCTCTGGATTACCCATGAGCTGGAAGGTGGAGTTTTCCTTTAAAGAGCACCAAACTGAGAGTTAGGAGATCTGAGTTCTCACCTCCTTCCCTGCTGACTCTGTGGTTTGGGGAGAGTCCCGTGGCCTCTGCACCTCAGTCTCTCTACCTGTAGAATAAGGGGATTAATCAGATGAGATGAACACGCATCACTTATCGAATGTGAAGTGCTGGGTGTGTGTGTCTGAGGACCCTTCCTGGCTCCAAAACCCTGAGGAGCAGAGCTATCATGATATTCTAGAATCCAGAATTCTGGTTCAAGTCATTGCTGTGTTTCGTCTCTACAGCTACCGTTAGATTTTTTCTGGCATAGAATCTGTCGTGGCACACAGACTCTGGGCCCTGGGGTCAGGTTGGGTGGGGTCGGAGCCTGATCCGCCTTTTGCAGCGGAGTCACCTTTAGCCTAAACGCCCATTAGCAGCCCCTCTTCCCCCCCTAGGGACCTGGCAGTGGCTGCTGTTCAGTGGAGACCGCAAAATAAAATGCTAATTTGGAAAGGCAGGGAGCAGGTGGCCAGAGTTTGTGCTTTTCAAAGCATGGTGTCTGTGCCTGGGCCGGTTTGCCTGGGCCTTCCCTGCCCTATCTAAGAGTGGCCTCCACACTCTCTTTCCCTCCGTCCACTTTACTTTTCTTCCCATCACTTACCTGACATCGTATACCTATTAGTTGACTTGCTTCTTGTGTGTTTCCTCGCCAGGAACGTCGGCTCCATCAGGGCGAGGATTTTGATCTCGTCTCGTTCATTGGCTGCTGTTCCCTAACACAGTGCCTGGCGCCTGGTGGGAACAAAATGCACGTTTATTAAATGAATTAATTATTTCAGATTCAAATCTAGCACACATATATTGAGCACCTACTCTATGCTAGCCACTGTGCAGGAGCTTTTATATACGTCACTCACTTAATCAGCTCCACAATGACATCTATTCACATGTATGATGACCAGTGGGCACTAACGTTAAATTGCAATTGCGTGAACCTGACAGGAATGCTTCCAATCCCCTCCCCTCCTTCTTCCGGGCCAGGGGGCTAACAATGATCTCATGGCCAGACGGTGAATGATGTCACGTTCTGATGACTTCCCTTCTGGTCCTTCCTTTAGTCCTGCTCATCAGTTCTCAAACTCAAGGGTATTTAGGTAAAAATTACTGTATTGGGCTATATACAAAGAAAACTATGTAGTCAATTTAAGGGATTTCAAGAACAATTTGAACTTTATGCAATTTTGACTGATGCACTAATTGTAGAATCTAATGCCCATATATAATATAAGATTGCTGTACTAGCTGTGTAGCTTTGGGCAAGTTACTGACCCTCTCTGAGCCTCAGTTTCCTTATCTGTATATGAAGCTATTAATAGCTACCTTACAAAGCGTATGTGATATGCATATGATCTGTATATGACAGGCAATAGGTGAGTTTGAATCCTACTGTCAGCACTTACTAGCCATGTGATCTTGGGCACATGCCTCAGTCTCCTCATCTGTTAAATGGGGGGTATTAATAGGGTATGGCTTTTAATTGGACTGGACCCCGTTTGCACTGTGCTGTTAAGCAGACCTGTGCTCTGAGTCAGAGCTGTCCTAGTTGTAGGCACAGCACCTGGAGGTATTGCTGGGCTCTGCGCCCCTGGCAGGTGTGGAAGTCCTTGCCCCACGGGGGATGCAGGTGCAGGCACTGCCTGTGGGTCAGTAGTCAGCAGGTGGTCAAAGAAAAACTTTAAGGAGGATACAGGTGGACGGACTTAATGAAAAGTGTTCTAACAGAAACTTACCTGCTGAAATCTCCAAATGCTCTTCAGTTCTAGCTACTTTATTGGTGACATACACCAGGCCTGATCAATAAACACTTCTATGTTTATTCATTCGTTTAACAAGTAGGTATTGAGTGCTATTATGTGCTTAGCAATGTTCCAGGTAGTGGAGAAAACAAGTCAGACACAGTTCCCATCCTTATGGAGCGTACAGTTTAGTGGTTACAATGATAAAAATAGTAGCAATAATAGTAACTGCCACCAATAGTGGCTTCTCTTTATAAAGTACATTTTAACGTTCCAGAGACTGGACTATGTGCTTTACATGTGACACCTTATTTCATCCTCACAACAAATTCCTATGAGATTCATATTAATATCTTCATTTTGTAGATGAAGCACCTAAAGCTCAGGGTCTCCAAGGTCACGGAGTCAGTGGCAGTTAAGAAACTCGAATCCAGATCTGTCTCCTCAGTGGCCTTTTTCCTCAGAAGCAGCTTCTGCAAAAGGAGTCTCCTGGGAACTTCCAGGGGAGGGAAGGGACTGATGAGGGAAGGAGGGGACAGTTGGTCCTGAAACCCCTCACTGAGTGCCGCAGCATGGAGCGACGGTCCCATCACAGATCGCGGGAGCTCCATGTGCGGCGAGCGGTAATGAGCCCCGGCCCAGCATGCGGGCGGCGTGACGGGGAGGAAGGGGCCGGCCCAGGGCTTGCTTGGGCAGTGGCCCAAGCGGGTAGTGTGACATCTTTACGGCCTGATTAATGGAGTCCTCAGGACAGCAGGCATCCGAGGCAGCTCCGAGGTTATGGGCCTGGGGGCCAGGAGACATAACTAGCCTTCAGAGTCCCCAGCCTGGTGCAAGATGACTGTCCCCATAGCCCACCGAGGGCTGTGTCAGGAGAGGGGGTGGGACTGCAGTCCCTGGGGCCAGGCAGGGACGATGTTGATGGTCTGGGGGACGGGCCAGACACATGGCTCCCCCTGGGCCACTGGCTGGAGAAACAGGTCTGGGGGACTGGCCTGTGACAGAGGCAGTGATCTCACTGGGGAGGGCCTGGGCCTGGGCTCATGCCACCTCTCTGGCTCCTGAGTGGCAAGCAGCCAGGAGCAGGGCAGGAGCCCCAGGCTGTCAATTCTGCAGTCAGCCCACTGTACCAGTTGGGGGTCTGCCAGAGAAGCAGGACCACTGTGAGTGACCGAGGGTTCGTGCTTGGGTAGAGGCCTTTCCTGATCATGGGAGCTGCTAGGCAGTGACGTCAGTCTGTGCCCCTGTGTCTGCTCCAGGCCTGGGGTCAGCAGGGCTGGCAGTTGGGAAGGGAGGATGGCCAGGAAGAGGAGGTGAGCAAGGACAAAGCGGAACCTGAAAGGGTGACTTGGATGTGCAGGAGGAGCATGACCAATCGAGGACACACTGGGAAACACACCTGTCTCCCACTGGGACCCGGTTGGCCTCCCACTGCCTCTAAGCCCCCAACTGATGATGTGCTGATCTGCAGAAGAGCTCGCCTGCGCCCCCAGGAGCTGCACACCAAGCCGGCCCCGAGTGTGGAGAGGCTGAAGGAGGAGGCCTGGTGGGATCTGGAGTCGCCGGGGGTTGGGACACTGGCCCACACCAGCAAGGTGAGGCAGCAGGTGGGCCGTACCTGCTCCGGCATTGCCTGATCCCACACAAACCTGCCAAGTGCAAATGTGTTCCACTTCGCCTACCACATCCGTGCAAATCTCTCCTGTGGCCACCCCTAACTCGAAACCACGCAGGGAAGGAAACTGTGGGAAATGCAGTCACCGCTTTGCTAAGCTGACTCAGGACAAAGCCCCCACACTCACTGGGCGACATTGGCCAAGTCCTTGACCCTCTCTGAGTCTCCATTTCTTCATCCATGAAATGAGAGATGGGCTTCTCAGTGGTTCTTCTTTTCATGTTCAAAAAAGAGACAGAAAACAACAAAAAAACCAAACAACAACAGCAACAAAATCCCACACTCAAAAAACCACAAATACAAAACAATACAAAATAAACAAACAGGCTGGGCGCGGTGGCTCACACCTGGAATCCTAGCACTCTGGGAGGCCGAGGCAGGAGGATTGCTTGAGGTCAGGAGTTTGAGACCAGCCTGAGCAAGAGCGAGACCCCATCTCTACTAAAAACAGAAAGAAATTATATGGACAGCTAAAAATACATATATAGAAAAATTAGCCGGGCATGGTGGCACATGCCTGTAGTCCCAGCTCCTCGGGAGGCTGAGGCAGAAGGATCGCTTGAGGCCAGGGTTTTGAGGTTGCTGTGAGCTAGGCTGACGCCATGGCACTCTAGCCTGGGCAACAGAGCGAGACTCTGTCTCAAAAAATAAAATAAAATAAAATAAACAAACAAAAGAGGCAAAGAGACATGGATTGTCTCCTCTCTCCTTTGTGTGCAAATGGACATAACATCTCCTTGAAATAAACCTGTAAGTCCCCAGCACTCAAAGCCCCAGGTTGGAAGCACCTGGGCTAGACCATCTTGTAGCCCCCTCCTCCCCCTGGCAGTGCAGAAACGAGGCTGAGCTGACGGGCAGAAGACCCGAGCCTGGGCTTCGCTGCCAGGCAACAAAGCAAGGTGCCATACCTCTCCCAAGCCTCAGTTTCTTCACCTGTATAATGGGAGCAATCCTCTTTTGCCTTTCAGGGGATCATCACACAGATGCTGTCAGAGGCTGGGGCAGGGCTCAGAGTGTATGACAGACTTCTTAGACAGTGACTCAAGATCAGCTGTGACAGGGAGATGGTTAATTCTGGGACTCCTTTTCCAAGAAGCTCTCCAGACCGTGGGGAGACCATTGACTACTAATATAGAAAACACTTTGTGGGGAGGAGGGAGACAAATTCTGCCTGAGAAGGCTGGTAGAGGAGGGTGCATTTGAACCAGGCCTGGAGGAATCGATGTGGCTGTGATGAGCCTGCACGGAGGGCAAGAGCCACACAGGAAGAAGGAAGAGGGGCCAAGGCCTGCAGTTGGGAGGGTGCAAAGTGTGTTGGGCACTGGTGAGGACCGTGGTGCAGTGGAACAGAGGTGTGCAGGCCAGAAGAAGAAGGGTACGGTGGGGCAGGAGGTGAGGACTAGCTGGTAAAGTCTTGAATGCACCTAAAGATGTTCATCGCAGCCCTAATGGAAAAGGCAACTAGTGGGAGTGGCTCGAGTGTACAATGCAAAGCAGGGAACCAGGGTCCCCACGTCCTCCAGACCTTTGGGGTCATTCTTTCACATCTAACTCAAGCCCTTTCCCTGCAGTGGAAGCCCCCGTAAGAGCTCCCATGGATTGCCACGGGAGGCTTACCAGCCTCTGCTCACTCTATACAGCGTCGGCTTCCTAAGTCACTCCTGGCTCCTGCAGCACCCTTCCTCACTTACTCATCTCTTCACTCCTTGCTTGATCTCCTCTGCTTGGGGGACAGTCCACGGGCCCAGGGCTGTCGAGTGGAGCAGACTTTTTTTTTTTTTTTGAGACAGAATCTTGCTCTGTTGCCTGAGCTGGAGTGCAGTGGTGCAATCCTGGCTCGTTGTAACCTCCAACTCCTGGCCTCAGGTGATCCTCCCGCCTCAGCCTACCGAGTAGCTAGGACTACAGGCACATGCCACTGCGCCCAGGTAATTTTTAAATTTTTGTAGAGACGAGATCTCACTATATTAGGACCAGACTTTTTTCAGTGATTCATGGGACACCACGGGGCATTCTGTGGTGCCCTGGAGTTGGCTTGCACCAGGGAAGGAGTATTTACAACACGGAATTCAGCAAATGCCACGCATCAAGGTCTGGCCTCTCCTTTCCCCACAGTTGGTTCTTCAACCTCTACCAGCACCCACTGATGACAGCACGGTAGGAACCACACTTGGGAAGAGAAGATCAGACACCTCGGTCCTAAAAACCCATTAGCCAAAACCCACACTGGGAAAGTCCTGGCTGTCGGAGTTCTTTCACAGGACACTACGTTTTCTGCCATATTGCTGGTATTCTTCTCTTTCCATAAACTTCCCATACATTTCCATCTCTCCCCCATCCTTTGGGAAACTCCAAATTACACACACAATTCAACTCTTTTGGCTTTTCCGTCTCTTTCCAGACCGTGCCCTGGGGTGGGGACTTCACATGTCGCACCCCAAGGGGCTCACCAAGGTACGTTCCTTTTTCTACGTGAAGGCGGCTGCAGGTTGGATGGCTTTAAACAGATTTATTTTTCCTTCTGCTATGCAAGTTGGCTAAGTTGAATTCAAAAGGTGGTTCTGTGGATATTAAAAACGATAATTGGGATGCCTGAAACAATATGGAAAATGCTCTTGGGTCACATGCTCAGATCCGCACTCTCACTTCTGGGAAACAGTTCTACAGAAACATTTGCACAGATGTATGTATATGCATGCGTGGTGGCACGGTGGCACTGTTTGTGATAAATATTGGAAATACTCTAATCGCCTGGCATGGGGGGATAAGTGAAATAAGCAGTGGAATGTATACAGTTGATGAAAAGGTAGAAGCTGGTCTCTATCTGTGCTGACATGGAAATATGTTCACAGTATTGTAAAATGAAAATGTTGCAAAACAGGATATATCTTTTTTTGTAAAAAAGTTTAAAAGTGTATATGTATGTGTACGTGTGTTTGTGTGTGTGTGTTTACAGATACAGAAAAATGTCTGGAAGGATGAGCCTTAAACTGTTCATGCAGACAATCTTAGGGGATGGGTGTCTATGTGGGGAGCGGGGACATGTTCCCTTTTTACATTGTGTATTTCTGTATTGTTTGCATTTCTTACCATAAGCACATATTGCTTATGTAATTCTTAAAACCAATGATCTTTTACAAAGAGAAAATGCTTAGAACACAATGTCTAATATAAATGGTAGGATGCAAAATTGTTTACATATTGTAGTTAAAACTCTACAGACACCTGCATTGGGGCAGACAGGAATGGGATGAGGAGCAGCCCACGAGAAGTGACTGGTAGTTAGGGTGGGGTCCGGGGAGGGTTCTTTCTCCTCTTCCGGAAGGCTGGGTAGGGCTGAGATCTGGGGTGTCTCCAATCCCTCCAGCACCTTCCTTCCTTCCGCTCCCAGCCCATGTTCCTGTCACTTACAAGTGGCAGTGGGTATCAACTATTCAATTATTTTCAAATGGTTGAGCGTGGGTCTGGATTGAATAAATCACATTGATGCCAATTTCCAGGGAAGGGCTTTCATATTTTATGATCTACTCCCCACTTTTCCTCCCCTTCCTTCCTTGGGCTCCTGTTAATGAACCAGGAGACTGTGCACACTGCTCGGACGTCCCCACTGCCAACCCCCAGATGGAAATGCTGCTTGCTGAAAGCATCGTGGTTCTGGGTTTTTTCTTTTCCTTCCTCACAGTCCTGGGAAATTGATATGCAGGCAGGATTATGTTTTGTTTAAAGCTCAGCCCTGGCTTCTGAAAGAATACATTATCCAAATCGGTACATGTGGTTGAAATTCTGAAAAACTCAAGTTGTGTCACATGTGGCTTGCCGATGAGGTGTTCAGCCAGGTCTTATGCAGCATAAATGCCCTGGATCAGAGGGAAGTATAATCATGGAAAACCATCCACCGAAGAATATTCCTAAAGTCAGTGATTTATCCTGCTGGTGGTGGAAGGTGGGCATATCACATACCTCTGCCACCGCCATGGCCACCCAATATGCCACCAACTCCCAGTCCTGGCAACAGATGCTGCGTCTTTCCTTCTTTCCAGCTTCTTTAAAATTAAGATTCTAAGAAATGATTACACAAAGACGTGAAAACCAGAGTTGGGGTTTTTGTTTGTTTGTTTGTTTTTTGCTTCTCTTTTCATTTTGTAAAATGGATGTAAAGAAACCAAGTGTGATTTGGAATTTGGAATTCTGGAGCTGCAAGAGAAAGAACCGGACTTAACCATGTGTGTTTCAGAGTCTCCACCATTCTTGAATCTTGTCTATGACTAGGGCACGGGAACGACTAGTTGGTGATAATTTGGGAGGCACCGAGGTCCCACTTGCTCTTTAAATGTTAGAGTTTTAATGATTTAGGAACCAAAAGAATAACTAAGGAGCCCAGCAGTCATTATCTCAAATAATGAGACTTTTTAATGCAAAATCAATGTTTGTTATAATGAAAATAGATTCCTCAGCTCCTGCAGGGCCAAATGTACAAATCTTTTCTGCTGTTAAATAAAATGTGACGGCTCATTTTCAGGAGGATGGTGAGCATTTTTATTCAAGAGTAAAAATAAAATGTCAGAACTTATTTACTTTTATTAAGTGCTCATTCTCAATCAGATACTCTAATCAATATCTAATTGGAGGCAAGGAAACGGAAAATAATTTTTATGCCAACCTGGGAGAAGGGAAGGAAGGGAGAAGAAAAGAAGGCAGGAGAAAGCTGCCTAGGACATATTTAGTTATAAGAAGAGCAAATATTTATTGAGCAGATGCATAGTGCTAGGACTGTGTAGATGCTTTGCCTGTGTTGGATTGTCATAGCTTCATAATAATCCTATTCACAGATGACAAAGCTGAGGCAAAGAAACTTCTTTAAGGAAGATAATATTTATTATGTGGTAGCTCCAGGATTGAGAGCCAGATCGTCTGACCCCCTTCAGCCCTGGCTATAAGTTACTTTATTTATCTGCCCACTCTACCCTTTTAGCAAATGTCTTTTTTTAACTTTTATTTTTTAAAAAAATGAGTCATTCTTGAGAGATTAGCTTTACTGATAGAAGAAGTTTGACTCCTATGAACATTGAAACTGTAAACTTAAAATAGTTTTTTGTAGGGTAAATTTTTTTCTGAAATATATTACATACTTCTCTGTCTTGGGAAACAGAGCACATTGAGCAACTTTCTTTTTATGACTCAGAGCTGGTTTCCCGACTCAACTCTGTGATGTAAGGAATCTATAGTCTAATAGGGGAGACAAAATGTGAGAAGGGAGTTGAAATCCTAGCTCTAATGCCTGTTACTGAGTGCCTTGGGCAAGCTCCCCACTTCCTCTGCGAAAGGCTGGATCTTCTAGTGTTCTACGATTTTAAGTTACAGGGAGGTAGATTACATCAATACAAGGAAGAACCTTCTAAACATTAGAGTTATCTGAAAAATGGCTGGGCTGCCTCAAGAAGGAGTGAGCTCCAGCCCTGGAGTTATTCAATCCAGACCAGCTGTGAAGATGATATAGATCAGTGGTCCTCAACCTTTTTGGCACCAGAGACCAGTTTCATGGAACATGGAAGACAATTTTTCCATGGATGGCGGGTGCAGGGAGGCAGAGCTCAGGTGGTGATGCGAATGATGGGGAGCATCTGTAAATACAGATGAAGCTTTGCTCCCTCATCTGCTGCTCGCCTCCTGCTGTGCAGCCCCCCTTCCCTTCCTAAGTTTCATCTGAGTTTCATGGAAGACAGTTTTTCCACAGGTGGGGGTGGGAGGGGTGGAGCTCAGGCGGTGATGTTCAGCCCGGTTCCTATCAGGCCATGGACCAGTACCAGGCCGAAGCCTGGGGGTTGGGGACCACAGATATAGATGATAAGGAATTGGACTAGCTATCTTTTAGGTGGGTCAGCAACCTTTTTCTATAAAGGCCCAGAAAGTAAATATTTTAGGCTTTGCAGGCCATACAGTCTCTGTCCCAACTGCTTAACTGCACTGTTGTAGAGTAAAAGCAGCCATAGACAACACATGAACAAATGACTGTTGCAGTGTTTCAATAAAACTTTATTTACAAAAACAGGCAGAGGGCCAGATTTGGTCCATGGGGCATCATTTACTAATCCCTGTTCTAAGTGCTTCCACTTAGAAACATTATGATTCTCTTCTTGTCCCTTTAGTTATTGTGCTGGGCAGCACTGGCACGAGGGCCTGCCTTAATTAATAATAATGAGTTAACTATTACATAATCCTTACTATGTGCTTGGCACCTTTCTAAGCTCTTTATATATATTAACTCCTTTAATCCTCACATCAACCTTAAAAAGTAATGTACTAGTTAGTGTTCTCCAGAGAAACAGAAACAATAGGCTACATAGATAGATACATAAGAGGAGATTTATTATGGGAATTTGTTCACATGACTATGGAGGCTGCGAAGTCCCATCATCTGCCATCTGCAAGCTGGAGCACCAGGAAGGCCGGTGGTATAATTGAGCTCAAGTCCAAGGCCTGAGAATCAGGGGAGCTGGTGGTGTAACTCTCAGTCCAAGGCTGAATGTCAGAGAACCACCAGCATGTGTGTTTATGTGTGTGTGTGTGTGTGTGTGTGTGTGTGTGTGCATGGACATGTGCTGGTGTAAGTCCTGGAGTCCAAAGGCCCAGGGATCTGGAGTTCTGATGTCCAAAGGCAGGAGAACATGAAGAGAGAGCAAATTCACTCTACTTCTACCTTTTTTGGGCCCCTGCATGGATGGGATGTTGCCCACGGTGAGGGTGGATCTTCTTTACTCAGTCTACTGATCCAAATGCGAATTTCTTCCAGAAACATCCTCACAGATACACCCAAGAATAATGTCTTACCAGCTATCCAGGCATCACTTTACCCACTTGAGATGACACATAAAATTAACCATCACGAATAGGACCAGTATTATTATTCTTCCCATTTTACACATGAGACAACTGAAGATGGAGAGAGTAAGTAACTTGCATGGGTCCACGCAGCCAGTAAGAGCGGAGCTGGGCTGTAAACCCAAGCAGTGTAGTCTCAGATCTGCGCTCCCAACTCCTATACCAACTTGCCAGATACTATAGCACTTTGAGTAAGTTACTGCTTCCCATAAAACGGCAAATTCCAGCATTACAGCCTCCCAGTGATCTCAGGCAAGTCACCTATTCTCTCTGACCTTTGGCTTCCTTGCCAGACAATGGGAACCGTGATATTTGTCACATAGGGCTCTGATGAGGCTGCATGTGATTTGTGTAAGAACTGTATTTAGGCCTGGAACACAGCACGTGCTCAGAGAATGCCAACTCCTGTCTCTCCCTTAGTGATTTCTGGAGAAATCAATTTCTGGAGGAGGGCCTTATCTATTTTTTCTTTTTTTTCTCTTTTTTGAGATGGAGTCTTGCTCTGTCACCTGGGCTAGAGTGCTGTGGCATCAGCCTAGCTCACTGCAACCTCAAAGTCCTGGGCTTAAGCGATTCTCCTGCCTCAGTCTCCCTAGTAGCTGGGACTACAGGCATGCACCCTCACGTCTGGCTAATTTTTCTATTTTTAGTAGAGACGGGGTCTCATTCTTGCTCAGGCTGGTCTCAAACTCCTGACCTCGAGCGATCCTCCCACCTTGGCCTCCCAGAGTGCTAGGATTACAGGCGTGAACCACTGTGCCCAGCCTAGGAGGGCCTTTTCTAAGCAATCAAAGTGACAAGTTCCCACTGCCTCCTATAGGTTTTTTTAAAAAAAAGTCTTTAAAACTTTGTTGCAAAATTATGTTTTTCCTAAAACGAAGTGCTCTGGCCCTCATTCCTGGGGTGGAGGCTGCTTTGAATCATGCCCTTTGTAATAGCTCTGCTCTCTAGGGGTGCTGTCTCTGATGGGGCCTTCGTGGGATCTGAGCTGGGAACTCTGATTCCAGGTTCTGATCAGTGAAACCTCCAGCTGTGGTCACTCTAGTCCAGGACCAGAGAAACATGGCCCAGCTCTTTGGCCATCACCCCATGAGATGAGGAATGAAGCATCATAGAAGGCTTGGCTATGGCCAGCACTCAACCCAGGGGTAGTTACAGTCTCTGTCGAAGTGTATCAAATCCTCACTTGATGCCAGGGCCTGTGCTCAGTATTTTGCATGCATTATCTCATTTTAACCTCCCATCAACCCCATGAAGTTGCTTCTAGTATTATCTCCATTTTACAGAGAAGGAAACTAAGGCTCGGAGATCTTAAGCCACTCGCCCCAGATCATAACCAAGTGGTGGAGCCATGATTCAGCCCCAGGAAACCTGAGTCTACAGCCTGTGCCTCCACCCTCTTCACTGTATCTGTGTCAGCAAATCCTGTCTGCTTCCTGCTGCAAACCGTACCCCCAGCCCAACTTCCTGCCACCCCCACGAATACCAGCCCGGGCCAAGATTATTGCGATAGGCTGCCAACTAGTCTCCTTACTGTTATTCTTGCACACCCCCCTCCCCAGAATTTATTCTCAAAATAGCAGTCTGTATGATCCTTTTCTTTAAAAATCAGCTCTATTGAGGTATAATTTACATACAATAAAATTCACAGGTTTTAAAGTGTACAATTTAATGAGTTTTGACAAATGTAAACAGTCAAGTTCACCACCACCACAATCAAGATATGGAATGTTTCCATGAGAGTGTGCGTTTTTCAAAAAACTTTAAAGCAAATCGTGTCACTCTTCTGCTCAATGTTTTCTCAGGGTTCTCATCTCCTCTAAGTGGAAGTCAAAATTCTTACAATGTCCTACAGGGCTGTGACAAAGGAAAGGTTTACTGAGTTGTTTCATTTTTCTCCTGGGCACAAAGGAAGGCCATGGTTCTTCTAGTCCTTGCATCTAGGTGGGGCCATGTGACTAGTTCTGGCCACTGGAAAGTGGACAGAAGTGATGTCCACCTCTTCCAGGCCTGGGGCCTAGAATCTCTGGAGAGGTCCCTGCTGTTTCTTTCCTCTCAATGCCAGGTGAATGTGGAAGATCCCAAGGAGCTCTCTGAGGCCTGCAGGACCTGAGAGTTACTAGAAAGATAAGTTGGGACCACATCGCCTGGGAAGTGAGCAGAGATACACCTCTACCCTGCTAAGCCGCTGAGGTTTCAGAGGACTTAGTAATACCGCAGTGATTGTTGAGCTTGACCTTGCTAAGGCCCTGCCTGCTCTGGCCTCTACCACACCTTGAACCTCATCCCCCACTGCCCTCCCATGCCCTCTCTCCCCTCCAGCCACACTCATCCTCTGCTGTTCTTCAGTCACCCCCCAGCATGCTCCTGCCTCAGGGCCTTTGCACTTGCTGTTTATGGTCAGCCGAATAGTAGTCCTCCAACAGATAGCCCCATTCTCATCCTTGCAACCTGTGACTATCACCTTATATGGCAGAGGGATTTTGCAGATGTGATTAAGTTAAGGATCTTGAGTTGGGGAGACTACCCTGGATTATTTGGGTGGCCCAATATCATCACAAGTGTCCTCCAAGCATCCTCATAAGAGGGAGACAGAAGGAGATTTGACTGCAGAAGAGAAGCCAACCTGATCATGGAAGCAGAAATTGTAATGATGCAGCCACAAGCCAAGGGATGCCAAGAGATGCCGGCAGCTGCCAGAAGTTGGGATAGGCAAGGAGTGGCTTTTCCCCTGGAGTCTCCAGAAGCGACCAGCCTGATGACACCTTGATTTTTAGCTCTGGAAGGCTTATTCAAGGCATCTGGCCTCCAGGACTGTAAAGAATAAATTCCTGTTGTTTTAAGCCACTAAGTCTGTGGTGAGTTTTTACAGCAGCAACAAGAAACTCATACCCTGTTCCTTCCATCGGAAATGCTCCTCCCCCAGGTATCAGAACGGCTGCCTCCCTCCCCTCCTTCAGGACTCTGCACAAGTCTTTGTTGGCTTTCCTGAACTGCCCTGTTTAAGAGGGAGCCCTGGGGCTTTCTCTCCCCTTCTCTATTTTCTTTGTCTGCAGAGGACTTGATAACCTTCGGACTCACCACACATTCTGAGATTCCGCCTCATGAGAATGTCTGTCCCTGTTCTAGTCACTGCCATATCCCTGAGAACAGTGCCCGGCACACGCCAGCCCGCGGTCCACACATGCTGCAGGAATGGATAAAGGAGCGGGGTGCCCAGGCCCACAGCGCCAGCCAGCTGTCAGCATCTCAGGGCCCTTTGAGGAGGTCTCGGGCCTGCTGGTCCCTTCGTTTGTCCTTTCCCGTGTGGCTCCTGGGGGTGACACTCTGTGAGGGGCAGTGGAGGGAGCTCCGAGGCACTCACGGACTCTGCTCCCGGGATGCCCACTTGAGCCAGGACGTGTGAGTGGCTGTGGGTTCGGGTAGTGCAGAGAGACGTCGGGGCCATGAGAGGCACAGCTGGGGGCTTGGGTGGGAACCGCACGACTCCTGGAAGAGATCATAGGGAGGGAGGGAGACCAGCGTGAGCGAAGGCCAGAGCGGGTAACACTAGGGGTGTGCTGGGAAGTTCTAGAAGTTTCCTCTTACAGAAGTAGAGAGTGTGTGGCAGGGAAAATTGCAAACTGGAACTAGAAAGGTAGGCAGAGGCTCGATGGAGAAGGCTTCCAATGTCTCTCTAAGGAGAATAGACGTCATTCCGCATGGAACGAGGAGGGGCAGTGAGGCTTATTGGAGGGGCATGCAAAAAGGGGAAACACACACCTGTCATTCTAACATCAGCTCTGCCAACCACGTCCACTTCTCCTCGGGCCCTTCCCAGGTGTCTAGGAGCCCTGAGCAAGCCCCGGGGAGCACCTTTTGGAGCTGGTGGGTCCCTGCCCTTGTGGCTCCTCAAATAGCCCCACCCTTTGACCAGCGTGTCCCTGCAGCTCTCTCTCTGGGCGGAGGCTGGGCCCCAGCCAGCCTTCAGAACTCAGAAGGAAGAAGTCATCTTTCTGAGTCATGACGTACCTGAGGATTTCTTGCTGCCCTGTGGAGAACAGAGACAGGACAACACTTCTGTGCCTAGAACCTGGTCCACAGCACAGACCAGCTGCACACTATTGATCTTCATGTTCATAGAACCGAGCACACACTAGGTTCTGGGTGCTGTGCTAAGGGACCTACAGACAGTAGTCCTTTAATCCTTACAACAGTGGAGGAAAGTCAGGCTCCCTCCCATTTTCCAGACCAGGGGAATGACTCTCAGAAAGGCCACAAAACAAAGGAATGCCAGAGCCTGGACTGGAAGCTAGCTTGTCCGATTCCGAAGTTCAGGTTTTTGACAGCTGTGTAATATTCCACTCTGTGGCAGGGCTTATTAAACTTGGGTCTGTGGCTAAATCCAAGGGGCTTGGGAATGAGAAAAACGATTATAGTAGCCACCCCTTAGCCATGGTTTCAGTTACCCACTGTCAACTGTGATCCAAAAGTATTAAATGGAAAATTCCAGAAATAAACAATTCATAAGTTTTAATTTGGACACCATTTGAGAAGCATGATGAAATCTCTTGCCATCCCATTTCAGCCTGCACGGGACATGAATCATCCCTTTGTCTCGTATCCACGCTGTTGATGCTACCTGCCCGTTAGCCGGCTGGGTTATCAGAGCGACTGTCCGTATTGCAGTGCTTGTGCTCAAGTCACCCTTATTTTACTTAATAATGGCCCCAAAGTGCAAGCGTAGTGGTGCTGGCATACTGTTATAATCGTTCTATTTTATTATTAGTTATTGCTGTTAATCTCTTACTGTGCCTAATTTATGAATTAAACTTTATCACAGGTATGTATGTGTAGAAAAAAATAGTATATATGGAGTTTGGTGCTATCTGTGGTTTCAGGCATCCATGGGGGGTTTTGGAATGTATCTGCTGCAGATAAGGGGGGGTCCTGTACACCTTTATTTTCACTAACCTCTAACTGGAACATAGCATCTCCTCCTGTTACAAAGGTAGGCAACAAACTACAGTAGAATTAGTAGTGTTGAAACTTTGTCACCAATAGGAATCACAGATATTATAATTGTTAGAAATATCTTAAAATATAACCTATGCTACATAGAAATTATAGTTGTTTTAAGAACACTACTAGATCTTGCTATTTAATACATTAATAAGGAAGCTCTTACATTTCTATTTACAGATTTGAATTTTAGTATTTTGATATCTTTATTTCAAAATAGTTGGTTCTGTTTGCGATCTTGTGGGTTTTATTTTCTGCAACTTAAAACATTGTTCTGAAAAGGATCCATAGGCTTCACCAGACTGCCGATGGGAGCCACGGCATAAAAATGGTCCAGAACTCCTGCAGGGAGTCTGCTGCTCCTTCATAAAGTTCTCTCTTCCTCTCCGTTCCTTTAGGCCAGTTGATATTGATATTGTTCTTATTTCACTCTGCCTGTGTTGTAGTTATGGGTGGATGTATTTAATCTCCCCTAGAAGACTCCGACTCTCTGAAGGCAGGACTGTGTCTCGTGCATTTGTGTGTTCTCCATGGTATTGTCTGGTACATAATAGATGTATAATAAGTGCTTGTAAACTTAATGAATGAATGAGGGAATGAACACTGAACAAGTTGGGGATTACCGTGAGAAGGAATATTGACATGTTTTGTGTCCACTATATGCCAGCCACTGGGAGCTTTCATATACACTATCACATCAGCTCCCACAGTTCTGTAACAGAGATCTTGACATCCATCTATAGATGCAAGGGAACTGGGCTCAGAGAGGTTAAGTGACACGTCCTGCAAGTGTTGGAAGCAAGCTTTCTTAGACCTCTATACCACATGAGCCCACCTCTAGGGAGGCATAAATGGTTAAAAAGCCAGGCAAGGTGGAAATAGCTTGATGTGGGAAGTAACATAGAGTCATTGACATATGCATGATAGGGGAGACTCTTTTCAGTGTCCCTCAGGCCACAGCCTGGGTGGTCTAGAGTGTCTCTATTCTCCTGCTGCACTAAGGAGCAGAGGCAGACAGAGGAGGAGTCATTTGTATACAACAGACACCTGTCACCAATGTTTTGCCAAAGGGCTCTGCATTAGTCAGGGTCCAGCCAGGAGGACAGAAACCTCTCTAGGTCTTTTGAACAGAGCGAATTGAATGCAGGGATTGGTGATGGAAGAGCTGAGAAGCCAAGCAGGGGACTATGAGGCAGCTACTAGAGATTAGCAACAGGTGGAAGCTGCTGCCACCCTCAGAGATACAGGAAGAGTGGGAGGAGGTGGTGTAACCAAAGCCCAGAGCCCAGAGCCTGAGGCCACCCAGTGGGAGCTGGAGCCTCAGTGAGGTCTGCCCCGTGGGGACTCACCAAGCAGGAGCTGGAACTCTGAGGAAGACAACCATTGCTGGAGACTCAGCCACTGCCAGAATCAAAGAGAAAGGAGAACTACCTGGCTTTCCTCTCACCCTCCAAATTTCTACAGGTGCCTTTCATTGGCTGAGCATACCAGGAAGCCAGAGGGTGAGGAAGCCTGGGATATGTAGTTTGCTGGGATGCCGAGCAGATAAGAAAAGGGTGGGGCTGGATCTGAGGACAAACCCATAGATGACTGGCATAGATCTACTCCTGGAAGAGCAGGGATCCTAGGGCTCATGGAATGTTGCAGAGGGGTGTGAATTGCTAAAAGGAACAGCTGAGGAGGCTCTGGCTTTAAGTATCAATTTGAAGCAATTGCAGTTGGAGAAACTGAGCGTACTCTGCCATGGACATCGGTCTTGGAGCTCAGTCCTTGACCTCGTCTCTCTTCTGTCGACATTGACTCCCTGGCCCAGTCCATCCTGTCTCATGGCCAATGGTTCCCAATGTCTGTCCCTGGATCCGAATTATCCCCTGAATTACATACTGTATGTCTAGTTTTCTACCTCACGTCTCTACATAAAATATGCAAAAGGGATATTAAACTGAACATGTCAGGAGCCAGACACTTTATTTCTTCCACCCCCCTCCCGCCCCCCATTGCCTTTTCCCACCTGAGTAAATGGTCTCACCCATCACTCAGTTGCTCAGGCCAAGAGTCTTGGAGTCATCCTTGATTCCCATGTTTCTTTCACACCTTATCTCCCCCACCTCCCCTCTGTCCACAAGTCCTGTCCCATGTATTGAAGTAGGTTCTGAATCTGACATTTCCTCACCACCTCTCCCACCATCTTGGTCTAGTCCCCAGCATTTCTCTCCTGGACTGTTACACCAGCCTTTTCACACCACGGACAGAGTAATTAGGTTAAAACATAAAGTCAGCTCATATCCTGTGCACAAATGCTTTCATATCACACTTGGAGCAAAGTGCTTGTCATGGCCTGCAGGGCCCTGTGCACCCCACCCTGCCCATGTCTCTGATGTCAGTTCCCACCATGGTGCCCCTCCCTTCCTCCGCTCTGCCCGCAATGGTCTTGCTGTTTCTTGAACAGGTTGAGCATCCTTCTGACTCAGTGCTTTTGCACCTGCTGTCCCCTCTGCATGGAACGTTATGCCCTGAGACACCCACATGGCTTCCTTGCTTTATTCAAGTCTTTGACCACCCTGACTAAACGAACATCCCAGTCTCTCTCCCTCCCCCCTTATCCAGATTTATTTGCCTTTATAACATTCATTAATGACATTACATGTACGACATTTATTGTCTGCCTTCCCCATAGAATGTAAGCTCCAAGGAGGTGGGAGCTTTGTTTGTTTCCCATTGTACCCCCACAGCTCGAAGTGCAGCTGCACTGGATTGTCGGTTGGCAGTTTGGCACCATCTCCTTCCTTCTTTGCGCCGATATCACAAGGGCTAGAAGCTTGGGAACTGCATTTTCCAGAATCCCTATTTTGATCCCGCCAATGGCACCGAGACAAGATTTGGAAGGTAGACAAGAAGCAGAATGTGTCTTACTGCCCCTGCAGCAGCAATGGGCTGATGCGTGGTCGCTGTAAATGGGACATGTTTGCAGTGGCCTCTGGGTGTTTTTCTGAAAACACTCACCTTAGTCCTGGAGGTGGCGATGACCATTTTGGCATTTCCTTGTTTCATGCGACTTCCTAAGATGTAGCCAAGGATTTCATTAATGTACATCCAGCCCTTTCAAAATTTTTGTAAGTAACCTTCTCCTTGGAATTCCTACAGTAGTTTCTGTTTTCCTGAACGAACTGTCTGATATAAATCATGACACAAAGAAGGCACTTGAAAAAATTTATTGAATGAATGAACAAGCCTTGATAGAAGGAAGTGACTGGTCCAGAATGAATCCACACTGGCTACAAAGGGGCATCCTCAGGTGCCAGAGACTGTGACTCAGTCACCTCTACCTTGGAGGTTTACTAAGAACCCAGTGAGGAGGGCCAGGCACAGACTCCAGACCCATTCTACAGAGTATTTGGAGTGTATCATGTCTGTATCTACACTGAAATTAGTATTTTAGAAAACCCTATGTAGTTTATTCCATAATACAGATTTCAGCCATTCCAGGCTTAGCCATTTAAAAAATGAATATTCCTACTCCAAAGAACTCCATCAGACATTGTTGAAGAAAGAGGGGTCAGCACTGGGGAGACCTTCTGAGATTTGCAGTCAAGGTTCTGAACCAGACGGGATGGTTCAAGTGCACAGTCCCTTTAATAAATAGCTGCCCCTTCCTAAGGCTGTGGCAGGAGCTAGGCCCCATGCCCAGTGTTCAGTGCTCCTTATGCCCATCTCCTGGGAACCTGCGAGGTAAGTGTCACCTCTCCATTTCACAGATGAGGAAATAGGCTCCGAGAGGCTCAGGACTCGTCCGAGATCACCCAGCTAAGGCAGCGTGAGGCTCTGGACTCAGGTTTCACCTTTGGGCGTGTCTGTCCAGCCCATGACTACTCGCGCTTCCTCTAGGATCTCACCCCTCTTCCCTCTGCCCCTCAGGATCAAGGCCCTGCAGCCAGTTCCATATGTGTCTGGCAAGAGTGAAGAGGGGACCCCAGAGCTCCATGTTCCTGAAGGTCCCTTCCCTTCCTTTTCCCGACACTGACAGTCTCGCCACAACCATCTGTCTTGGAGGCTATCCAGACAAGTCTCATCATGTCCTTTATCCTTTTTGATGTTTGTCACCACAAAACCCCCAAACTCGCAGCTCACCCCTCATCCCCTGCCTTCTCATCTTCCTCTGGCTCCATACACCCCCAGTGTGACCCCACTCTCTCCTCTCTCTGTTCCTGAAATCCTTCCACGGTGCTCTCTACGGTGAGTCATCAGCAAAATACCCCATATGTCCCGGAATTGTCCCCTTCTCCTTCTCACTCTGGTGGAGACCTAGTTCTCCTCGGAGGACGCTGCTTCCCCGAAGCCCTCTCGAGTGGTGGCCGTTCTTGTCCCTGCAGCCCTTGAACCACCAGGCCTGGGGGGGTAGGTGTCTCCCCATTGCTCGTTGTCACTTTCAGGTCAGCCGTTCCCATGCATCCCCCCCTAAAACTGCTGCTTTGAAGTTGTGCCATCAGACCAGCCCCCTCTGATCCTCCTTGTTGTGGTCATCTATAGATCCCTAGTCACTCCCCTCTACTGTTCCCTAAAGATTTTTAAATCCTGGGCAGTTTGCCTCCAGCACTGTCCTGTCACAGTCCTTGGTGATTTCCAGGAACACAGAGGTGGTCCTTCTCAGACCCTTGCCTCTCACTTCCCTGACCCCCTTCATTCCACCTCGCTCCACCCTTCACTCCCAAGGCCACACATCCGTGCCCACCGTTAACAATAACTACGTCCCTTCCAAAATTCCACGCTTCCCTCACCTTGCCAGCTCACTCTGCTTCGGGTGGTGCCGTTGAACCGTCTCCAGGTGAGAGGAGAGTTTTTTCCCCTGCAAACGGGAGGGGCTGCTGCTTCTGGCATAGAGGGCTCTTCGTGTTCAAGATTTCTAGGCTTGTCTGTACAAATGTCCTCATCCATTATGTCAGGGTCCCCATGCGTTACCTGTCACAGACTTTAAGGTCACCTGTGAGACTATGCATTCATCTCCTCTGTAGCTCTCCCCCTTAATAATCAAGTCCTGGGCTCAATCTCCAGCATAGGCTGCCTTGCGGCAGCAGGAGACAACTCTCCTTTAGAGATGCCATGGGGCCCTCTGGCTTCCAAAGCATGCCTTCAGTTGGCAGTTAGCTTACCTGGGCCCATCATTTGATTTTTGCAAGGCTTTCAAGGCTATCAAAGGAGCTAACTCTCATCATAGTCCTTATAATTATAATTTCCTCCAAACTGATCAAGCACTCAAGCCTTCCGACAGCCCAATGCCTCACCTTCTCCTGCACCTGGTCTCGCTAACCACAAGCTAAAGTTTAGCAATTGTGAAGCCCTGCAGACTAGAGGTCACCACTCCACTTTCCGCTAGCAATGGGGTCCTGACTGTCCTCAGATGGGTGGGCACTCCAGCCCCTAAGTCCCATCCTGAGTGTCTGCTTTCTGGGGCCATGTCGAGTACCAACTGCCTAAGCCCTGGGTCCCAGAACACCGAGCCTGAGGCAAAGGCTTATATGATCACCTGAATGGGGAGTGCAATCCCGGGGTAGCAGGGCTGGGGGAGTGAGGCAGGGAGAGAGGGAGGGCGAATGCAAGGGAGTATAAGGCCAGGCTTGGTTAATAGGCAAATCTGTGGTCTCTGGTATGTGTTCCTGTGTACAGGACCACCCGTGCTGTATCTGAGCAGACGGGTGAATGTCTGGTGGTGGGGTGGGTTGTAGACGGGATTCTTCTTCAGGTTTCCCCCATCTCCTATAAAACTTTGCCCCGTGGAGCCTCAGCTCTCTTGCACTTCTGGGTGGTGTCACTCACCCATCAGTGACCCCGAAGAAATCAGAAACCTTGCCTTTTGCTGTGATGTGGGTGCAGAATTGGAGTGAAGGTCTGGTGGCCCTGGAGGTGGTCTTAGGCTGCAGAACAGCAGGGTCCCTGCCACTGTGACTGGGATGCAGGTTACTTGGAGAGTCAGTCCACATGGAGCAGCAGGAGCACAAGGAGAGGTCAAGGGTGCTTGGGGCTGTGCACGGCAGGCTCTGAGACACCCCGTGAGACAGAAGTCAGATTATGCCATTCCTTGGCTCAGGACTCCCACAACTTCTCACCACCCAGATGCCCATGACTCTGCCCGATCTGGGCCCTTCACTTCTCTGACTTCTGCTCCTTCCTCTCCCTTGTAGTTGGCTTTACCCCAGCAGCGTGGAACGCTCTGCCTGTCCTCAGCCTGCCACACCCTTCTGCCCCAGGGCCCTGGCACCTGCTTCTCTCTCTGCCTGGAGCACTCTTCCCTCACATACCTGCCAGCCTGTCTCCTTGATTTCCTTTGGGTCCTTGTCAAATATCACTTTATCCATGAACCCTTCTCCTACTACCTTGTATAAAACAGTAATTGAGTCCTGCTCCCCACCCAGCACGCTTTCCCTTTGGCCACACTGCTGTCCTGACATCTGCACGTGTTGCCACTGCTGTTTGTCTGTCTTCTCTGAACTAGAATGTAAGCTCCATGAGGTCAGAGGCTTCTTCTCTTACCCCTGGCACCGACAACAGACGTGGCATGTAGCAGGTGCTCCGTAAATCTTTGTTGAGTGAACACATGTTAAGTACACGAATGGCAACTGCACAATCCCTGTTCCCCCGGCCGTGAGTGATTAGACCAGAGACGACCCCTGGTCTGAGGTGGGCCAATGAGATTTTCTCTCCAGGGAATTTGGAATTGGGCTTGAGAGTTGGTAAGGCTCTGAGAGGGCCAGAAATTTAGACCTGTAAATTCAGGAACTGTGGCCAAGGAAGCAGAAAAGGAGACTTACAGAGCCCTGCAGAGAACGGAGAGAGAGGCTTGGGCTGGCTCCACGTTCCCTTGGGGTCCAGGAGACACCCCAGGACCTTGGAATAAACCCCTCCTTTCTGCTTACGCTAACTGGAGCTGTCTTACTTTTACTTGCAATCAAAGTCTGAAATATCAACACTACCATGTATTGAGCATCACTGTATACAAGGGCTGTCTGGAAAGTATCCAGCCGTTATTAATATAATAAGGACAGTTTATGTGGCTGGATATTTTCCGGACAGCCCCTATATATCAGGAGCTGTGCTGAGCCTTATTGTGCTTTGTGAGACCAAATAAGCAGGCCACACAGGGCCACGCTGTCGCTCACAGCACATGGCTCTTGTTGCAGGCGTCTTTCTGGCCACGTTGCGATGCTGCAGCTCTGAGGCTGCCCTGAGGCCTTTTCCTGGCACCCAGGGGGTGCCCCAGCTGCCCCAGAACCCGAGGCCTCTCCTCCTAACCCTGGCACACAGGCACGCCCCCACCCCAGCTGTCACCACATGCTCCCTGCTCCCTGCCACCTTGGTGCCTGAGGCTCCAGGTCTCCGCAAGACTTGTGGGGGGGCCTCAGCATCCCCCTTCCTACCCCTGCATCTGGCTCTGTCTCTCCCAGCCTCCTGAGCCCCGAGGTACCCTCCCCCCAGGCCTGACCCCAGAGCACAGAATCTATTGTCCTCCTCCATCCCAGGCAACCCCCAGCCCAACCTGACAGCTCCTCCATTACGGATGCACATTTACAAATAGCTCATTTACATAGAACACAAGGCAACTGCTCTGTCTTCTGAAAAAAGGAGATTCCTGGTCACCGGTCACTTAAAACGGGGCAGACCCTGACCGAGATGCAGGGCCTCCTGCCCTTCCTCCTTTTTCTAGGCAAGCCCAAAGGGGCCATCAGGTCCAGGGTGGGGGCTGGGGGGAGTCAGGTTGAATAATAAAAGAAATGAGGTGTTGGGTAGACAGATGCTGTTTAGTTTCTGTATTTATTTGTTTGCTTTTAGAGTAATTTTATTTCTTATCTGTTATACATATGCCTGTTGTGAAAGCTCTAGGGCCTGTTTTTCACTTCTGCCCAGCCCCTAGCCCTCACCCTTACCCTCTCTCTCTGTCTCTCTATCTCTGTCTCTGTCTGTCTCTCTCTCACACACAGAGTGTCCAGTTTTTAATCTCAGTTGTCAGTCACGGGGCAGAAGGGCAGGGTGTGCTGTGGGGAAGAAGAGCTTTGGAGTCCAGGAGCCCCATAGTGAATCCCAGTGCCACCCTCTGGGAGCTGCTGATGTGGGACATACTAACGGTTGACAAGGAATCCACTGGGCCTCAGTTTCCCCACTAGTAAAATGAAGATACTAATATCCACTCTATGGCGTGGTTTTGAGGATGAGGAGATCAAGTGCATGCATGGAAAGCACTTCGTGCAGTGCTGGGTAGATGAGGAATCTGTACCTGGTAGTTATTAATATTATTAAGGTTTAGGTAGCAGAAAAACTCAGCCACATGCCCCATCCTGGCTTCCTCTCCTGTCCTTCCAAGAGACCCCCTCTTGTTCTGACCCAGGCATGTCCCTAGCTGTGGGCAGAGGACATAAGCCATTTGTTCCCCTTCTTTTATGAGTTTACGTTCTTCTCTGGAAAGGGCTCCTTTCTTCTTGTTTTGTTCTTTGTCTGTTAGGCCCCCTTCATCCCCCACTCCCTCACCAAGAAGGTGACAGAATGTGGGCCATGGTTAGGGGGCAGGCAGGGTTGGGACACGATGATGTAACAGTGCTGAACATGACACTGGGAGCCAGATGTCCTGCTGAGCTCTGCAGGTCGGCTACCCGATTTAGTCACCCACTTTGGGCACATGAGGCAGGCAGTTCTACCTGAGCCCTGCAAAGTTCTCAGAAGCAGTGCGGTGACCATTAGTGATGTCTGCCACGGGTGGAGCCATGGGATGTCAGGATTCCCTTTGCCCTCTCAACTGGGTGCAGCGGGGAACATGTGGGAGGGCCTCTGAGCTCAAGCTGTGGCTGGAGGTGGGCTTCCTGGGTAGGGGACTCCTAAGCAGGTCATCAGAATGAGTAAGAGGAGGGCCAGTGGAGGAAGGATGGGCAAGGTGCTCCGGGACAGGGAAACAGCATGGGCGTGACACAAGAACCCCACGGGGGCAGCCAGGTGTTACTGGAGTGCAAGGCAGGAGGCAGGGAGAGATGGCAGATGAAGCAGGCAAGACAGGAAATGCATTAGTTCATACGAAGCATTTAGGACTTATAGTAAGTGCTCAATAAATGGTGGCTGCCATTATTATTATTGTTATTATTATTGCTGAAGAGTTTCAAGAAATGTTTCTTGGCTGATGGGGCAGCGGGTAAGGCCCGTTAAGCACCTAGTGGATACTCTCAGTAAATCCCTAGTTGACTTATTGGCAGACTGATCAATAATCAATTGACTCAGGGAGAGTCCAGCCATGGCAGGTGACAATGTGTCAGGATAAAGATGTAAGCGGCAGTATGAACACCCTACCCTAAATCTAAATTCAGGAGAATTTTGTTTTTTACTTAGCCCCTCCTCTGGGGAAGTCCTCATGACCAGCTCCAGGCCTACCCACAGCCTAACTGTGCCAGCCTCTGATTCTGGGGGCATCTCTTTGTGGCATAGCCACGTCCCCGTCCTGGAGCTGTCGCCCCTGCCCCTCCCAGCTGCAGAGGGAGGGCTCAGCCTGGGCCCTTCCTGATGTTGCTATTTCCTTTCTCCTCTGCTCAGTCTCCCGGGAGCTGTTCTGAAATTCAAACCCTGCGCTTCACCCTCAACCACCACCAGAGCTGGGGCAGACCTTGCCCTTCGTTTGCATATTGTGCTTCCTTATTTTATAGGATGGAGGGGCTGGGCCACACCCTCCCACCAGGCTGTCCTGCACGTGGGGAATTTCCACCTCCTTCCCTCCACCCTCAGGGTGCCTGTCCCTTCTCCCACACTCCCTGCATCCCAGAGCCTAATTGAAGAGGCTCCGCCTGGCAGAGAAAATGAAAGCTTTATCTTCCCAGTCCATCCCGAAGCGTGTTAAGATGATGGATGAGTTTCCAGACCTGCATGCTCCTCCCAGTAGCATTAACAAAATTGCCTTTCAGGATCCCAACTTCCACGTCAAGACGGGCCTCGGTGGAGACGGGAGCCCTGAGCTCTGGCACTTGACGGTGAGCCTTAACATCATTTTAATGCTGCATTTAGGGTCTGCGCTTGCCGTGTGCGAGCCAGTCCCGCTGCTGGCATCGGAATAAGATGAATGATGTTTTTAAAAAGCTCTTTGGTGCAGCCTGATTGACCATTAGGAACACTCAGCTTGGAGCTGGGGTACGTGGGCCCAGCTTCCGGGTCTGGATGGGACCCGTCAGAGATACTGTCACTGCCAGCCCTATTGGGTCTCAGCCAAGTCCTTCCCTGTAGGCCTCTCAAACCTCCCCCAGGCTACGCTGTTGAGAGGTCAGAGATGTACCTTGGGTAGGAGAGTCCTGAGTAGGACTCCCCCCTCTGGGACCGGGCTGCTGATTGAGCACAGCAAGCACCTCCTCCCTGGCCATCAGCAACCCCATTCATGAAGTACGGGAGCAGCCAGCTGTTACAGGTTGTGTTCCCCTAAAATGCATATGCTAAAGTCCAACTTTCCTCCCCCATCTCACAATGTGACCTTATTTGGAGATAGAGTCTTTGCAGAGGCAGTTGAGGGAAAATGAGGTCATTAGGGTGGGCCGTAATCCGGTATGACTGGAAATGGGGAAATGTGGAGATACACACACCCCCGCGTGCACACACGAATACGCGTGCTCGGAGAACCCCATGTGAAGATAAAGGCAGGGATTGTGGGGATGTGTCTACAAACCAAGGAACACTAAACGTTGTCAGCAAACCTCAGAAGCAAGGAGAGGGGCACGGACTAGATTCTCCTCACAGCCTCAAAAGGAACCAACCCCGATGGCGCCTTGGTTTCGAGTTTCCAGTCTCCAGAACTGTGAGACAATACATTTCTGTTGTTTAAGGCACTCCGTTTGTGGTGCTTTGTTGACAGCAGGTCTAGGATGCGAATAACACTAGGTGAATAACACTAGCTGAAGCCCTCTCAGGCTGCCTCTCCCTGAGTCTGTGGTTCTAGGATTCGGCCTCAGGGCCCAGCTGGGACCCAGGCAGCTGCAGTGGGTGAATCTGCTCTCTGCTGCTCCAGGAAAGCTTAGAGAGTGGGAGCCAAGCAGCCAGGGCCTTGGAGCTGAAGCCACTGAGTGTCTTTATTCCTAAACAAAAATAGTTAGAAAGGCCAGGGAACCTTGGAGGCACTGCTGGGTGGAGGAGGGTTCCAAGGACGTGAGCCCAAGCAGAGCTCTGGTGCTGGGTTTAGAGCCATCCATGGTTTAGAGCCATTCCAGGTCCCCTGCTCAGCTGCCAAACCTCAGGGTCGGGGACCTGGAACCCCTACCTGGCAACCCGAAGCAGGAGGTGGGAGTGTCTGCTTCTGGGGCTGTGGGAGGGGCATGTGTCAAGCCAGCTTCAGCTTCTTGACTCTCCCAGGTCAGCTTGTTTCCCTAAGCAAGGATTTTTTCCATTACATGGCAACTTATCCACTTGAAGTGGACATTGGTGTGCGTTACAGAAAAATAAGGAAAGTTAAAATTCATGCATACCTGAATGTGTGGCCTGAAATACAGACCCATTAATATTTATTGAACACCCAGCCTGGCCAGGCACTTTGCTAACTGCGTCCTGTTAATCCTGCTGACGACTCTGTTACTGTACATATTACTGTCTCCATTTTACAGACGAGGAAAGTGCAGGCGCAGAGAAGGGATGTGACTCACCCCAGGTCGCACAGACAGCGAGTGTCAGTGGTGCTTGGATTTGAACACGAGGAGTCTGACTCTAGACCCCGTGGTGGCCAAGGGCTGGTACCTAAGGGGCTGGCACCAAATCTTCTTGTGGGAGACTAAGACTTGGGAGAAGTGAAGAGAGCTGGGGACCTCAGAGCAACCGGGAGGAGTGAGGAACAATCGGGACGTCACGGAGGGCTGGAGAAACTTGCGATGGCTGGGAGGTGCTGTGGGAAGTGGCCTGGTGGCCTGTGGGCCGTGTTTACTTGTGTGGTCACCCTATTTACCCAAAACAAGCGTTGGCAGCTGAGCAGGGAGCAGATCCTCTTGGGTTCCTAGGAGGCAGCTGGGAGGGGGGGACAGTGTCTGCTTGTGGGGACAGCAGAGGGGTCAGCCTGGTGGGACCTCTGACCGCCCCTCCCCCACGTGGCAGGTAGCGTCAGGTGTATTTGGCAAAGCCTCTCCGTGCCGGAAAGGCCAATCAGCCCGAGTGAGCTGGGCTGTGCCTGAGCCGGGATTGCTCAGGATTGCTTTTGCAATCAGGGCATTTCACACAGCAAATTGTGGTCATTTAGGCCTCTCTACGGCGAGCTTAATTTCAGGCCCAAGCACGGATGATATTCAGAGACACAATGAGGTAATTTCACATTTTAAAGCAGAGAATGCAGGGTAAATTAGTAGAAAAATCATGACACTTATAAACCCGTTCTAAAGATGTATTGTTCCCTTTTCTTCTGGGAGAAAAAAATCAGCTTCTATTAAGATTGAATTAACCACTGGAGGAGAATTCCTCAGACGGCCAATTCATAAGGAGAAATCTATTTTAAACTTGGGGGAAAGGCTTTTGCAGCAAGTGTTGGGAAGAGAGTTCCTGAGGAAGTGCAGGTGCTCTCTCGGCAGTCCCTGCACCTGGGCGGGGAGGGTGGGGACACTCAGGCCTGAGCCCTTGCATGCCTACCCCAGGTGGACCCCTTGGGTACAGCCTTGAGCAGTCAGATGCCTCCCCAGACAAAGATTCAAGTGCAAATCGTTTATCTGGGAGCTGCATCAAGCCAGCTACCTCTGTGGGCAGCTGGAGCCAGTGCAGGACATGCACCTTAGAGACAGCCTCCAGTGGGGTGACAGGGCTAAGGCTCACGTCACGCCCAATCCCGAAAGTCATTTGCGGAGCTCGGTATCAGGTGGTTTTAATTTCTTGACATTTCTGACCTCCACCTGGAAGGTGGCAGGGTGGGCTCCAGCCTCCAGAGCAAGCCCTCAGGCAAGGTGCAGGGAGCCGGGCACGTGCTCCCTGAAGTGTTAGGGTCAGGGGCTGCCGCACCTGAGCCCGGCTCCTGCTGCTATTCTCACCCCCCACCCCACGGACTCTTCCCTGGGCTCTGGCACTTCTTTTACTCCAGACAGACGGGTGCCACACCGGCTTTCCGTGCCATCCCAGGGGCCATGCAGAGGACCTATGCTCCATGTCCTAGTCCCAGCTCTGTCCCCAGGAAACTGTATCCTTGAGCTCCTCCTGCCTCTCCCTGGGTCACGATGTCCCCAGGTCTTTTGGGATACCCTTCGACGTCCTTCCTTGTTCTAAAGTGACAGCTTAGATGGCAGGGGGTGGAGAAGGGAGAGGTGACAAGGCCAGTTCTCATCCCTCACCTCTCTCAGCACCCAGCTCTGGCTGTTGGGCCGCGCAGCCCAGTAACGCTTTGCTGAAGGGAGCTGGGCTGTGGGGCCGACCACACCCTGACACGACCCAGGGAGAAGCCACAGGTACCAGCCCGTGGAATGGTCCTGCTGGCCCCACAAGTGCTCAGGCTTGGGGGCCAGAGAGTGCTGGGGAGAGATGGCCCCAGGCCACAGGCCCAACCTTGGGGGCCAGAATACCAGGATCCCTTTTTATTTTTAAAATGACATTGGGCTGGGTGCGGTGGCTCATGCCTGTAATCCTAGCACTCTGGGAAGCCAAGGCAGGAGTATCACTTGAGCTCAGGAGTTTGAGACCAGCCTGAGCAAGAATGAGACCCCCATCTCTACTAAAAATAGAAAAAATTAGCCAGGCATGGTGGCACATGCCTGTAGTACCAGCTACTAGGGAGGCTGAGGCAGGGGGCCAGGAGTTTGAGGTTGCTGTGAGCTAGGCTGACGCCACGGCACTCTAGCCTGGGCAACAGAGTGAGACTCTGTCTCAAAAACAAAACAAAACAAACAAACAAAAAAATACAATGACATCTATCTTAAGGCAGATCCATCAGAGAATTGGTGGATTTATTTTCACATGGCAAACATTAGAGCATGAGCCTGAATTCTGGACTGAATTCTGGACTGAGTACTCTCTGCCTCTGGTTTATCATTCAAGTTAAATATGTCTGTTTAATTGACTGAACTTTTCTTTCTTTTTTCTTTTTTTGAGACAGAATCTCACTCCATTGCCCTGAGTAGAGTGCCGTGGCGTCATCATAGTTCACAGCAACCTCAAACTCCTGGGCTCAAGCAATCCTTCTGCCTCAGCCTCCCGAGTAGCTGGGACTATAGGGGAACACTATGATGCCTGGCTAATTTTTCTATTTTTAGTAGAGACGGGGTCTCCCTCTTGCTCAGGCTGGTCTCCAACTCCTGAGCTCAAGTGATCCTCCTGCTTTGGCCTCCCAAAGTACTAGGATTACAGGCATGAGCCACCGTGCCCGGCCATGAACTTTTCATAAAGAAAGCCCCAGTGCCAGAATATCCCTTGGCTTCCCTCCTCCGTTTTATGATAAGTTTCCAGTTCATTTTTTCAGAGAAATCAATTTTAATGTTGATCAAAAGGCTTTTTCAGACATCCAGGTGACAGAGCCCAAGAATTCGGTTCTCAAGGAAACACAAGACTCCAGAGCCTTCCCCAGACGTAAAAGTAGGGTGCAGAGGCTGCCAGCTGTCCAGGCTGTGGACTTCCCTCCTGAAGTCACCCACCTGAGCCACCCACCCCCAGGCTGGCAGCCTCCCGGGGGCCTTGCCCAGCCCCAAACAGCGGTGCCTCCACTCCCTTGACAGCCAATGGCAGTGAAATGGCTGCTCCGAGTTCAGCTTTCTACAAAGACAGAAATAATCAGGTTGACCAAAGGGGAAAAAAGGGAAAATTGAGCATTATGAGGGTGATAATTCAGAAAGTGTCAGCCTCAGAATAATTGAATCCGATGACATTTCGTGCTACAGGAAACAATAGCAGCTAGCCCGCTGCCCGTCTGATTCATGTCTGGTTCATGTTTAACAAAACAAGGGCAAGGGTCACGCAGCCACGAGCCCCATAAATAACCCGTTAATGGGATTTCCAAACAAGCTGTCCTCAAAGTGGCTTTCCGTCTCACTGAGAGAATATTAAAATGCAAATGGATTCGGGCTGTGTCTTCATAAACAACCGTGTTCATTTAACCTCCGACCTCCCTGCTTAACTGCCCATTCCAGCAATTTGTACGGGCTCCTCGGCCGCAGGCTCCTGCGGTAATTCAGGGAAAGTGCATTAAAGGAAAGGGTTACAATTTGCGATGCTCAGTTAATCACGCTATTGAGATGTTTATGGACAGAATCGTGCTCCTCCTCACACTGTCTCGGGCCTTCTGCCCCCTCCAGCCCAAACGCGCCTGGTTGGTTCCTTTTGTTGTTTGCGAATCTGGTGCGGTGGGTGCAGCACTGGCTGGGGGCAGGCTGCCTTCCCAGCTGGCCCAAGGCTCCTCCTCGGGCCTCCAATCAGCAGCCTGCTCTTCCCTGGCTGCTGTTCTGCTTGGGGTCAGACCAGAGGCCCTCAGTTAAATGCTCCTCCCAGGGGACAGTCTCCAGACAGTGTTCTTTGTGAAATGGCCTAGCTCCCCTCAGAAAGCAGCCTGTCACTTTGTACCTTCCCAAGAGCCCCCGTCTGTTCCCCACAGGCCTACCCTGACCCCAGCCGTGACATTGGCCTGGCGCTCCTTGGCCAGCTCTTTAAGAGGCAGCTCGAGCATCTGTTTCCACTCCAGGCTCTAGTCCTGCCTCCTGAGCCTCCACATTCCATTTCGAGGCTTCATCTCGCTGGCTGTATGGAAAAATAAGATGTGAGCCAGGGCCAGGGTGTGAAGTCTGATACCCGGGGCGCAGTTCAGGGGAGAAGACAGGTGCTGTGTTGGAGGAGGGGCTATGTTACCTCCTGGTTGCCTGGACAGACCATGTGTGCACCGCAGTTTCCAGTTTAGAGAGGACTTTTCCACATGGAGGAATTCAGCAAAGCCATTCAGCTCTGGCACCAGGCAGCCCTACTAGTAGCAGTTCAATCTTAGGGATTAAGAAAGCTAAACTCAGAGGTTGAGCGGCTTGCCTGGGGTCACCCAGCGCGTGGAAGGCGGAAGGAGCCTGCAGACCCACAGTTTTTCTGCATGCTTGGACGAGGTCCCAGAACCTGCAGCTTCTCTCTCTGTGAGAGCCTGGACTGGAGTCTTTATTGTCTCCTGTGCAGGAGGAGAGCCGAGGAGGTGAAGCCACGCAGGACAGGGCCTGTGGGGGCAGTGGAGGGGGTGTTTGTCTGTGTCATTGCATTGGTCCCAGCTGGAGTTGGTGGCCTCCCTTTCCAGAACGGGGCTGCCCAATTCTCGTTGAATTTTTCTGTTGTTCTCCAAGGCGACCACTTCTCTCCTCTGGGTTTTTCTTCCCATCCCTTTATAAGGAAGGGAAGGGGGAATGAATCCCCGGCCACATTCCCAGTTCACCAATGCAGACCTACGCCCCAGGGGACCACCAACATGAGGACCAGCCAACTCTGCCTCGTTCCCCTGCTTGAGAAACTCGGAGTTGCTTCCAGTTACAAATCTGTCTCTGGACGTGGAAAGGCCGGGCCGCAGAGGCCAGCCCTTGAGGATCTGAGCTGCAGCCTTGGCCCCTGGGCTGCTCGGGCCTGGCCTGCCCGGAGGCCGCCCTCCCCCACCCCTTCCTCCCACCCTCTTTCCTCCCCTCTCTGCCTCTCTCCCTCAGGCCCAGCACCTCCAGTGTGGTGTCGGGGGCGGCGGGAGGGGGTCTCACGAGGTGGGGGCGCCCAGGGTCCTGCAGAGATCACTGGCAGCCGCCCCGCCTTCTGCCAGGTCTCTTTCCCACACTCCTCACACGGATGGAATTTCTGTCTTTCTCTTCCTCTCCCATTTGTTCTTGTTTCTGTTTCTCTCTCTGCTCTCGTTGTGTTTCTTGGGCGCTCTCTTTTCATTGTCCCTCTGTTTCTTTCCTTTTTGTCTCTTTTTACGTGTCTTTTCCCTGTCTCTGCGTGTCTGTGCCCCCTCTGCTTCCCTCCTGTCTCCCTCCAGCCCGCTCGGTGGCTCCTTTGTCTCTAGGTTCCCTGTTCTCCACTCTCCTCCCACAGCGGTTTATTTAAAATGCAAATTGGACAGTGTCCTTCCCTGGTTTACAATCCTTGAAGGCTTCCCACCGCCCTCAGGATGAAGCCCAGACTCCTGGCTGAGACGTGCTGGACCCCGATGGGATTCTCACCCACCCCTCCCTTCATATCCCTGCTCACCTCCCTGGGCTCCACTCTCCAGAATTTGTGTGTGTGTGTGTGTGTGTGTGTGTGTGCGCGTGTTCACGCATGTGTGTCTTTCTCTTTTTCTGCTCACACACGATGAGCATCAGAGGGAGAAACACACACAGAGAAATGGGGACAAGGGAGATAGGGAGAGACAGACGCGAGACAGAGAGAGACAAGAGACCCTGTGTTGGAGGAGACGTGGATCCTTCAGCTCTCAGCAATCCAGGCCATTCTTCCACGGCAGGGCCAGGTCATGTGTGCAGTTCCACTTACCCAGGTCATCCGATTCTCAAACCTGTGCTCCTGACCACCGTGACACCCTGACTGTCCTGAAGTGGGAAGTCCGGGCAGGAAGGAAGTCTTGGGTAGGAAGAAGGAGGAATTTCTGATTGTAGAAAGTGGGAGGAAGAAGACAGGGGTGTAAAGAGGAGGGCGAGTTTACAGGAGGCTGCAGGACGTTGGTGGCCGTGTTTCTCAGTGAAGCAGGAAGTGAGGTCGCCTGCCTGTGGGGTATGTAGGGAGAGAGAAGGAGAGGGGTTAGGCCCTGGTAAGGTCTCAGAGGGGCATATGACACAACAACACTGCAGGCTGGCCGGGCAGCTGTGGGCCCCCGTGGATGACCATGAACTTGTGGGCAGGTCACCCACGTGACGGGATGATTTCCCTCAGCAGCGTTGAGCAACACGGTGCCAGAGCACAGAAGGTGGACAGTTGGGTTGACCCAGGACTGCGTTTTTCTCAGGATGTGATGGCAGGACAAGGGACAAAGGAACTGAAGGCACTGGCAAAAGAGTGGATGATGTGACAGACCATGGCATCTGGATGGGATTGGGAAGAAAGGAAAGGCAGGAAAGGCAGATTAGGAAAACCTAGAGGGGAAGAAAGGGTCGGACAAACTCTGAGCAGACTGAAGAGCAGGTGCAGTAAAAATAAGAGGGTGAAGGAGCTGGAGGGCCAGGGGCTCAGGTCAGAGAGTGGGTGGGCAGATTGGCCATTTCAGGGGCATTGTGGTTCTGGGGATGGCACAGTACGAGGGTCATGGAGCAGTGGCTGAGGTGCAGTGCAGGGACATTACCAAAGTGTAATAACCATGCAGAGACCTAGTGGCTGGAAACAACCAGCAGGCGTTATTGCTCAGAGCCTGGAGTCTGCTGGGAGGTCCTGCTGATCTTGGCCAGGCTTGGCTGATCGTGGCGGGGCTCGCTCATGTGTCTGAGGCCAGCTGACATGTGAGCCGGGGCCGGCCGGTCTCCGATGGCCTCACTCACACATCCAAGTGTTGACTGGCCATTGGCTGAGGTGTCAGGGGTGACTGGGTGTCGTGTGTCTCACCCTCCAGCTCAGGCCCCGATGGTGCTCATGTGCCGCGTCACTTCCACCTTGTTCCATCAGCCAAAGGGAGTCTGAAGTCCTTCCTAAAACCAAGGGGAAAAGAACTAAACTATTGTCTTGATGGGAGGAGCGGCAAAGGAGTGTGGCCATTTTCCAGTCTGCTGCAGTTAAGGTCCCGAGAGTGCAGGGCTTGGATAGACCATCAGTCCCGACAGGGAGGCCCTGCAGGAGGTAGACCGAGGTCCAGTTGCTAAGGTGTTCAAAGAGTGTGGGGAAGAGGCACAGAGCACGGAACATGACAGTGTCAGGAAGGACAGAGGTGGCTCAGGTCCTCCGAGGAGCGTGTGTGCATGTGTGTGTGACTGCGGTGAGGTGTGGGACACGGAGTGGGAAGCCAGCCTCGGGTGAGGCATGTGGGGGTGGGGCAGCGACAACTCTGGGAAATGGTTCCTGGTACTTTGCAGATTTATAGCATTAGCAATTCAGTCCCTTTCTTTCCCCTTGCCCCATTCCTGCTGCTCGTAACTGACAGAAGGTCACGGCCCATCAAGACGCTGCCCAGGGGAAGGTTGCTACATCAGCTCTTTCCTATTGACCGGACTGTCTTCACTTTCTTTCACTCAACAAGTAATTATTGAGCATCAGTCATGTGCCAGGCTCTGTGTGGGGGACAGGAAAGAAGACACAGTCTCTGCCCTTGGGGAACTCAAAATTTAGACATTACAGCCAAGGTGTATCCGCACACACGTGTACTCAGTGCACATGTGCATGCGTGTGTGTGTGCACACACACATATGCACACAAACAGCCCTTGCACCCACAGATGCCTTGTGAATTAAAATATGTAAATACATTTGCTAACTAAAAAACAAAACTTCAAAATCATCCTGATTATTTATCTTTCTGTCTGATTCTCTGACAAGTCTGAGATTTTTCTAGAATAAAAACTCTCTTTAAAAAGTAATCACAGATTCTATTCAGTGGTTTATTTGAAATCTTCCATATTCAGGCTGGATCTTGAATATATTTCTATGCCAGGAACCCTCCCCCACTTAAAAACAAAATATATAAAAATAACAATAGCAGCAATAACAATAACTTCCATATCTGTGACCATCTGCAATTCTAAAAGCCCGATGATGATGTGTACTAAGTCAGTTGTCCTGTAAATGGCAGCTGAATGTTGGCCTCAGAGGCCCTGAGAGGTTTATGGACCAGGTGTGGATTAAGTCCTGCGCAAACTGAAGGGTAGGCTGGCCGGGTCTCCAAATGCAAACCAACATTGGAGGGCCAGCGTAAGCCCTTCTAAAGTGAAGAGATGCCTTCCTGTCCCCTAGCCCTGTTGCCTCTCCTTGGGCAGGTCTTGGGCTCTCAGCAGAGGACTCTGGAGCCAGGGCCAGCACTGGGTTCCGTAGCTCTCTGTGGCCACAGTCACAGCTGGGCCCCATGCATGAGGTCCAAGAAGAGTCACTAAATAAGCAATGTTGGAGCTAGAAGGAGCTTAGGAGATCTCTGGGCTTTAGTTACCCTCTGTCAGATGGGGCTATCGTCACACCTGGCTTTAGAGACACTACTGATTGGGATGATGCGGGGCATGTGCTCTACGGACACTGCAGATGTGAGGCAGCATCGAAGTTGTCAGTCCCCACCTTCCCCTAGTGAGATCTGGATGAAGCTCTGACCACCCAGTCCGTGGCCAGGCCCCTAACTCCACACTTCCCGTGATGCCCCGGTGCTCTAAGCTGCTTCTCAGTCCGTGTCCCAGGGAGCTGAAGATCATACACACAGGCATGCCCTGAGCACCCTCGTTCGTCCCCTCAGCCAGTGGTGTCTGAGCTTCTGCTATGGGTTAGGTCAAGTGCTGTGCTGGGGACAGAGACGAATCGGACATATTCCTTCCGTGCATGGAGCTCAGTTTGCCTGGGGAGACAGACAAGAAAACAGGTGATCCCGGTGATCCCCATGCAGAGTGATACAAAATGAATCAGAGGAGGGAAGGAGATGGCCTCCTGGAGCATCAGGAGGCAGGAGGGTGTGGAGAGAAGGTGATGAGGGAGCATGGCAGGAAATAAGGCCAGGAAGGTGAGGGTTGACTGGTGTAGGGCCGAGATGGGACTTGCCAAGCAGTCTAGGCTCTATCCCGGCGTACTGGGAGCCGTTGAACAGACTCTGAGGGGCCACCCAGTGTATGCCAGGCACCAGGCAGATTTGATATGGCTGTCTGCTACCCAAGTGGCTGCATCAAAGTGCGAAGGATGGCGTTTTCCATGACTGAGTCATGTGACTGCCGGCCACGCCCCACTAAACCTGTTCCGTATGTTTTCTCTCTGGTCTCACTCGTCTTTTCTCAAGTCTCTTCCCATCTTTCTTCTCATCCCAAACCTCCTACATCCCTTAGGCCCGAGGATGGAAAGACGATCTGGGATGTCTATCATGCCTGTTGTTTGATAACAACAAAGAGCAAAATGTTCCATGATTTCTTTTATAAGCCACATCAAAAATCACTGTTGGAGGTGGCTCCACAAAAGCCTCTAAGTCCCATGGGGCCCTTCTAGACACCGGCTGGGCACGGTGGAGACAGAGGTGGATGAGCACAGCCCCTCTCAGGTGGTATCCACGTAATGAGGGGGATGGGCACGGAGGCGGATCGTCTAATCCAGTGTTGCAGGTGTCTGACAAAGGTACGTAGAGGGGGCTTGGGGGGGCTTCAGGGAAGGGAACCTGGCCCAGCCTAGGGAGGAGAGGCATCTGGGGAAGCATCTTAGGTCAGATTCCTGGAGACAGACTGAGATGGAGATTTGTATGGGGCAGTCTCCAGGGGAGGGTTCTGGGACGCCGTACCTATAAGGAAGTGCGGGACACAGACGGGCGGGGCTGGGGGTTTGTTTAATTGCTAAGTGATTGCACCAGAGGCCCCAGCCCGTCCCACAGGGCGTTCTGGAGTGGGGAAGGCCCAAGTTGTCCAGAAGTGAGGCAAGGGGCTGGGCCTTTACACCTCACACCAGCCAGTTGCTGCAAGGGGTGCTGCAAGGGGTGCCCCAAGGAGGGGCCTAACCTTGAGGGAGAGGCCGGTGCTCCTGCTCCCAGCAGCTGGGGAGTGAGTGCCGTGGTGCCGAGGGGGGGTCTGGGTAGCGTGGCAGCACCCATCACAGAGCACCTCCCAGAGGGGGATACCTATGCCTGGACTCGAAGAATGAGCAGGAGTGATTCAGATGAAATAACTGCTGTTGCTGCTGGTGGCGGGTGGGGAACAGCATGTGCAAGCCTCAGAGGCCTTGGTTTTTGGGGAAAGAGCAAGTAATTCAACGTAGCTCAAGCCCAGAGCTCAGAGGAGGATGATAACAGAAGAGGCAAAGTCCCTGAAGGGCCTCGTTTGATAAAACCAGGTTCAGAAACTTGACCTTTGTCACATGTTGATGAGGACCCAGGGGAGGGCTGTGATCTGATGTCCTCTAGACTTGCTCTGGCTGCTCAATGAAGAGGCTGAGACCAACGGACTGGAGAATAGTTGGGTGATTTCTGCAGTAAGTCCTGAACTTACTGTAAGTGTTGATAATATGGTGGAAGAGAAGTAGAGGATTAGGAAAGATTTAGGGGGAAGAACTGATCCGATTAATGACTAGTTAGCTATGGAGTTATACTTTTAACTCTCCATATATTCACTCACGTGCAGTTTGCAACAGCTCATGAGGGGGCATCTGTTACTACCTCCATTTTGCAGATGAGGAAACTGAGACTCAGAGAAGTTAAGTCACTTGCTGTGGTCACACTGCTGGTAAGTGGTAAATCCCAGATCTGAAGCCAGACTTGCTCCCTGATTTCTGGTGCGGCCAGTCAGATGGATGCTGGATGTTTTAGTGAGACAGGGACACAGGAAGAGACCTGGCCAGGAGGACTATGGTGAATAATGACATTTGCTTTGGGCACGTTGACCCTGTGACCACTGTAAGTCATGAATAGAGGTGTTCAAGGGGCAGTTGGCGACAGGGTCTAGGTCAGAAGAGCCCTGGCTGGAGTGAGAGGTCAGGGCCAGCAGGCTTCAGGTGACAAATGAAGCCGTGGGATGGATGAACTCAGTCGGGGAGAAGCCTTGGAGTGAGAAGAGAACACGGGGCGGAAGTAAGAGGAATGTAGACCAGAAGGAGAAAGACAGAGAAAGAAATACCTGTCTTGGAAGCCCAGAGGGATCGGCCAGAGATTTTGGAGGAAACCCAGAAGAGTTGTCACCGAAGCCAGAGGAGGAGAGTGCCATAGGACAGTTGGGGGTGTCAGAGGCTGCAGAGAGGTCCTCTGTGATAAGGACTGACAATTGTCTCACTCACTGATGCAGACCGGGCTGCCCCAAACACCTGACGTCCCAGAGAAAACAGAAGACCGAAGCACACATCTAGAAACTGGCTTCCTCACTCCCTCTTGGCGGGCGTAGAAGTGGAGGGGCTTTCGGAATGACATCTCTCTTTGGAGATTGATTGGAGCAAACTCCCTGTTTATCATTTCCTCCTGGGACTTCGCTGGCACCTCTCTGCTGAGATAGGAATCTGAGATTGTCATCCAAAGTGGGGAGACAGATCATGACAGCCCTTTCTCTGAAACCTGTCTGCTGCCTCTGCACCTGGAGAGCCCCTGGAGGCAGGGGGCGCCGGCAGGTGGGCGGGGGAGCAGCACTCTCTTCGGCTCCTGCAGGCAAACACCTGGAGCTCTCCTGGCAGGCCCAGCGGTGTCCTGGGACCAAGCCCCACAGCTGAAGTGGTGGTGTGTGGCTGTGCCCGATCCAGTCCTCATGCTGTGTATCCCTTGTCCTGCAAACACCCGTTACACATGCACACACACGTGAACACACGCGCACACACACGTGAACACACGCGCACACTCCTGGCTGCTGCGCACCATCACCCACCGTGCTGGGAGGCCCTGGGATAGAGGAAGGTGTGCTGGGTTCGGATCCAACTCTCACACTTCATGCTAGCTATGTGACCTTGTGCTAATTACTTCACCTTTTACCTCTTTGTTTCCTCATTTTATCAAATGAGGATCCTTTTTTTTTGTCCAAAGTGCCTGAGATGCAGTGACTATAGCAATGACAGTCCTTATTAGGTGCCAGGAACTATGCAAAACCCTTTACACGCATTTTCACAACTAACCCGCAACACGACTCCATGATAGGTTCTACTATTATTACCACCTCACATAGAGGTAAACTGAGGCTACAGACAGTAAGTAACTTCTGTTCAAAATCTCACAGCTTGTAAGAGGCAGAGCTGGGATTTGAACCCAGGCAGATGGATCTTGAGCTCTTAGTTCTTTCTTTCTGATCTGATTTTTTCTTTCCAGTCTGGTCCTCATGTGCAGTCAGAGGCATCTCCTTATAGCACATGCCTATGTTACTCCCCAGCCTAAAGCAAGCGCTGCCTTTCCTTAGCTGCATGTTAAATGCAAATGCCTTGGCTGGGCCTTCAAGGCCTTGCTTCTAATCCTCCCTCACACAGGCCTCAGGCCGTAGCACCCAGCCAGATGTGCTACCAACCATGCTGTGTGTGTTAATGTCCAGGACAAGGGCAGGGTGCTGGAGGGCAGACCACATCTCACCGTGAGCACTACCTCTGATCCTGCACCTTCTCCCCGACTCCTGCTCCTCACCCCACCCCAGTTTCCAATGAACGTCTGTGCAATAAAAAGCTAACCATAGGAAGAGCAGGCACAGTGGGAATACCAGGAGACATTTAAACGGGGCAGCTGACAATCCCTGGCTGAGGGCCACCTATATGTCCAACTTTGTGGTTGGCCCTATGGGGCAAGAGCAAACGGAAGGCATCAGTCTGTGTTCTTACAGAGACAATTGTCTACCTGATACACAGGAAACAAGGAGAGGCTGACAAGTGCAGCCTTGATGTTAGGTGGGGGTTGTAGCCTAACAAGAAAGCAAGGAGAAATCAGGGCAGACTTCCTGGGGGAGATGGCACTGGTACTGAGAATCTCTAAGACTGGGATAGGAGAGGGCATTCTGAGACAGGGGAGAGAGCTGCATATTAAGTGCTTCAATCCTTCCTGCACATCCCCTCACCCCATGCACCCTCCAACCCCTCTCTCTGGGCCTCTGCCAACCGCTGCAGTCTCATCTCCTACCACTCCAGCAGGCAGGGCTTCCTTTAGTGTCCTCTTCCTGTCTTTTCCTCCCAAGGGGTTGCTCCCTCTGATGGCAGTGTGCTCCCTTTCCTTGCCTGGCTAACTCCTAACGATCCTTCAGTTTCACCTTGAAAACCACTTCTCCTGGCCCCAGTCGGTCTGGGCCCCCTGCGTGCTGTTCTCACGGCATCCCCTGCTTTTCCCAGCACGCTGACTGTGGCTTAGTCTGCTGTTTCCTGGCCCCACTAGTTGATGAACTCAGGGAGGCCAGGGTCTGTGTTTGTCCTGTTTACCACTGTATTCCCCCAGCACCTGCATACAGTAGGTGCTCCATAAATGTCCGCAGGATTAGTGACTAAGTGCTTGATAGATGATAGCTGGCCTTCTTCTTAGCATGGCCTTCAACACCCTGGTCGACATGCCCTCCTCTGCCATCGCCGCCTGCCCTGGTCTTCCGGGTCCTGGTTCCAACCCCAGCCCCAGAGTGAGGAGTTGTGCCCGGGTGGGCCCCAGGGATGCTGGTGATGTCTTGAGAACAGGGCTGTGAAAGCCACAACGGGCCTGATCTGAGCGCTTGTCCCTGCTAATTATTACGGACAAGCCTCCTTATTGAACCTCGTCCTCTTATTGACATTCGGATGCATGAGCCCAGGCTGTTGTTTTAAACGCACTCATTAGCCACACAAATCAGTCCTGTTGACAGAGCGCCTTTGAATTAAGCATCTCGCCGTAGTCATTGGACAAGGAGCAATTTATAATGCCATTAGCAACGCTTTCGAAGGTTACAGGCATCAAAAATTGTTCAGCCGTAATTATTCTTAATGGATACAAGGAATAAACTGACGCAGGACAGCTTTTTCATTAGCCTTCAATCAAGGCTGATGGCTTTGAGAAATGTACAGTAAGTGCGTTTTGGGGAGAAATAATGATGTTACAGCACCTTTCCCAGGAAAATGCTCTTGGTACACAGCTTAACTTTTAATGGCCTTAATTTGACATAATTAAAAAAAATTTGAATTTGTTTTCGAAGATCTTGAAATAAATTATTTGGTTCCCATTTTTAACCCTTCAGGGAACTGCTGCTAAATAGTGTTAAGGGAGTGGAGGGGCCAGTCTTTGGGAATGGAGGAACTATCTGAGGAACTGGGGCTTGCAGGGCAGAGGCCACCAGAAAGCCCACCTGGACTGCAAGTGTGAGGGATGTGCCCCCACCTCAGAGTTTCCAAGTGACCTTGGGAAAAAGGAATTGGCTTTCTGAGGGGCCAGGCCCAGAGGGTCTACACCTGTGGAGCTCATTTGCAGCACCCAGGAAGTGGGACCCATATAGGGAGGGAGAGAGGAGCCCTCCGCCTTGAGATAGGGTGGGCTAGGAAAGTGCAAAACTGGGAATAAACCCAGGTCCTCGGGCAAGTGACTGCATCTCTCTGAGCCTCAGTTTCTTCATCTGTGAAATGAGCATAATGATACCTACATCTTGGGGCATTGTGAGGGTGTGATGAAAGAAGTGATATGAAAGCCACTACCCACTGCCTGGCACACAGTAGGTGCTCAATAAATGTTCATTCCTGAAGTCAGGGCTTGATCCATCTCACCATGATAGTTCCCACTAACCAAGGCTAGGGCACCAAAAATCTTGGAAATGTAATAATATGGGGACAACTATGTTTTCCAGAATGCATCTCAGGCATGACATTAGATATGGCTGAACAGAAGCTGCTTGGAAAGGGGACAATGTGTCTTCTTACCCTGACCTCCCCTGACCCTGAGACCAAAGGAAAAATAGGTGGCTCCTAAACCACCTTCTAAGGAGAGTGGGTCAGTTGAATGCTGGGCTTGTGCTTTGATAAATGGGAGTATGCAAGTTTGGGGCAGAGTGTAATTGCTGGGACAATGAAGAAGATGGCACAAGTTAGGAGAGGCTGAGCTTCTGCCTTCTCTGCCCTTCATTAAGCAGGGCTCAATTTCTTTCCAAAATATGTGATAAATCCTTTAGTCCATCAGACTGAAGGGGGGTCAGACTATAACCTGCCTGGAATGCCCACGTGTCTGGTCTTGGCCTGACTGTACCAAGAACACACCCACAGAGAATTCGCACCAAGCCATGCTGAGCAAGAAGGGTGAAGCATATTCATTTTCATAATCACTGTCATTCAATAGGCTCTAACAGTGCCTCCCAGGACATGCTGGCAGTGGCAGATACGGTGGAGCAGCCTGGTGTCAGGCCAATAGCCTGGCGATTAGCCTTGGCTCTGCCACTGCCCATCATGTGAACTTGGATGCGACCTCCGCCTCTCGGAGTCCTCATCTGAACATGTCAGAGCAGCTGGAAGTCACTACTTCAGACACCAGGAAAATTCAAGCCATCAGGGTGCGATTCCCATCAGGCCTGCCCAAGAGCAGATGTAAGCCAAGACAGGGCTTCAGGGAGTTTCTTTTGGCAGAAATACTGCAAATGGGAAGCAGTCTGTCCATTGGCTTGGTGCTTTCTGTGACTTGGGAGAGGCGGCCACTGTTTCATCCTAGTAGGCTGCGGGGCATCTGTGGTTAGCAGGACTTGGGTTCCACTCACAGACAGGCTCAAGGCCAAACACTGACACAGTGACTGCGAGCTGGCAGATCTGGCTTCTACTCTGAACTCAATTAACCTCTTGGGGTCTCAGCTTCCTCATCTTTACACATATGGAATTTGGACTTTAGTTATATTCCTTCTTCCTCCCTTCTCTCCTCTCCTCTCCTCCCCTTCCGTGCCCTCCCCCATCCCCTCTCTTTCTTTTTCTTTCCCTTTCTCCCTCCTTCCCTCCCTCCTTTCTTCCTTCCTTCCTAGCTGCCAAATCCAACTTTCCAGAGTCACCTTACACAGATGCCTAATATATGAAATGCAGATGGAACTCTTCTGGTTGAAGTGTGAGTGAAGTCTACCCCCTCAGCGCCCTGTAAGTTTCCTCTGCAGACCCCTAAGGCTGCTCAGAGCATGGCTGGCCCCTCAGGAGATGGCCCTGGACTTTTCTAGAAGTCTCATCTCCCGCTGCTCCTCCCTTCCTCCCCTCTCTCCCTAACACTGGCCAGCCTGCCATTTCCCAGATGTGCCAAGTCTTGTCACTCTTGTCTGCCTTTGCTCAAGCTGTGCCGTCCTCCCAGGATGCTCTTGCTGTCTTGTCTGTCTGGAAAACTCCAGCTCACCCTTCCGGGCTGACCTCTCAGGAAGCATCACCTGCATGCCCCATGCAGAATGAGTCTCTCACCCATCTTGGTCCCTAAGGACTTTATTAACCAACCGGCGCAAGATAGCTCAGAGGGTATTTTAGCTAATGGGTCATATTTCTTTTGTCCTGGACAAACTGCACATGCCTTACAGGCATTCGATCGAGCTTTGTGCCCCAGTGCTTGGCGTTAACAGCACCTGCTGGGAGGTGTCCACACAACACAGGACCTGGTGCACCATGGAAGCCCAGCTGTCCTAGGGTCTGGCACACGGTAGATGCCTACCTCACATAGGTCCTGGCGGATGCGGGTGACCCCCAACCTAGGGCATGGCAGGATGGAACAAAGGAGGCACTCATGGAGCTTGGCACACAGTGGGAGCTTGCTTGGCACAGGCCCTGGCTAGTTGGTGCTCAGTGAATGCTTACTGAATGGAATTTCAATGGAATGGAAGCCCAGTTCAGAGAAAGCAACTGGGTTCTCTCCAGTCCAGTAACTGGTCTTTTCCCTCGCTCCCCTGCTGGAGGAAAGAGCAAATGTAATCACCTCCTGAAGCCAGAAGCAAACAGGACTTCCGGTTGGGGTGGTGGGGAGGTCTCGGGGTGGGGAGCAGATACTGTTTCCTTATCGCCATCGGCATGTTCTCAAGCTATTACTCCCGTCACCCTCTGGGCTGAGCCTCCATTTGGACTTTTTCTGATAAACACCAATATCTGTGCAAATTCTTGAGGCTGACTGCCTCCCCAGCCCAGGGGCTGCTCTGCTGGAACTCCAGATGTGTGATAAGGCAGGGAAATACATTTTCAGTCCACTAAGTCATCACATTTTTTGACAAGGATTCTCAGGCGCGTGCAGATCTCTGGTGACTAATATTGCCTTCACTCAGCAGAGGGCTTCAGAAACCATCCAAACCATCATCCCGCTGTCAGGTGTCAGCTCTTCCCCTGGCTTCGCGTTTTGAGAGGCCCTCTGAGGCCCTTGGAGTTCTGATCCGCCAAGGCGGCAGGCTCCGTGCGGGGGAGGAGGGCCGGCCAGCGGTCGGCAGTCCTGGGGCCCATCCTGCTGTCCTTGGGTGCCTTTGGGGAATCTGTCGACCTCTCTGCACCTCAACTTCCCCACCTGTTCAATGGTTTCCACAATCTCTAAAGGACTTTCCAGCACAGAAACTCTGATTCTCTCACTTTTCTGCTATTCGGAGCACAGGAGGGCAGAATCTCGCGGAAGAGAAGGCTCAGAATCCTGCGGAAAAAGTAACAGTAGTAGCTGTATTCACAGGAATAATCATAATAGTAGCTACTCCTTCCCATGAGTGATTCCACCTATTAATAGCTCTGGAATCAGACAGGGATTCAAAGCCCTGTTGTCACCCATTTGCTGTGTGACTGCAGGCAAGTTATTTAACCTCTCTGAGCTTCAGTTTCTGCCCATGAAATAAGCAGATAATAAGAATTTAATGAGATGATATAAAGTACATATGGCACAGGGCTTAGAATACTGGAAACACCAATAAATGTTGCCTTTAAAAAATCAATATTGATAATGATCGTTATAACACTTCTTATGAGGTAATGATTACTATCTTGATTTTACTGATGAGTGAAATAAAGTATAGAGAGGTTAAATAACTTGCCAGAAGGTGAGAGCCTGCGTTTGTCCCCAGGTCTGTGTGACCCAGGCTCATGCACGTAACCCCTGCTCTGCACCACTGAAAGGTGCACCCCTCAACCCTCTTGCACTGTGCCCTTTGCCAAAGCCAGCCTCAGCCGGCCTGCACTGGCGTCTGTGGGAATGCAGGTGACTGGCTGAGAGCCAGTGAGCTGGGCAGGACTGTGGGGAAGCAGCCAGCCTTTGGGGGCTCCAGAGCCCCGAGGGGGTGGGTGGGCTGAGACTGAGGCATGGAAGGTATCCGGTCACTGCAATTTGGACTTTGGGGAAAAAAAGTTGAGAAGAAAATGGATTGCAGTCTGTTACAGACCCAGTGGCTGCAAATCATTCCGAAAATTAGCTTTCTATGGGAAAATCTATATACTAATTAACTCCATGGCCTCTCTAACGAGTTTAAGCACAATAAGGCCTCTGAAAATATCGAGGCATTTTGCAGCTGCCTTAAATTCTACCTAGGGAGACATGCTCACAGCTCATGAGGTTGTCTGAGAGGTTCCAGGATGAAAGGGAAATCTTAAATGATTCATTTCCAAGAGCAGAAGGTGGGGAGATGTGACTTTGGTCTAGTGCGTAGGGAAGCACAGAGAGCTCTAGCCTTGTCAGGGTGGATGGAGTCCCTGCTAGGCGACCTTGGTTGGCACCTGAATGGGGCCCAGTACTTCCTGCTCCTCCAACTCCGGGTCCTCAGCGTGAAGACTGAGAGGCCATCCCCAGGTCTAGGCAGAGAAGGGCTTCCTGGAACTCGGGCCTGTAAACCAAGGTGGGAATCTCCTGCCAACTCGCTGCTGTCCGGGGGGACAGTGCTGCCCAAGCCAGGGCAGGTGGCAACAGATGTCTGTGTGTGACGCAGGGAGACAGCCCAGCCAGTGGAGTCCCTGGGGTGCTTTCTCCACTTCACCCAAGAGATCCGGTCTGCTCCTCCTGGGATGGCGCCCTCAGACCGCGGGCCTCTGCCCATCACTTCTTTTAGATTCCTGCTTGTGCGAGGAATAGCCAACACAGTGCAGCATAGCACACGCGTGTGCTCGCTCCCATGAGCGCACGTGCACGGTCACATGTATGTGCAGCCACGTACTTACACACCCCTCACACATGTGTATATGCAAAGATACACATGCACTCACACATACGTCTTCATTCACTCCTACACACAGCACTGAGGCTGTCATCCCCCAGAAACAGAGACCACCAGCCCACAGCCCCAGCTAATCCCGGGGGAGGCCTCAGTGCATCATGCCCCTGTGGACAGGAGCCTGAGACCCCTTTGCCCCCGTCCCCTCCAGAAATGCACACTACTGCCACTCACTGCCACCTTACCCAAAGCAACAGCCCGGGCATGGTTCTGAACAGAAATTCCTGCAGAGCCTGCCTGCAGTCCCAGCGTCCCTCTGGGTCTCGCCTGCTGCTGCCCACTGGCCTCAATGGCCAGAATATGCCTTGTTCAGAACAGGCACTCAGGAGGCATCTCGTGGCCAACACGCTCCCAAGAGTGACTTGTGGTGTCGCTGTCACTAGGGAAGTGAGGGAGAGGCTGGGGGAGATGGGTGGGGGCCACCAGTCCTGCTGATTATGGGGACGCCCGTGTCTCCTCTCCCGGTCCTGCTCTGCTACTCTCATCACTGTGACGGCTACTTTATAAAAAGTGTTTAGCACGTGCCCGGACACTGTGTTGAGTATTTTCTCCCACCATCTCACCCACTCCCATTTCCTGATAAAGAGACTGGGGCCCAGCGAGGTGAAGTGACTGCCCGAGGCCCCGACCCCGTGAGAAGCAGCCCAGGGCCGGGGGGAGCATGCTGGATTCCGGGGTCTGCTCTTTGTGTCCAGCTCCCTCCCGGGGGGGGTCTGGCTGGAATGTCGGAGCCCCCTGTTCAGGCAGAGAGAGAATATTCCATAAGTGAACAAGAAGGATTCTCTGATGGTTTCCTTCTGACAGGTGTGAAATAGGCGAGAGCTACAGGCTGACTGTGGGGGAAACCTGGGTTGAACCCAGCTGCCACTCACTGGCTGGGTGACGTTGGGCACGTGGCTAAGTCCAGTGGTCAGTTCCTGCCTTCGTAGGTCTAACGCACAGCACGGGGCATAGTTGACCACTTTGTCCTCCTTCTAGAAACACTTTCTTGCACTTGGCTGCCTGGACCCTGTAGTTTCCTGGCTTTTCTCCTGCCTCCCTGGCCACCCCTTCTGGGTCTGCTTTCCTGGTTTGTCCTCTTCTCCCAGCCTCTTACCCTCAGAGTGGCCACGGTCCCAGCTCCTCCTTAAGTCTCTACTGACCCTCGTTCATCCGGGATCACATCCAGCCTCATGGCTTTAAATACCGCCTTGGGCTCTTGACTTCCAAAGGTACATCCCCATCCTGGGATTCTCCCCAACCCCACACTCATGTATTTAACTGCCCTGGCGTCCCCCCTTAGAGGTCTAATGGACACTTCAAATGCACATGTCTCCTAGTTGTTCAGGCCAAAAAGATGTGGGGACCAACTGACACCCGACATCTGCCACATCCGATCAGTCAGGAAGCCTCCACGCAATTCCTTCCCAATGCCTCCAGGACCGACCACTTCTCTGCTGCCTGGAACACCCACCCCCAGATATCACCAGGTGCAGCCTGGCCCACGCCACCATCATCTCTCACTTGGCTGTCGCAGCAGCACTCCTAACTGAAGGTGCCACTTCCACCCTTGCCCCGTGGTGTATGTCAACTCAACAGCCAGAGACAGCCTTTAAATACGACACGCATCATAACTCTCCTGTGTTCAAAACCTTGCAATGGCTCCCCTGTTTCACTCAGAGTAACGGCCAAAGTCTGCAATGGGCATGAAGGTTCCTGTGATCACCCCTGCTCGGGGTCAGTGTCCCCTTGACACCTCTCTAGAGACCCTCCTCCTGGCTCACTCCCCCAGCCGCAGGGCCTCTGCACCTCATGCTTCATGGCCTTAGCCACGCTTCCGCAGGTAGCCACAGGGTCACATGCTCACCTCCATCATGTCACCCTTCAGTGAGGTCCCCCCAGACCACTGTATTTCAGATGCCTCCTCCCCCACCTGGCGACATTCCCAGCCCCCATTACCTTGCATGTGCCCGTGCTCAGCACAGATCACCTTCTGACTTGCTCTTTGTTCTATGTATCGATTATGTTTATTGTTTTATTGTCCCTCACCTCCAGCTAGGATGCCTACGTCATAGGAACAGAGGTCTATCTGTTTTGTTTCCTGAACATCCCAATGCCTGTGGCAGTGCCTGTCCACAGTGGACATCAGTGATCGAATGATTATCATTTCTTAACCTCTATGATCTTGGCTTCTTCATCTCTAAATGTAGGTTATTTTGAGGATTAAATAATGCATCTCAATGGCCCACACTCATGGTGGCACATGCAGTTTCAGCAACGTCCACTCCCTTTCCGCACCAACTTCTCTCCAGGATCTCTGCCCCTTGTCAGATACTGCTGAGGTTTCAGCTCATTGGTTCCCCGCAGGACAGGGGATGGTGTGGGGAGGGAGGACAGTACGTGAGACCTCCACGTCCCTCCCCTGGAGCCTCGCCCTTGTCCACCGCAGGCCCAGGGGGAAGATTCCCCGGGGAGCATTTGTTTTCTGGGTCCTTCTGGCTGTAAAGACGGTGTTAGACTGGGGTGTGGGGGAGCACAGGTCCGTGCCTGCCCTGCAGATTCCCAGAGAAGAAAAACTGTAATGGTGGGGATAGGACTAAAGAAGAAATTTGCTTCATAAATAGTGAAACAGATGATTTTAACAGTTAGTAAGGAAGAATTAGGAAAGAGCAATAATGTGTATATATATATGAGAACAATTTACTGTTGTCGAAAAGCGCGCGACTGCAGCGGCGGGGCCTTCCTGGTGAAGCTGTGCGTAATGAAGACGTTTTTCTCTGAGGGTACATTACTGTTGCGACACGGCGAGTTTAAATAAACTTTTTCCCTCTAAATTGCAATGCACACACACAAAACCGACGGCATCGAAAAGTCATAGTTCTATTTATTCTCCAGCAGTACAAATGTTACTCTTTTCCCATACTTTATGGAAAGTAAAAACATAGGAAAACTATGCAAAACCGAGTGGCTGAACAGGAGTCAGCGGTGAACTTGAATTGGAACCCTGAACAGTGACAAGCGTGCCTGGCTCTTCCCTCCCTCTCTGTGAAGACACATAATTTAGTCCGGTTGTGACAGTATCCCGAGCTGATGGCAGGTGGACCTCCACGGGATATGGCTGCAATTCACAGCCTGTATTTCCCCTCCCTCCGCTCCCCGTCCCCACTTTCCCTCCTTCCCTCTTTCTCTTCCTTCCTTCTTCCTTCTTTCCGTCCATCTACTCTTCCTTCCTTCCTCCCTCCTCTTCCTCCTTCTCTTTCTCCATATATATTTGAACCCTTAAGATACACGACCTTGTGCTTGACGCTTGGGCTACAAAGACAAACAAGATCTTTGATCCCAAAGAGCCTTAGTCTGCAGGGGGGACATGCCTGTGAACCAACAACTCTGTTTTAGAAGAGTTGTTTGCGCAAAGTTCTATGAAAACCCAGAGGAGCGGGGATCTGGGAAGGCCGCACTGAGGAGGTGAGGGATGAGTCATTGGCGTGTGTGGAGTTTTCTAGGAAAAAAGAAAAGCAGATATACAAACATGGAGGTTAAGCTCGTGCCTTTGGTTTTATGCATGGGGGTGGGGGGGACTGGGCCTGACAGTGGGCACATTGGTGGGGACAGCCCTACCCTGTGCCTTGGGAAGCTCTGGTCTATCTGGGCTCCCGCACTAGCTTCCCCATCACCGAAACGAGCCCACTGACGTGGAGGGAGCACTCCTCTTTGGAAGCCTGGGTGTGGGACTCAAAGGGCACCGGCCAGAGCTCTAGACCTTTCCTGTCCCTAACCAGACAGGGGCGAGCTGGACTTTCTCCTCCCTTGGGGCTGCTGTGCACTCACGCCAGGTGCTCAGGACTTGTGGGCCATGTGAGAACACTGTCTGTGTCTCTTGTCTTAAAAAGTTTCATTTAGCAGCCATCTCCTGAGACCTCGGAGAAGTTCGCTGGATTTGTCAAGCACAGGCTGGGCCATCTGTGGGCCGGCGGCTTCCACAGTGGCGGCTTCCACAGGCCATCTTGCTGGACCCTGATCCTCCGTGAGTGAAACCTTGCCCACCTCCTGGGTCCTGCTCCCAAGCCCAAGCCCCAGAAGGGCTCAGGACAGAGGCCCAGTGCACTCAGAGGCTTCCGGAACTGGGTCCCAGCCTGGCATGCTCCTGTAGTGGAGGGCCCTGTGGGGCCAACCTCTCTTCTCCTTGGGCCTACCCCTGAGCCCCAGGAAGTCGCTGCCAGGGTGCTGGGTGCAGCTGAGCCCGAGAATCCTGTGACGGAGAGGGGACTTCCTCCATTTCTGGGCAGCAAAGGCGTGTGTGACCAGTGAAACTCATGGCTGAGGACACCGGCAGGCCCATGCTCGAGGGTAGGAAGAAGACCCAGCAGAGTTTGGCATTTAATAAGCACTGGTTGTGGCAGCTGTGAGCTCCATGAGATCAAGGGCATCTGTCTTTTTACCACTGCCCAGTACAGAGCCACACGAATGGCAGGTGCTTGGCTGACTGTGGGTCAAATGGAGGAAAGTGTGCACAAACGATGTAGTGCCTTTCCTCCCCCTCCTCCAAGGAGTTTCTGTTTTGACTCGGGACCTCATTCTCAGCCCAGTCTGCTTCTCCTAACCTGAGTCTGGTGTGTCTTTTCCGAGGAGCCAGGCTCGGGTGCCTCCCTCTTTCCCACCTCCTCGCCCAAGGCTGATGTTAAACTCACTCATGCCCAGAATGTCCCTCTGACCTATTTCCTACTGTAGGCAGCTGTGCGTTTGCTAAAATTTCTGATGTGATTGCCCAGATTTATCCTTCATGAGCAAAGAAGCTTGAGACTTCAGATCCCCCCATATCAGAGGGTCCAGCCCTCCTGGCAGGCTGGGAACGCTACAAGAAGCCTGGACGCTGTCTGGCAGTGACGGGGACCAGCTTGTGGCATAATCACTGTCCTGATGTGTAGACAAAGTGACTTGCCCCGAGCCACGTGACCAGTAAGCAGTGACTGCCTAGTGATGGCTCTGAAGTGGGGGCTGAGAACGTGGGCATCAGTGGCCTCCGTGTGGATTCGGCTCCAGCACTTCAGGTGACAGAGCCTCAATTTCCTCATCTGTAAAATGGCCATCATATTGCCTACCGCAGAGAGTTGTGGGGTACAGTCAAGGGGTAATATGTGTAAAATGCTCAGCAGGGGTTTGAGAAGCCAGGCTGTGCTTGCTCAGTGTCAGGCATTCATACCATTTGCTGTGCACGACACGGCCCCCATCTAGAGCTAAGCTTTCTGCTGGAGTGTCTCGTGGAATCCTTACAACAGATCTACGGAGTCCTACTGGTCAGACCACGGAGGTCTCAAGAGACGACCACGGAGCTGGCTCCCGTGCAGGGGGGCAAGTGCGGACCCAGCCCCCTCCTGACTCTGGAGTCCATCTTCTTCTAGAATGCTCAATCCAGAACTCTGTATTCCGACCCCTGTGCCTGGCAGCCCCCCTGAGCATCAACTCCCAGGGGGCACAATGGGCGGAACAAAGGGCCGGCAGGACGGAAGCGCCAGCAGCACCTGGGGCTGCTGCGCAGGACAGGCCCACCTGAGCTCTGCAGGTAAGCAAGCCTGGCTGGAATTCTGGAGATGGGCCTGGAACAGAGCCCCCGCCTGCCCCTCCCTGGCAGCAGCAGCAGCAGCAGCAGCAGCAGCAGCAGCAGCAGCAGCAGCAACACTTCTTTTTTAAGTCAAATGTTGCCTGGAAGTCATTGCTTCAGCAATTACCTCTGAAACCCATTGTTTCCTCAGCCCCATTAACATGTCAGATCCTGGCAGCCGCTGACGGGGCAAACACCCCTCGGAGGGCTGCAATTCAATTTAAGGATCACCTCCCCTGCACAGACAGCCTCGGAGCCGGCCCGTCTCCAGATTTCACCAAATCGAGGAGAGAGTCTCAGGGCGCAGTTTGATCATGCTGCTTCCTAAATTAAAAACAAAATTGTAAGTGTTAAACATCTTTAACAAGTCATTAAGCCCCAGCCATAATCCAGAAAAAGTCCCTTAATGAGTGATGACATATGTTGTGAGTGCAGTTATCTCCTAATGTTGGATGCTGAGATGGTGTGATGAAATGGCACAGTGCTCAGAAGGGATGGATCACCACTAATGGCAGGATAATTCGAGGCTGTTGGGCTGAGGACCCTGGAGAGACAGGGAGGCAGCCCGAGGCAGGCGGCCAGGTTGTCTCGGCTGGATGGGGTGGTCCTCAGTGTCCCTGCGTCCTGGCCCGGGGCTGCCTCCCCACTCCTGGGGCTGCTCTTGCCCCCACTCACAGGCTCAGCTCTGCCCCAGGGTGGGGTCTGTAAGAATCGCCCCAAGGCTCTGGGGTCTCCCAAGTGTCCCCTGGGTCCCAGCCCAAGTCAGGCGTTTTCTCTCAGTCCTATGCGGGCACTGTCTTGCTCTCAGTCCCTGCTGGCCTCGTTGTCTTCTGCCCGTCCCTCCCTCTGGGCCCAGGACCCCGCCCATGCACCCCACCCACATGTTGAGGCCCTCACCTTCTTCCTGAACCTCCCTCCACTTCATGTGCCACAATCCCCTGACTCAGGGCTCTGGCCCTGGCGGGCCACCAACTGGACCCCTGTCTGATGTTTCTTTACCCACGTTAGAGTTCCAGACATGTGACGAGACTAACTAGCTGCCCCTATTCTCCCAGTTCTCAGGAGACAGAACATGATTGGCCAAGCTTGGGTCACTGGGTTCGGCCTACCCACAGGGTGGTGCGAGGCCCCCAGAGCAAAGGGCTTACTTTGTCCTACCTGGACCCCTGCAGCTTCAGCCCCACACATTCCACCCCGACCCGTGTCCTCGTCTTTGCAGGTCTGGCTCCCGTGCTACGCCCACCTGCACGCTGCGGCATTGCAGCAGGCCGTGGGATGCCCTCCTCAGCTAAGCTCCTTGAGACAAAGGCCAGAGGCAGGCCCTGCCTGGGACAAAGTGTTCGGGGCGGGGGAGCCAGTGAGGAGGGCGGAGAAGCAAGGCGAGGAAGAAGAGGAAGCCACTGAGAGTGTGATTTCAGGGAACGTCGCAGAGGGCAGCTTCAGTCTGACCCCACGGGGAGCTCTGGAGTGGAGGTCACACGCAGAGTCAGGCCTGCCCGAGGCAAGTGGCAAGTGCTGGGGTTAGAAGCAAAGCGCCCCCACCTCACAGTTGCCTCATTCATTCATTCTCATATTTATTCAATGTATGTTAATTGTCACATTTTGTTATTTATTGTTTACTGTCGACATATTATACTGGGCATTTTATATACTTTATTGCATTGAAAACACAACCACCCAGTGATACAAGTACTATTATTAGGTTCATTCTAAAAGATGAGGAAACTGAGGCGCAGAAAAGTTCAGAAAGTGACTTGCCTGAGGTCATGCAGCCATGGCGTGGTGCAGTCAGGATGTGATCTCAGACTTCAGAGCCAGTGGGCTGTTGACTCTCAGAGAAGCGGTATAGAGAACACACACACACACACACACCCCACCGGGCCTAGTCGACACGAACATACTGGTCCCCAAACCCAAATCATTTAAATTTTAATGGCAAATAAAACAACTGGAATCCCGGTCCTGTAGAATTTCAGAGTGGGGAGAAAGCCGAGGGATCTCCTGGCTAACCTTTGCATTTCACAGACGAGCAAAAGAGGCCAAGAGACTGGTCCAAAGTCCCCGGGCGAGTGAGTGAAAGAGCTGTCCCCACTGAGGCACACACCGGATGTGGCAGGAGCCGTGGCCTCCTGCTCCTTTTCACAGGAGCTCAGGAGATGCCTCACTGTGCAGTTTGCTTCAAAACAACAGAGAAACATCATAGAAGAGGATCAATTCCTGACTGTGCATTTGAAATTAGACGTGTGTAGTGTTCCCTGACCTGCTCTTCATTTGGTATCCAAAGGGAGCAGCATCACCACCCATCAGCGACTGGGGTGTGGCTGGTGCCACCAGGCAAGGCCTGGCCGGGGCAGGAGGCTACTTGGACCCAGGTGCCCTCAGCTTGCTGCTGGCTCCTGCCAGGTCTATGGCTCTTCTACCCCGTGTCTGGATCTTATCCCTCCGCCCATCTTCAATTCTAAGTGTGACCCATATTTTTGATCCTTGTGCCTCAGTGGCTCTTTTGTGCCCAATAACTTCTTGGCTGTTCTGCTGTAGGGCTCACTACCACCTAACTTTGATGACCTTCCAAAGCTCGGCCAGTGCTTGATCCTTGGAGGTCATCACTTGGTTCCAAATCCAGCACCATGAGCCCCTCAGGGACCCTTGAGTCAGGAGGCGTGTCCAGGAGTCCCCTGGTTGCTGCTTCTGTGAAAGGAAGGGTGTGCAGGGCCGACTTGCAGGCTCCAGAGTCTGGCAGGAGGTGGTGGGGAGCTTGGGCCGAGGCTGGACTGAGAGTCAGGAGAACTGGTTGCCGGTTCTGGCCCGATGAAAGTCGGTTGTGTGAGCTAGAGAATTCCTACCCCTCTAAGGGCTCTATCTGAGTACTGAGCGGGGCGGGCTGGGGTGCTTTCTAGTGAACTCATCTTTGATTCTCTGGCCTAGAGACAGGTGCTGTATCCACAGCCCCTGCACCCTTTTTCATGTATCTACCTTAGGAAAAGCGAACGTCCCCGCCCCCTGGATGGAAAATGCTCCTCAGAGAGAGCGGAGGACAGGAAATGTGTCTTTCCCAGCCCCTGAGTGTCCAAAGTGCCGGGATGCACTGGGCTTTTCTCAGCTGTTGGTGCTCACAGCACACTGGGCACAGGGTTTGTCAGACGCCACACACCACAGAGCACCCTCTTAGTCTCTGCCCTACAGCAGCTGCTCCCCCACCCTGGGGCCCAAAGAGGGACAAGAAAACCCTCTTTGTCTGGGCAGACAGTACAAAGCCTCGTTGCCATAGCAGCACCAGCCATTTCCTCCAGCTCTGATGGGGGCAGCAGCTCAGCTGGGCCTGGGCTCAGGCCCTGAGAAGCCAGGAGCAGAGGTCAGCCTTGGACGTGGGAGGTCTGAGTCACTGGGTCCCCAGCAGTGCACCAACAGAGGAGCCAGAAGCTGGGGTCACCAGGGCTGCCTTCCCTTGTCATCATCCAAGGGGGTGAGGATTGGGCCAGGGTTTGGGGACCCAGCTGCTGAAAGAAGGCTGCTCGGATGGTGAAACCTTTCATAGCCAGGATGGCACAGGGGCCTGGGTGCCAAAGAGTTTAGAAACTACTAAATTTCTGAAAAGAAGGAGCCCAACAGCTTCTCCCTGCTGACTTCTTTACCTGTTTCGGCCTGCAGGGGGAATGGGCTGTGATGCGGGACGGTTAGAAGGACTCAGGGTAGTTCCTAGGGCTTCCAGGAACAGAACTGGGATGCATGGGAGGCTGGAGACCCAGCACCTGGCTTTCCCCCAGCGGGGAACAGAGGCCCTCTATGCTCTGAAGTCACGATGGAATTCAGTCTCACTTCCGCCAACTACTGTGTGATGTGCCCAAGATGCTTGACTCTCTGAGCCTCAGCGTCCTCATCTATATGATGGGGACACTAATACTTATCTCAGAGTGTTTTTTATAGAATGTTACATAAGAGAATACATGCAAAGTATGAGGGACAGTGTTGGCCCACAGCAAGTACTCAATAAGTGGTGGTTACGAACGACTAGAATCATTATTAGGCTGAACAAGATAAAAACGCCATTTTTGTCAGTCAAAATTGGCCACATATCAGCAATTTCATCTGGTTCAACCTGATTTGGGGGCTGTGGTGACTCCTGCATTGGAGTGGGAGTGTGGAATGGTGTTGAGAGCTCAGGCTCTGGGGTCAGACTGACTTCAATCCAGTTCCACCTCTCGCTCCCTGGCTCACCTTACTAGCCATTCAACCTGTCTGTAAACCTGCTTCCTTCCTGTAAAACAGGAGTGTGAAAGTGTTGTTGTATGGATGGCATGAACTCGTACAGGCGAAGTGCTTAGAAAGCCTGGAACAGAGCTGACGCTAAGAGAATGTTTGCTGAATGAATACATATGGTCAGCAGGGAGAGGGTGATTCTTACTCCCACTCATAAGACAGCGAATAAGGGATTTGCCCAGGCCACACCCCTGGGGCTGGAATCCAAGCAGTGTACCCCTGAGACCAGTGAGTTCTCTTGCCATCACTCCAGCTGCTTGTCCCCTGCGGCCTCCTGTCTGGTCCAGCCCAGCCCAACTCTCCTCTGATCATGGTCCATCTGTCTGGCCAGCCAGCCCCTCCTCACTTATCAATTCTCCCATGTATTTATCCATCTCCTTTCCTTCTTCCATTCTTCATAAAACCAACTTCTGTTGGATGCTTGGCTTTGGTTGAGATTATCTAGAAACCTAGAAATCATTTGTTAAAAGTGATGTTTATTGACTTAGTTCACCCAAGGATACAGATGGATGAATTGTGACTGTCCCATACAGTGTGTAGCCACCACTACAGTCAAGACACAGAACATTTCTTATTTTTTCTTTTTTTTTGAGACAGAATCTCACTCTGGTGCCCAGGCTAGAGTGCCGTGGCATCAGCCTAGCTCACAGCAACCTCAAACTCCTGGGCTCAAGCAATCACCTGCCTCAGCCTCCCAAGTAGCTGGGACTACAGGTATGTGTCACCATGCCCTGCTAATTTTTCTATATGTATTTTAGCTGTCCATATAATTTCTTTCTATTTTTAGTGGATACGGGGTCTCATTCTTGCTCAGGCTGGTTTCGAACTCCTGAGCTCAAATGATCCTCCTGCCTCAGCCTCCCAGAGTGATAGGATTACAGGTGTGAGCCACTGTGCCTGGCCGTGGACACAGAACATTTCCAGCATCCCCCACAACCCATTGCGCCCCTTTGTAAACATCCACTCTCCTTATCCCTAGCCCTCCGTAGCTACTGATCTGTTTTTTTTTTTTTTTTTGTGTGTGTGTATGACAGAATCTTGCTATGTCACCTGGGCTAGAGTGTAGTGACATCATCATAGCTCACAGTAACCTTAAACTCCCGGGCTCAAGTGATCTTCCTGCCTCAGCCTCCTGAGTATCTGAGACTACAGGTGCGTGCCATGACGCCGCCCGACTAATTTTTTCTATTTTTAGTAGAGATGGGAGCTTGCTCTTGCTCAGGCCAGTCTCAAACCCCTGACCTCAAACAATTCTCCCACCTTGGCCTCCCAAAGTGCTAGGATTTCAGGCATGAGCCACTGTGCCTGGCCTGATCTGTTTTTTTTATTTCCCTTACAGTTTTGCCTTTTCCAGAAAGTAATACAAATGGGATCAAACAGTATGTAGCTCCTTGCATCTGATTTCTTTCACTCAGGTTAATGCATTCAAGATTCACCCTTGGAAGTTACATATCAGTAGCAGGTTTAATTTTATTGCTAAAGAGTGTCCCATTTTATGGATGTACAATAGCTTGTTATTCATTCATCCATTTAAGGACATTTGGATTGCTGCCATTTTTTGGCAATTATGAGTAAAGCTGCTATAAACATTTGTGTACAGGTTTTTGTGTGAATGTAAGTTTTCATTTTTGCTGGGTACATATACCTAGGAGTAAGATTGATGGTTCATAAGGCAAGTTATGTTTAAGTTTATAAGAGAGTGCCAAACTGTTTTCCAAAGTCACTATACCAGTTTGCATTTTCATCAGCAATGTACTAGAGTTCCAGTTGCTCTACATCCTTGTCAGTACTTGGTACTACTTGTTTTAAAAAATATTTTTAGCCATTCCAAAGGGCTTGTGATGGTACCTCATTGTGGTTTCAATTTACATTCCCCTAATGCCTAATAATGTTGGACATCTTTTTATATGTTGTTGTTGTTGCCATCCATATGTATTCTTTGGCGAAATGTCTGTTCAAAATTTTGCCCGTTTTAAGTTGGGTTGTTTTTTTATCACTGAGTTTTAAGAGTTCTTTATATATTCTTTATCAGATGTGTGCTTTGCAAATATTCCCCCCCCCTCCTGTGGCTTCCTTTTTATTTTTTACCAGTGTCTTTCAAAGAGTGGAAGGTTTTAGTTTTCTTGAAGTCCAATTTGTCAACTTTTTCTTTTATGGATCATGTTTTTGGTGGCATAGCTATGAAATCTTTTCCTGATCCGAGGTTTCCCTTCTTTTTTCCTAAGTTTTATGAAGGCTATGATCCATTTAGTGTTAATTTTTATATGTGGTATCTAGTATGGGTCAATTTTCTTTTTTCTCTTTTGTATGTGAATATACAATTGTTCTAGCGCTATTCGTTGAAAAGACTCCTTTTGTCATTGAATTGCCTTTGTTGAAAATCAATTAACCATATATGCAGGAGTCTATTGCTGCACACTTTTCTGTTCTGTTGATCTGTGTCTATCTTTTTGCAAACACCACATGTCTTGATTACTCTAGCTTTATAGTAAGTCTTAACATCAGGTAGTGTGATTTCTCCAACTTTGTCCTTTTTTGAATTTGTTTTGGCTATTATCGTTCTTTTGCTTTTCTGCATAAAGTTTAGAATTAGCTTGTTGATTTCTACAAAAAAATCTGCTGGGATTTTGATAGGGATTGTGCTGAATCTATAGATCAGTCTGGGAAAAACTGATATTTTAACAGTATTCTTCCAATCCATGTACACAGTATATCTCTCCATTTATTTAGGTTATATTTGGATTCTTTCACAAGGTTTTACAGTTTTAGTGTATAGATATTGCACAGATTTTGCTAGATTTGTAACAATATTTTAAGGTTTTTGGTGCTGTTATAAGTGGTACCTTTAAAATTTTAATTTCCAATTGTTCATTGCTGGTGTATGGATCAACAATCGATTTTTGCATATGACTTTGCATACTATGACCTTGCCAGTCTCATCTGTTTCAGTAGTTTTTATACAGAATTTTTGTAGACAATCTACAATCTACATGATTGTCTATGTAGACCATTATGTCATTCACAAACAGAAACAGGTTTATTTCTTCCTTTCTATCTGCATGTTTTTTCTTTCTTTTTCTTTTTTTGCTTTATTGCATTGGCTAGGATCTCCAGTACAATGTTGAATAATAGAAATCATTTTTGATTCCTCTCTTTTTCTTTTGTTCCCAATTCCACCCAATCTATCAATCTTTGTGATTAAACTTACACAATATATTCCAGAATCTGAGCACTTCTCACCATCTTTCCTGCCACAAGCTCTCTTGCCTGGATACAGCCACTCTCTCCTTGCTGGTGTCCCTGCCTCCACTCTTGTCCCCTATGGTCCCTCCTCCACAGAGCAGCTGAAGTCATCTTTCTGTTTCAATTAGAACAAACCCTAACATCTAACCACAGCCTATAGAGTTCTACAAGAAGTGCCCCCTGGCCTCCTCTCTGACTTCATTCCCCCCATTGGCTGCACCTCATGCATAGTAGTCTCCCTGCTGTTTCTTAAACATGCTGAACACATCCCCACCTTGGGCCTTTCCACTTGCTTTTCCTCTGTCTGACTGTCTGCTTCCTTCATCTCATTCCAGTTTTGCCTCACTTACCACCCCTCACAGAGGCCTTCCCTGACTCTCTGAGCTAATGTAGCCCTGGCCGTTGCCTTCTAACTCATCATTCCTGTTATCTTCTCCATAGCACTTATTGGTGCCCAAAATTATCTTCCTACTTGTGTGTTTATTGTCCATCTCTCTCCGCTAATGGGAAGGGGTTCTAGCTATGCTGTGCACTAGATTAATGTCTAGCATATGATAGCTGCTCGTTAAGTGTTTGCTGACCAACTTCTTCCAGCTCTGTGGTCATTAATTCGTGGTGGCTTCAGGCTGCCCAGTTGTATGATCTCGTCTATACATTCGGCCTCTTGGGTCAAGTTGTTGAGAAGAGGGGTAGCTGGTTTCATTCAAGGTTGGGCTCTTATTACATAAGTGTGATGCCTGGAAGGATGGGCAAGGGAGTGGAGGAGATTTGAAAAGAGGGACTATAATGACAAGCAATGAAATCTAAGCCAGACAAGGAGGAACGTGAAGTCAGGGGGTGGGGGGAGTGACAGGCAAAGAAGGGACCTAAATTTGGCTTGGGGCAGCTCAGTTAAAAATACATACTCCCATCCATACCCTTTCACTTGGACTGGTCACGTGAAACAGTTCTGGCCAGTGAGATGTAAGCAGAAGTTGCTAAGCGAGACTTCTGTGAAGGCTATTTGAAGAGGAAAAACTCATCTGGGATGTGCCTTCTGCCCTTTGTCCTTCTTCATCCCTAGAATGAGACAGAGAGGCTGGAGGTAAAGCTACTGTCTTGAGATCACGTGTGCCCGTTAACCCTTGCAACAGTGACCCTGCAAAACAAACCACCTCCAAACTCAGTGTCCCATGAATCTCCTGGTTGGCTGTGATTGAGCTGGTCTAGCCTGGGCTGGGCTGTTCAGCTTTGCTTCAGGCTGTGGCAGGGAGGGCGGTGCTGCTGCAGGTGTCTCTCCTCCTCTTCTCATGGGCAGTGGCAGAAGCCCAAGAGAGCAAGTGGAAATGCACAAAGTCTTTTAAGGCCTAGGCTTTGAACTGGCAGATAGTCTCTTTCTGCCTCATTGTGTCGGCCACAGCATGGCTAAACCTAAAGCCAAGAGGTGGAGACATATATTTCCTTCCTTTAGTGAGAAGAGCTGCAGAGTCACATGGTAACAGGCCTGGCTGCAGGGAGGGAAAAGTGCTGGGGTCGGAAATGCAAGTGACTACAATGGGCACGAAAGCTGCCCTTAAAACTCGCCAGATCAGGAAGCCAGAGGAGTTGAGAGTTGAATGATTTCCTCAAGCAGCTGTTGTCTATTTACATCTTGTTAGGGGAGGAAAAATATTAATATGTTCCTTTTTGGTTAAGCCACCATAGTTGGATTTCCTGCTAAAGACAATTTCTAAGCTATGTTACAGGGAGGTTAAGGACAGGAAGAAGGTGGAGGCAGCAATGACTTGGAGTCTCAATGAGATCAAAGAAGGGAACTCATGGAAAGAAACGAGAATGGTAATACATTTTGATTGGAGAGTGGGTATTTTGAATTGGTGATTTCAGAGGTGGGGCAGTCCCTGGTGGAGACAAGACCTAACATGTGACAAATATGGAGAAGAGGAAACTGGAGATGGGGAGGCCAAGAACTGAAGAGCTGGGGTTGCGGGGTGTGTTCCCCATCTGGACAGTCAAGACATGAGAAGGAGTCGGGTTTGGAAAAGGATTGTGCTGCACGATCTGAAGTCTTCGCTGAGCGAGGAAGCGTGGTCAGCAGAGAGCTGGAACAGCAGAGGGCCGTGCAGCCAGATGGCAAGGGTCTCCAAGGAGCTTAGGGTTTCACAAGAAGATGGGGGAGAAATGAGATGCCCAAATTCATATTTATAGTCCAGGCTGCTCCTTGAGATTTAGACTCATGAAACATCCCTCTACACCTTTGCATTTCATGACTGTCCCCCCACCCCCCAGGCATTTCCAAATCAACAGATCTGAGACCAGGCACATCACAGTCCTTTGCAAACCCAAGTCTCCTCCTGGTCACCTCTCTCAGTGAGTGACTTGCCACCCACTCACCCAAACCAGGGGCCTGGGAATCATTCCAGAGTTCTCCCTCTCCCTCGTCCTATCATTAAATCCTACTAATTTTACATCACAAATATGTTTCCATCCACCCCCTCTTCTCCTTCGTACCCTATTTCAGGCCTCCACCATCTCCTGTTGGTCCCTCTGCCTTGTTCCCCTAACCATGCACCCTGCCTCTAGGGTCTCCCCATGAAATCCATTATCTGACACCTCAGGGAACCACGCCAATGTTGGCTGAATCTGAAATCACACTCCGCGCCAGAAGCCAATCATGAAATACCTGCTTTGTCTCTCAGATACATGAATATGAAAATGGGTTTTTGAAGCGAGCAGGATGGGGGCGTGGGCGTGGGGAGAAGGATCAGGAGGTTCCCCAAGGGGAGCCCAGGCTTCTTCCGTTGTGGGGGAAGCTGCAAAATGGGGTCCTATTAGCTGCACTGACTGGATGGGCTTGGTTGTCGTGGGCACCGAAACATCCTCGCATTACTCACTGCCTCGGAGGTCCTGCAGACCGAGTGTGGGACAGTGAGCGGATGTCGGATGTCAGAGAGGCCTGGGGGCGGGGAGGCCAGATGGCAGGATGGGGGCGGCGAGAACACTGAGGAGGGCTGGCAGCAGCTGGGAAGATCAATGCCTTTCCCCTCTCCATGTTTGCCTGTGTTGCTATCCCTGCTTAGATGAAAGAAATTCAAATAGTTATTGATTCTCGCTGAGGGGAGAATGTAGGGATCTGGTCTGTCTGCGTTACAGCTGCCCCGGCCCCTGCCCAGCCCCTGGCAGGCCCAGCCCCAGCCCCGGCTCTGGCTGGAATCTAGGCCTCCGTCCCTGCCCCAGCCCAGCACCTCCCCTTGTCTTTGGCTGGGGGCAGCAATGTGCTCAGTTAAAAATACTCATCTCCCTACAGCCACTTTCATTTAGAGGGGCCAAGGAGATAGAAACTGAAGTTGCTGAGATATAGGCCCAGACCTCCAGCTCAGCCCCAGTGGACAGGGACAAGTCAGACCAGGGGTCCGGAAACCGTAGGGCCCGAGGGCCAGTTCCAGTCTGTCCATTGGCCCCTGAGCTATGACTGACTTTTCCATTTTAAAGGGTTGTAAACAAAAACAAAGAAGAGTATGGGACAGAGACATAGGTGTGCAGCATAGAAAGCCTAAAATATTTCCCGTCTGGCTCTTTACAGCGAAAGTTTGCCAAGCCCTGGTGTAGATTGTTTTCCTGCTTGAGACTTTGCAGGTGTATTTCCCCATCTCCAAGCATTAAGAGCTAAAAGCCTCGTGCTGCCTTCCTGCAGGCAGGCCTCAGCCAGGGGCTGTAATCTTGGCCCCCTGAGGGTCAGGAATATAGTCAGTCTTTTCAGTGGGAGCCCGAGGCTGCTTTGCAAAGGCTGTTTTGACCCCTGTGCCCCCTCCTGGCTTCTCATCCTCTGGGCAGGGACACCCAGAGCTGCCTCCACCATGGAGACCAGTCAAGGACCAGACAACTTCCCAGGAGCTGTTCTGGGAGCAGTGACCACAGGGCACGCGAGTCCAGGTGCTGTGTGTCCCCCACTGGGCAGGCTCCTGAGGCCTGAGAGTTGTCCTGACCTCTCAGCTCTGTTAGCCCAGGCTGCCCGACTCCTGGTGGTGACCTTGGGACCTTGGGTCAAGTCCCAAACCCCTTTGAACCTCAGCTTCCTTAGCCTTAAAATGGGAATACTCATAATTACCAGTGAGGGTCATTTTAAGTATTTAATATAAAAATTGTTTTTTGGTTTTGTATCAGTATTTTAGTAAAGAGAAATGCCTAAAAAAACAAACCAACAACCAAAAAACAAGAATAAAAACAAAAAAACCCCAAACTGAATTTCTGGCCGGCAAAGGCAGACATCGCCGTGTACAACCGGAGCCCGCACTGGGAGCTGAAGGCCGGAGCTCTGCCTCCTGCTCTTGGAGTGGAGTCATCTTGAGCAGGCGGACGTGGAGATGCTGTCATTTGTCAATACAAGGAAAGGTATGGTGGTGACTGCTACACCTGAAGATATGTTTCTAGACCAGCTCCCTTCTCAGGGCTAGGTGCTCCGAGGGAAAAGGCCAGAGCCTGGGGCTGAGCTGCTGAGCTCACCACTGACCCCGCCCCTCCGGATGTGCAGGAATCAGCAGGAAGAAGCATCGATCCATCGCATCGGCAGCTGGGCCACGTGGGCTGCCTATTGATTTGAGGCCTGCCTCTCCCCACCCCTTCCCCGTCCCTCCCCCAGCGGGCAGCGTGAGTCCCTCTTGCCTTCTGCCTCTGACAGCACAGGGGAGGGGAGGGCAGAGCAGGGGGAGGCCGAGAAATCTCCCTGATCCCTCCGGACAAAGAGATCTGGCAGCTGCACGTAATTCGGGACTCTGATAATCCCTAATCCCTAATCCGGCCCTATTTGCACATAAATGCAGCGCCTGGCTTCTGACCCCAGGGGTCCTGGGAGCCACTGGGGAGTTTGTCCCTCTTTATTTGCTCTGCAAGTTTCCTCGGCTGAAAGCCCCTCTGGCCTCCTGGTCACTGAAAGGGAGAGGATTTCCCAAAGACGTGGCTTTCTCAGGATGGAAGGGAATTCCTGCAAATGGGGCTCTCAATATCCAGGGCTCCAAACCAGATCCCCGGAGAGGCTGGGGAGGTGCCCACAGGGCTGGCACGCCTGCTGTGCTGTGGCTGGGGGGTGTCAGCTGGCTGGGCCTTCAGAGCTGGCATGGGAGGTGGGGGTCCTGGGGGAGCCCTGAGGGGACCACAAAACACGGCATCTCGGGAACGAGAGGCGAGAACTTGTAGCTGGGGGAGACAGGCCCTTGATGGTCTCACATAGGACAGACAGCTGTAGACACAGAGGTGCATGCCTAGTTCTCTAACATTTATTGAGCACTTACTATGTGCCTGGGACCCTACTCAGTGGTTTACAAACATTATGTCATTTTATGCAACAACAATTCTTCAAAATGAAGTAGCTAAAGTTATCCCTATTTAACACGTTACAAAGCTGAAGCTCAGAGGGCTGCAGTGAGTGGCTCAGTGTGTCTGTTAGTGTTGGCACAGCCAAGTCTCACCCCGGAAGCACAGCACTTCTGTTCAGGCTGCCTCGATGCCTTCCCTTGCTGGCGCAGCCTCAGACAGAGGGGTGAGCCGTCCTCCAGGGCCTTCCAGTGGAGTGGTTGAGAGTTTGGGCTCTGGAGTCAGATTGCCTGGGTTGTATGGCAGGAGTTGCATGGCAATGCTGTGCCCCTGTTACAGCAAGTGTTACAGCGAGTGGTCCCGAGGAAAAACTGAGCGGCACACGGAGAGTCGGAGAATCAAGGTTTATTCGCTGGCAGGCTCAGAGGGATCTCGCCACCAAATTCTGAGCCCCTTCTACCCAATTTTTTCCACTTTTATTAAGCTGGGGTGATCCAAGGGGTGGGGTCTCAGGTGACTAATGCCCACCAGGTAATAGATTAGTTGATGTGTCAGGTAATGGGTTAGTATTATGTTGATGCACCAGGTAATAGGGTAGTTGCTGCACCAGGTAATAGGTTTAGTGTTATGCTGATGTCCAGGTAATAGGTTTAGTGTTATGCTGATGCGCCAGGTAATAGATTAGTTGATGGGCCAGGTGTTAGGTTAGTATTATGCTGATGTGGGTCTTCCATGAGGGGTGGGGGTCTCAGGTGGCTGCTGTGCTAAGTAATAGATGGGGGTTTTCCTTATCACCCCCAGACTTGAGCAAGAGAGGTCCCTGCCCTGCCCCTCCCCTGGGGTAAGGAATCCTTGCATCCAGGGGATGTGCCCACCTGGAGTCCTACTCTTCATTCTAGATGAAGATCATGTTCCAGGTACCCGGGACACCAGGGCTCCCTGTCCCAATGCCCCTGCACCCACTTCCAAGTCCTGAGTGAGTCTCTTCCCAGGGTCCATCCTCCCAGGGCGGGCCACACTGTGAGATGTGGTCAAAAGACAGCTGCTTGCCAGAGTCTGGGTGTTGTGTGTGGACAGAGAAAGGCCATGGCTAGCGTAGAACTCTGCAGAGTCCAAGACTCTAAAAGCAAACCTGGCCTTCCAGGTCCTTGTGAATTTATATTTGTCAACATATTTATAATTTTTAAATGTCTAGGCTTATGGTACGTGGCCCTTCATGGTGCCCTTGCCTGGAGCCCTGCAAATGCTCAGGGTGTCCTGGCTCTAGCACAGTCTGCTTGCCGGGGTTCGGGTTCCAGGTTCTGCCCCTGACTGGTTATGTGACCTTGACCAAGTTACTTAATCCCTCTGTGCTTCCTACTTTTTAATCTGTAAAATAGCAGTGCCTACCTCATTGCAAGAATTAAGAAAGATTATACATGTAAATTGCTTAGACATACTGCCTGGGATGTAGTAAAGGCTGGATTGGATTTAGCTGTTATTCTCATTTCAGAAGGGCTGAGTTTAGAAAGATTCAATTTAACTTCCTGTGACCCTGGGTGGCAGAGCACAGGTCGGGAGAGACAGTGAGCACTGCAGTTGGGATCCAGGTTTCTGTCACTCTCTTGCTGTGTAAACTTTTGTGAATTCCTTAGCCTCTTTGTGTCTCTTTCTCTGTCTCTAAAATCCCCCACGCTGGAGCGTATTAAGGATTAAGTAGGAAGATATCTGACCATGCCTGGCAGAGTAGCTGGCACATGGTAGAGTTGACAATTTCCAGTTTTTCTTTTGAGACATCCCCATTTCTTTCAGTTGTCCTCCCTTCCTTCTGTCTTTACTCCTCACTCAGATTCATGGGCACTTGCTTCTAAATGAATGGATTAAATATCTGCACAACCATGGGAAATGTGTTTTCCAGATGGGGAAGCTGAGGCTTGGGGAGGGAAGTGGTATTCTTGGGGTTACACAGTGATGGGGGAGGAGCCAGGGCACGGGCCAAGGAGCCATGGCGTAAAGCCTTGGAGAGGGGACAGCTCGGTGCACTTGCTCTGGGAGCAGTGCTCACATATTGCCCGTGAAGTAGTCACAGACTCCCAGGGGCTGGGGACCCATTTTACACATGACAAGACAGAGCCTCAAGGCCATGAAGGGACCTTTGGACCTTTCTACAGTGTCTCCCTCTCTCTGCTACCAGTTAGCTGGGGTTTGGAAGCCTGGGAAGGAAGCATTCGTAAAACCAGCCCTGACTTTGAGTAGACTCAGCTTTGCAATGGGATTTCTCCCAGCTTCCCAAAGGATGAAGCGTAACAACTGCGAGATGATTGGTACCTTCCCTCCCTGGATTGGACACTGGTTTCTAGAATTCCCTGAGGGGCTAACCTCTAATTTCAATATGTTAATGTGTGGAATCTAATGGCATATTTATTGCTTATGTAGATGCTAGTTATTTACATGGGAAACTGATTTATCTATTAGATAATTAGTAAACTTCAATAATTGCAAAAACCTTTTAGCAATCAGTTGACATTTAATTAACATACAATAACTGTCTTATTAAATCTACATTAAATGCCTATTGGAGTTAATTAAAACTCGTACCTATGACTCCACATTCTTTGGGAATCCTCATTAAAGCCCACCAGTAAGAAAGCAGACGGAAAAATTCCCTAGAAAGCGATTTGTAATGGAGCGGTTTGTAATGTTGAATTCAAACATTTATTCAGTGCCTGCTATATACTTAAAACAATGAAAAGCAAAATGGAAAATGGGCCTTGCCTTCAAGGCACTTAGAGTCTGGTGGGGGGTGGATGTGGATTAATTAAATAGTTGCACAGACAAATGTTACTCTACAACTCCAACAGGTACACGGGAGGGCAGGTAGGTGCTGGGAAAATGCCCAGTAGGAGGATTTGTGATTGGATTTGTGTTTGGAGAAGATCATTCTGGCCGAGGTGAGGATAATCGGCTGAAGGCAGATCTGAGCGGATATGCACAAATCAGTCAGCAGGCTGCTGCAGCGGTCTAAGAGAGAGAAGCTGGTAGGTTGCACTGGATAGTGGTGAGGAAGGAAAGACATTGAAACAGTCAACACCCGGCAGGAGCTGGCGATCGGGAGGGAAGGATGAATGAGACTCCCACATGACTGGCTGCTGGAATGGGCTGGCTGGTGCCTGTCCTCAAGCAGGAGCTCTGGGAGAGGTCCTGATTTGGGCTGAAGACCAGAAGGTCAGTTTTGGATATGCTGAACAGGAGCTGTCCAAGAAGAGATGTGAAATAGATACATAGATAGACAGGCTTTGAAATCAGAAGAGAAGTTAGAGCTAATGATTCAAAAAGTCCTGATGCTTGGGTTTTGCTCTGAAGATGCTGAATTAATTAGTCTGGGTTGCAGGTGATCCTAAAAGCCAAGTCTGAGAAAGAAGAGTCTAGAAGCAGAAAGGATAAACATAGAACAGGGGCTTCCTTAACCACTGCCTGGATCCGGGCATCCCCGGCTGGTTTGGTTCACCTCCACCAGAGCCATCCTCATTTGCCCATAGACATAAGCTCATGTTATTGCAGCTGCTGTAAGTAATAGTCCTATCACCCTGGTTCCTGTCTGCTGAGTGCTTTGCTTCTGTTCTCCCATTTGATCTTCACAACAAAATGGTCTTATCTCCATTTTACAGTCAAGGAAGCAGAGGCTCTGAGAACTGTCGTGTCTTGCTCATTGTCACAGGTGGTATAAGCAGAAACTGGGATTTGAACCCAAAGCCATTGGACTCCAACGTCCTCATGCTCTATCACTAAGATGTACAGCCAGTCTCACTGTAAAGCCAGAGAGGCTCTTTAACATGCCTCTCTCACAGGTTATATGTCAGCCAAAGATATGGACAGCTTTGGGAATGCCATCTAGGTCTAAGGAACAGCCTTGGTCCTCAACAAGAAACTCTTGCTCTTTGCTGGAGAAAGAGATGATGGATGTTTTCCGGTGGACTTCTCCTTCCCTAGGAGCTATCTGCTAGTTTGGAACCATAAGAAGCTAACAAAGAAGAAAGAAAGAATTAACATGTGTTGAGTAGGCCAAGAAATTATTGCAAAGGACCCTAAATTCATATGTGCATCATCAAACCTTGTCCATAAGCCAGCGCTTTTCAAAGAATATTCCACAGTTAAATGGTGTTACTTGGAAATAATGAAAAGAAAACTTTCTGTGGCCAAAGAAGAATGGAAACTGCTGGACTCCTCAGATCTTTTATTAAGCTCCTATGAAGCTTCAAGAGGGGTAAGAGCATGTAATGTCCTAATCTTATCAAAAAATGCTTCTTTTCTTTTCTTTTTTAACAGAGCGTCTAGCTCAGCATTTCTCAAAGTGCGGGTCCCAAACCACCTGCATCAGAACCACCTGAGGGGCTCCCTAAAATTGCAGACTCTTGGCGCCCACCCTGACTCTCAGATCCTGCGTCAGAAGTTCCCTGAGCGGGGCCTCAAAGATCCGTGGTTTGATCAAGCGGGCCAGATGACTCCAATGCCTGCTAAGCTCTCAGAGCTACTCTCCTAGAAGGGCTCGTGTTTTGAGAAACACACGTTGGGAAAGGCTGCTGTGGGCTGAATAAATTTATTTTTAATTTCCATGAATTGCTACTTTAAAATGGATATAGATGCTGTCATAAACAAAATACAAATTTACCTGAACTGTTGCCAAAGCCACGGTAGTTTTTGTTGAGCATTAATGTTTTTGATTGGGAGGGACTCAAAAGTACAATTACCCTCCTGTGTGGGGTCAGTGGGGCATTTTAAAATGAATGAGGCGTTCTCATGTCCCAAAATGTGGCCCAGAGCATGCAGAAACCGCCTGATGCAGAGGTGGTCTCAGCTCTGAGTAGCCTGGGGATTCTAGGGGCACCAGAAACCATGGGCAGGGCAAGGAGAAAGGATTTCTGACCATTTTGTTTCAATCAGAGCAGTATTATTATGCTCTGTTTAAATTTTGTTTGAAATCAGGGTCCTGCTGCTTTGGAAGGGGGAAAAAAAGTTTGCTGACCACTGATGCAATTCCCTCATTTGTCAGAGGAGGGATCTGTGACCCAGAAAGGGAAAGAGACTTCTCTGCAGTCACCTAGCAGTCACCCAGAGGGCCAGTGGCAGAGCCAGAACAAGACTTCTTGGCCAGCAATTGGCCCCAAATTGCTGTGCAGAGAGTCAGGGCTGTTAAAATGCAGCCCACGGCCAGTGCGGCCAAAGTCAGCTGGAAGTCGGAGCGGGGAAGCAGTCCGAGGAGAGCCCGCGTCTTCCTCCTTGGGGCTGACCTCCCTCCCTGGCCTCACCGTTCCTCTCCTCGCTGCCTTTTCTGAGCACCTAAGCATATGTATGAAGCGGAAATCAAACGTCTGCCTCGGACTTGACAGAACTGCTGAACTAAGAGCCATATAATGTCCTCTACCGAAGGACATCACCTTGTCAAGATAAAGCTTGGTGAGCGCTCCGCAGGAAGCCGGGCTTCCAGGGCGGATCATGTATATTCATGGGGCTCAGGCCTGCCCACTGCGCCTCCCCCCTGGCTCCCTGCCAGACGAAGACCAGCCTGGGGAGCTCTGGGCCAGGCAGGGTTGGGTTCTCCCACCACCCGCCCCTCGCTGGGAACCGCCCTGGCGGAGGCTTGTATCCTGCCTTCAATGATTCCAAGCCCAGGTTTCCCTTCACCTCCCTCCATTTGCCTGCACTCTGCACTCTCCAGCTTTGGGGACCCAGGAAGCACACCCAGTGGACTCCTAAGCATGGCATTCAAGGCCCTCAGTGAGCCAGCCCTTACCCCCGGCCCATAGCATCTCCACGGACTCTGCCCAGGAACTCCCTGGAGTGTCTTGCTTTCTTTGCTGTCACCTCCAGACTCTTTCACACTCTCATGCTTTTGCTCAGCCTGGTCCCCTGCCTGGAATCCCCTTGCCTCCTTCCCCGAGTGGTGAAACTCCCTTACCCTTTAAGGTCCAGCTCGCACATCACCCCTCCCTGAAGCATCCCCTAGCCCCTTCCTCCTCTTCACAACCAGGTAACATCTCTGGCCTCATGCTCTTTAATTACTCATTTCTGTGTCTCTTTTCCTCTCTCCACTGGGAGCTCCTTGAAGTCAGGGCAACCTCATCCCCAGAGTCCAGCCCAGAGCCCAGCCTGGAGTCGGGACCAGCAAGTTCGGACTGACATCCTGGTTACTATTCCCATGTGTACACCTGCCTGGGCTGCTGGAACACAGCACCACATGCTGGGTGCTTAAGCAACAATCTGTCTTCTCATCGTTCTGGTGGCTGGAAGTCCAAGATCAAGGCGTGGGCAGGGGTGGTTTCCTCTGAGGCCTCTCTCTTTGGCTTGCAGATGGCCGTCTTCTCCCTGTGTCTTCACACGGTCTGTGTCCAAATTTCCTTTTCTTATAAGGACACCAGTCAGATTAGGGTCCACCCATAGACCTCATTTTACTTTAATCACCTTTTTAAAGACCTACCTCTAAACACAGTCACCTTCTGAGGTACTGGGGGTCAGGACTTCAACGCATACATTTTGGCAGGGACACAGCTTACTGTTACACATAACACTGTGTGACAAAATTACCCCCCAATTTAGCAGCTTTTAAATGCAGGAGGTTTTATTATTCACGTGAAGTCTGTGGGCTGGGACTGTGGGCAGGACACTGCAGGGACGTCTTGTCTCTGCTCCACAACATCCGGGGCCTCAGCTAGGAAGACGCAGAGGCTGGGGCTGCAGTCCTTTGGAGGCTCATTTGCTCACAAGTCCAGCGCACCGGCTGGGACGACACAGACTCAACTACAATGGAAACGCCTTTCCCTGTGGCTGGGCTTCCTCGCAGCATGGCGGCCCCAGGGTGGCTGGGCTTCTGACCTGGTGGCTCAGGGGTCTAAGGGCAAATGTTCTAGCCAAGAGGGCACAGCTGCCTCACCTTTAATGACAGCATCACTTCCCTCGTCCTCTGGTGGGTGAAGCAGTCACAAGCTGTCTTAGTCTGTGCTGTGATAACAAAATGCCACAGACTAGGTCATTTAGGTAGAAAAAAATTTATTTCTCATTGTTCTGGAGGCTGGGAAGTCCAAAATCAAAGTTTCAGTGGGTTCATTGTCTGGTGAGGATTCAGTCTGTTTCTAAGACGGTGCATCCTCTGCAGGGGAGGACGCGGGGTCCTCTTGTAGCAGGAGGCGGAAGGGCAAAAGGGACCAACTGCCTCTCTCAAGGCCTTTAATAAGGCTCTTAATCACACTCACAAGGGAGGAGCCCTCAAGGCCTCATCACTTCCCAAAGGCCGTACTTCTCAATGCTACCACACTGGCAGCACCTGGGCTTCAGAGGGAGCACATTCAAACCATGGCGCAAGCCCTTCTCTGGCTACATTTTGATGAAGGAATGACAAGGTCACATTGGAGAAGAGTGTGTGGGAGGTGAGACATCGCTGTGGCCATCTTTTTTGGAAAATGCCGTCAACCATGACTGAGTTAAATAGAATTCACAGGACGCCTTGCAAGCATCATCATCCCACATGCTGGAGTTGGTTGCAGTGGGGGGAAACAGTTTTGGTTCTCTTGTTTTCCTTGGGACATTACTTTGCATATATGCATGGTTTGGGCTTCAGTGTCTTTGATCTTCGTATTTACCATTATAATGACTGCAGCTCTCACCCATTAGCTGTGTGGCTTTGGAGGTCAATGAGCTATTCCTCCCAGAGCACTCAACATAGGGCCTGAAGCATGGTAAGTACCCACAGCTTTTGAGTTCCCTGTGTGTTAAGCACTTAGAATCATCTGTTTGTTTAGTCAGCATACATTTCTCCAGTGCCTTCAGGGGACCAAACACTATGTTTAGGAACTTATCCATCACTTGCACAGTAAACAGGTCTGTGGATTTTGTCATTCAACAAACGCTGTCATTGTTCAGTCATTCAACAAACGCTGTTCCGGCATCCACCCTGGGGAAAGAAGGGGCTCTTGGCAGAGGGGGCCGCTCTCCAGCTAATGCTGAGCTCAAGATGAGCATCGGGCGGAATTCTAATAGCATCGGGTGTTTCATTCTGCCCATTACGACACCATTACATTTTAAAGCTTGTCTTTCTAAGTTTCCTATTTTTCTTCTAGACTGCACTCCTGCTATATGGCTCCAGTTTCTCTACCCATTAGGAAGGTATTACAGTTACTGGAGATTCATCTATCATTTTACGAGCCTCTTTCAAGAGAGGAAATAACAGGTTGTTTCAAGTGCGGAGCGAGCGATGGCTCACAAAGCCCTGCCGCACAGGCGTCCTGCTCCCGGGGGATCTGCCAGCGGTGTTTGTCTTTGACACAATAAGCAAAAGATCAGAAGTGATTACAACAAATGGCAGAGTAAACAATCCACCTGCGACAAAGGGCACCTGCCCCAGTGCCGGAAATTGGATCCACACACAGTGGCCGATGCCAGGCCCTGGCCCTGATGGCTCCATCGAACTTCCGAGGGCTGCAGGGGTGGGGGGCAGGGCTGAGCACTCCCCATCCCTGCCCTAAATGCCTTGGCATCCTGATGCCCAAATCAGAGCACCCTCCAGGGGATCTCCTTACTCTGGCTCCAAAAGCCCCTCATGGTCCTTGAGGCTTTGCCTATTTGTCCCCTGCTTTATTCTGGTTGCTTGGAACCATGTGGGGCACACACCAGGCATTCAGTGAGGATTTCTCGGGACAAGGAAAGAATGCGTGAGTGAACAGGCTGCCCCTGCCCACCTCTCCAGCTCCATCTCTTGCTTCCTCTCCTCATAGTTTTCACTGAATTTCTTATAGTTCTAGAACAGCACCTTTGTTCCTTCTAGGCCTCCTTTGCCCATTCCGCCTTCTCTGCTTGGAATACTCTCTTCCACCTCTTTCTGATGAACTCTGCACATCCTTTAAGCCTCATCTCAGATGCCCCTTCTTCCAAGAAGCCTTCCCTGACTACACTCCCTACCCCCCCACCCCCACCCAGGCCCATTCACTCTAATGGCACTTTCTCTGGAATATTCCTTTTCATAGCCTCTTGTCTGTGTTCCCCACTAGGATGTAAGCTCTTATTCACTGATCTGTTCACTGCAGAGACAGCCAGAGACTCACGCTCCCTTTCCACGGTGTAGAGCAGCTGCCCAGCAAGGGCCATTTCCCCACCTTGCGGGTATTCTTGCAACTACCTTCTGCAACAGTGTGTGTCCCTTCTGAACCACAGTGGTTAGTTAATTAGGGGCACCAGATCCTTCATACCCTCTTTCTCTTCTTCTTCAACCTCATGCAAAGGATCCAGCGAAGGACTCTGAGGAGACACTCACGGAAACACTGTCAATCCCCAAGTCACTGCCTGGAGCTGAGCCCCCCCAGGAGAGTTGATCAAGGGGAATACCTGCGTTGGATTTTGCATGCGTGTGAAATAGACTCTTACTGTGTTAAGCCACTGATGCTTGGGGGATGCTTGTCACAGCAGCTAGCATTTACAGATCTACTGCTCTATCTCAACAAATATTTATGCACAGGAGAGTTTCCTGGCCACACAAGTCACATGCCATGTCTGCACAGCCACCCGGGCCCAGCACTTCCCAGGAGGCCACAGTCTGGCTGCAGAGTAATTTGGCAATCTATTCACATCATTGTTAAAAGCATCAATTTGTAGATTAGATGGACTGAGCCTTGTACCATTGGGAAACATAAAGATTCTTTGCTCATGGATAGAAATGGCATTATTCAACACAGAGCATCTTAATTAAAATAGGCAAATAATGACCTTTGACAAAGCACATTAAATAGAGTCAGTGTGATTCTCTCCTTCAACCCTAGTCCCATTAAGTCCCGTAGATGCCACTTCTCTCTAGCTTTCCCACTTGTCCCTGGAAAATAGTTCCCTGGGTAGCCTTGAACCAACCCAGTTTTCCTCTCTTTCTCACTTAGAGTTCTCTAGAATAACTGTACAATGTGCTGAGAACGTAATGTCCTGAGATGGGGAGGGATTGGCCAGAAGAGCCTGGGCTCAGTTCCAGATCTTCCTTTAGAAACAGGGTGTCCTTCAATGCTTTTGCCCAGTGACTCATGTCGCCCTGGGGTATAAAACCGGGGGAGCACTGTGGGGTCCCTGACCTGTGGTGCAGGTGGGGCGTGAGCGGTCATGACTCCATCTGCCCTGGGCAGCTTTCCTGAGCCTCGGGGGACCCGCTCACAATGAATCCCACACTTCTGCCATCCCTCGCTGCCTGTCTGTAAGTAATGACCCGCCTCGTGTAACTTGTGTGTGGGGGTGCTGCGTCCGACTGGTGCACAGGGACCCTGCTCCACAGTCCCTATTTCCATCTCCCCTGCCGGGCCATGGTTCCGTCCTTCTCACCTCTCAACAGAACCACCCACAAACCTCTGGACCGGTCTACTCCCCTCCGTATTCAGATGTGGCCAACACTCACTTTTACCCATGTTCGCTGTCTCTCACATGACAGCTATAAGGCTGCCTGAAACCCAGACCTGGCTTCACTGCCACCCGTTGCTTTCAGGGGAGTCCATGCTTATGGTTCCTGTTACTCTCTCTCTTTCACCCCATCTCCTCCGAGTCTCCTTTATTCACACAGTGCTGCAGAGACTCTAAACCCCACTCCCTCATTTGTACCTGGAGAATTTCTGCATTCACGACTTTGCTAATGCTTTTCCTCCTACCTGTGCATGGCCGGGCTTCAACGCTCCATCCAGATGCCACCTTTTCCAGGGAGCCTACTGGATTGTCCTCTGAAATCCCATACCCCTTAGCTGTGCCTCTCTTAGCCTGGGTGACCCCAAGAGCAGAGCCTGAAGAAGGAGTCGGACAGGGTTGTGTGTGTTTACTTGATCTGGAAAGCAGTGCCAGGGAGCACATGCGAGGATCCGAGGGGACGAGGTGGGGAAGGAGGGATAGCCAATACAAGGACAGGTCACCCAGTGGGCCTCCGTTTGAAGCCTTAAGAAATGAGTCTGAGGATTGTTTGCTGGGGAAGTGAAAGGTGGCCCCATAGTTGTCACCTACTTCCCCTTGTAGATTGCACTTGTGCATGGTAGTGGTTCCCTCTGATACCTCTCGCTGGGACTTCGGAGAAGCCTGTGTCATGGCCTTGATGCGGCTCTGTCAGGTTACACCTGCAAGAAGCTGACCAAAGTCTGTGCAGAGCTGGTCCCTCAGTGGTGGCTGGAGTGACAAGGATGCTGAGATGTTTTAAAGTGGCATGTGAGAGGTGTCCGACTCCTGGCGCTAGTCTACCTGCCATTGCAGTTTTTGTGTACACATTGCTTTCTTTGTCTCATCTAGGGATTCTTTGAGCAGGAATTATATTTTTCCCCATATTCTCCATGGGTCCTAATATTAATACATAGTAGGGCTCAAATAGATGAATGCACAAAAATATTCAAATGGTTGTTTTCCTCTGCAGAGAAAAAATATATAACACACCCAAAGGAAATCCTCCTTCAGTGGGAGTTACAAAAGAATGGGAGCAGGTTAGCTATATCCAGAGAAAACCCTGAACAAAACAATGATGATAATATTACTAATAATAGCTCATAGATACATAGGGCTTTGCACATGCCAGGTGGTTTAAGTACTCTATATACGAGCTTATTTGGCCCTCACAGCAGCTAAATAAAGTAAGCATTATTATTCTTCTCATTTTACAGGTGGAGAAATGGAGGCAGGGAGGGCTTATTTAAACTTGCTCAAAGTCCCCTGGCTGTGAATAGTGAAGCTGGTATTTGGCCTGGGTGGTGGTCTGACTCCTGTATCTGGAGACCTGGGCATACACCTGCTACACAGCCTGGCAGGGAGTCACCAGGACAGGTGGGGCCGCTGCCTGGGACATTCTTACCACTCAGATCCTGGAAGCTGGTAGGGACAGGGGATTTGCTGAAGTTTACTTTTGCTAAAGCTTCTGATAACAATCTGCCAAGTGTATGTTACATTCTTATTAGCTTCTCTTTCTGCCCACAGAGGAGAAACAAAACGTAGAGTTTTTTATCTTTTAAGTATTTCCCTTTCGTTCTTTTTGCAAACCAAAAAGGAAAGGAGCATATTGATTTGAACAATAAGCAAAAGATAGTCACAAAAGAAGAAATATAAATAATCAATGAAGAAATAAAAAAGTTTTATTTTACTTATAAACGCTGGTGAATCTTTCCAGGGGTAATTTGGCAATACGTATCAGAAGCCTTAAAAGTTTGCATATGCTTTGATCTAGCAGTTCCTTCTGGCACAGATCCTAAAGAAATAGTCAAGGATGTATGCAGAGATTTAATTATAAGTGTATTTACCAAAACATTGTTGATGGTAGTGAAAAAGACGAAAGCAACTTAAATGTCTGACAATTGGGCTGGTTTATACACCACCGTGGATTCATAGGCAGTCATTAAAAAATAATGTTGTGGAATAATATCTAATGGCTTGGAAAGATGTACATGATAAAGTGTTAAGTGAGAAAAGCTGGTTACAAAACAGACGAATTAGTGAGGGTGATAAGACACTTGCATAAACAACTCAAACATGAATTGGAGCCTAGCACGGGAGGGGAAAAAAGTGCACATTCTGGAACCAGATCATATGGATGCAAACCCCAGCTCTGCTTAAAACGAGCTGTGTGAGCTGCAATAAGTGACTTGATTTCTCTGTGCCTCAGCTTTTTCATCCATAAAGTGTGGATTCATAATGGCATTCATCTAAATAAGTCAGCTTATGCAAAGTGCTTAGAAGCATGCCTAAATACACAGTGAGCAAGATGTGAGATTTTGTTATGTAAAAATTTTTAGTGCCATCAGAAATATAAGGAAAGGCCTGTGGAAAGAGGGGTTCATTCTCTTGTAGGAGTTGGGGGCCAGCCTTAGAGAGGCAGCAGCACTTGTCTGGGTCTTGAACGATGACGCGGGCAGAGAAGGAGCAGTTTCTTCCCCAGGGTGTCCTGGGAGGCCAGGTGCAAGGCTGCCCCCGAGGGGTACTGAGTGCACTGGCCCTGGGGTGCACGTGGCTGCTGGGAAACCTCGAGCCTCACCCCGGGGGAGGTTGGCTCTTGGTCTCCCGAGCAGCTCCCCTTCCCTGCCCTGGCCGGGCCTTCTCTTTGTGAACTGCATTTCCAGTTTTGCCAAGTGGAGCAGCCTTGCCAGGCACGTTTTAAGACAGCAGGGTAAGCTTGTTTTAAGAAATACACATGCTCTTAAAGAGGAGGATTTCATTAAATGAAATAGTTATGTTTCTACAAAAGGTTCTGCAGAGCCTAAGTTTTGGAAAAATGTTAATCTTACAGAATTCTTGGATTTTAGAGTCCTGAGAGACTATTCAAATGGTGTAATTGATAGATGGAGAAATGATAGCAAGAGGCTGGAAAAGTCCTACCCAAGAGGTTGTGACAGAGAGAGAGCTGGGGTCCCACGTTCTGGACTCTCAGTCAGGTAGGTGAGGCAAAGCTAAAACCTCGGTGCTGGGTCAGGGAAAGTAAAAGGAGGCAGATTTTGGCTCAGTATCAGGGGATGAGTTTTTTAACAGGCAAACCTGACCAGAACTGAAGCTACCTAGCAGGTAGTGAGCTCCCCATCACCAGGGGCATGAAAGCCAAGCCTGGAAGATGCTTGGAAAATGCTGCAGCTAGATTAGTTGACTTCTGAGTTTTCTTCCAATTCTGAGATTCCACTGTGCCATGAACTTTCACCTTCCTTTTAAAAAAAATTAATCACTTTAACAGTAAAATACGGTAGTTCTCCCTTATCAGCAGTTTTGCTTTCTGTGGTTTCAGTTACGTATGTCAAATAGAGTCCAGAAATATTAAAATGGAAAATTTAGAAATAAACACTTCATTGGTTTGAAACTGCATGCCATTCTGAGTAGCTATCCTGCTTGGTCCTGCCAGGATGTGAATCATCCCTTTGCCTAGAATAGGCACGCAGTGTATGCTGTCCACCTGCTGGTCACTTAGTAGCTGTCTCGGTTATCAGACTGCATATGGTGGTATCACAGTGCTTGCGTTCAAGTGACCCTTATTTTACTTAATAGCCCCAAAGCGCAAGAGTAGTGAGGCTGGCAATTTGGATATGCCAAAGAGAAACTGTAAAGTACTTCCTTTAAGTGAAAAGGTGAAAGTTCTCGACTTAATGAGTAAAGAAAAAAATTGTATGCTGAGGTTGCTAAGGTCTACTGTAAGAACAAATCTTCTATTCATGAACTTGTAAAGAAGAACAAAGAAATTCATGCATAGTCCATATAGGGTTTGGTATAATGCTATCTGCAGCTTCAGGCATGCACTGGGGGCTTGCAACGTATCCCCAGCAGATAAGGGGGCACTCCCGTATTTCACACATGCAAAACTTAAAGTAAAAATAATGTAATAGAAATTCATACCACACCATTCAGATTTAGGAGGTTAATATTTGGCTGTGTTTGTTGTAGCCTTCTCTTCTTTTTCTAAGGAAAAAAAACCTCACAGCTACTGCTAAAAGCCCACATGATTTCTATCCTCCTCAAAGGTCACCATTAGCTTAAACTTTTTAAAATCATTCCATACTAGTTTTTATACATTTAATGCATATGTGTATAGACACAACAATATGTAATATTGCTTTTTGTGTTCTTAAAACTGACATCAATTTTATTGTACTGACTGTGCTCTTTTGGTACTGATGTCTCTCGTTGAATGTTATGTTTTGGGATTTAACCATGTTGATGCACGGAAATTTAGTTCATTTATTTCAAAAGCTGTTCATTGTATGAATGAATTGCACTTGATTTACTTGTTCTCTATTCAAAGACATCTAGGTTGTTCCCTAATTTTTCTCTTTTATAATATCTAAAAGGGGAATTGCTGGATCATATTATGGGCACATCTTCAACTTTATCAGATATTAACAATTTCCTCTTCAAAGTGGCATGCCTGTTTACAGCCTCACCAACAGTAGAGAGTTCCTGATTCTTCCCATCCTCCAAAATATATGGCATTATCTGTCATTTTAGTTTTTGCCAATCTGATAAGCATGAAAAGTTATCTCAGTACAGTTTAAGTTTATTTTTTGTTCCCTCTTCCTCCTCCCCTCCCCTCCATGCTATGCACACTAGTCATATTGCACTTCCTAGGACATGCAGATATTCTAGTTTGTTCCTGACTTTCCAACATTGCACCACTATATGTGATATTTGCTGTCGGTTTTTGGTAGATTCCTCTTATCAGGTTAATGTTCTCTTCTTACTTTAAGAGATTTCTTAAAAATCATGAATTAGTGTTACTGAATTTCACCAAATGCTTTTTCTAAATCTACTGAGATGATTGCATGATTTTTCTACTTTAATTTGCTAATCTGGTGAATTAAACTGATAGATTTTCTTTTCTTTTTGCTTCCATTCTTTTAAAAATAAAACATCTCATATATAAATGAAGTCCTGTATACTCCTAGTCGATCCCATTCTTTTTCCTCCCTCTCCTGAGGCAAATATCACCCTAAATTCATTGTTTATCATTCTTAGGCATATTTTCATACCATTGCTACATATCTATGTATCATAAAGGATATGTGGTGTTGCCCTGAATGTTTTCAAAATTTATATAAATGGTGTCTTACTATGCATATTCTATAATTTGCTTTTTCATTTTGATACTACTGTAGCTCTAGTTCATTTTAACTGCTATATGACATTGTATGTTACTATACTGCAATTTCTTTCTTTTGTTTAGGACACTAAAAAATAAAGTTGTTTCTAATTTTTAGTTATTACAAACAATGGCACAGATAAATATTCTTGCAAAATATTCTTTCTGCACAATGCAAAACTGGCCTGTTGGGCTATAGAATATGTTTTTCTTCAAAGTTGTTAAATATGGCTAAATTGCTCCCAAAAGCATACTCCCAGAGGTATAATTAGAGGTCTGCTTTTCCATATCCTCACAGATACTTGGTGTTCTCAGCCTTTTAATGTTTGCTGATCTGACAGCTATAAAATGATATTTCATCATTGTTTTATATTTAATTTCACTAATTTACTAGTGAGACTGAGTCATTCATATACATATATATTTACCACATTGCTCTATTCATATCCTTTGCCCTTTTTTCTTATTGAAGACTTTAAATATATATATATATATATATATATATATATATATATATATATATATATATATAGTCTTAACTCAAACTGGATTAAGGACTTAAACATAAGATCTGAAACTATAAAACTACTAGAAGAAAACATACAGGAAAATCTCCTTGACATTGGTTTGGGCAATAATGTTTTTGGATATGACCCAAAAAATACAGGCAATGAAAGCAGAAATAGACAAATGGGATTGTATCAAAATAAGCTTCTGCAAAGCAAAGGAAACAATTAATAGAGTGAAGAGACAATCCACAGATTGGGAGAAAATACTTGTAAATCATACATCAGACAAGGGGATAATGTCCAAAATGTACAAGGAATTCAAACTACTCAATAACAAGAAAACAAATAACTCTATTAAAAAGTGGGCAAAGGATGTGAATAGACATTTCTCAAAAGAAGAATACAAATGACCAACAGATACATGAAAAAAATGCTCAACATCTCTAATTGTAAGAGAAATGGAAATTAGAACTACAATGAGACATCACCTTACACCTGTTAGATTGACTATAATCAAAAAGATGAAAGATAATGTGGAGATGATGTAGAGAAAAGCAAACCCTTATGCACTGTAGGTGGCATTGTAAATTAGTTCAGTCATTTTGGAAAAGGGTATGGAGATTCCTCAAAAAACTAAAAATAGAATTATTATATGATCTAGCAATCCCACTACTGGGTATACACCCAAAGAAATTGAAATTACTATATCAAAGAGATGTCTGTAGTCCCGTAATGGTTATAGCATTATTCACAATAGCCAAGATATAGAAACAACCTAAGTATCCATTAACAGTTAAATGGATTTTTTAAATGTGGTATAGTATTCAGCCTTAAGGAAACAAGAAATTCTGTCATTTGCAACAACATGGGCGAACCTAAAGGACATTATGTTATGTGAAATAAGCCAGGCTCAGAGACACAAATACTGTATGATCTCACTTATATGCAGAATCTAAAAACATTGAACTCATAGAAGTAGAGAGTAAAATGGTGATTACTAGAAGCTGGGGGCAGTGAGGTGGATGGAGAAAGGAGAGATATTAGTCAATGGATACAAAGTTTCAGTTAGAAGGATTAAGTTCTGGTGTTCTATTGCATAGTGAGGTGACTACAGTTAATAATAATGTAGCTAAGAGAGAGCATTTTAAATATTCTCACCACAAAGAAATGATAAATATTTGTGGTGATGGATATGCTAAAAATATGTATTCCGCATATTGTTTGTTGGTCATATCTGTTACAAAGATATTCTCCTACTCTCTGACTTATCTTTTTTTCTAAGCTTTTAAAATTGTGACATGAAACATATATTCAGAAAAGTGCTTAAGACATAAATATAATAAATGTTCAGTATAATTACTAAGTAAATGCTCCTGGAAGTGACCAAACAACTTAAGATGCGGAAAGTTGCCAATTCCAGAAGCCCCTCCTGTGTTCCCTCCTGGTCATGTTTACGTCCCTCTCCTGGATGGAACCACTATCCTGATTTTTATTGATCTCCTTCTGCTTTTCAATATAGTTAGCCACCTACGTAGGCATCCTGAAATGTTATAGGTTAGTTTTGCCTGCATTTGAGCTTTGTATGTCATTTTATACTTTTTCTTGTATGCCTTGCTTCTTTGACTTAATGTATGTGTGTGAGATTAATCCTTGTGATATGTGGATTAAAGAGTTCTTCATTTTCACCGCTGATGGCATTTTATCAAATGAACATTCCACAATTTGTTTATCCATCCTACTGTTGGTTTTTTTTTTCTCTCTCTAGTTTTTGAATATTTCAAACAATGTCACTATAAACATTCTTGTACATGTCTCCAGGCACAAACGTGTATGAGTTTCTCCAGGGACTATAGCTAGGAGAGGAGTTTCTCAATGAGAAGGTATGCATATCTTCAGCGTTATTGGAAAATGCCAAATTATCTTCCTAAGTGACTGTCGTGGCTTGCCTTTCACTTTGCTTATGGTAGCTATTGTTGAACAAAGTTTTAAATTAAAAGTCAAACTTATCAATATTTTTCTTTTCTTGAAGTGTTTTGCTTAAGAAATTCCTCTCTACACTGAAGACATTTTCCTGTTCTTTTCCTAAGTATTTTAAAGTTTTGCTTTTTCTATTTAGATTTTTCATCTACCTGGAATTAATTTTTGTATACAATGAAAAATATAAGCATCTAGTTTTATTCTTTTCAATAAGGATGGACAATTGTCTCAGTGCCATTTATTGAAGAAGTCATTCTTTCTCTATTGATTTGTAACATAAACTCTGTCATGTATGAAGTGGATATTTTTGTTGAGGAGGGTTTGCTTTCATTTGTCTTTTTATTTCTTTAATAGATTGATTTATTCAGGTTTCCTATTTCTTCTTGAGCCAATTTTTGTAATTTTTATCTTCTAGAAATATAAAATTGTTTAGGCTTTCAAATTTAAAAACATAAAACTGATCATATCCTGTTATAATTTTTAAAGTCCCCATTTTAGTTATATTCTCTTCTTTATTCCTAACTTTGGTTACTTATGCCTTTTTTCTTTGTTCTCTTGTTCTGTCTTGTGGGAAGTATATTCTATTAATATTAGTCTTTTTTTTTAAAGAAATAGCTTTTGTTTTAGTGGGTCCTTTCTATCGTTTTCTTGTTTTTTTATTCCGTTGGTGTTTACTCTTAATTTTTAACATTTCCTGTTTTCTTTCTTGTGCTTACAATCTTTTTATTGGTTCTTGAGTTAAATATACCTCATTTATTTTTAACTTTATTTTAATTAGTGCATTTGCAGTTACAAATTCCCTTACAAGTACTCTTTTAGCCACATAGTTTTAATATGTAAACTTCAATTATAGTCCATGCTAAATATTTGTAATTTTTATTGTGATGTCCTCTTTCACAATGAATTATTTAGAAATGCATTTTTAAATTTTGAAAATGTTTGTTTTGTTTGTTTTCAATTAATTTTTATGATTTCTGTCTAATTTAGACTTACTGATATAAGAGAAAATGATCTATATTGCATCTAAATGATATTGCTTCTTTGTTGTTTTTTGAGATTTTCTCTGTGTCCTAGTATTATTTATGGTCACTTTTTGTAAATAATTCATATGAACTATAAAAGAATGCATTTTCTCTATGTATTGGTTGAAAGCTCTATATACATTAAAAAACATGTATTGATTAAATTGTTCAAATCTTCTATATCTTAATAATATTTTGTCTACTTAATATATAATTTATAATAGAAGTTTGCTAAACTCTCCCACTATGTTTTTATATTGGTCATTTCTTTCTTTCTAATTCTGTTTCTGTATTACATATTTGAGGTAATTTTGTCAGACACATATAAATTCATCATTTTTATATTTCCTCGGTAGATTGTTTTCTTTATATATGTATATATATAAAATAATATATAAAATAATATAACATATAAAATATATGTATTATAGCATATATGTTATATATCATATATAATATATGACCTATAATATATTATGTATAAATTATAGTATATACTAATTATATATGTATATAATATGTTATTATATAATATCATATATAATATAATGTATTATACCTTAAATTTTAGTTTGTTTTATATTAATATTACTATACCAGTTTTTTGTTGTTAGTAATTACATGGTGTATCTTTTCCATGTCTTCATTTCAACATGTCTAATTAATTTTATGTCAGGTGTGTCTCTTGTGTTTTACTGCATCTAAATCTAATCTTATAATCTATTTTAGGAGGTGGACTTATTTATTGATTATTTATTTATTTATTTATTTATTTATGTATTTACATTTATCTTAACAACAGCCTGAAACAATGCCAGGGCAGTAAGATGAGAGAAAAGATAACTGAGGCAAAGGAGCAGCAACCGTGAGGACTTCACAACAAGCCATGAGACAATGCCCGTGCTTGGGAGACGTCCTCACTTAGACTCTTGGCACGTGTCCACACAGGGTGTGCAGACATACTCGTGCCTTGGAGAAGTCCATTGAAGGGAAGAAGGGAGAAGGAATTAATCTACTGGCTCCTTCCTATCTCCTGTCTCTAATTAGTCAAAATTTGCCCCTTGGGGTTTTAACTCTGTTGAACTTCAGGTTGCGTTGTCTGGTTCATGCACTGTACCGTAAAGTGTCACTGGAGTGAGAGAAGGCAGGGACAAGGGGCAGTGGCCCCCAGCCACAGACCCAGCAGAGTTGATTGTCACTTGGCAGTGTGTGCAGAAAGGCAAGAGGCCGCGTGTTCAGGAGACAGGTGAGACCTAGAGAATTGGATGGTGTGTGCAAGATGCATCTCATATATTTATTGCAACTATATGTTTGTACTTATTTTTAACCACCTTATTTTGTGTTTATGCTTTCTGTTCTTCCCCCTTTTTTCTCCTTTTTTTGCATTCTGTTGAACTGCAAACATTTTCTACATTCATTCTTTCCCCCAATACCTTTTCCCCCCAACCTAAGTGACAGTTTGGAAAATAGACTGTATTTTTAGTTTTATAGTGGTTATCCTTGAATTTTTACATATTTAATGACATACATATACTTAAGTACACATTTTTCTGACAGATCTAAATCATTCAGTATTTCTATACTCTTCCCAAACATGACACAGATTTTAACCCTCTTTAATCACTAATTGAACACTAGTTTTCATTGTTTCTACTCATAGTTTTACCTATTACTAACAAAATAATTGTCTCTTTTTCAGTTCATAGTTAATTAAATTTACTGACATATCTTATTTTCTAGCTTATTAGTTTCCCTCTAAATTCACTTTTCTTCTTGCTGAAGTATATCCTTTAAGTTCTTTTTTGTTCCTGTTTTTTAAATAGACGTTATCTTTTTAGATTTATAGAAAAAGCTGAGAAGATAGTGTGGAGATTTCCCATATATCCTGAACAGTTTCCCGTATCATTAACATCTCATGTTAGTATGATACATTTGTTATAATTCAGGAGCCAATATTGATACATTACTATTAACTAAAGTCACACTGTATTCAAATTTCCTTAGTTTTTACCTAATATCCAGACCCCATCCAGGACACCACACTACATTTAGTTATCACGTCCCCTTAGGCTCCTCTTGGCTGTGGCATTTTCTCAGACTTTCCTTGTTTTTGATGACCTTAACAGTTTTGAGGAGTGCTGTCAAGTGCGTCGTAGGATGCCCACTATGGGAGCTTGTCTGCTATTTTTCTCCTAAGACTGGGGTAATGGGTTATCGGGAGAAAGACCACAGGGATAAAGTGCCAATTTCATTGCCTCATGTCAAGGGAACATAACATGCAATTAACATGATTTATGACTGTTGACGTTGGCCTGGATCACCTGGCTGAGGTAGTGTTTGTCAGGTTTCTCCACCCCTTCCACAGTGTACTGTTTGGCAGAAAGTTGCTAAGTGCGGCCCACACTTAAGGAGTGGGAAGCTCTGCTCACTCTCCTTGAGGGTGGAGTGTCTACATAAATTATTGGAAATTCTTCTGCAGGGAAGATTTGTCTCTGATCAATCATTTATTAATTATTCTATCACTTATTTATATATAGACTCCAAAATACTTATTTTATACTTTGGATTATAATCTAATACTACCTTATTTATTTTGTGGTTCAAATTGTTTCAGCTTTGGCCATTGGGAGCTTTTTCTGTTGGCTCCGGTCCTCCTTTGATACACCTCCATCAACAGGTTGCTTCAGTGCCATAAAATATGAAAGAAGCTCAAGGTTCCTCTTGTATATTTCCTGCCCTAGTCCCAGAATCAGCCATTTCTCCCAGGATTCCTGCTTCCTTTTATTGAAGGATGGTATTAGAAACCAAGATTCAGGCATTAGGGGTGCTTGGTGCTACTGCAGTGTCATTTCTTTTAGCCCCTCTTGGCTGATAGAACAAAAATATGTGTGCTTATGCTAACCCATGTATATGTGCATAAGTATTAGTTAGGGTTCTTCAGAGAAACAGAACCAACAATAAATATGTATATTTACTATAAGGAATTGGCTCACGTAATTACAGAAGCTGAGAAGGCCAGGATCTACAGCTAGCAAGCTGGAAACCCAGGAGAGCTGATGGTGTAAGTGCCAGTCCAACTTTGAGTCCAGTCTGAAGGAAGGAGAAGACCATTGTCCTAGTTTGAAGATAGACAGAGAGAAAGAATTCTTTCTTATTCAGCCTTTTATTCTATTTAGGCCTTCAACAGATTGGATGAGGCCCACACACACTGGGGAGAACAATCTGCTTTACTCAGTCTATCAATGCAAATGTTAATCTCATCTAGAAATACCCTCAGGCACACTCAGAAATAAGGTTTAGCCAAAAGTCTGGGCACCCCATGATCCAGTCAAGTTGAGACACATAAAATTAACCATCACAAAATGTCTATAAATATTATTGTGATTAACCATTGGTATCTATATTAAGCTAACCAAATGTTCATACTGATATCTCCAACGCTAATCCTTGGCTTATTCTGGCCATCTCCTTTTAGCTGTAAACTCTCACGCCAGCAGTGAGAAACCTGACTCCCAACGTCCACCAGCCACTTACTTAGTTGACCGATTCCAACATATACATATGGTGGTATTGGGATTGTTAACCCATAGCCCTGGAAAATAATAACTTTATCAAGTAGAGTGCTTAAATGCAGTTCATTTTGCCTTTAGTCTTATGGACTCTACTAATTTCCAAAGTTATTTAGGTCAATACCTTGTTCATCGAGCCCCTTCAGGGAGGTTGTTTTGTACATTAGTAATACTGGTAGATTCTCTTGTAACAGTCTGTATTCCTTCCTGGGATGGCCACCTCCTAACTGACTTTTTAAAACTTGCATACATTAAGTTTCACTCTTTGTGCTGTAAAGTTCTATAAGTTTGACAAAGGCATATTGTAATGTATCCAACCAATATCGTACAGCATGGTGTTGCTGCTCTGACATATTCCCCATGCTTTTCCTGTTTTGTGCTCCCCACTATCCCCAAGCCCCTGGCAAACACTGATCATTTTAGTATGTCTAGAGTTTTGAATTTTCCAGAATGTCATATATTAATAATTGGACTCATATGTTATATCGTCTTTTCATAGTGTCTTCTTTCATTTAGTAATATACACTTAAGTTTAATCCAAATCTTTTTGTGGCTTGATTTTGGTTGTTTTTGGAGACTATGAGTAAAACTTCTATAAAGATTCTTGTGAAGGTTTTTGTGGGATCACACATTTTCAAATCAAGTGAACAAATACGTGGGAGTGTGATTGCTGGATTGTATGGTAAGGCTATGTTTAGCTTTATAAGACATTGCCCAACTGCCTTCTAAAGTGGCTGCACCATTTTACATTCTCACCATCAGTGAGTGATAGTTTCTGTTGCTCCACATCCTCACCAACATTTGGTATTGTCAGTTTTTTTAATCTAATTTTAGCCATTATAATAAGTGTATAGTGGCATACCGTTATTGTTTTAATTTGCAATTCTTTGATGACAAGTGATGTTAAGTGTATTTTCATACATTTATTTTTTATTTGTATATCTTCTTGGTGAGGTGTCCAGATTTTTGCCATTTTTTTTAAACTAGGTTGTTTGGTTTTTTACTGCTAAGTTTTAAGAGTTTGTTTTTTTGGCTTTTTTTTTTTGGCATATTTTGGATATACAGCCTGTGTTTTGTAAATATTCTCTTCTGGTCTATGACTTGTCTTTTAATTCTCTAAACAGTATCTTTCACAGAACAGAAATTTTTAATTTTAATAAAGTTTAATATATCAATTTTTTTCTTTCATGGTGTGATTGATATTGTAAAATATATGTTTGGTCTTTGACCCCTTTTTCTGACATACAACTCCTAAAATCCTTAGAATCTCCAAAATGATATCTTTCTGTATGCTAATGATTGACTAATGGCTGGCAGCCCCTATGTAGCTTTAAGATGGGGTCTGGTCACCAGAAAGACCAAGTCATAATTAAAGAGTTGGGACTTTCAGCCTCCCCCCACCACCTCCACTGAGGGGAGAAGGGTTGAAGGTTAAGTTGATCATCAATGACCAATGCTTCAATCAATTATGAAGCTTCCATAAAAACCCAAAAGGACTGGATTTGGAAAGGTTCCAAATAGCTGACTACCTGGAGGTTCCTGGAGCGTGGCACACCTAGGGAGGTCATGAAAGCTCCATGCCCCGTCCCCCATACCTTACCCTGTGCATCTCCTCATCTGTATCCTTTTAAATATCCTTTATAATAAACTGGTAAGCATTAAGTAAGTGTTTCCCTGCATTCTTTGAGTCACTCTAGGAAATTAATCAAACCTAAAGAGAGGGTCATGGGAACCCCAGCTTGAAGTTGGTCAGACAGAGGTTCTGGAGGCCAGGACTTGCAATTGGCATCTGAAATGGGGGCAGTCTTGTGGGACTGAGCCCTAACCTGTGGGATCAGTTGCTATCTCCGGGTAGACAGCGCCAGAATTGAATTGGAGGAACCCAGCTGGTGTCTGCTGCGGAAATGGTTGCTTGCTTGGTGTGTGGGGAAAACCCACACACATTTGGTCACAAAAGTCTTCTGTGCTGATCGGTTGTGTTAAGTGATAAAATAGAAAAAAACACAATTTGTGTGTTTTTCTCACTGACACGTGGCTTGTGCTTTTGGTGTGGTTTCTAAAATTTCATTCCCAAACCCGATGTCACAGATTTTGTCTTATTTTTTCCTAGAAATTTTATAGTATTGTGTTTTATATTTAGGTTTATGATCCATTTTAAGTTAAATTTTTCTGTAAGGTTTAAGGTTTGAACCTAGATTTTTTTTTTTTCCGTTTGGAAATCCAGTTCTTCCAGCACCATTTATTGAAAAGACTATCCTTTCTCCATTGACTTGCTTTTGCTCCCTTTGTCAAACATCAATTGACTACATTTATGTGGGTTTATTTCTGGGCTTTCTATTCTTTCCCAGTGATCTATCAATTCTTTTGTCAATGTAATACTGTCTTAATCAATATAAATTTATGGTAAGTGTTGAAATTGAGTGTATCAGTCCCCAAACTTTGTTCTTCTTTATGTGTTGGCTATTCTGGGTCTTTTGCCTTTCCATATAAACTTTAGGATCAGTTTGTTGATATCCACAAAACAGCTTTCTGGGATCTTGATTGATATTGTTTTGAATCTATAGATCAAGTTGGGAAGAATTGACATCTTAGCAGTTTTGAATCTTGCTATCCATGAACATGGAATATCTCTTCCTTTACTTAGATCTTCTTTCATTAGAATTTTATAGTTTTTGTTATATAGATCTTATACATATTTTGTTAGGTTTATAGGTAAGTACTTAATTTTTCATGCTATTATAAATTATACTATATTTTAAATTTCAAATTTCAATTATTCACCGTTAACACACATATATATTTGTTTTATATCCATATCTATACATATGTATGTTATATGTGTGTGTATATATAAAATGTCCTTTCTATATTAGTCTTATATCCTGCAACCTTACTATAATCACTTACTAATTCTAGGTTTTTTTATTGTTGTTGATTCTTTGGGATTTTCCATGTAGACAATCATGTCATCTGCAAAGATAGTTTTATTTCTTTTTTCCCAATTTATATACATTTTACTTCCTTTTCTTGTCTTGTTGCATAAGCTAGGAACTCCATTCAATGTTGAATAGGTGTGATGAGAGGAGACATCCTTGCCTTTATCCCAGTCTTAGGGGAAAACATTTATTTTTGCACTATTAAGTATGATGTTAAATGTAGCTTTTTTGTAGTTGTTTTTTTAAATCAAGTTGAGAAAGTTCTTCTCTATTCCCAATTAGTTCAGTTTTTAAAAAATAATCAAGGAATGTCAGCTTTATTTAAATGCTTTTTATGTATCCATTGATATGATCATATGATTTTTCTTCTTTATTCTGTTGATGGGCTGGATTACATTAATTGATTTTTGAATGTTGAACCACCTTGTATATCTGAAGTAAATCCTACTTGGTTGCAGTACATAATTCTTTTTAAACATTGTTGGATTTAATTTTTTAATATTTTGCTGAGGATTTTTGCATCTATGTTCATGAGAGATATTGGTCTATAGCTTTCCTTTCTTGTAATGTGCTTATCCAATTTTGGTATTAGGGTAATGCTGGCCTCATAGAAGAGTTAAGAAATGTTACCTCAGCTGCTGTTTTCTGGAAAAGACTGTGAAGAATGATATTATTTCTTTCTTAAATGTTTGGTATAATTCAGCAGTAAAACTACCTGAAACTGGTACCTTCATTTTTGGAAGGATATTAATTATTTATTTAAGTCTTTTAATTGATATAGGCTTACTCAGCTTATCAGTTTCTCCTTTTGTGAACTTCGGTAGCTCGTATTGTTAAAAGAATTTGTCCACTTCATCTAAGTTATAAAATTTGTGGTCATAGAGTTGTTCATAATATTCCTTTGTTGTCCTTTTGATGTCCATGGGATCAACAATGATGACTGCTCTTTTATTTCTAATACTGGTAATTTATATCCTCTCTCTTTTTTTCTTAATTAGCCTGGCTAGAACTCTATTAATGTTATTAATCTTTTCAAAGAAGCATCATTTGGTTTTGTTGATTTCTCTATTTTCCTGCTTTCAATCTCACTGATTTCTCCTCTAATTTTTACTTATTTTCTTATGTTTACTTTAGGCTTAAGCTTGACCTTCTTCCTCTAATTTCCTAAGGTGTAAGTTTAGATTATTGATTTTTAGATCTTTCTTCTTTTCTAATATGTGCATCCACTACTATAAATTTCCCTCTAAGCACTGCTTTCACTGCATCCTACACATTTTAAGTTGTGTTTTTAATTTTCATTTGGTTCAAAATAGTTTTTAATTCTTTAAAAAGATTTCTTCTTTGACCGATGTATTATTTAGAAGCATGTTGTTTAGTCTCCAAGTATTTGAAAACTTTCCAGCTATCTTACTGATATTGATTTCTAGTTTCATTATATTGTGCTCTGAGAGCAGACATTATATGATTTCTATTCTTTTAAATTTGTAAGGTGTGTTTCATGACTCAGAATGTGTTCTATCTTGGTGAACATTCCGTGTGAGCTTGTATTCTGCTGTTATTGAATGAAATAGTTGATAGATGTCAATTATATCTAGTTGATTGATGTTATGTTGAGTTCAGTTATGCCCTTACTGATTTTCTGCCTGCTTGATCTATCAATTAGTGAAAGAGGGATGTTGAAAGCTCCAAATATAATAACGGATTTGTCTATTTCTCCTGGCAGTTCTATTGTTTTTTGTCTCATGTATTTTGATGCACTGTTGTTATGTTCATGTATATTAAGGGCTTTTATTTCTTCTCTGGTTTTAATTGAACATTTTATATAATTACATTTTCTCTCCTCTATTAGCATATTAAGTATGCTATTTTTAAAAGACTTAAGTGGTTTCCTAGAGTTTGCAATTTATATTTACAACTAGTCAAAGTCCACTCTCCAATAGCACTATACTACTTCAACGGTGGTAAAGGTACCTTGTAACAGAGTATTCCCAACTCCTCCCTCTTGTCCCTTGTTACATGGCTGTCATTCATTTCACTTATTTACAGGCTATAATTACCTAATATATAGTTTCTGTTATTACTTTGAATAAACAGTTGTTTATTAGATCAATTAGCAATAAGAAAAATAAAATACCTTATTTTATCTTCATTTATTTCTTCTCTAATGCTCTTTCTTTCTCTATTAAGATTTAATTTTCTGACCTACATTATTTTTTCTCTTCCTAAAAATCTTCCTTAAATATTTACTGCAAAGCAAGTGTACTGGTGAGATGAATTCTCTCAGATTTTGTTTGTTTGAGAAAGTATTTCTTATTCACTTTGGAAGGATAATTTCATTGGAAATAGAATTCTAAATTGGTGATCTTTTTCCTTCAACAGTGTATATATTTTCCTCCATTTTCTTCTAGCTTGCATGGTTTATGATAAGTCCAATGTAATTCTTATCCTTCTTCCTCTATAGGTAAAGTATTTCTTTTCCTCTCCTGCTTTCAAGATTTTGCCTTTGTCTTTGGTTTTCTGCAGTTTGAATGGGATATGTCTAGGCATAGATTTTTTTGGTATTCATCCTGCCTGCTGTTCTCTGAGGTTCCTGGATCTGTGTTTTGCTATTTATTAATTTTGGAAAATTGCTAGCCATTACTACTTGAAATATTTCTTCTGTTCTGTCTCCTCTTTTTTATCCTTCTGGTATTCCAATTACATGTATGTCACACAGTTCTTGGATATTCTAGTCTCTTTTTCGTTCCGTTTTTTTCTCTTTGCATTTCAGTTTGGGAAGTGTCCATCAACATATTTTCAATCTCAGTGGTTCTTTTCTTGGTCATATCTAGTTTGAGGATAAGCCCATGAAAGACATTCTTCATTTCTGTTACAATGTTTTTCATTTCTAGCATTTTCTTTTGACACTTTCTTAGAGTTTTCATCTCTCTGCTTATGTTACCCATCTGTTCTTTCATGTTGTTTACTTTTTCCATTCTCAGTCTGATAATTCCAGAATTTCTGCCATATCCGAGTTCTGATGTTTGCTGTCCCTTCAGATAATATTTTTTTTCTTAATTTTTATTATGCCTTGTAATTCTTTGTTGAAAGTGAGATGTGATATATCAGATAATAAAAACTGAGGTAAATAGGCCTTTAGTGTGAGGTTTTATGTTAATCTTGCTAGAAGTTTGGCTGTGTTTAAAGTTTACTGTAGCTGTACATGTCAAAGCCTTCAATTTCCTCTAGTGTCTTGTTTTTTGCCTAACCTGTTGTCTTTAGACTTCCCTAAAAACTCCTTCTTAAATAGAGTCTGAGCCTTGCAGCTGTTTTAGCTGTAACCCACTGTTATTATACTGGCCCCCTGTTGATGTGGTAGTCAAGTGTAGGGTGAGGATCACAGGGTTCTATAATCCTATGATTAAGTTTCAGTTTTTTAATGGGCATGTGTCACTGAACTGTGACATTCACAGTATTTCTCAGCTTTTTTTCCCCCCTTTAGATGAGATGGGAAATCTAAAGGCAGCTGGAGTTAGATAATTTCTTTCCCCATATCAGATACAACTCTGGTAAAGTCTTTTCCATTGATGACTAGGCCTTTGTTAGGGAGAATGCTCTGGATATATTTCAAAGTAGTTACTTTTTCTTTACCCCTGCCAGAAACACGGGACTTTAATTTTTTTTTCTTTTTTGTTACTCTTCCCTGTGGTAACCTGATAGGGTTCCTGAAGGCAAAACTGATGAAAGTCTGAGACCCTCGACTGCAGCTCTGAGGAGTTTCTTACTCTCACACTAGTCTACACTCCACCTCTAACAATTCATCAAAGTTGCTGTTTCAGGGTTCTTAGGACTTTATGGATCCAACACCTTCTGCTCTGGGTAAGCTGATCTTAGCTGTGAATCTTTGTATTCACCTGTCTCTCCAGATTTTGGAGTGTTGATTTGTCCTGTGACCTCAATTCTCTAATAGTACCAAGAAAAGTCATTGTTTTTCAGTTTGTTCATCATTTTTATTATCATAAGGATGGGAGTTCTACTTTTACATGTCAGAGATAAAACTGTAAGTCTCTAATAGTTCTTTTAATGAGTTGGGAAGCTCATAGTCTTCATAGTCTGAAAAAAATCTCTCCTCCCCGCTCATTTGGAATGCTAGTTTATCTGGGTATAAAATTTAAGATTGTTAGCTATTTTCATTTAGCACTTTGAAGCTACTACTTTACTTTCTTCTTGCCATCTATTGTTGCTGCTGAGAATTTTCCTACCACTTTAGTACCATTCTTTTGTAAATTATCTGTCTCTTCTTCTGGTAGCTTTTAAGACTTTATTTTTTTCTTTGATACCTTATAGGCCTTCTATGATGTCTCTCCAGGTATAAAATTATCTTCATTTAATCTATTTTTGATATAATGAATTATATTTTCTTTAATTCCAGAAAATTCTCAGTTCTGATAGTTTCAATGTTGCATTTCTATCATTGTTTCCATTCCCCTTTTCCAAAGCTCCATTAGACTAATATTGGCTTCTTAATCTATCCTCCATGTCTCTTTTACACTTTCAAATCTATTTTCTCTTTGTTCTTGGGAAATTCTTTTTCATCATCTTTCACTACTTCTCTATTTATGTTCATTTTAGGTTTTATCCCATCATGCTGCTTTTGTTAATGAGAAAGTTGTGCTATTGATCCCAAATCTTCCTCCAGTCCTGGTCTGTCCTCCAAAGACATCCATTCAAATTGGCCTCCAAAAGTTGGATATTTGAATCCAGAGATAACAGCTTCTCTTTTTCTTTAGGTTAAACATCACAATTAAAGGTCATTGTGAATGTAAGTAGGTCACAATGAATACTATTATTCACTATGTAATGACCTCTTACAATGCAGTAATGGGAAATTTGAAAAGCAGATACACATTTAAATTTTAATTGATAATTCCAGAAGTGCTCATTGGGAACCTGTTTAGGTGTTGGGCATGGAGTGGGATTCTTGTATAAGCAGACGGCAGGGAATGAGCTTCCTAGTTAATTGCCTCTCTGTTTATTGAGAGTGCCTTGTTTAAATAAGACCACAGATATAGAAACCCTAGCTTACATGATCTCTATCTGAAAGGAGTCTCTTGGCATCTTACAAAGAGATTTAATATAAGCAGCTTGGAAACTCCCCTGGTGTATGTAGATTAACTCTATGTGATTCATCTGGGTTTCATTCATTTATTAAACAATACTTTATTATATGTTCACTTTGTGTTAATACCCTTCCAAGTACAGGAGCTATACTAGGTATCAAGTCATGGTTTCTGCTTTCAAGGAGCTTACAGATTAGTGGGGGGACACAGATAAGCAAAGAGGCATAAAATACAATGTGACGAGTGTTATCAAGGGGCTTCCATGGGAAAGGACATGAACCAAACTATGGGGGTGAGAATGTCTTCTCTGAGAACGAGACATCTAGGCTGAGATTTGAGGCACAAGGACTAATCAGACAATAGAGGTGGTGTAAGGGATTATTTCCTGCAGAAGACATAGCATATGTGAAAGCATGAGGGTGAAGTCGAGATGCTACTTAAAGAATTGAAAGAAATGGAGAACACAGCATTAACAGAAGAGAGGGGAGAGTGGGCTGGAAAGCTACACAGGGGCAAGGTCCTGTAAGGTGCTGTGAGTAATGTGAAGATGTTTGGGCGCTGTGGAGCCACTGAAGAGGTATGAGCAAGGGAGTGATATGAATAGATTTTATTTTTTGAATATCCTTTAGACTTCTGTAGATGGTTGAAATGACAACTTGCTAACTATGGAGATATGGGATGGGGCTGGATTAGTGAGGGAGAAGCAGGAGTTCAGGATGACTTTCAGCTTTCAGGTATGGGTGACTTTCAGATTTCAGGAATGGGTGACTGGGTGCATGGTGGGGAAAAGGAACATAACAGGAGGATCAGATTTGGTGAGGATGATGGTTGGTTTGTTTTTAGGTTGATGACCTTTGGGACAGCCAAGTGGATATATGCATGGAAAGCTGTATTTATGGGTTTGGAGCTCTGGAGAATAATCTTGACTGGAGATTTAGATTTGGAAATCATCTATTGAAATAGATCTATAATTCTCAACATTGCTCATCAGGTTATCACATGGAAGAGATCTGTGTTGTTCCAGATGAGGCCATCCTAAACTATCTGGCCACCAGCAGATTTCCAATTCATGGTAGATACATGAGCAAACCCAGCCAAGATCAGTCAAGCCTGGCCAAGATTGGCAGAAAGTGGACTCAAATCCACAGAAAATCTAGCTGACTTGTAGACTTATGAGCAATAATAAATGGTTGGCTTTTTAAGCTACAAAGTTTTGGGATGCTTTGTTACACAGCAAGAGCTAACTGATACAGAAACTGTAGCTAACTGATGCTCAGGCATTCAACATACCTCTGTAGAGCTCCTTCTTTGATCCTGTGGGCTGTGGAGAGCTCTGTGCAGACTTTTCCTATCTGCCAACATACTGTTTCTGTTGGCATGACCAAGATTCTACTTCTGCGTCCAGAACTTTATATTCCTACTGGGACTACAGCTACCCTTGCATCCCATTGGCTTGGTTGGGCTCCTGATCCCTGCTAAGTTCTTTTGATCTGGGTTGTTTCTTTGACTGGGTGAATCACTTGTAATCACTATACCTCACCTAGAGCATTTCTTATCACTCAAGTGTCCACTGCTGGTCACATTGGACCTGCTTGGGTATGGACACTGACCAGAAGTATGCACATGTTCATTGCCTTCACTTGGACACTGCATTAACAACTGGATGAAGAATTATCCTGACTAGGTGGCTTACAATTTACATTCTCACAGTTCTGGAGGCTGGAAGTCTAAGATCAAGCTGTTGGCAGGTTGATTTCTTCTGAGGCCCCTCTCCTGGGCTTGTAGATGGCCATCTTCTCCCTGTGTCTTCACATAGTCTTCCCTCTGTGTGTGTCTGTGTCCTAGTTTTCTCTTCTTATAAAGACACCAATCATAGTGGATTAGGGTCCAACATGTGAATTCTGGAGGGACACAGTTCAGCCCATAACACTCCCCAACTCCCCATCATGCTCAATCCAGCTTTCTTTGTCTCCCTGCCTGGGGTATTTGAGGTCTAAGCATGATAGGCCTCCAAGTGCCCTGAACTCTGATAGCTGTGCTTCTATGAATATTGTCCTCTACATATAGTCTCCTGGTCATCGCAGTTTTGAAGTGATAATGCTCAGCTCTCATTTATACCTAACTGGCTGTCACACTTGCTAGCAGTAATAGTTCTGGTACAATTTGCTCACTGAAATGAAAAGGCATGAGTCACATGAATGTAAACTGGTAGGATAAAACCCACAGAGGCACTCCCCAGGGGATGCAGGAGTAGCTCTTCCCACATTCAGCCTGTAAAAGGCCAGGCCCCAGGTGGTACATGCCTGCAGGTGGTGCTGCAGGGGGCAGGGTCTGTGTCAGTCCTCGAGGAGCCACAGGTTTCTCAGACGAGAGGAAGCCAATGCCCAGGAAGCAGCATGGCTTTGCAGAAAGGGCTTTGAAATGAGGCAGAACTGCATTTGATTCTGACTGCAACAGCTGCTACGTATGACCTTGGGTAAGCCGTTTAACCTCTCTGGACCCCAGTTTCCTTATCTATAAAACAGGGAGTGTACCCCCTACCTCCCAGAGCTGATATAAGGGCCAGCGGTGCCAAGCTCTGTGCCTGGCCCGTATCAGGGACCCGGTATGTGTGCTGGCTGAAAGGAGAGTGACTCTGAGCTGGGAAGGTAGGAGGAGCCCATCTGAAACTTTTGGGGGATACTAACGTCTCATGGCGTAGTTGAATAACATCAGTCTGAAAGCCCATTCAGAATTTTCTCTTCCTTTAAGTTCCCCCACGTGCATGTACTCGTGTGCACACACACACATGGATATACAAGATGCATACAAACGAGAAGCACCATCCCCAGCCTATGGACACACATGTGAATACACACAGCACACACATCCCTGCACATGGGAACTTGCATGTCCCCAGGCTGTCGCTCCACCACAGCCAGACACATATACATGAGTGTGCACACACAAACACAAGTTTGCAGACACACACTCCCAGGCCCAATTCACGGTGGCTGCCTCCCTCCAATAAAATGAGACTGTGAATTCGCCACAATATGGTTTCCAATCACAGGTCTTGTTTCCCTTCAATGTATCTAAAATTAAATATGAAGAGGGGAGAAACCCAAGCCTGGAGTAGGAGGCCGTACGTACAGATTGCAGTTACCGCACAATGTTGCTGGTTGAAAGAAATGGATGTTGAGCATTGAATGTTAAAAATTGTGTTGAATTAGATAAGAAAATCCCGTGTAGACTTTGTTAATGATTCATAATCAGCTAATAAGCTCATCTTGAGGAGAATAATGATCCGCGGACCTGTTGGCTCGTTTATCACTGTGTTTTACAACATTGGCAAAGAAACTAATTAAATCCCCGCATCATTACAGAGAATCCCTTTTAATAGAGATACAATGATGCACTAGAGGCTACAGATTACACTGCAAATTGTACCAGGAGATTTTGGACAGCGGGTTTTAATTAACATGTGAGCCAGAAGCAGCTCGTTTAAATAATAACTGGAGCTAGAACCATCTGCAAGTAGGAGCCAGGCAGGAGGAGGAGGTGGGGACTCAGGCTGGGAGGATAGGAGAGTGTTGGGTGGGGCGAGAGGATGTTTCGGCATCAGGGATCCAGGGAGAGGGGAGAAACTGAGGCAGGGCTCAGCTCCAGAAGGTGAGGGGGAAACAAAAACTGGGACATGTCAGGGTCAAGGATCAGAGCAGGTGAAGGAGTGCAGCTGTCACTGGGGAAGTTGGAAGCCAAGTCCATACTGATGAGTCCTGGATGAGCCTCTCATTGTACATTTGGAAAGACAAAACCAACAGAGACCATGTATGAACGAGTATCTCCCATGAACCACTGCCTGGTGTGAGTTCTGTGCCTTGGTGTGCTAGTCAGTTCAGCAAGTTGCTGAGACCTGCTGCAAGGCAGGCTAGCATGTGTCCCAAGAGGGACCCAAAGCTCTAGCTTCTGCCTTAAGTGGCACAACATCGACCCTTTGGTAACTGGAATCCAAGGCTTTTCTTCCATGATCTTCTGCAGTCTGGCTTTCAAAGCGAAACTTCAGCCAGGAGGCCAGAAGACAGACAGAAGGGCCAGTGGGCAAGAAGGCAGATGACTGAGGGATGAAGCAGGAAGCTCATGGCCATGAGTTGCACGCATGTTCTTGGAAATGAGTTCTTGGCAAACACGGGGCGAACTTTATGCCTTTAAGGCAAATGTTCATCTTCCTGGGAGGCCTAAAGACTCTCCCATAGGGGCTGTTCCTGCTGCGCTGAACTTCCTGAGGGCACCAGCCTATCTGGGGACTGCCTGGGTTACACAGCAACTGCTTGGCCTTAGCTTAGCTGCTTGTCATTAATTTTCCCGGGCAGTCCCCAAGTCTAGGTGCCGCTCTGTTCCCTCCTCAGAGTCCACACTTTCCTTCCCAGGCTGAGGCTCAACGCTGAGGTGGCCTGTGCCACAGGCAGCATCACAGCCTTCAAAGAGGCTTTTCTGACAGTTGTGGGGAAGATCAAGTATCTGCATAGGCAAGAGGCGGGAAGGAGTTCTCTCCAAGTTCATGTCCCTCTCTTGGAGAAAACAAGCTGAAGGCTTCCTCCACCGAGGCTTGTATATTATTATTTTTTTAAGATCAGCAGCAAAATGATTTATAAAACCTTGGAAACAGATTTAGTGTAAAGCCTCAAAGAACAATAGCTCATTGTGCACTGAGACTCCCACCTGATGTTCTGCCAAAGGCGTGATACAGGCATCTTGGAGATGGAGCTGCACCCGACAGTCACTTCCCAGCCTGCACTTCTCCTGGGCTCCCATGGCAACACCCGGAGGATCAGCCCAGCATCCTGCTAGCATCACCAGGCAGCACTCACCCTGTGCCCGGGCCCCAGGACCACCCCAGGGCTGGGATGCTGTGTTGGAGGTACTGCCAACACCATGCACACAGGCTTCCCAAGCCAAACTCAGCCCCACCAAGCATGCACACACACATGCACAGGTACCTGTATAAGCACATGTATGTCAAGCTCTCTCTCCATCTTTCCACTCTCGAGACTGAGAGCTCTGAGGCCCTGTGCCCTCCTCTTCCTCCTCTCTCCCTAGCCTGTCTGGGTCAGTGGCCACATGTCCCATGTCCTCCTCCTCTTCTCTGTCTCCTCACACTCAGTTGGGTCTTTATCTCATGGTTGCAGAGGAAATAGCAGTGAGTTTGGGAGGAAGGTGGTTACTGCGTAGTTCAACCTTCTCACTTTATAGATGAAGAGAGAGGAGGTTGCGTATTAGAGCAGGAAGTGACCTATTCGTATGCATGTCGCAGGACCAAGAGCTGGAGTTTGCTTCTTCCCAGGCAGGTGTCATTCCTCTGTGCAAAAAGGTGGCCTCTTGTCACCCATTCGGCTGCCTCTTTGGGACTTCTCAACGAAACCAGCACAACTGCTTCCTATCTGGTCTCTGCCTCCCATCCTAGCCCCTCCAGCAGATCTTCCAGCTCCTGACGCCATCCCTTCACCTTCCTGCTCTGAGGCTGTCAGAGACTCCAGTGTTGCCGCTGTAGTGAGTCAAGTCCAAGGACTTCAGATCTGGAGGGACTTCCAAGGTTAGCTGATCAAACTTCTTATTGTGATAAAGAAGAAATTGAGGCTCTGAGAGGTTGGGGTGGGCATGGATGAAGGAACTTGACCAGTGATCCGACTCTTGGGAAAACTAACAGAATGTTCAGTCCCCAAAACATGCTTTGCAACATTCTTACAAAGCTGCTGCTGGACTTGATTGTCAGAGGCAGGGCAGGTGGCTACTGCCTAGCCTGAGCCCAGACCTTGTGCAGCAGTGGGCGGGAGGCCGTGCCAACTTTCTTCATTGCGGCGCCCACAGATCAGCATCTGCTTCCGTCCTTTCCAGCAGTGCTCCGGGCCGACCAGCACTGCCGGGCAGCCAGATCTCCACCTTGCAGTGCAGGCAGGAAGCTGACGCGAGTGTGGACTCTGCAGTCAGCCAGACCTGGGTTTAAATCCCAGCTCCATGCCTGACTCAGCACCGGCATAGACACAGGGTGTGTTGGAGCTGACTCGTGAGAGATGCTTGGTACATTTCAGGGACTTTGTGAACCAGTGGTTAAACACAACCATTGTTAAAGATTAAATTATATAAACTTCTATCATTTATGTCTAAAAACACTAAAAGCCACATCATTTTCTAGTTATTTTATTGTTATCTCTGCTTTAGGGATAGTACTCCAGAGGCTGTTGTGTCTACTGTATGTGTATGGAGGAAATGCCATACAATGGTGCAGTAACCCAGGGCTCTTTCCAACTCTGTGTGCAAGGATGTCACCTTAGTCACATGACATTGGCCAAGGTGGGAGTATATACACCACGGAAATCAGCAAAGACTACAAAAATAGGCATTTTTTTGAGAGCTGGTAGTTAAACTTTATTGGCATACCCCTAATTGCATGCTTTTGACCTTTCAACATCCCTATGAGGTAGAGATTCTTGTTTTAAGAGGAGGAAACTGAAGCTTAGAGAGTGAGGTGACGACTCCAAGGTCACACAGCTGGTAGGTCTCAGTGCTGTGGACTAAACTCACCTATATTTTATGGCTCCAAGTCCAGTGCTGTTTTTTTTTTTTTTTATTAATTTTAGTTCTTGCCTTTGGCAGAGTGTGACTGCCATCCAGCTCCCTTCCAGGCTGTGGTGGGCAGGAGGTCTTCCCCTGAGTGGTGACTGACGCAGGGGCTGTGTCATTGCTGCAGCTGTAGTGCAGGTGGTTGCGGGTCTGAGGGTGGCGGCAGAGGCAGATTCTCCAGGAAACAGCACGTGCTGTGGGGACAATGTCCGCCTTGCAGGGAAGAAAGACCTGCATTTAAAGCCCTGCTCAGTGCTGCGACCTTTCTGAATACGCTGGAGCAACCACCTAGAGTCTTGGGTTTCTCACCTCCACAGCAGAGATAGTACCACCTTGCATGGTTATTTGAGAACTAAATAAATGAATGTCCCCAAAGCACCAGGCGTGGTGTTGCATGCAATAAGCATGAAATAAACACTTGCTTCCTTCCTCTCTTCTTCCCTCCTCTCCTCCCTCCACCCCCACCAGTAAAAATTCTCTACTGTGATCCAGGCCAACAGCAGCCTGGGCACACTGATGTGGACAGGCTGCTTCCTTCTGGGGAGGGCATCTTTGGTTTCTGTGCCAACCCCTTGGTCCATGTTCTTCCTCATGGCTGGGTTGACGTGGAGCTTTCTGCCAGCCGGTGGGGTTCTGCAGCACTGCCGTGGGCTTCAGAAGCCTCCAAAGCCAGAGGGGAGAGAAGGTAGGAGAAACCCTAGAAGCTGAAGTCTGGGAAGTCACAAGCATGCTGGGCACCCTGCCCACCTTAATCCCCTCTTGGGAATACCTGCTCTCTTGGCACTCAGCCTTCCCTCCCACCGCATGGAGGCTGTCAGTGCACTGCTGTGGTCTGACTCCGTCCCGAGTCACCACCATGGCTGTCACTGCTACAGCCACGATGCCCAGTGCATCAGAGGCAGCCACTCCAGGGATTCTGCCATATCCAAAGTTTGGCCATGATGTGGCCGAAGACGTCCTTCCCCTTCCCAACCATAAACCAATCTACACCCAGCCTCACATCCGTCTGCTCTCCTCCCACCTGGAAGGCAGAGCGGGGCCTGAGCAGGTGCTCTGCATCCAGCGCGCCGGCGCCCCATCGGTCCTGCTCCCACAGTAGCCTCCACTCCGGCTCGGAGCTCCAGCCTCACTCCCCCTCTCCCTCGCTCCTGGCTAGTTCTTCTTGGATTATGAACAAACGGAACATTTCTCATCTAAAAATAAAATCTCCCTCCCTCAACCCAATGATTACTTCTCATTGCCTTTTTTCTCTCTTTTTCAAAGCCGGATTCTTGAAAGGGTGGGCACCGTCTCCACTTCCTCACCTCCTGCTCACTTGCCTCCCCACCGCATCCCAACTTTCACTCCCACAGAAACCAGCCTCAGTACGGCCTCCCTGTTGCTTCATCCCAATCTATTTGCAGCCCTTCCAGGACCCCTCTGAGCCTGTTGGACACTTGCCCATCTCTCCCTTTTCTTGAAACCCCTCCTGCCTGACATGTAGCCCCTCGGGTCTCCTCCTGTCTTTCCCACTGGTCCTTTTCCGCCTCCTCTGCCTCAGTTGTCCCTTCATGGCTGGTGATTCTCGAGCTCTGGGCTCAGCCCCCTCACACCAGAAACACCCTCCCTACGCACTCACATCCCGCCCCTCCCGTGGCCTCAGAAACCCCATCCAGGTTTCTCTTCTGAACCTTGGACCTGCCGAACTGCTGGCACCACCATTCCAGCGTGGTCCCCTGGTGGCACTCAGCAGCCCAGACTCAGTGGGTCTGAAAAGTTGTCATTTCCCCTGAGTCTCCACTTCCTGCTGCGTCGTGCTCAGAGCAGTGTCCCTCCATGGGCCCGCGTAGGAGACCTGGATACTCCTCGGGTTCTTCTTTTCTTGCCCAATGTCTCATCCAGTTCCCTTGACTCTTGAAAATCCCTCAAATGTATCTAATTCTTGCCATTCCTACTCCCCCCACTGCTGGGTTCTCATCTGGAGTTTTCCAGCTATCTTTTTACTGGTCTCAACATCAAGTGTTCCTCTACCTTCAACCTTTCCTACCACTGCCTACCTAAAATGCAGACGTTAGCTGTGCGAAATTCTGCAGTGACCCTTCTATTGCTTTCGGATCAGCTCCAAACTCCTTGTCATGAACCGCAAGGCCCATACAGTTTCACCCCAACACACCTGCTCACTCTTGTCTCTTGTTGCCAGCTCTCTCAGGCCTTTGGTTCTAACTGTGCTGAAAAGCTTGCAGTCCCCTGAATGCAGCATGGCTACCCTCACCCTAGAACCAAAGCTCAGGCTGGACGGGAATCTGGGGCTCTCTTGTTCCCTGCCGTATCTTCAGCCCTTAGAACGGTGCCTTGCAGAGAGGGCCAGTGAATAAGTACTGGTTGGATGAATGAATAAATACCTTCTTGTCTCTTCTTCTGGAAATCCTTCTTCCATTTAGACAGCTCAGACTTTTCCCTCCTCTGAAAGCCCTCCCTGGCCTCACAGGGCTGGGCTGGTGGCCTGCGCTCTCCTCCGTTTCGCCCTGAATCCCTTGTCATATTGTTTGCATCTTTTCTTCAGAGCGGTGTCTCGTTTGTCTCGGTAACTCTGCTGCCAAGCGCAGACTTGGCACCCAGGGTGCACTTGCCCAGTGTGTGTGTTGCGTGAACGCAGTCCTGGACGCCGGCCAACCACCCCGGCCCTGCCAGCACCCACCGCTTTCCTCAGTGAGCACAGCCCCAGCGCAGGCTTCCTCCCCGGTGCTTCCAACATGGTCCTTTATGGCGTCAGCACCCCTGCAGGGCCTTTTGGGGGTCAAAGAGGCTTGTGAACTCCAGCTTGATGTGGCTGAGGACATCCCTGTCTGCAAGTTCCTCTCTGGGGAGCTAAGAGATCTGCTGCGGCTCGGTCAGTGGCGTTGGGTGTCTCTGTCTCTGCCCAAGTACAGGACCCCATCGCCCTGAGGAAAGGGCCCACCAGATCCAGGAACAGAAAGGGTCAGGGTGAGTCTGTTCCTACAGACTGGGATTTGGGAATGCTTCTGTTCCAACAAGGACTCAGGGTGTTGGCAGTGGAGACCAGGGTAGAGTCCCTGTCCTACCTGGGAGGAAGGCTGTGACCTAGGGACACAAAGGAGCCAGGAAGTCACCTCAAGGATACCCGATGTTGGGCCTAGTGAGGCGGCATGACTAACTGTGACCCCTGTCTGCTACTGGGAAGGAAAATGATGTGTATGACCTCCATTCCCTGTCAGGACGGGCTCCAGGAGTGAGAGAAACCAGCTTGGAGAAGGACCCTGTTAGGGGCTGAGCTGGCCTGAAGTCGATTCTGAAATCCCACCGACACCCAGTTCCCTCGCCTTGCCCGTGTCCTTGTGTTTAATTTGCCTTGAACATCGCCTTCTTCTCAGCAGGCTCTTACTCTCCACTCCCTCCTGGTTCTCCTCATCTCTCCTCCTCCTCTAGACTCCCAACCTTGACCCCAAGGTCAAGGGCTCATGACCACTAAGCATCCCTTATGCCTTTGACCACCTGTGCTCAGCTGATTCTGAACTCTGGAAAACCATTCTGTGGCTTCTTTTCCTTCCTGGGCAGAGTCAGGCAGCCTTGCTGATTGGTCCTCTGAGGATGCTTATTGGGAGCCCCACGCTGGGGCCCTCTCTGTCCTTTTGCTCTGAGTGACCCTGGTTGAGGGCCCTAGTGTGGCTGCTCCAAACCTTCTCCACTCTCCTCCAGACCCTGGGCTGAGATGAGTGAGGTCTCCTGGTCTGCTCAGAGAACAAAATAAGGAGAGACTGAAGCTCTTCATTTCTTTCTCTGCACATCAAAAATGCCAGGCGTCTTCACTGCTCCCCTTCACTGCCGGAGGTAGAGTCCCTCTCCTGATCCAAGGCCAATCCCTCCTCCTCCTTCCCTTACTCTGTTCTCACCCGACTCCTGATACCTCTGAGACCCTCCTCCATCAGTCACCTCCCCTTCCCTGCATTTCCAATCTTCCCCTTTCAGTTGACATCTTCCTAGATTCTTATAAACGTGCTCAGGTCCCCCTGACCCCCTTGAGTGACTGCTCTATCTCTCTCCATCATTCAACTTGTCACTGCTGCCACTTCCTCACCACCCACTCCTTCCTTAATCCTTGTGCAATCTGGCTTCCGCCCCCACTTCTCTATGGAAACTGCTCTTCTAATTTCTCTAGCAGCATCCTCATCACCAGATTGAATGTGTTCGTGGCCCATAGGAAGAACTGAGAACGGTGAAGCCTCCCTACCAGGACTGGCTAGGGCACCGGGCAAGGTCAAGGCCGGTCAATGAGCACGTCCAGGGGTAGATGCACTCACAGGCAGGTGGGTCTTCGAGTAGCTGTGCCCCTGTGCCTTACACCCAGTGGTCCTTGTGTGATCCTATTGGGTCAACAAGCAAATGCCCTCTCTCTGTAGTGTCCTCCCCTCACCCCCACCATCACACTAACTCACTTTTCTCCAGACTTAACACCCTAGTTCCGTAACATCCTCGTAACCTGCTCCTGTTATGAAACAGTCCTTGGACTCCTCCCCACTCCCACCAGTCTCCTGTGAGAGAAGATTCAATTGATCAGCCAAGCTGATCTCTGCCCTGTCCATGAAGAACTGGTCAACAGTAGCTTCATCCACTAAAAAGAATGAGGTGTTCTCTTAGTAGCCCTCTGACATATTTATTCTGAAACATATAGCTGTAGATTCAGTAAGTGTGGGACCTTGGTATAGAAACAGGATCTTCGCAATAGGTTTTTATGCAATGGAAAGGGATATACTTACACTTCTTTAAGAGCATTCTGTAAATTTAGGCACTCATTCCCTTTATTTCCCTACTTGGTAAGATGTTCCTGTATTTCTACCTTTTTTGGTGCATTTTATCTTTAGTGGGTACTTGATAATATGCCGAAGAAATGGATAAACACCTGAATGAGTGAATAAGTATTGCAAATGTCAAGTTTTTCTTTGTAAATTTTTCATGAGCCAATTCTCCCTTGCTAGTGTTAAGATTGTCTGGTTAATATTGACCTTAGCCAGGGCCCTATCTTTGGATATAACACATAGGAAGACATGTCCTTAATGAATAAAAAGTCTAAGTAAATCCAAGGGTCCAAGGGTGCTCTGTTAGCCAATGCCTAGAGGGTCACCCTTTTGTGGACTGTACTCCCTTGGAAGGACAATGACCTCCAGTCCTGCTCCTCAAGGCAGGGGGTGACCTGGGGGGCAGATCTGTAAAGACATGTCTTGCCAGGACATCCTTCAGCACTTCCTCCTGCCAAAGGGTGTCGGGGGGAAGTCACAGTGCTGGCTGAAGCATCGGGCTGGTGTCCGTTGGAGTGACCAGCCTCCTGCAGCATCCAGCTTGCTGCCTTCCTCCCATTGATTTGGCCAGGATCTTTATTGTCTGCTCAAATGTAATTAAAGAGTCCTCTGATGGTGCCAATTAAAGACTCGGAGGGACGGGAGCGGGCGCTCACGGCATCACATGGTGCGGCGCGGTGAAGCTGTAAACATCCATTAGCCATTACAGTTCTCATTAGTCCTTGAAAAACAACTCATTAGTGTCCATAGAACTGACAGGTAAATACAGCTAATGGGCTAAATCTATCAATAAATTCATTGTGTGCAAAATCAGGGTTTCTGTCATTGTGCTGCTTGCGGTGACTAATCAGAAGGTTAAATACTCCTCCTGCAAAAATATATATAAGTTGCAAAGCACTTAGCCTGATAGACTGTGAAAAAATGGCATGTGAGAAACTAATGAAGACATCAAAGGCTTTATTTATACGTAGGGTGGGTTCATTTCAAGTTCAGGTTGCTATGAACTGTCACAGCTGTTTAGCTGAGACTAAATTTTAGAAAGCATATTGATTTGTTTTAATTTAAACGGGGCAGTTTACAAAAGCTGCTTGAATCTGAAGTTATTCCAGAAATGATTGCTCAGTGTGTGGTTGGGGGGGAGGTCTCTGCCGGCTTCTCCCGCTGCCCTGTGGAACATCTCCAGAAAGCACTCTCACCCTCCAGCTGTCAGGGTTCGGGGGGTCCCAGTGACGAAGGACTGCAGAGTTAGACAGGCTCTAGATCTCATCTAGCTCCACCCCTTCATGGTGCAGAGGGGGAAACTGAGGCCCAGGAAGGCTGGCGACAGATCCAAGGTCATTTGATGCATTGGAAGAAAAGTCCAGGTCTCTTAGGCCTTGCCCTTCCCCATTCCCCCACCTGATGTGGCCAGTTTCTCTCCAGAGAAACCTTGATGCTTTGGATGGGCAGAGTCACCCGCAGGTGGGGGAGTCGCCCTGGGTCTTTGCTCTGCATCTCCACCCTGGGCCTTCTCCACCCCAGCTGCAGCTACTTTAATCCTGAGGTGCTACAACTTTCCATCCTCTGGACTCAGCTCCGCCTCTGCCCTTGGACTTCTGTGCTTTAGGGAGCAGTGGAGGCTCAGCTTCTTCCTTTTAGCTAAGAAACTTCCATTTGCAACTGACTGTCTCCCAGCCCTCTGCTAAAATGCTCCCCTTTTGACCTTGTTAGATACAGAGAAGAACTTCCTTATCACCAAAGGATAAATGAGGGAAGAGAGAGGTTATACATGGGTCCCCCCACCAAGTTCTGTCTGACCTGTCTGCCCCAACTGGTAGGATTTTTAAAATTTGAATTTGTAATCAGCATAAAAACTGGGAGATTTTACATAAAAAGTTGGCCTCTTTTGGGACGTCGGAAGATCTGGCCACACTGGGTTTGGTCACCTGCCTGGTCCTGGTCACTGGGGCTGGGCAGTGGTTACCCCTTTGGATGGGGCCTCTGCTTTCCCCAACACCCCCGTGTCCTCCCGGTCCATCGCCTGCATTAGAACAGAACAGCAGGTCCTTTGATGGACACAGTGAATGCCACTGTACGCCACCACCTCCACAACGACTTCTGAATATCCCCAGTTGCTCCATGTCACTAGCTCCAGACCTGTGCCCCAGGCAGGTGCCGCTAGCTGACTAGCTGCAGGGTCAAGGACAGCAAGTCCCTGTCACCCAGCTGGGGCATGCAGACAGGCCCTGCCACCCCTCAGGACTCCCGGAATGGCAGGTCCTCAAATCCAAGAAGGGCTTTCAGAGGTTGAACAGTCACAGATTGACAAGTGCCACCCAGCCTCCTAACCTGTCTCCCTAAAGCTTCTTTTGTTCCCTCTAGCTCATGCTTCATGTAGCTTCTCTTAAGGAAGCAAGTCTGAGCACGTGGCTTTCCTGCATAGAAGACGTCATCATCCTCCAGCTGTTTTTAGGACAAAGTCTGGAACCCTTGCGGGCTGTACCAGGCTCTCGGCTCTGGCCCTGCCTCCAGCCCCCTGAACATGCCCCTCCCCTCTTCCCCCTGCTCTAGCATCAGTGCCCTTCTCTTGGTCCCTCTGAGCAGCCTTCCTGGCTTACCCTCTGATGTCCTGGGCCCCCGCTGTTCCTCCAGAAGGAAATGTGCTTCTCCAGGTATTCGCACATCCGGCTCCCTCATTCCGGCCTCCCCAGCCTTCTTCCTTTTCCTTGGAATTGCCAAGCTGATCTTGGGGCCTCTGTCCTTGCTTTCCCATGCTTGGAGTGCTTCCCTCGATCTTTCCACAGCTGGCTCCAACTCACCATTCAGGTGCCAACTCAACCAGCACCTCCTCAGAAAGGCCTTTGCAACATCCCCTCCCACCCCATCACTCTTCCTCACACCACTGAGCACGGTCTGAGTTTACACTGTCTCCTTCTTCGTGTCCTTGGTGATTTTCTAAGTGGCCTTCCTAGAATACAAGCTTCATGAGAGCAAGACTGCCTTTCCTGTTCACAGACACACCCACTGAGCCTTGAAGAATGCTGGGCCTGTAGTCAGTCAATAAATGATTGTCGAGTGAGCTGCACCAAGGAACACTGGAGCTGGCACGGACCTCAGAGAGCCTCTGAGTAGATCTTCCCAGTTGTCAGATGGGCACTGGGGCCAAGAGACCAACTCAACTGGAAACTGAGACCACGATAAGCGTCTTTATTATGCACCTTCTGTGTGTTCTGCAAACAAAATGCACACTACCCCCTTCCTTCCAGAGCTTATAGATCGTAATCGATAAATGAGCAAATGAGTTAAGCAAAGAGTATGGCAGGTGGTGGTAAGTGCTGCGGAGAAAGGGGGGCGAGCTCAGGTGGAAGGGGAATCCTTGGGGGGTGGCTGTGCTATGTAAGATAGTGCTGTGGAATGAATGTGTCCCCCAAATTCATGTGGAAGCCTTAATCCCCAATGTGATGGCATTTGGAGGTGGGGCCTTTGGAAGGTGATTAGGGTTGGATGAGGTCATGGGGGTGGGGCCCCACGATGGGACTAGTGTCCTCATGAGGGGATGAAGAGACACAAGCTCTCTCTCTGCCATGTGAGGAACCAGGAAGAGGACCCTGAACAAGAACCACCCACGCTGGCACCAGATCCTGGACTTTCAGCCTCCAGAGCCATGAGAAATAAATGCTTGTTGTTTAAGCCCCCAGCCGATGGCACTTCTGTCACGGCAGCCGGAGTCACCGAGACAGGGAGTGAGGGAAGGTCTCTCGGCCAAGAGACATCGGGCAGAGCGAAGCATGAGGATATGTCTGTGGTAGGGGAGGGGGAGCATTTTGGACAGAGGGACCCAGAGCTCCTCCCAAGGCCTTCAGGTGCAGGGGGCGTGGGGAGTCTGAGGAACAGCAGCTGGGTCAGTGTGGCCAGAGCAGGGAGGGCTGGGGCAGCTGGAGGGGGCTGGCAAGAGATGATATGGTGGGGAATGGCCAGACCCAGCTCCTGCAGAGCCCTGTCAGCCACTGTAGGGGAGACGGGAAGCCACTGGGGAGTTCTGAACAGAATGACAACATGGTCTCACAGCGTTCCACACAGATTGCTCCGACGGCTGGGGCTGTGTTGGAAACAGACTGGGGGTGGGGCAACCCTGGGAGAGAGAAAGGGGGCTCTCACAATGCTTTAGGGGGGGGATGATGGGGGCTTGGCCAAAGCAGTGGAGTGGGGATGTACCCAGAGTCAGTGCTGGGCAGGGGTGGAAGGTGCACCTGTCAGGATTTGCTGAAGGATGGAATAGAGAGCATGAGAGAAAGACAAGTCCAGGTTGGCCCTGTGGTTTTGGCTTGAGCATCTGGAAGTCTGGAACTGCCATTTATGAAGGTGAGGGAAGACTCTGCAAGTAACAGGATTTGGTGTGTGTGTGCACGTGTGTTCACATGTGTGCACATGTGTGCAAGTGTGCATGTGTGTGCAAGTGGGCATGTGTGCAAGTGGGCACATGTGTGCAAGTGTGCATGTGTGTGCAAGTGGGCATGCGTGCATGCGTGTGTATGCTGAATCTAATAAGCTTCTCAGACATTCAAGCGAAGACATAAAGAAGGCATCTGCACTTATAAGGCTGGAGTTGGGTGGGGAGGTCAGTTCACTGGTGGAAACACGGAAGTCAGCAGGGTGCAGATGGCGCTCAGAGCTGTGGGTGATGAATCCTTCTGGGAGCAACGGTGGGCAGTGACAAGAAGAGGTCTAAAGACTGAATCCCAGGCCCTGCCATTGTTTGGAGCACAGGAAGAGAAAAAGAAATCAGAAAAGGGGCCTGAAAAGTGGCCCCTTGCAGGATGAGGACCAAGAAAGAGTGCAGTGAGCAGAGTTTCCAAGAAATAGGAACCATCCCATGTGCCACGTGCCCACAACGATTCAGCAGGAGGAAGCCTGCGAACTGACTGTGGGATTCGGCTGCACGGAGGCCACCAGCAGCCTGGCCAGGTGACCTTTGGTTCAGTGGTGATCAAGGACCTCCCGGGAGGGGGCTCGAGGGAGACCACGGGGAGATGTGGTGGAGCCACGGAGAAAAAGCAGCTCTTTGGGGAGTTTCACTATCAAGGCAAGTAGAGAAATGGGGTGGTAGCTGGGACGAGATGTAGGGGGACAAGGTCGTTTTTGTATTGTTCCTATGTTTTTTTAAGATGAGAGAATTACAATATGTTTGTTGGCTGGTGGATGCAATCCAGTAGAGAGGAAAAGATCCGATGATGCAGGAGAGTGAAGGAATAATTACTGAATTATTTGTCACAGCAAAAAATTAGAAGCAGCCTAACGTGTCTATCAAGAGAAGAATAGATAAATAAAATATGTTATATTCAAAATGACATGATACTATACAGCTGACTCATTGCCTGGAGGAACAAATTGCAACAGCAAGACCGGGTCTCTGTGCTGCACTTGCTGGCTGGAACTGACGCCTGGGCCCTGCACTTGTGTCACGCAGCCACCCTGCTGTCTCCAAACACCTTCGCCCTTCAGAGAGGACCACTACGTCGGGGGCTATCTTGGAAGATTTTCCCTCTGTTTGCCTTGGCCAGAAGAATTTTGTATGATGATGATGATGATGATAAAAGTAAAGTAAAATAGCAGCTACTAATTATGGAGTGTTTCATCAACTCCTTGCCCTCATGGAGCTTACATTCTAAAGGGACATTAAATAACCCATTCTAACAATCGTTGATTTCAGTTATGATGAGTGCTGTAGAGGAGAGTGTCAGAGAGGCCCAGCCTAATCTATAATAGGAGGATCAAGAGCTCTTCTGGTTTAAGCTGAAACCAGAAGAATAAGCATCAGTCAGGCAGGCAAAGGTGGGAGGAACTGAAGGGGTAACATTCCAAGCGGAAGGAATAGCATCCTTCCATTTATTCAACAAATAATTTCTGAGCATCAGCTGTGTCCAAGGTGCGGGGACGCATGAGTGAGCAAGGCACAGGGCCCTGCATTCTTGGGGCTGCCATCCTAGCGAGAGGCAGAGTAACCACACACATGATGCATGGTTTCGGCGAGTGATAAGGGCTGTGAAGATAGTAAATCAGGGAAGCCGTAGGAGGAGAGGAATTGATTAGTATTTCAGACAGGGTGGTTAGAAAAGATACGGAGAGAGAGGTGAACTAGCACCTGGAAGACTGTCCCAAGCATAAGAAACAGCAAGAGAAAATGCCTTGAGGTGGGAACAGGCTTGTCCTGTTCAGGAACAGCTAGAAGGGCAGTGTGCCTGGACCTAGAACAGGTGGATGAGCTGGGAGTGAGGTCAGAGAGAGAGGCAGGGGCCAGGTCATGTAGGGCCTCATGGCAGTGTTTTAAGCTTCTGTGATTCTAGGTCTTAGCTGGGCTGCAGGGTCAAATGGGACATCTTTTGGAAAAAGTCCAGGCTCCCCAGGTCCTGAGTGAGTGGCTGGTTTGCCTCAGCTGCAGAGGCAAAGAATTTTTCAGTCCCCCGTCCTAGCCATATATCTTACCTTATCACTCCCGTCCATTTAGCATGAGCCATATACCCCACTCCAGAGGAGAACTCTCACTTAATTAATTTTAGATTTAAAGCAACAAGAAGTCCTTATATTAAAAACGGAGTGGGGGGAGAACAGCTTGTTAATTAAAATGTCAGTTAGGGTGTTCCTGGAGAAAACTATGATTAGTGGGTGTTTCCTTTGGTTACAAGCCCTTGTTGCTTTGATATTTCATGTGTGAATTTAAAGAACCTCACACGTGTGCCCAGCACCCAGGGACAGGCTACATTTTATGGTGGTTTTGGAGGGTCATTCTGTTCTGCAAATTTCAGTGTCCCCCAGGTCTTCTGGGATTGCACCCCCTGGTCCCAGGACTCTAGCCTCGGAGGGGTCCTCTCTCTCTTGTCACATGCCATTGCCACCTCGCAGGCTCTTGCTCTCTTCTGTCTTTGGAAAAGCTATCTATTCACCCTTCGGGGATCAGTGGTACCCTTTACAAAGCCTTACTAAATTCCCATTCAAAAATATGTTCCCCCTCTTTTGTGCCTTCAAAGATTGTCTGCGTCTTTGTTAGAATCTTTGTGGCAAAACAAACAAACAAACAAACAAAAAACAGCAAAATGAAAAGGTTTTTGTTAAAAATTATTTCTCCTATCCAGCTACCTTCTAAGAAGGGTGGAGCCCATGAAGGCTCCTTTGTGTGTCGTACTGGGTGATGGGGGTCAGGGGCTGGCCTGGAAAGGCTGGGGGAACCTGTGCCAAATGTCCCTTCCTGGGAAAGCAAGAGCTGTAGAAGGCCCTGGGGGAGGAGGGTGTAGATCCGGGTGGGCTGGGGACCAGCACAATGGAGAGACTCAAGAGGGGAGGGTGTGGGATGGGGAAGGGCCTGTGGGGAGAAGAGGCAGCTGATGGCCGTGGAGGACATTTAGGGGGCTATGCAGAGGAAATAAATATTTCATGGGGGATTTTTGTTAAGATTTGTGTGTGATATGCTCTGTAAATCTCTCTTTTGTCTCTCCGTGACATCTTTAGTGAAACCTGTTATTCACTAGGGCTTTGTGAATTGGATCGAACTGTTCCTGGAAGGGTAAGTATCAAGAACTATGAAGGGTCTGAGATCCACCCTACATGCAGGGCACCAAGTCAGCCTGCTGCGGCGTCATGGATGCCGGCTGAAGACATGAGACTCCTGAATAAGACACAGGAACTCCACGACACAGTGCCGACATTTGTGCTGATTCCCCAAGATCCGATTCCCAAAGGGTGACATAAAAAGACCTACCTTATACCTGCAGCTCAGGTTGTGGGTTTCACTACAAGAACCCCTAGTTTAGGAAACCCAAATCTTTTATAATGAATACACAATCCTGCTTGAAATGTGCCCTGGAGAGAGACATTTTTATTATGTTGGACAACCAATGCACCTTCCTGTTGCTCTGGAGAGAAACTCTCTCTAGTTTCCAAGGCTGTTCATTACACAAATATCCTTTAAAAGATGGTGCCAAAGACCGTGCCTTTTCTTGCAAAATGTGCAGAAATGCAAGAGACCCACAGAGAATCATCTCCGCAGAGTAAGATCCAGTGCTGATTCCTGCTTCACAGTAGGCGTAGGATGAGAGCAGAGGATGTTTATGGGGCCCTTATAATCCTGACATCTGGGTTATAAGCTTTCACAGTACATTTTTTGAGAAAATCAGTTTATCATATTCTGTATCAGTTAGCTACTGCTGTGTAACAACTACCCCTCCAAGACATGGTGCGTAAACTAAAAATTATTTATTGCTGCACGGGAATCTGAGTCATCTGGAAGTGCTGCTGGTTCGGGCTGGGCTGGGCTGATCTTGGCTGTGCTTTTTAATAAATGCTTCAGTCCCAGCTGGGACATCTGAGCTGACTTGGCTCTGTTCCATGTGGTCTTTCATGGCACGACAAAGTTTCAAGGGACTGAGTAGCAGTACTCCAAACCTCCTGGGCCCAGGCTTGGAACCACCACATTCTATCAATCAAGGCGGATCATGAGACCAGCCCAGATTTAGGCATGGGAAAAAGATTCCTCCTTGTAAGAGGAATGTTGAAGTCACTTTGCAAAGGCCTATATACACAGGTTGAGGAATAATTGGGGCCATTTTTACAATCAGTATATCACATTTGGTTTCCCTCCTGGACTCTAAGCTGTTAGACGACAGGAATTATGTTCCATTCACGTCTGTATCTTGGTGACTGGCCTGGACTGGGCATAGAGAAAGCATCAATAATGTCTGTGAGGCCGGGTGTGGTGGCTCACGCCTGTAATCCTACACACTGGGAGGCTGAGGAGGGAGGATTGCTTGAGGGTAGGAGTTTGAGACGAGCCTGAGCAAGAGCAAGACCTTGTCTCTACCAAAAATGGAAAAATAAGCCAGGCACAGTGCTGCACACCTGTAGTCCCAGCCACTCAGGAGGCTGAGGCAGGAGGATGTCTTGAGTCCAGGAGTTTGAGGTTGCTGTGAGCTAAGATGATACCACTACACTCCAGCCCAGGTGACAGAACAAGATCCTGTCTCAAAAAAACCAAAAAAAGTCTGTCAAGTGAATGACTGCTATGCAATAGGGTGAATGAGTGATACAAACAAGAGGTTGTTTCCTCCGAGAACTAGGCAGTCTGCTGAGAGACTCACTGAGATTCCCTGATGTCTGCCCCAGATCACAGCCACCCGCCCAAGGGTGTGTACGGTTCTCTCAGCATCTTCTCATCCCTCCTGCATTCACTTGGGACCTCATCACACCGTGCCTGGACTGCCCTACAGCCCTGTCACTCTGCGCCTGCCTCTCCTCTCTCCTCTCAACAGTCCCCCACATCAGCTCCAGGGATCTTTATCAAGTGCACACCTGACTGTCACTCCCCAAGGCCTAGAAGATAAGGTCTCAGCTATTAAATATAACATTCCAGGCCCTTCACCCTTGGGACTTGGATCCTGATGTTCCTTCCTGCACATCCTATACTCCCGCATCACCAAGTCACCAGATCTTGAACATGGAGCAGATAGGCCCCTGCACTTGGCTTCCAGCCATGCTGTCTGCCTGCTGTACAGTTGCCCAAATTCTCCACCTGTTCTCAAGTGTCACCTTGGTCTTCCAGGAAGGGGTATTTGCCTACACTTTGCTCTCCTGGTTTTCTTGGGAGCTCCCACTCAACACTGCAGCTCATTCTGAGAGCAGAATGGGGTCTTAGACAGAGGTGACTCACATAATATTTGCTGAACTCAACTGAGATTTAGAGAGAGAAAGAGAGAGAGACAGAGAGAAAGGGAGGGGAGGGTAGCAGAGGGGAGGAGAGAGAACTCAGAGTGCAGCTAAGACTCAGGCACAGAGGTCCAACACATGTGTCTCTACTCCCCTAACTGCCCCCCTCAATCTGTCCCTGGGCCTTTTCTCCCAGCAGCCCTTTCTGGAACAGCCCGTAGCCTGTGGGCTAGAGATTTTGCAGCCTCAGGCTTCTCCTGGAAGTGGAGCCCCAGCCACAGCCCCCAGCAGCAAGGCCTCTGCTTGGCACTGCTGGAGGGGTGGGGGAGGGAGGTCTCCCATTGTCTTCAGTTTTCACCATTTTAGTCTTTGTTTCTAGCTTTATTTAGTTTGTTACTTAATTACTGTTTACTGAATATGCTTGTAGCTAACATGTATTTATTTACTCTGTACTTTGAGTTCAGTAGATTTTTTTCCTTTTCCTTTCTTTATCTCTGTATTGTTTATTCTAATAATGCATGATTAGGTAAAAAAAAAAAAAAAAAAACAACTTTTCCTACAGAGAAAGTAAAAGTCCCTTGATATTTCATCCTTCTGAGATAATCATTGTTGACAGTTTGGTGTATATCCTTTCAGACTTTTTTTAATGCTTATATAAATATATATAGATGTGACCCAAATATATCTAAGAAGCCTTTAAGGCCGGTCTCTGCTCAACAGTCATCCAAAATAACCCAAATCGAACTGCAGAAGCCTGAAGAATAATGTAAATTTTTATCGTTGGTTTCCTTAAAAAGGTAATGCAGGGGCTTTTCACAGTTTTCTGAGTCGGCTTTAGACATCTCTCTTTCTCCCCAGTGTCTCACTCATAGCAGCTGCTAAAAATCTCTTCTTGCTTCCTCCCACCACCTCTTCTTTCTTTGGGCTGTGTTCTCCTGAATTCTATTGACATGGAGTCCTCACCCCCAAGCATCACTCCCCAAAAGTGCTGTTCTTCTGTGACTGCTGTTCTTGTAAGAGTCAGCCTTCCTGAAATTTTTAAGAAAAAATTTGCTACATCACTTCATCAACATAAATAGGATCACGTTCTACACATTGTTCTGTTAACCACTTTTTTCCACACTCTGCTGTCTCATAGATACATTTCCATGCCTATGCTTTCAAATCTGCTGTCTTAGTCCATTTTCTGTTGCTATAACTGACTACATGGGAGTGGGTAATTTATAAAGGAAAGGGAGTTAACAGGGCACAGTGGATCCTGCTTGTAATCCTAGCACTTTGGGAGGTAGAGGTGGGAGGATTGCTTGAATCTGGGAGTTTGAAGGTTCCATAAGCTGTGATTACACCACTGCACTCCAGCCTGGGTGACAGAGTGAGACCCTATCTCAAAAAAAAAAAAAAAAAAAAAAGAGAGAAAAGAGGTTTATTTTGGCTCATGATTCTGGAAGCTGGGAAGTCCAAGATCAGCCAGCCACTTCTGGTCAGCTTCTGGTGAGGGCCTCATGGAGAGTCATGACATGGCAGAGGGCATCACATGGCAAGAGGAGCAAAAGCGTGTGTGTCCGATCTCTCTTCCTCTTCTTATAAAGCCAGCAGTCTTATCATAGAGGCCCCACCCTGATAACCTTATAGTAATATAATCCTAATTACCTCCCTAAAGCCCCACCTTAAATCAACATATAAATTTGGAGATTTAGTTTCCAACATATGAAATTTGTGGGGCACATTCAAACCATAGTATCTATTATTTCCTTTTTAAGTCTAGTGTATAGCCCCATTGAATGGATGGTCTATAATTTATGTAACCAGTCCCTTGCTGCTGAACCTTCTGCTGGTTTCTGGCTGTTACTACTAAGAGCAATGCTGCAATGAACACCCCTATGACTTTGAACTTCTATGCCTTTTCCTTCTCTTCTATGTTGACCTCTTAGCCCATCCTAAGTTTTGTTGTTCTAGCAAAATGTCTGACAAAGTTATAGTTTTTTGGTTTTTGTTGTTATTGTTGTTTTGCTCGGCACATGTTTCCAATGTCTTCCTTCTGGTTCCTTTGGGAAACTCTCCCCTCATTCCATGTGACCCTGGTGGACTGCCAGGTTGTCTCCCGGCACAGGCACAGACATGTGACCAAGCTGGCCAGTCAGAACACTCCTTCTTGCTGACCTTGGTGATGATCCAATCAATCTCCACTGCCATCTCCACTGGCCCCGCCCTAGCACCCCAGGCCCATCATCTCTGCCCAGGCCCCTGCAACAACCTTCCCTTCTAGGGCTGTACAGCACATCTACCCTCAAATGGCTGCTCACCTTCCCTGACCCTGTTGTCCCTGTGCCTAAAAGCATTGATGGTGATGCCCTACTTTCTACAAATGAAGTCCTAGCTCCTCAATCTGCTACCTGGAGCCCAAGGGACCTGGCTCCTCCTTCCCTCTCCAGCCCTGTGGCTCCCCACTCTGTAGCAAACATCTCACATTCCTGACAGATTGTACCTCCTCCTGGGTTTTGAATATGCCCTGCATTTTCCAGCTTCCATCCTTCTGACGATTTACTCTTTGCTCCACAGAAGTCTCACCCTGCAAAAATGTAGGTGCAAGTCCTACCTAAGTTTTAAGCTCCTGGCTCCCAAACCTCCCCCAGCTGCAACAGTAAATAATCAATTTCATTTTCCTTGGGGCTTCTAAAACATGCCGACAACTTTCTAACATTTTTGCATTCCTAGGGGATCACTGCCTACAAAGGAGTAATCTCAAATAAGGGAGGGCAGTGGCTATTGTAAGAACATGGAGGTCTCACAGACAGCAAACTCAGCCAGAACTCACTGGAATTGAAACTAGGACCAGGGAAACCACCAGGGGTTGGGGTGACCCTCTCCATTGCTCAGTGGCTACCTGCCTTCCTGCCTATACCCTTTCACTGATTTCAATGTGTGTGATGGCAGCTTATGCAATACTTGCCTCTTCCCCATCACTACCCTGGAAACACTTCCATATTTATATTCCTCCTCAGGGTCTAACCCAGTACCTGGTCCACTGTAAGCAGGAAAAAGTGGGCTAACATTATTTTAGCACTCATATGTGTGATGCACAGGGTTCATGGTATCATACGCTTCTGGTTTAATTTCCCAAGCCCCCCCCCCCCCAAGAATAAGTGCTATTATTTATCCCATTTTACAGATAAGGAAACTGAGGCAGCACTTTACCCAAGCTGACCCAGAGAGCAAGTGAGAGAACTGGGACTTGAATCCAAGCATGTTTGAATGAATATATTAACTCATTAATTAATAGAAGTGATCTTGAGGTCACCCCTCCAGACCGCAGCCTCTAGATCAGGAGTATAGATCTGCCTGGTTCTGGAGGCAGCCAACTGTTTCACCTTAAACATCCCCAGAGTGAACCCTCTAGTGATTTTATCCCTCCCCCCAAACATGAGGCATTTCTTCCTTGTGACCAGTCATAATCTTTTTTGTTTTGATTTACAATCCCTTTCCTCTTGTGTCTTAGTTCAGCTACCACACTGGGTAATTTATGAAGAAAAGAAGTTTATTTCTTACAGTTTTGGAGGCTGGGAAGTCCAACATCAAGGTACGAGCTTTCTTGCTACGTCCTCCTGTGGCGGAAGGACAGGCCAGGGGGAGAATGATGGGGTGCAAGAGGGGTGGGAACTCGCTCCTGCCATAATGGCTTTAATCCATTCATGAGGGCGGGGCCCTCATAGTCTAAGCATCTTTTAAGAGTCCCACCTCTTGCTACCATCACAATGGTAATTACATTTCAGCTGAGTTTTGGACGAGACATTAAAACCATAGCACCTTGTCAAGCTTCCTCAGACTTGAAACCAACTCTTGCTTGGCAAATAGTCACCTGCTCTTTCTCAAATAACCCTGTGAAATAGACATTTTAAATTTCCACTTAATAGATAAGAATCTCAAGGACTAAGATGGGAAGCAAGCCACCTTAGGTCATGCAGGCCAGACATGGTGGATCTAGAACTTGCATCCAGGACCTTGGACCCTAAATGACCTCTCCAGCCAGTCTCTCCATGTCTCCCACTAAGCTGAAGGCACAGTCTGGGATCATGGAAGGAACAGACTTGGCTGTTTCCAACATGGACAAGAATGAAGGGAACAAACAGCAAAGCTGGGAGAGGGATGCACGAGAGGGCAAGAAGTGTCTTTTAGGTTCAGGGTGAAGTGTGTGCGGGTAGATGTAGGGGGCACAGGGATGAGCCTGGGGACAGCAGAGAATGAAGAAAAAGCATACCAGGCTGTTTACCATGGCTTTTGCTGGGTGGCCATAGCATTATGTTGGAACCACAAGCCTGAGCTAGGACTGTTCCAGGCAAACTAGGACATCTGGTCACCCAGCCTAAAAGGCTCTCTGTGATTTGCCTCCTTACTACCTCTCTGACCCCTTCTCCATCCACTCACCCTCTCATTTGTTAACGCCCCAACACACTGGCCTTCTTGCTCCTCTGTGAGCGTCCCAGGGCATTGCTGCTGCAGGACTCCTGCACTTCTCTCTGCCGGGAAGGCTATTCCCCTTCTCCTTCATTTGGCTGCTCCTCTTGTCCTCGAGGTCTCAGTTTGTGTGTCATTTTCCAAGAGAGGCTTTCCTGGCCCCCTATTATGAAGTAGTCCCTTACCTCCCAGCCCTCTCTGTCCTGGTCATCTACTACTGTGTAATAGATCAACCCAAAATTTAGTGGCTTAACACAGCAATATTATCTCTTACAGTTTCTGTGGGTTGGGAACTTGGGAAGGGCTCTGCAGGGTGGTCTGGCTTAGCATCTCTCATGTGGTTGCAGTCATGGTACCCGGAGCTGGAATAGTGAAGGGCTGGAGCAGCTGGAGCTGGCTGGGCATTGCTCTCTGTCTGTGTCATCCCTCTCTGTCATCTGAGGGCCTCTCCATGTGGTCTTTTGAGGGAGGCTAATTTGAGCTTCCTGACAACATGGCAGTCTTAGGATAGGTGGCTGGGTCTCATGACACTCGGGGCAAATGTTTTACTGCACAAGACAGATGCATCATCATCTTTTATAACCAGCCTTAGAAATCATACTTAGCTTTCCTCTGCCATATCCTATTGATTACAAGTGAGTCACAAACCTTCCCAGGTTCAAGGGAAGGAGACTAGACTTTAATTCTTCATGGAGGTCTTGATTATGTCTTCTAAAATTTATTTTATTTTCTGTTTACTATCTGTTCTTTCTCCTCGATTCCTACCCTTACTAGCAAATAAAGTCCATGGAGAAAGAGACATTTTCTGTCCGGTTCACCTCTGCATTACTAGCGCCTGCCTCATGGAAGGCACATAAAAATTTCACTGAAATGATGAATGAAATGCTACAAGGTATACCAGAGACCTGGGGTGGACTCTCAGGTGCCTACAGCTCTAGTTTTTGAGCAGTTACTCAAAAAGCATTGTCGGAAAATTTGAATGATATTTTCACGGCTGCTTTGTGGGCTAGGGTGCCTGGCTTCATTAGTCTGAGTGTTCCAGACCCCAGGCTCTACTGTCCCCAAGCTGCCCCCGGTCCCTAGTACCTGGGCACAGCAAGAACCCCTCTTCACGTGAGACCCCCCCCCAGAGGGATGGTGCCTTCCTATCCATAAAAGACACCTATCATTTTTTTAGGAATCCTGATTCAGAGGAAAGTGCCCAACTACTCTAGGCTCCTAGACCTTCTGTGAAATAATCCTTCTGGCTTTTGGGTGTAAAAGAAGATTTACAAAGGCCACCTATGAATCCCACTCTGAACTCATCTGAAAAATATTTATTAATTGGTGTGTCAGAATTCTCCAGAGAAACAGAACAACAGGGTGTATGTGTGCAGAGAGAGAGAGAGGGATTTATTTTAAGGAGTTAGTTTGGGTGAGTGTGGATTGTAAATTCAAAATCTGCAGGGGAGGCCGGCAGGCTGAGGCCTGGGGAAGAGCGGCAGCTCGAGGCCAGAGCAGTCTGCTGGCGGAGTTCCTTCTTGCTCAGCGTTCTGTTTCGGTGAGACCCACTCTCATTGTGAAGGAAAATCTGCCTTACTCAAAGTCCAACAGTTTAAATATTAATCTCATGTGAAAAACACCTTCACAGAAACATCCAAAATAATGTTTGACCAAATATCTGGGCTCTGTGGACCCGCCGAGTTGTCACGTAAAATTAATCATCACAATGGGCCAGTGTAGGGGACAGAACTGAAAAGGAAAGACCCAGCCCTGGTGAAAGTCACATTCTAGCAGGGAGGCAAATACCCCCTCAGTGGCTCTTAAAATGCACATTCTAGAGCATGGAACTGCAGACCTCAGCTCTGGGGCCAAGGGATTCTGCTCTGGAGGCAGGTGGTCCCCTTGGGCTAACATCCCCCTGACCAGGCTGTGCTGGCGCAGAGCACGTGGTTCCTTCTGAAGTGGGAGCAGCTCTTCTGGACGGTGACTGTAGAGCCTGGCCCCCAGGTGTCTGCAGTGTAAAGGCGGGGAGGGTGTTCCAGGCAGAGGGGATGACAGACGGAGTGAGGGCACTGGGTGGGGCTGGAGTGCAGCAGGGTGGAGAGGCCGGGAAGGGAGGACAGGAGGCTGATAATGAGGTTGGAGCCCACGGCAGCAGTGTGGCCAGATGGTTAAGGTCATGGGTGTTTAGAACCAGATGGACTTACTGCTGAACGCAGACTTGGGTATGACTATATGTTGAAACTCTGGGCAAGTCCCATAAACTCACTGAGATCCTGCGCCTGCATCTAGAGGGAAAAGGAGGGCTAATCGTACTGTATTAGTTTCCTGTTGCAGCTGTGACAAATTACGACAAGCATGGTGACTTAAAACAGCATGAACGTAATGTCATGCAGTTCAGAAGTCCCAAATGGGTCTCATGCGCTCACATAAGGAGTCAGCAGAGCTGTGTTCCTTCTGGAGACGAGAGAATGCCTCCCTCCCTCCCTCCGCTGCTGCACATCTTGGCTTATGGCTGCATCGCTCCCACCTCCGCTTCCGCCCCATCCTTCCTCTCTCACTCTGGCCCTCCCACCTCCCCCTCACCAGGATTGAGATTACACTGCAGCCACTGGGTAATCAGGACCATCTCCCATCTCAGGATCCTTGACTTCCTCACACCTGCAAAGTCCCTTTTGTCATGTAAGGTGACACATTCTCAAGTTTTGGGGATTAGGGTGTGGACATCTTTAGGGGGCCATTATTCTGCCTACCATGCCCATCAACGTCGCTTAGCGACATGATTAAATGGGATGATGCATGCCAACACCTGGCACGTGTGCCTGCTCCGTAGACGGCAGGTGTTACTGTTCTTATAAAGAGTTGCGAATCCACAGAGAAGGCTTGGGCCTCATCCTGAGAGGAATGAGGAGTACAAGGAGACCCTCTGCCCTTAAGGGCTGCTGGGGTTTTAAGCCTGGGAACAACAATGTCGATAGTACTTTGGCTGTGATGGGAAGGAAGTAGAGAAGGGAAAAATGCTAAGTTTTGTACTTTTTTGGGTTTTTTTTTTTTTTTTTTTCTTCAGAAGTTCAGCCCCTTTAAGAACGACTTGCCAGTTTCCTCCCAAAATGTGCCAGGGGATGTCACCAAAGGGGAGGCCCTGTACCACGAAGGGGCCTGCAGTGTTAGTTCCTGCGGTTGGATTTCTGTAACTGTTACAGAAATGGCCACCGTCTGACCCACCCAGCCTCTTTCCGTCTCTGGTTCCCTGATGCCGGTTTGGTCCTCAGTTTGGCCAAATTTCCAGTCTTCCTTCTTTGTTGCCTAGAACCCGATCAGCGCTCCTCCCTCTGCCTGGCATCTCCACAGACGTGTGACCCGGGGGTGAGCGTTCACAGGCGACACTCTCGTCACAGGCAGCTCTGACCAAGGGCTCCTGGTTCCAGGAGTCGGCCTTGTACCGACCTCGCTCCTGCAGCCACCCCTACACCAGCATCCAACACCTGCAGAGTCAGGAAACGGGGGGACCCATCTGCTACCCGCCCACAGATCAGGAGACCTTCACCTGAGGGCCGCGGACCACGGGAGAGGAGCGGCTCCCCCGAAACTGTTGGCAGTGAAGGGACGTGCACCTTTCTCCGCCTTTCTCGGGAGAGGGGCCATAGTTTTTTTTTTTTTTTTTTCATCAGACTCTAAAATAGATCTGTGAACCCCCAACTGTTTACAACCACAGAGAAACATGTCGTCACTTAAATCCTTGACCCTCATTGATATTGCTTTCAAGTTGTTTATCCACCAGGCCCCGGCAGTCATGCGACCCGCTGGTGCCAAGCTGCACCGAACGCAGCTTCCTCTTAGCTGGGAGAGGCTCCTGTCTGCGCCGGCGTTCGAGGCCCGTAATTGCCCGGCGGACACAGAGTGTTTATTCTTGCGCTGGGCTCCGCCACGCAGACCCGCGTTCTTTATGTGGGGGCTTAGCCGCGGAGGCCCCGGGGGGGAGGCAGGGCCCGACTCCCCTCCAGATGCGCACGGTCCCCCCGGTCGTGCCCTCTATTAGAGTACCCCTCGGCCTTTCTCCTGGAATTTGAAGGGATCAGGGCGAAGGCTGAAGCTTAGGTTTTTGAGCAGAGGTAATTTCAGAAGGTGGAATCATAGCTTAAGAAACTCTCCGGGGAATTTTCCTGATGCAAAGCTAACAAGACATTGTGATAATTTCTCTGGAGCTGGCCTCATTCCAAGTTGGATTTTAAACGCAGATTATAAAGCAAACACCATCCCCCACAAGTATTAAAGGAGGGGAAAATAACAGAACGGGGGCTGCAAAAATGGTCTCTATTGTGGGACCAAAAGCCGTCAATCATGCCGGCTGACAGGCGTCAGAGATTGACAGACAGGCCCTCGCTCCTGACTTCAGTTATCAAGGGGAATGGGAAAAGTGTCTGCAAGAACATGTTAAATTGCCAAAGTCATTACCAGTCACCAATTACCAAAGAAAAGATAACAAGGTGTATTTTAGAAAAATCGATGCAACAACATGCATTTCAATACAGCAAGTTTTTTAGAACTTTCAAAAACAAAACGAACTATTTAGGGAATACACAATGGTTTTCAGTGAATACCAAACACCAGGCTTTGTAAAGTCATCAATATTCACTTTAGATTTGGCTCTGCTGTAGGGGAGCAGAGATCAAGCAGTAAACTAATATACTTCATTTTTTTTTTCCCTACAGTTCCACCTAAATGACAAAACAATGACTGGAGGGCCAGGTGGCTTTCTGTAAACTCCTCCCCAAAAAAGACCTCACTGGTCGCTAAGGGCACCTTCTGGGGCCTTGGGCATGGATAGGGCACAGGTCAAGCATGCGGTGGTGTGCTGATGAGATGAGAGCGTTTGTCCCATAGGATCATTCCACGCGACCCAGCAGAACTTCCTAATCACCTGCCCTTTGACCTGCCCTGGGCTGGCCCCTGGGGAGGGAGACTCGAAGGACACAGTGCTGCCTTATTGGGTCTCAAGTCTGGCACGGCACATGGAGGCACATGGACCCAGTGGTTTATAGGACAAAGCAGATGGAAGAGTTACCAAACAAGTGTGAATGCCATGCAGTGGGAAAGGAAGAGGCTGCTGCAGCCTGAAGTCAGAGAAGGATGGAGGGAGAAGAGAGCATTTGAGCCCATTCTTGGCTAATGAGGACGTCTTTCACTGGAGACACAGACACCTGAAAGGAGGAGAGTGCAGCCTTGCAGCAGGACAGAGCAGAGGGATGGCAGTAGTAGGGCTGGAGTGAGCTCTACTGAGGTGAGCCTTCCGGGACAGGCTGAAGTGTTGGCCATTTTGTTGGCCATAGGGAGCCATTGCAAGTGTTTCAGCCAGGTTGCAGAATGGTCAGAGCTGTGCTATGAGAAGACAGCTCTGGCAGCAGTATAGCACAGGGACAAGGGGGTGACACTTTGGAGGATTGCTGGACCACGCCCCATCCTGGACTAGGGTAGGGCATATGGGAGATGCAGGGTGCAGCCGTCATACTGCAAGCATGAGCCCCAGAGGCTCACCCTGGTCTCTGCCTCCAGAAAGCCTTCTCACCACGGAGGCCCTGCTCAGACACCACATCCTCATGCTGCCTCGCCCACCCACTGTTAAGACAGCTCCCACCTTGGAGCTGCCAAGGCTCTCTGTCGAGTGGCCCCCTGGGTATGAGCTGCACAGTTGCCACCATAGTCCAAGTTAGGACCTCTGCAAGGACAGCAGTCTGTCACACGCATCTCTGAGCTCCTCCGGTGCACAGGCAGCCCCGCTCCCAGCAGAAAGAAAAAGTTAAGCAGCAAAACCCTGAGCTGGGGGCAAACATTTCATGGCCGTGCTCAAGAAACACCAGACTATCTTGAATTTGCCCAACCGGCCATTCATTTTCAGCTTGAATTCAAATTGCCAAAAGGCTCTCATGGGACTAGATAAAATGAGACTTAGAAACCCTTCCTGATCCTGCAGTGTGAGCGTGGGGAGTGCCTAGGGAGAGAGAAAGAGCTGTTGGGCCTCAAAAATAGAAAGGCACAGGCAGGAAGCAGAGGCCTTTGTCATCCTCAGCGCTGGAGGAAAGCAGACTCTTTCCCGTATGATTGGTAGGTGGCATGACCATATCATTAGTTGTCCAAAGAGAGACACTTTTGAGGGTGAAAGGGGCACCATCTGTAGTTTCTACATGATGGCAGGCTTTCACTGGGATTGTCCCTGAGAAAAACGGTGTGGTCACCGTGTGATGGGCACTGCTACTGGCTCAGCTCCCCGCACACACGGCTCCTTATATTTTATAGGTGGCAGGATCATCCAGTCTTGGCCTGTCCCCATTCTTCATATGCTTCTCCTCCTCCCTGAGACTTAATTGACAGGTGTGTTTGGAATGAGGACAGAGCATGGCCTGGCGACTGCTAAGTTCTCCCTGTCTTTTGGAGCAGGCGATCTCAGCACCCCGGCATTCTCTCTTCCTCCACGTAGTCGACATAAGGGAATGTCTGTCCTTGTGGATGAGGCCAAGGTTGGACAGTTGGCCAGTGACTGGATGGAGGGAGAACTACTAGGGAGCCCGATTTGAACACTGACCTAAACCTTTAATCAGCCTTAGCGAAGGTAGACATGTTTTCAGCTCTATCTGCCTGATTCTGGTATCTCCTTCTTAGTTGATTTCATACTCAGAGCAGCATGTGGCCATCATTCCCACAAACCCAGTATCCATCCTAAGCAGAGGCTGGTCACTTTCAGAATTAGGAAAAAAGCTTTCACACATGGGAGTGGTGTACCAGTGCAGGCCAACGTGAGACTGGAACTGAGAAGGACACATCAGTAGAACTTGAACAACATTAAGAAAAAGAAAAATTTGAGCTGATTCGTCTTTGTGTCAATATCTGGACGTGAGTTTTTACCAGTTTCTTTTGGAGAAGGATACAGAAATTAATGATCAGAACTCCACCATATGTATATATTTAAAAAAATAAATTTCATTCAGGTAATAAATTATATGCAATAAAATGAACTAATTTGAGTTTTGACAAATATATATACCTTTGTGACCACCACAATAATCAATATATAAGACATTTCCATCTCCCCAAAAAATGCCCTTGCACCCTTCTCAGTCAATCCTCCCTCCAAAATTTCCCTCCCCAGGCAAACACTGATTCAGTTTCCATCATTATAAATTAATTAGTATATTCTAGAATGTAAGACACATGGATTTATGTTTTCTTTTGTGTCTGATTAATCTGTGTTGTAGCATGTATTGGTAGCTCTCATTTTTCATTGCTTGGTAGTATTCCATTGTATGGGTATATCACAATGTATCCATTCACCTGGTGGTAGACATTTGGGTTGTTTCCAGTTTTAGGCTATTTTGAATAAAGTTACTATGGATATTTGCGTATAAGTCTTTCTGTGGCCATGTATTTTTCTTGGACAAATACCTAGGCATTGCTAGGTCATACAATAGGTGCATATTAAGATTTATAAGAAACTGCACAACTGTTTTCTAATGTGGGGGTATAATTTTACTCCCTCCGCCAGAGATGTATGAGAATTCCACTTACTCTACATACTCACTGACATTTGATATTGTCAATTTTTTAAAAAAACTAAGCCATTGCAGTGGGTATGAGCAGTACTCCATTGAGGTTTTGATTTGCATTTCCTTAGTGACTGATGATGTTGAGCATCTTTTTATGTATTTGTTAGCCATATGTATATCTTCTTTTGTGAAATGTCTAATCAAATATTTTGCCCATTTTTAATTTTTTTGTCTTCTTATTAAGTCATAAGAGCGCTTTATATATTCTGGATATAAGTCATTTGTCATATACACAGTACTTTTGTATTTTATTTTATAGTTTATAGTTTTAGGTTATATATTTAGATCTATGATCCATTCAAGTTAATTTTTCTGTATGGTGTGAGGTAGGGGTTGAATTTTATTTTTTTCCCCTTAAGGATACCCAGTTGTTCCATAAAGACTATTGTTTTCCCCAGTGAGTCATCTTGGCATATTTCTTGATTCTATTCTGATTCTTGACTCTATTCTGTTTTATTTCTTGACTCCATTCTGTTCCATTGACTTATCTGTATATCCTTATGTGAATACCACATCTTCTTGATTACTGTCAGCTTTACAATAAGTCTTTAAATCAGATAGTGTAAGTCCTCCAACTCTAGAATACCACACTATAGATCATTTGTGATTGTTGCAAATAAATGTGCTTGAATTAAATGCATAATAAATTGTATACATTATCCTTTCTTAGTGTGGGTTGTTCAATCACTCTCAATCAATACAGTTGTGGTCTGCAGAGAATCCTGAGTTAAAGTACTCATTTAGGTTTTGTAATAAATAAAGATTTAGACTGGTGGAGTCCCTGTTGTAGTGGTCATGGATCTGGCTGCAAATCAGACAACTGGCCTCCTTTACACGATGCTCCTCTTTGATAAGGGGAGTTCCCATCTGGGTTATCTCCTCCTGGCCCCGGCACACACAAAGCTGTCAACACATCTGTTGTCTGGTGTCTCCAGCTGTGGGGTGGTGGAAAGAATTCTGGACTAGCGAGTGGCAGAGTGCCCCTTTCTGGCATTCATGACAGAGCTGCTTGAGATTTTCACAAACGGCTCAAAAAGGCCTAAATTAAAGAGTCAACTTCAGGGCTCACAAAATCCCCTGGTCCTCCAGCTCCCCAATGGATCTTCTGGTCCCCAGCCAAGAACTGCCCTCAGGTAGGGTCTTCCAGCCTACTCAGCAATGGGACACAGAACATACCCTTATCAGAGCCTGACCCTGAGCCACGCATCAGCCAGACACCCAAACAGTACCATTCCATTCCAAAGGGACTGTTTTCCCGGGCTGCAATGGACTTCAAGCCTCCCATAATTCTTGTTTTCCGGCAGCCAGTGCCCTGCCATCAACTTAGCCTGTGGTGTAGATTTGGAATCAAAAGATCTGGGTTCAAGTTCTGGCTCTGACACCTACTGACAGAGTGACCTTCAGTGAAGCACTTTACATTTCTGAGAGTCTAGTTCTTTCTCTGCAGAATAGAGACTGTAACATCTGCTTCACAGAGCTACTGTAAGCATATGGAAGTGTTTTATCAATATAAATCACAGTGCAAGAATCCATATAAAGGATTATTATAATATTATTATTTCTCCTTTTAGTCAAAATATAGTTGACAGAGGCATGAGGAACATCAGTGGCTCCTAAAGGAGAAAAAGAATGTGTATTAGTTCACGATGGCCACTATAACAAATCACTACAAATTTAGCTTAAAACAACAGAAATGTATTATCTCACAGTTCTGGAGGTGAGAAGCCCAAAATCAGTCTCACTAGGCTGAAGTCAAGGTGTGGGCAGGACCACACTTCCTTCTGAGACTCCAGGGGAGAATCTGCTACTTGCTGCTTCCAGCTTCTGGTTGCTGCCAGCATTCCTTGTGCTTGTGGCCCCATCGCTCCAATTGCTGCCTCTGTCTTCTTATCACCTTCTCCTCTTCCATGTCTACCTTTCCTCTGTCTATTTCTTAAAAGGACACTTGTGACGGCATATAGAACCTCTCTAGATAATCTAGGATCATTGCCTCATCTCAAGATCCTTCCTTTAATCACATTTGCAAAAACTTCAGCATAGTTAGTATTCACAGGTTCCAGGGATTAGGATCTGACATCTTTGGAGGCCACCATTTAGTCCACCACTCTGTGTGTGTGTGCATGTGTGTGTGTGTGTGCATGCGCACAGAACATGTGTTGTGGGTGTGATATGGAACAAGAAAGGAAAGCATATCCCCTCTATCTCATTTGTACAAATCACCTTCCAAGACAAAACAGCCTGTAATTCAGTCTCAATGGCCATTGTGAAAGCTTGCCCCTGAGTTCTTCCCATGGAAGAATTACCCTTTTACAGATTCACAGAACACAGAGCTGTCAGAGATTTTATTATTCCCTTAGCCCAGGGGTCAGCTAATTACAGGCCCGCGGGCCAGATTTTGTTCCTGCCTGTTTTGCCAAGTTGTGTGGTTATGACAGAGACCGTGTGATCTGCAAAGCCTAAAATACTTACTCTCTGACCCTTCAAAAAAGTGTGTCAGCTGTTGCCCTAGACCAATGCCTCCACCATACAGGTTGGGGGACACAGGCCCAGAAAGCCAGGGGACTTGCTCGGGCTCCCACAGTGACTTGGGGGCAGATTCCAGACCTGCGAGTCCAGTGCTCTTGGCCAAGTCGACTCTCCCCCAGGGCTCCTCTCTGCCACGGCTTGCTCTTCCTCGGGCATGTGGACAGGTGGAGCCCAAGGCCTATCCAGCAGATCTCAGTCTCTTGTGAGGAAGACCTTTCAGCAGCAGCTGCCACCAGCCACTGGAGAGGTCCAAGCAGATGCTGGATAACTTCTCAGTGTGCACCCTCTGTGCCCAGCATGCTGCTTGACGAATAAATGAATGGATCATGGGATGAATAAATGATGCGGTCAAGGTGTTTCAGGGACCTGTGCTGGCCCAGTGCTTGAAAACCACTAGAAGCTGGATCTGGGGCAGCAGAAAGGATCCCAGAGACAGCCCTAGCATTCAGATCTCTGGCCCGAGGCCAATGTGGGGCGAAACCCCCAAGTTCCCGCCTCCTAAGAGGCCGAGGGAAAACTCCAGCATTTGCAGAAGCAGCTGAGCTGGTGAAGTCCACCCGCAACTCTCGGAGAGGTGGGGAGGGACCGTGGGGCCTTTAATGATGACTAATTTGCAGCTTATTAATGCGGTGGTAATTAAGAATATTCATTTTATTAAAAGCCGTTTATTGTAATAGTGCATGCAAATCCGGAGACCGGCATTGTGCTCACGTACCAATCGACAGAGGTCTATTGTGGCTCTGCGGATGGCAGGTCGCTGCGTCACTAATTGTTAAGAGTTTAGGGTCTAATTTTAAACCCTTTTAATTCCATTTGAAATAATTGCCCTAATGAAATTCAAAGTACTCAGAGGCAGCCCTGGAAACGGTGGATGATGCCCCCCTCGTTCCCCCAGGGAGCCAGGCTTCGAGAGCGGTGGCAGGAGCTGTGCTTGTCCTGGGGCTACACGGGCTGCCCTCTGCCTGGGTACAGAGGGACACAAGAGGAGAACGCTGTCCGGGGTTAGCTGCTTCTGTAAGCCACACAGGGTAGGATCTGCAGAGAGGAGAGGGAAGCCCCCACCCAGAGACGGATGTTTTTAGCTGCAATGTCATGGTGGACGGGCTGGCAGCTCAGCTGAACCCAGGAATTGTCTTCGTTACAATAAAACTCTTACTGAGAGCTCCCTGCTGCACTTTACCTCCTCTAATCCTCACAGCTACCTTAGGAGGTGGATCGGGTCATCTCTCCATTTTACAGACGAGGCGTCTCAGGCTGGAAGAGGCTCAGCATCTTTTCAAAAGTCAAGTAGGTTAAGTGGCAGATGCAGACTTGAGCCAGGCGTACAGGAGCAAGGGGACAGCGAGTGTCAGCAAAGGCTCAGAAGCTTGAAAGTCTGTGGCGTCTGCTGGACAGACCCGAGGGACCCCTGGGAGCCCTGCCTTCTGGTGTCCACGCCCTCACTGTGGGTGGGGCCTGTGATGTGTTTCTGACCAATATGTTACGCAAAGGTGACATGTCACCACTGTGATCACGTGACTTTTAGAAGACTCCGTCTAGCCGGTAGTCTTGCTCTCTTTCCCCTGGGGGCTTGGAAGAAGTTGTGTGACATCTGTGGAGGGACTCATGTGGAAAAGAGCTGCGGCTGGTTTGTAGGAGCTGAGAGCCTCAGTCCTTCAGTCGCAAGAAACCGAAGTCTGCAAACAACCCGCGAGAGCCTCACAATGGGCCCTTCCGCAGGCAGAGCCCAAGATGCGAACACAGCCCCGCCAGGACCTGGGTGGCAACCCGGTGACACCCTGAAGCAGAGAACCCAGCCAAGCCAGGCCCGGACTCTTGACTCACAGCAACTGTGAGACAATAAACGTTGTTCTAAGCTTCTAAATTTGTGGTCATTTGTTACTCAGCAATAAAGAAATGAATACAACATTGTTGGGGCACAGAAAATGATGTCCACAAATACAGTAGGCTTTGATGTGCTCAAATAAAAGGAAGCAGCCTCAAGCTCTCCCTCTCACCTTCCCCGGCCTCCCTGGCTCTCTGCTGCTCTTTTTTTCTCAAAGTATCAGAAGGGCTTTCTCTCAAAGTTCTTTCATCTGATGAAGGAAACTTCTTCTAAAAGAAATGCAATTGTCTTAAAACCCTTTCCTTAGGAATCTTATCAAGTAATGAGAACATCTTAACCGCTAGAGGAGAGAAGAATCTGGGAGTCACGACCACGCCCAGACACACTTGTCACCTGTTCTGAGGGCAGCTCTGAGAGATCACCTGGGCTCTGTATCCGTGTAATGACACCATCTTTGTTCACATGCGGTTCTGCCCCTCACTCTCTGTAACTTGTCACAAGCTATTGTTTGTCCCTTGGTCCCATTCAGCGTCCAAAGAGAATCATTTAAAAACCACTGTCTGGTCTTGGGGTCCATTCCTTTACAGCCCCCTCCCCCATTCCTGTTCCCCAATATAGAGGGTGTTAAAACAGCAGCCATCTAGCCCTTTCCTTGAGTTTCCATGTTTTTTATGACTTCGTGTGCACATGTGTGCATGTAATAAATTTGTTATGCTTTTCTCTTGTCAACCTGTCTTTTATTTAGGAATAGGGAGAAAAGGGATCACCCACTTTCTGCCCCTACAAGCATCTAAAAAGAAAGAACGGCAAGCAAAGCAGAGGATAGTTTTCAATCTTTTTGCCCATCTGACACATCTCCCGTCAGAAAGTGTGGTTGCCGATAGCATTACAGAAAGTTAGGCTGCAAAGGGAGACGGGGCCTTCAACATGAAGGGCCTTTTTGGGTCATGTTAAGAGGTGTGGGCTTTCTTCTGCAGGATTTAAATGGGGTAGAGTTTTAGGATGTGTTAAAGAGATGGAGTATTAGAGAAAGATCACTTTGGTGGCTGGAGCCTAGGATGGGTCAGAGGCAGGGAGGCCTGGCAGGACATTGCAATGGTTTAGGTGAGAGATCAGAAGAGCTTGAACCAAGGAAGAAGTAGTATAGATAGACAGGAAGGTAATTTGCATTTTGGAGGCAAAAAAGTAGAATATCCAATAAGATAATATTTCTCTTACTCTCAAAGATCGTCAGGAAAGAAAACATTCTAGCTCACAGTTTCCTTGTGTCCAATACTCAAAGGCTGACTTCATTCACTTGGTTTTAAAAATCGCCTCATTAGTGATATTGTTATAAAGTCTTCTCTGTTTGGGGATGCATTTCTTCCCCCGAGCACTTTGCGTGGTCCTCTTGCTTTCCTGAGGGGCAGCTGTGACTGTTCTCATTTTACAGAGCCTCAGAAAATGACTGTAAGTGAAATCACTTCCGTAGGATCTTTCTGGTCAAATGCCACTTATTATATCATCTGCTACCACCTAAAGGATTTAGCATTTCTCCCTTTTCACAGAAAAGTTATTTCAAACTCAATCAGATCTTGCAGACTGAGTGTTGAATGCAAAGACAGAAGTATCGATGCTTCACCATCTATCCATTTTTTCAACATTATTGACACTTAGTTATAGGGAGCACCGGAGTTAAATAGCCTTACCTTCAAGGCACTCACAATCTGTGGAGAAAAACAGATGTATAAAGCGAAAATTGCAGCAAAGATTTCTCTACTCAGATGCAGACATTGAATGATCTGAGATTCTCAAAGAAAGGACTGAAATGTCACTCAAGTCGAGGGATTCTCTAAGCAGAGGGTTCAGCTAGTGCAAATGCATAGGGGCATGAAAAGACACCTCTGGAAATGAGTGTAGCTCAGAATTCAAAGGGGAGAGGGAAGGAGAGCTGGGGGCCTGAGGTTGGAGACATCAGCGTGGTCCGGATCATACAGGGCCTCATGCATCTAAGAGGCTTAGACTATATTTTGTAAGCAGGAGGCATCCTTGAAAGTTTACGCCTGTGCATTAGGAACCTTACCTTACAAATGGGGTGCTCCTTTGGGTGCTCCATCTCAGTGAGTGAGGCCAAAAGTCTGAGAGTAATCTAAGAAGCATCTTCTTCCTTCAGTCCCCAGGCCCTGTCCATGTTACCTCCTCAGTACCTCTTAACACTGTTCATTTTTCCTCAATTCCACTGCCAGGCACGAGCGCCACCTGCTCACCTGGGCTAATGAATGGTCTCTTGGCTGCTCTTTCAGAATTCACTCTAGACTTCCTCAGATCCACTCTCCACTCTGCAACCAGATCATCTCTTTTTCTTTTTAAGGTAAAATTTACTTACAATGAACTGCACAGATTCTAACTATATAATTTGATGAGTTTTGACAAATGTATATACCCTCATACCGCCCCCCACCAAATAGGGCATGTCCATCCTTCTAAAAAGGACCTGCTCTTTCCCATCCAGTCAATCTCTACCACCACATAGGAAACCGCTGCTCTGATTTCTATTACTAGAGGTTAATTTTGTATCACGGTTCTTTTGCTCAACATCGTTTTGAGATTCATTCAAGCTGTGATGTGCATCAGCTCAATCTTGTTTATTATTGGGTAGTATTCCATAGTGTGAGTATACAAGAATTTATTATTGATTTATCTGTTAATGGATATTTGGGTTGTTTCCTGTTTGGGACTATCATGAATAATGCTGCTAAGGACATTTATGCACGGATCTTTTAGAAGATATATGCTTCATTTCTCTTGGGGAACTACCTAGGAGCAGAATATCTGGCGCATATGGTAAGCATGTGATCTACTACTAAATAGTTCCCCATTTCACACTCCCACCAGCAATGTGGGGAATTCCAGTGTCTCCACATCCTTGCCAACACTTAGTACTGTCTTTTTAATTTTAGCTATTTTGGGTGTAAAGTGGTATCACATGTGGCTTTTATGCATTTCCCTAATGGTTAATAATATTGCCCAACTTTTCATGAGCTTACATTCATTCATACATATTCTTTTGTGAGGTGTATGTTCAAGCATTTTGCCCATTTTTTAGGGGGGTAATTTGTCTTTTTTTTATTGAGCTCTGGGACTTCTGTGTATATCTAGACAAACATACATGTATCAAGAATGTCTTCTCCTAATCTGTGGCTTACTTTTCATTTTAGTAATGGCAGAGTAGAAGTTTGAAATTTCAATAAAGTCTAATTTGCTAATTGTTTTCTTTTATGATTAGTGGTTTTTCCCTCCAGCTTTATTGAGGTATAATTGACAAATAAAATGATTAGTGTTTTTCATGTGCTAAAAAATACTTGTTTACCCCAATGTTACAGATTCTCTCCTCTGTTTTCTTCTCAACACTTTAGAGGTTTAGCTGTTGCATTTGGGTTTATTATCTGTTCAAATTAATTTTTGTATATGGTGTCAGATAGGAGTTGAAGTTTTTTTTTTTTCCTTTCATGTTTTTTTTTCTAGCACCATTTGTTGAGAAGATTTTCATTTCCACATTGAATTGCCTTGGTGCTTTTGTTAAAATTCAAATGACTGCATATGTATGGATCTATTTTTGGACTCAATTCTGTTCCATTGATCTAATTGTCTATCTGTATCTCCACACTACACTGTCTTGATTACTGTAGTTGTACAAGCTTTTTATAAGTCTTGAAATCAGGAAATGTCCTCCAACTATGTTCTTTATTTCAAGATTATTTTAGCTATTCTAGACCCTTGGCAATATCTCATATATATTAGAAATAACTTATCAATTTCACCTAAAAACCTGTTTATTGAATTTATGATTGTGATTGCATAGCATCTATAGACATTTGAGGGAGAACTGATATCTTAACAACACTGGGACTTCCAATCCATAAACATGGTATATTTCTTCATTTATTAAAGTATTCTTTAATTTCTTTAATTTAATAATTTACAGTTTTCAATGTAAAGGTCTTGCACATCCTTTGTTAAATTTATTCTTAAATATTTTATGTTTTTATGCTATTGTAAATGAAATTTTCTAATTATTTCCTGCTAGTATATAGAAATAAAATTGCTTTGTTTACATTAACCTTACCTATTAGCGATCTTGCTAAATTAACATTAGTTTGAGTAGTTTCAAAATTGTTATTTCTTGCAGTTTTTCCATAAATATCATTGTTGAAAAAAAGACAGTTTTACTTCCTTCCAATATTTATTTCTTTTTCTTCCAGATGGTATTGGATAGAACCTCTAATACAATGCTGCACAGAAGTGGTGACAGCAGCCATCCTCACCTTCTTCTCAGTGTTAGGTGGACATTGTTAGCATTTTACCCACTAGATACGGTGTTCATGGTAGGATGCTGTTGTTGTAGTTCTTGTTATGATTACTGTTGTTGTTTATGATGCCCTTCATCAGATTGAGGAACTTTCTGACAGCTGAATGCGTGCTGACTTTCTCAAATGATCTTTCTGCATCTATTAAGATGATTTTTCTCCTTTATTTTTGTAATGTGGTGAATGACATTGATTTTCACATATTAAATCAACCTTGCATTCCCGGGACAAAAATATTTCTGGATCCAATTTATTAATATTGCATTAAGGATTTTTTCACCCAGGTCCATGAAAAATATTGGTATATGACTTTTTTTCTTGTAATTTCATTGTCTGGTATTGGTATTGGGTTATGCTGGCTTTAGAGAAATGAGTTGAGGATTGTTCCATCCTTCTGTATTTTCTGGAAGAATTTGTGTGAAATTGATGCTATTTATCTGTCAATGTTTAATAGACCTCACCAGTAAACTCAGCTGAGTCTATAATTTTCTTTATGTAAAGATTTTTTTTATTACAAATTCAAATTATTTAACATAGGCCTATTCCAATATTCTATTTCTTCATGTGTCAATTTTGATAAATTGTGTTTGCATGTGTGTGTTTTTAAGGAATTTGTCCATTTCATTTAAGTTATCAAATTTATTGGCAAAATATTGCCTTATTTTTCTGTTAATATCTGTAGCATCTGTGATATCTCTTTTAATCCTAATACTGTTCTTTCTCTCTGTCTCTCTCTCTCTCTCTCTCTGATCAGTCTTGCTAGGATTCTTTCAATTTTATATGATCTTTCCAAAGAATTAAATTTGGCTTTGTTAATTTTCTTGCTTCTTTGCTTTTTTCTTATTTAATTTATTTCTGCTCGTATCTTTATTTGTTCCTTCCTTTTACTTACCTTGATTTAATTTCCTCTTCTTATTTTAGCATATGAAGGCAGAAACTTAGATCATTTGCTTTAAAATGTTTCTTCTTGTCCAATATGAGCATTTAAATGCACACAAACATACACATTTACACACACAAATTTCCCTCTCAACACTGCTTTGACTATACCTCCCACAGGTTTTGCCATGCTGTATATTCATTATCATTCAGTTCAAAATATTTTACATTTTCCTTTATCATTGCTTCTTTGAGGCATTGATTATTTAGAAGTGCAACCTTCTATTTCCAAGTATTTGGAGATTTTCCAGATATTTTACAGTTACTCATTTTTAAATTTAAATCCACTACTGTCAGAGAACATACTCTGTAAGTTTCCAATCTTTTTGACATTTATTGGAACTTATTTATGGTCCAGAAAATGGCTCATCTTGGTGAACATTCCATGTCCACTTGAAAAGAACGTATATTCTGCAGGTGTTGGGGTACAGCATTCTATAAATGTGAATTAGGTAAAGTTGGTTGATAGTGTTGTTCAAATTTTCTATAACCTTACTGATTCTTTTTTGTCTACTTAGTCTCTTAATTACTGAGAGAGTGGTATTGAAATCTCCAACCGTGATAGATAATGTCTGCTTTATTTATTTTGACGATCCATTAATAGGCACATTTAGAATAGTCATGTCTTTCTGATGAATTAACCCTTTTTATCATTATGAAATAGCCCTCTTTGTCCCTGATAATATTCCTTATCTTGAAGTCTAATTTGTCTGATATTAATATAGCCACAGTGGTTTTTGTATGCTCACTGTTTGCATAAGAAAGAGCATGATATATTTTCTCCCTTCAATCTATCTGTGTTGTTACATTTAAAATGTATCTTTCTGTGGACAGAAAATCATGGAATCTTGGATTTTTATCCAGTCTTATAATCACTGGACTTCAAAGTTTTTGAAGCTGTACAATGAGGGGCTTCCGCCAGCTGATTGGAGAGCTGTCTGTCTCTATGGCTCTGATGGATTGGGGGAGAGTCCCTGAGTCTCTGGGGCATCTTTTCCTTGGCTAAGGGACCTGCTTGTCACTCACCTGGGTTGCCATGATTTGGAGTCAGGAGTCAGGGTGGGTCCATCCAGGGAGAGTGAGCTGGTGGGGAAGGGTGGGTGTCAGTGTGTGAATAAAAGTATCAACCTTTTGACTACTTTCTCCACGTGTTTCATGGTCCTGCTTTCTTAATGGTGCTTTTTATCATGGTCACATTCCCTGGATTCTATCTTTGGCAATATATTCCCTTAATTATAGTTTTGGTGCAGTTGAAAAAGTGTCATTCTGAAGAACACACTCAGGGAAACGGCTTCTTCCCTTCCCCTCCTCCTTTGGTTTCAGTCCTTCCAAAGTCCAGAGAGTTGCTCTGAATGACTTGCTAGAGGATTTCTTTCAAGGGAAGAGAACAGAAAGTGGGAAGAAGAAACTAAAGCACATGGAGGGCCTGCCATGCCTTAGATCTGTGTTATGAAACCCTCATGGCCACCTTAGAGGCGGTGTTTTTACTGTCCCCGTTTCACAGCCAAGGAGGCAGATCTTAGAGCGGATGAGTAACTTGCCCAAGGTCATTACAGTTGCCACGAGAGCACAGTGTTCCTACCACTGTGGAGATCCCATGAGCTGCCCCTTCCCTATCCACATCCTAATATAATCCCTCCCCCATGTGATTCAGAGGGGAGCGGACCCCGTCCCAGTGCTATGGATGTAAATGCAGATTAGCAGAACAATCCACGTGTGGCCTTCTCCTGGAATCAGTCATTGCTCCAGGGGTGCACTGGCAACATAATTGGCTCCGTTAGACTAAAGGGAAGGATTTATATCCCATGTTAGGGGGAGAGGCTCATCCCTCTTTTGCTAGATGTGAGCCAGGAAGCTTGTGTTCCTTGCCAGGGGAGGGGAGGGCCAGTGTTGAGTGTGGCAGAGTGAAGAGGGAAAGTAGACCTGGATCTTTGATGATATCGATCCATCAGTTCATGGTACCCTCCCTGCAGCCTGCACTAGCTCTAATGTTCTCATGCGAGGTAATGCATTTTGTATTGCTTAAGCCGGTTTAAATAGCATTTATGTTTCTTGACATTAAAGGCATTCTAACTGGAAAAGTCACAGAATGAGTAAGTGGCAGGCGGACCCCGGATCCAAAGCTGGGTATGTCCAGATCCAGAGCCAGTGCTCCAACAGCTCAGCTCCGTGTTCTCTCTGCTTCTAGCTAGAGTTTGTGACCCCTGTCTTACAGATGAGAAACCTGAAGTTTAAAGAGGGGAAGTGATTTGTCCAGGGTCACAGAGCAAGCGAGAGGCTCGCCCTGGCTCAGAGCTGGCATTTGTCTGACTGCAGAGCCCACGTTCCTCTCTGCACACCTCCGGTGGCTTCCCACACTTCTGGCTGCCACCGTTCCTGTACCTTTGACTCCAAACAGAGGCCTCTCCGTCACCAAATAATGTGATCAAATCAAACCTTCTTTCCATACAATTAGAAAACATAACAGGTTACAGCAAAAAATGCAAAAACCTCCAAAGCCCGCTCAAAGCTAATTAATTTCTATTACTAGTGAGAGAAGAACCACTTAACATGTCTTTTCTTATTCAAATTACCATTGACGGCACCTGCTTTTTTATTCTTGGGAAATCCTGCTACAATGCGGGTAAATTATGTAAGACTGTAGAATTTATGAAGATAAGGCAATTAGCATTACAAAACCGAGTCCGGGTTACAATTTCTGGGGAACAGAAACAGTTATGATGCTCCCTTAAATGGCCCAGTGAAGTCTCACAGATTGAGTTAATCCTGCGGTAGTCAGGAAAATTAAAGGCGAAACGGCGCCACGGTGGTGGGTAATTAATTGTCTGGGCCCCTTGGTGATGGGGCTGTCTGTGCCAAGGAAGAGGCAGCCTGGGATCTGCCCAGTTCCCTCCAGCGGGAAAAGGAATGGAACCCGGAACAGAGCTTCTGGGGTCGGGAGGCAGGAAGAGGAAGAGAAACTTCCTCCCGAAGTCCCTGGTCTTTGGGTCGAGTGGGGTCCTGCTCCCTGGAGCCACCTTCCCCTGTGGTTTCCAAAAACCTCCATCCTGCCTGCGGCTCCAGCTCTCAGCACAGCTGCCACGGAGCAGGTGCTTCCTTGGAGTGTTTAGATGTTGCTTAGACTTCGCCTCTGAGCTGGGAGGACTTTTAAAGATACTCTGGATTAGCAGCGGCCCAGATAGAGGGTGGGGTAGGTTGAGTGGTGTGGATCTCTGGAAATTGTGTGCAAAATTTAGGGGGTGCGTGCCCTTTTCTGCAGAAGGGTCTACAGTTTTTAATTAAATCATGAGTGAGTTTTAGGCCACCCCATCCTTGGCCTCATTGGAACCCACATTACACATTTGGAAGGGCAGAGAGGGGCAGGGGTTTTCCGAGCGCCCAGCTGGTCCCTAGCACCTGCCTGTTGCTGGTTTCCCGCCCAGTAGCCACTGTTTCCAGGATCAGGACTAAGGCTGCAGTGCCTGCCTTCTGTGCCCTCCGCTTGAATGTCAACTTCCTGTCATCCAGCCAGCTCCTACAGCAGTGTCAGCTTCCCAAGCAGTTCACTGCTGGCTCATACAGTGCCTTTGTGTGAATTAGGAGATAGTGTGCTTCCTCTGGGAGGATGCAACCCCGCACAGCGGTGTACCACTTGGCAAGCTTGGCAAGCAGCACCCAGGCTGGATTCCAGACCCTATTGACCATCTTGATTTGTGCCCTTGTGCAGTGTACAACATGCACAACCATACATATCCTGTTCTCAAATTCCTCACTCCAGCAGCTGAGTCACTGACCATTACTAGCTTTTTTTTCCTGGCAAGGAACTGAGCATATGTTAGGTATGCCTGGCCAGCAGAAGAGCCAGCTTAGGATCCAGGAGACCAGGTAGCCAGTAACATAAATTTCCTTATGGCAAGGCAGATGTACCGAATATAACACTCATCTCCAGCTGACCTCAGAGCCGGGCCAGACATGTCTAGAAGTGGCCACGCAGAAGGAAGAGCAAGTACAGAAGCCCTGGGGTGAGAAATGCACCCCTGTGTCTGAGGATTGGTGAGCAGGCTAGGGCAGGCCAGAGGGGCAGGAGAGTAAGTGAAGGGCAGGCAGACTAGGGGCAGCCTGTGTGGGGCCTTGCAGGCCACTGCAAAGACTATGACTCTGAGTGAGCTGGGGGTGGGAAGCTTTAGAGGATTCCAAGCATTGAAGTGGTACCATCTGACCTGACTTGTTCCATGGAGTCACGATGGCTGCTGTGCGGGGAGGAGGCGTTAGGAGTGAGTCCAAAAGGTGGGAGCTGTCGAAAGTGTTCATCCAGGTGAGAGACGCTCATGGGGCTTGACTCACGATGGAAACCATACAGATGGGTGAGACATAATCACATTCCCACATGCTTAAGATCCAGCCAATGGGATTTACTGATACAAGGGGTGCAGGGTATGGGAGGAGAAAGGAGTCAGGAATGCACCAAGGTTTCGGGCCTTGTGAAATGGAAGGGAGAGGGTGCGTGGAGATGTTCTCTGAGAGCTCAGCAGCATAGTCCTACTCCATCTCTTTGTTAAGGCTCTGATTCCAGGCCAGAGTCTCCCCGCCGACATCCTTCCCCACCAGGCCTGCACAGGGTGGCCCAGACTGCTGCTCTTGACTTTCTTCTAGAATGTTGTCCTGGTTTTTTCTGCTAAACTGCTGCCTTATACCTGCCTGTCAGATGTCATGCACCCATCCATCCGTGCATCCATCCATCCATCTGTCCATCCATCCATCCATCCACCCATCCATCTACCCATCCATCCCTCCATCCCTCCATCCATCTATCCATCCATCCACTCATCCATCTACCCATCCATCCCTCCATCCCTCCATCCATCTATCCATCCATCACTACATATTTACTGAGGACCTACCATGTGCAAGACACTGACCTACAGTAATGACCGAGACAGCCATGGGCACTGTCATCTCAGAGCTTGAGCATCCTCTGGACACCATTACCCACTCTACCTAGGGCCCACAATCTACCAACCCACCTACATGACATTTCTTGTCGTCAACCCTGCTGCTTCCCCAGGGAGGCCTGGGAGGTCCTTGGATTTTACCTCTCCTGCCCCTGGCCCTTTTTAGCAACCAGACGGTCATTTAGTGCAGTAACAAGAGGACCTGTAAGCCCTCTGAAACATGCCGCTTAGGCACAGAATTTATTTTCTACTCTTTTCACAAACCACACATTCCGTGGGTTACTAGGGTAGGCTTTGGAAGACGTATGAGAGCACCAGTTACTGGAACTTCTTTCAGCTGTTTACCTGTATTATTTTGGGACCCCAATTGGCATGGCCCAGGCTGATGGGCTGACAAAGGGTGTTGGGACCTAGAAGTTGCCCTATCTCGTGGAGAAGGTCCATAACTTACCTGGACAGGGCCAGGGTATGCTCTGAAAGAAAGTCCAGTCAGGCAGCAGATCATAGCAGAGGTGGAAGGGAACCACATTCAGGTAGGGCAGCACCCAGCACCACCTGGAAGGAAGCTGAGGAACGCTGTCCTCCCTGTAGGACAAGGTTTCATTGCTGAGAGCCTCCAATGCAGCACACACAGCTCACAAGATGCCCAGGGGTGATGAAAGCATTCACAGGTAGCCTTGGACCACGCATGGGTTTGGGACATCACAAGCCCTTCTGAACCATTAACCCATTAACCCATCACTCCACACACTGAGGCTTTGAGCACAATTATTTTTCATTTTATGACAACAAAGCCGACGCTTAGAGACAGAACACCTGGGGCCTCCAGAATGAGGGCAGCGCTGCAAGGATGTCCTGGTCCTCAGTCTCCTCCTGAAGCTGCTGCTTCTGTCAAATAGAATCTTCTAGGCCACACTGCCTTGCTGTAGGTACTGAATGGCCTTGGATCTACCAAAGGTGAACACTGGAAACGAGCCCCAAAGCCATCCTCATGTGCCGGCCCTATCCACGTGCCAGGCCCTGGGGCAATTCCGTCAACACAGCGTCTCATCCGAGTCTCCCTGTGCGGCTGGTGTCATCGTGCCCATCATCTCTCCTTTTACAGGGGAAACGGAGGCCTGGTGGTGGCGTCCCCGAGCTGCATCCGCTCCTGTCTGACACCCATGGACATGGATTCAAGTCCTGGTCCTACCACTTACAGAAGGAGGGTATTTGAAAGTTAGGAAAGTTTTTCCAATGCTCAATTTTCTCATCTGTGAAATGGGCTAAGAACACCTACTTCCGAGGGTTGTGGTGTGGATTAAAATATGTTATAATATGTAAAAAGTACCGAGCCTGGCATAGAGATGGCATAAATTCGCATTTGTGCCCATCCAAACCCCAGAGATTCTGGGACACTCAAGCCGTGGGAAGTCCAGGGAAGAAAAGGCATCTTCCCCAAGGGCTCATTTGTGACCGAAGGTGCGTGGAGGCAGGCTTGTGGGAACGGGGAGAGTGGCACGTATGGTTGTCAGGTTTAGCAAATTGAAGTACAAGTCCCCAGTCAAAGTTTCATTTAATTTAAATTTCAGATAAACAACACATAATTTTTAAGTTAAGTATGTCCCAACGGACACATCTGTATTTTATGTGGCAAAAAATGTGGGCTGCAGACCAGACGGGGCCTGTTGCTTGTCCCCCTGGGAGCCCAGCAGCTTGACTTCAGCTCCTAACGTGAGGGGCAGAGTGCGGCCTGGGGCACCACCCGTCAGGGTGCTCTGCGGGGCCCAAGGGCTTTACAAAAGAATAATTGACTAGTAATTATCATCAGTTAGATAGAAGCTCTGAGCGAGAGCCTTCTCAGCACAGGAGTGGATTCTAGTTCTAAAAAGGATTTGCAGACTTGAACAAATGCCTTTCTTAATCAGTACAAATTGTTCCTTTAAACAAGAGAGAGTGATGGGTCCACTTCTCCTTTCAGTTAATGAGCAGTCGGCATCCCCCCCGGGCCTGGGCCCTCACCCTTTCCTCTGGGGTGCAGGTGATGGCCGTGCAGGGGTGGGGTTGGCACCGAGGGTGGTGAGAGGACCTCTGGTGAGAGCCCTGGCCAGCCAGGAGGCTGCAGACTGGAGCTGGTGACTGAAGTAGAGGCCCAGCTGTCTATAAGCTGTGTCTCAAAGGACGAGTCCTTAATCACTTCGGACTCAGTTTTCTCACCTGTAAATGGGAATAATGATGACTCCTACCCACTGCACAGGACCGTCCTGTCCATCAAATGGGAGAACGTGAGTTATCAGGCTTCCCGGGTGGAGAGACGCCCTCCAGCTCCCCCTCCATTATCTTCATTTCCAGAACTTCTGGAAACAGACCTGCATCCAAGCCAGCAAAAGATGAAAAAACAAACAAACAAACACCCAAAATAAAGCCCACCTGATTCTACATTTACATTCCTCCTCTCCTCCTATTGTGCCCAAATGTTCATGGCTCAGCTGCGTTTGTCCCTTTAGGTCCCTATCTCTGTTTAGGTGCAGAGATCCATTTATCTGCTGACGTTGTGTTGGAGCTGTTCTGACTTTCTCCAAGCTCCAGCCTTGTCACCAGGGCCTCCATTCACTCCGAGGCTGAGCTTTGTCCTGTCCACTCCCCGCAGCCCCTCAGCCCTGCCTGGTCCCAGCCATGCCTCTCCCGTCTGTGTCCCTTTGCTCAGGCAAAAGGCAGAAGTAAAGGGAGGCTCAAGCCTCTTTGCAGTCCTGAACTCCTGGGGTGGGAGGGGGACCCTTTCTAATCGGAGAGGCAGAGAAGTTGGAATCCCTGCAGCAGTCTCACACTTCCTTTGTGACTGGGCTGCCCAGAGCTACTGACGTTGGCTTTGTCTCCATCCTGAGACTCCTGGGTGGCCCAGGGTGGAAGCTGGTCTGTTGGTTCTGCTTCAGCAGGAAGGAGAAAAGCGAGGAAAGGGGGAGGGGGGAAGAAGGGATTAGGACGGGTGCCCGTTAGGACCGGTACTCTTACCCTCTCAAAGAGAGGGGACATTTGTCCAAGGAATGATACCAAAGTCATTGATAAAGAATGTAAATTACAGAACACCCAAGCAAATTCATAAATAAATGCTTCTAATTTGATTAGAGAGTAAGTCCAGGGGAAGTCCAGAAGGCAGTCGTCTGCTCCCTTCTCCAGCTCCCAGCATTGCCTCGAGACTTTTCCAGAGGTCTTATCTGTTTGCCCTCTGGACAGAGTGAAGCGTTGGCACAAGGAGCCCATGAGGCTGACTTTCACCTGTGCAGAGCCCTCATGGTCACGTCCATTGTTGCGTTTGAAGCCCTCAGAACTCTTGAGGTGGGCAGGGCCGGAATGAGGATGATGATTACTCCTGTTTTGCAGATTTGGAAACTGAGGCCCGGTTTCCTGAGATCATTCAGTGAGCGATGAGCAGAGCTAGGACCAGATCCGGGTGCCTGCCCCACCATCCCAGAGCTGCCTGCCCGCGATCTGTTAACGTCTTCAGATTTTTCCTGATGCATTATCGCTGGCCTGACCTCAATGTAAATGGCGATCTTTTACTGAAAGGAAGGCTTCCCTAGAGGCTCCGCGGCTCGCAGGGGACCATTCAGATAAGATTGTGCTGAACATGATCAAGTGCCTGCGGGTCCCAACACTGGGCGGGGATTTCACAGACACTGCAAAGCCGGCGCTGTCACCCCCATTTTATGGATGGGGCTTGGAGCGGCTGAGGAACCTTAACCAAAGCCATCCAGGAATCAAGTGGCAAAGCCAGGATTCAAAGCCACTTTGCATTTTCCCTCACACCCACCCAAATACCTCTGCATTCTAGAAAGAAAGCCAGACATTGTCCTAAGAAATATTTATTTACATATTAAAAGAGTAAAGAGATTTTGCACATAGGATAAAATCTAAAGTGTTACCATGGCCCACACGGCTCTCTAAGAACCGGCCTCTGCCTACTTTTCCAAATGTGTTTTGTATCCCACTTCCCTCATTTAAGACACCCTGGTGTCACCAAATTCTTCCTTTATGCACCTGGCACTTGCTGTGCCTTCTCCCTGGAACCCTGTTTCTCTGAAATATTTTTATGGATGGCTCCTTCTCATCAATCAGTTGTCAATTCTAGTGATCATGTTACCCTCTGAGAGGGGTCTTGACTGCCCTGTCTAGGTTGGTTCCCCCATCCCAAATCATCACCTAGTCTATTATCCAATCTTCTTTTTTCATATCTTATTCTTATCATTATCTGAAATTATCTTACTATTTTTTTTCTTGTTGCTTGGGTGTGTCCCTTACTAGATTGGAAATTTCTTACCTGCCTTGGTACCTGCTTTATTCCAGTGCCTAGAGCAGTGCCTAACACATAGTAGTTGCCCCAGAAAGGTTTGTTGGATGACAACCAAATGGATGAGATTTCATGTCTTAGGATATTACCCTGATCTCCATCGTGGCCATGGCTATTCTTAGCAATGAGAGAATATTTTTTCTTTTTTAACAGATCTCATTAAAGAAGTCTCACCTCCAAAGCAGGTGTCCCTTTAAACAGGTGGTTTAATCAAAGCCATGATGTGAAGGCACAGCATGGCCGGGGCGACCCACCTCGCTGCCTTGCGCTGGCCCGCAAGGAGAGGGGTCTGTAAACAGGTGTGCGGCTCTCAGAAAGATCCAGCCCACTTTCTGCAATAATGTAAAAAGAAAACTTTCAAATACCACAATTTGCAAATGAAGACCTTTAAAATAATGGGACGGTGGCTCTGGAATGGGATTATTAGGGTAATGCGATGTTTAAGTGGCGCTTTTCCTCTCAAGGACCTGCCTGAATTCTGCTGAGCTCATTCCACGGGAGACTCAGAGAGATCAGTTATGACTTTTATTAAAGCCAAACCAATACCTGTATTCGCAGCCGCCTGGAGGAAATTTCTTTCTGTAACTCTGATTGAAGTTTAATGGGAACTACACAAAGAAAATTTACTTAACCTCCTCACCCATCTCTTCTACGGTGGAAGTCTGTTCATCACGTGCTCTGCTCCCAGGAGACGCTATCAAAGATAGCACTTCTCAGTTTCATAATATTTTTCAGAGTAAAAGAGGGAAGACAGCCGCAGACCCCAACTACTCCAGAATGCCATGTAGTCGGTGTCTGATTTCACCTGCAGGAACAATGCAGACGTTCTTCTCAAAAGTGTGCACATTAGTGTTTTGCAGATTGCAAAATAAAAAGCACATGAACTACTAAGAAATTATGTTACATGCATATGAAATTACCTGGGTGCAAAGAGTGGGCTGATATGCTTCTGATTTGTTCATATTGCTGGTCAGCCTCAGCTCCCAGCACGCAGGGCAGGCCAGGCACCTGCTTTTACATGGAAAATAAAAACTGTGAGTGTCACCTTTCATTCAAGAGAGAACCAGACATTATCCCGTTAACATTTGTTGTGTGTAGCTCTTTATAGGTGGAAAGCACTAAAAAAAAATCCCACATTTTTCTCATGAAACTTACGCATATACAAAAAAGTATATAAAAACCTATATGTGCAATTTCTGTAAAATATTAAATAGTGAATATCTTTGTAGATAATGATCTACATGGAGGAGTAGGACATTGCCAGCACCCAAAACCCTTCTGTGATGAACCCGCCCTGGTCACCACTGCTTCTTGCCTTCTGACTTTCACTGTACTTTCTTGTCTGCTTTATGTGACAGATTTACCACCTAAGCATACATTTATAGACAATATAGTTTAGTTTTACCCAATCAAATGTCATAAAGAATGTATGCCTTTGTGTCTGGCTACTTTTGTTTTTATGATTCTTCCATGAATCTTAAAAGAATATTGTTGTATGTACTATAGAGATGATTTGATTTGCTGTTTGATATTCCATAGATGCATATACTATGGTTTATTTATTGAGTGTCCTGGTGAGAGACATTTGGGCTTGGGTCATTTCCAGTTTGGGACTACTACAAACAATACTGTGATAATATTCTTGTACCCATATTTTGGCACACATCTGCATGCGTTTCTCCAGCAGGAGTTGGCTAAATCTGGCCCATGACTTGTATTTCTAAGTAAATTTCATTGGAATACAGCCATTCCCATTTGTTTACATATTGTTCATGGCCGATTTTGCTCTGTGAATGCAGAACTGAGGAACTGCCATAGAGACATTATGAACTGCAAAGTCGAAAAGATTTATTATCTAGCCCTTTTCAAAAAAAGTTTGCCAATCCCTGCTCTAGGGCATACACTTGTGAAGGGATTGTAGGGTTATAGGGTTTGCATATCGTCAATCCTACTAGATCCTGCCAAATTTTTTTTCAACAAACTTCTTTTCACAATTTTTAGCATTCTATGATGAAAAGATTGTTTCAAAGAGTTTTGCATATTCAAGACATGACAATACTGCATAACTTTAGGGTTTCATCAAAAAGCACAGAAAACTATTAATTATTCTAGCTACCCTTCATGCTACATCTCAGAACATGGCCAAACACTTGATGGAAAATGAGGCTGCGGCAGATTAGTTTTTTCAACCTCGGTAGAAAATTCTCGTCATCTGATCTGTTTGGTGGGATTGCCAATCCCTTGCTATTTTAGTGTACTTTCCGTGTTCCAGATGGCTTCGGTTACAATTTTATCATGTCTGTGAGGGCCCTATGTATCATATTCAGACCTATGTGAGCCATTAGACCCAGCGGCCATTCAGGGTAAAGGTGTACAAGTGTTCTGTCACGAAGGGTTAAAGAAACACGTGGTGTTTAGGAAGTGAAGCAGAGAGGCTTCTTTGTTCCCTGATCTGTCCTTCACCATCTTCAATGTTTCTCCTTCATAGCTTCTTCACGCTGCCGGGATTCCAACACCAGGGCATTCGTGCCACTTCCTGCTTCTGTGAATTCCACCTCGCCTGCCCCCTCCCCTGTAAACCAGTGAAGGAAGGTCTTCCAGTGACCGTGGCAGAAAACTGTTCCCAGATGCATTTAACCAGCTCGTGTAGGGTGGTGCAGTGGCCAGTAGGCACGGGTACCACCTTGCCGCCCCAAGAAGAGGTGTCTCACATGATCTCCAGGAGTCTTGGAGGAGCAGCACCGTGATGCTGTTGGGCAGCTGCTCACGAAACGCTCTGTTCTTGCTCTGAGCGGTCAGCATCTGCTCTTCCACCTCTTTCAAGGACATGGGACCCTGGAAGGACATGGGACCCTGGTCACCAGGAGGCAGGGCTCATGTCTTGGTTTATGGGCTGCTCACATATTCTTAACGTGGAACATTTGCTGAGTGAGTCCTGGCTCTGTGAAGGTCCTGTATTGTGATTGTCTCTCTGGCTCTCAAGGGAGCAAAGTTGGCACAAATATCTTGTTCCCCCTCTCATTAAAAGAAATTGGGGGCAGGTGCAGTGGCTCACGTCTATAGTCCTAGCACTTTGGGAGGCCAAGGCAGGAGGATCACCTGAGACCAGGAGTTCAAGATCAGCCTGAGCAATGTAGCAAGACTCCGTCTCTACAAAAAATAGAAAAATTAGCCGGGCATGGTGGCACACACCTGTAGCCCCAGCTACTCGGGAGGCTGAGGCACGAGGATTGCTTGAGCTCAGAAGTTTGAGGCTGCAGTGAGCTATGATGATGCCACTGCACTCTATCCGGGTGACAGAGTGAGACCCTGTCTCAAAAAAAAAAAAAAAGAAAGAAAGAAAAAGAAAAAAGAAACTGGGAGGTAGACGGTCTCAGGCTGGTATGGCAGTTTGATCATCATCAGGAGCTCAGACCTCTTCCATCTCTCTTTTCCGTCATCCTTAGCCAAGGAATCCATCTTTACACTGGAGCTTTCGCCATCAACTCTGCACTCCAGGTGGCAGCTAGAAGGAGGGTGAGGGGGCAAAAAGTGCATCCAGCTTTCTTCCCCCCTTTTAAGAGCCTTCCAGGAAGTTCTACCCAACAACTTCCATTACTTCTCTTTGGCCAGATATTAGGCTGTGGCTTTTCTTAGCTGTAAAGGGAGGTGGGAGATGTAGTCTTTTGGTTGTATAAATTAACACACTGAGTAAAATTAGAAATGGGAGAATGGGTGTTGAACGGGAAAGTCTAAGTCTCTATCACAAGGAAGGATGTCACAGCATCCAGGGCACAAAGACAGGTGGGCCTACAACTAGGGTCAGTGATGTCAGTGAGGTAGCTTCTCTCTCCTCATCTCCTTCACAGGGCACACATGATCTCTTGTTTTATATTCCTCGCCTACCAGACTGCTTCCTCTGCAGCCTCGTGGTTTCTGCTCCCTATAACTTCAGCATGAATGGGATATTACATGTAGAACCTACTCCATCCTTGACTGTACGTTTCAACTCAAATTCCCATCATCGCCTAGAGGTTCTGACTCTTATTTAAATTCTGGAGTTAAGTGTTTTGATTGGCCCATGACTAGTCTTTGGACAAGTGTCTAGCTCCAGTCCAGAGATGCACTGGGGAAAGGGAAAGGTAAGAACATGCAGAACGTGGAACAGCCCTTTTGAGGTTGGGCAGGCTTTCCAAAGGGGCTGTGGGCAGGGCAAGTAATTACACATTCTAGTTGTGTACCTTTGGTTGCAATGATTACTAAAGGTTTTACTAAAATATCCAAATATGTGTAAGTTGAATAACATACTTCTAAATAACCCATACCTTAAAGAAGAAACAAAAAAAGAAATTAGTAAGTATTTTGATTTGAACATAAATGAAAATGCACTGCATCAAAATTGTGAGATACAGCTAAAGCAGAGATATTAATAACATTAAACTTCTATATTAAAAAGAATAATGGTCTCAAATCAATGGTCCCAGCTTCTGCCTGAAGGAATTAGAAATCAAAGAGCAAATGAAACTCAAAGTAAGCAGCAGGAAAAAAATAATAAAAATCAGAGTGGAAATCAATGAAATAAAAAACAGAAAACAATATCAAGAGTAGATCCTTTGAGAAGATCAAAAATTGATAAGTCTTTACCCAGACTGACCAAGAAAAAGAAATAGAGAAGATACAACTTCCTTAGTTATAAAGAAAATACAAATTTAAACCACAGTAAGAAACCTCTACTGGATCATCTAAAATTAAAAAGACTAATCATACCAAGTATTGGTAAAGTTGTGGAAAAACTAGAATCTCATATGCTGCTGATGGGAATGCAAAATGGTAGAACCACTTTGAAAAGAGCTGACAGTTTCTTAAAAGGTTAAGCATTCACCTACCATATAACCTAGCCGCTCCACGTGTAGGTACTCAGGAAAAATGAAAGCATATATCTATGTAAAAACTTATGTATCAATTTTCATAACAACTTTATTTGTAATAGCCCCAAACTGGCAACAATAGAAATGTCCATCTATAGGTGAATAGACACACTGTTACATATTCAGAGTAAAATACTACTCAGCAATAAAAAGGATGCAAGAATATAAATGAATCTAATAGTAATTATGTTGAGTGAAAGAATCCAAGAATCAACAAAAAAAGAGTACATATAATATTATTTCATTTACATAAAATTCTAAAAGGGAAAACTAAATTATTGTGGCAGAAAGCAGATTGGTGGTTGCCTGGAGATGGGAGGTGGGCAAGGAAGGGCAGAGAGGAGAGGTTATAGAGGGGAACAGGGAACTTTTGGGGCTGATGGACATGTCCATTTTATTAATTGTGGTGATAGTTTCACAGGTGATACATAGGTCAAAAATTATCAAATTATATACTATAAAATGTGTCATTTATTGTATGTCACTATAGCTGTTAAATGCTCAAAAACATCATAAAAGAGCAACCAGATTTCAAGACCCAAAGAGAATCATAAAAATAAAATATAATAATTGAAATAGAAAACTCCATGGATGGGCATAGCAGCTGACTATACATGTATGAAGAGAGAATCTGTGGACTGGAAAAGAGAACTCAAGATATTATCTGGAATGCTGCAGAAGTGGTAGATGGGAGAATCAGACAAAAATAATTTATTAAAGAAAATTTCAATGAAATGAACATACTCCTAGAAAACATAACTTACCAAAAAGAAATAAGAAAGTCAAATAGTCTTATAATTGTTGAAGTTTGAATTAATAGTTAAAAGTCTTCTCAGAAAGAGAACTCCAGGTCCAGAAGGTTTTATCAGTGGATTCTACCAAAATATTCTAGGGAACAAATAATTTCCAATCTTACACAAATATTCCAAAGTGTCAAAGAGTGAGAGGAGTGTCTACCTGTTTTATGAAGTTAGCATAATTGTGATACCAAAACCTGACAAAAACAGTGTGAGAAAAGAAAACTGTAGACCCTTCTCACTTGTAAACCACATGTACAAAAATCTTAAACAAAGCACTACCAAATGGTATGTGGCAATGTATGTAAATGAGAAAGCATTTGACCAAGGTGACTTAATTCTAGGAATTCAAGGTTGGTTTAATATAAGGAAAATCTTTTCATGTAATGCACAACATTAACATAAAAAGGACCTAATTAAACTAGGAAAATTTCTTTTTGTCCTCCTGCTATTTCTTTTTCAGCTGTTATGTGGACATACAGGTGTGGCGTCAGCAGCTGTCTTGAACCATGAGGTGACCTTGAGAAGAAAGCCACGCTCTGAGGATTGCAAAACAGAAAAATAGGAGCCTGAATCCCAGATGGCACCAAGGAGCCAGGATACCAGCCTTGGACTACTGACCTCACTTCTTCTATGTGAAAGACAAACAGGGTCTTGTTTATTGTTAAAAAGCTACTGTCATGCTTTTTGAAAAATTAAATTAGCAGAACCAAACTCTAATTGATTCTGACAGGTGAAGCAGATTAGTGGAGGTGAGGAGCGTCAGGAAAGGCTTGGTGGAGCCCATGATATTCAAGTTGGGACTTGAAGAATGAGTAAAATCTAACCAGATAGCAAGGATTAGAAAGGAAGAAGGCATTTTAGACACAATAATAGCAGTGTGAAAAGGTGCAAAGCATAAAAATGCACCTGTTCAGAAAATAACAAGATGAGTGTAACACGTATATTTTTTGAATATTCTGTTTGGGACTTAGGCTTGGGCTGGGACTGGGCTGCATTGAACCGGAGGAGAGGAGGGTCACTTTGCAGCTCCATTACATGCAAGCCAGCACCTCTGGGGGAAGGCAGTGACCTTTTGCAGGAGCTGTGTAAGTAAACAGATATTAGCCAGGCAGGACGCAACTCAATGAGGGGCAGTGAGTCCTTGTCTTGCAAAAAGGTGATCTGAGCTCAAGTCTTTGCCTTCATAGCTGAGAATGTGCTTCAGACAAAAGTGACCACGTTGGTCCTTTTTGCTTGGGGCTCTGCACAGGCGATCCTGTCTAAGCCTCTGCACCTCTCCCCACAATAAAGTTCCTGAGAAAGAAAGGCTCTGCAGAGGAATGGAGAAAAAGACTGCTCATCTGTGTGTCTAGTGATTCAGTTGCCTAACATTTTTCCTCAAGAATCAGGAATCTTTACAAGAGGTTAGACCCTAAGGCAGCCAATTGCACTATGCCAGGCACATTCCAATTTTTCTGAGACAGTCATAGCGTAATTATTAATCACGCCCCCTTTCACTCTCAAAAGTATACTTCTTTGGATAATACATTTATGATCACCCTACTCACTTGTGTAGGGATTTTATAAAGGAGTTGTTATGTCTTTCCCAGTCATTTCTCTCATTTGGAGAACAAATTATAACCACTCTCCTTTTCCCCAAAGAAATCTGGGGATCAAAAATAAACTTTGGGGGGGATGTGGTATTTGATTCTGATATTTCAGACAGAGACACTTAGGAGGGAGGAAAATGTTTCTATAGCATAATAAGACCAGCATTATTTTTTTTCAAAGAATAGAGTCAAAGTTGTAATAACAGGAAGAATATGGATTTCCCAGATGAGACTAGGCTGAGAGATCTTTGGAAGAACAGTACAGTTTGCAGCGGGAAGATGTGGTCGCCCTTGGTAATTCAAGCGATAACTTGCCACAGGCCTCCCTGGTGGAGAGAGACTGAATTCCAGCTGTAACAGCCCCTCTCCCCTTTCCTTCCCAACCACCAAGGCAGTTGGAGGAAAGGCGCCCCAGTCCCTCCATCAGTGCCTGGGGAGCCTAGAAGGTGGGGGACCTCTCCTCGAACCTTCCTACCAACATTGGCTAAAGTATGAGGTACCCGAATTTTCAAGACACAGGCTGGATAGGAATTTAATGTCATTTTTCAGATGGGGATATTGAAACTCAGAAGCTACCTTGACTTGCTCAAACTACAGAGTTTACAAATGGCAGAACTGGAGCTTGAGTTCCGGACATTCCTCAATGACAAAATATGATGGTGAAAGGGACTCCGAGTTCCCTAGAGAAAACCTATGGCCTAAGAAATGGCAAGAAGTGAGATTTTAGCCTGAGGAGAAAGGGCACTTAGAGGCCCAGGATGTGATCTCTGCCATCAAATTCTTGATGGGCTGCCACATGAGAAAGACGTTATGCTGATGGCGCTCGGACCCAGAGACCAAAGCAAGGGCTAATGAAGGAAAGATAAAAGGAAGCAGATGCCAATTCAACATAAAGGGAAGGAAACTAACATTTCCTGAATATCTATCTATGCCAGGCATTTTACATGTATATTCCTATTTAATTCTCAGAGGGAGAAAAAAACTTGTGAAGTAGATTTTATCCTCATTTTAAAAATGAAAAACCAGGAGATTTCCAACTTTGGGTAATGGCAGAGTAGCTTGTATTATACTAACTCTCCTACTGATACTAATTATAAACTATGGATAAAATAGAAAAAAATAATGGCTTGAAAGTACTGGAAAATTATCAAAATCAGACGGAAACTAGGGGGGATTTGTCACTTGATTTAGAAGGGAACCACCCTGGGTGAGAGCTAGTTTATCCAGCTTTTCATCGGAGAGCAGTGCCCAGTCTATGTGGTGTGGTGGGGCATTTCAGGGAGAGCTGAAGCAGAAAGATGCAGTGTGGTGAGGAATTAGGTGATGTATCTTGGGTCTGCCACAGCAGTTGGAAATTGAAGGGGGAAATCCTAGAAATGAAGAAGCCACAAAAGGGGAGTCCTCAAAACTGCATCCAGTCTCCTTGGCGGACACTTAAACCCTGACTGTGTGGATTGAAACTGCAAGAAGCCTTTGGGGAAAACAGTAGCTGGAATGCTGAAGGAAAAAAAATAAAAATAAAACCACAACTGAATGGAGGATTTGGTAGCTGTACCCCATGGAGGCAGAGTTTAAAGTTTGGATTCCACCAAAGGAGAGAGACTTAGTAAGTACCTCAAGCTTTGTACTAAAACCCCAGAAGGGCCACACCCTGGGATTAAACACCATATTCTAAGATTAAAGGATTCACTCCAGGACTAAGGGGGAATCAAAATAAACTTGCCCTAACAAAACTTAAAACCCAATCTCTACAAGACCAGCGGGATCTGGTGATAATTTATTTGCCTACTAGGACAAAATTCAATATTCTTCAGAGTTCTCTATGTATAATAAAAAATATTTTTAATTGTTAGACGTGTGAAGAGACAGAATAATGTAACCCAGTGAAGAGAAAAAATTGATTGATAAAAACAAAGTGACAAATGAACCAGATACTGAAATTAGTGCAGTGAAACAGCTATGGTCTGAATGTTTGTGTTTTTCCGAAATTGATATATTAGGACCTAATTGTTGATATAGTAATATTAGGAGATGGGGCCTTTGGAAGCTGAATAAACTATGCAGGCAGAGCCCTCATGAATGGGATTAGTGTCCTTATAAAAGACACTCCAGAGAGAGGTTGCTAGTCCCTTCCACCATGTGAAGACAAAGCAAGAAGTTGCTGTCTATAAGGAAGCAGGCCCTCGCCAGACACTAAATATTCTGGTGCCTTGATCTTGGATTTCCCAGCCTCTGGAACCATGAGAAAGAAAATTCTGTTTTCTAAAAACCACCCCATTTTATCTATGTTTCTTACAGCAGCCCAGATGGACTAAGACAGGAATTTAAAAATAGCTGTGATAAATATAATAACAAATCTATAGGAAAAGATGTATTTAATGTGTGAAGAGATGGGGAAATTGAAGAGAAATATGAATACTATAATGAAGTGCCAAAAGGAAATTCTTGAAATAAAATATACAATAACTAAAATGTAAAAAAGTTGGAAAGTATCATGGTAGATTCAATGAAGAAGAAAGAATCAGTGAATTGGAACATAGATCAATAAAAATCATCCAAACAGAAGCATAGAAGGGAGAAAGGTTAAAAAACAATTAACAGAGCCTCAGTGATTTGTGAGAGAGCATCAAATGGCTGAGCAAATGAGCAAATGGAGTTCCAGAAGGAGAGGAACAAGAGAATATAGCAGAAAAAATATTTGAAAAAATATTGGTCAAATATTTTCTAAATTTGATCAAGAAAAGAAACCCATAGATCCAGAAAGCTCAGCACACCTCTAATAAGATGAATACAAAGAAAATCACATGTAGGCACATCAAAGGTAAACTTACAAAAAACACAAATAAACAGAATATATAAAGTGTCCAGAGATAGCTGATTTCTCATCAGAAACCGTGACAGCAAGTGTTACAGTGGGTGGTCCCGAGGACAAACTGAGCAGCACATGGAGAGTCAGAGAATCAAGGTTTATTCGCTGGTGGGCTCAGAGGGGTCTTACCACTAAATTCTGAGCCCCGTCTACCCAATTTTTCCCACTTTTATTAAATTGTGGTGGTCTGAGGGGTGGGGTCTCAGGTGACCAATGCCTGCCAGGTAATAGGTTAGCATTATGTTGATGTACCAGGTAATAGGTTTAGTGTTATGCTGATGTGCCAGATAATAGATTAGTTGATGGGCCAGGTGATAGGTTGGTATTCTGCTGATGCGGGTCTTCTGTGAGGGGTGGGGGTCTCATGTGGCTGCTGTGCCAAGTAATAGATGGGGGTTTTCCTTATCAAAACAATTGAAGCCAGAGACATTACAGTACTAAAAGGAAAAAAAAAAAACTCTGTAAACCTAAAATTCTATATCAAGTGAAAATACCTTACAAAACTGAAGAAAAAATGAAGATATTTTTAGATAAATGTAAGGCAAGACAATATGTAACCAGGTGATGCAACTATAAGAAATGCAAGTGCTCACTTACGCAGCACATACACTGAGACTGGAATAATACAGAGAAGATCAATGTGTCTCCTGCACAAGGATGACAGCCAAATTCATGAAACATTTCATATTTTTAGGCCAGGAGAGAATATGATGATATAGAAAAGTGCAAAGTAGAGAAACAAAAAAGAACTGCCAACGAAGAATACTGAACCCATCAAGGCTGCCCTTCAGAAATGAAGGAGAGGTAAGGACTTTCCCAGACAAAAACAAAACAAAGCAAAACAAAACAAAACAACAACAAAAACAGAGAGTTTATCACCACTATACTTGTCTTATAAGAAATGCTAAAGGAGTTCTTCAAGCCGAAAGAAAAAGAACTAATTAGCAACATGAAAATATATGAAAGTATAAAACTCACTGATAAAAGTAAATGCATAGCAAAAGTTAGAGTAGTCTAATACTGTACTAGTGGTATATAAATCACATATATCCATAGTATGAAGGTTAAAAGATAAAACCATTAAAATAATAATAGCTAAAATAGTTTGTTTAGGGATACACAATTTAAAAGATGTAAATTGTGACATCAAAAATATAAAATGTGAGTGGTGTAGTTTTTTAATACAAAGTTAAGTTATTATAAGCTTACAATGGCCTGTCATAACTATGGATGTATTATGTAAGCCTCATGGTAGCTGCAAAGAAAAAACCTATAATAGATACACAAAAGATTAAAAGGTAAGGAATCAAAGTGTACCAGTACAGAAAATCATCTAATCACAAAGGAAGACAAGACAGAATTGGTTTTAACTGATCAACACCAAAGTGCACATATAGGAATAACATTCATTGGGCATTGGGCAAATGGGAGGGGGGAGGAGGGGATGGGTATATACACACATAATGAGTGTGATGAGCACTGTGGGGGATGAACACACTTGAAGCTCTGACTCAGTGGGGAGTGGGCCAAGGGCAATATATGTAACCTAAACATTTGTACCCCCATAATATGCTGAAATTAAAAAAAAAGGAAGACAAGACAGGAAGAAACAAAGGCTTCACAAAATAAGAAAACAATTAACAAAATGGTAGTAGTTAAGTCCTTGCCTAGCAATAATTACTTTGAATATAAATGGATTAAATTCTCTATTCAAAAGGCATAGAATGTCTGAATGTATTATTTAAAAAAAAAAAAAACAAAAAGCCCAGACCCAACTATATATTGCCCACAAAACACTTAATTCAGCTTTACAGACACCCACAGATTAAAAGTGAAGGGATGGAAAAAGCTTTCTATGCTACTAAAAACTGAAAGAGAGCAGGTGTAGCTACACTTATATCAGATAAAATAGACTTAAAGTCATAAACTGAAAAAGAGACAAAGGTATAATGATAGAAGTGTCAATTCATCAAGAGATTATAACAATTATAAATACATATATGCACCCAACATCAGAGCACCCAAAGATATAAAGCAAATATTAATAGATCTGAAGGACAAAAGGATTATACAGTAGTTATAGGGGACTTCAATACATCATATTCAACAATGGACGGATCATCCATACAGAAAATCAATAAGGAAACTGGACATGAACTACATTTTAGGCCAAGTGGACCTAGCAAACATGTACATAGCATTCCATCCAACTGCAGAAAAATGCACATTCTTCTCAAGTGCACATGAAACATTCAGGCACAGATAAATGAAAAAATATTCCATGCTCATGAACTGGAATAAGTAATATTGATAAAATGTCCATCCTACTCAAAGTTATCTACAAATTCCATGCAATCCCTATCAAAATTCTAATGACATTTTTCCACAGAAATAGAAAAAAACCTCAAAATTCATTTGGAACCACAAAAGACACTGAATAAATAGCCAAAGCTATATTGAATAAAAAGAACAAAGTTGGAGACATCACACTACCTGACTTCAAAATATACTACAAAGTTACAGTAATCAAAGCAACATGTTACTGGAATAAAAACGGACACATAGACCAATGGAACAGAACTCTATTTTGTTCCATAGCCCAGAAATAGGTACATGAATTTATGGGCAATTGATTTTTTTCAATGATGCCAAGAACGCATAATGGGGAAAAAGCAGTCACTTCAGTAAATGACCTTGGGAGAAGTGAATATCCAAATGTAGAAGAATGAAATTGAACCTTTATCTCACACCTTATACAAAAATTAACTCAAAATGGACTAAAAGCTTAAATATAACATCTGAAACTGTAAAACTACTCCACAAAAAAAAAAAAAAAAAAAAAAACAAGGGGAAAAGCTCCATGACATTGCTCTGGGCAAAGATTTTTTTTAGATATGACCCCAAAAGCACAGGTCACAAAAGCAAAAATAGATAAATGGGATTACATTAAACTAAAAAATGTCTTTACAGTAAAGGAAACAAACAACAGAATGAAGAGACAACCTACAGAATGGGAAAAATTATTTGCAAACCATACATCAGATAAGCAGTTAATATTAAAATAATATGAAGAACTTGCATAACTCAATAGTAAGAAAGCAAAAACACAATTAAAAAATGGGCAAAGGACTTAAATAGACGTTTCTCAAAAGAAGATGCACAAATTGCCAACAAGTATATAAAAAATGCTCAACATCATTAATCATCAGGGAAATGGAAATTAAAACAACAATGAGACATTATCTCACACCTGTTATAATGGCTATTATAAAAAATACAAAAGATAAGTGTTGGTCGGGATGTGGAGAAAAGGAAACCCTTGTACACCATTGGTGGAAATGTAAATTAGTACAGTCATTATGGAAAACAGTATGGAAATTCCTCAAAAAATTAAAAATAGACTACCATATGATCCAGTAATCCTACTACTGGGTACATATCCAAAGGATATGAAGTCAGTATGTCTAAAAGATATCTGCATTTCCATGTTCATTGCAGTAATATTTACAATAGCCAAGACATGGAATAACCAGTGTCCATCAATGGATGAATGAATAAAGAAAATGTGTTATACGTACAAAATAGAATACTATTTAGCTTTAAGAACAAGTAAATTCTATCATTTGTGACAACATGGATGAACCTAGAGGATATGTTAAATGAAATAAGCCAGGCACACAACGACAAAGACGAATACCACATGATCTCACTTATATGTGGAACCTAAGATGAACTCACAGAAGCAGAGATTAGAACGGTGGTTACCAGGGGCTGGGAGGGGATGGGAGTGGCTTAGGGATATGTTGGTCAAAGTATACAAAATTTCAGTTAGGAGAAATAAGTTCAAGAGATCTATTGCATATCATGGTGACCATAGTTATTAACAATTATCATATACTTGAAAATTGCTAAGAGAGTAGATTGTAAGTTTTCTCACCACAACAAACTGATTAAGTATATGAGGTAATTCATGTGTTAATTAGTTTGATTTAGCCATTCCACAATGAATACATATTTCAAAACACCATGTTATATACCATAATATCTGTAATTTTTGTCAATTTAAAAAAATAAATTTTTTAAGAGAAGAAATGCTAAAAGAGAAATGAAACCATATGGAAATTCAGCTCAAAAGGAAGGAATAAAGGGCACTGGAAATGGTAGCTATGGGAAAATACAAAGAAAATTTTTCTTTACTTTCTTAAATATTTAAAAAGTGAATTGAAGGGACTTCTGACCAAAATGGGGCAGCAGGGGCTGGATTTAACCTCCCATCTGAAATAAATTTTTTTATAAAACTGGACAAAATATATGAAACAATGGCTCTGAAAACATTAGACATCAGGCAATGAAGGACAGTGATCCCTAAGTGACAGAAAAAAAATACAGCCCTATTATTGACCCAGTTAACCTCCTGGAGAAAGTTTCCAGGCCATGACACAGGAAGGCAGAACTTTTGCAGAGCCTGGAAAATCCCTGAGTTTAAAGAGGCAGAATTGGAGGTCCAGAAAAAACAAGGAATCTGGAATTCTCAATGCAGTATATTGAAGAAAAGAGATGCACATAGGGAAAACTGCAGAAATCTGCTAAAGTTTCCCTTGGGAATTCAATAGAATAATCATTAGCACATGCATGTGAGGAACTGTCTGAGACCAAAAAAAAAAAAAAAAAAATCACTCAAAAAGTTAGAGGGAACAATGCCTGCAACTTACAAGCATGGGAATAGAGCCTGTTCCCAATAGCCAAAGTAAAATACTCCATAAGTCACACGACTTCAGTTAGAGCACTAAGTAGGGTGTTGCCTCAGTAGTGGAAAAAATTAACCCTAGACTAAATGCTGCTCTGGTCTCAGATAATTGAGCTTAAAGCAAGAGCCAAAAGCATCAAGCTGTTTCAAAGAAACTTAACCATATCCCCAAACACAGCTCAAGAATACCTTTAGGATTACAAAAATATTTAGCATCCAACAATGTAATATTTACAATATTTGGAATCCAGTTAAAAATTATCAGGCACACAAAGAACCAGGAAAATAAAATCCATATTAAGGAGAAAAAATCAATCAAAACTAATTCAGAAAATGACACAAATGATAGAATTAATAGACAGCCCCATTAAAACAGTTATTATAACTATATTTCATATATTCAAGAAGCTGGAGAAAAGATTAAACATTAAGTAGAGACATGGAAAATATTAGAAAGACCCAAACCAAACTTCTGGAGAAGAAAACAACTTTGCGATAAAAATACAATGAATGAAATTGGCAGTAGATTAGGCATTTCAAAGGAAAAGAGTGGTAAATTTGAAAACATAGCAAAGAAACTAACCAAAATAAAGCATACAGAGGGAAAAAATTAAAAAAAAAACAAAACCCACAAACCAACAGAGCAACTATGACAACTTCAAGTGGTCAAATATATGTATGTGTAACTGCGGTCCCCAAAAGAGATGGAGGACAAAAAAGTATTTGAAGAAATAGTGATCAAATATTTCAAATCTGATGAAAATTGTAAGTTCAAAATTTCAAGAAGGCCAATGAACAACAAAACCAGGAAATATGAAAAAAATGCACTAACATATATCATAATCAAATAGCTTTAAACCAGTGGCAAAAATAAAATTTTAAAAGCAGACACAGAAGAAAGATATACTACATACATGGCAACAAAGATGAAAATGACAGGAGATTTCTTGTCAAAAACAATGCAAGCTAGAAGAAAGTGGTGTAAAATATTTAAAACGCTGCAAGGAAAAAATCTGTCAGCCTAAAATTCTTTGCTAAGCAAAAATTCTTTAAAAAGTTAAGTCAAAATAAATACTTCTTTAGACATACAAAAGCTGAAAGAATTCAACAGTGGACTGGCAGAATAAGAAATGTACAAGGAAGTCCTTCAAGGAGAAAAAAAAAATGAAGATACCAGATGGAAACCTAACCCCAAACAGAGGTCAGCAAACTACAGCTGATGGGTCAAATCTGACCTGCTGACTCTTTTTGTAAATAAAGTTTTATCGGAACACAGCCATGCTTATTCATTTATGTATTGTCTATGACTGCTTTCATGCTAACAGAAACTGCATGGTCTGTAAAGCCTAGAATATTTATTACCTGGCCTTTTATAGAAAAAGTTTACTGACCCCTGATCTATACAAAGTGTCAATCAGCACAGGAAATGGTTTTACATAGGTAAATATAATTACTTTATTATTTAATTATATTTAAAAGTAATTATCTGTTTAAAGCAGGTAAATCTAATGACTTTATTATTTAATTATATTTAAAAGTAATTATCTGTTTAAAGCATAATAACAACATATTATGAGACATGTAAAATATGCAGAAGTAAAATGTATACTAACAATGCACCCAGGCCAGTAGGGGAGAAATCAAATGATATTTGTAAGGTTCTTATACTATACATGAAGTAGTAAAATATCACTTTCAGTTAGACTGTGGTAAGTAAAAAATGTATACCAGAAACCTTAAAACAACCACTAAAATAACATAGCAGAGTATGGCTAATAATCCAACAAAAGAGATAAAAATGAGATCATAGAAAATACTCAAACCAAAAAAAGACAGGGAAAGAGGAAAAGAGAAGCAAAGAATGCTGGGGGCAAATATAAAACAAATAGCAAAGTGGTAAATTTAAACACAACCCTATCAATAATTACATAAAATATAAATGGCCTAAACACTCCTATTAAAAGACAGAGACTGTCAGACTGGATTAAAAAAGCAATACCCAAGTATACACTACCACAAAAAACATATATATGCCCATTTTTGTAGGTGTATGTGTGTGTGTGTGTTTAAAAATACATAAATAGGTTAAAAATAGAAGAAAACCATGCTAGCACTAATCAAAAGAAAGCTGAAATGACTACGTTAGTATCAAAGTAGATTTTCGCAAACACAAAAAAATTTATCAGAGATAAGGAAGGCCATTTAATAATGATAAAGGGGTCAATTCATCAAGAGGACATAATTACCTGAAATATTTATGTACCTAATAACAGATCTTCCAAACACATGCAGTAAAGGCTAATAGAACCACAAGGAGAAACAGATAAATCCACAATTATAGTTGCTGTTTTCAATTCTCTCTCAATAATTCATAAAACAAGGAGACAGAATATCAATAAGGGCATAGGAGACTTGCATAACTCTGTTATCTAATTTGACCTATTTGACATGTATAGAACATTCCATCCAACAATAGCATAATAGCAAAAACCACATTTTTTCCAAGTATACACAAAACATTTTCCAAGAGAGGACATAAAATATATCTGGACCATATAATATGTCTCAATACAAAGTATGCGTGACTATGATGGAATTACATTAGGAATCAATAACAGAAAGATATCCAGAAAATTCCCAAATATTTGGAAACTATATAGCACAGTTCTAAATAATACTTGGATCATAAAAGTAATCAAAAGGTAAATTAGAAGTCATTTTGGTTTGAATGAAAATAAAAACAATATTTTGAAATATATGGATGTGGCTAAAGTGGTACTTAAAGGAAAAGTTGTACCCCTCTTTTAGAAAAAAAAGAAAGATATCAAATCCATGACTTCAGCTTTTACTCTAAGAAACTAGAAAAAGAACAAATAAAACCCAAAGAAAGAATAGAAAGGAAATAATAAAAATCAGAACAGAAATTAATAAAATAAAAACAATAGAGAAAATCAATGCATCCAAGAGTAAGTTCTTTGAGAAGATCACTAAAATTAGATTACTAAAATTGTTAAACCGCTATGCAGACTAATCAGGAGGGAGAAATAGAGAAACAACACAAATTACCAGTATCAGGAATAATAGAGGTGATATTACAAAATCTACAGATTAAAAGGGTAGCAAGGGAATATTATAAGAAACTTTATGTTAATAAATTCTAAAACATAAATATAGTAGACAAATTTCCTGAAAGGTTCAGTATACCAAATTTCACTCAAGGAGAAATTGATAGGGCAAATAGCTCTGTATTTGTTAAAGAAAATGAATTTGTAGCTGAAAACCCTCTCATAAAGAAAATTCTAGGTCCAGAGAGCTTCACTGAAGAATTATAACAAACATTTAAGTAATAAATAATACTAATTCTACACAAACACTTCCAGAAAGGTAAAGAGTGGAGAATACTTCCTAACTCATTCTACAAGGTCAGTTTTATTCTGATATCAAAACCAGATAGACATTAAGAAAAGAATGCTAAAGATCAATTTCTATCATGAGTACAGATGCAAAATTTGTAAAAAAATTTTTAGCAAATCAAATGCAACAATATATAAAAGTGATAATAAGTCATGACCAAGCAGGGTTTAATCTCTAAAATTCAGTTTAGTTTGGTATTATCGAATCAGTAGATATGATTCACCATAACAAACTAAAAATGAAAAATATCATTTTTGCAATAGGTGCAAAAAAAGAACCTGATAAAATTAAACTTTAATTCCTGATAAAACTCTCACAAATTAATAATAAAAGGAAACTTTCTCAACCTGATAAAAGGCATCTAAGCACGTTCTACTGTTAACATCATACTTGATGAAAGATTGAATACTTTCTCCCTAAGATCATGAACAAGGATGTTTACTCTCACCCTCTCTTCAACATTGTAGAGGTGTGGGGCAGTGCAATAAGGCAAGAAAAAGATATAAAAGCATCCACAATTAAAAGGAAAAAGTAGAATTGTCTTCATTTACAGATGATATGTATAAAATCCCATGGAATGCTTTAAAAAAAAAAAAACATCTAGGACTACCATTTGTGGATTGAAAGACTCAATATTTTTGTCATCAATTTTCCTTAAATTGATCTATAGATTTAATGGCATCCCATTCAAAATCAAAGCAGGTATTTTTTTAGAAATTGCCAAGCTGATTCTAAAATATGTATGGAAATTCAAATGGCCTGACATAACTAAAGCAATCTCAAAAAAAGGACAAAGTTGGAAAATTTATTATACCTGATTTTAACACTTGCTACAATAAAAAGCTGTAGTAATTCCAATACTGTAGTGTTGCCATAAAGATAGATGTATAGATCAGTAGATTAAAATAGTGAGTCCATAAAAAGGCCCACATATATGCAGTCAACTAAAATCAACAAAAGTAATTCTCTATGAAAAAGATAATCTTTTCAACAAAAGATGCCAAAACAATTGGCTGTTTATATGGAGAAAAATGAACCTCAACCTTCATATCATACCACATACAAAAAATAATTTGAGATGAATCGTAGACCTAAATGAAAAAGCTAAAACTATAAAGCTTCTAGAAGAAAACAAAAGAAAATATCTTTGCACCTTAGGGGCAAGCAAGATTTCTTATACAAGATCCTAAAGCACTAATCATAAAAAGAAAACAAAACTGATATGCTGGACTTTATAAAATTAAAAACTTCCATTCTTTAAAAAAGCTAATAAAATGAAAAGCCAAGCCACAGCCTGTTAGAGGTGTAATGTATAAGTCTGATAAATCTGATAAAGGACTTTTATCCAAAATATATAAAGAATTCCTACAATTCAGTACCAAAACAACCCAAACAATCCAATAAGAAATGAGCAAATGATTTACACAGACTCATCATAAAAGATCTATGAATGATCACTAAGCACATGAAAAGATGCTCAACATCATTGGTCATTGGGGTAATGCAAATCAAAACCACAACGAGACAACCAATAATGACTGACAACACCACATTTTCATGAAGATGTCAAGCAACTCCAACTCTCACACACTGTGAGAGTGAGAATGTAAATGTTACAACCACTTTGGAAAAGAGTTTGGGTGTTTCTTATAAAGTTAAACACTGATGTTCTCTATGATCCAGCAATTCTACGCTTAAGTATTTGAACATATGTTCACAGAAAGATGTGTTTGAGAATGTTCCTAACAGCTTTATTCATAATAGCCACAAACTGGAAACAACCCAATTGTCCATCAATAGGTGAAGGTATAAACAGATTGTAGTATAGTAATAAAAATACTATTAGTAAATAGAAGAAAGTACTGATATGTGAGACAACATGGCTACGTCTGAAAAACATTATGTTATGTGAAAGAAGCTTGATAAAAACACAAGTACATGCTGTATTATGTTTATAAGATGTTCTAGAACAGACGAAGTAAGCTATGGTGATAAAAACCAGAACAGTGGTAGCTTCAGGAGACAGACAGACTGTGACAGAGCATGAGGGGATTTTCTGGAGTTGTGGAAATATTCAGTATCTTTATTGGGGTGGTGGTTACACATGCAGTATTTTAATAGTTTCCTCGGGCTGCTGTACTAAAGTACCACTAACTAGGTAGCTTAAAACAACAGAAATTTATCATCTCACATTTCTGGAGCCTGGAAGTCCAAAATCAAGGCATCATGAAGGTTGGCTCCTTTTGACCACTCTGAGAGAATGTCTGTTCCATGCCTCTCTCATAGCTTCTGGTGAAGGATGGCAATCCTTGGTGTTTCTTGGCTTGTGGATGCATCACTCCAATCTCTGCCTCCATGTATATTCTCCCTGTGTCCAAATTTCCCTCTTCTTATAAAACCCACCCCAGTGACCTCATCTTAACTTATTTATATCCACAAATACCCTATTTCCAAATGAGATCACATTCACAGGTACCAGGGGCTAGGACTTCAACATATCTTTTTGAGAGACACGTTCAACCATAAAGCATGAGTACATATTTTCACAACTAGTTAATGGGAGAAAAATCTATGATCTTGGTTTGCTGAAGAGTTTTTAGATGTAACACCAAAAGCATTGAGCCATGAAATAAAAAATCGGTAAGTTGGATTTTATTAAAATTAAAAACTTCTGCTCTGTGATGGATACTGTTAAGAGAATGAAAAGACAAACCACAGACTGGGAGAAAATACTTGAAAAACACATATCTGATAAAGGACTGGTACCTGAAATAATAAAGAACTTTTAAAACACAACCATATGAAAACACACGGCTTAATTAAAAATAAGCACAAGATCTGGGCAGACTCCTCACCAAAGAAGACACAGACGGAAAATAAGCATATGAAAAGATGTTCAACATCCTGTATTATTAGGGAATTGCAAAGTAAAACAAGATAAAATGACACACCTATTAGAATAGCTAAAATCCAAAAATCTGACAATACCAATTGCTGATGAGGGTGCAAAGCAATAGGAATTCTCATTCTTTGATGGTGGGAACACAATATGGAACAATCACTTTGGAAGACTTACAAAGCTAAATGTAGTTCTACCATACCATCCAACCTATGCTCCTAGGTATTTCCCCTACTGACTTGAAAACTTACATCCACACTAAAACCTGCATGCGAATGTTTATAGCAGCTTTATTCACAATCACCGAAACCTGGAAGCAGCCAAGATGTCCTTTAGTAGATAAATGTGTAAACAAACTGTGGTACATCCCTACAATAGAATATTATTTGTCAATGAAATGATTGGAGCTATGAAGCCATGAAAAGACATGAATGAATCTTAAATGTATATTGCTAAGGGAAAGAAGTCATTCTGAAAAGGCTTCTGGAAAAAGCACAACTACAGCAAGGATGAACAGATAAGTGGTCTCCAGGTGTTGGGGTGGGGAAAAGGTTAAATAGGTGAAGCACAGGGGAGTTTTTAGAGCAGCAAAACTATTCTGTACGATATTATAATGGTAGATACATGACACGATGCATTTATCCAAACCCATAGAACTTCATAGCACAAAGAGTGAACCTTAATGTATACAATTTTTAAAAAATCTTTTAGAAATTTGAGGTCCACAACAGAATGTGACAAAGCAATCTGACTGTATTACAAATGTACAAAACAACCTCATGGAAGGGGGAAGGGGAAGGTTCTGACCTAAGTCATTTTGGAAATGAGTGGAGTTTGTAGAACCAAAGGTAAAAGCTATAAACAAGTACTGTACTTATTTAAAGTCGTTTCCCATGGGGTGGGGGTTCACAATTCTGAGAGCACTCAGCATGCATACTGGAATTAAACAATTAAGTGAGTGAATGATGTATGATAGGAGCCAGGTTTCTCACTATTGGAGTGGGAGGTTTCAAATAATTGGGGTGAGGAGACTAGAATCATCTGCGTGATAATGGGTTGGAGTTGGAGACATCAGCACGATCTCAGGTTTAGCTTAATATAGATACAGACAGTTATATATAGAAATATTTATAGATGTGTGTATATACATGAATTAGCATTAACACACATATCTTTCTCTGTCAGCTTAGAGCACCTAGAAACAAGGACACACCGATAGCACTGACCACACTTAATGCCAGATCATGGTTTCTAACACCATTCACTAATAAAAGGGACCAGCGTTCTTTGGAGAAATGGTTGATTTTAGAACTAGAGCAGAAAATATACAAGATGATCCTGGTGTACCTTATAGCGCCAGAAAGTAAGGAATTGCTCAAAAAAAAGCAAACAAAAAACATAATGATAGTGGTAGGTCAGTGACCTAGGAGCTAACTGAAGGAGCCCTCAGGAGCCAAAGCTGGAACTATTTAAGCAACAAAATAAATAAGGTAGCATTGTATTATAACCCAAAGTGTAAAATAAATATCCATGAGCTCATACTGACATAAATAAATGATTGAATAAATGGGGAAAAAGAGATAAATGTCTCATGCAGAAGAATTCCAAATAATTTGTGTAGACGGTCTGTCCCCAAGGAGCTGGAATATAACTTCCCATTCTCCATAAATAGGCCCTGGGGAGTGGTTGAAAGAGTTTGGGCTTTAACATCAAATAATTATGAGTGGGAGATCCACATTTGATTCTTGTTATGTTAGCCGTGTGACCCCGGGCAAATTACCCTTTCTAAACCTTAGGTTTCTCATCTGCAAAATGGGGATAATATTATCACTTAATTACCTGTGATGGTTACTGTGAAGATAAATGTCTATAAATCCCTCAGAACAGGCTTGAGACATAGTATTCAATGAATTACAGTGTTTTTCTTTTTTAAGGTAGTGTCTTAGTCTGCTTATGCTGCTGTAACAAAGTACCACACACAGGGGGGCTTAAACAATAGAAATTTATTTTCTCAGAGTTCTGGAGGCTGGAAAGTCCAAGATCAAGGTCTAGCAGTGTTCGGTTTCTAGTTAAGGGTTCTTTTTCTGGCTTGCAGATGGTTGCTTTGTCCTCACATGGCCTTCCTCAGTGCATGCATGTGGGTAGGGGAGCGGGTGCAGGGTGAGGATACCTCTCTCTTTTCCTCTTCCGATAAGACTACAAATTCTGTTGGATCAGGGCCCCACACTTATGACTTAATTTAATCTTAAATTTACTTCCTAAAGCCCTATCCCCAAAAAGTCACTTGTGGGAGGGGCAGTTAGGGCTTCATTATATAAATTCTGGGGGGACACAATTCAGTCCATAGCAGGTAGTATGAGACAACTTGAATTCTCATTCTAACTTCATCACTTACTAGCTATGTTGGGGAAATCTCTCAAATTCCTCCATTTTTTTTTAATGTAAAAAAAATTGAGGTATTATTTTTATCCAATAAAATTCACACATTTTAAAATATTGTTAAGTGAGCTTTTTTAAAAACTATAATCCTTTTATTTTGGAACAGTTTTAGATTTACAGGAAAATTGCAAAGATAGTACAGAGAGTTCCCATATACCCTGCACCCAGTTTCCCCTATTATTAACATCTAAAATTAGTATGGTACATTTGATGAACTAATATTGACATATTATTATTAACTAAAGCCCGTACTTTATGTAAATTTTCTTAGTTTTTACCTAATGTTCTTTTTCTTCTCCAGGATCCCATCCAAGATACCACATTACATTTAGTCATCGTGTCTCCTTGGGCTCGTCTTAGCTGTGAAAGTTTCTCAGACTTTCCTTGTTTTTTGATGACCTTGACAGTTTAGAGGAGTACTAGTCAGGTCTGTTATAGAATATTTTGTTCCTACTTGGGATGTCTGATTTTTTTTTTTTTCATCACTAGACTGTGGTTATGAGTTTGGGGGAGGAAGGCCACAGAGGCAAAGAGCCATTCGCATCGCATCGTACCAAGGGTACCTACGATCAGCGTGACCCGTCACTGCGGATGTTGGCCTTGACCGTCTGGGTGAGGCATGTTTATCACATTCCTCCACTTAGGGTTTCTCTCTCCCCCACACCCCACTTTCCATATTGCACTCTGCAATGAAGTCACAGTCCGTGCTGGAGGAGTGGGAGTTATGTTCCACCTCCTTGAGGAAGAAAGATCTATTAATGCATAAATTATTTGGAATTTTTCTGTGTGGGAAATCTGTCTCTTCTCCTCTATTTATTTATCTAATCTTTACTTATATCAGCATGAACTAACAGGGATTTACTTTATTTTTTGAGTTATAATCTAATGTTATTGTAACTTTGGCTCTTGTGTCCTGTTGACATGTTCCCGTCATTTCTCTTATTTCTCTCTCTCTCTCTTTAGCACGTCTTCACTCCCTGCTCCTACGAAATGCCCAGGCTCGTCTTGTCTTTTCTTGGCCAGCCCTAGAATCATTTCTCCAAGGAGCCCTAGTTCTTTTCACTGGAGAGTTGTATCTAGAAACCAAGATCTGGGCACCAGGTGTGTTTGTATTGCTGAAGCATTAGTGCTTCTAGGCCTTCTTAGAGGACAGCGCTATGAAATGTATGTTTGTACAGTAACCTGTGTATACTCATATATCCACATTTTTAAAAATCTAAACAAACAAACAAATGTGACTTAATACGGATATCTCTGAATTTGATCCAATACCCCCTCGTTCATTCCAGTCTTCCTGCCTTGCTCATTTGTAACTTCTTTCTCTAACAGAAACCCGGTTCTCATTAGCAGCTCTTCTCTTATTACTTTTATAAATTAGCCTTTTGTGTAAGATTTCACTTGAAAACCAAACAATATAAACAACTTCCACAGCTAAATCACAAATTTAAAAACCACTGGACTGGACTGCGCATAGCTAAAAGCTCTTCTATCTCCGAGATCTCTGGGATTGTGGGGATGGGAGGGAAGTGGAGCGGAGCCTCGTGTTATTGTCTTTGGCCAACAGAGTGGAGTGGATTGGATCGGTTTGGAATTTATCCAACATTCGACAAGTATAATTGAGCCCCTCTTCAATGCCAAGGACAGCTCCTGACGCTGAGGGTGCAGAGGTGAGCAAGGCAGCGAGTTCCCTGGTGGGGCTGGCCCTCTCGTCGGAGGAGAGACAGACGGCAAGCACGTAAGCAAATGCAGTAATTTCAGGTAGAGATGAACAGTTAAAAATAAAACACAATAAAGAAATGGAGCGTGATGTGGGGAAAGAGAAGAGGTAGAGTAGCGGATGGTGAGAAAATGTGGTTAACTTCGAGCTGAATCCTGAAGGAGCCAGTCATTTCAGACCTAGAGGAAGAGAGTTCCAGGCAGAGGAATTGCTAGGAGAAGGGATATAAATTTAGCAGGAGCAGCCTGGCTCATTAGAGGGACAAAAAGAGGACCAGAGAGTCTGGAGCAGAGTGAAAGAGGAGGGTGGCACCAGGTGAGATTGGGGGAGTGGGGCTCAGAACATAAATGGGTGTATAGACCAGAGAGGGCACGTGGATTTTATTCCTAAGGAAATGGTACCAGTTGATATAGGATGATAAAATTTAAGCCCACTGACCATCCTGAGGAGTCTAGGTGAGAAATGAAGGTGATTCTGAACCAGGCCCAAAACATTTGACCAGCAAAAGCTTTGCCCTGCCTCAGCCAAGACCAGCAGATAGACTGATTCATGGGCACCGGGTTTCAGGGTGGGCCCTGGCGTGGACTAGCTTATAAATTAAGACAGTACCCTGCTCTAAAAAGCTATGGCTAAAATAAGCCCAAATTCCCTGTTGACATGTGAGAACTAGAGTCCCCAGGGAATTCCTCAGATATCCTGGGTTACCAAACATACTACCCATACTACTCCTACAGCTGCTGCCTCCCTGCACCCTGAATGATGTTGCTTGGTGTTTAAGGTCTTCATTGGGTATGGTTCCTCAGCCTACTAGCATTGCGCAGGCTAACAAATGTATCTCAGCACCGCTCCAAGAAAACCAAAGTGCTTGCTGGCCCAGAACATCCTGCCCCATGCACATAACCACCCTCCATCTGCTTCCTCTCAGCCCCTCCACATCCATAGGTCTGTTATGTCTTCCAACACTGACTTTCAACTCACCTCTGGGAAGATGCTATATGGCCCTAGCCCATACAATTGGTAAGCAAAATATCTGGGCTTCAACCCAGGATTTCAATCACCTAGTCTGAGTTCTTTCCAGGGCACCACAGGCATTCAGTAAATACATTTTTTTTTTAATAATTGCATTTATCATCTTACCCTCAAGAAGGGAAGGAGACTTAGGACTGAAACTTGGGGTGCTTAAGCATTTAAAGATTGATTAAAGAAGGGTAAGAGCAGAGGTGATTGTAAAGCCAAGTTAAATGAAGGAGGAGGAAACCGGAGAGTGTAACGTCACTGTCTTCTGGAGAAGAAAGTCTTCTTAGAAAGAGAGAGTGACCTCAGTAATGAGCACAACTAGTGCCCAGATCTTGGTTTCTAAATATCAGCCCCCACTAAAGGTACATGGGCTCCTTAGAGAAAACGTTGATTCCAGGGCTGGGGCAGGGAGAATGCAAGATGAGCCTGCAACTTCTGATGCTCAAGAGTGAGGACTTGCTCAATGAACAACATGATGGAGGTACTGTGGAAATCGGTGGAGACCACCCAAATGAGAACAAGCAAAGGCTATTTATTTCTGAGCTTACAAGGGCAAACATTCAGCTGCCATCACTTGTGTTTTTGGCAGAGACTCAAAGGCAGGCAGAGAAATGGGAAAAGCCTCACGTACAGTAGAAGAAAGGGAGGCTTCAGCTATGCCCTGATTGGAGGCTGTTGGCAGAGGGAAACTGTAGGGGGGGCTAAATAGGAGTGGGGTGTCCTATGTGATTACTTAGAGGAGCATATTTGGCTTCTTCTGGTTGGTCCTAAATTGGAATCAGAGATAGAAATTAGGGATGTGGTCAGTTATTGATCAAGTCCTGGGCATTTTGGGCTGATTATTAGAGAGGTTATTGTCTGGCTTCTTATTTTGGTTGTTAGAAATAGTGGTTTGACTTCCTACAAGTTTAACTTATAGATAGCAGGCTGACTTCCTGGGCTGGTTGCTGCAGATTATGGTGCAGAGTTCTAGTTTTACATATGGTTTGGCTATTGTCTGTTTGTATATTCAGTATCTCAGTACATCAAAAGGGACATGGGAGCCAACCTAAAAGAGGTCCCACTGGCCAAACTGGGGATAATTTAAACATTAAAATGAATAATAACAGTAATGGATTGTAACTCACTGAGTTAAAAAATAATCCACAAGTCCATTCTAATACAAAACAACCAACCAAAGAAAGAAAGAAAGTGGGGGAGAAGAGAGATCCTTACAGTAGTATACCAACTAAAAAGTATACGAGGAATGATAGATAGTGTAAGAATTTCATCATTGTGCAATAATTGATTCAGGTAAAAATCATGAATGGATCTAAACATCTATGAGTAAAAGTTCATTGGTGATCCAGATCAGAACATCTCCTACAGATCACTCACCAAATGCAAAGAAGGAAAATCCCTTTACAGCAGGGAAACCTGGTGTGTTCCACCCTAAGTGATCAAAGTAAACACCACCAAGGATGGGACAAAGCAGCTTCAGGGCCTCCCGGTGTGATGTACTGGGAAGAAGACAACATGACATATTGGTACATTCCCACCCAAAATGGATAATCTGAATCTAATCAAGAGAAAGGATCAAACATTCTACAAAAAAACTGCTGTCCTCTTCAAAAATGTCAAGGTTGCCAAAGACAAAAAAAGGGTGAGGGACAGTTCCAGATTAGAGGAAATCAAATAATGTGACAACTAAATGCAATGCATGGTTAAGGATTGGACCCTGCAACAGAAATTGTGTTGTTGTTGTTGAGAAGGTAAATTACTGAGACAATGGGGAAATTAGAACACGGACTATCTTTTAGACAAGGATATTGTGTAAATGTACATTTCCTTATTCTTAAGAGACACGTGCATAAGTATTTAGGGGCAAAGGGCCATGATGTCTTATCCTTAAATAGTTCAGCAAAAAAAGCAACAATAATAATAAGTCTATTAATATTTTCATGGAGAGAAAGTGCTAATGCAAATATGGTAAAATGTGAAGCAATTAGTGGATCCAGATGAAGGATATATTGGTGCTCTTTGTAATATTTGTGCAAATTTTCTGTGGCTTTGAAAGTTTCCAAAATAAAATATTAAAAGTATGCAAAAAGGGAAGTGGTGGTCAACTGTGCTGACCCTTGCTGACAGGTCAGATAAGGTGACTCAGGAAGTGACCACTGGATTGAGCAACATGGTGGTCACTAGCAACCTTCACATGCAGCCTTGGAGAGGTGCGGCAGAGGCTTGACTGGCAGGGATTGAGAGGAGAATGTACGTAGAGGGAGTGGAGATAGCAATTTGAAACGTCTCTCTTACCAAATAATGTTAGCACGTTTAGGGTCGGATTGAATGAAATTAGTTGCTAGCTTCCATTCTGTTCTTTTGTTACTAATTGTTAACTAGTATCTATGACTATATAAACCAATCTGGCCTGGATTTATTCCCAGAACTAAGAAAAATGTTTTTCATTGATCTAAGTACTTAATAACTGTAAGAGTCAAAAGCTCTTACAGTCTTCTTTACTGCTGGCTGAGTGCTCCTTTTGGGAGAGGTCTCTGAAGCCCTCTGGCTGTCTCTTGCCACCCAGTTCCCGGCCACTTCCTCTCTCAGTCCACCAAAGAAGTTCTACAAGGGGCAAGCAGCAGGTGCCTCCCCCGTGTCCGACATCCTGCTCCATCCACCAGGGAAGAAACTGTTGAAGTACCTTGTGGGCACCATAGCGTCTGTTCTAGACCAACTCTCCACAGCGGGTTCCTTCCAGCCCTACAGACATCTCTCTGGTTAATCACTTCTTTAACCTTTTCTATTTTCCTCTTTATTGGTTTGAATTAATTCAAGTTTCTGTCGTTCCCATTCATTGCTAAAGTTTACCTCCTCTGATATATCATTGGATACTACTTCCTTTTGATACAGAGCCTTAAAATTTCCAAATTTTAAGTTCATACCAAACTATTGCCACTATGGAACACAATAGTTCTTTTAAACAGCTCTTTTCCAGTAAACCCAGTAACCAGAACTTTAACTATCGTTAAAGGGGCTCGTAGCCCTCACACATCAGTTCCAAACAAATTTCCCTGTAAGTGAATTCCAGGAATTGATGGTGGTTCTTCTGCTTGGATTTATTGCAGAGTCATGGGCTTCCTAAATCCAGTTTCCAAAGCTTAATGGTTGTGTTAAGTGTGGTCAGAAAAATGCCAATAAGACCCCAGAGACACTTGCTTCTTAACTCTCAGGTAATCCTGCCAGCTTCAAAGGTCATGATTTACAAATGTCAACTCGTTTACTCCTCACAACAGACCTAGTTGTATTGTCTCCATTTTACGGATGAGACAACAGAGGCTCAGAGAAGCTAAACCTTCCTGGACCCAGAGGGTTGAGGAGCCGGGATCTGCACTTTTCCCACTACATCAATCTGCCTTCAAAGAGAGATTGCGCTTCCTCCAGCTGCCCAAAGGAACAATGACTCAGCCTTTCAAACATTTTTTTTTTTTTAAAGACTCGGATATAAACTCACCCTACATAAGAGGACTGTTACAGAGAGGTTGCATGTGAAGTTAATCTTTGTAAATTGAATCACATTGTAAATGCACTGGCTTTTTAAATAATTCCTGAAGCAAATCATTTTGTATTTGTGAATCTGGATGTTCGTCTGTGTATCCTGTTTGCCTGCTGCAGAAATGACCTGTTCTCAGCTGTCCCAAAGTGGACGCCGAGACCATCACTCAGAAGCAGGGACTAGAATGCTAGTTCAAGGAGGGGGTCACTGACCCGCAGAAAGCACTCAAAGATCACAGATAAATGAAGACCCGCTCGTGGCTAGCTTTGGGTTGAGCGTGATCGTGTACATGATATATTCTCTTTGAGTAGCTCGGAGACGGGGAGAAGGTGCACAGAGACAGGGATGGAGGCAGAAAGGGCGCACCACCAAAGCAGAAAGAAAGAAAACGCTACAGAAGGAACTGGAAACAAAGAAAATGAGACAGGCTGAAAGGCAGAGATAAGAGAGAGAGGGATGATTGTGATTGGACACAGATAAGGAAGGAGAAAAGAAGGGCGTGAAGAAAGGACAGAGTGAGGATGCAGGGAAGGGAGAGAGTGCGCTCGGGAGGCGCGTCTGCCTGGGTCCTCTTCCCTGCAGCCACGTGCTCCGCCCTCGCGGCTCAGGTGGCTAAAACCTCCTCCCATGGGCCCAGTTTCAGGGTACAGCTGGCTTAGAGGTCCTCATGCCCCCCAACCCTGGCCTGGCCAGAGGTTTCCAGGCCAGGACTTTGCAGGGGCTGTCCAGTTCCATCCCCAGGAGGGGAGCCTGCCACGGTGTCTTACCCAGAAGTTCCACACTTTTCCCTGGGGCTTGAGGCCGCAAGATCCACTCCTGCGTGCGTAACCAGAAAAGAGAAGATCTGGACAGTCCATCTTCAGGTCTCTGTCGGGCAACTTTATGGTGCAAACTCTTTCTGTGCAGCTCCAGAGGCTGAGATATGATCAATAATTAGGGATCACATAGATCTTGGCTAAAAAAAAAAAAAGTTCTGATTGATCTGCCACAAGATGGAATCTGCTGTCTCAGGTGGTGAGTTCCCCATCACAGGATGTATGTAACCATGCAAGTAGAGGCCGGGAACCAACCCTACCTGTGATTGAGCTGAAAGGCCCAGATCTCTTTTGTGCCTCTAATTTCTCCCAAAGCCTTTGAAAAATAGCTTTTTAAATCCATCATTACTCATAAAATCTTACTCTATTTATGTGATTAGAAAAAGCCTTCCTTCACGTATAGTTCAAGGAGAAAGTTCATCCAAGTCCCTATTCAAATGATCACGAATTCTGAATCAGTGGGTTTTGAATTAGTGGGGTTTCCCAGGGGAATTCAAATGTTCCCCCCAGGAGACACGAAGGAGAAGGTTCTCGCCTTCCCTGGGAACACAGCTCAAGGAAGGAAGAGGAGACGGCAGGCAGGCTGCCTCCCGTGCATTCCAATAGGCCCACTGCCTCTCCGATTCTCGGTGTTCCAGCCCTGGAACAGTTGGTAGAGACGCAATTGCAGGAAAGGAGTGAAAGCAAATGCAGGGAGAAGATAAACCGAGACGAGGATGGAGGAAGGGAGAGAACTGTCAGTCACTCAAGCATCCGGTGCCGGGGAGGGTGGTTTCTCCAGGGAATGTGCCAAGCCCGGGTCCCTGACCTTTCCTGGAGGCTTCCGTCAAATGTCATCGCTTCCACGAAGCCTGCCCTGACCTCAGACAGCACCCTGAGCTTTTGCTCACACAGCGTTTGACCCTGGCTGGTTTTGTCAATCTCCCCACACCACCGGGATAGAAGTCGTGCAATGGGTTCCTAGCGTCTGGGAAGGAAAGGCTGCATGAGGCTACAGGGCCCGCAGGCAGCAGGAGTAGCCCTTTTCCTCTTGCCCCTCGGATGCTCTGAGTGCTTTCCCATCTGACCAGCTGTGCGTTATGTTTAGGGCTTTGCTTTCTCTCCACCTCTCAGCCCGACTCAACCCGTTTCCTATTCTCAGAGCTGCCCTATGTCCCACCAGCTCCGATAATCTTCCCTTAGGGTTCCAGCCTCCTGGGGATTTGCCCGACCCCTGCAGTGCCTAATGGAGAGCTCTCTGCCTGTCCCAGGTCCTGCCTTTTCAGTCAGGGCAGTCTGACTTGCTCGGACTCTTTGCCAGCCCAGAAATTCCCCCTCTGTCCTCTAACCGTCCTGACACACTGAGAACTCTACAGAGGCAGAAACTGTGTCTCACCCTCCTCTGGATCCCTGACCCCTACAACAGTTTCCTACTGCAAGGAGCTCAGGAAGAAATGTCAAATCAAACTGAACTGAAAGGCAAGGAAAAGTAAATGCTTTCTTTTGTAAAGCAAGATTCTAGCGAGGAAGGCTTGAGAAAAATCAGGGAAGCTAACTAAAAGATTTATTGGTTACAATTTCTCTCTCCCTCTCTTAAACATCACTCACTAGATCTTATAATTATGTCTGAAAATGGCCCTCTGGAATGGCCCAGCAGTGGCCAATGCCCTACTCCAGCTTGGTGCCTTGCGCTGTGGCACAGGGCAGCATCACCATCCTATTGTATCTGCCTCTGGGTGTCCCTCTCTGGAATTGCCCAACGTTACCCTCTTGGCTGTGAGCACTGTTGGCTGACACTATGCAGCCACCACCCTGCCTTTCAGACCCCTCACTGCATCTAGGTCTTGGGAGAGGCAGCCCGATGCTGTTATTTGTCCCACAAACAGGATTTCACTCGAAATCCAATTTCCATTTGCTGAATGTCCCCATGCATGGGCAGGAGATTGCTATGTCACTGCACATCACGCTGAATTTGGCCAACTGCAGAAATTCCCCACAGAAGGTTCTTATGAAATCACCAGGTCTTTTGTCATTATAACCCATCCAATCAGCAGCATTGAGTTTATTCTACTCAGCAGTCCTCTCACTTCCTCATCCATAACAAAATCCTTACAATCCCTGTGGAGACTGGGTTGGATGCAGTTTTGTAGCCTTTCCTCATTGACTTCCAGCCCCCTTCTCGATGCTCAGGCCCAGCTTAGGAGAGAATAATATATTGCAGCCAAGTCCAGCTCAAGACCTGTCTGTGGAGTGCACACTGTGTGCTAAGCCCTGTGCCAGGAGCTGGAGACACAGCTTGTTTAGTGGCCGACTTTCCGTGGCTTGCACTGCAGGGTCTAGGAGCTGATTCAACAGCATTGAGCAAAGGGCAGGTACGAGTGCTGTTCATCTAAGACTTGGAACCAGGGTCATCACTCTAGGGTTTTCATTCAATGAAAACACTTTATCCCCAGCCTTGTGCTGGGTGCTGGGGAAATAAGGACGAATGAGACAATTCCTTTTCCCAAGGGGCTTGCAATCTGAGGGTGGCGAGACGGATGCTCAAAGAGATTATAGTAATCAGTGATGGGTGCAGTGATAGAGGAAAATGTGGGGTGCTAGGGGACCCCACCTAGCCCAGACTGAGGGCGGGTGACAAGTGTGAGAGAAAGCTTCCCATTGCATGTGATATTTGAGCTGAATTTCGAGGGATGAATAAGAGCTTGCCAAGAGGTTGTAAGAAGTCCCATTTCGACAGCACATGGAAAGTCACTAAAATGGGAGGAAGCCTGGCCTGTTCAGGAACACTAATTACTTGAACATGCGAAAGAAGAAAGAGAGGGAGATGCGTCTGGAGAGGAAGATAAGGGTGAAATTATAAGGAGTTCTTTAGGTTAGCTCAGGAATCAAGTTATTGCCCTAAAATGCTGGAGTCCAGGAGACCGATTAGAAAGCTTTTGTAATAATCCCAAAGAGAAATGGTAAGGGTACAAACAAAAGGAGTAGCTGTGACAATGGAGATAAGGGGGTTCCAAGACATCGTTTGAAGACTGAAGCTACAGGACTTGATGATGCATTTAAAACGGTAGGGGGAAGAGATAAGGATTAAATCGGAGATCATGCCCATGTTTCTGGCTTGAATAAAGGGAAGATTACAAAGGCTTGTAGAAGAGAACTGATAATGTAATAATATAAAAATAACAGCAATAATAATATTTAAGAAGAATTACTAATGTGGGAGACTGGTAGGTAGAGTTTTTAAAATGCTTAAATAAAATTAAAAAGCAAGGATGAAGTCATGGGGAAAAACACATATATGGAGGACCAAAAAAAAGGAAATCCAATTGAAAAAGTAGAGGTATTTCCAAAGATGAATATAGAATATCTGTAATACGAGCAATAATCAAAGACACGATTTAAAAAAAAAAAAAGAATAAAAAGTAAAGCATTCTGAGCTGAAATCAAAGCTGGATATATGGACAGCAAAGATTCACCAAGTTATGAATAAAAGTAAATGAAAGCAGGAATATTGCAATCTCTTGCCACAGTTGTCTGATTATTTATTCTTACATTTCAAATAGGTTTTGTTGTATACATTTGAATGAAAAATTATTTAGTGCATAAGAGTTCTGAAATTATACTTTCACTGTAAAGTGTGCGTTCTGTCAACATAACCCAAGTTTTCCAGATCTTACTAGAACACGGAAACAAATAACACCACAATTTCAGTAGCTCTTGTTCTCACTCACTAATGCAGGAGCTACAGACCTTGTCAAAGTCTCTCTCTGTTAGATTTAGGAATACCCACATGGCAGGGGTTCCTTTAGCTCATTAACAAGTTCACTCCCATAAGATGCACCTCCTGGCCCACTAGACATCCATGTACGGGCTATATATTTTCCAGGACCATAATTTCTCACCAGATTTCTACTGGGGACTGACATGCCAGTGAATGATATTGGTCTATGTTACTCTTCTTAAGATATCTATGTCTGTTTTTGTTATCACGATAATGTTGGCCTCATAAAGTGAGTTAGGAAGTGTTCCCCCTGCCTCTATATTTTTGAGTTTGTGGAGTAGGCTTGTGTTTGGTAGAATTCATCACTGAAGCCATCCAGCCTTGGAGTTTTCTTTGTGGGAAGATTTTAATTTATAAATTCTATTTCTTATATAAATATATGGGACAATTCAGATTTTCTATGTCTTATTCAGTTTTAATCTATGTCTTTCAAGGAATATGTCCATTTTATCTAAGTTGTTGAATTTATTGGTGTAATGTTGTGGAAATCCCTTCTTATGCCTTAATGCCTGTGGGATCTGTAGAGATGTCCCCTCACTTTCATGAGCTTGGCAATTTGTGTCTTTGCTCTTTTATTCTTGATTAGTCTAGCTACAGGTTTTATCAATTTTGTTGATCGTTTCAAAGAATCAGCTTTTGGTTTCATTGATTTTCTCAGCTGTTTATTTTCTATGTATTGATTTCTACTCTAGTTTCCCTACTTCTGCTTATCTCAGGTTTAATTTGCTTTTCTTTTTCTAGCTTCTCAGGTTGAAATTGGATAATTGAGATGAGACCTTTCTTCCTGTCTAACATAGGCATTTAAAGCTATAAATATCTCTCTAAGCACTGCTTTAGATGCATCTCACAAATTTTGACATGTCATATGTTCATTTTCATTTAGATCAAAATATTTGCCAATTTTCTTTGTGATTTCTTCTTTGATCCATAGGTTATTTAGAAGTACATTGTTTTAATTTTCAAATATTTGGGGAGTTTCCAGGTACTTTGCTTTGTTACTGGTTTTTAATTGAATTGTGTTTTGTTTAGAGAATGTACTCTGTATGATTCAATCCTTTAAAACATATTGAGACTTTTAATATCCCAATATGTGGTCTATCATGTTCTATGTGCATTTCTCCTGTTCTTGGACATTTTCTATAAATGTCAAAAAGGTCAAGTTGGCTGATGTGCTGTTTGGTTCTTCCATATGCTCACTTATCTTCTGATTACTTGTTCTGTCAATTACATAAGGAGGAATGTTGAAAGCTCCAGCTGTGCTTGTGGATTTGCCCATTTCTCCTTCCAGTTTTTGCTTCATATGTTGAAGCTCTGTTATGAGGTCCATTTAGGATTAGTATGCCTTCTTGATGAACTGATCCTTTCATCTTTGTGAATGTGCTTAATAACATTTTTTCTTCTGAAATCTACTTTGGCTGATATTAATGTAGCCACTCTACCTTTCTTTGACTAGTGTTTGCATGGTATATCTTTTTGCATTCTTTTAGTTTTAATGTATATTTATATTCAGAGTGGATTTCCTACAGACACCATATAGTTAGGTCTTGCTTTTCTAACAGTAGGACTATTTGTGCCTTTTAATTGGAATATTTAAACTATGTACATTTTTATGTAATTACTGATACAGTTGGATTTAAGTCCACCATCTTGCTGTTTGTTTTCTATGTGTCCTATCTAATCTTTTTTCCTTCCATACTCTTCCCCTGCCTTCCTTTGGATTGGTATTTTTAAAATGTTCTAATAATACTATTGACTTATTAGTTATCACTATTTTGTAATGGTTTCTCTAAGATTTACAATATGCAACAGTCTACCTCCCAATAATTCCATAGCACTTTATGCATAATGTAGAACATTTATGATAGCATATTTTCATTCCCTTCTTTCTAGTCCTTGTGCTGCTATTGCCATACATTATGTTTCTCTCTATATTAAAACTACAACTATACACTGTATTATTTTTCCTTTAAACAGCCAATTATCTTTTTTTTTTTTTTTTTCCTGAAGCAGAGTTTCACTCTGTTGCCCAGGCTAGAATGCCGTGGCATCAGCCTAGCTCACAGCAACCTCAGACTCCTGGGCTCAAGGGATCCTCCTGCCTCAGCATCGTAAGTAGCTGGGACAACAGGCATGTGCCACCATGCCCGGCTAATTTTTTCTATATATTTTTAGTTGTCCAGCTAATTTCTTTCTATTTTTAGTAGGGACACGGTCTCGCTCTTGCTCAGGGTGGTCTCGAACTCCGGAGCTCAAACGATCCTCCCGCCTTGGCCTCCCAAAGTGTTAGGATTACAGGGGTAAGCCACTGTGCCTGGCCAGACAAGTATCTTTTAAAGACATTTAAAAATGATAACAAAAGCATTTTATATTTACTGATGTATTTATTCTTTCTAGCATTTTTCACTTTTGTGTATGTCCATGTTCCCATCTGGCCTCATTTTCCTTTAGCCTAAAAAACTTTCCTTAATAGTTATGCTGGCAACAAATTCTTTTAGCTCTTGTTTATCTAAAAAAGCCTTTATCGTACCTTTATTTTTGAAGACTGTTTTCACAAGATATATAATTTTAAGTTGATAGGGCTTGTTGGCTGATCATTTAAAGCTGCCACTCCCTTGTCTTCTGGTTAGTTTCTAAATAGGTGTTTGCGGGTATTCTTATATGGGTTCACTTGTATAAGACGTGTTTTTATATTCTGGTTGCTTTTAAGATTTTCTCTTTGTTACTGGTCTTCAGCAATCTGATTGTGATGTGTCTTGGTGTGATTTTCCTTGTGTTTATCCTAATTAAGGCTTAGTGAGTTTCCTGGACCTGTGGGTTCATCAAATTTGGAAAACTATATGACAACTATTTCTTCAAATATTTTCCTGTCCACCCCCAACTCTTCTCTGAGACTCTCATTACATGAATGTTAAATGTCATACCATCCCACAAACGACCCAGCCTCTGTTAAATTTTATTAGTCTTTTTTCTCTCTGATTCAATATAGATAGTTTCTGTTACTTATGTCTTCAAGTTCACTGGTGTTTTCTTCCATAGTGTTTAATCTGCTGCTAATCCCATTCAGTGAATGTTTCATTTTTGATTTTGTATTTTTAATCTCTAGAAGTTCCATTTGGTTCTTTAAAAAAATCTTCCATTGACATCCTTATTATATTCATGTTTTTCCTTAAATCTTTAGCATATGCATAACAGCTGTTTTAAAGTTTTGTCTTCTAATTTCATCATCTCCCTTATTTCCACTTTTGTTTTTCATCATTGATTTTCTCCTGGTTATGGGTCACAGTATCCTGCCCCTTAGATTGTTTAGTAATTTTTATTGCATATCAGATATTGTCAGTGTTATGTTGTTGAGTCCTGGATTTTGTTGTCATCCTTTAAGGAATGTTAAATTTTGTTTAAGAGATAGGTCACTTACAAATCAGCTTCATCCTTTCAGAGTTGAAGCATTGTTCTGAGAGGTTTAAAATAGCCTTTACTCTAGGGCTAGTTTATCCCTATTACTAAGGAAAGCCTTTTTGGGGTCTCTTCTGGAATGTTCTGGATATTTATAAGGCCTTTTCTTCCTGAAAGGTCAGAACTCTAACTTATCCTAGCCCTATGTGGATTCTGAGAATTGTTCACCTTATAAGTCTCTGGTCATTTTTTGCTTAGCTTTGGGTAGCTTAGGATTCAACAACAGACTTAAGGGGACTGCCAGGCAGATATATGGAACTCTTTTTCTGTAAATTATTTTCTGCAAATTATATCTGCTTAAGTGTTCTTCTCTTTGATGTCTGCCTCTTCCAGTCAGCAAGATCTGGGTTCCCTTTCACTGAACCATGCTCCAGAAAATACCTCCAGGCAGAAGTCTGCAGCAACTGTAGGGCTCTCCGTTTGTTTCCCTTCTCTCAAGGATCACAGTCCTGAACTTCTAGCTGTCCAATGTTTGAAAATGGTTATTTTATATCTTTAGTTTCCTGGTTGTTTACAGTGGGAGGGAAGTCTGATCCCGGTTACTCCAACATTGCCGTAAGCAGAAGTTCCACTGCTTCTCTTCCAGGCATCCATGGGATATAACTATGGATTTATTTGTTAAGCACCCCTGTTTCTTGCTGTGCACCAATGACAACGTGCTGCAGCCCTTTTGGTGCCAAATTGCACTACTCTTCTAAATTACTGTCAGGGCTTTCTAAATGCGTGTTCTAACTCCAGACTTACTCCATACTGCCACCAAAGTAATATTTCTGAAATACCAAACAAATTGCATGATGCCAAATTCACCAAGGTAGAAGTGAATAAATAACTCTTTCTCCTACTCTACTATAGGAATCCCAAGGACATACTACTGGCTTCTTACTTTTTTTGCCATATTTGTAGGAAAGTTATTCTCTACATTTTAATTATAGTTTCCACAATTATTTCCAATAACAGAGAATGGGCCAAAAAGCAAATTATAGATGGCTATAATAATAGATACCACACTGCCCTAAGAATGGCATCTCCCTCTGGTGACTACAATTTTCTTTCCAAGTCACACTAATTGCACTTGTTTTCTTTATCCCTAGTGATGAGCCTCCTAACATCTCAGGCAAAAAGGCATTTAGCATGAGAAAGCTTATCATCTTACAAGACATGCCCAGCAATATCTTAGCCTCTGCAGTAGACACAGCTTGAGTTCTCTCCTAAGAGACCCTTCAGCCTCTGTTCACATAGATTTCTGGCATCCCAACAGAAATACTCAGGGATTTCTGAATCCTAATCAGGCTAAAACTAGGTTTCCTTCTACATGAGACAAGACTTTCTTTTTCTTGTTTAATTCTTTATTGTCCTTAATTATACTTTGCCTGATTAATATTTTTAAAAATTAATCAAAAAATTAATAAATCTTTTTTGTTTGCACTTGTTTGCCTGATGCACTTTTGCCCATCTCTTTGCTTTTTATTTTTTTTCTTAACTTTGTTTTAGTTGATTGTCTTGTAAATAGAACATAGTTGAATTTTAATTTTAATTCAGTCTGAGAATCTTTATATTTTAATAGGGGAATTTAATACATTTATATACATTGTTGTAACTAGTTATTTTGTTTTTTCCCTCCTGTCACCTTGCTATTAACTGTGTTGGTTTTTTTTTTAACCTGTCTATTGGTAGATGGATTTTATTTTCTTTGAATTTATTTTCTCTAATGTATTAGGAGATAAATGTTGGCTTTCATTTCACTATTAGCAACTCTGATATTTTTCAAAAATAGGTCTTAATTTACATTCTCCTAATTGTCAGTATCAAGTGTGGATTCGAATCTTTTGAGATCTTTATATTTAAGATCAGTACTTTCTTCTTCCAACTTCACTCTTGATCATTGTTTTAAAAAAAAACCCAGGATTTTAGAAACAGATTATTTCATTTTATTATTCTTGTTTTACATCATGTAAAACTTTTTTCAAGATAAATGTTAGGAATTTGGACAACACCTAGACTGTTAACAACTATTTAGATTTATCTTCCCTGTTCTGGTTACATCGTTCTCCTGTAGACTTTTCAGACTATGACTTATCCATCCTTGAACCTTTAATTTCCTTCACGTCTGCCTCTTCTGTGGGACATATTCAGGTGCCTTTTGCTTAGCAATTGTGGCAGAGATTGTTAGTTGCCTTCTCATCCTCTGCTTCTTCATAATTAACAGAACCGTGATTTTGTTGGTATAGAATAAGTACTGCAAAAGAAAAACAAAAATAACCACATTTCCCACTGCCCTCTGCACATAGGCTAACCAATGCAATAAAAGCCAGAGTTTTAGGCAGATCTTCTTCAAAGTGGCTGACTTCATTGAAAAGCACATTCTTTTTGCCTTTCTCCCCTTCCTCTTTCTTCTTTCCTGGAATGGAGACATAATAGCTGCAGCTCTGGCAGCCACCTTGTGGCCATGAGGTGACTTTGAGGATGAAAGCCACACTAAGGATGGAAGGAACCTGGATCCCCAATGACACTGTTGTCCTACTTCTGGCCTTGAACTACTTATGGCTACATTTCATGTTACGTGAAAGAAAAATAAACCTCCATATTAAGCTACTCTTTATTTTGACCCTCTGTTATTGCAGCCAAACACAATTTCTAGCTTTGCAGCAAAGAATGGAGGGGAGGCATTGTAGATTGAGAGAACAGCAAGAGCAAAAACACGGAGGTGTGAAAACTGTGAAAACGCAGTGAGGTCAGGAAATAACAAAATATCCAGTGTGGCTGGAATCCAGGAAACGTGGCAAGATAAAATCACAGAGGATGTCAAAAAGGTAGGTAGGAAGGCAGGTCCCAAATCTATTCCCCTCTAAGAAGTAGGATACCATCCAATCACCTTCTCTGGCACTCAAAGCCGTTCACCACCTGATCCCCACTTTCCCAGACTTATTGGCACTTCTCATGCACAGAGGGATCCTGACTTAGGATGGTTCAACTTACAATTTTTTTACTTTACTGTGGTGTGAAAGTGATAAGCTTTTGGTAGAAACCGTACTTTGAATTTGAATGTTGATGTTTTCCTGAGCTGGCAATATGCAGTACCACACTCCCTTGAAAGGCTGGGCAGTGGCCGGGGCCCCAGCTCAGTCAGTCACGTGATCGTGAGAATAAACAACCGAAATTCTACAGTGCTCTGTGTTGCCAGATGATTTTGCCCAACTGCAGGTGAATGTAAGTGTTCTGAGAAAATTTAAGGTAGACTAGGCTAAACTATGCTGTTCAGTAGGTTAGAATATTAAATGCATTTTTTACATGCGATACGTTCAGCTTACAATGGGTTGATTGGATGTAACCCCAGGAGTCAAGGAGCATCTGCACTTGGAATTCCAGACACACGGAATCACTTGAAATTGCAAGAATTCATGAATTTTTTTCAACTTTGTGCCTTCGTACTTGCTTTTTCCTTTTCCTATCTCTCTGTGTGACCAGTGGGTGCTCAGTTCTTTAGATGGAGCCCAAGATTATTCCTGTCCCCGGCCGTCCCGCACCCTAGTAGTCTGGTGTTAACTTTCCATGGCTACGTCTGTAAGAGAGCGAGAGATCACACACCCCACTCGGGGACTCACGTATCAGCTCTGCTCTGAGATCACAGGCTTCCAAAGAGTAAGAACTCTCTTACATTTAATTACTCTGCTCCGCAGTTAGCAGAATGCCTGCTACATACCAAATGCTCCATGGGTAATTGTTCATCAGAGAAACAATTGAGTGAATAAACAAGGTGGAAAATCCCGAATGCCAGGTTAAGGAATTCCGACTTTGTCCTGTGAGCTGTGGGAGGCGGCAGAAGGAAAAGGGAAGCACACATGTGGTTTTGGAATTCTGCTCCCGTGGCCACTATGAAAGGGAGCAATGGGAAGCAGGGAAAGCCCGGAAGTGGGCGGACTTGTCAGGACACTTAGCTTGGGCAGCTCCTGGCAAGGGGCCCTGCGCTGTCATGAAATGGTTAAGGTGGCCAACGCACACGCCTCTGCAGAGGAGAAATTTCCCTGTCCTTGCCTAAGTGAATGGCTGGGATTAAAGTGACAGCCCACCTTAGTGATGGCGGCATAATTGGTTGTTCAGCTCTGTCCTTGTCAGAGCGCTGACAGTTCTGCAGATGCCCTGCTCAGCTCTCCAAAGGTTAGCCTCAGCTGGTGCGGCTGTTCATTAATCATTCCTCCCTGACAGGCCTTGGTGCAGCCCACAGCTGCCACGCCAGCCCCCACAGTCCCCGCCCCACCCGGCCAAGCGGGAGGCAGTCCGAACCACCCCCCCAACCTCAAGGGACTGGTCCCCACATGGGGAGACACACAGTCTGGTCCTCTCCACTCCACTGCTGCCACTGCCCAGAGAGGAACACCCATAAAGGAATTTCCCTGGGCTCCTCTTTCCTGTAACTGGGATCTGAATCATCTTACGAGCTCTCCTGACTTTATCTGCTTCTCTGCTCCACCCTCACAGAAGCTTCTTGCAGGGATGAGGGCAACCCTAGCCCAAGAGTTCCAGAAAGACAAGAAGGCCAATGGATCTGGGCTACTTGTGTTGAGAAGAGGCAGGACTTGACTTAAAGCTGGAATCCCGGGTGAATGTGCATCACCTCTAAGCTGTGAATTCCACACGCTGTAAAAGATGGTTATGAACCACTATTTATGACTGAAAAGAACACCTGTGTATTTTTGCATAGGCTGGGTCTATGCTCAGAATATTAGGGAAAGGGCTGTCCTTCTGGTTCTTGGGGCAAAACACGGTGGAAACAGTTCCTGGATTCAGAAGAGACCAGCCCACTCCTCTGCCCTCTCCCTTTCTCTTTTCCTTTCCATTGCAAAATCAACATGGTAGCCCCAGCCCAGGATGGTGGCAGGGATTCTAATCAGACCAGTGTGGCTGAAGGAAGGCTTGAGGGGTTCAGGGAAGCGGGGAAAAGAGAGACAGAGGACAGGGCCTGATTGGGACGGGGCAGAGACTGCAGTCTGGTTAAGGAAATGTGAGCAGAGTGGAGGGTGAGAGGGCTAATTAAAAAAAACCCTTTGCCCGTGCCTGCTAGACCAAGAGTATGAAATGCCTTTCTCGGCATCTGCTGTCAGGCTGCCAAATTCCTCAGGACCCCTTCCCACTTTCCTTTCTCTTTTGTTTTCATTTTTCCTAATTTTCTAGCCGCTAATTTTGGGACTGGGTTTCACTTCTCCTTCTTCCCTTTTCTGCCTCATTTGATGCCCTGAGTGAGTCAGACCTTGCTCCCCCATACACCAGATCCAGGATTAGGAATTCCATCACGGCTCCCTGCCCAGCCTTCCTGCAAGAGTAAAAGCATGTTCCCAAGCCCCGGGTCTCAGCTCCTGGTCTGCCAGTTAGTATGTGCACAATGCAGGAGTCATCATTTCCCCCCATTGATTAGCTGTCCACCCGCAAAGTTTCCAGAGGAGCAAACAAGGACGCGGGAAGATTAGCATTCAGCTAGTTTTTTGGACTCCAAACCACAAACACTTGCATTTTCACCTCTGAAGATCCCACACACAGTCAGTCCAGAAACCAAGAGAGTACGGGCTGAGCTCCCTCAAACTCATACCTTTCCCAAATGCCTCCTAATGACGATGACCATCTCCTACATTTACCGAGCACACTTTCCCATACACCATTCAGCTTAATCTTCCCAACAGCTTCTAAGGAAGATAAGATTATCCTCATTTTACATTTGCGAAAACAGAGGATTAGGAAGGATAAATGACTTCTCCAAGATCCTATGGCTGGTATACAGGCCCCTCGGCACTCAAAGCCACGCCCCTTGAGTTTGCAAACCCTGTAGTCTTCCCTTTCATTATGCTGCTGCCAACGGGCTTGCTGCAGCTTTGGGCCCAGTCTCCTGACACTTTGGGCCAGGTCATTCTTTGTCGTGGGAGCTGTCCTGTGCCCCAGAGCGTGTTTAGCAGCATCCCTGGCCTCTACCCACTAGACGCCAGTAGCACCTCCTTCCCAAACTGTGACACCAAAGATGTCTCTAGACGTTGCCAAATGCCTCCTGGGAGAGGAGGCCAAAATCCCCTGTAGCTGAGAGCTGCTGCTTTCTGCCCGTCCACACTGTGGCACGCTTCAAAGGTCATCCACCTGTGGCAAGGGACTGAGCTTCTCATATACAAGAAGTCAAGGGACGTAGCAAGGTCAGATGCCTTTGAAAGACTGTTTGGCAAGGATAGTGAAGAATGAGAAGGGCATTCCTGAGCAGAAACTCAGAAGACATATCTGGCGGAGGGTTTATCGAGCAGTTAATCTGACCCTGCATCTTTTTATCTGCTGATCTCTGTATCTTCTGAGTCATCAGTTCCCCCATCATATGTCTCTCTACTCACTCTGCAACCATCCCCTGGTTTAATGCCTGTGCGAGGCACCAGATGGGAGAACAAAGTCACCCCTGGATCCTTCCCACGGTGCTGGAGGGGACTTGGAAACTCAACTCTCCCGCAGGAGCCCATGTAGCTTAAGCAAATCTCTGAGCTCCAGTTTCCTAAAACTAAGGATCACAGTAAGTTCCTTGCAGAGTCATAGTGAGGACTTATGAGCTAATGTATATGAGATGTGCTTCATGAGCTACACAACCATTGGCCATTACTATGGAGAATGTTGGACAAGTATAAAAATAACTGTAATAATCAGGCATTAGGTGTTAAAGGATACAAAAAAGTGGGCAAAAAATTTGAACATGAACTTCACAGAAAAAAATGCAAAAGGCCAATAAATATAAAAAGATGTTCAAACTCACTAGTATTTAAGAATATGGAAATTAAAACAATAAAATGCCATTCGTTACCCAGCAGATAGAAAAAAATGGAAAATATTTACATTCAGTAACTAAAAGCAGGCGAGGATGTGAGGAAACAGGCATTCCTTTACTCCACGGATGAGCTACATCCCTACACTCTGTCTGGAACGTAATCTGTCGGGGACTATAAGAATTGAGCATACCATATCCTTTGACCCAGAAATCACATGTTTGTGATTCTCTCCTCCAGGAACAAAAGCACCAGCATAAAAAGATATGTGTATAAACATCGCAGAATGGAAAACAACAGGGAAAAGATTTGAATAAATATATGGAACATAAAGCCATTAAAATGAACTAGATATGTGTGAACTGGTGTGGAGGAACGTCCATAATATATTATTAAGTTTAAAAAAGGTAATTGTGTATGTGCAGTGTGATCCCATTTAAATAGTGGAAGAAAAACCCTTTATATATGTGAATATAGGAATGAATGTGCTAGCGTGAGCATAAAGAAAGATATTGGAAGATGTGGACAAAACAAAAAACTGGTTACCCTAGAGGGTGCTGGGGAGAGGAAGATGCTGGAAAGAGAGAATGGAAGAAGTATTAACTTTTTCCTTGTATATCGCTGTGCTGTTTGACTTGCTTATGAGCATTTTGCTTCTGTGATGTGAGAGGATTAAAGGTCATAACGAAGGAACAGGGAAAGGGATGTGGGACTCAGAGCAGGAGAGTTCTTCCTGCACAGTGGCTGGGCAGGACTTAAAAGCACGAGTACATTTAAGGCCTCCTGAAATTGCAGGTGGGAGAATCAGTTCAGAGCCTTGGAATGTGAACTCCAAACGTCAGGCCATGGATGAGCTTCTGCAAGCGCAGGGCAGCCGGGAGGGCACTGCCAATCCAGCTCGGCTGGGCTTCATCCCAGTCTGAGAATGAACTGCTGCCCCACGTCCGGCCCTGGGTGCTGCAGAGACAAGGACAGGGCAAAGCCATCGTCATCCTGAACTCGATAAAGGCCACGCAGTGAACGGGTTTAACTTCAGAATTCCACCCAACAGCTCTGCGGAGGGAGCCTTTTCCACATCCGCCATTAATGGGTGCTGGGGGAGAGGAGAGAAGGAAATCGCAAAGGCAGTTGGAAAACCTTCCTGCTCTGTCTTTAGTATTAAAGAAATGCAAAGGTGATGAATTAGGCAAATTGGTTGATGTCAAGTCGTATCCATCAGAATGATTCAGAGCCTGGAATGAGTAATAGTAATGGGGAATAGCTGTTACTAAGAGTAACCAAATTAGCATTATTGAAAAAGACAAAGGAAAGCGAGCAACCAGCAGGCACTGCAGCCCTGAGCCTGCCCTCAGCGTCCAGCCTGGCTTCTGCACTGAGCCCACCCTGCAGCTGGGGGCTGCTCCTCACCTGCAGGCTGGGGGTTTAGCAAGATCAAAGGATGCTCACAGCCACTTTCTCACTGGATTGCATGCTAAGCTGGCTAGTGACACTGTCACCATTTCACAGCTAGGGATCCACCACTCAGAGAAGTGAGAAGGTCCCCACAGTGTCACGGCCACATAGCTGGTAAGTAACAAAATCTAGCTTTCAATTCAGGACTCATGAATTGTAATCTAGGACCTAAGTCCCTGTACTTTCTACAGAACCTCCATTTTTTAAAAAAATCATCTACTTTTCTCTCCAGCCCTTAGCAGTGAAAAGTAGGAAGTAGGTGGATACGGCGGGAGGGAAAAGGGGAGAATGTAACAAGAGCTCTGTGAGAGAATCACAGCCCCACAAAACCTCCCCTTAGGCCCGGACCAAGAGGCCTGGGTGTGCTGAGTGCGTTAGGCCGTTTGACCTTTGGCAGCTTTTGGAGCTCAAGGAGTCCTGCTCTGTTCCAGGTGACCCCACCACCACCTGCTACAGCTGATTGGCCTGGGGCAGCTCCTGAACCTTCAAGGGCAGCTGGTCCACAGGTCAGCCACACAAGACCTCTGGGGCCAGATTCCCTCTGTATCAAGAGCTTGAACAGGAAATAGAGAAAGAGGAAGCTGGTGGCTAGCAGGGCCACCATGTGCAGCTGGGTGTATTTGTTTCGGGGGCTGCCATGCAAACTACCACACATAGGGTGGCTTTGTTTGGTAGATAGCAGGGGACCTCAGGCTATCCTAGGGTCAAAGGATTTTGTCCCAGCAATTTGCCCCACCTGGGGGAGAAGGACAAGGGCAGGCAGCGCCCCATCTTGGTGCTGCCCCACCTTAATCTTGCCCCAAGCAATTGCCACACCTGAAGAAAGGAGGAATGACCCGCCAATCTGCAAAAGAATGCAGGGAATTCCCCAGCCCAGGGGCCAGAGAGCCCCTGCACAACAGGGTCTGGAAAATGACCTAGAGTAACCTTAGGCGAATTATCATGTCGTTAACTATCCATCAAAGTGGTTCAATGGTGACATTTGAACCACAAGGAAGGCCCAATCCAGGCAGTATAAAAGAGGACCCCAGACCATAACCAGAGACTCTTGCTATGACAGGGGGCCCATTTGTCGTCTGTGGCAAACCATGGTGAACGTATCCTGCTCTCGCTCTTGCTCTATAAACCTATCTTGCTCATCCTCAGTAAACCTTGTTTTCGTGCTTACCTTGCTTTCAGTGTGTCTGGTCATTCTTCAGCCAAGAGCACACCAAGAACTGAGATTGCTGACCTGACAGCTTAAAACAACACACACTTATCCTCTCGTAATTCTGGGAGCCAGAAGCCTGAAAGCAAGGTGTCAGCAGGGCCGTGCTCCATCTAGGGAAGACTCCTTGTTCAGCCCTAGCATCTGGTGTTGCTAGCACTCAACTTGATGTTCTTGGCTGGTGACTGCATCACTCCAGTCTCTGCCTCTGGCTTCACATGGTCATCTTCCCTCAGTGTGTTCTGTGCATCTCTGGGTCTTTTCTTATAAGGACACCAGTGATCGGATTCGGGGCCCACCCAAATCCCACATGATCTCATTTTAAAATTGACTACATCTGCAAAAACACTATTTCCAAATAAGGTCACATGCACAGGTGCCCGAAGTTAGGACCCCAATATATCTTTTTGTGGAACACAATTCAGCCCACAACCCTGGGCCACGCTAGTATGGTAGAGGAGGCCCAAGGACAGCTGCCTCAGGGCCCCCAGAGCTCCTTCAACTTCAAACTCCCTCCAGCTCCAGCCTCAGGGTCCCTGGGAGAGCCCCACTTCCAAATCTGTAGGTCCCACTGCGAATCTCCTCCTGATGGTTTGATGGTGGTTATTCCTTGCAACCAAAATGAGCCATAAATCAAACTGAGTTTAATGTTTTTATCCTATAAATTTGCTTAATTTTGTAATTAAATCTCTAAAAGAATTAATATACTTGAGAGGTTCCTTTTGTTGAAAATTAGAACATTTCTCTCATGTGTTGGCCCAGCTTAATCACTGTGATAATTTTTTTTTTTCTTTTTCTGAAACAGCCACCTCCTGTCACTGGGATAAACCGAGTATGCCCAAAACACACCAAGGAAACCTGAATTAGAATCACTGGTGCATTCCTAAGAGGACCTTGGTTAGACCCCGGAGAAATCAGACTAGGAACACAGCATTCTTTTCACAAGCCTTGAAAAAGCTCCCTCCAGTGGGGCTGGCCTGCCTGAGTCATCGCTGTGTGGGAAGGACTGGCGCCAGCTGTCCCACCTACTGGGTTTGGGTTTCTCTGCAAGTCGCACTTCATGCAAGTCAAACAGTCCCAAGTTGACTGCTGGGGTCCTCCCTTCCCTCCTCCTCAGCCCTCCTCATCCTCCATCCTCCCAGGCAACTCATACGCTCCTTCATCCCGAAAGGTCCCCCAGGGCAGAGGCCCTTGGGTGGTGCTGGGTATAAATACCCGGCCCGTGCACCAGGAGGAGGGACAGGAGGTCCTTGCACTCCGGAATGATCAGCTCCCATGACTGTAATTATGTAGATCCCATAGACATCCCATATATAATTATATAAATTCAGTGTATGTCTATTAAGAAGACTGGTGTGTGTATGTGTGTATGTATGTGTGTGTGTGTGCACATGCGCAAGAGAGAGAGAGAGAGAGAGAAAGAAAGAGAGAGAGAGAGAGAATAGGGGGATTCCATGGCTTAGAGGCTCACAAAAACCTTGTATCTGGCCCTTCCCTGACGTCATGAGGCCCTTGCAGCCTAACTGAGCACCCCTGACTATGCCCAACATCTTGGAAAAATTTCAGACCCGATTCTTGCAGCAATCACTGCTCATTCCCTTCCTGGGATCTCTGTGCTTTCGTGGACAAAATACACAAATCACAGCACTTCCCTTTAACAAGCTCCCGCCTCCTCCCTATCCCTTTAGGTCCCTGCTAACTTGCACCCTCAGCGTCCCTGCCTCCCTTGAAGCGGTTGGATCCTGAGCCCGGGCAGTGGGAACTTAAGCTCCAGCCAAGCTCGGGACTCAACACCAGCATCATTGTGTTAGTCAGACCTTGCTTGACCTTGTTCCCCTGTTTTCAGATGGGCTGACACCTTGCTCCCTGTGCTTTCAGATTCTAATTTTTATCTGAGTCCTGTCTGCTCCCACAAAACCTCTTAGACTGGGGTCCAGCTTGTTTTTACTGTTACTTTCTCTCCCAGGGACTGTGGTCCCAGCAAAACTCAGATCACAGGCTGGGACACTGCCAGCCACCCACCACCCTCCTGCAGAATGGATCAGGTGGGTAGAGGGGAGTGGTGGTCACTCAAGTTATCCCTCCCAGCCCTCCCCAACCTGCCAGCCCTGCTACAGTGGCCTGGTGTATGCCCTGCTGTTTCCCAAGACAAAATGGATTTCACATGTGGCCAGCAGAGAGGTGAGTTGTCCTTGCTGTCATTTCAGGCCTTTCCCTCAAAGGAACCCAGCACTGAACATGCAACAGCTGGCTGTGAGACCATTTGCTCGGGTGGAGAGTCCCATGCTGTTAGTCCAAGGTTTCTGGACCTTGAAGGGCCCTTAAAATCATCCAGCCCAATGCACCATTTTACAGATGAGAAAACTGAGGCCCCCAACTCTAGACTGGGTAGGAAGGCAAGATCATATCCATCGGCTGCATATGTTGAGAGCTACTCTAGACCAAGTGTTAGAGATGCAGCCTCTGCTCTTCAGAAGCACAATGTGCAGGGGAGGACAGAGAAGAGACACAAGTGCCACCCAGTAGAGGAGGCGCTGGGATGGTGGCTGCACTTGACAGACTGTGGGAGCCAGAACAGAGGCCTCCACCTCTCAGAGGAGCCAGTGAAGGTCAACTGGAGGGCAAGGAAGTGTGGTCTGCACCGGTCAGACAGTATTTTCCCAGCTTACAGTGAATCTGGTGTATCTCACCAAACTATTAATACTTATGGTGACAGATTGAACCAGGGAATTTATTATGAAATTGCATATGGGACAGTCTGAATTTGATGGCATATAAATAGGAAAGGGCTTAGTTTTTCTCCAACCACTGCCTTCAAACATGCTCTGCCTGATTTCCCCTCCAGGCCCTGCCCCATGCCGTCTCAGGCAGAACGCAGAGCTTTCCTCCCACTTTCAGTCAAGAGAGCACTCTCTGTTGGTAGTCAAGACTTATTTTCAGGTGTTAGAAAGGCCAAAGCTGTCCAAATAAAAATTGCTAAAATTGAAACTTCATTCTTGCATATGACTCAAAGCCATTTCAATTCACCCAGCTCAGGACTCATCCCTGCAGCTGAGAAGAGGGTGTGGCCTATTGGATGGGGGGGAGTGGCCTGCTTGACAGGGAGAAGGGGCTGTGGCCTGCTTGACAGGGAGAAGGGGCTGTGGCCTGCTGGACACAAGAAGGGGTGTGGCCTACTCTTTCTCTCCTTGTTCCCTTCTCATGCTCACCCCTCTGCTCTTCTTGGCTACTCAAGAATGAAGGCAGGTGGACTTGGGATTGGAAGGAAAGAGTAGAAGTCTTATATTTAACTTGATTAGTCCTACAGTTCTCTCTTGGCCAACTCTGGTTGGCACTGATGCCCTTGCTGTGACAGGCCTTCAAATGCTCACCCTCTCACTAGGAGGTCTCTTCTGGGACCCATAACCTTCCCAGCCTCCTGACATGAGCAGTGTGCCCTCTGGCTGACTTCTTACAATTTTCCTCCCACCCCAGGATGTCTACTGATGGCATCCCCTTGCCTGGAAGGCAGAGTGTCTTCACCGCTGAGGACCACCCGAGCCCAGCTGCCCCCCACAGCATCCACTTCCCTCCCAAGATACTCGTGCCTCCTTGCCACCTTCCACGATGATGTGCAAGTTGATCATCTGTTGTCCTACCTCTGGCTTCACAATTGCAAAAGACTCCAACCACCACTTGCCTTCAGAACTCTCCAGGCACCAATTTCTATATTCACGTACATTCCAGGGGCCGCATGCCAAGCTCTCCAAGTGCTTTCCTACTGTGTCTCACTTCCGGGCCTCATCAGGTAGGCTTGGAAGCTTCTGCAGCTCAGCAGTTATCTGGCTGAAGAATGAGATTCCCGATTGCACTTGTGGCTCTTGGGAGTGTTGCCATTTGGCTTGGGGTGGGGAGACGCCCTCTCCCCTTATCTTCACCATGGGGCACAGAGGGAAAAGGCACCGCTTTCCTCGCTAAGCCAACAGCTCACTATGCCTCCAAATTTCCTCCTTCAGTGAGCTCTCTAGTTCTCTGTATATGGGCTGAAGATGGATGCCAGGGAAAAGACTGGGGTCCGCTCGCCGCCTTTCTGGAAGCTCCACAGAGAGCATCTAGCAGCAACCGTTTCCATCTTTGGTGCTTTAGCCAACATTTCAAGATAGCAGGAAAGTCGGTTCAGCATCCTATGTCACTTAGTTATCGCTTTTGTAGATGAGTGTAATCAGTTTAATTCCTAGACTTGAGAAATCACCCAGCCCATCTGCCTGTGTTGCAGAGGACAGCCTGAGGCCCAGAAAGGGGAGGAACCTGGCCCAGCAGATCAGAGACATCCCCAGAAGCCCCGGTCGATCTGAGACTCACGCTCCAGCCCCTGCTTTTCCCCGGATTGCCTCCTCCAGACCAGTGAATCATCGCTCTGTGCAAAGTGTGTTCAGTACAGTCCTCTGTTTACTAAGAGTCAAGGCTCCTAGAAAAGCCCCAAGGCCTGGGGCCATGGTGCTGGCTAGGGGCAGGGAGTAGATCTCTGGCTCCAGGAAAGGGAGCAAAAAGCTAATGCCAGGCAGGTCAAGAGCCCTAAAGGGGAAATGTGACAGTAATTAAGGAGGAAGCTGGCCTCCTCGTCCTGGGTCACGACCACTCTCAGGAGTCTCTGTGGAGGTCACTTGAAGCGGAAGATCATATCCGGCCAGACACTGGAGGCACAAGCCTAGCAAAGTGTTCAGGACAGTTTTATTTAATTCCCTGTCCATATGGAAATGCCCTCCACTGAACGGCTTGGAAGCCACAATTGCATTAGCCGTCTGGAGCTCCCATAAGCTCAATCAAGCCATAATCAAGGATCTTCTGTGATTGTCCATTATCTGCCTCTCAGCCAGAGAGGCACGTTCTTGAGGGAAAGTGATCAGAGAGCTGTGTTCCTGGTACTAATTACATGCTAGCCTGCATCTGAGTCCCTCCCGCGGCTGTCAGGAGTCACTGTGGACGGCCCCGGGACACCTCACCCGCTTCTGTGCAGGTGACCTGAGCAGGCTCAGCACCCAGAACAGAGTCCGAATTCGGCTTCCCACCCAGTTGAGGTCTTGCCGGTTTAAATGTGACTGCGTGTTTTACACGGAAAGCACCCCGCGGTGCTCGGGAAGGGGCTACTGCTGGGTCAGCAGATAATTCACGGCAGGAGCCCAGAGAACATCTGGAGATGCAGCAAAAACAGCCAGATGGGCACCTCGTGAGACTGGCAAGGACAGGAGGAGGCGAGCGCCGGAGGCAGCAACTGGCCCCGCCAAACAAAAGGGCGTCCTTTGGGGTGGGAAGGATAAGCCCTGCCACCGTCTGGTTTCAGCTGATTTCTAGCAACATCCTCTCTCATGCCCCACATCATGTGTCCTCTGCTGCAGCTGGATCGGGCCTCTCTGCCCAGTCCCTGCTGCCTGGTTGCTCGCTTGCCCTCGACACTGCTAGTGCAGACTCTGGAGCACGTTTCCGGGTCCAGCCCCAATGCCACGGCTGCTGCACAGCCCTCCACGCTCACCCAAGCGATGTGGCTTCTCCCTCCGCTCAGCTCCCACAGCGACATCTCTTCCCGCACGTGTCAGTCTGGGCTGCTGCCATCGTGTCCAGTGGACCGAGAACGTCTCAGGAACAGGAGCTGTCTCCAGCTTTATTTTCCTTCAGGAAACATTAAAAAAACAATACACACAAAAGAGCAGACAATAATAAACTTACGACATGTGTACCTCCCACCAGGAAAAAATGATTGCTAAATTTTTAGCACACTTGCTTCTCTTAAAAAGAAAAAAAGAAAGCATTACAAAGTTGATGTCACCTTACCATATCTATTTAGAAAACATAAAACTAATAAGTGGCCCTAGAGCTGAACTGTATGAGTTTAAATCCCAGTTCTTCCACTTATTAGCCAGTTGACCATGGACACATTTTTCAACACTACTGTGCCTCAGTTTCTACATCTGTGCCTCAGTTTCCACTTCTGTAAAAATTATGGGATATTGTCATGAAGATTCAATGAGTATATGTGTGTAGAAGTCTTAGAACAGCCCCTGCCTGGCCCAGAGTAAGTGTTCAGTGTTATTTGATCTTCCATCCCTGGACCCACTTCTCAGTGCTCCTCTCCAGACCTCTGACTGAGGCAACTGTGTCGTGAATTGAGTATGTGGGTTTTCCATCCAGGCTTTGTGCTTATACTTCCATATGTATATGCCCATGAAAAATACATAGTATTTTTTGTATGTGCTCCTTAATTTTACATAAATAATGTATTGGTTAGTGTCCTTTGAGTTGCAACTACATAAAGCCCAACTCTAACTGGCATAAACTTTGAGGAGGATGTACCAGCTCCCATACCTGAAAAGTGTAGTGGCAGGGAAGGTTTCCTGGTCGATCTGATTAGCAGCTCACCAGTGTCATCAAGGACCCACTTTCTGTTGACTCCTGGCTCTTCTTTCCATGGTGTCAGCTGTATCCTAGGGCCCGCTCCTCCTCACGGTTGTAAGAAGGCTGCCAGTGGCCCTAGGACTGTGTGCCTTGTTGTCCACCTCCAGGGAGAAAGGGATCATTCAGGAAGGGCTCTAAGAAAAGTGAGGAAGCTTCTTCCCCAGAAGCCCCAACAAACTTCTCACTTCTCATGGCCTAAAAATGTCTGTACATCTCTGAAGCAGACACTGTGGCCATGGGGTGGGATTGCATTGGTAAACCTTGGCCTGGGACATGCCCCTCGTAAGAGGAGGGTAGAGTCAGTCTCTGCCAAAGCACGCAAGCTGCACAGATTGCTGTGGGTACTATGGGTACACAAAGTTATATCAAGAGAAGGGGGAATGGACGCTGGGGAGGCAACAAGATCCTCTGCAAATAGTATCTTAAAATGTATATTGTTCTGCGTGCTTTTCTCATTCAGTGCTTTGTTATGCTTTTGAGATCTATTCATGTGGTACATAGAGACCTAGTTTATTCCTTTTAAAAGATGAATACTGTTCTATCATACAAATAAAGCCACATTTATTTGTCCATTTCCCTATTGATGGATTTTAATTGTTTCCATTTTGATTTCTTTGTAGTTGGTATTGCAGACAAGGCTGCAATGAACAACTGTGCACATGTCCCTTACGGACCGTCTCGGTCGTCTTCATGTTTGCCTCTGACTTCTCCGGTGGCCAAGCCCACGGGCTGGCTCAGCGAGCACGTGTCGAACGAATGAGTGAATGAGTGAACGCTCTTATGAGCTACTGAAATGGTTATTGCAGGATGCTGGTCATGGAACCTGCAATGCTAATATTCAAATGGTGACTTTAATTTCACAGAGGAGCAAATAAAGGCTCAGAGAAGGCAAGTCTGAAGCCACACCATGAGTCAGAGGCACAAATGAAATTTGAACCCACGTTCATCGACTCCAGGCAGCTCTTCATTCCACTCTGTGTCCCCTACTGATCTGGGCCGCTTACATAGTTCATTTACCCAAATTCTTTTGCTCCTGTGATCTGTGGGTTACCTGCAGCCTCGCGTGTGCTTCTCTCCCTGCCCAGAGTATGAACTCCCCATCGGCAGGGCACAGGTCTGACACTTCTCCATAAGCCAAGAGCAAGACAGGGTCTAAATGTTCTGGGGTCACCTTATTGAGGCCTGTCCTGAAGCATCACAGAATCTCTAGTGGGAGGAGCCACCAAAGATCTTCCTGTCAAATTCTCCAGCAAGGACCACTGTGGCACATCTTCAAGCTCCTTCCTGGATAAGTCATAAGGCATAAACCTCCCTTGGTGGCCACTGTGTTTTTGGACAGTTTTGCTTGAAAGCCCCACCTGCCTCTAACACTTTCCCCATGCTATCACTCTGCCCTCTGGAGCCACTGAGAATAAGGCCAAATCCATTTCTTATGCATCAGTCTTTCAAATCCCTGAGGAAACCTGGGTCGGTTCTTCCTCGGGGAACAAAATCTCCAATTCCCAAATCCAACCTGCACAGAATGGTTTCTACACACACACTCACACACACACACACACCCCCCTTATGGTTTGGTTTGTGAAAATAAAGAGATCATTCCTTCTCTTGCTCTGACCTCAGTGTGCCTATCCATGAAGCCTGAAATGCCCTTGGCTTCAGGGCATCCCACAGTCTCCCCTACTGTCAGCTGCTCCTGAACTTGCAGGCACCTCACACCCCGAGGCCTTCACTGGCACAGCTGGTCTCTGCACTCGCTGTCAGGAAAGCCAAGGCAAGAGCAAGACAGAGAGCTGGGGGTGGAGGGATGTGACAGTGTGCCAGGTACACAGGAAGCCACAAGAATAATGGATTGACCCGCAACATTGATTTTACAGGAAGATTTGTCCAGGAAGTAGGTGGAACAATATAAAACCTCCTTTAATAGCAAAATAAAATTAGATATATTATAGAGTAGTGTGCAAAACCTGGATTCTTTTCCAAGATAAAACACAAAAAATTATATTGTTGTATAAGAAGGAACCATGATTAATTCATTCATCCATTCCATCTTTCAATGGAATTCTTCTATGCCAGGCACTGTTCCAGGCACTGAAGATACAATAGTGAAAAAAAATATACATATATTTTCTTCATGGAGCTTACATTTTAGTGAAGGGAGATAGACAAAAAGAAAAAAAAAAACAAACCCACAATAAATAAGTAAAATATATGCTATGTGTGTTGGCAATAAGAGGTATAGAGAAAAATAAACCAGGGAAGGAAGGGGAATAGGACCTTTGGCAGAAATGTGTGAGTGGGCATGCACAGATAGAGGGCTGTAATTTTTAAATACAGTGGCCAGCATGGGCCTCCTGAGAAGGTGACATTTGGAAGAAACCAGAGGAAGGCCCCGAAGGCATGGGAGTGAGCTACCAGGGAAGGAGCAGTTTGGGGTAAGAGTGGACAGGAGGTCAGCTTCAACCTGATATGTATGAGGGGCCTAGGGAAAACCCAGGTGGGATCCAGAGAAAGTTAAAAAAAAAATGTGGAGCTCAGGAAATAACTCTAGGTTAGGTTTGAGATAGAATCATATAGTGGTCAGCAGAGAGGAAGTAAAACACAAGAGAAGGTGAGCCTTCTACAAGAACTCAGGACGTGGGTTTAAAACTGGCAACCCATGGACTGGGTCTGGCCTGTGCATATGTTTTGTTTGGTCTAATAATTAATTGGCTGGAATACAGGGGTTAAGAACTTAGGTTCTGGAGTCAGACTACCTGGATTCCAGACCCTGCTCAGCATTTACTAAGTGTGTGAATGAAACAAGTTAATTACTTAATTCCTCAGTGCCTCGATTTAGCTATAATAATAGCACATATCACACAGAATTGTTGTAAGAATTCGACTGGTAAGTTCATGTAAAGTAATTAGAAAAGTGCCTAGCTGCTATGGTTTGAATGTTTTTGTTTCCTCCAAAAATTCATGTAGAATCTTAATCCCCAATGCAACAGTGCTGGGAAGGGGGGTCTTTTGGGAGGTGGATAGGTCATGAGGGCTCTGCCCTCATGAATGGATTAATGCTGTCCTCAAAGGGCTTGACAAAGGGAGTTTCTCCCTCTTGCCCTTTTGCCTTCTGCCACGTGAGGACGCAGCGTTCCTCTCTCCAGAGGACACAGCGTTCAAGGCACCATCTTGGAGGCAGCCCTTTCCAGCCCTCATTGGCACCTGACCTTGGACTTCCCAGCCTCCAGAACTGTGAGAAATAAATTTCCATTCTTTATAAATTACCCATTATCAAATACTCTGTTATAGCAGCACAAAACACCAGCTCCACAAATGTTAGTTCTTGCTATTATGATTATGATTTTGATTGTGATTATTAGATGTTTCCTTGGAGCAAATGCTTTCCAGATTACCCACTCCCTGTGGGACAATTTTGTTTATTCAAATGACTTGCCTGGTCTTTGTCAGCATCTGAGTTTGTGATCACTGCTGTGGAAAGAGAACAAGGACAGAAGTTGAGGGTTGACTCTAATTGATGGGGCTAAAGACAGAAGCGTAATTTTGACATTTAGACCTTCAATCCATTTAGAAATTTATTGATGTATGGTGTGAGGCAGGGATCCAATTTAATGGGTTTTTTCCCCAAATATCAAGCCAATTATCCTAATAACACATACTGACTCATCCACATTTTCCCACTGCTTTTAAATATCACTTTTATAATATCCTCATTTTTTTAATATAGTTGAGCCCATAGCTGGATTTTCTAATTAGTTTCATTTATCTGTTATGGGCTCCTGCAACAGTAGTACAACTCCATGAAGAAGGGGTTATTGTTTTATACCATCATTGTATTCACAGTGTTAGAACAGTACCTGGCACATACTAGGTGCTTAGATATTCACTGAAATGGTGAATAAGTAAATGTATGTGTTATTGCACTTTTGAAATTTTTTAAAATATCTGGGTAGGATATTTTTACTTGGCTTACTCCTACTAGACTTTTATAAAACACTTAGGTCTAGACTCATACCTTTATTCCCCCCTGCCCCAAGGAACACAGAGTTCCAGGGGCAGTAGATGGGAAAAGAAATCAGCAGAAAATGAGGCTGGAGACATAGCAGAGAACAAGCCATGAAGGGTCTTGTGCCCAAGCCTATAAGATTAGACTTCACTCTGTAAGCCATGGACAATGCTGTAGGGCTATAGGAAGGAGAGAAATGGTCAGATGGATGATTTCAGTAGATCCTACTGTGGGCCCTGGGGTGGGTGAATTCAGGGGGGCAAGACTGAAGATGCCTCAGCCCTAGGCTAGGCAGTGGTTGCTAAGAGGAAGAAATGGACATCAGAGCTACCTAGCAGGTAGAATCAACAGGCTACAGAACCTAATCTGATTTGGGTGGTGGCAGTAAGAAAGAAGGAGATGAGATTGGCCTCTGGTCACCTGGCTTGAGTGTGTGAGGGAAGAGTGGTGCCCTTTGCTTGCTGGGGACTCGAGAAGGAGGACTGGGTTTGCGGGGAAATGCAAAGCTCCACCGTGGACTTGGTAGGTGTGACGCGCCACGGGTCCTGTTTAGGATGCAGTTGATTCTGGAGCACAGAGGAGAGATCCAGAGATAAAGGTTTTTAAGCCATTAGAGGTTGAAATCAAGGTGTGGATGAAGCAGCCAGAACAAACAATGTGTTGTCCAAAGATAAACGGTATGCAGGTCACAGTTTAAAAAACATTTATTAAGTGCTTACTATGAACAGAGCATTGAGCTAAGTGCACTACATTCGTTATCCCATTTAATTCTCACAGCAGCTATTGTCACCTCTATTTTAGTGATGAAGAAACTGAATCTGAGTTTAAATAACTTTTCCAAAGTCTCACAGCTGATAAGAGGCAGGTCTGTTTCCACGCCATGTTCATGCTCTTGAGCAGCAGGGGCCCATCCTCCTGAAGGCAGTATCCCCAAGACCTGCTCTGAACCCCACTCCTGGCCTCCAGCTGCTATTTGACCTGGTCCCCAGCAGTGAATTAATGTGATAGGTTCAGGGATGAACTCCCAGCCCAGGATGAGCTACTCTGCACACACACACCCCTATTTTTAAACAATCAGATACCGTCCCCAGATCTCCCACAAATTCCTGTATGATCCAAACCAAGTTGCAGGGCTCTGGGCAGGATGGGAGACCCTTATCAGCTTTCTGCCTCATGGCCCTTGAGATTGGGCCCCTGAGGGTTGTGCTGGCACAAGAGCTGGCTGCTGGTGGGAAGGGGACAGATACAGATACTCAGCAGCGTCACCCTTCTCTCCCAGTGACCCACAGCCACCTGCCTCACAAATTGCACAAAATCACCCAGGAGCATGCAACCTGCTCTCTTTTGCATTATATTTAATAGATGCAAATGCATGATTAATATTTTCCTCCACTGATTCTGATTTCATTCTGTTAGTGATTATACTGATGGCAACAGTTGAGGGGATTAAAAATCCTGTTTAATTTGAGTTAGATTTTTTTTTTAACTTTGCTGATAAATTTTAAATGTCAAGTGCTTTGGTGCCTTCCCCAAGATGCAGAGGCCAAATGAGGAGGCCAACAGTAGTAGCAGGGAGCTCGGAAACAGCTCAGAGAAAGTGGGAAGTTAACCGGGTGACCCACATCCCTCACAGCTAATGAGAACAGAGCGGGGAGCGCTCACCAGTGGCTCCCGAAGTCCTAATATCATGTATCTTTTCCTCTTAATGATTCACAACAATGAAGGCAGGAGGGAGACCTTGCAATTTAAAGAAACCCTTAGGGAACCCTGTTGTAAAACAAATACTCTCCCCTTGGTGGATCTCTTTGTAAGTTTAGCTTGTTTTTTAAAAACTGAAAATGCAGTGCAGTTATGTAGAACCCCTAATTTTTCACTCCTCTACCCCTTCCTTCCTACCCCAAATTCTGTTGTCTGTTCCTCCACACACGAGGGGAGTTCCGTGAGAAGCCAGATCCTGTATGAATTTCCAGATTCCCTTCTGGGGGTCGTGCTATTGAGGGTCAAAATGGCAAATGCATACCTGAGAAAGGAGGGGTTTTGTTTTTGTTTTTTAGTTTGCCTGTGAATTCAGAGCACTGCTCTGTGTTACTGCACTGGTGACCAAGTGCCCAGAGAAAAGATGGGTGGCAAGAGCACGTGCTCAGGAATTCAGACCTGGGGGGACAGGGAGTGGGAGAGAGGATCCAGTGAATGCAATCCCACTTCACGCCTTCCTCTGCCTCCCACCATGGCCCTCCTCCTCCAGCCTCTCGGACAGCCCTGCCGTTCCCTGAGGCTTTCTCCTACTTGTTCCCTGCATCTATGGCTGGGGGTACATGGGCAGCCAGTCACTGGTGACACAGCCAGTTGAGGGGGTGAAGTGGTTCCACCAATTTTCATTAACGAAGCTCTGAGGCTAAAATCTGAGCAGTCATGCCTGTACCCCTCCCCACCATGAAGGATCTCCCCTTCCCCTGTGCACCAGGAGTCCTTTGTCTGTAGCTCTCCCTCCCTCACCCCAGCACCAGTGTGGATTTCTTTACACTAACACTGCAGTTGTGTACAGCAATGGTCTGTATCCAAGTAGAGTGTCTCTAGGGCAAAGGAGTGTGCTTGCCCCTCCCTTCCCTACTTTCTATGCAACACCCAGCCCCATCACCACCTTTTGCTATTTGGTGTTTTTTCAGTGCCCAACACAATCACCTGTGTAGATTAAACAAACAATGAAACAAATATGATCAGACTTCACCCCATCGCCAAGCAAGAATCTCCCAGTGGGGCTAGGCACCATTCTTGCAGACAGTTCCCTGGGGGACTCTGATGTAACCTCTAGGTTAAGAACCTCTGCCATAGGGGCGGTTGGGCTCAGACAGAGGGAAAGAGGAAGATGCAGAGAGAAAACAAATGTGTAAAATAATGAGATTGGAATTATTGTTAATCCCCGCATGTTCCCGACTTTAATTCCTGTACCTGCCCTTGAGCGGTTACAGGATCTGCTGCTTCTCTCGCTCCTTGACCACTTGTCCTCTACAAAGCTCAGAGAATGTCTTTTAAAGACACAAATCAGAGCATGTCCTTGTCCTACTAAAACCACCCAGTGGTTTCCAATGCATTTAGAATAAAATATTCCCAATCACAGCCCACGGTGCTCCTCTCAGCTGGCCCCTGCCGCTACCCTCAGCTCCATGACGCACCTCTCTCCCCCTTTCTGACTGTGCTCCAGCCACAACAGCCATGCCATCTGTGACCTGCTGTTCCTTGTGCTCCGTGCTGTTCCTTACGCCACAAGAGAGCCCAGAGCATTGCCTTAGAATGTTCTGCCCCAGTTATTCACATTGTTGGCTCCTTCTTGTATTTCCAGTAGCAGCTCAAATGTCACCTTCTCAAACGGACCTACTAATCTACAGTGGCAGGTGTCCCACTCACACTGTCACACGACTCTGCTTTCCTGCCTCCACGGCACTTCTCACGCTCTGAAATTATCTTACTCATTCACCTGTTACTTGTCTACTACTGTCTGTCTCCCACCGAAAGGTGAGCTCTGGAGACCAGCACTCTTATTTGTCACATCCATTGTTCTATTCCATTTGGAGCCTTGTTCAACTCCTGGCGCATGGTAGGGGCTCAATAAAGTGTTTGTTGAATGAATGACTTACTTCGTTCTTATTGGTAAATATGACCTAGTTTCCAATAATGCATTCGGTAAAACTTCCAGGAACTTGTAGCAAAAAGTAGACATTTTTCATATTTAAAATGCAAAAGAGAAGAAATGTAATTTTATTAATTTGAAGCATCTACTTGTTAACCAAAATTTCTAAGTAGAAGTTCGAACTATGTTCCTTTAATTACTAGACAAACTTATCTATAATTAGTACATCAATTAGATGCAAATGAAACTGCCAATGTCCTTGAATGTATGTTATCCCCTTAAGCAGTTGCAACATTCTCCACCCTCACCATGTAATTTTGTTTATAGGACTATTTTGTTTCATAGTCTCTTAATTCATCAACAGTATAAAAATAAATATCAGTCTTTCACCAGCTGAATTATCACACATCCCAAATCACTGGAAACCTAGTTATTAAGTGGCAGAATCATCTCTGGCTATATGACAAGTGTAAGACAGATTAGTCACAAGCCTGAATTGCACTTGAGAAATATAAAGCTGTTCTGAGGCCATCATTTTATTGTTGAAAACTTCCAGCACCTTCTTTAGACATTGGTGATATCATTGAGCATTCTCTTGTTAAGACTTGTTAAGCCACAGTCTCTATAAGGAGGCAATTACCAAGGAGGAGACAAACCTTCTGACATTGCAGTTAAAGATCAGCTCTCACCAACTGGAACAAGCCTCCCAGCCCAGAGGGCCAGGGATTAACTAAAGATAATCCTTAGAGCTTGCAGACTTCCAAACATAGAGGAGTGAGCAGTGGACAAATAGAGAAATGTGATCTCCCAGAAGGGTCCAATCAGGGGGCAACACCTTGAAGAGATATTTGTACATTCACAGAAGCATTATTCACAATAGACAAAAGGCAGACAACACAAATGTCCATCCATGGATGAATGGAATAACAAAATGTGGTATATACATACAATGGAATATTATTCAGCCTTAAAAAGGAAAGAGATTCTGTCACATGCTAGAACATGGGTGATCCTTGATGACATTATGCTAAGTGAAAAAAGGCAGTCACAAAAAGGCAAACACTATATGATTCCACTTCTGTGAGGCACTTACAGTGGTCAAATTCATAGAAACAGAAAGTAGAATGGTGGTTGCCAAGGGCTGGAGAAAAAAGGAAATGAGTTGTTTAATAGGTATAGAGTTTCAGTTTTGCAAGAGGAAAATTTCTGGAGATCCTCTGCACAACAGTGTGAATATACTTAACACTATTGAATTTACACTTAGAAATGGTAAAAATAGTAAATTTTATGTTATGGGTTTTTTACACTTAGAAATTTAAAATATTAAAGATAACTAAGGAATAACTTTAAATATCAGGAAAACCAACTATAACCAAAATTCACAGGATTGGCACTACCGTATACTGTCTTAAAACAAGTTAGACTTTTCAACTCCCAAAAGAAATGTTTGTATATTTGATTCCTCTCAATATTCTAGTTCTGAAAACTTTTTTCAACTTAATGGTTTGGTTGCATAATTGATAGTGATTGTTCCCACTAGGGGTCTCAAAATGCTATTGGTGAAGCTTAGAAATATTGTGTTGGTATTTATTCTTTTGTCTCCAAGAAAATTCTTATTTTTAAAATGTCCAATCTTTTTAAAAATAAAATGTAACAACATTCAAACCTATGGAAAGAAAACCTTACCCATCATCTCTCTTCCTAACTATTCCCCATTTATACATTTACCCTTTCAGTTCGTCATTGTAGTCATTGTATACATACCATTTTGCCTGTGTTTCGTTTTTCATTTGTTATGACACTGTAGACATTTTTCCAAGTTTTACATTTTCAGTAAAATTATCATTTTTAATAGCTGTATAATATTCCATGGAGTTGGTGACTATAATGTGCTTAGCCCTGGCCTTGTTTTTGAACAGAAATTTCTATTCTTCTAATACAGATAAAATAGCTTTGGATTTTTTTTTTTTAGACAGTCTCACTCTGTTCCCCAGGCTAGAGTGCCATGGCGTCAGCCTAGCTCACTGCAACCTCAAACTCCCGGGCTCAAGCAATCCTTCTGCCTCAGCCTCCTGAGTAGCTGGGACTACAGGCATGTGCCACCATGCCTGGCTAATTTTTTCTATATATATTTTTAGCTGTCCAGATCATTTCTTTCTATTTTTAGTAGAGACATTTCTTTCTATTTTTAGTAGAGACGGGGTCTCGCTCTTGCTCAGGCTGGTCTCGAACTCCTGACCTCGAGTGATCCTCCCACCTCGGCCTCCCAGAGTGCTAGGATTACAGGCGTGAGCCACCGTGCCCAGCCAGCTTTGGATATTTAAACCACTCCTGATACACTCAGTGTTTTTAATGCTGTTAGAGACACAAACTATGAGACGCTCATTAGCGCTGAAAGGCTGTGTGATCAACTAGCCCTGTTCCTCAAAGACTCAGAACCTGCACACTGAAAACCCGGTGGCTGGTTCCTAAGCCCACACAATGCCAAGTCAGCTGTGGAGCTATGGGCTGTTTTGTCTAAACATGTCTGCTGGTCACCCAAATGGCAGCAACAGTGACATGCTTCTGTTTAAATCACACATATAACAACATTTGAGTGCTTCATTTAGTAAATTCCTCAACTTTCCTGGGTTCTGGGTAACTTTTGGAGCCAGAGGATCCATTTGAAGGACAATGCCTACTTGGCTATTTATTTGTTTTCATATTAATAGCATATTTTGTTCATCTGTTATGAGGTTTTAGCCCATGCTATTCCCCTCTGATCACACTTCCTGATTTCAAAGCTTATTGCAAAGCTACAGTAATCAAAACAGTGTGGCACTGGAATAAAGATAGATACATAGATCAACAGAATAGAATAGACAGCCCAGAAATAAACCCTCCATAATGGGTCAGATGATTTTTGATGAGCATGCCAAGACTATTCGATGGGAAAAGTACAGTCTTTTTGACAAACGATGTTGTGTATTTTGCATTGGATATCCACATGCAAAAAAATGAACTTGGACTTTAACTTACACCATATATAAAAATTAATTCAAAATGGATTAAAGGCCTGAACGTAAGAGCTAAAACTATAAAACTCTTAGAACAAAACACAGGGGAAAAGCTTCATGAAATTAGATTTGGCAATGATTTCTTGAATAGACACCAAAATCACAGGCAATAAGAAAAAAAATAAATGAATTGAACTTTATCAAGATGTAAAACTTCTGTGCATGAAAGCACACAACCAACAGAGTGAAAAGGCAACCCACAGAATAGGAGAAAAATATTTGCAAATTACATGTCTGATAAGAGGTTAATATCCAGAATATATAAAAAGATCTTATAATTCAACAACAAAAGAACCCAACCTGATTAAAATGTGGCCAAAGGACTTGAATAAACATTTCTCTAAAGAAAATAAACAAATGGTCAATAAGCACATGAACAATAAGCAACATCAGTAATCATTAGGAAGAAGCAGGCTGAAAACCACAGTGAGATACCACCTCACACCCATTAGAATGGCTACTATGAAAAAAACAAAAAAACAGAAAATAATGAGTGCTGGTGGCAATGTGGAAAAGTCATGCATTGAAGGTGGGAATGTAAAATGATGCAGCTGCTATAGAAAACAAGATAGGCCGGGCGTGGTGGCTCACGCCTGTAATCCTAGCACTCTGGGAGGCCGAGGCGGGAGGATTGTTTGAGCTCAGGAGTTTGAGACCAGCCTGAGCAAGAGCAAGACCCTGACTCTACTAAAAATAGAAAGAAATTATATAGACAGCTAAAAATATATATATAGAAAAAGTTAGCCGGGCATAGTCCCAGCTACTCAGGAGGCTGAGGCAGGAGGATTGCTTCAGCCCAGGAGTTTGAAGTTGCTGTGAGCTAGGCTGACGCCACGGCACTCTAGCCTGGGCAACAGAGTGAGGCTCTGTCTCAAAAAAAAAGAAAAGAAAAGAAAAGAAAACAAGATAGCAGTTCCTCAAAACATTAAACATGGCATTATCATATGATCCAGCAATTCCACTTCTGAGTATATACCCAAAAGAATTGAAAGCAGCATCTTGCACAGATATTGTACATCCATATTCATAGCAGCATTATTCCCAATAGTTAAAAGGTAGAAGTAACCTAAGTGTCCATCGACAAATGAATGGATAAACAAAATGTGGTATATATCTACAATGGAACATTATTTAGTCTCAATAAAGAAGGAAATTCTGACATATGCTACAAGATGGATGAACCTTAAGGACATATGCCAAGTGAAATAAGGCAGTCACAAATGTACAAATACTATATGATTCCACTATATGAGGTACCTAGAGTAGTTAAATTTATACAGACAGAAAGTAGAATGATGGCTGGCAGAGGCTGAGGGTAGGAGGAAATGAGAGGTTGTTCAATGGATACCGAGTTCAAGTTTTGCAAGGTGAAAGGAATCATGTGGATAGATGGTGGTGATGGTTGTACAACAATGTGAACATACTTAAACCACTGAACTATACACTTAAAAAGGTTACGATGATAAATTTTGTTATGTGTATTTTATCCCAATCTAAAAAAAAATAGTTTCTTTTCTCATTATCCATATCAAGTGTGGATCCCCTCTGAGCCTAGAACAGCACTTTGCATCTACATGCATCAATAGATCTGCACGTGAATGAATGACCTGCACCCAGGGTTGGAAGGCACCTTCGAAGCCATTTGGTAGAACAGTCTACTCAGTAGATGAGTGCCTCTACAGTGCTCCACCTTTTCTGAAACACCTCCAGTTTGCAGGACACTCACTACCTCGCAAAGCATGTCACGTCTTCTTCATTAGAAAATTCTTCATGCCTTTTTAAAGCAGAAATATGACTTTCCTGTAAAATCTCCCCATCCCTAGTGATCATAGCTTTCTGCCTTCTGGGCCCAGAGAGAACAGGTCAAATTTCTAGCTCACCTGACCACCCTTACACAATAAAAACCAGACCTCTGAGCATTATGAAAGTTAAAGCCTCGCCCTGAATGTGTCTTTTCCTGCAGGGAGACAGTCCTTTTGTAGTTAGCACTACAAAGGCTCAAAGTACCATCTGATCCTGGTTCCTTCCAGAGCCTCACTGAATGGCAAGGACATGGAGGCAACAAATGGACCCAGTGGAGTCTACGCAGGGGAGAGGACTCTGATCATTAACCGGAAATATTTAGTTTGGAGTACAGACGTCTCCGAGTGAGACACTACCTGTCTCGAGGTCCTATCTATGAAGAGTAGGCCTTGCTCTTGGTGTAAGTCCATAGGATATAAGTTACAGAAAAGCAAATTTCAGGTTGATTATTAAAAAATGACTCTAGAACTGTTTAAGCACATAAAAATCCATAGATAGTAACTGTAGCAATCATTAGTACCAGGCCCCAGCTTGAACTTCATCCTCTTTGAATTCAGAAAATAAATAGACACACACACACACAACCCCCATATACCACAACTAAGGAAGGAAATTCTGACATGCTACAATATTCTAGTAGTATTTCTGTTTTAATGCAGATGCATATAGCATAGCTAGTTTAAAAATTAAACAACAATGAAAACTGTCTGTCGGGGGACTATTCAAAGACCTTTGGTCTCAGACCCCCAATCACTCAGGAGTACCTTGAGACCTGTTTCTTCCCGTTGAGCGGCAGTCACGGTTCTAACCTGGTTTTCCTAATGGCTGGTATCCTCTGACCTTTTCTGTCCTGGCAGTGACTTCTATGCATTTTGGCAGTGACTGTCTGAATTTCTGGTTCAACCCTGATCTCAGCCTCTCGGGCTTTCTCTCTCCTTTAATTCCTCCCACTGGTGGCCAAGGCTTCTGCCGCCCTTACCCTTCCTGGAGCAACCCGTGCTTCTGAAAAATGACCATGCCGAAGGGAAACTAACACTTCCAGCCTGGAGCAGGTCTTGTCAATCTGATTTTTAAATGATGGAGGAGGCTTGAGGACAAAGCTCATGGTGGCATTACTGCCATCCAGGATGATGCAAAACTCAAGCGGAAAGGAGGGAAGGATCTTCCAAATGGGAGCACATTCCCAGACGCAGAGGACAGCGAGGTATTTAAAGTGAACTGGAACAAACCTGCAACATCAGGTGCGTTCTGCCTTCAAAAATAGCTGCCAGTTAGAAAGGGTTATTTACATATTGATTTCATGCTAACTTTGTAATGGAATGTGCTGCCTGCCTGCCTGCCTGAGACCTAACAACTGTCATCATAATTTTTTCTAAAAATACAGTCAGAGAAAAACACTCGTTGAACCCTCCACCAGAAAGAGGCTACAAAAGACCACCGATCCCAAATCTACTCGTCAGACCACCACGGGCAGGGACTCTCAACCACCACAGCTGAGGAATATTCCACAGCTGCAGCCGGCCCTCCCTTCTTCCAACCAGCCTGCACTCTCATTTTTTTGTCTTTCTAGAAAACCTGTCTTGTTCAAAGGTAAGAGTGCGATGCCTCTCTGGAGCAGAGCAGCCTTTGTGGAAACTCCAGCTGGCCCCTTTTCAGAAATAATGGATGAGAAAGGGGCCTGAGTGGCCCACCAGCCCCAACGCTCCATCCTGGGTGCGTTTCTGCCATGGTTCCTGCCGATGCCTCTCTACCAAGGATCTCTGCTTCTGGTGCCTCTTAGCTGCCAGCTTGCAGGGTTTCCCACTTCGGCTCTTTCCGAACCTTCCCTGCCCACCTCCCCTACCCCCCCAGGTTTGTCTCTGTGGATCCTACAGAGCTTATCCTTCGCAGTTCTGTCATCACTCCCCAGTACAATATTAGCAATTTAAATGCCTCTTTGCCAGGCCTGATGCAGCTGATTGGGTTGTGATCCTGGGCATATGGATGGCATATTTGCTGCGAGCTAGGTGAGACGTGTCCCAGAAGGATGGCCGCCAGCCCCCGCCGCCGCCTTCCCCGGCGCTGCCCGGGGGCCGGAGCAGGGAGAGCGGCCGGAGCCCGCCGTATCTGCTGCCCACTTTGTTGGTTCCAGCCGCCCCCGCTGCTGGGGACGAATCTTTCATTCATGAACAGAAGCTTGTTAGGCCAACTCCGACTCTCAAGCCACTTAATTAAATTGTGGGAAGTTGCTGGGCCCCGTGGGAAATTTGCACACAAAGACTCGGGGTCCGCGCCCCCTCCGCCCGGGAGCCCCACGACAAAACCGGGCCCCCAGCCCGTCCCCTCGGCTCTCGGCGCCCCCCCACCCACCGCCGCTGCGGCAAAAGCGGCGCCCCCTCATTAGAGGGAGTTTGTTAGGGAGCGTCATCCCAGCGATTCACTGGCGGGCCTTTCATTCCTCCCTCGGCAATCAAGGGCGGCAAGTGCAGGCTGAGAGCCCTCCACGGCCTGATTGCTGAAAGAATTTCCAAAAGGAAAGAGTGTAAACAGGTACATTGAAAAAGCCTCTTTTGAACAATTATGTAAACATTCCAAACACTATTTGAAAACTTTCACAGTGGAACTGTCAAGTCGGAGCATTCTTGTTTAATTGCGGGGGCACAATGGTTGCTCTCCGGCTACCCTGGCGTCCCTGCAGACCCAGCTCAGAGAGCGAGCTTAGCAGGACGTGGGGACGTGGGGGGCCGCAGATAGAGAAGTCACAGGCAGCGCTGGCATGTGCAAATGAGTTTCTCTGTCAAGCCAGCCATCTTTCCCTCTGCATCCAGAAGCATGCCCTGGAGCAGGGGCGTGTATTCTTTCTTCTGCCTGGATTTCTCCAGGACCTGGTCTGGCCCTCCGTACACAGGGTGGGTTGATAATCCTGAATGCAAGATGTGACTAGATTCACCCATTTTCTTCAAAGCACCAAATGATCGTTCCAAGATAACAAGCAGAATTGTTGGCAAGGCTTCCCTCCCCCGGGGAATGCACCTCGTTTGCTTTTCTTGCCTCCCCTGTCCTGGCACCAGTTTGCTGTCAGGGCTTCTTCCTCTCTTCCCATGCAGCTCAGAGTCTCATGACTCCTTAACAACTACCAGTGACCCTGGTTACGTTACTAGAGTTGGAAGAGTTTAGGCTGCAGGAGCAAACTGCTTAATCTCATATATCATGGGGACAGTGAGGTCTCAGATGACCTTTCATACATAGTCTTCTGTGAATCTGTTTAGCCAGTCTCCAGTCATTTGAGGTCCAGCCTGTAACCACCAAGCCTTGCAGGATGTATCTACGCAGGAAACAGGGTTCTGGTGAGTGGGACATGTTTTGTTTTCACTTTTGTTTTTTAAAATTTATTGCTTAAAAGCCCAGAGTGGGGCAGGGGAAGCCTAAATGTTCAATAACCAGGGATTGCAATACTAACACACAAAAAAAATGAAGTCTTACAAATGAGGACCATGCAGAGACATGGAAAATATTTATGACAACAAAGTAGAATATCAAGCCACAAAATCATATTTGCACTGTACTGTCAAATGCAAGAAAACATGTCCACATGCAGCAAAGGGCTAGGAAAGACCATGCCAGAATTAAAACACTTATTCTGGGGAATGGGAGTACCAGCACGTTTTACTTCTGAAGTATATCTTTAATGTCATTGCATTGTGTTGTCCAGGCAAGGTCTGGGAATGCTGGAAAGTGCCTGTGTACATACAGGGTTGCACCTAAAAGGCTACCGCAGGAACCTGCAGAGAGATGTACACACCAGCCTGCAGCACTGTGTGTCCTTACCAAGGATGTGGATCAAGAGCTTCAGAGTAAGTTCCTCAGGTCTAAAGAGGAGCTAAGGCTTGCCTGCTTGCTAAGTCTCCAGGAGGCAGACACAGAAGCACAACCACAAGCGAAATCAGAAATGTGGTTGGTAAAAAATGGTCATGCGCAGCGGGACCAGTTGCAGAGCAAGGGCCAGAGAGAAATGTCACTTCTCTCCATCCCATGGGGCTCCCTGAACACAACAGAGGCTCAGAGTGTCTGTCTGAATGTGCCTATCTCATAGGTTTATTCAATTAGACTGCAGTCAACACTTATTAGGCGTCTACTCTGTCCCAGGGTCCGTGCTATATGCTGGCCATGTGAGGCCATAAAATAACTGTGATTCCAACAAGTTAATTTACAATGAAGTGAGGAACCAACATCTTTAAAAATGCATGTGAGTCAATTGAATTTTGACAAGGGTGTTAAGACTACTCAGTGGGGGAAAAAATGGTCTTTCCAACAGATGATCCTGGGACAACTGGATATCCATATGCTAAAGTAAGAATCTGGACCCCTGCCTCACACCATATACAAAAATCACCTCAAAATAGATCAAAGATATAGATGTATGAGCTAAAACTACAAAACTCTTAGAAGAAAAAAGGTACAAATCTTAGCGACTTTGGATTAGGCAATGGTTTCTTAGATATGATGCCAAAAAGCACAAGCACCAAAAAAAAAAAAAAAAAAAATAGATAAATTGGACTTGATCAAAATTTAAAAACTTTTGTGCTTCAAGGGACATTATCAAAAAAGTAAAGATAACTCACAGAGTGGGTGAAAATATTTGCAAATCATATATCTGGTAAGGATATCCAGATTATATAAAGAACTCTTACAATGTAACAATAAAGAGACAAATAACAACCCAATTAAGCAATGAGCAAAAAATTTGAATAGATATTTATCCAAAAAAATAAAAAGATGTTCATTAGTCTTTAACGTTGTTCATCATTAAGGAAATGCAAATCAAAACCACTCTGAGATACCACTTCACACCCACCAGGATAGCTGTCATCAAGAAGACAGGCAATGAAGAATGTTGGTGAGGATGTGGAGAAACTGGAACTCTCATACATTGCTGATGGAAATGTAGAAGGGTACAGCCATTATGGAAAACAGTTTGTCAGTTTCTCAAAAAGTTAAACACAGAGTTAGCCTATGACCTAGCAATTGCACCCAAGAGAATTGAAAACATATGTCCACACAAAAATTTGTACGCAAATGTTCAAAGTAGCCAAGAAATGTAAACTGATGTCCATCAACTGATAAACTGATAAACAAAATACGGTATTTCCACACAATGGAACATTACTCAGCCATAAAAAGGAAGGACACAAAATATTGCAAGCAAGACACAAAATATTGCACATTGTATGATTCCATTTATATACAATGTCCAGCATAAGCAAATCCATAGAGACAAACTAGATCAGTGGTTGCCAGGGGCCAAGAAGGAGAGGAATGAGGAGTGACTATTAAGAGGTTCATACAGGGTTTCTCTTGGGGGTGGTGAGAATATTCTGGAATTAGATAGTAGTGATAGTTGCACAACCTTGTGACTATGCTAAAAAACTGCTGAATTACACACTTCAAAAGGATAAATTTTATGGTATGTGAATTATACCTCAGTTGCATTTTGGAAAGTTCTGCAAACCGTTGAGCACCCCCCGCAATACAGTTTCTGTAGCAGGAGCAGGGGTGCTAGACATCACACGGAGTCCAGCACGCTCATCGGCCTGGTTCCTCACACCCCTCGTGGCCTTCATGGCAGCAGTGCACCAGGATGAGCTGGCCATGGTGGCCGGCCCTGGGCTCAGGGGCATAACTGGGCTTCCGTGTGCCCCTGAGCCTCTAGACGGAACTGAGGCACTGAGTTCTGGATCTGCTGAGCCCCTCTAGATTGGGAGAAGGAAGAAATTACAAGTAAGCCTTCCTGGAAAGCCAGCACAGACTGGAAGGCTGAGGGCATTGCGTCAGAAGCACAGGGCTTGGGCTATGATCCCAGGAGCGGAGACTCGGCAGGTGATCCTGAGCAGTGACACTCTTCCCCTCCCCACCCCCTGCCCTAAGTTCTGTTGTCATATTGGGCCAGACTGTGCCTTGAGATTCCAAGGAGGTGTCCTTCCTGTCATTCCTTGGTTCTGCAATAGCAGCCACAGTGGGCAGGGTCCCTATACCCGTGCACAGTCCTGTGGGAGAAGAGATCCTTTATTTCCCAGGACAGGCCTGCTGCAGTGACTGGCTTGGAGCCACAGGAGCTGGACCTGGTTTCAGGCTGCTTCCAGGCCACAGGGCCACGCATGCCCCACCAGATTCCTGAGCCATATCCCTACCCTCTACCTCAGGTTTTGAAAGGGACCCCATGTCTTTGTAGGAACCGGTTGCTCTGGCTGCATCCAGAATCCAACCTGCATTTCAAGTCACCCTGGGAGTCCCTTCTACCTTTGGCCATGGTCCCATTTCAGGGCAGGAACGGTCCTCTTCTCATCCCAGGGCTGGCCCCTCACTTCATTTAGTTCTTCACTCAAATGTAACCTCCTCACAGAAGTCTCCTCTGATCACCCTTCCAAAATAGCACTGCTGTCCCATTATGTCCCTGTCTCCTGCTTTGATCTGTAACCCTCCCGGAACGGAGTCTCTGTGAGGACTGGACTTTGTTTTGCTCACTGCTGGATCCTCAGCGCCCAAGGGAGGGCCTGGCTCCCGGCCCACACTTCATACCTATCTGCTGGATGAACGAATGAGTGAGCAATTGAATGAACAAATGAATATTTTGTCCCATTAAAAACCTAACAGCCCTCTCTAAAAGGCTTTATTTTAACTCTGAGAAGTTTAAAAGCCCAGGTCACTAAATCAGTCATGTTTATAGAGAGTTGGGGGTTTACAGAGAGAGGACCGTGGAGGGCGGTGTCTTAGCACCACCCCTTCTGCTCTGTGTGAAATTCCCTGCGTGGAGACATCCTGTAGGGTTCATGGAAGAGCGGCAGAGCTGTGAGGACAGCCCAGGACAATGGGCCTGAGGGACACAGGATCTAAAGAGCTGAGATGATGGAGCTCCCGAAGGGAGGAGCTCAGAAATGTCTCGGCACAAAGCCCTCTGCCGGAGGCTGCTGTGGCCACACTGGGGACCACACTCTGCCTTGCTGGTCCCCGAGCAGGTCAAGGAGTCTTCAGAATTTCCAGAGCATGAAGCCTCACCACCTCTCATACTTAGAGGCAAGGACACTGTGCTGACTACCTTAGAAAGGAAATGAAATAACAGGCGTGGAGCATGGACGAACAATCCCATCACACAGGTGGGACCCTGCCTTCCTCTGCAGAGGTGCGGCGGTGTCATGGAAACAGCACGAGGGCTGGAGGTTTTTTGCTGTAATTTTCATTCTCATCACTTAGCTCTGTGGTGGACAGACCTCCTCGCTCCTCTGAGCCTTTATTTTCTCAACCATTAAATGGGACTAACAAACCCTGCCTTGAGGGATGCTGTGAGCATCTCAGGGACTGAAATGTCATCATCAGCTGAAGGTCAGTGTGAGCTGTTAGAGTGTGGTACATGTGGTACATTTCCTGCACCTGACAAGCTTGGGAATTCACACGAATAATGAGAGAAAGAGGAAAACTAGAAGAAGGAAACTAACCAATCAAGGAGGACATCGAATCTCTGTGCCTCAATTTTCTCATCTGCAAAGTGGGGGCAATAGAGCCTATCATACAGGATTGTTGTAAAATACAATGTATATAAAATGCTTGAAACCCTGCCCGTGCATGGTAAGCTCTCAGTAGAGGTTAGCTATTATTGTTGCTGCTATTATTAGGACTGTCATGAACCAGCGTTATAGTCTATACATAATGAAATATCAACTATGAGACATTGACACACCTGCCCTTGCTTGGGCACCGCCGATTATCCATTCCACATCTCCTCTCCACCCCAGGGTCCCTGTCGGGGGCGGGGGGGGGGGTGGTGGGGGGCGGAGTGACTATGTCCACATTTCAGCTCTTTCCCTGAACCAAAAACTGGTTTCAGTTCTTACACATAAAAAGCGTTTAAGGGGTAAAATATTATATTGCCTTTCCATGACAAGAAAAGTTTGCTGATTTACATCTCTGTATGAATCAGTAAGGAAATAAGAAGCTGTGCAATAATTGGTTTAATAAAAATTAACTACTCATGAGGTGTCCAACTTAATAATGCCAATAATCTTTGGAGGAAGGGACAAATGTCTGCACCCTCAGGTTGCTTTTAACTATGCAAGAAGGACAGATGCATTCTCTGCATAGCAGAAGGCAGAGCTAGGGTCAGGGCTGCAGATAAAAAAAGGCAGATTGCAGTTCAATATTAAACAGCACTTTCCACCCAAATAGCTGCCTGGAAATGTAATAGCCTGACTCAGGAGGAAGGGTGTTCCCTGTCACTGAATGTGATCAAGTGGAGGCTTCTGCTGCAGAGGAGATTAATACATTGGATAAAGGTCTGAGTTGCATTACTTTTAAGGTTCCTTCCAATTCTTAGATTCTATGGCCCTCAAAGTTTATGAATTGCCCACATAGGAGAGGAGGAAGCCACACTGGTGTCTGGATCTCAAATTACGATTATATGCACAGAAAACCAAAGGTGCTTAACAGTTGCCTTTGGCCACCTCCACTGCCCCAGCCAAGGGAATATAAAGCTCTCTTTCCTTCCCACTCCAATTTTGGGATTACAGCCTTGACTCTCCCCCACAGGAGGCCTTCTGTAACCAACACACTCCACAGCCGACTCTCTGTAGGTGAGGAGCACACGGAGGGCCATGGCTCTGCTGCGCGGCTCAGCTGGTCATTCATTCATTCTGCAACTGTTTATTGAGCAGCTGGGGTTTTTTCCAGACACTATGCTGGATGCTGATAATACTGAGTCAAGTCAGATCTGGTCCCTGACCTCGGAAAACCCGCGGAATAGTGGAACATCCATAAAAGTCAATTGAATATTGAAGGACCATGTCATTGAGGCAGGTAAGAGGAGCTCTAAGGAGGGATGTCTAACCTAGACTGGAAAGGCTCCCTGGAGGAGGTGGCGTAGGCTGAATTTCACAGGTACCATGAGAGTTAGCTAGACCAGTGCTGTCCAATAGAATTTTCCGCAATGATGGCAATGTTCTGTGATCTACCAGTGTGGTAGCTGCTAGCCACACGTGGCAATGGAGCACTTGACATGTGGCTAGTGCAACTGAGGAATTGAACTGTTAATATTATGAAAATTAAAACATGGCTCCATTGGACAGCACAGATAGGCCAAGGGTGAGGGAAGGCTGTTCCAGGCAAAGGATAGAGGACAGAAGTGTACAAGGGTGCAGCACATGGAGGTCACAATGAGGCAGCTGGGGAGAGGTAGGAGGAAGGAGTGTGTGGCCTGTGGTGGGAGATGGGCCCCTCCCAGGTGTCTGACCTAGAGGACAGGTGGATGCCATGATAAGAAATCCCCAGGGAGAGGACTGTGAGCAGGACCCACGCGTGTGGACATGTGTGCTGGGTCAGCAGAAGAGACCAGAGAAAGGAGCCCCACAGAAGGCAGACGTTGAGATGGTAAAGGGAGAAAGTCAGTCCACAGAGGACACAGAAAAGAAAATCAGAGAGGCAAAAAGACATCTAGGTTGTGTCACAGAACCAGGGAAGAGACACTTTCCAGGGAGGAGTAGTCAAGAGTAACAAATGCCAGATGAGCCTTCAAAGGGTGACAGTGACTTTGGCAATGAGGAGACTGGGGGCGGGGCAGGAGCAAAGTTAGTGGATTGCTGAGGGCCTTAACGCCCATCTAGATTTGACAATTCAGACCTGTTTCTCCCCAGATAGCCTGCTCCCTGGAGCCCCAGGGCCCTGTGGCTTTTAAACATTTTACAGTCACAAATGCCTTTGACAATCTGATGAAAGCTATGCCTCCTCTCTCCAGAAAAATTCACCCCCAAATAAAATGGTGCAGGCCGGGCGCGGTAGCTCACGCCTGTAATCCTAGCACTCTGGGAGGCCGAGGCGGGTGGATCCTTTGAGCTCAAGAGTTGGAGACCAGCCTGAGCAAGAGCAAGACCCCGTCTCTACTAAAAATAGAAAGAAAATTAGCTGGACAACTAAAAAATATACAGAAAAAATTAGCCGGGCATGGTGGCGCTTGCCTGTAGTCCCAGGTACTCGGAAGGCTGAGGCAGGAGGATTGCTTGAGCCCAGGAGTTTGAGGTTGCTGTGAGCTAGGCTGAAGCCACGACACTCTAGCTGGGGCAACAGAGTGAGACTCTGTCTCAAAAAAATAAAATAAATAAATAAATAAATAAATAAAATAAAATGGTGCATTTCATTTCAGGGACCCCCGCTAAAGCTCATCCATGGACCCCTTGGTTTTAAAAAAGTCTAAATGATTTAGTTCCTATTTGCTGAGCTCTGGCTGCAGATATCTGAATTTGAACCAAATCACTTGCTTCCCAGAGTGGAAACCTAGATAGAGACCTTCAATTCCTCCATCCCTGAGGCCCACTCAGCTCAAGCCTGGTTCATTCACATTTCCGGGCTTATTGTCCTGCTTCCTGTCAATCAACTCTGAACGATTACACAAATTAGCATCTCTAAAGCTCACCAGGGCAGCCTCTGCCTGGAGTCTGTAACTAGTGTTTCCCAGGGTCGTCAGTCTTGGGTACAAAGGGGTCACAGAAGGAGTCAGGAAACATGGGGAACTGCTTGCTGCTCTGCACGACACCAGTGGGGTAGAGAAGGGCCTTGCTCCCAGCATCTGAGGGCTCACGGTCCAGGGCCCTGGTGTCACTGTCCCCTCCCACCAAACGTCTTGGCTCACCGACCTCTTTCTTCCAGTTCTTCAACATACCTGAGTGTAGCTGAATTAGCTGATTTTCACAGCTTCTTCCCACTTTAGGGGATACCTCAATATGATTAGGCCATTTAACCCAAAAAAAGGAATGTAAGATCAATGTGTTTTTTCAGAAGAAAGGAGAGAGAATGGGTGGAAACAAGGAAGGAAAGAAGGGAGGGAAGGAGGAGGGAAGAGGAAGGAGAGATCACCTTGAGTCTACAGCTTGGATTCTTAAATTAGTCTTAGTTGTAAAACCTTTAAGCAGTAAAGTTGCCACAACCTCACTTGCAATACTGCTACTACCACAACTAGCAATAATAACAGCCTCAGCCTCACGTGGTAGTGTTCTTTTATTTTTTAATAAAAATTGTCTATATTTAAGGTGCACAAAGTGATGCTTGACACACATATATGTAGTGGAATGATTACTGCAGTCAAGCAAATTAACATGTCCATCTCCTCATATAGTCACCATTTGGTGAGTGGGAGGCGGGTAAGAGCACCTGAAATCTACTCTCAGCAAATTTCCAGTATACAGCAACGGTGTTATTCACTGTGGCCACCATGCTGTACATGAGCTCTTGAGGCTTCATCTCCCATAACTGCAACTTTGCATCCTCGGACCAACCTCTCCCCATTGCCCCCACCTGCTTGCCTGGTAACCACTGTTCCAGCACCTGCTGGCCAGATGACACTGCCCCCGGCAGTGCTAAAGTGAATGGCGATTCCAGCAACCTTACGCTCGGCTACTGTTCCTGGGAGCTTGGGAAAGCCAGCAAACTCCCCACCGAAGCCCCCCAAACAAATTCACACATTAATTCCAAAATGCTATCGGTGACAACTTACAGTTGCATCAATACAGGATGGAGCTCCCCAGACGGTGCTGGCTGTTCTGAGCTGCAGCGTGCACGATATTGGCCCTTTAGATTTCACAGACACCCTCTCCAAGTACAAACACACACACACTCTCACACACACACACACACACACACACACACACACTCACACTCACGCCTACCTCGGCGGCAGGCTGCGTGGTGTGTGCAGTCAGAAGCCGAGTGGGAAATGTGCAATCACACCTCTCTTTCCCGAGGCAGGGAAACCGTTCCTGGTTTGGGAACCGCAACAGTTTGCATGCTGAGAGGGTACGGGAGGTTTCCAAGCACCCTGTGTGTGGAGTTTGGTGCTCTGGCGCCGTTCACCTAGTTCCCATTTTTGCCAGATCTTTCTGGAGGCCCCCCGCACAGCCTGGGGAAGGCCCCCCAACAGAGCATAGTAACATAAATCTGTGGCTCTTGTTAGTGTTCTCAAAGATAATACACAGGTTCATTCAATAGTTGCAATTTACACAGATCATTTCTCTTTTCTTACCGCGTTTGCTACTCCCAGAGGCACGTGGAGGGATCCCAAACAGGAATTACTGACCCTATTTTACAGGAGAGTGAAGTGCAGAGAGGCTGAATGACTTGCTCAAGGTTAGTGTGGCAAGACTGAGACCCAAACCCTGGCTCCGAGGTCCGGGGTCTTTTCCCTGAGTGACCTTCATGAACCTGTCCTTACACTGATGAGTAGCTTTGCAGCACGTAAAGTCACATGCAGAACCCCATATAGTGTCTCCTGCTCCTTGAATTAATACTAATACTAATGTTTTCTATTTGTTCAGTTCAAATCTTTATTGTCCTTTCAATCTAAGACTTAGGGAAATGTTAGCTAGAAATAAATTTGTATTTTAAGGCAATGCTGACGGATAAAATACCCTTGGGGAGGAAATGATGATGTCAGGTTTCAATTCTACTGTTCTGTTTGTGTGGCCTTGAGCCATTCTCCTCATATAAAGGAGGGAAAAGGTAGGGCCAGTGGCTTCTAGAGACGCGGTGCTCAGGTTAGGATTCCAGCCCTATCACTAGCTGTGCAATCTTGGACAAGATCCCAACCACTCCTAGCCTCCGTTTCCTCATTTGTAGAGTGGGGATAATAACAGTGTTCTGTCATGTGGGGTGTGTACTAGTCTGCTAGGTTTGCCATAACAAAACACCATGACTGGGGACTTGAACAACAGAAATTTATTGTCTCGCAGTTCCGGAGGCTACAAGTTCAAGATCAAGATGCCAGCTCCTTGGGTTGGTTCTGTGTGAGGCCCCTCTCCTTGGCTTGCAGATGGCGGGCTTCTCACATGGTCTTTCCTGTGTGCATGCACATCCCTGGCATCTCTTTGTGTGTCCAAGTTCCCCCTTATAAACACACCTGTCAGATTGGATTAGAGCCCACCCCAAAGCCTGCACTGTAACTTAATCACCTCTTTAAGGGCCCCATCTCCAAATACAGCCATACTCACCGGTTAGGGCTTCAACACATGAATTTGGGGGAGGACACAATTCAGCCCAAAACAGGTTGTGAGGATTAAATAAAATATTCTATTTAAGGCACATAACACAGTGCCTTTTAAATAGTGCTCCAGAGCCATTAGCTGTTACGACCTCAGTGTCCTTAACCGTATAATGGAGATAATATTAAATACCTCTCACGGGACTGTTATGACATTTGATGCAAAAGTGTTTTGTAACTCACAAGTCTGTACAACAGTACGAATATTAGGTGCTGAGGTGGTGAATCAAATGGGTCATTTGATCTGGGAATTTCTAGAATATGCCTGGGTTGGCTTTGAGGGTACCTTCATGGCTCACAGCTGCTCATGTCACAAACAAAGAGATTTCGGGGCAAGGGTAAAGCCCCTTTTGGTTCTGGGTGAAGCAGGATGGATGCAGGTTAAGACTGGTTCTAGATGGTAGGAAATATTAGGTTATTAAGTATCGAATGTCCCATTTCCTTAAGTACTAAGTTTGACAGTTAATACTCTTGACATTTCACTTTGACACTTCTTGTTTGGTTTGGTTTTGTTTTGCTTTTATTGTGGTGGTACAAACTCATTCTTTCAGATGCACATTTTGGTTTGTGATTATCTTTCAAAATTTTTTAGAGCAATTTCTGTGAAGCCATGGATAAGTCAAAAATTTGTGTTAATTTTGAATATGAGTTCCATCGTGGAGCTAATGTGGTGCAGACAGCTCTAAATATCAACAAAGTGTGTGGGAAGGATGTGGCTAGTGATGCGCAGTACATTGATGGTTTGAGAAATTCTATTCTGGTGATTTTAATCTTAAAAATGAGCTACATGGGTGACCTCACACCAAGGTGGATAATAATGATCTAAAAACTGTAGTGGAAGTGAATCCATCTCAACTTACATGTGGATTAGCGGCAAGGTTTGATGTTACTATTCCAACAATATTGGACCATTTGAAACAAATCAGCAAGGTAAAGAAGCTGGATAGATGGGTACTGCATGAACTGAATGAGTGTCAGAAGAGAAATCTCAAAACTTGCCTTTCTTTGCTGTCACGACAGGAAGGCAAACCATTTCCACACTGTATTGTTATGTGCAATGAAAATGGATTCTTTTTTACAATGGCAAGCTTTTTGGTACAATGGCTGGATAAAGATGAAGTGCCAAAACACAGTCCAAAACGGAATATTCATCCAAAAAAGCTAATGGTGTCTGTTTGGTGGTCCTGTCCAGTGCCAGTACTATCCACTATAGCTTCATGAAACCTGGTCAATCAATTACAGTAGACATCTACTGCAACCCATTGGATGAAATGAGGAGGATGCTTGAGATTAAGCAACTGAGATTGGTCAATAGAGACAGGCCAATCCTCTTGTAAGACCGCATGTTGCACTAGATGTGGAAACAACCCAAGTGCCCATCAGTACATGAGTCGATTAATAAAATGTGGTATATGTATACCGTGGAATACTACTCAACCACAAAAAACAATGGTGAACTAGCACCCCTTATATTATCCTGGGTAGAGCTGGAGCCCATCCTTTGAAGTGAAGTATCACAAGAATGGAAAAACAAGCACCACGTGTACTTGCCATCAAATTGGTACTAACACTAAGGTACTCACATGGAAGTAATATTCATTAGGTGCTGGATGGGTGGGAGGCGGGTGTTGGGCATGGGTAAACTCACAACTAACGGGTGTGGAGCGCACTGTATGTGGGAGGGGCATGCTGTAGCTCTGGCTTGGGCAAAGGCATTATATGTAACCAAAATATTTGTACCCCCATAATATTCTGAAATTAAAAATAAATAAATAAAAAAGTAAATGTGAAACAAACAAACAAACAAACAAAAAAAGACCACATGCTGCAAAAAACCAATGCTGCTCAAACTACAGAAGCTGGACTTGGAAATTCTTTGTCATCCACTGTATTCACCAAACATTGCACTAACTGACCACTACCTTTTCCAGGCTTTGGACCACTTCTTGCAAGGAAAAATATTCAATCTCAGCAAGCTGTGGAAAATGTCATTCACGATTTCTTCGACACTCACTCTCCAGGCTTCTTTGCAGCTGGCATAAGCAAGATATCATTAAGATGGCAAAACTGTCAATAGTTTAGGCACATACTTTGATTAATTATACTGCTTCTTATCTGATATATAATAAACTGAACTTTTGATTTGAAATCAGACATTTAATATTTATTGACCTAATACAATGATGCTCTCCATGTGAAGATGCAGAACGTGGGTGGACACGCTTCAGACAGGGACCTGAAACTACGCAGTCAATTGACACCTGGAAGTTGGTTATTCTAGAATGAAGCCACTGGGAGCTCAGAAAGGACCCTCACTGCTCCCCTGGGACTAGGAGATTATTAGGCTAAACCGCATGAACTTGCCAATATCCAACTGTTTTTGACCTATACAAACAGCAATTTCGTATAACTCAACCTAATATTAACTTACACTTTGTGGATTCACGTCTGCACCACTTTATTTATTAACAGAGTCCCATGATTCAATGATTCACTGGCTCAATATTTCATTCCACAAACGCTTACTGTCTTCTGACGTGTGGGCTATTGTGCTTGGAGTTAAGGACCTAACAAGTCTGCCTCTCTCCTTCCTGCCTGAGTTGTGGACCAGTTGAAAGGGGCATAGAGTCAGGCAGATGGAATTGGGAATGTCGGTTTGTTATGGATAAGACTGGTTCTGGACAGCACGGCTCGGTCCTGGACAATGGGCTTCCTAATGTGGAACACCAGGATGAGTAGACCACCTGCCCCATCTCGAGGGGACTGGAAAACACCACCCTCGCCTTTACCAGAGCTACCAGGCACAGGTTCTCTGCTGAGACAGCTCCCCAGAAAGAAGGGGGAGAAGGACGTTGAGCTACATCCCAGACTTAAATGGGGTGAGATGGAGGTGCAGACGGGATGCGGGATCGAAGCAAGGAAAGGCCAATTCAGGGCAAGAGCGCAACTGCCATCCTACTGCATGGAAACTAAACCAGGGAAAAGGAGGTTTCCCCAACAAAGACTAATGGCACAAAAAAAAAAAAAAAAAATCCCACTTACTAAAGGCCTGCATGTGTGCAGGAGACTTTATAAAAGGTTTTAGGATGATGGAAATGGATTTACATTCCAGCAAAACCAACAGATTATAATTAGTTACCACCAATCATTTTCTTAATAGGCTGCCCTGGTGTGCCTGCTCCCTTCTCCCCCTTCCTCTGTCCCCTCCCTGTTTTCTGGCCTTTACCTCTTAAAAGCATCCTCATCCCCCCATTTGATTATGTAGAACATTCTGGTCCTTTTCAACCCTTATCCCCCAACTTCGATCAGGGTATTTCTTTGTGTATCTCCCCTCTCTCCAGAGGGCGTGTGTCTTTCTGTTCCATAGAAGAAGCTACCTCAAGAGTACATCAATAATTCTTCTAAGTCCTGAAACCCCCAAACCTCCCTGTGTCGTTATTACCCCATCCTTCCTGCCACAAAATAAAAGTCTAAAAAATAAATCTCAGTTATGCTAATACATGACAGATGTGGAATTTCCCCAGAAATGTCTTCTTCTAAATAGTGTTTATTCTAAACATAACCCCAGTGAGGCATAGGGTTAAAAAACACAGCATTAACAATCTCTGCTCTCCAAAAGGTATGTTCATACATTAAGTTTTGTAATATGTGAATCAGTCTCAACCTGAATCACTGATTTCCATTCTCCCCTTCCCTCTCAAATTGGGAAAAAGAGAGAGAAAATTAAGAAATTAAAGAGAAACCTCCAATGGGGTTCTTTCTTTTAAAGAAAGAGATCTTTTCTAGTAATCAGCTTTTAGGAATGATGGCTTCTTTCCCAATGATTAATCACATACATGCCAAATCTGGGGAGAAATGTAAACTTAAAGGAAACTACATTTTATACCATTCTAAAAGAATATTTCAAACATGGGATCAATAACACATTTCTGCTAGATGATCACCTCTAATCCTAAATGTCGGGATAATAAAATGTGGAACTGGGAGATATTTTAGAAACCATCAGATGTGGCCTCCTTGTTAAGATCTGGTTCAAATGGCTTGTCCAAGATCACACAGGGGTAAGGGCCCAGCAGGAACTGGAACCCAGGTCTCAATTCCCAGCCTTGTGCCTTCCCCTTCTCCTCCGTGCTGTTGGGTTCTGCCTTAAAAGCCACCACACCACCAGAGCACACACTGGGGTTTTCATCTTCCCTCATGGCCTGTAGTAATAAAATTCAGCCCAGTATAATAAAAGAACACTTAGAAAGAAAATAAAGTATTTGGAGCATTCGGATTTGGAATCTTGATGATACTCCTCCCACCTATCCAAGAAGTCACCTACCTTCCTTGCTAGCGCTCTCCCCCACGTAGCCGTCTGCACTCTGCTGATGCGCTAAGAAGACCTCCTGCCCCTTACTTGTGCAGCCTTCCAACAGGGCCACCAGCCCAACCCACTCACTGCATCACCCTACGTGTGCCTGTGCTAGGGGAGCATGGTGACGCTTCTCTAGTGAAACAGTCACACTCGAAGAGAAGGACCCCCAGCCTCGTTATAGCTGCTCTTGGGTAAGACCAGGGCTATTTTTTGATAATATACTTACTTAATTTCTTACTGGACCATGCAAAAAATAAATAAACAAATAAGCACAATACAACATGCATGACCCAAACTGCTTTGGTTGTCTTAATTGATGTACAATTCTAATGCCCTTAAAAGCAGCTTTAACTTATGCTATGAGCTTGTTTGTGTATTTGCTGTCAGAAATGCAGTAAGTATAGAGCAGAAGTGAAACCCAATGAGTATGTTACATACATGTCCTGCTGGTAGTCTAAGTTATCCAAAGGCCATCAGTTGCATCTCATTCAACTTAGAAGTCAGGGTCAGGGGTTATTCTTTTCATGTTAGAGGAGGGGAAATACAGGCAGAGTGAGGAGGAGTATTTTTCCAAGGTGACCTCCGGAGAGCAGAAGGAAAAAAGGTTGTGTGGGAGCCGTGGAGTTCTGGTCTCAACCACTACCGGGTGTCTCCAGACATTGCCTCTACTGTTATCATGGCTTGGGGACGAGGGGCAAGAGGATGAAGGCAGATGTCACAGGCAGTTGTCAAAGGTATAGGGAGTTGTCAAAGGTTTGGGAACAAACACCTTGACTTTGCTGAGGCCTAAACTTAACAGTGGGAAACCATTATTTCAGTGACAAAGCTTTGTTCAGTTGACATTCTCTATTAATTATCTGCATAAGAATACATTTGTCAAGTTTCATAAGATGGGATTGATAACAATAAACCTGCATTTCTGCACAATATTTTAATTCTGGAGGCAGAAGCAGTACAACACACAAGGAAAGAACCGTAGGCAGCTCTCTGCTCATCTTGGCTGCCTCTGGCTGGGGGGCATGGATCCCGGCCCCCATCTACGCAGAGCCTTGTGACCTCCCCAGCCATATTGGGCCACCAGGCTGTGTCAGGGTTCTGGGGCCACAAGATTCCATAGGCTAAGGCAGGATTCCTGGGATGTCTTGACCTAAGTGCTCCACATCTTGGGAAGACACCCTTCACTGCCACCTCCAGAAAACAGAGTCAGTCTGACTCCCCCCAGCCATGCATGCCACACTCCCAAGCATGGGTGCCAACCATGGAGTACTTGACTCCAAGCCACCACCTGGCCTAGTTAGCGGGACCCCAAAATCCCTGGCCCTTGAGCCCCATCCTGTCCTCCAAGAATGAGATGACCTCAGCTCCTTCTTAAACAGCCACAGTGATTTTTTTGTCCATGGCACTGAGGCTGCCCTTCTTGTAGTAGATTTGCTAGAATAAGACCCATCTATGCCCAGAGACAGGGCCATGCTTCTGAGCTTAGGTGATCTAACCTTTACCTAAACTCAGCTCCTTTTAGAACTCCCTAAGACATCTTTGATCCTTTCTTTCTGCCAGGGAATTTAGAAGGTGCTCCTCAAGGGGCTGGGCCACATAATATTTCAAAGTCTCCACTAAAGACTTTGGGGCTCACATGCAAACTATACTCTAGTAATCTGCTCTGATATACCGGAGTTTCCAAGTAGAGTGTGCAGCTTAGTGTTCCAACATGACCCTTGCCCAAGGACAGAAACTTCAGCAGCATTTAAAGGGTAGGCAGGGGGCAAGGAATCCACAGAGCGGACGGTAAGAAACCACTGACAGAACACATTGCTTTCTGCTCATACCTGTCCCTCCATGCCAGGGTCAAAGAGAACATCCTAGGGGACCAGAAAACTGGCTGGCAAGCTGTTGCAGTAATGACCTCCAACTTGTTCACTCCTCCCTCATTCACACCCTTGGGTAGTTCCCTGTCCTGCTGACTTGAAGCTTGTCCATGTGACTTGCTTTGGCCAAAGAGACAGTAAGGGAAAGACGCCCTGGCTAGCCTGCTGGATGATGAGAGGCATACGGTTCATTCTCCCCAGCTGGCAGTGTGTCAACCCCCAGACACATGAATGAGGCCATCCTGGATCATCCTAGATCATCCAGACAACCTGCCTCCTCACTGCAGTTGCATGAGTGAGCTCAGCCAAGAGCAGCCTAACAGCTCAGACCAAAAGAATCACAGAGTGGTTTGCTTTGCCTGGATAGATAATAATTAATCCGCTGACCAGGGCAAATTCAAATTAGGGATCCCAAGTGTGACAGTTAATTTTATGTGTCAACTTGACTGGGCCATGGGGTGCCCAGATGTTTGGTCCAGCACGATTCCGGGTATGTGTATGAGGGTGTTTCTGGAAGAGACTGATGTTTGAATTGGTAGACTGAGTAAAACAGATTGCCCTCCCTAATGTGGGTGGCCTCACTTCAATCCATTGAAGGTCTGAGTAGAGCAAAAAGACTGAGTAAGAGAGAACTCCTCCTGCCTGGCTGCTTGAGCTGGACACTGGTCTCCTCCTGCCCTCGGACCGGAACTGCATCACTACCTCTTCTGGTTCTCAGGCCTGCAGAATCAGACTGGAACTATACCGTTGGCTTTCCAGGGTCTCCAGCTTGCTAACTGCAGATCTTGGGACTTCTCAGCCTCATAATGGCATGAACCAATTTCTTATAATAAATGTATTTATGTATATATTTATATGTAATTTCTTATAACAAATTTAAGAAAAAATATTTATATATATATATATATGAGATATCTATCTCCTATTCGTTTCTCTGGAGAACACTAACTGATACACAGTTTCCCAGTAATTGGCACTCTCTGCTCGGGGGCTGGTCCTCTGGTTCTCTGTAGCATGCCTAGCCCTTCCCCTTCTCCTGAGAAGGCTAAGACTGCCCGCAGGTGGGGCTTGAGCCTTCCAGACTCCTTTGTGTCCTAATTACAATCAGTAGTGACTTCATACTGACTGATACCACCCATTATCCCCTCTGCAACTTCTCCTCTGCTGTGGGAGCACACCTGTCACCCTGGAAATGCAGTCCCTGGGCTGTGGAGGGAAGAAGGACCAAAGGAGGAAGGCTAGGTATGATTTCTGCAGCATAGGGCCATTCTTTTCCCACTGCCCCCCCCCGCCCCCCACAAAAGAACTGAATCAAAATAAATGAACAGTCTCACCCATTCCCGAGTTTTAATGGAACGAATGATCTGATTGCAGAGCCCCAACTCTGTGACTGCTCCCATTCTGGCTAGCATTAGATTGCATTACTATTTTCATTTGTTTTCATTATTATTAGCTTTTAGCAATGAAATGGAGTTAAAATTATTACAGTTTGTAACATGCTTTTTGTACTAATAATTCAAGTACTTTTGAGTAGGAGCTGAGAGCATTAATTTGTCAATCATTCCTGCTTTGTATCTAGTCCTACTTTAAATAGACTAAACAAAAGAAATGAACACTATATATTTCCCCAAAGGATAGAACTTGTAAACATTCAGATACGTTAGGCTTTCATGAAATTATAAACCATAATTCCAAGGTATATTGCGCAAATAATAGGGTATTCCAAAATCAGTGCAGCTGACACACAAAAGCTTCAACTCTGGTTCAGATGATAACACGGGGCAGTCATCTGTGCTCAGAGTCTACTAACCTAGCCAGGAGCTGAGGTGAAGGTGAACACATGTGAACATTTTTGGAGGCTGAGCAGAAGGTCCCCAAGAAACTCTGAGTCAGAGACCTATGCACTGAGAAAATGAGAGCCCTTTCCAGCTTCTAATCCCAGTCATTTGAAAGCAGCATTGCTAAAACAACAACAAAATGGGGATAGTCTAAACTACCACTACGAAATGCCACATTAATCCTCCCAGGAATGTTTACAACAAAGAGAAAAGGAAGCAAGATCCAGAGCTGGAAATAAACACGGTGTTGTAACTGCATGTAAATGCGGTGCAACCTCTCTATTAAACACGATTAAAAAGACCAGCTTGTGTCAGCGGAATGCCTAGAGTACAGGATGCTTTTTCAATATAAAATGCTAACTTATTACTTTAAAATACATATAGCACTTAATCAGATAAGGACAATATTAGTCCTCCAGGAACTACTTTTAATGAATGACTAGAAATGATTTGTAATTATCAAATCAATTGTCTCAGGTAATGAGGTCTTTGGGTAGTCTTGAAAACAGTTTATTCTCGTAACTGGGTTAACCATGCTCATGCTCTCACTCTCTGAAAACCTTGTGTATCTTTGTTTCTCAAACCTTTTTTTTTTTTTTCCCCTAAAGCAAAGGAAATCTGGAAGTCAGCTCCATTGTCGATGTTTACAGTTTCTGAACTGGAAAGGACCCCATGGAATACGAGCCTTGAGCAGGGCTCTTCCGGTCCCACCGTCATCTGGGAAGAAAAACACCCAAGTGGAACAGTGGAAAGGTTCACTTCTGTAGGTTGGACTCCTACTTCAAATTGTTCTTATGCCAATTTTTTAATCCCGCCTTGAGAAAATCCAGAATGTTAAACTTGGTCCCTAAAATTAAGCGCCGCCAGGAAAACACAGGAATTGGTATGTTACTGGGTTTCACTCCCACTGCTTAAGACTGTGATTTTTGATAGTCTCATATTTCTGACTAGAATATATTTTGTCATTAGTAAGAGGCTGCACTGCACCTGTTCACCAAACCAGGGAGGTTTTTCAAGTTTGGATTTTCCTTGGCAGAAGAGACCTTGGAACTTGACCAATTGGCTAATCCCGTTGACTCTCTGAGTCCCCTCCCCACGCCCCGGTCCCCACCCCCACCTCTCAGGCTGCTCAAAAAATAGCTTTTGACTGTGGCCTTTAACAATATGATAATTTATTTAAAACAGATACAGTCCTGAAAGTGACCCACTTAAAATTATTAAAGAGATACTGTGTTTATTTTTGCTGTCCATAAAACAGAAAATGGTTTATGAATATGCAAACCGATCTGATGTAATTAGCATGATTGGCTCCTACTGCACTCCGTTTTATGTGGTTAGAAGAGTAGATGCAGAAACTAATGAGGTCATGTTAATGTGCCTGTGAAGAGAGCTTCAGCTGTCAGAACAACGCCGGCGAATGTCTGGGAGAATCTTTTCTTTTCCACAAAATCACTGAAATCTGGGCGCACACCGGGTGAGCTCCCGCCTGTGTACTGGGGAACTACCAGGTCCGGGAGCCGCTTTGCCTCCTGCATGTGAAGAGTCGAGATGAGAAATAAAAATCTATGTCCATTCTGAGCCATGATTCATGTGGTATTTAATTATCTAGAAAGTCTTCAACAAGTGCTAATAACTGAAACTCCTCGGGCAGTCAGCACATGCCACACAGTCCCATTAGACATGCGAACGCCCTATCCCCTGGCCCTCCTTAATTAAAATAAGAGGCAAAAATGTTAATTGTGCACCGACAACGTCTGGGGATTATTCTACCCTGATCATTGGCCCCTGCTAATCCCAGAAAACAGGTTGCTCACCCAAGCATGGACACTGGCACACAGGGCTCCTCCTACCTGAGCGCTGCCACCCACCTGGTAAATGCTGGCCCCTGCTGGGGGAGGGGAAGGAAGGGAGGCCGGCAGGGAATGGGCAGGGGTGCTTCTTAATCAGAATGCTGGGAGGCATGTCGCAGAAAGCTTCTTAGATATTGAACAGGACACACAGACTGCCACTGAGCTTTTCCTTCTACATCTCTCCTACAGCATAAACATATGAACTTGAAAATCTTATTTTCAATTTCTGCCAGCTCCTCTATTGCTCTAAAAATACACTTCGCCTCTTTGTACCCCCTCCCTCCAACACACACACACACACACACACACACACACACACACACATTTTGCAACAGAAACAAAGAACATCTTAAGAGCTCAAACTTTAAAAGGGAGGAGACCAGTCAAAAGTGAAAAATGAGCCTTTGGTGCTAATCAAGATTCAGCTGAGTTCAATGTAAAGGGACCTCGCAGGACAGACATTGAATTTGCTCATTCTGAAGACACTTAAACCAAAAGAAAAGGAAATTGATGTTCTTCAGCCTGCACCTGGCAGCAACCTTGAATCCTGCCTCTGGAGAAGCAGCTGGTCCATTTCTGATGGCCTCTCCAATTATAGGATCTCAGAGAGAAATATTTATTGAGTGCCTACTATGTGCCTGGCACTTTTCTGTGTCCCGAGTAATAGGAATTTTTATTCCCATTATACAGAGATGAAAACTGATCCTTAGAGAGGGTAAACAACTTGTCCATAACCAAAAAGCTATCAAATTGCAGAGGCAGGCTCTAAATTCAGGTCTTATTTAACGGTTTGTGTTCTTTCATTATATTACCTTAGGATGCAGGACAAAAAGAGAGACACAGGTGTGGGTCCCACTCTGTAATGCCTTAAGTTTGGCTTGTTTAAGGAAAAGAACATTTAGCCAAAAATATCTCTACAATCTTAAAAACTGGCTGGAACTCGACAGTGGAAAATGACAGTATATCTTGCCCCAAGTCACCCCAGGAAAAGAGAGTAACAGGAAAATTAGAAACTGGGTCTTCTTCACCCTGGCCTCCCAGCACCCACAACCCTGCACTCTGCATCCTGGCCACATGAAACTCACTTGCCACTTCCAAGCATGTTGCAAACACACACATCTCCACGCCTTTGCCCATGCTGTCCCCTCTGCCTAAATCTCCCTCTCCTGGCACACCCCTCTGCTCCTCTCCCCATGTTAATCTCCCCATCTCTGTCCAGTGTTTCAGTTTCATCCTGATTTCATGGCACCATGTACCTGTCCATCATAAACAGTTATTGCAGTTGTGATTTGACATCTAGTTGGGTGATTCTTTGATTAATAGCTAGTAGCCCCTCCCCCACTGGGCTCTGGGGTCCATGAGAGCGGATTTTGTTGGTCTTGTTTTATCTTTAATCATTGTTGTACAGCCCACAGCTAGCCCAGGCCTGGCATAGAGTAGGTGCTCCATTAGCATGTGCTGGATGAATGAACATGTGACAAAGTGCTTTGACTTTAGCCAGGTTGCTCATTCTGAGCCTTGGTCTTTCCATTCTGCAGCCGGGCTTCCTCCCAGTTCTGCCATTCTGTGATGCTGTGATAGCCCCATGCTTAGAGTTACTCCTGGAAGTGAAAGCTTGAAGTCTCTAGCAGGCCCAGGTAAAAATTCAAATCTATTACCCAAGCAAGAGTATGCGGATACAGAGCAAGTGATGGCACACAGATTGGCCAGCCACCGTTAAGCAGGGCCCCAGCAATAGGCAGGGAGGTGGGTGCAGTGGGGGTGAGTCAGGTGGGGGGACCCAGCCGGAGGGACCAGGCCCAGGCCAGGCTGCCAGTGCCCAGAACCCCAAGGGAGCAGGACAATGACACAGCAAGGAAAGAAGAGGGGTAAGGAGGCCAGGAGCAGGGTATTCACTGCCCAGGGCTGCTAGAGCAGAGTACCACAAACTGGGGGGCTTACAACAACAGAAATTTGTTGTTGCATAGTTCTGGAGGCTAGAAGTCTGAAATCAAGGTCTTGGAAGGACTGTGCTCTCTACTGAGACTTTGGAGGAGGGGACTTCTTTGATTTTTCAAGCTTCTGGTAGGCCCAGTCTTTCCTTGGCTTGTGGCAGCATCACTCTAATCTCTACCTCCATCTTCACATGGCCAACTTCCCTCTGTTCCATCCCAACAACCTCCCTCTGTGATCTATGTCTCTTCTCCTCTTTTGATAAGAACACTGGTCATATTGGATGAGGGCCCACCCTACTCCAGTTTGACCTCATCTTAACTTGATTACATCTGCAAAGACCCTTTTTCCAAATAAGGTCACATTCACAGGCACTGGGGGTTAGGATTTAAATATCTCTTTTGGGGGGACACAGTTGAACACATAACAGGAATTAAAAGCAGACTCTTAGTTCAGCAAACCTTTGACCACTGCTATGTGCCGGGCCTTGTGCAGGTCTCTATGGAGAAAAAATGAATTAGACATAAACACAAAGCACAGAAAGGAGACATCTTCCAAGGTTGCATTCGATGCTGTGAGGGTTTGAAGAAGGCAAGACCATGTTCCATCCGGGGAACCTGGAAAAACTTCAAAGAGGTGGTTGGGATTAAGGTAAGTGTTGAAGGATGAATCAGAGTTCAACAGGTAAATACCAGGGAAGCAAAAGTTGTCCAGGAAAAGGCACAGCCTAAGCAAGTCATGCAGTGCAGGATTTGTGCTCCACCCTTTGACAGCTTAAGGTTTTCAAGCAGAGAATAAAGTGATTTGATTTGGGTTTTAGCAAAAATCTCAGCCAATTCAGTAGGACATCCCAGGCCCTGCCTGATCCTGTCCTACATGAAGTCTACTCTGTCTTAGCTGTGTCCTAGAGCCACCAAACATACCAGGTCAGTATTCACTGGGTACGTGCTTGTCTTACTGCCGAAAATGTCCTTCCCCACCTTATATTTTTTTAAATAACAATGGGTACATAATAGTTGCATATCTTTATAGGGTACATGTGATGTTTTGATATAGGCATACAATGTGGATTAATCAAATCAGGGTAATTGGGGTATCCACCACCTCAGACATTTATCATTGATTTGTGTTAGGAACATTCTAATTCCACTCTTCTAGTGATTTTACAGTATACTCTAACCTATTGTAGATTACAGTCACTTTATTGTGCTATCAAATATTGTTCATTTCATCTAACTATATTTTTGCACCCATTAACCATCTGCGCTTTATCCCTCGATCCCCATGCCCCTTCCCAGCCTCTGGTAGCCATCATTCTACTCTGTGTCTCCATGAGATTAATTATTTTTAATATTTAGTCCCCACATATGAGTAAGAACATGCAAGATTTGTCTCTCTGTGCTTGGCTTACTTCACTTAACATAATGTTGTCCAGTTCCATCCCTGTTGTTGCAAATGGCAGGATTTCATTCTTTTTGTGGCTATATAAAATTCCATTGTGTATATGTACCACAATTTCTTTACCCATTCATCCATGAATGGACACTCAGGTTGATTCCAAATATTGGCTCTTATGAATAGTACTGAAATAAACATGGGAGTGCAGATATCTTTTTGATACACTGAATTCCCCTCCTTTGGATATACAAGGTCTGTCCAAAAAGTACCCCGCCATTGTTAATATAACAAAAATGGTTTACATGGCTGGATACTTTCTGGACAGACCTCATAAGCACCCCAGTGAGATTACTGGGTCATAGGGTAGTTATATTTTCAATTTTTTGAGGAACCTCCATACTGTGCCCCATAGTGGTTGCACTGATTTACATTTCCACCAACAGTGTTCCCCTTTCTCCACATCCTTGCCAACATTCATTATTGCCTGTCTTTTTGATAAAAGCTATTTTAACTCTGGTGAGATGATATCTCATTATCGTTTTGATTTCCATTTCTCTGATGACTAATGATGTTGAGCATTTTTTCGTATACCTGTTGGTCAAATACTCGTATGTTTTCTTTTGAGAAATGTCCATTCAGACATTTGCCCATTTTTTAATCAGATTATTTGATTTTTTTCTACTGAGTTGTTGAAACTCCTTCTATATTCTAGTTATTAGTCCCTTGTCAGATGGGTAGTTTGCAAATATTTTCTCCCAATCTGTGGGTTGCTTCTTCCTTTTGTTAATTGTTTCCTTTGCTGTGTAGAAGCGTTTTAGCTTGATGTGGTCCATTTGTCCAATTTTGTTTTGGTTGCCTATACTTGAGGGGTGTTAATCAACAAATAATTGCCCAGACCAATGTCCTGATGCATTTCTCCAATATTATCTTTTAGCATTTTCATAGTTTCAAGTCTTAGATTTAAGTCTTTAATCCATTTTGATTTGATTTTTTGTATGGTGAGAGACATGGGTCTAGTTTCATTTTTCTTCATATGGATATACAGTTTTCTCAGCACCATTTATTGAAGAGACTGTCCTTTCCCCAGTGTATGTTTTTGGCAACTTTGTCAAATATAAGTTCACTATAGATGTGTGAATTTATTTCTGGGTTCTCTATTCTATTCCATTCATCTATGTGTCTGTTTTTATGCCAGTACCATGTTGTTTTGGTTACTACAGCTCTGTAGCATAATTTGAAGTCAGGTAATGTGATTCCTCCAGTGTTGTGCTTTTTGCTCAGGATGGCTTTGGTTATTCTGGCTCTTTTGTGGTTCCATATAAATTTTAGCATTATTTTTTCTATTTCTGTGAAGAATGTCATTGGTACTTTGATGGGGGAATTACACTAAATCTGTAAAGATTGCTTTGGGTAGTATGAACATTTTAACAATATTGATTCTTCCAATCCATATGCACAGAATACCTTTCCATTTTTTGTGTCTTCTTCAATTTCTTTCATCAATGTTTTATAGTTTTCATTATAAAGATCTTTTACTTCTTCGGTTAGGTTTATTCCTAGGTATTTTATTTTGTTTGTAGCTATTGTAAATGGGAATACTTTCTTGGTTTCTTTTTCAGACTGCTTACTGTTGAAATACAGAGATGCTACTGATTTTTGTTTATTGATTTTGTGTCCTTCAACTTTACTGAACTTGTTTATCAGTTATAATAGATTTTTTGTGGAGTATTTAGGTTTCTCTAGATATAAGATCATATCATCTGCAAGTGAGCATAATTTGACTTCTTTCTTCCCAATTTGGATACCCTTTATTTCTTTCTCTTATTTGATTGCTCTAGCTAGAACTTCCAATATTATGTTGAATAATGGTGGTGAAAGTGGGCAACCTTGTCTTGTCCAGATCTTAGAGGAAAGATTCTCAGTTTTCCCCATTCAGTATAATACTCACTGTGGGTCTGTCATGTATGGCTTTTTTCATGTTGAGGTAAGTTCCTTCTATATCCAGTTTTTTCAGAGTTTTTATCATGAAGGGATATTGAATTTTACTGAATGCTTTTTCAACATTAATTGAAATGATCACATGGTTTTTGTCCTTTGTCCTGTGATATGATGTATACATTGATTAATTTAGATATGTTGAACCTTGCATCCCTGGAATGAATCCCACTTAATCACTATGAACAATCTTTTTAATGTGTTGTTCAATTTAATTTGCTAGTATTTTGTTGAAGATTTTTGCATCTATGTTCGTCAGAGATATCGGCCTATAGTTTTCTTTTTTGTTGTGTCTTTGTCTTATTTTGGTATCAGGGTGATACAGGCCTTGTAGAATGAATTTGGGAATATTCCTTCCTTCTCTATTTTTTTGGAATAGTTTAAGTAGGATTGGTGTTAGTTCTTCTTTGAATGCTTGGTAGAATTCAGCACTGAGGACTTCAGGTCCTGGGCTTTTCTTTGATAAGAGACTTTTTATTACTGCTTCTATCATGTTACTTGTTATTGCTTTATTAAGGTTTTGGATTTCTTCCTGGTTGAATCTTGGTAGGCTGTATGTATCTAGGAATTTCTCCACTTCCTCTAGGTTTTCCAATTTATTGGCATATATTTGCTCATAGTCCGTAATGATCCTTTGGATTTCTGCAATATTAGTTGTAATGTCTCCTTTTTCATCTCTGCTTTTATTTATTTGGCTCTTCTCTCTTTTTTTCTTAGTCTGGCTAAAGGTATGCCAGTTTTGTTTATCTTTTCAAAAAACTAACTTTTCATTTTGTTGATCTTTTGTATTTTTTTTTTGTTTCAAATTCATTTATTCTTGCTCTGACCCTTACTATTTTTTTCTTCTACTGATTTTGGGTTTGGTCTGCTCTTGTTTTTCTAGTTCTTTGACATGCATCATTAGGTTGTTTATTTGATGCTCTTCTACCTTTGTGATGTAGGCACTTATTGCTATAAACTCTCTTCTTATTACTGCTGTTGCTGTATCCCATAGGTTTTGATATGTTGCATTTTCATGTTCATTTGTTTCAAGAATTTTTTAAATTTCCTTCTTAATCTCTTCATTAACTCACTGGTCATTCAGGAGCATATTGTTTAATTTCCATGTGTTTGTATGTTTTCCAGTGTTCCTCTTGTTATTGACTTCTAGTTTTATTCCATTGTGGCCACAGAAAATATTTGGTATGATTTCAATTTTTTTTGAATTTTTTGAGACTTGTTTTGTGGCCTAACATATGGTCTATCCTTGGGAATGATCCATAAGCTGAGGAGAGGAACATGCGTTCTGCAGCTGTTGGATGAAACATTCTGTAAATATCTATTAGGTCCATTTGGTCTATAGTGAAGATTAAGTCCAGTGTTTCATTGCTGATTTTCTGCCTGGACAATCTGTCCAGAGCTGAAAGTGGAGTATTGAGGTCTCCAGTGATTATTGTATTGGGGTCTGTCTTTCTCTTCAGCTCTGATAATATTTGATTTATGTATCTGGATGCTCCAGTGTTGGGTACATAGATATTTAGAATTGTTACATCCTCTTGCTGAATTGACCCCTTAATCATTATATAATGACCTTCTTTATCTTTTTTTTTTTATAGTTTTTGTCTTGAAATCTATTTTATCTGATAGAAGGATAGCTGCTCTTTTTTGGTTTCCATTTGCATGGAATATCTTTTTCCATTCCTTTATTTTCAGTCTATGTGTGTCTTTACAGAGGAAGTGTGTTTCTTACAGACAACATATGGTAGGCTCTTGTTTTTTTATCCATTCAGGCACTGTATGTCTTTTGATTGGAGAGTTTAGTCCATTCACATTCAATGTTAGTATTGATAGGTAAGGACCTACGACTGCCATGCTACTATTTGATTTCTGGTTGCTTTATGGCCCCTTCCTTCCTCCCTCCCTCCTTCCCTTCCTCCCTTCCTTCCTTCCTTCATTAACAGTGATTTTCTCTGGTATTGTGTTTTAATTTCTTTTTTTCTCATTTTTTGTGTATCTGTGGTAGGTTTTTTGATTTGAGGTTACTATGAGACTTACAAAAAACCATTTTGTAACCAATTATTTCAAACTTATGATAACTCTGCTTGCAAACAAATAAACAAGCAAAGAGAAATCTAACAGAAATTCTACGCTTTGACTAGATCCCTACCCTGCTTTTTAATTTTTTGTTGTTCCCAATCATATCTTTTTATACTATCTATCAAAAAGTAGCTGTATTTATTTTTGATAGGTTTGTCTTTTAGTCTTCCTACTCAAGATGTAAGTGGTTTATATACTGCAATTACAGCAATAGAGTATTTTGCATTTGTGTACTCACTGTTACCTTCAGCTGTATACCTTCAGGTGATGTCTTATGGTTCATTAATATCCTTTTCTTTCAGACTGAAGAATTCCTTTTAGCATTTCTTGTAGGACAGGTCTGGTGTTGATGAAATCTCTCAGCTTTATTTGTCTAGAAAAGTCTTTATTTCTCCTTCATGTTTGAAGGATATTTTTGCAGGATATAATATTCTAGGTTAAGGTTTTTTCCTTCAATGCTTTGAATATGTCCTGCCACTCTCTCTTGGCCTGTCAGGTTTCCACCAAGAAATCTGCTGCCAGACATGTTGGAGCTCCTTTATATGCTACTTTTTTCTTTTTTCTTGCTTCCCTTAGAAGGTTTTCTTGATCCATGACCTTTGGGAGCTTGATTATTAAAGGCCTTGAGGTAGCCTTATTTGGGTTCAATTTGCTTGGTGCTCTATGACCTTCTTATTAATTAATTAATTTATTTATTTATTTATTGCAAGCTTGAGATGAAGTTTATTGAGGAAGGACAAGGTGGGCTTACAGAGCAAGAGCAAGATATAGGTTCACAGAACAAAAGCAAGAAACAATCCTCACAGACGACAAACGGGCCTCCCTGTTAACAAAAGGGCCCTACAACCTTCCTGTAGCCGAATATTGATATCTTTCTCTAGATTTGGAAAGTTCTGTGTTATTATTTCTTTGAATAAGCTTTCTCACCCACTCTCTTCCTCTGCCTCCTTTTTAAGACCAGTAACTCTTGGATTTGCCATTTTGAGGCTATTTTCTAGATCATGTAGATGTTCTTCATTATTTTTTGTTCTTCTTTTTTCTCTTTGGACTGTGTCTTTTCAAATAGCCTGTCTTTAAGCTTACTAATTCTTCCTTTTGCTTTGCCAATTCTGCTGTTGAGAGACTCTGATGCATTTCTCAGTTTGTCAATTGAATTCTTAAACTCTAGAATTTCTGCTTGATAACGATGATTATTGTTATTTCAATCCCTTCCTTAGATTTCTCTGATAGGCTTCTGAATTCCTTCTCTATATTTTCTTGAAATTCATTGAGCTTCCTCAGGACAGTTATTTTGAATTCTTTGTCTGAAAGGTCACATATCTTCATTGCTCCAGGATTAGTCACTGGTACCTTATTTAGTTTGTTTGGTGAGGTCATGTCTTCCTAGGTGATCTTGATGCTTTTGGATGTTCATTGATGTATGGGCATTGAAGAGTTAGGTATTTATTTTAATCTTCACAGTCTGGGTTTCATTTGAACCCATTTTTCTTGAGAAGGCTTTCCAGGTATTCAAAAGTAATTGACTGTTGTGATCTAAGTCTTTGGTCACTGCAGCCATATCAGTATTGGGGGTGCTTCAAGCCCAGTGATGCTGTGACTCTTGCAGACTCCTGGTGCTATCACTTTGGTGGACTTGGATAAGATACAAGAGACCTCCCTGGATTACCAGGCAAAGTCTCTCACTCTCTTCCCTCACTCTCTGTGCTGGGCTGTTGGAGTTGGGGGAGGAATGACGTGCACACTCTCTCACGGCCACCAGCAGCAGGTCACACATGAAGACAGCCCAGTGTCTCACCCAAAGCCCGTGGTGACTTTTGCCTGTCTACCTCTAAGGTTTACTTAAAATCCAGGGCTGTTTAGTCAGCAGGTGGTGAATCCTGCCAGGACTGGGTCCTTCCCTTTAAGGCAGCACGTTTCCTTCTGGCCGAGGCTGGGTCCAGAAATGCTCCAGGAACTAAGGCCTGGACTCAGGGGCTTCAAGGGTCTGCCTGATACTTTGTTTTACTGTGGCTGAGCTGCTACCCAAGTTGCAAAACAAAGTCCTCTGAACTTTTCCCTTTTCTTTCCCCAAGTGGAAGAAGACTGGTCTAAGTGCTCCCTCCACGGGCACTGGCAAGATTCTGCCCTGCATTATGTTTCTCTGCACCAGGGCGGCCCTGAGTTTCAATGCAAAGTCCCCCCACTCTCCCTCCCCCTGGCTTACAGGTTTTCCCTCCACTTGGGGAACTGGCACGGCACTGCTGGGGGGATAGGGGAGGGATGGCATAGACGGTGCAAGACTGTCTTTTCTGCCCTCTTCGGTGCCTCTTTCCTTGATGTAATGTTAAAACCAGGTAGTATGATCGCTCACCTGAAATTTTGGTTCTTCTGAAGGTGCTTGCTGAATTTGTGGTTGCTGGAGTTTTCTATTTGGCCACCTTGCTCCTCCCCCCTCTTCCCTACCTTATTGTCAGGCAAAAGCCTCCTTGCCTTTTGTAGTTTGGCTCCAATGTCACCAGTTTGGTTTGTTGTGACTTGCAAAGCAACATCAGCTCACTTTCATTATAGCACCATGTTGTCATTATCTGTCACAGTGTGTCTATCCTGCCAGACCAGGGGTTGCTAAGACTTAGGTGCTGGGTCTGGTTCATTTCTGTGTCACCAGTAAACAACATAGTGTCTGACATGCAGGTGACATTTAATAAATACCACTGACCACAGTGCTGAGGAAGGCTCGGAGGAGGTGACCTGTCTAGGTGACTCCCATAACAGTATTGGCCAGAAATGATAAGGCTCGAAGTAGTTAAGGCAGAGTCAAAGGAATAAAGAAGGAAGGCACATGCCCCCAAAGCCTAGAAAGACAGACTTCATGATTCAGCCCACCCACACCCTGGAAATCCCCTTCTAAAGCCTCAAGCACCTGGCCTGGCTCGAGCTTGTCTGCACCAATTCTGGGCAGGAAGCACAGATGCTGCGGCCCTTAGTCTGAGGCTCAGTGGGGAAGTGTTGGGGCCTGGCACAGCCCTCTTCAAAGCCCCAGGGTAGCCCTGGGCCGCTAGCCCAAGGCCTCCCTTAAAGTCTCATCTTAGAGCCCAAGAAGGGCCCTGCTATGGCCCTTTGGTGGGATAAGAGCGACCTCCAGTGCCCAGGAACTTGCCCAGGCAGGCTCCCCCTTTGCAGGTTCTGTTTAAAGGGGCAGTCAGAGGCTGTGCCGTCTCTTCATAATTAGCCCCGTGTAGACCAGGAAAATCCCAGTCAGTGCCTGGAGAGCAGGTCTTTCCCGATTCAGGGAGACCCCGGCTGGACTGGACTCATGCAGGAGCTGGTGCCTCCTGCTCCTCCCTCCCTCGGCATGTCTGGCACCTCTTAGGCTGGTCCAGACATTTGCCACTTTTGGTGAATTAGAGCCTCATATCAAGTACCACTATTTACCTTCTAAACCATCAAGCCAGTTCCAGGGCCTGCAGGGTGTGATGGACTTGGGTGCAGACGGCTGGCTCTGCAGAGGCTGCTGTGGAGGTCACCTTGGCACAGTTCCTGCAGAGCTCCAGGGAATAGTCTACACCGACCTGACCAGCCAGGAGCAGGGGGAAGCCCGTGTTCCTCCTCCCTGCCTCTCCCTCCTCTTCCCTCCCCTCTAGTGCTGGCCATACACGACAGACAGAGCTACTGTAACTCCCCAAAGGAAACGAGATGGAGGGAAGGAAGCCACAGGGTGTCTTGTCATTTCTGTCTGTGTCCACTCCACATGGACAGCTTCTTCTCCCATGGGAAGGCCCAACTAGGGAAAGTGGTAACAGAATAAAATCAAATGATTAACCCTATAACTTTGGTCTCTCTCTCTCTCTCTCTCTCTCTCTCTCTCTCTCTCTCTGTGTGTGTGTGTGTGTGCATATATACATACACACACACAGAGAGACAGGGTCTCTCTCTCTGTCGCCCAGGCTAGAATGCAGTGGCATGATCATAGCTCACGGCAGCCTTGAACTCCTGGGCTTGAGCGATCCTCCTGCCTCAGCCTCTGGAGTAGCTGGGACTACAGGGGTATGCCACCATGGCCAGCTAATTTTTCTATCTTTTGTAGGGACAGGGTCTCACTTTTGCTCAGGCTGGTCTCGAGCTCCTGGCCTCAAACAACTCTCCCACCTTGGCCTCTCAAAGTACTGGGATTACAGGTGTGATCCACCTCACCCAGCCCACTGTATATTCTCTCTCTCTGTCTCCCTATCTCTGTCACTCCTTCCTTCCATCTCTCCCTTCTTTCCTCCCCAGGCTCAATCATCCTCATATTCTGTTGCATTAGCTTCACTTGTGGACTCCCCATTTTCTTTGTTTGCAAGGATATTTTGGTATGTATGACTTGAAGGCAGTATTTCAGAGAGAGCCAAAAAACTGCAATGGGCCTTCCAACTCTTACAACACAGTCAAGTTTGCTCTTTATTCTGAGTGTTGGAGAGCGGGAGAGGAAAGACAGAAGACAAGGCAAGGAACAGAGAGAGGCGTGCTCTGGTGTCACGGGCAAATGCCCAAAGCCAAGGGGGAGACTCCCTTTTGCTGCACAAATGTGGCTATGAGACCACCCATGGACGCAGGACAGATCCTTCAGCAAACGCTGAGTACTTGCTATGGCCAGCCACTCCCACACCTGCAGTGTATAAAGCCCTCTCACGTCTCTTATTCCTTCTGCTTCCCACAACTACCCATGAGGCACCTGTGATAATCCCAGCCTCATTCACGGAGAGACTGGTGCCCAGAGAAGGTGCGAGGAAGGCCCAAGGGAGAACCCCGGTCTTCTGACTCCTGACCCGGGGCTCACAGAGAACCAGCCACAGAGCACTGCTCCTGAAGTCACCAGGTGAAATAGTCCTCAAAGCCCAGCATGTCCGACCAGACTCTGCAATCCTAAACAAAGTCACTGCCCTTCAAGAAGGCCAGAAAGAATCTAGAGGAGGGTAATAATGATTTTGTGTCAAGGAAAGGAAGAGCAAGGGACAGCTTGAAATGTCCCCTTCCCAGCAAGGTGAAAAAGTTCTGAGTGGAAAGACCCAAACCCCACGTCACTATGGGCACCGAGTAAACGGCCACACGGAGCCCGTCTTAGGCACTTCAGTTAGGGGTTCCCTTTGACGCTTGGAGAAGTTCACTTAGACACAACGTGCAATTTGCCACCTTATGCAGTGGGGGGCAGACTTTGGGGAGTCACGTCTCTAAGTGGTCATATTAACAATATAGTCACAAAGAAGAAAGAAACTGAAGATGTCCATTAACACCATCTCTTTCAGTGCTATTTTTTTTACCCAAATGATTTAGATGACGTTGTGGGTAGTAACTTGTAAAATGATCTGGAATATTCTGAGAACATCCTTAACCTTGGAGGCTGACAACTGGTCAGATAGGTACGCCCTTGAATATAACATTTCTCAATGTCCCAATCAATCACAGATTCTTAGCTTAATGATCCAGGCAAGCATCTCTGACATTCTAAACTCAGTCATTTCACAAACACTTTATTGAACGCCTGTTACCCACCAGGCCCTGGGCTGGCTGCCAGGAATACAACGGTGGACTAAGCAGGCACAGTTCCTGCCCTCAGCCTGCGGCGGAGTGAAAGATACAGGCAACACAACTATAACACAATATGATAAGCTTCGCCATGGCAAACAAAGGATGCTATGCTCATGTGGTCCAGGAAGATTCTTTGGAGTTGTCGACTTATATGCTGGGACCTGGAGGATGAATAGAAGTTAACCAGGTAAAATAGCCAAAGAATAAAGATGGGCGACGGTGGAGGGGGTTGTGGGGAGGTTGAGTTTCAAGCGGAAGAAGCAGCTTGTGCAAAGGACTGAAGTCCAGTGAGAGTACGAGACACGTAAGAAATTGAAAGCAGCTTACAGCAGCTGCAAAGTTGACCAAAAGAGGTAGAGAGATGGGTTTTAAGAGAGTTTGGAGAAGCAGGCAGGGGCCAGACCATGAAAAGCCTGATATATAATATTCAGAAATGTGAACTTCAGCATAAAGGCAGAGCCCTAACCAAACCAGAAAACACCTTTTGGAGGAGGGTACAGCTCAGGTTGGAATCTGTCCTCAAAGTTCTCCCTGGATGCCCTACAAAAAGAAAACATACAATGTGAATGAACTGCCCAAGCTGAATGGCCTCAAATGCAAAAATACTCTTTTGAGGATCAGTGCCCAGGGCAGGCACAGATGTATGTCCCTGTTGCATTTCTAAGAACAAAGTTGTAAAGTGCTTGAGGGTGTGGCTGTGGCATCAAAGACACACATGGTTCAAATGCTGGCTCTGCAAGGTAGTGGCTTCCTGAGTACTGGGAGTATTACGCAAACTCCCTCGGACGGATGCTGTCTCCTCATCTGTGAAGTCAGGATAACCACAGCCACACACTCCAGGACTGCTGTGAGGATAAATGAAATAACAAATATAAAATTCCTAGCATGGTGCCTGGCAAATATGTATTCCATATATGGTATTATTATTTTTTAACTGTGTATTTCCCTGGATTGTGGATGCTAAATCTGGTCATGGGCCAATGAGATTTGATAAAGAGGCAGAGGTCCAATCCTGCCTCATAGGCAGGTGCTTATTTCTTGTTCATATGTCAGAGTGACCTGACATTGACTTTCTTTGTACTCGATGCCTGGTCTCCAAGTTCCTGGGAAAGACAGGTTTCCTGGGAAGGTCACTTGGGACCTGGATGCAGCACACACAGCGATCTGACAAGCACGGATGTGAACTAGGGGCCTCCAGCAAAGGCTCCAGTTGCAGAGGCAGAGATGCCACCATAAACTTGAAATGTGACCCATGAACCTCCCTGGGAGCTTGTGGGACAGGGTAGGGCCTGACACATGTATTAATGTCCTAGGTTGTTGTAACACATTACTGCAAACTTGGTGGCTTAAAACAACAGTTATCCTTTCACAGTTCTGGAGGCCAGAAGTCTGCAATCAAGCCATCAACGGGGCCGTGGCCCCTCTGAAGGCTCTAAAGGAGGATCCTTCCTTGCCTCTTGCAGACTGTCGTGGCACCAGGCATGCCTTGGCTTGCGGCTGCGTCACTCCAATTTCTACCTCCTTCACATGGTCTCCTCTTCTCTTCCTGAGCATCTCTCTTGCCTGTGGCTCCTGAGGATATTTGTCATTGGATTTAGGGCCTCCTCAGACAATACACGATGATCCTTAACTTAATTACATCTGCTAAGAGCCTTTCCCAAAGAAGGTCGCATTCACGGGTTCTGGAGATTAGGATGTGGATGTACTTGGGGATGGGGTGCATCATTCAACTCACGACAGTGAGCACGCAGGATGGGTCCCAAGTCCCTGAGATTTCTGTTCACTAATGACTCTTTATGCCCAAATGAATACATGGGGCACATACAAGCAGAGAGCCTTGATGGTTTATTGCTCTGCTCCCAGAGCTTCTCTTTGTCCAATGCCATCGTGTCCATCCTTTGTCCCTCCTCTTGCAAGAAGGGTCCAGTTATGGGATGCGGAGATGTCCATTTCTCCAGGGTCCTGGCTGTTCCATCTGAAGTTGCATAAGCTACCTGGCTCTGGACACATGTGCAACCTTCTAAGGAGCATAGGAAGGCAGGTAGCTTTATTTTCCCAGAGCCTTTCTCACCCAGAAGGGCATACAAGGGTCTCATTATTTGTAGGGACGAGAAAGATACATAATAAAGGAAATATTAATTCAAGGAAAAGCTTCATTCTTTCTTTTTTATGTACAAATTATGCAACATAATTGTTTTGCAATGATTAATATTATTTCAGGGGCAGAACAAACACCACCTACAATGCAAATCTCCTGAAGGCTGAAGAAAGGTACCTGTAATGGGGGGGGGGGGTGGCTGCCCAGACAGAGCGAGGCCAGGATGGAGCAAGTGACAAGGAGTCACTCTGCTCATCTTTAAAAGCAGCATCAGAAAGCCCACATGGGCATGGTGGCCTGCCCCTTGTCCCATGCAGCAAAGGCTTTGGGAGAACTTTCTGGATCTGCTGGAGCACGCCCTCTGAGCTCTAAGCCAACGTCTCCACTTCTACCCTCCCTTCCTGAGGCTTCCCTTTAAAAAGTCACATGCTTTCACTCCTAACCAAGAGAAAGGCACATGACTAGGTGGTGGGAAGATGGGAAATTGGAAAATAACAACATGGGAAAATGTGTCAAAAGTACCCATCTGTTCTAATTCATCCCATCATTAATAACATCTCCTCCCCCCATCCAGATAGAAAAAACAGGAGGCCTCCCGCTGGGCTGCATCCCGCCGCCCCCCCCCCCCCCCCCCCGCAACTCCTGGTGCCATCTCAGTGGCTCTGTGATCTACCGTTTTGATGGTGTTTGATTCCAACGTGTGATCAGCACACACTTTGCACCACACACCCAGTTACAGTCCTTCCTAGCACTCACCAGTAGGACCGCCCCCACCCCCATTCACCAAAGTGTCCTTTGAGCTGGCTGCTCTCCCTAACGCAGCTTTCCTGCGCCAAGAGGCTCCTGACAGTAGAATGAAAAATCACCTAGCTCTGCCTACGCTCAAACAACACAAAACACATCCCGGGGAAATATCCTCTGTCACTCTGGGATAGTTTCTCCTTACCGCCCTAGTCCCATTGCTTCCAATGGCCTGTGTTACAAATGTATAAATTCAATACGTGTGAAATTTTCTAGAGAGAGAGAAAAAAATATTATAGTGTGGCATATATGTTGGTGAATAGTTAATTTGCTAGAGCAACAATATCACTGCAATGTTACAACTGGTTTCCTTAGTAACGTGTTAAAGTATATAGGAAAACATTTTGGGGTAATAAAATGTTCCCATTTGAATTTTGAATAAACTTTCACATGAGGTAAGGAAGTGGTGTTCTAAAAATAACAGATTAAGCAATCAATTAACTTGTTCAGTCATTCTATAGAACTTTAAAGTATGAAAACATTGTACTTACTGGAAATTAGTCAGGCTACCAGAATTGTGTCTGACTGTGCTGGTCAGTGAAATTGTAAAGAATGACTTGGAAATTTTTTCCTGTTTAACGCTCAGCTATGCATGGAAATAGCTCACCTGGGCATTCGGAAAGGAAGAGAGTTTATTCTCAAGGGCCCAATAATCGGAAAGAAATTACTTCCCTGGTGTTGGAACCCAGCAACCCAGACTTCCAAATCAGAATTTTCTAGGGCAATGGTTTTCAAACTTTACCTTGCCTCAGAATCCCCTGTCGGGCTTGTTAAAGCACACATTGCCTGGCCCACCCTCCAGAGTTTCTGAGTCAGTAGGGCCAAAGTGGAACCTGAGAATCTGCATTTCTAACAAGTTCCCAGGGGGTGCTGATGCACCCAGATTGGTTCAGGGACTACACTTTGAAAGCCAAGTTCTACCAGAAGCCTAAAAGTGATCCCTCTGGCCCCACACACCCAAGCAATGAAAAAGCGGTTTTTTTATACCACCTTAACACAATCGGGATCTTAAAGCAATAGCACAGAGATCCTCTTTCCTCGTTCATCATTTATGAAAATATTAAGAAGATGGGTCCACTCTCCTGGAAGATGGGGAAACACAGGCAGGCACAAAGGCTTCATACTTTCTGCAGAGGATAAACAGGAAGTTGGACCCTCACCTGGCATCAAACCAGCATCACACAGTGTGGAGCAGAGATCCTATTTTTAGTCACCTCCGTCCCCAGCGCTTAGTGGGCAGCAGGGCACCAAGAAGGAGCTCCAGGAAGACTGGCAGTTGTGCTCCCACTCTTGACTTGAGGTTACGGTCAGTGAGAACCTTGGTTTTGTTACAGGTTTCACTAAATGTATTCACAAAGTCAGTGGTGACAGGAAAATGCTTAAATCGCAGTGCTTGCCCTTTAGCTCCTGATATGATAATCCAGGTCTCTAGGTAGACAGTCAGCATAGAAAGCGGAGCGTGCCCCTGGCCGGAGTCAGGACATCTTGCTTTCGGTCCTGAATTTGCCGTGACTCGCCATTGACCTTGGGCTCTCCTCCTTCCCGGAGGGGGTCAGACGGGCGTTCTCCGAGAACCCCTTCCATCGCTTGTATTACAGGAGTCAACCTTGATCCTGCACTTGTTCTTTTTTGTTTTGTTTTATTCCTTTTCTGTACCAAATCAATTTCAGTTTGAGGTAAAGGAAATTCCCAAATTACTGTTTTCTATCTTGCAGAGGATCGCTTCCCACTAGTTAATTTCTCAACTTCAGTTTCCTTCCTCCAGAAGCTTGCTGTGTCCACATTTCAATTAATTGCCTACTGGCACACGCCCGACTCCAAATATTTGTGCAGTTCCCGAGAAAGCCTCATTCGGCTAAGTACCTGATAGAGTCAACCTGCTCTCCGGTTCCAACATCTCAGATTATCCAAGCGAGGAATATGCAAATGCCAAAGTCACCCAGAGAGAATTCATCAGGGGAGGCAGTCACTGGAGGCAGGGAGAGAGGATCGCATGAAAGATATTATCGCTTGCTGGAGACCAGGGAAATTGGGGTGGGGGAAGGGAAGAAAGAAAGCATTTAAAGACTGCAAACGCTCACACCTTACAGCACAGGATGCTGTTTCTTTAGAGAAAGGCCGAGCGGATCCGCTAAGTTACAAATATGCCATGGCGGCACTGGCAGGGAGGGCAGGGCTCCTCTTCGGAGCAGGCAGAAAAGGGAGTATTATTAGAGCAGCTACCCCAGGTCTCAGTGCCAGTAAATTCAATACTCCTGCTTGTCGACAGCCTCCTATTGTTACAATCACTCTTCAGTGTGTTTTACAACATTGCAGAATGATTGGGATAAACTGCTCAGTAACAAAAGTGGTGTGCAAAATTATCTAAACATAGGATCTCAAATGCATGGGAAAAAAGGAAAAATATGCCAACACTGACTTGCCTCTGGGTGGTAAGATCATCGAAAAGATTGGCCCTACTTTATATTTTTCTTGACTTTCCAAGTTTTCTACAATTGTTAAGTACTGTTCTACTGCTCTTAAGGTTTTACAAAAAAATGTTTTTAAAGGTTTTTTATTTAACAAAAAATATTCTTCGAAGAGAAGTCACTGTCTTCAAAAAGCTCCTGGTAAAATGCAAATCTGTTACCTTGAAAGGAACTGTCCATTAATAGTTGTGCATAATTTAGTTTGTCATCCTGGTTACACTTCATCTTAGAGTGCTAGACCAGGGGCCAACGATCTTGTTTCACTCACTTTTGCGCCCTGTGGGCTTGATACTATCCTAGGCACGGGATGGCCATCACATGCTGAATTGTCTCCCAGAGGAGACAGCAAATCTCTGAAGAAATGGAACCCAGGGGAAGCTTTGAAAGAGCAAGGATGGTCTGGAAAGGCTTGGGATAGGGTAGAGCCCCTGGGACTCCGAGCTGTGGGAGTCCCAGCAGAGAAGAGCACAACATGAGGCTCTCGAACACTGGCCTCCGGGAGGGGTGGGGGGTGGAGTCAAAACAGGGTGGGGATGGGGGACCTCCAAGCCCTCCGTTTTTACCCCACACTCAGTCTGTCAGTGACATGGACAGTCACGCCTAGCTCTAGAGCCTGTGGCCCTCAAGATTAAAGAGGCAACTTTCCTTCCAACCTTTTTTTTTTTTTTACATAGTTTTATTTTGTTTTGTTTTGAGGGGGCAGTACATTTGTGTTCAGAATAGCCTCTTGAATTTCCTCACCACATAATTTCACCACTAGCCAGCCCTGTCTTACAGCAAGGACAGCTCAATGGCATTGGAAATTCTTCTGTTGAGCTCTGGTTTCAAGGTTATTCCAGTCCTTGGAGAGGCCAAAAGCAAAATGGAAATCAAACCAAGAGCAGGAGGAGCTTCTTCAGAGTCGGCTGGGTCTGCCCCAGCTGGACACGACATTGTGCCAGGCACTAAAGAGCTCTCTGGAGAAAGGTCAGTGGCTTCAAAGGATTCCACAACAAGACTCGGGGAGGCCGGGCGCGGTGGCTCACGCCTGTAATCCTAGCACTCTGGGAGGCCGAGGCAGGTGGATTGCTCGAGGTCAGGAGTTCAAGACCAGCCTGAGCAAGAGCAAGACCCCATCTCTACTAAAAATAGAAATAAATTATCTGGCCAACTAAAATATATATAGAAAAAAAAAAATTAGCCAGGCATGGTGGCGCATGCCTGTAGTCCCAGCTACTCGGGAGGCTGAGGCAGTAGGATCGATTAAGCCCAGGAGTTTGAGGTTGCTGTGAGCTAGGCTGATGTCACCGCACTCACTCTAGCCTGGGCAACAAAGCAAGACTCTGCTGTCTCAAAAAAAAAAAAAAAAAAAAAGAGTCGGGAAGATGAGGAGGAAACAAAGCACCTCCAGGAAACGGAAGGCGCAGAATGGTAGAAGGACTTTGATAAAACCTGGTGACATAATGCAGTCTGCCTAATTGCCACCATACACGGGCCCAAGGGAAACGGCTTATGTGAAGTAAATGGAAAAAAATACTTCCTTGAATTTCTCATTTGGAGCAAGCTGCTTACACATATAATTATACCTACTCATTTAATAAATATTTATCGAGTGCCTACCATGTGTTAGGAGCTGGGAATTGGTAATGAATAAAGCAATGCTCCCTGCTCTTGAGGAATCTGTGAGCTGGAAGGAACATCACTTACTATCTAGTTCAATGGCCGCATTTTATGGATGAGGAGATCACAGCCCACAAAAAGGCAGCAGGGTGACCAAGAGCACTCAGGCGGCGCACCTCTACCATTTTTCACACCGTGAAGTGTTACACCTCGTGACTTCCCAGGGTTTTCAATGTTCTTGCCCTACTCCATTGATGGAAGTTCTCCTTACCCTCTAAGCCTTGTGAAAATGTCACCTCGTCTCTGTGAAGTTTTGTCTCTGCCCTCCTGTGGGTTCCCATAGCCTTCTATACCACTATTATAGCATTCGTCACAGTCTGCCCGAACTTTAGTGAGTGTACATCCGTCCCCCCTCTGCTCCATTCTGAGTCCCCTGAGGGCAGAGATGACCTCTCGTTCATCACTATTTTCTCAGCACCTTGCACAGCTGGGGGAATAACTTTTATGAAGGAGCTACCCAAACCCGGACACTGTGCTAAATGCTTCATACACAGTCACGTTTAATCTCCACCAAACTCTCTAAGGTGGATCCTACTTTGCTTGCTTTAAAGACGAAGAAATGGAGACTTAGGGGGTTAAATAACTTGCCCAAAGTCACAAAGCCACGTGGAGAAGTGAAGGTTCAGGCAGTTCTATCTGGCTCCAAAGCCCATGCTCTTCCTGTTAGAAACTGTAAGCTCTGCAAGCCCCTTCCACGAGGTCAAGGACTGTGTCTGTCTTGTCCATCACTGTGTCTCTAGCACCTAACGGTGCCTAACATGAAGGTATTGATCATGCAGAGCAGCTCTGATTCTGTGTGGGAGACGAGAACCAGGAGGCAGGGACATGGCAGGTCACCTTGGAGCTGCCAGCAGAGGGCAAGGTGCAGAGGCTCACTCAGGGACCACTTCAACTGTCTCAACAGTCCTGCCATCGTGGCAGCCTAAAGATGTTCAAGGGCAGTAAACTTCAAACAGAACAAACAAATAAAAAAAGCAAGCCCTAATATGACAACAACATAATTTCCCTGAGATAAAGGCTAAAGCAGACCCATGTAGGACAAGTAATAAAGCCAGGTGGAGGCTGGGAAAATGGTGAGGTGAGCAAGACCCAGGGCTGGGGATGGCTGGGGGTTGCTGGGACTATTCTAGTAGCAGAATGTGCAGAACGTGCACCTCAGGAGGAGGCTGGACATGGCACAGGGCTGAGCATGGCCGCTAAGAGAAGTTTCACTGCTTTAGACCTTCATTTCAACTCCTAATTCCCGAGCCACAGCTCACGGGGGAACTGGTTTTGCCACGAGGTCGCCACCAGTTCCCATCCCCACCTCCCTCCAGCCTCTGCTTCCTGGCTGTGCCTCAGCCTCAGACACCAAGTCCAGGTTTCTGGAAGCTCAGAAGCAAACCAGGGAGGGCTCAGTGCATCCACATTTTTGTCTTCTCCAACCAACTCCAGCTAAGAAATGATCGCCTGGAGAACATCTCTGAGAAATCGGTAAAAACACTGAGCTTCTCTCCACTGGGTCCCTTCGATTTTTTTTTTTTCTAATTTTACTTCTCTTTAGTATTTACAACAAGGCAAAAAGCCTACCTCTCCACGGACTTGCTTTCTTTTATTGCACACTGAGAACTAGAAAACCCAGGGGGTTCCTCTGCGCTTTGCCTTCTAAGAAGCTTGGAACCAAATGCAGCATTCGTGTCTCAACCTGGATTATAAGTTTCTTACAGCCCCAAAGAGGGATGTGTTTCTCTTTTTGCTCCTGCAGGGCCTAGCGCTGTGCTCAGCAAAGGGCCTCGACAAAGATTTGTGGAAGCTAAATATTCAAGCGCAGTGCCCCTCTCCTCCCCGAAAGATTTCTAACCCCCCTTTTGATTTTTTTTTAAAACTGCCTTATTATATATGTGTTTTTATTGTGACCTACCTCCAATCCTTTATGTAGGAAGCCAGGGAATAAATGAATAAATAAACCAATAAATGAATAACGGACTCCCTCCTGCCTCGGGGTACTTGTGCAGGGTTTTATCAGCTCTGCTTGCAGAAAATCCACCCTAACTGATACAGAGCTGAGAAACAACAGTTTGGGAGCTCGGCAGGTTCCTTTTTTTTTTTTTTTTAAACCTAGATAAGCTTGGGTGCCTCCAGTAAATTCCCCTTTGATTGGTATGTTTCATCAGTTGAACTCTAATTGGTGCAAACAGGTAATTTGGAGATTACAAGATTTATTCTTCTATAACAGTGATTACTGATTGCTAATGATAGTGCTGATTTTTAGGTGTTTAAAATCTTGACAGTTATAGTACGCATGTGATTTACTACAGCGACTTAGAGACAGCCTTCTCCAGCTCCCCGAGGACAGAGGCTGTGTCCTCCATGCGCTCTGCCCAGGGCCCCAGGGGTGAGTGCGTGTGCGAATAAATGCTCATTAATATTAATCATAATAATCGCAAGACTACAAAGCATTCACCCAGGATACTGAGTCATGCAATCTTCTTGGAATTTCATGGATTTTAAAATGTATATCTTCTCCTACCAATGCCTAATTAAACAGGGTATTAGGATTATTAGCTCTAGAAATAATTGGCCTTAGAAGCGCATCATAAAACAACGAAGTCATAAACTCTCCTCCCTGACATTTGGAGAGACTCTGGTTTGGAAGCCCTCAAAGGAACTAGAACTACTGAGGAGCGGCCTTCCTGCCACCCCAGGGAAAGGAGCTAAACAAGGCTGCCCTGGCCCAGTGCCAGCTTCGGAGCCGGGCACCGCCTTTGGGCGCGTTCCCTTGTTATCCCGTGTTAACAGGCCAGGCGCTAACATGTCAGAACGCCAGTGTGTGAAGTGAGTGGAAAGGGGCAGTGCCCAGACAGGAAAGGTGCCTCCACCCTGACAGCCAGGCACGCAGGGTGTGGGCATCCAGTCCTACCAGGACGAAGCTTGGCACACAGGAACACTTGCCAACAAGGAGGGCACAGTGATCAATGCAGGCTTAACTTATTCAGAAATGGGCCCCAATGACCCCTGGGTCAGGCTTTGTACACAGAATACAATAGCAACCCCCCAACCTCAGTACTTACTGAAACTTCCTATTTGTTAAGACATTAAGTGAACAATACCAGACTAGGTCACCTCCCATTTCCTGCCTCTAAGCCTCTGCACAGGCTGCTCACTATGTATGTGTGCTGCACCTGCAAGACCTCCCCATCAGGCAAGAGCCAGGTCAGTGCCACCTCCCTCCCTGGTTCTCCCTGTCGTCTGCCTTCCATGAGAGGTCATGCTTCCCTCCTCCAAACTCCCGTGAAATTCTGGCAGCACCCTGAGGTGGCGGGGACACGGCTTCTGAGCAGTGCCAGTTCTCTGGGCATAGGTGCCTTCACTCAGGTGTGAGCTTAAGTCCTAGAAAACCAAAGAGCAAATTCTACATTCAACACACTTTCTGGTATGTAACCAGTGTTCAAGAAAGCTGGAATATTTTCACTCAGTCAAAGCTTTGCTCTATGTTTGTAGAGTTGTATGACTTACGAGCTGAAAATGGACAATTGAGGAATCTCTTTGAGCCTTTCACGTCACGGATAAAGACACAAAGGTGCAGAGGGGTGGAAGGGGTTTGCCCAAGGACTGTCAGTGAGTGGCAGTGTCAGAAGCAAGACTTTTCAGCTATAAGGATCCAAGAAAGAGTACCTCCAGCCACCCACAAGCAAGAAATACTCCTACTGCTTTTGCTTTTGGAAAAGAGCAGATCTTAGATCAAACCCAACCCTCACGCCCACCCAGGTTTCCTGGCAATTTGGGATATGGACACAACCCCCACCCTCTGCATCCCATATTCAGGGCCCTACGGGAATTACCACACCCAACTCTGCGTAGCACTTTGCAACATTTGAAGTGCTTTCCAATGTCGAATGTGATCCTTATAACAATTTTAATGCTGTTATTCCTTCCATTTTGCCCAGGATGAAATTTTAGGGAAAGGACCTGCCCAAGGCCACACAGCTGGCAGGATGTAGCTGCGCTATACTTGGAACTCAGGGCTTTTGATTTCAAGTCCAGTATCTGTGCTGTTTGTCCCAAAGCTTCCACTCCCAGCTGTACTTTATGGAGACAAAGTTCCAGTACCTCCCTTTGGCCTTTCGTTTTGGGAGCCGCGTGCTTTTAAGCAGGTTTTATCCTCTACTTTCCTCCTATAACCCTAAAACATGTCCATCAGGCTCTTGCTATCCTGCTTTTAAAAGCCTCCAAAAGGCTGGATGTGTGAGGCTTTCTGGAATGTCAGCTGGAAACACGGGGTTATCTCTGGTTTGGCCTGGGTGGCATCAGCCCCTTGCCCCTTTAGGCTGAATTCTAATCTGCTACGATATATCTTTTCCCTGAAAAATTGGGAAAAGTTTGCTTTTCCTAGAGCGGGGGGGGGGGGGCGGACGGGAGGGGGTTCCCCTATCACCATTACAGTGAAATTATAGTACAACGTATTTCATCTCCATTTGAGATAGAAGAGAGAACGGAATCATTTGGCTCACTTTCCACATCGGATCCCTCCTTTCCCTGTAGCAGAAAGCAACGAGGCTACAGACTAAACTATTTGAATCTGGTCGACTCCCTTCACTTTTACAAGGGGCATCCCAATTTTGAAGCAAAAAAAGAAGTAAATGCAGCTGTTGTCAGCTGGAGTGGCTCTCAATACACAGTAACACTGGCAGGTCCTGAAACTGTCTAACAGGCCTACACGGTTATTCTCCGTAGTGTTCTCGCCAGGATCAAATAGGCATTCGATAAGGTATTATCGCCCCAGAGCCAGGGGAAGAGGCAGGGGAGGGGATGGGGCCAGATGCTGCCCCTTCCTCCTCTCTTAATAGGAGCTCTGGGCCCAACCCTTTCATGTTGACTCTGGCAACTTTATTATGCTATATTTGGTCATCATATAAGGATAAGTTAAGGCTCTTGTACTTTCTCTCCCTAAAGAACTTTTAAAACAGCAAACAGAGGTTCCCAGAGGATATGGAGGCAAAATCAGCAATGGCCACAAATCATCATTCTCTAGAGGTCCTTAGGTCGTTGCTTCCTTGCAGTACGACAATTTGCAACGTTACCTTTTGCCTCCTCTCTTTCCCCTCTCGCCGCACAGAGGCTTTGATAGAATCAGCGGCACCCCAACACAATTTCCAACCATTCTCCTTCACACGCACACCCAGAGTCTTGCTTAAATATAACATGAATCATCTTTTCACATTCGTTATCAACCATCTCCAATTATCCCAAGAGAAGCCGAGGCTGCGGTCTGATGGTGAGAGCCTAATCTAGTCCTTCGGGTGAGCAGGCTGGGTTTGCTGGTTGTGTGCGAGCCCAGTGGATCTTCCCAGGTGAGCACTGGGCATCGGCCCAATGACTGCGTCCCCAGACTCTGCCGCTGTGGGGCCTCGGGTGTTCAAGGGCTCAGCTGCCAGGAACAGGCTCCAATCTCTGCCATCCTGGTGGCATGGAAGATTGAAGAGGGCACTGGGCCAGATGACTTCATGGGTCTCCTCCCCTGCAGCGGCTGCTCCTCTCTGTGACATCATGACAATGGAAGTGGGTGGCCCCTGGAGCTGATTCCAACTTGAGGGAAAGACTCTCAGCTGTGTGTCCTCCTGTCTTCCCTTTCCTCCCTCCTCTTCTCTAACACCTGCAAGCCAGGACCGGGGCAGTAACACCCACCCGGCTGCCATTTTCCCCGGAGAAAACAGGCAGGGGGCCAGGGGTCCACAAGGGCACCTTGAGGAGTGGGGTGGGTCTTTCTTGCATCAGAGGAGAAGAGCAGCCCCAGTGAGGACATGCCTTGGCAGAGAGGAGGCACTCAGATCATAGAGCAATATCTCCTTCAGCATCAAACGGCACCGGCAGGCACAGGCCCAAGTCTCCAGCCTCCACAAAGAACCGAGCCAACTCCCTGGAGGCCATGGCAAATCCTCCCAATGCTCAGCGAGCTTACAGGCAAAAGCTGCCAAGGAAAATATCCAGACAGCCCGTCCTGAGGATGTCAGAGCCCAGCATGGAAGGTTCTGGCCCTGCATACCCTTGCCTCAGAGCATTTCCCCTAAGACCATATGTGGCACACTCCTGCAGCCAAACAGAGACCCTCCTGTCTCCTGAGCAGGCCACAAACTTCCCCACAAAAGGGATCAAAATCTGCAGAAAGGTTACAGTCCTTTCTTATAAGGACACCAGTCATTGGATTTAGGGCCAGTCCTAATCCAGTGATGACCTCATCTTAACTTAAAGTTATATCTGCAAAGACACTATTTCCAAATAGGGCCACATTTCGAGGCTGGAGGAGGACATGAATTTTGGATGGATAGTGTCAATTCACAACCGTGAACCCAGCTTGAGGCGCCTATTCCAGCTCCGGGTCTCTGTGTTTCATGCACCGGACCCCGTACTTCCAGCCTCTCAGAAGACAGAACAAGAGCCCCAGGGTATATCTGGGGTTCAGGAACATGGTGACCCTAACAGACCTAGAACTAAAAAAACATTCCTAGCAGGAAGACAACCATATTGCCTCCCAAATAACATCACCAATTCAAATCATTTGCACAGTCCCCCATCATTTGATCTTCCCAACACCCCAGTGAGGTGGACAGAGTGAGTAATGTTAACCTCAAAACACAGAAGCAGCAGCTGAATCTCACAAAGATGAAATAACCTACCCCAGGCCACCTTGCTGCTTAGAAACAGAATTGCAATTAGGACCAGGGTCTCCTCACACACAGTCCAGTGCATACTCCACCATCCCAGCCAGCCTAGCAATCTGCCTATACCTAACTAAGATGGGGGAGAAGAAGTCATCACCAACAAGAAGAGTGTCACCATAAACCTAGAGTTTCAAATGTCCAAGCTGTTAATTAAATACTCAGTCCTAAGTTCATTTATATAATAGACACTGGGGAGACAAGGATTCGTGAGATACAGTCTCTGTTCTCAAGGAATTTCCAGTCTGGTGAGGAAGACCAAAACACCTAAACAAGCACACATGGTAAAATGTCATGCACATTATGACTGAGGACCAAAGGGGCAAAGTAGGGAACACAGAAGGGAGTAGTGACCAGCGCCAACAGGTGAGAGGGAATTTGGGAAAGGTTTCAAGGAGCAGAATGCATTTGGAGATAGTCTTTATAAAGAAATTGGTGGTCCTCGGTCAGAAAAATAAATTTCTATAAAGAACAGTATGCAGACAATTAAAAATATGAACATGAACTCTCTATTAGATAATGAATTGCTATCAATGCTAAATATCCAAAATTTGATCAGTGTATCATGGAGATATAAAAAAAAAATGTTCCAGGGGATCTTTTACTGAAGTCTTTGGGGGTAAAGGGTACTGGTGTCTGCAATTTACTGTCAAATGCAAATAAGTAAATAATAAAGACAATATGAATGCACATGTGTGTACAAATGCATACATATGCATGTGTATATATAAAGAGATGAGAAAAGAGAGAAGCAAAGGAAGAAAATGTTACCAATTGGTGAAGGCAGCTGAAGGGTACAGGAAGATTTACTGTTATTGCAACTTTCCTGTACATTTGAAATTTTTTCAAAATGAAATGCTAAAATAGATCTGGACTGAGTAAGAACAGGAGCAAGTCATTTAAGAAATAAATAGAACTGAAAATTTTTTGGATTAAGATGTGACTAAATACCGTCGCTACCCAGCAAGAAAGGAAGAAGGGATTGCTAGAACACACAGGTGGCAGTTACTGGGGAAAATGAAACTGCTTCATCTAAAAAAGTTATTTAGAGTTCACGATGCAGGCTGAAGGGAGAGGAGGGGGGAGGGCAGTGATGGGCAGGAGGGACCACACAACAATGCCTGGAAGCCCAGCCAGCCTGGGCATGTGCTGGGTGGGTATGGCTGGTCCTTGGGGAGTGGAGGCAAGAGCTGAAGCTGGGAAGTCAGCAAGGACGAGATCGTGGCAGAACTTGCCACCAGCACTAAGGAGTTGAAACCCATTTGAGAGCCAGTCGGGAAGCACTGAAGAGTGTCAAGTGGCAGATTGACTGAGATTCCCACGTGCAGAGGGCAGCAGCCACGTGGAGAATGGGTTAGAGCAGAGTCGAGATCATTTGGGAGATGTGTTGCAAGTCATTTATCATGGATAATAGTTAAAGCCCAAAGAGGATGTACTTACTTTAATACATTAGAGTGGATTCAAGGTTACGCTTATAATAGCGCTACACTCATTCACTTGCATTCTAATTGCATCATTGTACATCGTGTGTTTACACATAGCAGGAAGTGTGCCCAGCATGTGAATATCACCCCTCCTGTGCATCGCAGCCAAGAAAAGGTTAAGAACCACTGGATGAGACTGGGCGAAAGCACAGGGAGGTGTGGTCAGCTGGAGCTCTGCAAAAATCAAGGAAAGAAATGCTAAGGATTTACAACCAGTGGCTTTCAAATGTTTAGCCATTGAATGCTCTTCAACCAATATGCAAAACAGATAAACATGCAGTTGCTCTGGTCTAATCAGAGACAGGAAGCCTACGATCCTGCCTGCTTCATACCTCTGTCCACCCTCGCCTCAGAATCCCCTCAGAGGACCCCAGTAAACCAGTTTTAAAGGGCTCTGGCCTGGACTAAGAGGGAGAGGGCAGCAGTGAAATCTAGAGACAAGGTGAAAAATGCAGAACGTTAAGAATCAGCTTCTCAATTAGGAGGTGAGAGCGGGGGGAAAGTAATGTAAGTAATAGAGTTACTAGACTCGTTGCTAGAGTTCCAGGTCGGGACTGGGAAGGTGATGATCGAGAGAGCAGACTGGGGAGAAGGGTGAGGTTTCCACGTGCTCAGTCAGAGGTCCGTGTGGGGCATGTATCCAATAGGCAGGGGGATGATTTGTTCTAGAGCTCAGGAGAAAGGTCTCACCTGGAGAAATAGACTGAGAATTCATCAGCAACTGGTGGTAACCAAAGTCCAAGAAAAAGAAAAGGAAAATCCAGAAAAAACCCCACATGATATGATGAGAGGAGAGAACCTAGGATAGGATCCTGGTTAATGCCAACATTTCATGGTTGGCCAGAGAGGCAGGAAGAGAAGCAGGTTCATAATCATCTTAGAAGCTAAAAGGAGAAAGAAAGAAAGGGGATAATCATTATATGTTCTCTACGTTCCTAAAACACTACAATTATACTCATAGCCTAAGAATTATGACAAGGAATTATGTGCAGAGAGCTCAGAACCTACCTATTTCTTCATCTCAGCTGAACTCAGGGATGGGGATTTTCTCATTCATAAATATGTCCCGTGTTTAACAGAGGCTCTGGAAGAAAGTGCTTTATAAATATTTGTTGAATGAGTGAATTAATTAATGGATCTTTAAGAACTATTTGGAGAAAGCATTATAATAGCTTTGAAAGCTGAGCAGAACTATTGAAAGGATCAGGATAAATTTGAGGACCATCTCGAATGTTCCTCAGAGAAAGAAATATACCAAACTATGTGTTCACTCCCAGAAGACCCACACGGGGTAAGATTTAAGGACGAGCAATGGAAACAAAAGGAAGCTGACCCAAGTAGACATCACAGCTCTGAAGCACAGGTAGAGAAAACTGTGTGGAATGGAGCTGAAGAGTCCAGAGGACATGGAAATTATCAGCTGTACTTAAGAGAACCTAAAGTCATCAAAGTAGAAATTCTGGATTTGGGTTCTCACCCCATTATTGAAACTATAAGGGAGACAGACAGCCCTGGAGGGCGTATCGGCAATGCCAAGTCAGCAACATACCAGCTTCAGCAATGTTTCCTTCTTCCAAACAAGCAAATGTAGCAGGAGAGTCTGGGACCACTGAGGACAAAGCCCCAAAAGGGGAAATACGTCCAAAGTCTACGTTGGCAGGAACCTCTAGTGGGCAAGAGCAGGAAGAGCGTCCCCTACTGAGCAGAAGATCATTTGCTCCTTAACAAGGAAGTCATCGATTCGCTTTACATATTATTGTAAGTAAAGAATAATAGAAATTCGTTCTATAATTAGGTGGATAGAACCTTGTGCATAATCCGACAGATAAGGGTAACCAGCTCCCGCTTAGGAAGACATGGGACTCTAATTTCCACAAATAAGTAGTGTGTTGATCAAGAACACTGCCAAGCAGGTACTGCCCCTGCCCTACAATCCAATAAAGAGGCTAGAAGGAAGGACTAATAGAAGCTACAAAAAGATTATTTTCTTCTCTGATATGGACTAAATAGAATGTTTCAGATCACTCCTTTGGCCACGCGTGTTCAGGGACTTCTGGGCACAGCGTGTTGAAAGTTGTCCTTTCCAACGCAGCTTCCAAATGGTCTCAGCATGAATCTGAGCATTCTGATCACACATTTCTTGGCTTCTTTTCAGTGTTTTATCACTTCGCTTAGTTTTAGAAAGTGTTTCCCCCCATTAGATGGGTAAGACTAAACTCTCGCATAGATGAGAACTCACAAAAGAAAGTGACCTCAAAGTTCCTAAGAATGGGAGGGTGCAGAACTGAATCAAAGGGGAAAAAAAGAAGGAAGAAAATGAAACAGGAGAGAAAGACAGTCTAGAAGAGCACTAAGGTTTTAAATGTATTTCTCTCTGGGATAATGAATGCTTATTTTTTTCCTTTTAGTTTACCTTCATTTTCTACTTTTTCTTCAATGAAATATTATTTTTAAATAGTGAAAAATATAATCAAAATGGTTTCTAATGAAAAAATTCAAACGAACAAGACCTAAATATAATATTCTAAGGTAAGATTTCTTACAGGCTTAAAAAAATTTTTTCTATTGTGGTAAAATACACATAACATAAATTTTACCATTTTAACCATTTTTAAGTGTACAACTCAGTGGCATTAAGTACATTTGCAATGTTGTGTGATCATCACCACTCTCCATTTCCAGAAAGTTTTCATCATCCAAAATGGAACTCTACCCATTAGAAAATAATTTCTCATTCCCACCTCCCACTCCTTGGTAACCTGTATTCTACTTTCTGTCTACGAATTTGCCTAAGTACCTCACACAAGTGGAATCATATAATATTTTTCATTTTGTGTCTGGCTTACTTCACTTTAGCATGGGGTTTTCAAGGTTATTCCATGTTGTAGCATGTATCATAATATCATTTCTTTTTAAAGCTGAATAATATTCAATTGTGTGTGTTTGTGTATGTCTATACATTGCATCTTGTTTATCCATTCAACTGTTGACGGACACATGGGTTGCTTCCACCTTTTGGCTATTGTGAATAGTGCCACTATAAACACTAGTGTGCACGCATCTGTGTGAGTCCCTGTTTTCAATGCTTTGGGGCATATACCTAAAAGTAGAATTGCTGGATCATACAGTAATTCTATGCTTTACTTTTTAAGGCACTTCCTCGCTGTTTTCCATAGAAGCTGCACCATTTCATGTTCCTACAAGCAATGCACCAGGGTTCCAATTTTTCTACATCTTTGCCAACACTTACTATTTTCCATTTTTTTGGTAGTCGCCATCCTAATGGGTGTGAAGTGGCACCTCATTGTGGTTTTGATTTGCATTTCCCTAATGACTAATGATGTTGAGCATCTTTTCGTGTACTTTTTGGCCATCTGTATATCTTTTTGGGGGAAATGTCTATTCAAATACTCTGCCCATTTTTAAATTTTTTTAAGTTGTAGTAAGTTTTTATATGGGTATTAATCCCTTATCAAATACACGACTTGTAAATATTTTCTCCCATTCTGTCAGTTGTTTTTTCACTCTCTTGACAGTATCCTTTGATGCTCAAAGGCTTTTGGTTTTGATGATGGCAAGTTTATCTAATTTTTCTTTTGTTGTTGTGGTTTTGGTGTCATGTCCAAGAAATCGTCACCAAATCCAATGTCATGAAGGTTTTCCCCTATGTTTACTTCAAAGAGTTTTATAGTTTTAGCACTTATGATTGGCTCTTTAAGCCACTTGGAGTTAATTTGTGTATATGGTATAAGGTAAGGGTCCAAATTCATTCTTTTGCATATAGAGATCCAGTTTTCCCAACATCGTTTGTTGAAAAGACTGTCCTTTCCCCTTTGAATGATCTTTGGCATCCATGGTGAAAATCTTACATACTTTTTCCATTGTGAATGACAACTGGAATGTGAATGTTCTCTGTAGCTAAATGTGAAAAATAAAATAGCAACACCTTACACTTGTATAAAATAGAGGAAAAATAATATAATCTTATATAGTGCTTCATGGTGTGAGGCAGTTTTGTATAAAAAAGACAATTCATGGAGTTGGGAGTTGGGCTATCTGGGTTTGAATCCTGGCTCCATAACTTATTAGCTGTATAACCTTTCTAGGCCTCAGCTTCCTCATCTGTAAAATGGGAGTATACTATCTACTTCATAGTATTGCTATGAGGATTAAATGAGATAATTCACATAAAGCACTTAGCACGTTTCCCAACATGTAGTAACTGTGTGGTGCATGATAGCTATTGTAATCATTATCGTCATCATGAACATCATATCACAGAGTGGTTTATAGTCATTATTTCTTGTGATTCCCACCTTAACCCTAGGAGGTAAGCAGGGTGAAAACAATAGTCTCATACAGAGATAAGTAAAGTTGGGTTCATAAAGTATTTTACTTGAAGAAAGCCATGTAGCAAGGAAGTGGCAGAACAAAGTATATGTTTTTCCACCACCCATAAAAGGGTCATTATCAGAAATAAAGCAACTTTTTACGTAGAGATCTGGTTCCTGACTCAGTGTTCCTTTCACTGAGAAACGTGTCTGTCTTCACTCTTCCTGCGATAGAGAAGGTTCACTGCTCTCTACCTTTAACAAAAAGGGAAACTATGGCACAGAGAGTCAGACTCCCATGTAAGCCAGACCCAGAAATCAGGGCAAGACCAGGAACAGACACCAGATGTCCCTTTCAGAGCTGAATTTCACAAAATCAGAGAGAACTACCATGGGCTCATCAGAGCATTTCTTCAGTAATTATAAAAGTCTTCAATGTGCAATGGTAAGTTCATGCAACACCACCTCCTGGCCATGTAGACCGAGTGGAGCACTGTAGGTATGAACCACTACAAGTATGGGACGCTTTCGATCACTGCAGGCTTCAGGAAAGATAAAAGGCTGAGCTGAAATGAACATAAAGATGGCTGTTTAAATTCATTAAGGAGCGGTCACACATTCTCTAAAAAAGAGAGTTACTAGGTACCTACCATGGGCAAGACGTGTTAGATGTATAGATATAAAAATAACAATCTTTGAGAAGTTTCAAAACAGAGGGGAAAATGGAAATAAGAAAGAACTACAATTTAAGGCAGCAAGTATTAAGTGCCTTAACAGTTTCTTAGGAAATTTTTATCAAGCTGTTCTTATCAATGAAGGCAGGATCCTTAAGTTCCTCCAAAACAATGTCCCCTTGGTTACTCTTGACCCAAAACCTGCCTGTGGATTTAGCCTCTCTGGACTGAGCCCTCACTATGCAAAACTTCTACATCTCCAAGTACTACAGGGAAACACAGCCTTCCTGGTGTAATAATGGGATGGATGGTGAAGCTATAAATTTATTTGGATTTACGAATTGGCTCTCTCCCTCACCTCCATCTGTGCCAAATCATACAGGGACACTCTTGATTGATCATCTGTGGAAAAAGTATGTCTTTGCAAGGTGCGTGTTCTCACTCAGGTGCTTTCAGCAAGACCCTGGGAACTTAGTGAGAGGCTTTCAAGAAAGGAGCTGCACAGAGAGCATCACATATCTGGCCTTTCCTGTACCTTGCTGCTGTCCAAAACTGGAATGAAAAGAAATGCTTTCAGGAACAGGGAGAATAGAAATGTTACGCAGGCTTGAGTCTAAGCCTCAGTGTGAGGCTGGGAAGCTGTCAGCCAAGCCACCTGAATGGGTGGCTCTGGGGTGGACCATCATCTTGTCTGTCCTAAGAGACTTTAACCAGCCACCACAGCCTGATGTAATGGAAAGAGACAGGCTTTGGAGAAACACTGGTTCAAATTTTGGTTCAAATTCACGCTGAGTGTGTGAACCTGAGCGTGGTTTCAGTTTCCTTTTCTAGAACGTGGTATCAGTTTCCTTTTCTAGAAAAGAAGAGAACCCCTATTAGAGAGTGGTTGTGGTAGGGAGCTTCTAAATTGGCTCCCAGCAATCCCACCTGCTGGTATTCATGCCCTTATTTAATCTCCCTCCACCCTGAGTGTGAGCTGGACCTAACTTCTGAACTCTATGGAAAGAATATGGCAGACGTGATGAGATGTTGCTTCTGGGACTAGGTTACAGACTACAACTTCTGTCTTATTTGCACTCCCCCTCCAGCTCTTTTCCCTTGCTGCTCTGATGAAACAGTCTACCTCGCCGTGGGCTGCCTTATGAAGAGGTCCACGTGGCTAGGAACTGAGCACAGGTTCCGGCCAACAGCTAATAAGGAACTGAGGCCCTCAGTCCAACAGCCCACACAGAGCTGAATCCTGCCAACAGCCCTGTGAAGGAGCCGGGGAACAAATCCTCTCCCGAGTCAAGCGTTAAGATGACTGTGGTTGGCCAATACCTTGATTGTAGCTCATGGGAGACTCTGAGTCAGACGACCTGGCTAAGCTGCATGCAGGTTCCTGAGTCACAGAAACTTCAAGATAATAAATGGTTAATGTTTTAAACCACTAAGTTTGGGGGCAATTTAGGTAACTAAATTGCAGCAATAGATAACTAATACAGTAGTATTGAGGATTTAATAAGGTACCATGTACACCAGCCAGCCATAAGTGGCAGCTTCTACCACTAGCAGGAGATGGACTAACCACCTCTCAATCCATTTGTAGAAAGAGGATGGCATGGACGCTGAGAAAGGGAAGGAGAGGGCATGTTCCAGGAAACTGTGAACTAAACAGAAACTCAAAAGAGAAATACAGCCAAATGCCAAATATCCTGTGACATATGATCATCTCCCTTCTCCATAGTCCCAAAATATTTCATTTGTGCCACGATGATAGCACCAGCACAGCAGGCCAGATGCTGCGCAGCTGTCCCCTTCTCCCTTCTCCTGCCCTCCAAGGCAGGGCCATGCCTTCATTTTCTGAATCCATAGCAATGTCAAACACCATCCTTTGCAAATCATAATGATGAGAAGAGCCTATAATTGTTCTTTCTCCCATTTAAAAGCTTGTGGTGAGTTTTTTATTCCTATTCTTTTCCTACGAAATCCTCCTCGCCTCAAAGTCCAGTTCACTGGTGTCCTGCTCTACACGGTCTTCCTGACTTGTAGCTCTACTTTGGGATTATTCACACCCGTGCTTCTCCACAAATTAGCACTCCGGTCATCTGGCTCTTTAGCGTGTTGTAGGCATCTTTCCCTCTAGATGGAAGCTTCCAGAACTGCAGGGGCAGTCTGTCCTATTCATCCTTGCCAGCTACAGTGTCCACCCCAAGTTTGTAGTGGGTTCTCAGAACCACTGACCGGAGGAGAAAATTTCAAACAATTCTCTGCGATGTGAATAAACAAACCTCTGAGAACAAAATGAGGTGGAAAACTTCAGAGGACAGGTCACAGATTGTAACAGAGTTTTTCAAAGCCACAAGGGGTCACACGTCCCTCTCCAACCCAACCAAGTTGGCAGAGCTTGTGGGATCTTGCAGGTTTCTTTCCCAAGCATACTGTGGGTCCCTGCTGGCACTATTCCTAAGTCATAGAAAATGGAGCTGTTAATATTGCACCTACAATGAAAGGAAGACCAGGTAAGAGAATGAAGACATACACTGTTAGAAACATAATTCAAGAAGGTACAACAAACAAGTACTTTTGGAATTCATTACCAAAGTCAAAGGCCAACCCACGTTCCTCTGATCCCCACCTACCCGGCTCCAATATACCATTAATCAGGACCCTGGTCCAATACGAATTGCATCTCCACACAGAACATGGCTGTGTGCTAAACAGAACAAAGCCTCTGGTGGTTTCATGGTTCTCCCAGCTTCCTACTCTTGCACCAGGACAGGAGCAGCCAAAGATGCCACAAACAGGTAGGGTTGGAGAGTGCCGATGACCAGGCCCGACAGCATTAAGGCCACTGATGAAAATGAAGTGGGGTAATAACTCACTCACCAGAATGCCTGTTGCCTTGACAACCCCTTCTCCCTGAGGGTGACCTCAACTAACAGTTGGCCATGCTCTGGGCTGAGGGAGGACTAAGCTCCTCTACCCTCAGCATGCCTGGTTCCTGGACACAGGACCTAGGCCTGCCCTGGAGGCACCAAGTGAGCCACAGGCAGGCCTGATTCCAGGCCTTGCTGCTTCAGGTGCCCTCGCCTTGAAGGCACTGGCCAGCATCCATCTATTGTGGTGACTGGTCATCACCTGCCTGCTTGGCAATGGTTGCTCAGCACCCACCTGCTTGATGGTGGTTGGTCAACATTTGTCTGCCTGGTGGTGACTGGTGAGGACCTACCTACTTGGCAGTGGGAGGTCAGCACCTGCCTGCTGGATGGTCAGCACTTGTCTGCTTGACCCAGTTGGCCAGTGCTGCCCATGAGCGGGCCACTGAATTAAGTGAACACACTTATCAAGGAGGCCTGGCTCCGAAAAAAGGGTGGGGCAAAAGAAGAAAGGAACATCCATCCCATACTTCATAGTTTACAGGGCATCTTACCACCTTTTCTTTCTTTTGATCTTTACCACACCCCTGTGAGATACATGCAATCAGCTCAATTTTACAAAGGCATTCATTTATTTATTTAACAGATATTTTGGGGGCATCTATTCTGGGCCAAACTTTTGGGAAGTTCTGGGGATAGAGATATGAATAAAATGTAACACTTGCTCTCAAAGTGCACAAACTCCAATGGAGGAAACAAGGACATCATCCTGCTCATCCTCATAACAGCTAACATTACTGTTCACTTCTGTATCTAGGAAACTGTTCTGAGCACTTCAGGGGCAGTAACTCACTTAATCCTCACAAAAATTCTTTGAGGTAGATACCATTATCCCCATTTTACAGATAAGAAAATTGAGGTCCAGAAAGGTTAACTAAATTCCACAGCTAACAAATGGCAATGGTAGGATTTGAACCCAAGTAGTCTGGCTTTAAAGTCTACATCCTTAGACACTATACTCTAGTATCCTAGATCTAGCCACCTAGATCATCATCATAATATTAATTTGACATGTTAAGTGCCAGCTTAGAAATGCCCACCTTGCTATTTATTATAGTGAAGAGAAATGGATGTGGCGGAAGAGAGGAGAGTGTGGCCCAGGGTGTAATTTAAACAGGGCTTCTCCAGAGCCCAAAAGGCCCATATCACTTCTCCTTTTAAGGATTTGGTATGTTAAAATTAATACATGAAGTCAAAGTTACAAAATTTTGGTGTATCTTAAATGTTATATTTAACAAATGATTTTAATGCATATGTGATATAATGCAATGTAATCGTGCTATTCACAAGAAAATTTAAAGATTATAAAAACACATTGACTAATGGTGCATTTCAGGTGGGATGTTCCTGTAGCAAGACTCAGGACACATTTCAAGAAAACATCATCCTCTTTCAGTCCTGTCAGTGTATCTCTCTGCCATTGGGTGAAAGTTTTCACTCAGAGGTAACATCAAAAATTTTCATTTGTTGCCCCATGTGACTGATGGTCTGGGAGCCAAATGGCCCTTCCATGTCTCCTGCAACTGGCCTTGAATTTCAGCAAAGTCTTAAAGTCCAAGAGTCAATGCAGTGCAGTGGCTAAAAAGGATACTGTATAGCAACCTTGCATGGGTTCCTGTCTCAGTTCTGTTGCTTACCAGCAGTGTGATCTTGAGCAAGTCATTTGAATGCTCTTGGCCTCAGTTTCGCCATCCACAAAATAGAAATAATAATAGTGTCTGCCTCCTAGGTTTGCTGTGGGTATTAAATATGCACATACTATAACCAGGTGCCATGCATGGCCTTAGGCGATACAAAAACAAATAAGACAAGAGATCAGCCCATCAGCAATGGTGCAGTCAATATTGGGAAGTCAAACTCTGCAAGGGGTTACTTTAGAACAGCTGATCCTAGCCCTACCTGTGGGACTATCTGTCAGATGGTAGAATCTGTTCGAGACAGCTGGAAAAGAATGGGTAGTAGCCATGTGGGTACGGTCACCTCACCATGTGATATGCCATGTGACTCAGGCCCTATGGCAAGCCACCCTGACACCTCCTAATCGTACCAAAACCATGATGCATTTGACTTACAAACTATACTCATTCCTTAAAATTATATACAATCTCATATTCAACCTTGGAAATTAAATTTTACTTAGTGAATTTTTTAAAGCCACACTTTTTATCAATTGCAGGAAATTTGGGGAGGAAGAAACCAAAAGGAGAAAATCAAAATCACCCATCACCCCACCACCCAGAGGCAACCACTGTTCACTTCCTTCCGATCCTTTCTATATACATTTTTAACACAGTTGAGATCATACTGTATAATCAATTTTGTATCTTGCTTTTCAGAAATGTGAATTTAAAAGTCAAGCACCCAAGAACCCCAGCTATCTCATCAACACTTCAGATGCCTCAGAAACGCATTGGAATTTTTAAAAATTGATTCTACAACTCTCCCCCCTCCACTTCTCTTCTGACCACGTGGGGTTCGCAGCAGAATACACACGATATAGACACGTCCCCTGAAGTGTAATAGATTTGAATTGCACACAAGTTGGAGAATGAATGTCTAAATAATTAGGAGGTTAATTAATCTAAAATGTAGGAGGATGAGAGAAATTTGAAGCTACAGATTCAACAGAGAGGTCTGAATGACCGTCTTGCTTATGGAAATGGGTGGGGGGGGAGGGACTGAGGCAATTGTGGATGGTTGCACAGCCAGCTGGCCGCAGCTGGCCACACTCCATGGGCATCAGCCTCTTTGCGACCTGTCGACTTGACTATATGGTTCTCGTGGTCAAGGGGCCTCCTGGCATCTCAAGCAGAAATGTAACAGTGAAGTATGCACATGCTAATGCCAGACAGTCTGGGTTCAAATTCAGGCTTTGCTGCTGATAACTTTTTGAACTTGGGCAAATTATTTCATCCCCCTGAACCTCAGTCTTCTCATCTATAAACAGGGATGATGTTAATTGTGCCTACCTCGTAGTGCTATGGTAATGATTAATTCAGCCTATATTCATAAAACATGTAAAACTCCCAAACACAAAGTAACATCTCAGTAAATGTTAGTTCTTACTACCTAGGAAGCTGTACGTCCTAGAGCAATGGCTTTGTCATATGTTTTGACTGTGACCACAGTTAAGAAATACCTTTTACATCATGACTCGGTGCATGCAGACATAGACTGGATGTTATAGTTATGTATGTGTATACACATGTGTACACAAACACACATATATGTAGTTCATTAAATGCTAGTCATCCTTGCCTGGGTGACGCAGTCATATTTTCTATCCTATTCTATTTTTTGGTTTGTTTTTGTTTTTTGAAAGAACATACTCAGATCTATTTTATTTTGGGAAATACTGGTTGCAACTCACTAACCTGATTTCATGACACATTACTGGGTTTCAATCAGCAGTTTGAAAAACACTGGCCTCGTGAAAGCATGTAAGGAAAACCTGGGGTCAACTCTCAGCTCTGCCACTTATTGCGTGTGCAACCACAGCTAAAGTTTTGCTGTCTGTTTGTTTAATCTGATTTTCAGTTTCCTCATCTGTAAAATGAAGATTGTGCCCGTCTTACGGGTTTATACTATGGCCCAGGACCTGGCACGTAGTAGGTTCTTAGGAAGCCGTAGCTTCTGTGATTTATCTGCTTTGCTATGCGAACAGGACTCGGAGACAATCTTGCCTCCATTACCAGTGCCTCTGGGACCTCAAATGCAATTACCACGAGGCTTTGTCTCAGGACTTGCTATGGAAGCAGCTTCCGAGGTCTGTGATACCCTTGCTTAACAGCGTGCTTCCAAGTCCCGGTACTTGGATTTGATTTTTTAAAGTACTTCCTTTATTATAATTCAGACCCCAGGGACCTGGAAAGTACACCGCTGCTTTTTCCCAATAAAAATCAGACCAGCAATAAGCATATTGCATCTGAAGTGGTGGGGCTGGGCACGCCTTGAAAGGACGTGCATTAGTGCTTGGCTCACTCCCAGCCTGGGCTGGAGCGTCGATTTCCCTGGAGGAAGCGGGAAGTCCTGCCACAGTCTCGCAGGCTGGTGGGCTGAAAGAAACCTGGCTGCTACCAACTCCTTCAGGACGGCACCAGTGACACACTCAGAGGAGAGAGAAATCGTCTGAGGCACACAGCA